>NC_037092.1:58372822-59805322 GCF_002994745.2 Rosa chinensis
TTAAAAGGAAACGGGGAAAAAAAAACCTATGTTCAATGTTTGTCTGTGATTTGTTAGCAAGAATAGAAGCAGCCTAATTTCCCTCATAATAAATTCATACAAAAAACGCTGAAGTGACTTGGTAATATGAGTGCATGTGATACAAATAAATATGAAGATTTGATCAAAAGCGGAGTCATTCAGATACTCCACAAGGGCAACGAAGGGTGCTAAAGAATAGTCTGCCTGTAACTACTCAATGGTCTAACAATGTATCTCCTTGAAACAATTCAAAATCAATTATTCCTCTGGTTGCATGCTTGTGTATCCCTTAGTTCTCTTATCAAATTTAGTTCACATATCATGTACAATTGAACAATCCAAAACACTACAATCGAGTTTTAAACTATCTTCCCTATCTCCCTTACTCCTACATCCAATTTTTCTCTTCTCTAAACATTACACAAAAATATTCTCATTCAATAACAATTTCAATTGAGCACGATGTTACTGTTAAAAAAAAAAAATTAAACGAAAATTCAATACAAGTATTTGATTATCAGGTAAAATTAAAAAATTAGGGTTCCAAAAAATTAAAAAATTAGGGTTGCAACATGAAGAAGAAGAAGAGGGGCGACCTCGAAATGGGTTTGCATCTAGCGGGGGTCGATAGGCTGGCCCTAGGCGTTGACGCTAGGGCTGATCATATCGGGCCTCTGGTACATATTGGAGAGCAACAGAGTCAGGCTGACGCTGAGCAACATGTGGTTAATACCTGTATAACTCTCAAACACAAGTATAAGTCAACGCTATGACTCAATCAACCGCAACACTACGTCGGAGGATACAATTTTATCCCCTACGTCAACCAGAGTTAAAACTAAAGGTCATCATCCCTCAGAAGTCTTTAACTCATAGAAGCTACATCAAGCTCCTACACTTCATCTCCTGAGCCGACACTACCTTGACGACTCACTACATATCCAATGACTATATCAATACCGAAGAGAATCTGATGGGGATCCGCTACAGACGGGCCATCACTCGAGGAGTACTAATTGTCACCAAATATGTACCTTACGCTCTGATACCAAACTGTCATGCCCTCGATTTTTAACACAATTAAAAATCGATATATAATCTCATAATTATACATACGTGATCGTTCAGTCATCAATACAAAATACCTGGAAACTTTTTCCCTTTAAACCAAGTACATACTGATGTCTGAACCCTCAAAGTTAATATACACTCACTCCACAGAGTTATATATTACACAAGCTTACGAATTAAATTGTCAACAACAAAATAAAACGTAAATGCTCCTTAGAGCCCACTACAAGCGGAAGTCTTAATAACTGTAAAGTCACAAAATTGGCTTCCTACGTAAAACTGCTAGCTCGCTATCTCAGTTTTCAGCCACGATTACCCTGACCTGCAGGATTAACCCCTACACCATTGAATAGTGCACCAGGTTGCCACACAACAAACCCGATAAGCTTATGAAAGCCCGTATGAGTAACTCAAAACAACTCACACAAATCACGGAATAAACCCACGCGAATCATGAGATAAACTCACACAAATCACGAGATAAACTCACACGTTTCAAACAAGAAACAACTCACAAAAATTATGGGATAAACCCACACGTATCACGAGACAAACTCACACGTTTCAATCAAGAAACAACTCACACAAATCATGGGATAAACCTACATGTATTACGAGATAAACTCACACGTTTCAGTCAAGAAACCAAGCACGGCAGACAGACTAGAGCTCTAACTGATCGTATTCACTAACCAGGCCAAAGAAGTGAATTCCTGATTTTTCTACCCACGATCCTCAACTCGTAAGTCTTTGGATCCACGGTATAAATACCAAAATATTAAAGGAGTCGCACTGGACCCAAAATGTTACACAAATCTAAAATAAAAGTGTCACGCCCCTGATTTTTAACACAAAGAAAATCGATTATAATCTCATAATTATACACGCATGATCGTTCAACCATCAATACCAAGTACCTAGAAACTTTTTTCCTTTAAACTACATACATATGGATGCCTTGCCACTATGTCAATATTGACCCGCCCACAGAGTCATATATTACATAAGCTTACGAATTAAATTGTCAACAACAAAATAAAACGTAAATGCTCCGTAGAGTTTACTACAACAGAAATCCAAATAAAGGTAAAGTCACAAAAAAATGGCTTCCTACTGTTAAGCTGCAAGTATGCTATCTTAGTTTCAGCCTTAATTATCCTACCCTGTAGGATTAACCCCTACATCGTTGGAATGGTGCACCGGGTTGCCACACAACAAACACGGTAAGCTTTTGCAAGCCCGTATGAGTAACTCAAAACAATCAACACAACTCACACTGAAAATAAGGAAAACAACTCACACTTTGATTCCTTAAAAACATGCAACATAGAAAACAACTCACTCCTTGGTTTCTATCAAAGCGTAACATAGAATGCAACTCACACCTTGATTTCTATCAGATATAACATAGAAAACAACTCACACCTCGAATTCTATCAATCGTACCATAGAAAGCAACTCACACTTGATTTCTATCAATCGTACCATAGAAAGAAACTCACACCTTGATTTCTATCAAATCATTAATAAGGAAAACAACTTGCACCTTGTCCCCTTAAAAACCGTTAATAAGGAAGCAACTCACACCTTGTTCCCTAAAAACACGTAATCTCATGAGTTAGATATAACAAATTCCCGTTACCCTATGAATCACCTATATGGCAAACAGACTAGAGCTCTAACTGAAACGTAACCACTCGTCCGGCCAAAGACGTGATTACTTGATATTCTGCCCAAGGTCATAGACCTTCGTTCCTCGGGCCGCACAGTCCCTTGGAGCAAAACATTTAAAGAAGTCGCACAGGACTCAAAATGTTACACAAATCGCAACACTTTTCAAAACAATCGAAATCAACATTTTCATAATCATTGTTTTCCGAAAAGCCACAACCCAAAACAATAAAAAGCATCATTCATGCATATTGTTTTCATAAATCCACAAACCACCAAAACATATATATTTGACGTAAATATATACATACGTAGTCATGCACTTAGGAATGCCTACTAATACTAACTAGAGCTTGCAGTTAATAAATAACTCTAAAAACGATAAGGGTATTCCGTTCATAAATGAACCTTGAGAAATTACTCACCTAGAAACTCCCGCTGTGTCTTCACACCACTAGACTACTTACAGAACGCCCTCTGTCAAGCATCTAAGGAAAGTACAGCCTTGATTCAGTCAATGGAACACAATGAATAACGTTCGAAACCCTAAATCGAACAAAAATTTCCAAAGTGACACCAATCGAGGCGAAACCACATCCGAGACCTCCCAAAGTCTCCAGAATACTTCCACGATCGATATGTCCAAACCACAAGTCGATCGGACGCTCGGATCCTCACGGATCGAATAAATCAATCGGTATGAAACCGTAAAAATCAAAACAAATTCATACGAGCTCCAAAATTTCGTATTATATATCGAAACGCTGGTATCGACAAGTAGAAGATATATATAATACAAGAAACAGTGCTTTACATGGCCGGAACACAGCGAGAAAGCCGCCACAAGCGGTGGAGTACCGCCGCCGGCCAAAACTCAATATTTCACAAAACTTCCAACATCAAAGATGTTCATCTCAGCATACTTAACCATTTTCATAACCAACACGAAGTCAGAAACTAAATATAGAGGGTCAAAAACTACCTCGCAAGCCGTGGATTACTGTTCAATCCGAGTTGAACCAAGTTTCACGTGAATCGATCCAAACAACCACCACAGATCGATCCAATAGGCTGCTTCGAGCTCAACCAAGAAGACTTGAAGCCTCACTGACGACGGAGATCGGAGAACCGATCGGGTCCGAATACACCAAACTTCGCCGCCTTCTAGTGCCGCCACCATCGAGAATCGCCGCTAGAGGATGCCAGAGGGAGGAGCGGAGGCAATGACAAATCGATCTGGAAAGTTTCACCGCCAGAGACCGCCGGAGTTCGCCGGAAAAGCCGGGTCGGGTCAGACGAAAAACTCAGATATTGAAGGCGTCGACCGAGAGAGAAAAGAAATTTCCGGAAAAGGATATCGAATTTATGGTTTTTCTATTTATACTAAACAGAAACTTTTTCCAAAAGCCATAACTTACTCATATGAACTCCGATTGATGAGTACCGCATGTCCACAAACTCGTATCGACGAGCTCTACAACTTTCATGAAGGAAGTTTTTGGAGAATCTCAACGTATCAAAAGTCAACCTTGAACCCCCCCCTAAATCCACACTTTTCGAATAAAAATTCGTTCAAAACACTTCTACTCCATCCACGAGCCACGAAACCTTCCAATAACCATAAATTAAATTCCAGAAATTCCTCGAAAAATAAATACGAATTTCCAGGGCATCAAAAAAAGATTCCCGTAATTGATCCATATCAATTACTCCCGGTACAACACCCACAATTAAATAAACCACCCACGAATTAAAATGTTCCACAATACACAACAATTTTTAAAACAATAGAAATCACCCTTTCACAAAGCATTGTTTCACGAAAAGTCACACCCAAAACGATAAAATGAACGCACCCATAATTATTGTTTTATCACACAAATCCACCTACACATATATATATTTCACGTAAAGCATCTTGTTCTGAAAATGTAGAAAAGATCTATATCAAAGTATCCGTAGTGCTCCACAAAACCCGGAATCGCTTTTGATTTAGGGTTGCAACTTTTCTTCTTGTCGGGTGGCGTTGGCTCGCCTCGCATGCTCGACGCGACTGCCAGACGGGAATTTAAAAACTAGTGGTCTGGCAGTTTCTTGGAGAGGGATTACGGCTCGAGTCCAACGCTGGATGGTTTTGGCCACAAGCACCGGACGACATCTTGGGCTCAGTGGGCGGCGGGGCAACACGGGTCGAGGGTCGATGAGGCACTTACTGGATCTCCATGATCGGCTACGTGGTGGAGGGGTTGGACGGTAGCTGCGACGTCCAGAATCCGGCTGCTTTGGACTGGTTTCGACATGGTTCGGTCGGGCTTTGACCTGGGTTGAGGTAGTGAGGCTGGGGATTGCGGTGCGGCAGCGAGGCTGGAGTCAGTGGCAATGGCGAGGGCTGGTGCCGATTGCGGTGGTGGGATCTGGTTTTCAGATGGCAGTGGTCATCCATTGGAGACTACAGATGGACGATGGGCTTGGGTCAAGCTTTCATTGTTGGGCCTGTAGCTAGGGTCTTCTTCTTGGGCTGTTGGACTGTGTGTTTGGGCTGGGTTGTTTGACCTAGACCCTATTTATTTTGTTTAGTCAGTTTTGTTTCAATAATTCCCTATTTTCAGGGACAATCTAGGCACTTATGTGCATCTAGATTTAGCTATTGGTTTTGGTCTTGTCGACTTAATTCTCAGTATCTCTAGTTGTACACCAATTGAGGTCTCTAGGCGACTAGATTACTGGGTCAAAGTTAGGTTGGGAGGGCTGGATCCTTCTAGCGCCTCCGGCGTAGTACCAAAGGGGGCTCCTATTATGTTTCTACGTACTTCATTGTACAATGAGTAGGCATATTTCTATGTAATACTGTGGGTACTACCACTAACTTCTTGTCTGTCTGATGGCAGCAAAAGGGTATGTAACAGCCTATTCTGGCTTATGAATATATTTTCTTGCACGGAGCACTTCAAAAAAAATATATTTATTTCACGTATACACATAGACATTCACTCAGGAATGCTACTAATATCAACTATAGTTTACAGTTAACTAAATAACTATCAAATGATAAGGTAAGCCTTTTGTAAATGAACATTGTGAGATTACTCACCTCAAAACTCCCGCTGTGTCTTCATATAGAACAAAGCAACCAATCCACAAAATAACCATCTAAAATACTTCGTCAAGTACCTAATCACATACGGTTTCAACTTAGTAATAATTCACAAACGATTTAATTCCGAAACCCCTGTTTTGAAATAAAATCCCCAAAGTGGCACCAATCGAGGCGAAACCACATCCGAGACCTCCCAAAGTCTTCGGAATACTTTCACGATCGATATGTCCAAACCACAAGTCGATCGGACGCTCAGATCCTCACAGATAGAATAAATCAACTGGTATGAAACCGTAAAAATCATAAAAAATTCATACGAACTCCAAAATTTGTGTATTATATATCGAAATGCTCGTATCGACGAGTAGAAGACATATAATACTAGAAACAGTCCTTTACATGGACGGAACGCCACCACAGGTTGTGGTGCACCGCCGGCGGCCAAAACTCAATATTTCACAAAACTTCCAACATCAAAGATGTTCATCACAGCATGCTTTACCATTTTCATAACTAGTACGAGTCAAATTCGAAGTGTAGAGCGTCGAAAACTACCTCGCAAGCCGTGGATTACTATTCAATCCAAGTTGAACCAAGTTTCATGTGAATCGATAGATCCAGGAGGTTGCTGTGAACTCAAAACAGGAAGCTTGAAGTCGTGTTGTCGCCAGAGCTACATTTTCCTATCGGGTCCGATTTCCTCTAACTTCGCATCCTTATAGTGCCGCCGTGGAGGAGAATCGCTGGTAGAGGCCACCACAGGGAGGAGCGGAACAAGGAGGCGAGTCGGTCTGGAAAGTTTCACCGGTATAGGTCGCCGGAGCTGCGAGTTCTGGCCGGGTAGGAAAATCGGATTTGGGTCAGGTCACGCAGACTGAAGAAAGAGAGAACGGAGGTTTGGTTTCCAAAAATGGAAGCCCAAATGAAAATAGTAACTTTCCCGAAAGGGAAACCCCTATATGTAGTAACTTTCCAAATTTTCAAACGCTCATAACTTTGTCATACAAACTCCGATTTCCGCGTTCCACATATTCTCATACTCGTATCGACGCGCTCTACAACTTTTGCGAAGGAAGTTTTTGGAGAATTCCAACGTATAAAAAGTCAACCTTGAGCGCCCCCCCCCCCCCCCCCCCCTAAAGTCATACTTTCCGAATAAAAATTCGTCCAAAACACTTCCGCTCCGTCCACGAGCTACGAAATAGTCCAATAACCATAATTTAGATTCCAGAAAATCCTCGAAAAATAAATATGAATTTCCGGGACATCACAACTGTGATCACTATTATATGAATAGAGGATTTGGTCCCAACTAGGGGACACATCACATGCAGTGTGAGTGGAACTGTGTGAGTGGAACTAGAAGTGCTCTACACTTGTCAATTTGTTTTCTCTTTTTAATTGGTTTTTTGGGTCAATTTTTATACAATGATTGGTAGATCTGTATAGCTTTCAAGGCAATTATTTTAATTTTTTTAAATGATTCATCGAAATACTTTATATTTGATTGTAGGAAAATTGATAATTAAAAATTTAGGCCACCCACATTTCCGAACCAAACCAAAACACTTTCAAAGAAATACATAGCTAGCAGTTGTATTTTATAGGAGAAAAAGAAACTAATTAACTTATATGTCGACACTTCTTCGACTTGTAACTCTTTCAAATTCTTACAGACCTTTTAACAAACAGCTAGCCATTAAAAGAAGAAGAAGGATAAAAAAAAACCATGGAGCTGCTAATCCATTCTTGAATAGAAGATGAGCGATGCTCACATGAACAACAAGTGCTCTCTTTTTACAGAATATAAACGGAAGTGAATGATCATTTACAAGAATTTTCGTATTAAATTTATTGTTCTTATAATTGGAGTATGAACGAGACGGGGCCAGAAAACTTCCGACTTATCTTCTAATAAAAACCCTTTAAGTCGGGGTCGAGTGAACCAGTGACAGTTGCACACATTCTATGTTGATCCCACCCGAAGATCCATAAACATGAATGATTGATAGTTGTCTCTATGCATCTGTGTAATGACTGAAGTCACTGAACCAAGCATTAATTTCTTTATAGAAAATGTACCATCTATATTTTGTACAAGGAAATGAAAGATGGAAACAGAGAGAAAGACATGCGAGCAGGGGCGGACCGACATAGAAGGCTCTATGGGCTTGAGTCTAGACAAGATTTTGGGTTAAAAACCCCTAGGTATATATATATATATATATAGACCTTTCAGTCCATACCCAGCCCAAAGAAAAAAAAAATTATCCATCACAACAGCTCCTCACCGCTCGTAGGCTCGCAGCCTCAGTGCCTCACACACTCACACAATTTGACTCACAGACTCACTCACACAAATTATTCTTCTTAGTTCTTCCACTTCTTCCTGCTATGTTTTTCCCAGATTCCTAGAATCCAAGATCTCCTCTTGCATAGTCGCAGTCTCGCCCAGTCGGCCCAGATCGAGAGTCTCACCCAGTCGGCCCGGATCGAGAGTCTCGCCGTCGCCGATTCTGTTTGCTACGGTGCTACCAGTGGCGGAGCCATGGAGAGAGACAAAGACAGAGACAGAGAGAGCTGCCGAACTGAGAAGTGAGCCGCTGAGGAGTGAGGAACTGAGCCGCCGTCGCCGATCCATGTTAGCTGAGCCGCTAAGGAGTGAGGAACTGCCGAACTGAGGAAGTGAGGATCTTGAATTCTTGATCATGGTCGCCTGGATGCCTGGTAGGTCTCGGACTCTCCGCTCTCGTCTCTCGGTGACTCAGTCAGTCGGTGGATCCGTGGATAGCCTATGAGGCTTTGATGAATTGATCAATTGATGATTGTATTTTAAGTTTTTAACTATTTTTAGTTGATCAATTGATGATAAATTACTGGCTAAAAAAAAAAAAAATCAAGTAACAATAAGTGAATGAGTTTTTGTAATTTTGTTGGGCTTTGGGATTTCTTGATGCTTTCTTTGGCTTATGTTGTGATTTATTTATAGATGTGCATTTTGTGTTGCAGATCGGAGAGTTTTTATTTGACAGTTTTGGTGATAGTGTCTGGGTTTATGCATAATACCAAGATTGCTGTTGATGCCCTTTCCATCTGGTTAGTGTTACTAACTTTATATTTTTTCACAAACCCATTAGAATTATATATATGTTATTATATATATATGTTAAGGAGGCAAATATTAAATCCATTATACATTAAAGTCTGCTGCTAGTTAGTAACTAATAGTAATGTATAATTAGTTATAGTTGTATAATTCTAATGGTGGTATCTATATAATATTATAGGTATTGAATATAATGACAGATCATCGGAAACCCAAGAGGTACAAAAACTTTTTGTCATGGTTTACAAGTGGTACTCCATCAAGTGATAGTGTCGATGAGATTAGAAGTGGGAGTGGGAGTGGGAGTGGGAGTGTGACTGAGAATTCCGTTAATGATGTCCCTTTAAACCCTTCTCCATCTATTCAACTAGAAGAGTGTCATAATGAAAGAATTGAGAGAGAAGAAAGTTTTGATGTTAGTTCTCTAGAACGTGATCCAAGAATATGGCGTCCAATATGCAAGTACCCTTTGAATGAGCGTGACAATATTCGAAGAGCTTATGTGGTCTTAGGACCATATCAATCTCACTTAAGTAGTTAATTTATTGTTGTTTTACAACAGATGTATGCTTGTAGTTTTTAATTTACGGGGTTTGGTTTTATGTCCCCTCCGTTGTATGTTTTGATTGAAAATAATAAAGGCGTGAGGATGAGCCTCCCACTGAGTTCCAAACCTCAAAAAAAATAAAAAAACTGTGCACTTCTAATTAGCCTAAACAACAAT
Source organism: Rosa chinensis (assembly GCF_002994745.2). NCBI lineage: Eukaryota > Viridiplantae > Streptophyta > Magnoliopsida > Rosales > Rosaceae > Rosa > Rosa chinensis. Next base: position 58,382,513 of record NC_037092.1, read on the forward strand.
TGAATCCTGGATCCGCTTCTGGATGTGAGATGTGGAATATTAATTAAGTGGGCATGAGATCCCATGCCATTGTATGATGTTTCAGAGTAAAATGGGGCTAAGATCCATCTAAGCTTCCAAAGACAGACATATGCCAATGCCTTAGAATTGATGCTTCGATCGATATATAATTGAGGAGGAGGTAATGGTCAAAATACAAACAAGACTGAAGCCAAAGACAGCGCATATATGTAGAGCACACTAGGGGACTCCTTACGCACATTTTAAAGATGCATGTTATTATAATTAATTTTTTTTTTTTTTTTTTGTGAGAATAAAGATGCATGTTCTTATCAGAGTAGCTATCACTGAAAAATCTAAACCCTAACTATTCATGAGGTCCCATCCTCAGACTTGCTAATTACCAACACTCAATGGCAGATAAACTGTAACCCCTAACCCTAGTTATTCGGAATCGTTTTCTGCTGAAATGAATTCATAACTCTCTATCTAGTTTGAAAAGAACAGAAGAATCTCACAACTTTGTTTCCTTATTACCAATTCATGCCAATATGCCATATCCTAAACCCTAGCTTTGGTGTGTGGTAACCCTTTAGAAATTACCAGCAATCGTAAACCTTAAACCCTAGCTAACTATTGGGGGCTTGTTTTATTCGTGGTTCTACGTACAAACTTCGGTCCACAGTCCAATCAATAGAGAAAAAGGCAATGAACTCTCGAGGCAAACCTCTATGATTGGGACATTTAAACTCCATTACTAGAGTCTAGAGTGACCGAAGAAAGAAGGTTTCTGGGCAAACCTACCTACCAGACTTGGCTTAATTCTCTCTGTGTCGGTTGGAGACACCGTGGCACCAAAAATTATGAAGAACCCATTTAGTCTCGTTTTTTCTATTTGGTGCAAAATACACATGCGATTAGCCTATCGCCTGCTCAAATGTCATAAAAACAATTTAGGTCCTTCATATATATTATATGAACATTTCATTAAAGTATTTTAGATTTAGATCACCTAGTTAGCTTTAGATTTCTTAATTTATGGAAGTTGAAAACGACAACTGACCTATGCACCAATGCAGGCAGACATCAAATAGACATACGTGAAAATTGCTTTCGTAAGCAAATCACTTGTTTACTTTTTTGTTATGAAGATATCAATGATCAATTGTCACTTTGGTTTATATATGAATTTCAAACTGTAACCACTTTTTTGCAAAATTAGTCATGCCTATATTATTATTATTATTAGACAAAAAAGAAAAATATGCCGGAAGCATTCAGTACTGAAATTAAAAAGATGTCAATGATCAACTGACACTTTGATTTATACATGGATCTCAAACAATAACCACTTTTTTGCAAAATTAGTCATGCTTATATTTTTAGACAAGAAAGAAAAATATGTCGGAAGGACTCGGTACTGAAATTAAAAAGATTTTAAGATAATATAAAATAGTTCTGATTAATCAAGAACCGATCAACCACATCTTCTAACCACATAAATGAACCTCACTTGCAAACATTAAGACTTCATGAGTGACATTTGGACTCAACAATCACCTGTTAGCATTATTTTGTAATGTGAATGTCTAACATTTGGCTGGCTAGTAATGAATAAAACTTTTTGGAGCTAGGTAATGCATACAAGTATCTTTTACAAGCTTTATGTGATGTATAATTACTTAATTACATTTGGCTGACATTAACTTTCACATGTATTAAAAAGTACATCATTGCTATCAAGAAGAAATAAGAAAGTACATGTACATTATTGCGATGCAGCAAAGAATTTTGTGTTTAGGAGTTTGGTAAGAACCAACTTATGGATCGATGATAATAAATAATAATGTCATTCAGAAACACTCACTGTATCAGATTGCTGACAATAGTTGTTGGCAATAATATGTAGGACGACCCGATGCATAAATTGATATACAAAACCTGGTATTTTACCATGGAGAGAGACAGCAAGTGGTTTCTCCTAAGCCGAACATGGCCAGCGGCATAGATATTTTAGTGAATTGCAAATAATTATTCTGGCATATTATATCATTTCTATGATTTGCCCCCTCAACCCAAAAACTAGGATAACAAGAAAGAATGGTTTTCTTGTCTATTCAAGGGGGCATTTTTATTTCATGTCCGGTACTTTTTTTATTGCATTTATTTACGTTTTGGTTACTTGTTTTTTAAAGAAAGAAAGATATTTCATTCAATCAATCGAAACATATATATTGGGGGGATAAAAACCAATACCCCCAATAAAACACAGTTACAAGACTTCACCATCAGGTCAATGAGCCCAAACTTTAACCACAATACACCATGGGTTGGACCATGGAATTGTTTTGAAAATTCGACGTCCCTATCATCAGATTTTTCATCTTCGACGCATACGCTACTTCCATGGGGTGCATGGATGATGAAAGTCGGAGACATTCACCCCAATGAGATCCCCCGAATTCCCGACCTACTCGAAGAAATGGCTCTCACATATTCGAATCTCAAACGAAAAGACAGCCGGCTTGTACCACCAAGCAGTGGCCCAAACGGTCTATCGGGAAGAGGAGGTTCTGCTCGCCATGGATCTCAAAGGTCGAAGGTTCACAGCGTTGATGTTGCCGGTGATAAAGACATGGTGGTTCTTGATTGGGATAGTGGCAGGGTGCGGGCAGACGATGAGGACGATGAGGATGAGGGAGGGAGGGAGGGGGAGAGAGAGAGAGAGAGAGAGAGAGAGAGAGAGAGAGAGAGAGAGAGAGAGAGAGAAGAGAGAGAGAGAGAGAGAGGAGAGAGAGAGAGAGAGAGAGAGAGAGAGAGAGAGAGAGAGAGAGAGAGAGAGAGAGAGAGAGAGTTTTGGTGTCCGAGGTCTGCTTTGTAGGGAAAGGAGGATGGCATATTACGTTAGATTCGGAGCACATATCAAATCTAGTAAATGCCAGTATTTTTACTTAAAAATTCAGAGCACATATCGCTCGTGTTGATGCTTGTGGTGAATTCAAAGTTGAGAGCCTCATCATCAAATGATCAATATACACGCCTAAGGGACCTCTGAACCGCGAACATGAGAGTCCCTAAAGGTCAGTCATAGAATCTCTCTTTGTCAATTTGATATAAACATGTTAAGGTAGATAATATAACATTGCTGTAATGATTGATTACAACCTATACACCACCACGCTCCTTAGAAATTGTTTGTTCCACGTATACACCGCCACGCTTCCTCCACGTGAATTTTCATAGCTAGTTCCCTCATTGGTAAAATGAGTGATTTATTAAGGAAGTGTGAACGTTTCGCATCCAAACAAGCTAATTTCTAAAAGACGGATTAGTTGCAGCCATTTTTTGCAATGAAAAGTTTAGGTAGGTCGAGATTCAATTTTCCCCTATTGTTTTAAAAATGTTTTATATTAATTTTTTTTTTTAAACTAAAAGCATTGCAAGATGAGTTGCTTGAACAAACTTTATTACGAGCCAAAAACTATAGGTGGAATTCTCCCTTGATTGGATTCTTATTTGAATTATGGAATTCTCTACAAGACCTGTGGACCCGAAGCAAGATCGGAGAATGAAACCATGAGCGGTGAGGTGTCGACTTTAATTTTGTTTTACTTGGTTGGCATATTGTACTTCTTGTTTTGCCAAGTGCTATTATCACCTGTATCACCAGGTGAAATTGCTTTGATAATAATTTTTTCTAACTCGTCTTTAGAGACTAGTCATTAATCATTATACGTAATTTTATTGGTGAAAGAAAACAAGCAACTCCCTTTTGCTCAAAAAAAAAAAAAACAAAAAAAAAAAACAAAACAAAACGTTAATTTATCTCTTTTTCTTTAGTCCGATGAAGTCTGTTCCTTTTAGTTTTTTTTTTTTTTCTTTGGCAAAGAGGTGGTTGTTTCTTTATTGAGTCCATTGTTTATAACAAACCTATCAGAGCAACTTGCCTTAGAAGTTTCCCCAGGAATCTTGTAAGGTAAAACAAGAACTAATTATATCTAAGATCTACGTACGTAGACAATTATTGATAACTTTAGAAGCTTCAATTAAAAACTCTGCTGTGCCTCCCTCAAAAAGCTTCAATCTCTTTCTTTGAAGTATTATCTTAAGCCACATTATAATTACAGCGCCTACTCTTCAAGTTGTTATAATGACTAGGTCTCACCCTCACACTGATACAGGCTTTGACACACTATGATTTATTTAAAGTAAAAGTTATTAAGACAGATAATGACACTTGAAGGGCAAGCAAGCAGCTACTTTTTTTTATTCTCCACAACCAGACTTGCCCTTTTGAGTTCTTAATCAAGAACAAAGTAGGCTACTAATGATTGAGAGGAGGCATGAAAAGTGAATTGAAAATGTTCCACTCACCTAGCATAATGGTTTGAGAACGCCCCCATTATGATTACAGAAATGACCAGATGAGTACTCATTGGCCTTTGTTTGTGGGGATTGTAGCTGGCTTCCTTTTCACCGACGGGATTTGGAGGGATGACAAATATAGGCGATCGCAACTACTCAACGTTTTACACACTAAATGGTCTACTTGCCTATATAATTAGATGTGTTTTAGTTAAAACGTTTGTTAAAACGTCATTATAAATGGAAGTTGAACGGAAATGTGACGAAAGTACTTGGTGTCTATTTGGATAATTTCTTGATGTTACTAAAAACACGGAAATGGAAGTTCAAGAACCATAAAGCCCAAAAAACCAAAAATGTTAGTTGTATTAAAATTTCTTGGACGTTACTAAGTAAAGTGACATGTTCTTTCTTTCTAGCTATGTCAGAGCACACTATAGTGGGGCCTCTTAGAACGACAAATCTCTGACCAAGTCAGGCCAAGAAACGTGCTAATGTGCTTGTCAAAGTGAAGAAGCAGTAACCGTTTTTGTCACTATGATTAGAGTCCTGCATGATATGCACAGTAATCATTGTTCAGAAGATGAAGAGCTCCACAGAAAAGCATTTTCCAGCCAAAAAAAGACTGTCAAGCTTATGACTTGCTTTATTCTCAAAAAAAAAAAAAAAAAGGCTTATAACTTGCTCTCTATTATGTATATAACTAGGAAAATAACCCGCATGATGCCGCGGGACAAAAAGTTGTATTTCTTGTTCGTTTTTTAAAAACATTGTAGTTTAGTATAGTTTGGTTAACAAAAATAAGTAAGTGGTATGAATTGAAGGATAGTTTTAAAAAACCGAGGCGACATTGTTGATGAGTTGATTGACATTGTAAGACGATAATTGATTGATATACACAGGGATGTTATCAACGGGCGGGAAATGGAAAAATAACTATTATGTAAAGCAACCGCGACAGCCTTAAAAGCTTTATAAGCCAGAAATGCTATATTCTTGTGATCATGGGTACCATTACATATAGACCTGTAAATGGACCGGATTTTGATCCGGACCCGCTTCAGATCCGTAGCTATTAAACGGGTTTGGATCGAACATTTTGATCCTTTGATCCGTTAATGATCCGAATCCGTTAACCCGTTTAATAAACGGATCGGATTTGGATTTAGGTCGATTCGATCCGTTAATGATCCGACCCATTTTAGTAATAAAAAATATTATTTTTTATTAATATATTATTTTTAAAAAAATATAAAATATAAAATATTAAAGATTTCTAATATTACTTTTTTGCAGAAATCTAAGAGGCAGTCTTCGTAATTTTATTTTTGATAATGTAATTTTATTTTTGGTGATACTCTTCATGTAGATCATGTTATTTTAATATTTTATTAATATCTTATGAGATATTATGATATAAATTTAATATTACTATTTAAAATTTAAAAATATTTGAAATTATAAACGGATCGGATTAGCGGATCGGGTATCCGTTAATCCGACGGATACGGATTTGGATCGAGGTATCAATGATCCGCCGGGTTAACGGAGCGGGTTTGGATCGTATTTTTTTTTTAGTAAACGGATTTGGATTTAGGTCGATCCGATCCGAACCCGGTCCATTTACAGGCCTAATTACATAGGTGCAACCTTGTCCTGCAAAGGCAACCTATTCAATTAATACCAACGTGCCAATATAGATTCAACTTGTGCAACACAGTGCAATGAAACTACATCAAAGTTTTCTTATGTAGGAAACTAAATTTACAATCAGTAAAGTGCATCATTACTAAGATTTTATATGAAGGAATTTTAAACCATAAAAAAGGGCTACAATTTGTCACTCAGTTCCACACTAAATAGACCAAAAGCAGTAAATTAAACACAGTAAAATTCCAAAATTCTCAGTTTTCTATTGGTTGTTCAGGTTTCCAAAAAAAAAAAAAAAAGAGTTGACGAAAATAGAAAGGATCAGACCTTGCATGGTTCGTCTCTCGTATTAGGAGGGAGCCTTCCAGAGTGGTTTTGGGAGCTTCCACTGATTTGTACTCGATAACAGAGTGAAACAGATAGTTAAGAGGTAAAATTTAGACTATACTATTTAAACCAGTTTATTTAGAAAGAGGATAACATTACCATGCGGTTTTTTACATATGCTTAAGTTGTAATCAGTTTTTAATCAATAGTTGATGAGCAAGACTCTTACTCATGCTCCAGGGTTGTTTCTGGGTTTTTCAACGTGCTAGAGCCAATAACCTTTGGAAACTTGTCTATTTTAGGATCTCCATGACATCAGAATTCCTTCTTGCTCACCACCCTCCAATCCTTCTCTCCTGAGGTTAAATGAGTACAAATAAAGCAAAAGGTTGTATCGTGCAAAGACATGCTGACTGAAAACTGCACTGAAGGTATACAGTAATTACTTGGAATCCAACATTGCTAGATGAAATGTAAGTCATAGCAATATCCTTACAAACACAACTCTTCTCAAGTATACAATAAAACATTATAACTACAAAAACAGTGGCTAATTTCCATTGCTGATACAAAATGATACAATGCACATTTCTTAACTACAAAAACAGTCCGGCTAATTTCCACTGCCGATACGAAATGATAGAATGCACAGTTCTTCAATAAGAATGAAAACTATCTCCTACTGCCCTCAAGCAAAAAACACTACATTCACTAAACACATAAAAGAATCAAACTTTGATGATCTAATCAAAAACTGAACTTGCCCTCAACCAAAAACACTATGTTTACTCAACATACTCAGAGGAGTTTCAGCCACATCATTTTATACATGTTAAGAAGAACAAAAAGTTGCTGCTTATACTTGGTGACTCATAAATAATAGCAGTTTCAACACACTAATGTATATAAAACAAAATACAATAATGTGGCACAGCTCACATAATTAAAATACTTCCACATTCAGTGTGAAAATTATAAGCAGATATGTCACGTTGTAGTATTCATCTCATGAGTAAAAGTGGATATCAACAATTACCCACATTTAATCGATTCCCAAAAGCAAGCTTTGAGTCTATTTGTCTTATGAATTCTGCTTCCTGGTAACAAAAATAAGAAAAAGCTTAAAACTTTTCCATTGTAGCTCACAGAAAAGGGAATGACTAAACTCTAACACTGATTAAACTGCAAAAATTGGCAAGTATGCATACCTTTAATAAGGCTGTGGCTTAAATTCCAGAGAAACAATAACTTATTCGATACTTGACGATCCAAATCAAATGAAGCAATAGGGCACCTGCCACAAATATAAAACGAAAAGGGCATCACTTCTTTGAACCCATAAACACACATTTTACCTCACCATCATTATCAAGTAATTGCACCTAATGGTTAGAAAAGTGCCTACAGATACTTCCATATAATTCCTAACTGTACTTACAGCATTACACACAGAGCAGAAAGCATATATCTACACTTTACATACCCACAACTTTGAGTTCAACAAAACTAAGAATCAATGTCCGAAAGTCCCGGCAAGTAAAACTGCATTTAGCTCTAAATTTGACCATTGTGACTAAACAGAGACAAAGAGTTGACATTTTTCTCCTTGAATGCATTCACCCAGTTCAAATGAACATAAGGTACAGTGATAGAGTGATAGAAATTAGCAAACTGACCATACCCAAACACCAAAATTCAGTAAAACGATTGAAGCTTTAATCATAGCAACTGATATACACCTTGATTTCTCCGAGTTTGATTTGAAAGGTGGAAGCGGAGGCTAAGTTGGACATATTGGACATAAATGATATTTCCATTCCAGCTAGAATAAGATGCCATAATCTATAGTTGAAGCTCCTTGAAAAATACATAATTCTATTTAGAATGAAATCTTTGAAATCAAAACATAAAAGAAGATCGCGACATTAAAGGAGAAAATTGGTAAAAGAGAAAAAGGGAGAAAACGGATTACTACCTAAAAACCCTCTACCTCTCTCGGATGCTAATCACGTTTCTGGGCTGATTTGAATTTCTATGCTCTCGCTGGTTTTCTCTATTTATGTGATTTTGGGATTTGATTTCGAAAGTGAGTACCGGGACACAGAAGCTAGAAGAACAAAAGCGTGGAAAAAGGTCGAGCACTCGCTAGACGGCGATAGCTTGATAAACCTAGGGTGAATGGCTGACTGTAATTAAAAGGAAAAAGAAGACAAAATAGTCTTGTCACCATCGGCTCCGATGATGAACAGTAAATCCTGCACCCTCCTTTAATATTATAGTAGGGAAAATTTCTCAAATGGTTACTCAATTATGACTTATTCGACACTTTGGTCACTGAAGTTTCAAATATATCACTTTGGTCACTCAACTATTACACTCTCAATCACTTTAGCCACCCAAGAAATATTTTTTTTAATGAAAAAAATTAATAAAGTGATTGATAGTGTAATAGTTGAGTGACCAAAGTGATATATTTGAAACTTTAGTGATCAAAGTGTCGAATGAGTCATAGTTGAGTGACAATTTGTGGAATTCTCCCTATATAGTATAGTATAATAATGTGTAGTGAGTACTTTAATCTGATACAAAGTCACAACTCACAACTAGACACAGGATGAGGTGAAATGATGACAAACTTTTGATTACAACTTTCAATTATTTCACCCATGAGCTTATTATCCACAATCCAAGGAAAAAAGAAAAGAAAACTAAAAACGGCCAATCCAAGAAAGAAGAACAAAACTTCTCAATTACAAGCAACCTATTTGAAGAAAATATAACTACAATCTCCTTGTCCTTTTAAAAAATGGCATCTGCATCTTCCTTGAAAAATTTCAATCTGTATAATATGTTGCTAATAACGCATCATTTACTTTCTCTCTGAAAATTTCCATGTGTACTTGAAATATGGCATCAGATTTCGTTGAGGAAGGCGCAGTAAGAACTATTTTCCACCGACAGGATGAATTTTTAGTGAGCTGAAAATAATATAAGTTTCAACCAACATTTGCTCATAGAACTCCACTTACATAGATCTTGTTGTAGAGGCATGGTGTCACAATCCAAACTTTGCAATGCGCAAAGAGGACCGTGCAGGACTTGCTAGCATGCAAGTCAACCAAGTGAGTACCTTGCAAGGAACAATGAAAGTCACACAATATTAAAATAGAGCTAGTGGCAAGCAAGAACACAATTATATAAATGTTAGGCAACCACGAAGAACAATGAATAATCGAAAGAAAAGATCAAGGAGTAATCTCACAAGACACAGATGATTGAATAATTCCTCTTTTATTGATGGTAAGACAGTAAGGGGGGCAAAAGTACATGTGCTTACCTATACTAGTTCCATAGTCCAAACTATGCCGATTAGGAACCCCTCCCCAAAGAGCATATCGGACTTAAATGACTAAGGCTGTGAGAAACGTGCACTTGGCCGAGGAGACTAAATGCTAAAATAAAATAAATTACATAAGCAAAACACCCCATGCACACAAGCAACCAACCAAAGGCTTAACTAATGACCCTGGACAAGGTTGCTTGTGGCATTATAAATGCGGCCCCTAACACATGACATGGTGACAAACAATAAGAGGATTCTATCAATTTAAATCTATATAGTTTAACTGCGAATTTTGCTGCCACTAGGAGCTGGGGATGATGGTTCCGACGTAACCAAATCCACATATCAAGAACGTGATGGTTTGGAGGAAAAGGTATATAAAGTACTTGTTCTTCCCATGTACATAATCGTAGCATCCACAGAAGAACAGAAACAATCCAAATCCCAGCTCCAACATGTGCAGTCTGTTAATGACAAACAAAGATGCAACATCAATAAATTTTCATATTTTCAGTCAAGGGTATATAGAAATGTTGAAAGAATAACCAAACCAATAGAGGACAAAGCAATTAATACCACTAACAATACGTTAATACAAAATTTTCTAAGCCCACATGTTGTTCTATATTTCTCACCCTAAAATACTCCTAGAGTTTATAAAGTCGTCTGCTGTCATATTCTAGCAGTAGATTTATGTAATGACCTATGCAAAGATTCTTAGTTGAACTGGCCGGTAAAACAGAGAAAAAATTGTTCTTACTTGTGGAGTAGGTCATCTTGTCTAATAATTTAAGCATAAACTACAAGTGGTTGGTTTAATACCAATGCATATAGTTCTGTAGAGAAAGACAGGCTCTGGGTGGTCCAGTGTAGATGTGGTGTCAATGCAAATAGTTACAAATTTCTATGCAGGCACATGACAAAGGAAATTAAGAATGACAGTCAGTATGCAGCAGAAAGAATTTTAAGTGTTGATGAACTTTTACCTGTTGCCAAACTTGAACTTTGGTTTCTTGAAGAATTTGGGGGCTGGTTTGTTCTTGGCAGCATCTCCCAGTTTCTCGGTGACAACCCATTCATTGGCTCTCCCGGCTCCGAATAGGCCGATCAAAGTTGCCTTGGTCCGGTGCAAGGACATGACATTCTCGAAAAGGATCCAGTAAAACAAAAGGTGAACTGACCTGCAAATTGAAGAAGATTTTTCATAAGCTACATGAAAGTGTAAATAGACAGACGAGTGATGAAGAAACCCAAATGCAGAGTCTACATTACCTTGGAGTTCCAACTGAGTTAAGGATGGCAATGATGGAAGGAATATAAACTGCTCCCCAAATTGGAACATCAACTTCAGGAAGAAAAATGGTCAGGGGAAGCACTACACAGTAAAAGAAGAAAGTCACCATGTGGACAATGATCTTCCTAACAAAGAAGAAACTGTAGATGACATAGAATTTCTTCCACAATGTAACTTTCTGCAGCAGTAGGAAAAAAAAAATGACGTTAGAAAATGTCTTGGATTAGTAAAATGTGTGAATATTTTATCATCCAATTAAACTCGCCTCATTCATTGCTATTTCCATGACAATTTTCCTGAACAGATTAGCTGGACCACAAGACCATCGGTGCTGCTGGTTACGGTAGTCATTGAAGGTACTAGGAAGTTCACTTTTCACCTGAACCGAAGATAATTAATCAGTATTCGAGTTCATGTCATGTAACTTCGCACACATAAGTAAATCACAAATATAACTTCACACCGATAAGTGTAAAATTGACGTTCATAAACCATATGAACTCATATCCAGTTAAAGGATCTACCTGAAGGTCACCAAGGTACAAAAATTTCCAGCCTCTGAGACCAGCTCGGACAGCAAGATCCATATCCTCCACTGTTGAACGATCTTTCCACCCACCTGCCTCATTAATAGCAGCAATTCTCAACACACCGGCAGTTCCTGCAATATATCAATATGTCAAATACAAATGCTACAGTTGTAAATGGAAGATGAAAATGAGCAGTATCCATTTCATTGTTTAAAAATGATCATCTCTGTAAGAACGATCAGAGTAAAACTATGTGCAATATGCAACAATGTGATAAAAACTTTTTTACCAGGGGGTTGAACAGAAACTTGACAATGAAAATGCACATCTATATTTAAATTAAAGTCATGGATCGGTCAAGGATCCACTAAAATCAGGACAAAATACATTAAACCTTTAAACGAGAATAATCAATGTCAATTGATCCACAAGTATGACTTTTGAAGATCAAATTTTCTTGTTTAAAAACCAACAACTTTGGCAACGGTTGGATTTTAGATGTAACCTAGCACTCCATTATATTAAACCACAACATGACTGCTGATGCTGATGATAATGAATTAATGACGATGGCACTAACATCTCCCGGCACCTCTAGTTGTCGAAGCTAAAGTCTTGGTCTAGCAGACTTGGTCAGAATTATTTTCCAGTCACTCTCACATACCAACTAAGAAGCAGAAAATGAAAGAACCAAGCTTGGTCCTGGCATGGGGAACTGACATTAAAAACAAACCATATGAATGAGAAAAATAACTCACCGTTGAAGCTAAAGAAGGCATGTGTTGCTGACCCAACTTCTTGTTCAACTGTGAAATGGTAATCCAATGACATCTCTTGCATTCTTGTCAGCAAGCACTCGTCCGCGTTCACTACAAAACCAATGTCAAGGTCATTATTCACCAAAAATACAAATAAAAAAAATAAAAAAATAAAATAAAATAAAAATATAATTGCGGCCCCCATCAATAATAGAAAACAAAAATACAAAATAATTAAAAAGTAGGGGATTCAAATTTGATCATCACTAGCCCCTTGGTAGTGATACCACCACCCAATAAAAATCTATCATGTATGATAACTCATAACCATAGGCTAACTATGGTTAACTTAATAAATTCTCACAAAGAGAAAAAGTAATTTAATAATAATATAACTAATATACATTAATATGAGATTATTCATTAAATAAACAAATCATAAACCCTTTCGTCTTCTAATTGCTCTGGCTTCTCTTTTTCTCCAGTTCACTGCTATATTTGTCTTCTGCCATCAGTCCATCACTTATCATCATTAGGGATGGCAATAGGGCGGATGGGAGATGGGGATCACAATACCATCTCCATTCCCGGGATCATTCTCCACTCTCATCCCCGCCCCAATCCCTAATAAAAATGTATTGGGGATTCCCGGTCCCCATCCCCACTAGGGACTAAGCCTCCAAACCCGCCCCAAATCCCCAATAAGAATTTAATCAATAAAATGTTGAAGGAAAATCAGTTTTGTGTGTGCCTAATCAAACTAGGAGTAGTAATAGGAGAGAAGGTTCTAGAATTCCTAGTTCTACTTGGATTAAGTTTCCTTGTAACACTAGAACATGTACTTTGTAATCCCTATATATAGGGCTCCTATTCTCAATAATGAAATATAATTCTCTCATCAATCTCTCTCAAAATATCTATTCCTTAAACACGTTATCAGCACGAATTCTAACCACAAGAACAAAAACCAAAACCCGAAAACTCTTCTCACCAAAATCTGCTGTGGCCCCTAGCTCGTGCTAGCCTAGCTCACCACCGCAGCCTGCACTGCGCGCGCCTGCAGCCCTGCATCGCTGCTTCTGCAGTATCACCGCAGCCCCTGCTGCTCGTATTCTCTGCTGCCCCTGTTGCGTTTGCATCCCAGCTGCATCTGCAGCCTTCTCGGACCACAGCACCCACAGCTGCCCCTGCAGTCTTTCCAACCACCCGAACTGCCTCCAAACCAAACTAGCAGCAGCAGCTTTCGGCCTACATCCTTGCAACCTTCGGTAGTAACTCAAAACCTACTACTGCCATCACCACCAAGCCATCCAAAGTCCCCTCCATCGATCAACAAATAGTTCAAGCTTCATAAGTGCAAGACTTCAAGGTTTCAAGCCTCAAATTAACCAAGTAAGTTTTTATAATTAAAGTTCCTGCTTTCCGTAATTTAATTTCTCCTTCTTTTTCTTCGGGGACTTGCGACCTCCCTTCTTCTACATCCCACCTTTCTTATAATGTGGGTTCGATTCTTGAAAAGCAGAATCGTGGGGATTCACGCTATTAACGAACTAAGAGCGTTCGTAAAGACTTCAGACTAAGAGAGTCCGCAAACATCGATTTATGACTATATTAAACATCATTGTTTCGGTCTAATCCAAATTTTCTTGAAAATTGATTTCTTGGTAGCATAGCTCGGAAATCTTATTATTTATTAGTTGTCGTGGAAGTTTTAACTCCAAAACTAATATTCTTCTTCTTCTTGTTTTTCAGGATGTCGAAGCCGAAGCTTGACTTTCCTATACTTGACTCAACTGGCTCGGAATATCACGGTCACAGATGTTGAGAACCATCTCACATCAAAAGGGATTCTACCTGTAATTCAGGCACCAAATCCCGAGCTCATATTTGAGCGTACGGCTACAAATAATGCCACCACCCTCATCTTGATGAGACGCCACATGGATAAATCACTCCAATTGGAGTACATGGAAATCAAGGATGCTAGGGAATTATGGGTTGCGCTAGAAGACCTTTTTGGCAATGTTAAGGAGTCCCTCCTCCCCGACTTGAAAGTTTAATGGAACAATCTACGATTCGCCTACTTCATGTCTGTAGCTGAATTTAATTCAGAAGCTCTACGCCTCAAAACCATGTTGGGATTCTGTGGACAACCCGTCACAGAGCAAGAGCTAATTGAGAAAACTCTCTCCACCTTCCCCGTCTCAGCAATATTGGTATCAAAGCAATATCGAACCGAATACAATACTGGACGGATCACAAGGTTTCATCAGCTAATTAATGTTATGTCTGTAGCTGAAAAACATGATAATATCATCGTAAATAATTATTATTCAAGGCCTATGGGAACTAAGAGCGTTCAAGAGGGGAATTATAATAATGCACCCAAAGGAGTGCGCAACGAGCGGAACCCTAAAAATAAGGGACACAACGGACGTTTTGGTCCATATAACTGCCCTACAAAGGAAGGTAATAGTCAGAATGAAGGATGAACACGTGGCAACACATGACAACCTGGGAGAGGAGGCCGTGGGGCTCCAGGAAGTGGTGGAGCCGCCCAAGGCCGTGGGAACGGTGCCAACTCCTCTAGGGGATGCCACCCAAGTGCAAACAATTCACCTCAATTAAAGGGAGGCAATCACAATGACATGTGTCATCGATGTGGATCAAGTGAGCATTGGTTCAAGCAATGCAATGCAAGCAAACAATTAGCTGCACATTACAAGGCATATAGAGACTTTAGAGAGCATGAAGCCTATCTTGCTAAAGAAGAAGAAGATGGTGATGATGCCAACGTCAATCTCACCATAGCGAACTTCAAATCTGACAAAGAATTGCACAAAGATGCTGCAGATTTTGATTAGTATAGTCCTTATTTATTTTCCAAGAATTATGTAATGGCAATATGCCCTAGTCAATAAATGACATTTGTATTAGCTCTTTCTTATGTGGCGCACCCAATGAAGTATGATGTCTAGGAAAGTAATTGAGATTAGTGGTACTTAAGAGAGCCTCGCTCCACTGACATCTCTCTCTACTTCCCTGGTCATATTTGATTGGAGTTACCAAATAGATAGAGTGACTACGATTTGTCTAAATTTGATTTTTATTTTGGATTAGACTTTGGAAACTTTGATGTAATCATTGGCTATTTTATTAATAAAGTATCGATTTATTTTTCAATGTCTTGGACATATTTTAATTTTGAACTTTATTATTTTTTCAGTATGTCTTCCAGAGAGCTAGAATGCCTCGTGGATAGTGCAACTACACATACCATCCTTCGAAATAGGCAACTATTTCTCTGGATGACGCCTTCTCGATCTTTCGTGACTACAATGGCTGGATCATCTCAATTGATTCATGGTAGAGGACCAGCTCAATATATGTTGCCAAAAGGCACAATTTTAAATGTCACCGAAGCTCTTTATGCTCCTAGGGCAAGAAGAACCCTATTGAGCTTCAAAGATATAAGAGCCAATGGTTTTCATGTGGAAACACATTGTGAGAATGGACAAGAGTTCCTTTGCATCACCTCTAATGACTACGGACATAAAAGAGTCTTAGAGAAACTTATGTGTCGATCTAGTGGGTTATATGCAACCACTATTTGAATAATTGAATCCAATCATGTTATGAGAGATGATTTATAGGATTCCGACACATATAGGCTTTGGCATGACCGTTTGGGACACCCAGGTCGTGATATGATGATCTGTATATTAAAGACTTCACACGGACATCCATTTTTCAGAACGAAAAGAAGTAAAACTCAGATTTTGGACCCCGAAAGAGCCCCTGCCCCCTACGACACCGTTCACCCCCAAAATCGGCCATCCTTGGCCAGCGCCGCAGTCCCCCCACTGCCCAAGGGTGGCTTTGACCCCACCAATGCTCTTTTGTCTCTTAATTTTACTTCTAAAGTCAATTGTGACTTCATGGCTCAACCAAAATCCTCATTGGTTGTTTCTAAAGCCCATCATTCATTCTGCAAAGCCTTCTCTTTAGCAAAATTAGGATCGTGACTATCCTATGCAAAGGACACTAAAGAAAATATACCATTCTTGCAGAGAACCCAAGGTGATATTTGTGGACCTATTCAACCACCATGCGGACCATTTAGATATTTTATGGTGTTGGTTGATGCATCGACACGCTGGTCACATGTCATGCTTTTGTCCACAAGGAACGCTGCATTTGCTAAACTCCTAGCCCAAATTATTAAATTGAGGGCTCACTACCCTGATCATCCTATTAAGTCTATACGATTAGACAACGCTGGGGAGTTTACATCAAAGACTTTTGATGATTATTGCATGTCTTGGGATTGAAGTTGAACATCCAGTTCCTCATATTCACACCCAAAATGGTCTCGCAGAAGCCTTCATTAAACAACTACAAATGATCGCTAGGGCATTGGTAATGCGCACCAATCTCCCTATTTCTGCTTGGGGCTATGCAATATTGCATGCAGCTGTGCTTATTCGTCTGAGGCCTACTGCCACTCAACCCTTTTCTGCGTCCCAGATGGTGACTGGGTATGAACCTAATGTCTCACACTTATGCATATTTGTGTGTGCAGTTTATGTGCCAATTGCGCCTCCACAGCGCACCAAAATGGGTCATCAACGACGATTAGGCATTTATGTTGGATATGATTCTCCAACGATTGTCCGCTACTTAGAACCCTTGACAGGCGATCTCTTTACTGCTAGATTTGTGGATTGTCACTTTGATGAGACAGTCTTCCCGTCGTTAAGGGGAGATAAGAACATAAATGTTCAACAGGAACGACATAAATTAACGTGGTTTGTCCCCACTCTGTCTCATCTTTATCCCCAAACCACATAGTTCAAAATTGAAGTGCGGAGAATTCTCGATCTTCAGAATGTAGCAGAATCGATGCCTGATGCGTTTTCTGATATCGATAAAGTGACGAGATCACATATACCTGCTGCAAACGTCCCTGCAAGGATTTATGTCCCTAAAATTAGAAGACATGGCGCCATCTCAAGGATACCTGAGCATGGCGCCAATGTCCCCACCCTTGGTGACGTTGTGCCTAGGCCCATGGCTCCTGCCAGGAAATGCGGGAAGCCTATAGGTTCGATGGATTCTCGCCCAAGAAAGAAAGCGAGTTTGGCACAAAATAATCCATTAATCATCGATGTAAATAATCCATCTCATGAGAATATTCCGGATTATGGTTATGTCCAAGAGACATCATTAGGGGACGCTCCAATGTCAGAACCAACTCCAGAGAATAGAGAGATCTCCATGAATTACACTAGTGTACATGAGATGATGGATAGAAATTCTATGGCTATTGATGATGCATTTGCATATCATGTTGCAAAAGGAATTATTGAATATGATGATATCGAACCTCGCTATGTCGAAGAATGTCAACGAAGAGCGGATTGGCCTAAATGGAAAGATGCGATCCAGGCTGAATTGGATTCACTAGTAAAGAGACAGGTGTTTGGACCTATAACGTAGACACCCCCAGATGTAAAACTTGTTGGCCATAAATGGGTCTTTGATAGAAAGATTAATGAGAAAAATGAGGTGGTTAGATATAAAGCCCGCCTCGTGGCGCAAGGTTTCTCACAACACCTTGGAATCGACTACGAGGAGACATATTCTCCCATAATGGACGTTATAACGTTCCGCTACCTTGTCAGTTTGGTAGTTTCCGAAAAACTTGACATGCAGCTTATGGATGTGGTTACAGCATATCTCTATGGGGATCTAAATTCAATTACCCAATTACCCAAATCAAGTGGCTCTAAACCACGAAGCGCGTTTTCAATAAGATTAAAACGCTCACTAAATGGATTAAAACAATCCTGACGGATGTGGTATAACCGTCTAAGTGACTACTTTATTGGAAAGGGATATATTAATAATGAAATATGCCCATGCGTGTTCATTAAAAGAACAAGTTCCGGATTTGCAATCGTAGCAATTTATATCGATGACATGAACCTAATTGGAACTCAAGATGAGTTAAAGGAAACTGCTAAATATTTGAAATCCGAATTTGAGATGAAAGATCTTGGGAAGACATGGTTTTGTCTCGGTTTAGAACTCGAGCACCGTAGTGATGGGATTTTGATCTATCAGTCTGCATATACTCAGAAAATTCTAAGGCACTTTAATGAAGATAAAGCAAAGCCTGTGAGTACTCCCGTGATCGGCCGTAGTCTTGAGCCCGGAAAAGATCTACTTCGCCCAAAGGATGAGGACGAAGAATCATTAGAGGCCAAAGTGCCCTATTTAAGTGCAATAGGCGCATTATTGTACTTAACTCAATGCACAAGACCGGACATCTCCTTCGCAGTGAACTTGTTAGCTCGACATAGCTCTGCTCCAACACACTACCATTGGATTGGTGTAAAGACAATCTTTCGATACCTAAGAGATACGATTGATATGGGCCTATTTTATCCCTACAGAGAGAAAAGGAATGACAGAATTTTGGGATCGGACCCCAAGAGGCAAAAAGCCACCATCCAAAAGTTGGCCACCGGTCATGTTGCCGGCGCCGGCGCCACTACCGTCCATGGTGGCCGACATCTTCCTACTCCCCTCCATCAAAACGACAACGATGTCTTGATAGGTTTTGCTGATGCAGGGTACCTCTCTAACCCTCACAAAGGTCGCTCCCAAACGGGTTATGTCTTTACCATGGGAAGCACTGCGATATCTTGGAGGTCTACAAAACAGACTCTTGTTGCTACTTCCTCAAATCATGCAGAGATTATTGCTCTACATGAAGCCGTGCGTGAATGTATATGGCTAAGGTCTGTAATTAGACATATTCAAGGAAGTTGTGGTTTGAAGTCTACCACGGATGAACCTACATGCATTTATGAGGATAATGCAGCTTATATTGAACAAATGAAGTTAGGTTTCATCAAGGGCGACAACACCAAGCATATATCGCCTAAGTTTTTTTTTATAATCAGCAACAACAATCACTTCTAAAGATTGAAGTGAATCAAATCCGATCAGAGGATAATGTAGCAGACTTATTCACTAAGTCGTTACCTAAATCCACCTTCGAGAAACATGTGAAGAGCATCGGATTGAGAAAGTTATCCGAACTCCCATAATTGTAGCAATCAGGGGGAGATACAAGGGGAGTTATGATGTCTACATGTTCGATCTCGAAGAGTAGAGGACGTGTTGTACTTTTTTTCTCATCCTCGAGCTTGTTTTTGTACCACAGGGTTTTTCACTCTCGCAAGGTTTTTAACGAGGCAATGGATGAAGCGTTATCACGAAGTTTGAGCGGCACAAGGGGGAGCATTGAAGGAAAATCAGTTTTATGTGTGCCTAATCAAACTAGGAGTAGTAATAGAAGAGAAGGTTTTAGAATTCCTAGTTCTACTTGGATTAAGTTTTCTCGTAACATTAGAACATGTACTTGGTAATCCCTATATATAGGGCTCCTATTCTCAATAATGAAATATAATTCTCTCATAAATCTCTCTCAAAATATCTCTTCCTTCAACATAAAAATAATTTTTTTCTCATATTAACTTTTTTTTAAATCGAAATCTACAACAAATAAAATTAAAACATGATTAAATTCATAATTCAGTGAGTGCAAAAGTCAAAACACTATTAATGTAAGTGTAGTCATTAAAGCGAAGTAGTAAATGTATATATTTGTGATTATGTTATAAAATAAATAAATTAATATATATATATAAATTAAAAAATATATAAATTAAATATATGTATATATTATTGGGGCGGGTTTGGGGATGAGGATCACAATACCATCCCTGCCCCACCCCCAATCTTAGATAGCGGGGATTGGGTATCCCCATCCCCATTCCCCATTTGTCCTCGAATTCTCCCTCCATTAGGGGCGAGTATCCAATAGAGCTCCGCCTCGCTGAGGATTTTTGTCATCCCTAATCATCAATGTCTTCTTTATTTATTTTTTTTCTGGTTAAGCCCAACGGAGTAGTTGGCTAACCCAACTTACTCCCCACCCACATTGAGCCGAAACATAGTTTGAAGAGTCGAGCTTTGTACATCGACTGTTTGTTCATCGAATCCGACCAAATTGGTTGGATGGAATATATCCGGCATAGGTATCAGCTCAATCCCGTTCATGAAAACATATGATTTCTTATATGACAAAGTGGGGGTGAACGTGATGTTGAGATTCCCGGACTTGATAGGAATGAGTGAACCAAGAACATGAGAAACAAGAACAATGAGAGAATATGTTTTCCTACACTTGCTGGAGTTTAATCTCAATAGCTCTGTATCAAATCAAAGTACGTACTCTGGTTTCATGGAAGTAAAAGGTTATAGATCTACCTAGAAACCAAATGGTGGTTTGGCTTTCATTTTCTGTGTAATTTTTTTCTTTATTTCTGTTTTAATTCTTTTGTTTGCATTTTTGGTATGACATGGATAGAACGTTAGGATAGGAGGTAGTTACTAGATCGAGTAACTGAGATGATGATAAGTGACGGATTGATGGCAGAAGATGAATATAGCAGTGAAAAGACAAATTTACCCCCCCTCCCCCCCAAAAAAAAAAATTTAACGGGAGCTGACTCTGTTCCGTCTGATTTGGACAATCCGAGAGCGGTAGTAATTCTACCCCATGCCACTAACTACAATCCTTGGTAGCTTGCCGCAAAATGACAAATCTAGCTCACATTTCTAGCACCGTTTCCAGCAATTTCGGGTACTGTAGTTACACATCACTAATTTGGTCTAAAAATTTAACTTACGACATATTACATTATTAAACTATGAGTAACGTGATGAACTGCTCCACAATGTAACAAAATAACATCACACACTATCAAAAGAGAACGTTTCCAAAATGGAAAGCTTGTGCTATGATTATTTCTATGTTAGGTTTAGGTTTTCAATTAAGACGTAATGGGAAAATTGAAACACCTTGATTCATGGCACTAAAACTAAAACTAAAACAACTAACTTTTACGAGACGTGGGTGCCTTGAAGACAAACAAGTGTCATGATCGTGATTGAATGACTTCCCTAATAGCAGACCCCATCGCCCATGCACAACTAACCCAAACCCCCCACCAACGAAAACAAAAGGCTTTTACCCAAAAGAAAAAAGGAAGAAAAAACCAAGACCATCGACACTTTATAGGGGGAAAACAAAAGTCATAAACAATACCTAAATTTTAGGTCATTCATCACAATGGTACCTCAACTTCATAAACTATTACTTTGATACCTCAATTTCTTAATTTTAACTACAATTCATATATGCCTCTTTAACTCCATTAAGTCAAATCACATGTACTTTTTTTTAAGGGTATTTTGGTCTTACTCTCTCTCCCTCGTTCTCTTTACTCTCTTGCTTGTTATGAGATTATGCAAACTCTGCATAAACTAAAGCTAATGGGTTCCATCGATGGTGTCCACCTTTTGTAAATCCAATAAACTACCTTCATTAGTGGCGTATCATCCTTAGCTGCAAAGATGTGAAAAACAATTTAGCAATTGAAAGAAAAAAAAAAGAAGAAGAAGAAAAGCATGCTCCCTGTAATCAAATTCCGGTACCTGTAAAAGCATTTATCCCCTCAGAAAGATGAGATATTTTCCACACAATTTTCCATACAATATATCTTGTATTTAGGAGAAGAATTATTGTTCCTCCTCTATCGTTTTTCAGCAATAGGGTATGAAAGCTTAGAATAGTTTAAAGTTTGGAAACTATTCGTAACATTTTTCCAAAAAATAATGAGAGCGCAATTAATGGGTTTAAAAATAATTAACAACAATAATAATGAAATTAGTTAATGGAATAATTAATTACCGAATCTCCAACGTGCTTGAACCAAAGCAATTTCGGGGTTCTGAACCAAGAAAGGGATGGCTCGCCTGAGATAGTCTGGCTCGGGTCGGAAATCGGCGTCCATTATCGCCACGTACTCGCAGTGTTTCACGTAGCTTCGTTTCAGACCTTCTTTCAATGCCCCTGCTTTGTATCCTCCTCTAGTTTGTCTGATTTGGTACACTATATTTATGCCTTCGCTCGCCCACCTCTGACACTCTGCCTCCACCATTTTCTGCATTCACTCAATTTTTTTGCTATTTTTAATCACCAACCCATTTTCATATATCGAATTGGGGAAATATCACAAATGGTCACTGAGTTATGACTTATTCGACACTTAACTCACTGTATTTTCAAAAATATCACTTCACTCACTCAATTTTACATCCGTCTTTCACTTAACTCACTACCGTTAATTTTACCATTAGAAGCAGTTAAAATTGAGGGTATATTTGTCAAAACACTTAAAAATCATTTTTAACTTAAAAAAATTAATTTATTGGACTTTTTTCCAATTTTTTTTGAATTTCTAATTAAAAATAATTTTTTAACTTAAATATAATTTGAAAAAAATTTGTCTTTTTAAAAAAAGAAAAAGTTAGAAATGCATTTTTTTAGTGTTTAGACAAATGTACCCTAAATTTACATTTATTAGACTTTTTTCAATTTTTTAAATTTCTGAGATTTCTAATAAAAAAATATTTTTTTAACTTAAATATAATTTGAAAAAAAAATTGTCTTTTAAAAAAAAAAAAGAAGTTAGAAATGCATTTTTTTAGTGTTTAGACAAATATACCCTCAATTTACATTTATTAGACTTTTTTTCACTTTTTTAAATTTATGAGATTTCTAATAAAAAATGATTTTTTAAACTGAAATATAATTTGAAAAAAAAATTGTCTTTTAAAAAAAAAAAAAGGTTAGAAATGCATTTTTTTAGTGTTTAGACAAATATACCCTCAATTTTAATAGCTTTTAACGGTAGAATTAACCACAGTGAGTTAAGTGAAAGATAGATGTAAAACTGAGTGAGTTAAGTGATATTGTTGAAAATACAGTGAGTTAAGTGTCGAATAAGTCATAACTCAGTAACCATTGGTGATGTTTTCCCTATCGAATTATAAGCAAAACCCATGTGAGAAATTTGACTGAAAGCTCAATAATTGATGGTGGAAATGCTCTATCTGGTAGTTTTTACCGAACACGTTGAGGGCTCAACTAATGCACTAAACGAACATGTCCTATAAGTCTATAACCAATGAGATTGCGGTACTGTCAGAAAGTTTTGGTAGAGGGAAAAATGAAATGAATGATGGGTCATTATATTTATAGGAACCTTGATTGTAGGGTCAGTTGAATCATCCAGGACTTGGATCAGAAGACGATCGGACGGCCACGACAGCCCACATGCAGCTCCAATGGAGATCTTGTAGACCTGAGAACACATAACATGAATTTAGGCTTTTTTCCCAGACGGACCCAGAAATTGATTATGGTAAAAAAAGAAAAGAAAAAAGAAGACGAGCACAGTGTAATAATGGTAATTAACAACGAGGCATTATCATTATCATCAACCTCTCTTTCATTGAACATGGGGATTTGAACAAGCACCATTGGGAAATTGGAACTGCCCAATCCCAAATCCTCCTGAATGGGCTCATAGTTGTAGCGCTTCTCTGGCTTTTTCCAGAACATTTTGACCAAAACAATGACAATACCCATGTAGACCCTCTCTACAAAGAGCATGAGAACCATGGCTAGTGAGACATAGACTCCAACTCTAAGCAGAGGAACTATCAATGGCGCTTTGATTAGCTCCCAAATCAGCCCAATTTGGCCTGCAATGTCAAAGCTACTCCCACCCTGGAATGTCTCTGGTATCAGAACTTTGGTACTCTCAGCCATAGTTCCTGTCTCCCTCTCTCCCTACAGAGAAAAATGAAATGAACAGGGGGTAATTGGAATTGGAAGTACCAGATCTCTCTCACTTTTATAGTCAGTTTTGACCAGATATCCTCTTGCAATGAACAGAATCCTATATTGTTCCCAAGTGAGTGGCTCAATTTCATTATTGCCCAATGTCCAGTTTTTCCTTGCTTAATGATTGCAGAGCCCACAAAATACTACAACCTCTCACAAAGTCAAAAAGAACAGTTCGCCTGCACATTCCTCACCTGCAACCCACCACTAATTAACAACAAACTATTATAACTTATTAGTTTTAAAATTTAAGCTAATTAAAACAGATTATTTTCTTTTAGAAAATTAAAAAACATTAATAGATTAAATGAATAGAGATTATAAGAGAGTAGGGATTCTATGAGTCCAAAATGACGGTACAGTTCTTTTTAGAGTTGGTTCAGTTGGCAAGGGCGTACTTGAGGTGTAAACTCACACAAGTTCGATACCCGCTGCTAAAAATCTCTCATTTGGTAGACAATTTAGAAAATGTCTTGCATAATTCTATACCAATGGGCTAGGCTGGGACACTGGCTAGTTTCGTAAGTCCTGTTGGGTTGAGGTCGTAGGTTTGCCCGGACCCTGGTAGTGTAAGGAAGCCTCCCTCTTACCTCAACTTTTGTTAACCCAAAAAAAAAAAGTACCGTCATTTTGGACTCATAGAATCCCTACTCTTTGATAATCTCTATTCATTTAATCTATTAATGTTTTTTAATTTTCCAAAAGAAAATAATCTGTTTTTTTTTAAAGGGAGCTGGTGCGGCTACCCTCAAGCCTTGATTAATGAAATTGCAAAATACAAGGAGGGGACATAAAACCTGAACCTCATATTACAATAAGCATAAGGAGAATATCCTAAAATAATACCATGAGTCTCCATAAAATCTATGTATTCTAACAAGCACCAATTAGGAAAGAGTGCACGAATGACTACTCCAATTAGAAAATAATATATTTTAATTAGCTTAAATTTTCCTACTTATTTAAGGTTTACACACCTAATTTTTTTCTGGTCTCTTCATTTTCCACTCCTTTCTTATGAACTTCCGAATTCAAATCGGAACATTAGTCGAGTGGCACAAATCTGCTGCTAGTTTAATCTCTTAGAATATATGAATTTTAGTGTTTTACCCATAATTTCCTTTTGTGACGATTTTATTCTAAATTTCTTGTACCTTTTCAGATTTTGCACACCTCAAGGAAAAACAAAAAGAAATATTGTTGTCTTCCTTGCTTGGAGATTACAGAGCCCACAAAAGATTACAACCTCTCAGACCATCTCCAATGATGGTGTCAAAATCCACCGTGGAGCTCTAACAGATAGAAAAGACAATTCAATATCTCTCTAACCCATCCTTCAGTTCCACGGTAGAAGACAGTTCTCGTTTCTTCTGTCAAAGATGACAACC
Organism: Rosa chinensis; assembly: GCF_002994745.2. Taxonomy (NCBI): domain Eukaryota; kingdom Viridiplantae; phylum Streptophyta; class Magnoliopsida; order Rosales; family Rosaceae; genus Rosa; species Rosa chinensis. The sequence continues at coordinate 58,407,998 of NC_037092.1, forward strand.
TCTACTCATCTGTCATTTTCTTTTTTTAGAGCATCTCCAACAAATGTGCTAATAATTTTGGGTCAAATTTGAATTTGAAAAATGATGTGGTATTTGACAATTTTGTTATATTTATACTTCAACCCATTTTAAATTTTATTAAAACACAAACTGCACGATCGCATCTTCTTCTCCTTCTGTTTCTCCTTTTTCTCCTCCTTTTTCTACTCTTCTGTTTAAATCTCTATCTTCCTTTTGTTTCTTCCTTTTCTCCTCCCTTCCTTCTCCTCCTTCATCATCTCTATCCGAAACCGATCACTCATTCTTCAACTCAAATCCAACTGTATAAGCTCAAATTGCTCAACAGCAAAAACAACCACATAAACATCCAAATCTAGGAAAACCCAGGTAAACAAACAATTACATACACAGATCTGACGAAAACCCAGAAACAGAGCATACGAAGAATGCTCCACAGCAACAAACCCCTTTCATCTTCTTCATCAAATCGATCACAGAGGGACTTTTATAGAAAACCCACAGAACCCCATTTCTTGCTTTCTAGTTTTATCTGTGAAACTTGAACCAAGAATAGAAGTTTTGCTTTGGTCTGGGTACCGGGTATGAAGAAAGAGAGAGATGAGAAAGAATGAGAGAGCAGGTAAGAAAAACAATAAAAAAAAATATAAAAAAAAGACAGACCGCGAAGAACTGGGTTTCTTGGTTGAGAATGATGAATCTGGGTGCTCTAAGATAGTTGTTGTAATTGGTGATTTTATTGGATCTGATTGTATTTGCTTGGGTTTAAGCAATTGGGTATGATTCTGGGTAAGAAGAAAGAGAGAGAGAGACAAGAGAGAAGGACAGAGAAAGAATAAAAAAAGAAAAGACAGAAGGGTTTGGATATGTCAAATTTGACAGATTGGTTTGATAAGTCAAATCCATGTAAGATTTGATAGATCTGTTGGAGTTGAGTTACTATGTCATTTCCTACTGTTGCCTTGTCTATCTGGAAAAAGACCTATCAGTTGGAGATGGTCTTAGTGTTTCTCTCATTCTCCCTCTTCCTCTTCTCACCTTCGTCCTACCCAGACCGGAGCCACCCATGGCAGACCATCAATCATTCTCGCCTCTCTATTTCTTCCTACCATGTCGGAGATCAGATCGAAGAGTGAGGTTGCATAGAAAATCAAGGATTAGATCAAACTAGGTGCTTCTTGATTAATTAGGTGAGCTCAATGAAGACTGGGAATATGAGATTTTGATGAAGCAATTGCAAAGTTTTGATGGGTAATGAGATTTAATCTTCTAGTTTTTATGGATATGTAGTTTTAATTTCCTCTGTGCATATTCCTCTCACAGTACTGAGAATATGGGTATGTGTCCTTTGAACACCTCTGTTTTTTACCATCTAGTCTTCTACATCTTCATGGCTCTCTGGGTCTATCTTTCTGGCGAAGCCCATATCATAGCAACCCCCCAACTGTTTCAATTCAATTAATTGAACCACCCCCAGCAGGTATTTCATTACCACTGTAGTTTGGATTGCATAAGTTTTCTACCATTGCAGAATTTTCTGGCGGGCTACTCATTCTTCTTCAAGTTCTCTCTCTAATAATAAACTAATATACATATTTGACCATCTGTTGGAGTGCAACTTTGCAAAATGTCATTTGCCACATAAGCTGTCAAATTCAAATTTGTCATCTTTGTTGGAGTTGCTCTCACAAAGTCAAAAAGAACAGAACCGTCATTTTGGACTTATAGAATCCCTGCTCTTTGATAATCTCTATTCATTTATTCTATTAATGTTTTTTAATTTTCCAAAAGAAAATAATCTGTTTTAATTAGCTTAAATTTTCCTATTTATTTAAGTTTTACACACCTGATTTTTTTCTGGCCTCTTCATTTTCCACTCCTTTCGAATTCAAATTGGAACATTAGTCAAGTGGCACAAATTGGTTGCTAGTTTAATCTCTTAGAATATATGAATTTTAGGGTTTTACTCATAATTTCCTTTTGTGACAATTTTCTTCTAAATTTCTTGTACCTTTTCAGATTTTGCACACCTCAAGGAAAAACAAAAATAAATATTTTTGTCTTCCTTCCTACTTCTAGTTATTTCGTTCACTCTTTTTATGAACTTTTAAAATATAAATCTAAACATTAATTAATTAGTGACAAGATCAATGGAACATGTAAACCGACACAAATCAAGGTGTCAAGCAGGAATGACGAGGTACGGCGACGGCGCGGGGCTGGTTCTCGGTGACCATCGTGGGGTGCGGCGGGAGTTTTTCGATCGGAGGCTTCTTTTTATCGTGGGTGCGGCGAAGGGTTCTTGGTTTAGAGGCTTCTCAGATTGTGTTGGCAAGTTTTGATCCAAGCGGTGATAGATTTTGCTCCTCAGTGTGGGCAGGGGCGGTCGACGGCGTTGTTCGCTCCAGCTGTGTCCTGATCCGTTCGCGATTAAGGGTGTTTGGGCTGTGACGGTGCTTGGATCCTGCTTCTGATCGGTCCAGCAGGGCTTGGCGGCGAGGAGGCATTAGCCTATGCAGTCGGAGAACAGGTCGTTCGATCCAGGTCGGACTACAGGTTGGGGTCCAGACTTGACCATGGCCATGGTGGAGGTCCATAGCCGGCCACCGGACTAGTGAAGGAGGCTGCTCTCTAGAAGCCTGACGCGGGCTAGTCTGGCAAGGTGAGGGTAAGAGATGGGCCTTGGCCAATAGGCCTCCGCCTGCATGGGTCGCTCCTAGTGGTCTAGCTGGGTAAGCCCATTCTCTTATTCCCTTCCTTTTCTTGGATCAGGCCTGATTTAGGTTTTTTGGGAGAGTGGTAGTTTTTCAATTTTCTTGTTTTGAATAATTGAGTTTGGCTCAGCTCACCTCCTATTTTACACTTGATCGTTGCTGTGTGCTGATTTGATGAGTGGCGATGTACACCACCTCCCAATTCCACCTCCCAATTCGCTTCTCTCGTATGAACATGAATAGGTAACAGATTAAACACTACATAACTTTGCAACTTAGTGTGAATTCAATAATAGTTTTCTAGGTTGTAGAGCAGCATTTGCAGCCATAAAATGTTGTTATTATTCATTATTTGATCGAATCGATTGGTGAATGAGTTTTGGGTTGGTGGTGAATTATAATTTTGATTTACCTATATCCCTTCTGATAGGAGCATTTTAATGCGACGTTTTACTTGTTTTTCCCTACATTTTCTGCGTTATTTCCTTAATAAAACTCTGTTTAGGAAAGTTTCCATTCTTTGATTTGGAAAGTTCCTATTTGTAGAAAGTTTCTATTTTTGTAGTTTCTATTTATCATTTTTAGTAAGTTTCCATTTTCGGTAGTTTCTATTTTTCATTTTTAGAAAGTTTCCCATTTTCAGTTTAAGAAAGTTGCCATTTTTTCATTTTAGGAAAGTTTCTATTTTTCTTACTAGTTTCTATTTTCAGGACCTCCGAGCTAAAAAGTGGAAATGAACTCACAAATGGAAAGAGGAGCTTGCGAAAGTCAAGGGGAGCAAAGATGAGAAACAATGGACCACAGAATTGAGCAGAAATGAAGAAATGAAGCTTTCCTGGTCCAACCAGGAAATCCTGTTCGAAAGAGGAAACTGTGGGAAGCAAAACTCTGAAGCCAATTGAGATGTGTGACCAAAATTATGATGGACATGACGTTGGAGACATCCAGGCTTGAAGAGGACGTAAGAGAGCCCAAGAATTATCAAGCAAGATGGACTTTCGGCAAAAGTGGATAAAGCCCATGTAAACTAGGGTTTTTGTGACGTCAAAGAGATAGAGTTGAAGTTAAACCCTAGTGTGCCGTTTGAAGAGAGAGAGTTGCCGTCCAATACTAAGAGAGAAACAAGGGAGATGGCGTGAAAAAAAATCAGAAATTAAAAGGAGATTTTCTAGGGAGATTTTCTAGGGCTATTTTTATGGAAAGAAAATACTTGGAGATAAACCCTAGAAGAATTGCCGTGAAGAATGAAGAGAAAAACAAGGGAGGACGTGAAAACCTTAGGGTTTTGGACGGCAAAAAGATTCCCTAGAGACTTTTAAGGAAAGAAAATATGTGTGGAAACCAAGAAAAGCTCAAAAGGAGTCTAGATTCATCCCTAGAATTCCTAAAGGAAGTTGGCCGAAATTAAACAAGAAAAAATCAGAAATTATCTCAAGGAATTTCGGCAATATTTCTAGGGAATTAATATTGGAATTTTGTGATTGGTTGGACCACCTCATAGGGCTTATGTGGCAAGAAATCATTGGAGGAAACTATGTGGAGGAAGCAAGCTATTGCCGTGAGTTTCTCTAGGGTTTTGGACGGCTTGGAGACCTAGGGGCCGTCCCCTATATAATCTCCCCTCTTCTCAACGTTTGGGGGTTCCATTCTTTACATTCTAGACGTTAGAAAAAAAAATCAGAAAACTCTCTCTAGCCTAGCCGTGCTCTTCTCCATCCTCTAGGGCAACCACGAAGTGCAAGCAAGGCCAAGGAAGAAGAAGACAAGCCGTGCACATCATCCATCACCATCCTTGAAGATTGCTTTCGAAATTCAAGAGACCATTCATCACTTCATTCATCTCATCTTCATCACGGTGTAATCCGATTCTCCTTGTAACCTTTGCTTTGTAATTTTCGTTGGTTATGCCTTAGTTGACACATATGTTTGAACAATTGTTGATTTCTGAAATTTTATGATTAATTGTTAATTTTCATATTCATATATTGCGATTTATGGTTGCTTTTGTGTGAGTGTTTGATTAAATTTGCATGATAGAAATCTTTTGTATGATAATCTTGAATGGTTCGAAACATTTAGGGTTTTTACATGATTGTTGCTATGAATTTAAGAACATGGATAAACTTTTTGGTTTTGTGTTCTTGAATCAATAAGTAGTAAAGGTTTTGTGCAAAAACCGAATTTAATCAAAGAAGATTGCAATTAGGTGAACTTTTTCATACTAAGTTGCACATTTGAGTTGATAGCCTTTCTAGGTGCTTATTGCGTTAAACATGTATGATTGACTAGCTTTCTAGGGCTTGAATGCATGTTTGATAGGATTAGTCTATGTGCTTTCACTTAGATTAATTAGCATTGAAAGTAAAATATGGGGAATTGTTTGCTTTTAACGTTTCACATGATCAACTCCTCTTGCATGACTATGATGAACAATGATGAACTTGAATCAATTTTAATCATGAGTTTCGACTTTGATCCTTGTACTCACATCCCATTTGTGTTTTTATGTTTTTACATTTTAATTATTTAGTTAACTTAGTATTTATTTTCGGCAAAAGAAAACCAAAAACAAAATTCCCCCCTTTTTTTCGTAAATAATGTTTATACTTGTGAATATCTTTGTGAATATTATACTTTGTTTTAATTTTAATTGTTTGTTTGTCCTACATTGACAGGTGTACCCTCAATCCCCGGAATAGAACGATCCCTATTTACTTTATACTACTAATGACATTTCAGGGTTAAATTATGCGCTTGCTAAGAGCGCATCACCTTCCTCCTCTAGATCTTAGTTCATCAAGGTTTTAGGCGTCAATGCTTGTTATGTCAGTTGCTTTGATTCAGGGTTGGATAGGTGTTGGGTTTATTTACTTGTTGCATTTTCATTTTCTAGGTTTGGCTAGTGATAATTTGGGTGCTTTGGACAGTCTGATTAGGAGTTTGGCTGCTTTGCGCAGTCTATATTGTGCTTGTATTTGTACTATGAGGGGTTTCTTGAAACCCTCTAGCTTGACGCTGTGACATCGTACTATATTGGAACCTGATTCCATTTCCCTCAAAAAAAAAAAAAAACAATACAAGTAAATGCATAAAGAGTTTTTTTATTGGAACCTGCATTTACTCACTTGACCTCTATGCTTTTTTTTTTTTTTTTTGACTTTGTCAAGAGGAACCCAAAGGCTTCCTAGGCCCAAGATAAACCTCTTCGGCGCATGTGAACCTCTATGCTTTTTACACCTCTTATCAAAATTTCAAATACTAAATTTACTCACTAAACCTCACTAAATTTCCTCAAATAACCTCACTCATATAATTTGTAAACAAATTATTATCTTTAAAATAAAAATTTAGTCATTTCAATGATTTAATCACTCTATAAATCTTAACTAAATATACATTTCTTAACCAAACTTGAGTTTCAAAAATTAATGTCTAATCAATAAGAAAATGCCATGAACTGTTATGTTTTTTTTTTTAATTTTTTTTTTCTATTTTAGCTGTGCAAAAAAAAAAATGAAGAAATCATTTGTTTTTATTCTCCAAAAAAAAAATCATTCATTTTTTAATGTTTATTTTTTTTCCTGTATTTTTTGAACCACATGATTAATTATTTAAATTTTTTTTTTTTTTTTTTTGCAAATATAATGGATTGACTTATATTTAGGTCATAAATCATAAGAGGAATTATTTTGTTTTCTCTCACTAATATGCGTTCAACATATATATCATACATTTTTATGTCACATGATCTTAATACATTTTTATATATTTAATTCTTATTAAATATATATGAATGCTTTAATTAGTATGTAATGAAATTAGAAAATGAAAATAGATAAGGAAAATAATAAGAAATACAATATAATATTATTAAATTGGAAAGTCTATATAAAATAAATGTAATATTTTTTTGGTATAATTATTGTCATTTTATAGTATGTTATATATGTCATTTAATAATTCATAATAGAGTGAGGTCAAGTGAGCAGATTTAGAGGTTCCAATAGAAACTCTCATGCATAAAATTACGCAAGTTCTCACTACATGCATTAGAAGTTCAACAAAAGTCAACCAACAATATTTTAACATCATTCTCGTCATTATGAGTTTCCGACCATATATAACTAAGCAATTAAGTTGATGGTTTTCGGTCTCTTATATCAAAATTTATATTCAAGTACCCATAACATAAGATTATGATTCATATCTCGTGCTTAATTATGCAAGGTTTCAAATTTCGATTTCGGTACTTCAAATTTAAGAAAATTTCGGAGTAAGTTTCGATTTCGGTGGAAATTTTGGTTAAAAAAAAAAAAAACATATTAATTGCAATTATAAAATGATATTTTTGAATGAAACTTTTACATAGACTAAACTAACCTATTTACAATGTAGCCTCTCTAAAATTATACATTTATAATGGAATTGTGATATTTAATATGTACAAGTAATTAACTAATACTGTAATAGGTTGCTAAACTGGTGTTTTTATCTATATGTAATTATAAATGTGATGTTTTTTGATAATGTAAATGTGATTTACTTTTTATTCATGATGGTTGGAACCTAGTTGAATTGTCATTGTTCCACAATATATAGATCACTCAACCTTAACTAACTCAAACCTAACTAAATGGTGTACAAGTTAAATTGTCATTGTTCCACAATATATAGATCACTCAACCTTGACTAACTCAAACTTGACTAAATGGCATACAAGTTGAATTCAGACAATGCATATAAAAGCACCATTTGAGTAATACTAGTCTTACCCAAGCTTTCAAACTTCGGTTTCAGCTTCGGTACTTCAAATTTAAGAAAATTTCGGAGAAAATTTCGATTTCGGTTAAAAATAAAGAATTCATATTAATTGCATTTATAAAATGATATTTTTGAATGAAACTTTCACATAGACTAAACTAACTTATAATAAACCTATTTACAATGTAGCCTTTCTAAAATTATACATTTATAATAGAATTGTGATATTTCATATGTACAAATAATTAACTAGTATTGTAGTAGGTTGAGAAAATGGAGTTTTTATCTATATGTAATTATAATAATGCTGTATATTGATTGTTTGAACCCAAAATTAACATTTTTCCTGACAAGGGGTGTGTCGAGAGAATCTGGGTCAATATCCGTGGCCCAAGCCATATATTTTCCTCAACTTCAGAATATATTATTTAGAGGCTAAATAGAGCCTACTTGGAGACCAAGCAATCAAGAGGCAAATCTCAGTATTTATCGGATTACTAGTAATTATCAAGATAATTGATAATTAATGGTGATTTGCTTGGTTGTCAAGACTGTGCAAGACGGGAAGATAAATATGCAGGCTGCATTTATGGCTGAGATTATGCGAGCTGTCAAGAGCGCAAACAGTTTGGAGAGGAATCAATCATCTTGATTGCCATCATCAAGGAAAGTATATATAATCTTATTATATATATATAGTTGTCCATGCAATTAAGGCTTACGGTGGGTCAAGATGTGGGTCATGCAAGCAATGAAAAATTATTGAGGATTGCTGGACGTGCATACCCAGATTATTGATAATTCCCAAAAGGCATACCCAGATGGATGACGTGCATACCCAGATTACAATCAAATTTCGGTTTCGGTTTCGGTTCCGATTTCGGTACTTCAAATTTAAGGAAATTTAGGAAAATGTTTCGATTTCGGTTAAAAATAAAGAATTCATATTACTTGCATTTATAAAATGATATTTTTGAATGAAAATTTCACATGCATAGACTAAACTAACCTATAATAAACCTATTTACAATGTAGCCTCTCTAAAATTATACATTTATAATAGAATTGCGATATTTAATATGTACAAGTAATTAACTAGTACTGTAGTAGGTTGATAAACTGGTGTTTTTATCTATATGTAATTATAATTCTGCTGTATATTGATTGTTTGAACCCAAAATTAATATTTTTACTGACAAGGGGTGTCTCGAGAGAACCCGGGCCAATATCCGTGGCCCAAGCCATATATTTTCCTCAACTTCGGAATATATTATTTAGAAGTTAAATAGAGTCTACTTGGAGACCAAACAATCTAGAGGCAAATCTCGGTATTTATCAGATTACCAGTAATTTTCAAGATATTTGATAATTAATGATAATTTGCTTGGTTGTCAAGACTGTGCAAGACGGGAAGATGAATATGCAGGCTGCATTTATGGCTGAGATTATGAGATCCGTCAAGAGCGCGAACAGTTTGGAGAGGAATCAATCATCTTTTTTTTTTTTTTTTTTGACTTTGTCAAGGGGAACCCAAAGGCTTCCTAGGCCCAAGATAAACCCCTTCGGCGCATGTGAAATGCTCCAACTGTGCATTGCAGCACAGTGCCTGGCCACTTTGACAACTTCGGGATTCGAACCTAGGTTGGGGAGCACACCCAACTAGGCAAGAACCACTAGGCCATGCACTTGCAGTGGTTAGGAATCAATCATCTTGATTGCCATCATCAAGGAAAGTATATATAATCTTATTATATAGTGTGTATATATATATATATATATATATATATATATATATATATAGTTGTCCATGCAATTAAGGCTTACGGTGGGTCAAGATGTGGGTCATGCAAGCAATGAAAGATTATTGAGGATTGCTGGACGTGGGGGAGATGGTAAGGATATAATCATCCTTGATTACAATTAAACAAGGGATATATATATATATATATATATATATATATATATATATATATATATATGGAAGGCGTGCATGCCCAGAAGTTGATTCCCAAAAGGCAACTACCTTGACTAGCTACAAATTAGCTACGTCCCGAAGGCAATTAATCTTGCCTAGAAGATTGCTACTTCACAGAGGCAATCTCTTGTTGCCTACGATAGTTATCAAGAGTATTAAAAGTTTTGATTCGATTCAAGGCCAATAACTGTGGCCTAAAATATAGCTTCAAATATTTCATTCCTATTAGGAAGGTGAATCTGCAGCAGTCTAAATATATGGAGGCTAAAAACGAACAACTCTTCAATCAACTAATCGCACAGATTATCAAAGCCACTCCAGAGCAAACCTACATTCAACCTAGTTGAAACCAGCGAAGCAAGGGTAACGCCCTCGCAACCCAGCAAAGCTAAAGTCACGCTTTAGTAAAACTCGTGCTTTCTCCTACTTCCGGGTGATTGCTCTGCTTAGTCTACAATACTAAGTATTGACTCAGTGACGCAAGAGATCACACCACAAGTCCTTATTCGTAAGGCAAGAAGTCCTTTTTCGAAAGGCATAGAAAAGAACCTGGTGATGAGATTGGTGCTCTCCTCGTCCATAACGTTTGAGAAATAGTCAGGTTAAGGGACACCCCGATGACTACACCGCAGGGTGTTGGCATGCTTGCCCAATCAAAAGAGACAGTTTGCTACCTAGACTAGTTTTGGAGCCAAACATTTTGGCACGCCCAGTTGGACTGCACTAGAGTCTTTTCGTGTTCGTCATCATTGGGATGCCAGGGGAAAATTTTTACCAAAAGAAATTCCTAAAGTGATGCCTGTCTTTCTCAAGAAGAAGTGTAAATTCCTAAACTTCCCAAAACACAAGACCTCCAGTTACAAGCTGCATAATAATGATGCTTGTCGTGGTCTTTCTCAAGAAGAAGTGTCTGCAAAATTTACTCTAGACTCGCAGATAGACAAGATGGTCAATAGCACCACCGGCGACTCCACCTCTTCTGACAAGTATGCCCCTCTCCCCATCCCAGAGGATGCAAGCATAGAAGAAAAGTTGGCCATCATGAAGATTAACCATGATACATTCTGGGAGAAGACGAACAGAGGATTCAAACAGGCTACTCTCGAACAGATACAGGGAAGTCTCGGTGGCGCTTGAGGAACATTACGCGCCAAGCTCAAGAAAATCATGATCACCTCTTGAGTTTGCTAGCTGTTCAGCACAAGCAAACCTCATCGGAGTTCACGACCTTGTGCAAGAAAGGTCCCAGCTTGGCTACTCAAGTCGGTTCGCTGCAAGGGGAATTGAAAAGCCAAAAAACTACATGCAAAGAGGTTGTTTCTGAGACTAAATTTCCCATAGATGGCGATCAATCTAAAGACCTCACTAGTGAATCACAGCCTTACATAGAGGCTGTGCACGGAGAAGACCATCAACAAGATTATTCTTCTGACAATAAAATTGTCTCTGTACGTATACTTGATTTCTCCACTGGTCCAGCCATATATGTGGATACTGGTCAGATACATGGGGGGCAAGAAGTAGCCCACGTTCATTCTTTTGATCACCAAAAGCAATTTCTTAAAGATTCTAATAGCCAAGCGGTAATTAAATGTGGTCTTGACGACCAAATCCTCGTAAAAGGGCCTCTAGGAGAAATTTGTCAGGAAAGATGTGGCCTTGTTACAGGACGCCACCTTGGTAAAAAAGATCTTGGTCAAAAGCATGGTCAAATTAATCAACTTAATTAGCAATCAAGTTGTTATAGTGGCATTGGACGTCATCATGGCCAAGAAGATGACCAATGCCATAATCAACTTAATTATCAATTAAGTTGTGGTCTTGGAAAGCCAACGTGCGGCTTTATTGATCAATTCAAGTTGTAATTCTTCATCAGTGTTTCAAGGCCAAGCGGTGGCTTTGACGTGTATGGAGAAAACATATATGACCCATGTCACGCCCCTGATTTTACACACATGAAAATCGATATATAATCCCATAATTACATATGCGTGAACGTTCAGTCATCAATAACAAAATACCTAGAAACTTTTTCCCTTTTAACCCAAGTACATATTTATGCCCTGAACCCACTTTGTCAATATTGGCCTGCTCCATGGAGTCACATATTACATAAGCTTACGAATTAAATTATCAACAACAAAATAAAACGTAAATGCTGCTCAGAGTTAACTATACAACGGAAGTCCTTATCAACGGTAAAGTCACAAAAATGGCTTCCTATCGTAAAGCTGCAAGGGCGCTACCTCAGCTTCAGCCCCGATTATCCTAACCTGCAGGATTAACCCCTACACGGTTTCAATAGTGTACCGGGTTGACACACAACAAACCCGGTAAGTTTTCGCAACCTCGTATGAGTAACTCAAAATAGTTAACACAACTCACACCAGAAATAAGGAAAACAACTCACGCTTTGATTCCTTAAACACGAAATAAAGGAGAATAACTCACACTTTAATTTCCTTTCAAATCGAAACATAGAAAACAACTCACTCCTTGAATTTTATCAGTAAAACATAGAAAACAACTCACACCTTGAATTCTATCAATTGTACCATAATCGTACCATAGAAAGCAACTCACACCTTGATTTCTATCAATAAAACATAGAAAACAACTCACACCTTGAATTCTATCAATAAAACATAGAAAAAAACTCACACCTTGAATTCTATCAGTTGTACCATAATCGTACCATAGAAAGCAACTCACACCTTGATTTCTATCAATAAAATATAGAAAGCAACTCACACCTTGATTTCTATCAGTAAAACATAGAAAACAACTCACACCTTGAATTCTATCAGTAAACATAGAAAGCAACTCACACCTTGATTTCTATCAAATGTACCATAATCGTACCATAGAAAGCAACTCACACCTTGATTTCTATCAAAACGTTAATAAGGAAAACAACTTGCACCTTGTCCCCTTAAAAACCATTAATAAGGAAGCAACTCACACCTTGTTCCCTAAAAATACGAAATGTCATGAGTTATTAATAACTAATTCCCGTTACCCCATGAATTACCTATATGGCAGACAGATTAGATCTCTAACTGAAAACGTAACCACTCGTCTGGCCAAAGACGTGATTACCTGATATTCAGCCCAAGGGCATAGACCTTCGATCCTCGGGCCGCACAGTCCCTTGGAGCAAAACATTAAAGCAGTCGCATAGGACTCAAAAACATTACACAAATCGCAACGCTTTTGAAAACGATCGAAATCAACATTTCCATAATCATTGTTTTCTGAAAAGCCATAACACAAAACAATAAAAAGCATCATTTCATGCATATTGTTTTCATACCCAAATCTCAACGCTTTTCCCAAGGTCATAGACCTTCAGTCCTCGGGCCGCATAGCCCCTTGGAGAAAAATTTTAAAGGAGTCGTACTGGACCCAAAATGTTACACAAACTCAACGCTTTTGAAAACAATCGAAATCAACATTTCCATAATCATTGTTTTCCGAAAAGCCATAACACAAAACAATAAAACGCATCAATTCATGCATATTGTTTTCATACACAAATCTCAACACTTTTCCCAAATCTCAACGCTTTTCAAAACAAATCGAAATCAACATTTCCACAATTATTTGTTTTCCAAAAGCCATAACCCAAAACAATAAAATGCATCATTCATGCCTATTGTTTTCATAAATCCACAAACCACCAAAACATATATATTTCACGTAAATATATATCTATATGTAGTCATCTGCTCAGGAATGCCTACTAATACCAACTATAGTTTGCAGTTAATAAATAACTCTCAAAACAATAAGGGTATTCCCGTTCGTGAATGAACTTCGTGAGATTACTCACCTCGAAACTCCCTCTGCGTCTTCAAACAAAGCAGCTAAACCACCCAAAATAGCTGTCCAAAGAATACCTCGTCACGTACCTAAGGAATTACAGCTCTCATTCAGTCAACGAATCACAAGGAATAATGTTCGAAACCCTAAATCGAACCAAAATTCCCAAGGTGACGCCAAATGAGGCGAAACCACATCCGAGACCTCCCAAAGTCCCCAGAATTCGTTCATGATCGATGTGACCAAACCACAAGTCGATCGGACGCTCGAATCCTCCCGGATCGAATAAATCGATCGGTATGAAACTGCAAAAATCATAACAATTCCATACGAACTCCAAAATTTGCATATTATATATCGAAACGCTCGTATCAACGAGTAGAACATATATAATACCAAAAATAGTTCCTTAAGTGGCCGGAACACCGCCACAGGTGGTGGCGCACCGCCGCCGGCCAAAACTCAATATTTCCCAAAACTCCCAACATCAAAAAGCTTCATCTAAGCATGCTTGTGAATTCTCATAACTAGCTTGAAGTCAGAAAACAAGCATAAAGGGTCGAAAACTACCTCACAAGCCGTGAACAGTAATCCAATCTGAGTTGAACCAAGTTTTACGTGAATCGATCCAAACAACTACCAAGGATTGATCAAGGAGGCTGCTCTGAGCTCCCCAAGCTCAACTTGAAGCCCCGCCGACGTCGGAGATCAGAGAACCGATCGAGTCTGAAAACACTCAACTGCACCGCCTTGCAGCGCCGCCTTGGAGGAGAATCGGCGCTAGAGGACACCAGAGGGACGACCAGACGGAGGAAACTATCCTATCTGGAAAGTTTCGTCGCCGGAGACCGCCACAGTTCGCCGGAAAAGCTGGGTCTGGTCGGCCTGGTCCGGGTCGGGTCAGTCGGATATTTTCGTTTCTGAAGGTACAGCCGAGAGAGAAGAGAGAGAGATATCAATTTCCGGAAATGGAAACCAAATGAAAATAGTAAATTTCCCACATGGGAAACTTCTATTTATACCAAAATGGAAACTTCTTCCAATGGCCATAACTTCCTCATACGAACTTCGATTTCCGCATTCCACATGTCCACGAACTCGTATCAACGCGCTCTACGACTTTCATGAAGAAAGTTTTCGGAGAATCCCAACGTATAAAAAGTCAACCCTTGCTCCCCCCCTAAAATGGCGCCTCATAAATAATTATTCGTCCGAAACACTTCTGCTCCATCCACGAGCCACGAAATCGTCCAATAACCATAAAATTAATTCTAGAAAAATCCTCGGAAAATAATTACGAATTTCCGGGGCATCACAACCCATCTCACAAGAATGGCCAGAACAATTATTTTAATGGCCAGTTTGTTATTCGCGACTATAAATTCGAGTATCATCAATACAAGTTAACTCTTATTTATAATTGTCCAGCTTAAAATTTCTTGCAAAAGAAATTTGTCTATGATGATACTAAACAAATCTGTTCGGTGGATAAGCAGAATTCAGACCAACAAATGGTCAAATGCAAAAGCCAATTTGTGGCTTACCCTGAAGACACCATGTTCTATGACATGGTAGTTGGCGACAAAGCCAATTTACGCTCATCTTCGTCTCCAAAATTCAATTGAAGATCATGCTTCACCAACCAACAAAGATACTTGGAGGGCAGGATTACTCCTCTTATGAGCCAAATTTCTTTCAAGTCCTCGACGCAAAGTATTTTTGTTCTTTTCTTATGTACAAGCTCTCACAAGAGGGATTTTCGTGCTATAAATTTTGATACATCAGAGATTGGAGTGAAGTATAGATGGCCTCCCCCGTGACCTTTTAGAGGTTAGCGAAATGTGTTACTGCTAGATACTAAAAAGTCTAAAATTGAAATAAACAATGAAAGGTTTTAGCAGTGAGAAATTGATTTCAAAAGGTAATTTTGGCATTTTATGTCAAAGGAACTACACAATTCAATATGAATATGATGGAATTGACTTGAATGGAGAAAATTATTCAACCTTCAAAACTCAACTAAATACCGAAATTACACCTACATTTCTATGATTAGCATTATCAATGGGCAGGGGGTTGTTGTTCTTTTCTTGTTGCTGCATACAATCACTCCGCCCATAATGGCACTCTATGAGGTGTTTACTTAGTTTAGGATTATGAGTGGCTCGTTCAAACATATTTTTGGTTTACTTTGTTACGGTGCCAATGAAAGTCTCTTTAGAAAGCACGCTACGTACTAATGTGGACATTTCGAGTGCCATTGATGAGGTTCTACTATTAATAGACCCACAAAGTGCAAACTAATGCAAATTAAAAAGAGAATTTTACTTCACATTACTTCACTCAGATCGAATTACTTTCATACAATGTTTGACATTGTTTTTTTTTATGTGAAATATTACTACTTGAGTTGGCTACATATATTATATAGTTTTTACAAAGACTAGTTTGTTATCTTCAACAACAAAAATCAAGTACTATTTAGAACTATTTAGATTAGTTTAAGTCCATGCATGTGGAAATTATATTCTTACAGGTAAGCTAAGTTGCTAACAGGGCCAGCCCTGAGATTTCTGGGGCCCTAGGCGAACAAGAAAAATAGGGCTCATGAGGTTATGATCTATATTTTACTTCTTTTCTCTTCTTTTAGCCCCATAATCATACTTTATAATAAGATCATGTTAGTATAGCATCTGAAAAAGATACATTGTAGTAATCAAAATTGAAATTTCGATAAAGGAAGCGAAGTGATAAAAGACCTTTATAATCTAAGAACAATTAACCATAACAAAAATCAACTAATTAATTTGTGATATATAAAATAATCTATTCTTAAAAAATAACTAGCATGTCATTTGAATCAAACTCCATATATGTGTTGCATTGTCCACCACTCAAAGTAAAATTCTGGTGTTGTTCATCGGTTCATAATATCATGTGAATAAAAAAATAATCCATATTATATCTAAATCATCAAAGAGAAACCAAAACTTGAAATTCACCTAATTTATTATATAATAAAGGTCCTAGCACTGTTTGTGCTTAGTTGAAATGACAAATGTGCCCTTTATGTTGTTGATTATTGCATGCTTGCCATTCACCTAGAGTGTAAACCGTGCTGCTTGCCATCCATCGGAGACTTCTATTCGATCTTCAGCCCTGCTCCTATGGAATTTATGAGTAATTCCGGTGGGATGATGAGCCATGTCAGCGAGGATTGTAGTGTGATACCGCACGAGAAGCGTAATCATCTCTCTCTCTCTCTCTCTCTCTCTGAATTGTTCGCGGTTTTTCTGTTTTTCACTTCTTCAGATACCCTAAAATGCCCTTCTAATCGATTTCCCAAGTTTGAGACTATGTATTCGCCTTGGCTGCTAGTATATTATCATTTAATTTTCTCTATTATTCTTTGATTGCTATATTGTATTAGAATTGTTGCATCAATTATTGCTGTGCTTGATTTGGATTCTGCAATTGGGGTGTTACATCAATATGAAATTTATTGATTTTGATTTCTTCAATTAGAGTGTTAGATCAGTAGGATTTGGATTTGGGTAATTGATAAGATTACCAATCTTATAGTTTGAAAGCTTTCACATCAAGTTAAAAACTCAAATCTTGATGGTGTGTTACACACCATTTTAGTTTAATATGAAAGCTTATGTCGATCTGTTTCTTATATTATGTTGAGTTCATTTTTTATCTAATGGATGGAATTTTCTTCCACTAATTTTGGATTTAATTCCTCTTCAAAGTCATCATTGAATTAGTATTTTGCAATTGTGTAGATACTTTTCATGAAGTGAAAGAGCAAATGAGAAAGAAGGAAAGAAGACAAAGATTTGACTATGCAATTGTTGGTTGTGGCATGTTTGTCCCTTGCAGCCAAAATGGAGGAGATTAATGTCCCAATCTCCCTTGATTTACAGGTCAGGCATTGGTCTCATTTTAAGTCGATTTTTCTGTAATTTCTGATTTAGTTGTTTTGAGTCCTAAAGATTTGAGCTGTCAACTGGTGGCCGAGTCAAAATATGTATTTGAGGTAAGCAGTTACTCCATTCTCATTGATATATTCCTTCCTCCTTAAACTCAATGAGGACGAAATCCCACTTAAAGCTTCAATCTTTAGAGCAGTTCAACTCATTTTGAGCAAAACCAATGGTACCCAATTTTCCTTCTTTCTCAATTGTTAGAATTCCTTTTAGTGAAGTAATAAAATTGTAGTACCCAGTTTCCCTATATTGCTATAATATATGAAATTATGGGTGACATAAAGAAATAAATGTTGTACCAATTATGAAAGAGATGCTGATGTTTGTGGTGGTTGGGAATTCAATTCAGGAATTGACTTCTTGGAATTTAAACATTAAAATGTTGCAGTAGCAGTGGCCATTTCTGTAACAAGAGGAAGCAAAACATTAGATCACACTTAGAATTCAATCTCTGTGCTTATCCAACAAGTGGACTTAGAAGAGGTGCATGAGTCATTGATGACTTCTGCATTTGCTCTTATCATTTTGGTGTTGATTACAAATTTACACAATCACATACAAACATCAAACATGTTTACTGCAAACATTGATTTTATTTTTGCTTTTGGTTTTTACTTTTGTGAGGCAACTCTTTTCTATTTTTTTATTTTTTTTTTTGGCAATAACTCTTTTGTAGTTTGAATTGAGGGTTAGGCTGCAATTATCCACTTTCAATTTCAAGGCATGCACTGATAGTCTTGACCATGTGGATATATATGAGTTCACCAGATACAGAAATCACCTGCAGATTTGAGTTTGGAATCAAAAACTTGATCTTGGATTTTGATTTATGCTCTATGTTTGGTTAAATTATTGAGACAACTCCTTTGTGTTTTGAATTAAGGGAAAATTAGGCTGTAGTTGCATGAGTTCATTGCAGTAGCCATAACTGTTAATTTGATTCTTAACCTGACATGGCACCTCATAAAATTTCTATTGGGAAAAGGATTAAAATATGCGTAATGCTCATCATCATTGATTAACAATTAGATAAAGTCTACATAAGAGCCTCTTAGCAATATTAAAAATAAAAGCTTCATTCAATTTATTAGAAACTTACTGCCCCGCAGCATGGATCTATATTGAGTCCCTGAATAAACATGTCTAAATCCCTTAAATATGCATAATTACAACTGTGACTTGCAGATATACAAGATGTCTCAGCTTGACCATAAATCTGAATGTTAGGTTTTGAGAGTCTTTGACAAATACAAGACAAGACTAATGAGTTAATGACTGACACAATTAGCAAAGGCCTTTCATCCTTTGTCCCCTTGATTCATTAATGCTTTGGAC
Organism: Rosa chinensis; assembly: GCF_002994745.2. Lineage (NCBI taxonomy): Eukaryota > Viridiplantae > Streptophyta > Magnoliopsida > Rosales > Rosaceae > Rosa > Rosa chinensis. The sequence goes on from NC_037092.1 coordinate 58,426,615, forward strand.
CTGTGCAGAACCCAATCACATCTCAATGGTCCCAAATGTATAATACATAAATGGAGTTGGCTATCTCATTTATTTTGTTGTGGTCCAATTGCAAAACCAGAGTACATTAACTTGCAAAGCTCAGACTATTAGATTAAGTGGTAGATATACAACCAATTTCTAAGCTATTTAATAATTGAAGCATTCAATAACAGACTGAATGAGATATAGGATTGAAATAGGACAAGAAGAAGTAAAATTGGAAATTGCTAGAATTGTAGGCCTTTCCATGTAAGAACAAGAAGCAAATCTTACAAGCTATAGCTAGTGAATATCTATTTCTCTTAGATAGTAACTGATCGAACTCAATGGCTCATTCTTGCCAATTGCCAAGACTTCTATAAATTTAAAATAGATGAATAACAGATCATGAACAAATCAAACAAAGTATTGATGCTGACTAAAAAAAAGTTGAATTCTTCAACAAGCTTCAAAGGGAATGAAAAATTAAAAGTAAGTCATGCAATCTTCCATAGGCTTTCCAATTCCTTAATTGAAAACAATATGTGAAAGCTGGATTGCTTGCATAGCTTGGTTTTCTTTTTCTTTCTTTAATTTTCTACGTAGATATAAGAAGGGTAAAAAATTTTGAGACCCATGACATCAGTGTCACGCCCCGAGTTTTGAATAACAATGAATTCAAATCCGAAACATGAATACAACTAAAACAAATAAAGTCCTGAATTTTTTTCTCATAAACAACCCATACCACACGCCACTCAAAATTCCAAATCCTGAAATCCTCGAGTTAAAATTTACAACTCATATTCATAAGGTGAAATTGTAAAGCTCTAAATGAGCATGACAAACCTCACAAAAGAAATGCGAATAAATTGACGTCTACGAACCTAGACAGCTCGGTCACCGCCCTGATTCTCCTGACCTGCAGGAATAACCGCTACACCATAGAATAGTGCACCGGGATTACAAACAACAAACCCGGTAAGCTTTTTAAGCCCGTATGAGTAAACTTAATTAAAGTGACTCACGTCACGCATGCTTATAATTTCTCAACTCGTGAGATAAATTAAGGCAACAATAATCAACTCCACAAAACACATCTGAATTTAAAATCAAATAAGATAAAAATCAGTAATGCCTGCGTAGAAAATTAGTTCAGGAGATTACATTAAAAATCACCTCCACAATTCATTCGAAATCAAGTCCCACAAGAATGACAAAGGAAAGGACACCGACACTTTCTAGTAACACAAATATATCTATGGGCACACGATAACACAAAATTATCCCCCATGCAATATATTGGTAGACAGACTAGAGCTCTAATTGAATCGTAATCTGTCACCCCGTCAGGGTTCAGCCTTACGATAATAATTGCCTCGTTACCAATGTGATAAAAGATCCTTAGACCAAAACATTCAATGTACAATTTCATCAATCACTCATATGATGGATCGTACACTGATAATCAAAGTACAATTTCATCAATCACTCACATGATGAATCGTGCCCCGATATTCAAGTACAATTTCATCAATCACTCACATGATGAATTGTACACTGATATTCAAGTACAATTTCATCAATCACTCACATGATAAATCGTACAATTTCATCAACACCATAAAATCAACACTTCCCCAAATACCACACCATTCAATATTTATTTCATGTAAATATATATACACGTAGTCACCCTCACAGGAATGACCACTAATACCAACTATAGTTCACATGCGTTCAAAATCGGGAAATTCATTTTTATAAGAAAAACTTGTGTTTACTTACGCATGGACCGTAGGGATCAAGTCCATTTTATTTAAAAACAAATATTTATTTTCAAAAAATAATTTCCACAATTTATCGAATAAATAGAAAAATAGCAAGATTCGGTTTGTAAATGAACCATGTGAGATTTACTCACCTCTAACTCCCGCTGCGTCTTCTATCAACCAAATCACAATATCTCAATCGTTCGTCAACTCAAACCGTCAAGTACCTAATCAAGTGCGGTCTTAACTCAGCAAACGATTCATAAAATATAATTAAATGATGATCCAACGGTCGGATCCTCACCAATGCCCACACAAAGTCATCGGGACAATCATACGATCATCATATCAAAACTACAAGTCGATCGGACTGTCCGATCCTCACGGATCACAAACCGAATGATCGAAATCATAAAATTCACAACTTAATCATACGATCTCCAAAAATTAAGTGTTGTATGTTGAAATGATTGTATCGACATGTAGAACAAAAAAATGGGCAGAAAATTCCCTTGAGGTGGCCGGAAGTGGCCGGAAATGGTCGCCGGAATTAGAGGCAGAGCCGCCGCAGACCACCGCCAACGGTGTCAGGGCCAGGCTTCCCCTCTTCATTTCATCGAATTGAACAACTTTCCTAACTAGCATGAAGTCTGAAAACGAAAGGAAGTGGTCGAAAATTACCAAAAACAGTCGAGTGTGGCTGGAATTTTTTCAGAAACCGATGATGCTCCGACAACGCGAAAAACTTCACTTCAGGTGCTTTCCTTCTTGGAGCATGATCATGAGGCTGAGGTGAGTTCAACAAGCCAAGAAACTCGAGTTTTAGTGGCCGGTAACTCGAGATATCGTTGTCGGCCTCAATCTGACCAAAACCAAAACAAGCTTCCCACTGCCACTACAGGCAGTTCCGCGGCGCAAGGCTGCCACTGGCAGCTGCGCAAGGTCAAGGCGAAGCTAAGAGAAGAAGTTTGGTGAGGATTGGTGGCCGGAGGAGTGAGATATCGGCCGGAGAAAACGTGCTCTTTTTTCGGCTCGGGGAGAGGAGAGAGAGAGAGAGAATAGGGCCGGCTGTCAAAAATGGAAACTGACACTTTTGGAAAATTTCCAAAAATAGTTAGGTATTTATACCCGAAATGGAAACTTTTCCAAATGCGATAACTTCTTCATACGAACTCCGATTCTTGCGTTCCGCCTATGCATGAACTCGTATCGATGGGCTCTACGACTTTCGTGAAGGAAGTTTTCCCAAATTCCGTACATATAAAAAGTCAACTACGTAACCCCCCTAAAATGTGCATTTCGAATAATTATTTGTCCGAAAAATAATTTCACTTCACCCTCGAATCATGAAATCATACTAACGAACACTTTATTAATTCAAGGAAATTCCAAGACATTAATAACAAATTTCCGGGGTCTTACAATCGAGGGCCATAGACACAAGCATATTGGGCTTATACCTAGGGCTGGCACTGGTTGCTAATGACAGCTATTCTAAGTAATAGAAAATCAGTTTCTGCCAGCTGTAAAAATAAACAAATAAAAAAATATTAGAGCAACTCCAATAGATTTCCCATATCTTGATTTTTCTCCATTTTAGAAAAGAACTTGGCTGTTTTGCTCCAACAGATTCCCTATGTACTTACATGAGCATTTGCCAAGCATAATTAGCTATAATGAACCACGCTCATACCACCTCCAGTGGTACCGATAACCATCGAGGGTGGGACCTACGGAAACACAACCAAACGGGCTATCACCTGAGCCCCGACTCACCCCGAGATCACCGCTGATGCGCCATGCTAAGATCACCTCACTGAAGCATCAGAACCTGGAAACTAAAGCATATCAGTCCCACATCGAAAACAAAGAAGAGATCAGTCTCTTCCTCACCTATAAAAGGTCCACTCCTTAGGCATAATTACATTGACTAACTTAGGCATCGGAGAGGAGAAGACCGCCAACCGCGGTCTCCCTCTGATGCCTTTTGTATTTCATTTGACAGATAGCGGAATCAGCAAAGAATATCACAAGTAGAGGTTCGCCCATCGAACCAGCGTTAACCGAGGTTCGGCTACTGCTGAATCTTAGACATAAACATTGGCGTCGTCTATGGGAATCCTTGAGCAAAAGATCATCCCATCATAGCAATCACCATGACTAACGGTAGCGGGGGAAATGCTGAAGAAAGAAATAAGTTCACTTCATTAAAAACTTAGGGTTCCATTACAACTTATAAAGCGCCTCAGCGGCGATACAAAGTAAAAGCAGTAAACCTAAGTCTCCTAAGACTCTCCTTGGGGGCTACGGCACGGTCACCATCCACCGCCATTGGTAGTGCCACTAAATGGCTCATCTGATCAGAACCAGGGGCGGTGGGACTAGGCGTGATCATCGTCCCGTCATTACCAGTATTGGCCGTCATGAATCGAGCATGAGAGGCATCGGAGGCCGTTGGCACGGGCGATTGCTGAGGTCCTTCACCTGACCGATGGAGGGACTCGTCGCTTCCAGACAGCGCGCCTTCTGGCAGCGACGAATCAGGACCACCTTCAGCAGTCCGCCACTGATTCTCCTTCGCTTGCATCTGGGCGGCCTTCTCCCAATCAATCACCCTCTTAGCATTGAGCTTCTCAAAGTTAGCGGTGGCACCCGCTATACAAGCGTGCGTCAGCTCATCATTGTACTCCTTCGACTGCTTGAAAACTTCAACAACAGCGGCAGCCAACTTCTCCTTCTCTGCTTCCCAGCCCTCGGCCTGACTCTATAGGCGCTTTACCTCTTCCGAGCGAGCGGTGGACTCCCGCTGAACATTATCCAGCCTCTTCGCCTTGGCAGATAATTGTTCCTGAATGCTAGCAATCTCTTCTTGCAGCTTCGCCACCTCGGCATTGTGCTGCAAGTCCCAATCGACAGCCACATCCAGCTTCTCCCAGGCGTATACCAAATCCACCTCCGCCTTCGAGAGTTGTCGCTCGCAATCTTGCAGTCACTTCTTCACAGCCGCCAACTTTAGCTTCAGACTGTCAACCTTAGCGCGGAGCTCTTCCTCAATAACGGATGGTTTGGAGACCGCCAGGAATAACTCGTTCAGCCCAATAGCAAGATGGCCGAAGGCCAAGCTGTAAAGTGACCATTGTAGCGGAGTATCCCGCATGGTGCCATCCATGCCTCCAAATCCCAACCGCTCGCATATGCTGAAGAGCAGTTCTAACTCGCTGCTGGTAAGAAATTTAGCGTACGAGGCAAAGGAGTCCAGATCATCGGATGTCACCTCCCCGCCGGCGTTGGCAACCACAGCCTTCCCATCCTTCCGTGCCCTCTTTTGCTGCTGGCACTGGGAGAGCGGCATATTGTCCACTACCTCCTCTTCTTCCTCGCCATCATTTTGCCGCCTCTTCCTCTGCAGAGGGGCAACCAGGACAGCGGCAGCGATGGTTGGTCCCACTGATGTATGAGGCTCTAGGCCCGCTATGGTAACGGTCTCGCCACAGCCAGGATCCCTCCGTGGCATAGTCTTTTCCTTGTGTGCCACACGGCGCACTCCGGTAGGCCTCTCCAAGGCCTTCTCATGTAGGCTAGCCTCAGCCAAGGGACGCTCTGTTTGGGCGACTGTGGGGTGAGCCTTTGTGTCCCCGGCGGGAGGGAGAGGAGGGTCGATGGTGGTTTTCTTCGCCTTCAGCGCTGCCGCAAACATACCCTCCAAATAGTCGTTAAGACCGGCGTTGTCCATAGATTTTTGAAGGTTGCTCAGCTTAACTTATTGCCTGGAACGGGATCTACACAACCAACGTCAAATCAATCCAACCAGCAAAGTACAACAAAACCAACAAAGTATGCTCAGCGGTAACTACCTGGAACCCGAGTCAAGTTCAGCGATGCTAACAACTCCCAACTGGTTAATAGCCATAGGTCGAGAAGATTGCGGTTATCCCAACAACCCTTTATCCTTGCCATGCGGTACTCTTCCTCCAGCGTTAACACAAAACGTAACCCCGCTACACACACCAAGAAAAAAAGGGGCAGGTGTTAGTTTCATGTATAAGGGACGTTAGGGCAACAAAAAAAAAAAAGGTTGAAGCAAGGCAAACAACTGCAACCTCGGACGGAACACAGCCTCGTGAACAGCTGGCGTACCTCGCTGGCAAAGAGGACGCAGGCTCGTTCTTCAGCGGCGCCCTTAGCTTCGCTACCGCGGGAAGCTTAAACACCAGCTTTATCCTATTGATCGTCGCTTGGGACATATGCCTGACCGCTTCGTCCACCGGCTTCCAGTCCGACAACTGCCAAGTCAACACAACAGCGTTTTCATCTGCGACCTTGTCACCCTTATCATGAGAACTGCTGGTCGCACCGTGACTGACCAACAGCTCCTCTCACCATTGGCTAGCAGCCGTATCTTCCCCGACCGACGCAGAGGACTCTAGTCGTCCCCTAGCCATTGTCTGATATATCGTTTGCAGAAGTTCGATGTCTAGCGGATCGGACAGTGAGGTTCCTGCAGGCGCAGACGGAAGCAATGAATCAATAAAAACCCTATCTGAACCGCTGAGCGACACGTCAGACCCCAAATCCTCACTGCTCGAGATCTCTACGATGTTAACCATCAGAAACACCCTAAAACCCAGATCAGTTAGTTCTAATTGGATCTAAAACTACACCTATGTCAGATTCTATCCAAGAACTCCACGGGCACAGGTTTAAAAAAAACCCAGAAAGCACCAAAACAAGAAACACATATACCCCTCTAAACCCAGATTCGACCATCTAGCAAACCCAAAACCATCAACCCTTTGCCAAAAAAAACTCCAGAACCTACCCACACGACTTTCTAGACCCTCAAACACGTCATAACAAAAAGAACAAGAACACACTCAGGGGCTACAGACACAACAAACAATAAAAAGTGAAAGCCAGATCACCAACCTCAAATATGTGCAATTATGCGCTTGCAAATGTCTACTCCTGCCTCTGAGATGGTGGTCTCCCTTGAAGATTCAACGCCCTCACTACTCACTGACAGTACTCACTCCTCTAGGCGCTCACAAAGAAAATCTTGAAGACGAGGACTCAAGGTTTGAAGTTTGCGCAAAGTGTCAAGTCCCTCTAAGTTCCCCCTTTTTTATGTCAACATCAAGCAAATCCAGGCTATCCGCTGGAAAACGACATCGCATGGGAACCATACACGTGCCCAATGATCTCAACCATTATCCAAGTTAACCGAGGAGTCGCCTCGGTTACAAAAGTAATATTTACTCGCATTAATACGAAGAGACGGGCATGCTAAGAAGACGTACACCCACACGCCAACCCAATAAGCTGCCAACACGCGTCGGGTGCTGTCAAACGAAACGTCTATCCAATTCAACCGTCAGAACAGCCATATCAATCGACAAAGAGAGACAGTCTCTGCTAAGCGCAACACCAGTAGTGGAACTTCTCCTTCTCATCTTGCACGCAAGATAGTCTCTGCTAAGCGCAACACCGCTAGAGGAACTTCTCCCTCTCGTCTTGCGAGCGAGAAAGTCTCCGCTAAGCGCAACACCGCTAGCAGAACTTCTCCTTCTCATCTTGCAAGCGAGACAGTTTTCGCTAAGCGCAACACCGCTAGCGGAGCTTCTCCCTTCCGTCCTGCAGGTGAGAGTCTCCGCTAAGCACAACACCGCTACCGGGGTTTCTCCCTTTCTTTTGACAAACAAAAAGGTCCCCGCGACGCTTCTTACCGCTTACTCTCAGTGGAGGGACTTCCGCCAACGGTGATTCCCAAGGCAACGCCTCATAATGACAACTACCACCACGCGGCGTTGCAGTCAAGTTCTGTTCCTCCGAGACAAGTAAGGGGATACATCAACACAGTCTTCGACGGCCCCGATCAGGCACGTTGACCCCTATCACTCAAGTATCAAAGATTGGGCTCGCTACCCAGCACCTGCTACTTAGCATAGCTCCCCTCAACAAACAATATACCAGCCAAACGGAGGTCTATCTTAGCCGGGGAGTGGGGGATTCCCTGAGGGGCCTAGCAAGGGCCCACCAAAAAGGGTGTAAAGCTTTTGCTCATAACAAATCCATGGTTGGCAACACACTGACGCTAATTATGCTTTCGCAAGACTAGCAAAAGTAATGCTTCACACCGCTAGGCAACTCCTCAACCAAGATTGCCCTCCTTGACTAGAAACTTGGGGGACTTGTACTTACATGAGCATTTGCCAAGCATAATTAGCTATAATGAGCCACGCTCATACCACCGCCAGCGGTACCGATAACCATCGAGGGTGTGACCTACAGAAACACAACCAAACAGGTTATCACCTGAGTCCCGTCTCACCCCAAGATCACCGCTGAGTCGCAACGCTAAGATCACCTCGCTGAAGCATCAGATGCTGGAAACTGAAGCATATCAGTCCCACATCAAAACAAAGAAGAGATCAGTCTTTTCCTCACCTATAAAAGGTCCACTCATCTCTCCTCATTATTTAAGCATTTACTACTTACCTACTGTTATTCTGTCAACATAAATACATTGACTGACTAAGGCATCAGAGAAGAGAAGACCGCCAACCGCGGTCTCCTTCGGACGCCCTTTGTATTTCATTTGACAGATAGTGGAATCAGCAAAGAATATCACAAGTAGCGGTTCGCCCCTCGAACCAGCATTAACCGAGGTTCGGCTACTGCTAATTCTTAGACATTAACACCCTATAATTATCCCTAAAATAGAGATAGTGATGAGAGAAAAAATAAAATTCCTTATATTTATAACAATCTGTAAAATTTTAGAGAATGATTTAGGGAAGAATTATGGAATCTGTATTTAGAGTTTGAGCAGAATTTTTTTTAGAGATTTTGATTTTTGATTCCTTAGAATTTGCTTCCCTATAATAGAAAAATTATAGGAAACCTATTGGAAATGCTCTTAAGTACACATTGGCATGTGAAATTAACTTGCTAATGAGCCAAACGAATTGCACTAATCATGTGGAGCATTAATGACATGAATTTCAGAACTGGTACAGGTTAAATTATTTGAAAGCCTGTACCGAAAAGCAAATTGATTGAAGGGGTCATGTCTATCATTTTGTCAATTCATTCGTTTTGTCAGAGTTGACAACTGCAACCATTAACTATAATAATAATTATAGTAATAAAAGTTTAAGAATGGCGATTTCATTGTGTCAACAACTACGAACCTCCAAGGCGTAGCCGGCGAAAGCTTGATCTTTGGAATAGCCTTCTCAGTAGCCTATTACAAACAAATTGACGATCGTTTTATTGAAAATTAAAAAGGAATTATTGAAAAAAAAGAATAAAAAAAAGGAGCCAACAGATGAAACCACTCCCAAGTCTTGATCTTTGGAAGAGCTCACCGTGAAGTCTTGAGGAATTAAGATTGAGTTTGCATTTGTGCTTATAGGAAGAACTGTGACGAAGTTTTCAAAGATGGTAAGTTTTGTGAGTTTCACCCTAAGTAACTGAAGATGAAATTAAGTGCATTGGATATTTTTGCAAAGAAGTTTCAAGTTGGCTTGTAGGGTCACCACCCTTTGAGGAATAGGATGTGTACCGTGAAACTTAATCTTTGATTATTTTTCTTGTAGTTTCTTGGGAAGTTTCTTTTAATTTCCAATGTTGTTTTGATTTCTTGTTATTTGGTTGTTTGTCATTTCGTATTTGTTCGAGGGTTTTGGTTTTCATGTCCTTCCTCATTTTTGTTTTTGTTTTTTTTTTCTAATATTTTATTTTTTCTTAATAATTTTACTTGTTTTATTGAGTTTTATAAAAAGAAAAAAGAACAAAGGTCATTCCCTTCCATTTTCTGCAGGTTAGGAAAGGCTGAAGGCCCTGAGTAAGTGATATGAGGCATGCACCTTGTTCGCTTCCTTCATTTTTAATGAAGAAAAATTATTAATCCTAGTGTGGACTAAAACAAAGTAGGGTTTTTGTGCTACTGTTATTCAGCTCTCTCTAGAGTGTTATTACTCAAATAAAACTCATAAAGTTCCTTGGTCAAGGATCGAAGAACTCAAAGGCTTAAATATGTATGAACAGAAACAAATCTCTAATCTTTTTTACGAGGGAAGCCAGAAGAGAAAATCTAAGTGTGAGTGTGCTCTCTCCAGGGCAGAACGCTGCCGGCGCTCCAGCCGCTGCATTCCAGCCCGGGAGAAGTTGGTGGTCTGTAGTACAAGCATGGCTTTTCAGCAGAGGTTTGGTATAGGGATGATGGATGGGTTCTGGATCCCGGGGTTGGCAGATCGATCTGGATCTAACATGCTTGGATCGTGGCAGAGCGATGTTGAGGAGCAGCATTAGGGAACAGGCAGCCGGTGGCGGGATCTGGTGTCACTGAGGATTCTGAAATTTGGGCAGCTGTTGGGGCTACGAAAACACTGCAGCGTTATCCCCGAAAGGGGTCGACTTCGCCTTGGGATCTGGTCTCTAACATCAGCCAGCATTAAGGGCTATCTGCTGCGTGGCCTTGCGGTGCTGCGATGTGGTGATGCGGCGTGGCGTCATGGGGATAAGAGGCGGCAGTGTGATGACTCCGGTTACCGTTGGCGGAGGAATTGGTTGTATACAGCGCTGGCATATCTTGTTGGGAAAAGTGGTGGTTGGGCCGGGTCTTTAGTGTTAGGCCTTTGCTTGTGATCTTTGTTTCCTAGTTGTTTAGGGCTTAGTTGTTTTTTTTACAATTGTTGTTTTGTTGACAATAAGTTTCTGCCATAGTTTGGTAGTAGGATGGTCTGGGCTTTATGCCTGTATTTGTACCTTGTGTGCATTGTTTGCTCTAGGTAGGTGGCGATTTCCTTGCATTGGCAAATAGTCGCAATCTCCTAGTAGCAGTAACGTGTTTGCTCTAGGTAGGTGGCAAGTTCCTTGCTTTGTCAAATGGTCATTGCCGCCTAGTAGCAGGGTGAAGCTAAGTGTCATCGGATTTATCTACTTGCGGCAACATAATAGGAAAGCTATGCAATTGGTAATTATGTTACATTGTAATCAGGTTACATATCGAATTATCTTTCCGTTGTGTCACCGCTATTTCAAAGCAAATGGAGTAGCCAATAGAGCATTCTTTGCTAGTTGGTGCTTGTTTGAATACATGTACTTTGTAGAGATTCCTAGTATTATTTTGGGACATACTCTAGTTGCTTATTATAATTAGGGGTTTAGGCTCAATGTCCCCCCCTTGTATTCAACAGTTTCATTAATCAAGGCTTGAGGGCAGCCCCACTAGCCCTTTATTAAAAAAAAAAAAATGTATGAACAAGTTTTAAAGCCTAATAATAAGAGCATATTTAGCAGACACTCTATTTTGGCCCCTTAGCTATTTTGGAGAGTATGTTCAGCCTTTTATAAATTTTATAGCTACACCAGACTCCTAAGTGGCTCTCTATTATAACTTTTAGCTATATCGCTCCTAAATTAGAGAGTTATTTTATGTAATTTATAAATACTTTTTTTTTTTTTTTTGAATCGGCCCGAGGGGCAATAATATCATTCATCACAAGACAGAATAGGTCGTTACATACCTTTCCGCTGCCATTTAATGATATAGGCAGACAAGAAGATAGTGGTAGTACCCATAGTGGTACATAGAAATAAACCTATTCATTATACAATCAAATACGTAGAGGTAGCGGGGATCCTCCATTGGTACTATGCCGGAGGCGCTAAAATCCATATTCCTAATACAAGGAAATCTATTGTAATTAAACAATAAAGCCAAAAACATAGAGTTGGGCCAAGGGCCAAAACTCTAGCCCAATTTAAGGCCCAAGGGTAGTCCAAAAAAGAGAAGCCCGAAACTACAAGGCCCAGCAGGATTTGAAGCAAGCCCAAAGTTCATCTCCTACATGTGCCCGTGCAGCGCCGTCTACTTCACCACCTGTCCGCTGTAATTTGCTGCTCCAAGCACGCTCAACCAAGTCCCGCCGGCCAGCCCCAGCCTACAACAGCCACCATTGGCCTCGCCGCGCACCCCACCAGAAACACAAGCCACCCGAGTCCTCCAAATCCTCACCACCGCACAGCTCGTCAGAACTACACTGCCGCTTAACCCGTCAGAACCTCGCCTCCACACGAATCTGCAGAGCCCACGTCAGACCTCCATCCCTGCACAACGCTACGCGATCACACCCAGAGATTTAGTCTGCAAAACCCACCCAACTCTGTTTAACACCTTGAGCCCGATGTCTCCCCCTATGATCTTCTCGAGCAAATATCGTTCAACATCTGTCTGGCAGCGACCCAAGAGTGGCGAGGCGAACCTCCACAGATCTTGAGCACCACCGGACGAGCAGAATTTTTAAAAACCTCGACCTAGGGCACTCGGGTTTCTTGGAGCTCTTCAGAGAGAAAATTTTTTATGTAATTTATAAATACATTTAAACTATTTAGTTTTCATTTCAAAAATAATATAAATTCAAAACTTGTTAAAATAGAGAGCAGTGATATATTTATAAAATGGCAGCCAAAATGACTTTTTAGCCAGTTTGGCTAAAATTTGGCTCAAGAATGGCTAACATTACTAAAGATACTCTAAACTCATAGAACCATACAACGTATATAGACTGCAAGCCCTAAACGTGTATGGTCTATTTTGCACGAATTGAGCTTCTTAGAATGACCTAAATCATCCCTTTTAATTTTGTTCTTGTCAGTTTTTTCTTTTTTCATTATTCTAAAAAATTAATTACTTTCTTGAAGGCAAACAAATTTAAATGAATAGTTATTTATTCAAGACATATTTTTAGTTCATGATAAAAAAAAAAAAACTTAACCGTCTCTGCTAGGGTCACAGTTTGAGAAAACTAGGGTTTCGTGCATTCTTGTCTTCAATCTCAGTGATCACGGAGGACATGACCTCAAGATTGGTGGCCGCTTTAGCCTTGATGGAGGATGTGGTGGTTGATTTCGGGGTAGTAGGCTCGACGGCGGTAGCGGATATATACTTCTACTTAGTAGATATTCTGGCTCAAAGGAAGGAGAGTGATGACAAAAGTCTTTTGGGTACCGTTTCTGCTATTTGGGGACTTAGGGACAGTCTGGCCATATTGGTGGTAGGAGGAGGCCGTTTTCTTTTCTGGTTTCTGCGCCCAAGGAAGTGTGTAACAAGATTCTGCATGTGGGTCCTTGGATTTTCAATGGTTGTATGATCTTCCTTGGGGAGTATGATGGACTGTCAGAGACTGAGGGGATTCCGTTGCACTCCTTAAAGACTTGAGTTATAGTACGACGATTGCCGCTGCGGCTACAAACAGAGAAATCTCTCATCCCCATTGGATCATCAATGTGGCGCTTTCTCTGACCTAATCAGTTTGTACTACATCACTCATCACCTGAACAACGCTTCCGAGTGCTTCTTGATCTGTGTCGGCGTTTGTGGTCGACTCGAACGTTCAGGTTCACCGCTGGAATTGCAACTAAAGTGGGGGTTATGACAAGGTTAAGAGTTTTTGCTAGGGTTGTGGGTGGTTGTTTTATGGCGTCGTTAGTTGTGATCTCTTCATGACAGTGCAAGCTAACAAATTGCGAATGTTGGCGGTGATTAGGGTTTAGGCTTCGAACCCGGCTGGACGAGAAGGGCATGTTATCTTGTCGAAAGTTTCTGCTACTCTAAGGGGCCTTAAGGTTTCTTGAAGCCGGCATTGTTGGATGGTAATAAAAAGATGAGACCGGGGACTCCGACACCCGCGACTTTGTTGGTGAATGGGAAGTAGAAATGAAAGAAAACTCAGGGTGAGGACTCTCTTCTTAGTACTGAACTACTTTGCTCCTAGGTTGTAGCCCTTATTGCTAGGGTGGCTTTCCCTTATGTGCAGCCAAGTAGCTCTTCAGGTACTGTTGCTAAAGCTTCACTAACACTTACTTCATTAATAAAAATGGAAGGATTTTCTTTATCTAATTTGCAGGCCATCCCCAGCTGGGAGACACCAGCAGAAGGCTCTATAATGATGGGTAAGCCTATGGAGGTGACTCCAAGTATCTTGGGGGTGAGACAGGTCCATCCTTCTTAATTGATTCGAGCGGGGAAGAAGGTTAAGCTAGATACTATGCAAATTGACACGCCATTAGAGGTGGATGATGGCTTTAATTTACCAAATGAGAATGGGATGATTCACGTCTCTCCAACAAAGAAGAGAGGAATACCGAAAGGAAGTAAAAAGAAAAACAAGACCAAGGGGCCTAAACCTAAGAGGACTAGGTTTCCTAAGGTAATTGGGAAGCGGTGATTAATGAAGAGATGGCTATGGTTAAACTTGCAAATGAAACTGCAGGTGGATCTGTAGCTACAGGTAAAACTGAAGATGAGATAGCAAATGCTTTAGAGGGGTGGTTGAGGGAAGTGACATTTTGCTTATAGCAAATGCACCTTCCGCACCTATTGCTTGAGATATGACGCCAAGGGCCTTTTTTTCATCGGTGCTCCTTTGATTTTACATGGATGAACTAGAACTTTTTTGATGAGCTTCATTGTTTCTTCAAAAAGGTTGAATTGTTTAGGTAATAGTTTTTGTTAGCCCCACGTGGATAAATTGTTATGTATGATTCCGCTGATCAATAAAAAAAGTGTCATATTTCTTAAAAAAATAATAACTAATAGTTTAATTTAGTATAAACAGTTTATATTCTTGGTCAGTTATTTCATTGACTACCACTTGACTGTGTGTGACATCATATCCAACCCAGCTGATCTACCACGAAATTGTATCATGACACATTTTATGCCTATCCAGAAATGCCCTATCAATTTGATTCATACTTTGAGCATTAGATAGCTATCTTATCAATTAAGAGGAGTCACAATGGATTTGTATTGGAGAGAATTTTTGAAATATAATGTCAATATATATATATATATATATATATATATTTTTTGGGGAACAGAATCAGGTTCTATTAATATAACGGCCTCACTCAGTCAAGTTAGAAGAATTCAAAAATCCTTGATATTACATCTCGATGAACAAATCAGCCTGCATATAGCAGAGCTACCAAAAACAAACAAACCAAACTAAAAAAGTAGAATGTAAAAACTCCTACACTTATCCAACCCTAAATCATAGCCTCTAACTTAACAAGCATTGACGCCTAAGACCTTTCTGGTATACATCGCCATTCATCAATCAGCTACAATTCAGGGTAGAATAAGATAAGAGTACTTATTGAAAGCAAGGAAAATTCAGCTACCTTCCAACATCCTATACCAGGCCCAGTCCATAAGAGTAAGAAAGGATAAAGGTTAGCCATTAGCCTATTGGCCCATGCCCAACCCAAACTCTAATTTGAAACTAGGATTTGCCTTCTAGAAAACCGAGGAGCAGACCCTAGACCAGTTTGGCACTCCTCCTTCAAAGCCTAGGTTGATGTTGTCGCCGCCACCAACCCAGACCTCGTCGGAGGCTCTAATCCTGTCAACACTGTGCCCCACATCTTTCCCTCTCCCTCCAGATCGGCCTACTGCAAACTATCAGAAAGCAATGAACCATCACCGATCCGGCGGTCAACCACGTTCCTCCACCATTGTCTTGTTTAGAGAGAAAGCTCCTAGACCCTGACCTGGACCAACCACAATCATATCGCTGCCCCAAAAAGCATAACAACGGCCTCTTCAAAAGCGACGAGAAGCAACAACCGTCGATGCTGTCGGTGTGACCCTCCAACACTAACACAAACCGCCAAACCACTTCTAGAAACACCCTCAATCGCCTCAATTGCAAGCCGCCGAGATTGGAGCCCTTATTGCCTCAAACTGTACCGCCAAGCAGTCCACCAGAAAAAACAACACCGTAGCAATAGGAAGTGCCTCCGAACAGGAAGCCTTCCTTCCCCTTGCCTTTGTCGTTCCTATATAGCCACCGCCGCCAACAAATGAAACCTAGATTTTGCTTCTCGAGGTCGCTCCAAATTGCTCAGAGGCGTCGTCTCACAAGATTTTTATTGGTAAAGAACAATGTTTTGTTTTTAAGGTCAATATATATCTACAAGTGGACATCGATAGGAAATTTTATGAAAGAAATTTCCAACTAAGTCTGACAGTGGACAATTCAATTGAATTGAATTAATCTTCATTCCGTAATTAGATCCAAAATTCTGTCTAATTTAACCTTATGAGAATATTTGCAAGATAAAAAGTGATTAGTTGGTTATCGGATTGGCTATTTCGAAGCTTAGTTATGGATAGAATGCAATTCAACTGATCTTCTGCCAACCAATATTCTGATCATGTGAATTAGGGCATTGAACTTTTGTCAAATCCTGCTACACACACAGCCCTTCGACTAAGGGATCTTTTTTTTTTTGGCCATTTTAAGAGATCTTTTGTGGGACCCACTTTTCGATCTTATTTCAACATCTCGGCCATTTAGTTTTTAGGTTCTAATGTATAGATTATTTCTATAAATTTACAGCCAAATTAATGATCGTTCAGGTATCGACCTAGATCAAATCAATGGATGAATCGAATCAATCCAACCAATCAATGGATACTAGAATGAAACGTGTCAGTATGTCACTATGGAATAGTTAGAGCTAGTTGATTGAATTCGAAACGAGAACCAAATAAGCTGGATTTTTTACAACTACCATAAAACATTACAATCCCTCCATCGAGCGGTTGGTTTCTCTAAATTCATTTTCCACTTCATGGTTGCCTTAGAGTGAACCTCAACAATTTAAATGCAACAAATAAGTCATACAACTTTAGGAGGCAAATTGGTATACGTCATCGTCTTTATAATAAAAATTGAAATTTTTATCTTATGTCCAAACACATCTATCGATAGGATATTTACAGACGTGATGTGAAAAAATAAGCACGTTTCGCTGTCGTCAAGCCATCGGTCAACCAAGAAAACATACAAATGACGACGGTTGACCAATTCGATCGGATTCGAAAATATGGTGAAATTGGCTAAAATTTTTACCACACTCATAATTTATTGTAATAATCCCATCTAACGGTCAGTTTTTCCATTTTCTTTAAATTGATAGGGGTTGCTCTTTGGAGCGCATGATAAATAAATATAGGTTTATAAGAGTAACTAAGTTTGACCTAGTTGATTGAATTCGAAACGAGAACCAAATAGACTGGATTTTTTACAACCACCATAAAACATTACAATCTCTCTATCAAATGGTTGGTTTCTCTAAATTCATTTTCAACTTCATGGTTACTTTAGAGTGAACGTCAACAATTTAAATGCAACATATAAGTCATACAACTTTAGGAGGCTAATTGATATACATCAACGTCTTTATAATTAAAATTGAAATTTTTATCTTATGTCAACTTATATCCATCGATGGAATATTTATAGACGTGATGTAGAAAAATAAGCATGTTTCGCGGTTGTTACGCCATCGGTCAACTAATAAAACATAGAAGTGACAACGGTTGACCAATTAGATTGGATTCGAAAATATGGTGAAATTGGTTAAATTTTTTACCACACTCATAATTTATTGTAATGATCACATCCAATGGTTAGTTTTTTTATTTTCTTTGAATTGATAGATGTTGCTCTTTGGAGTGTATGATATATAAATATAAGTTTATAAAAAAATTAGTATCTTTAAATATTTATTTATAAATAAAGCCCACAAGGCCAGGCCCAAAAGGACCAGCAAAAGCCCAAAAAAGCCCGCAAGGCCCACTTTATATGGACAGGCTTGGATCCTTCGATTTACAATAAAGCCCGGCCCGGCCAGGCCAGCTACTATTTAAAAATATAGTAAGGCCCGGCCCGGCCCGTTGATGAGGCTTACCTAAAACCATATTCTTTGAATAAAAATTCGTCCGAAACACTTCCGCTCCGTCCACGAGCCATGAAATCATCCAATACCCACAATTTAGATTCTGGAAAATCCTCGGAAAATAATAACGAATTTCTAGAGTACTACATTCTACCCTCCTTAAAGAAATTTCATCCCGAAATTTACATGTACCACACCAACAAGTACGGATAATCATGCTCGAATCCAATTCTCGATCCCCAACAAGAATTGCTCTCACCACGAAGCCTCCACACGACATTGAGCTAGTCAACCATACATAATGAAATTCAACCACCAACAATGGTCGCACTCGCACTTTGAGAGATCCATGTGCATTTAGGAACAGTCTCCATATCTCAAGTACCACCTGCCTTGTTCGAATATGGATACAGGTACCCCACCTAGTATCGTCACCCTGGTACACTCTACCACTCCACTTGGTGGTAAGCCAATTATTTCATGAATCTCTTTCCTGTGCACTACACCAAAATTTGCTAACTATAAAATTTCACACAGACTACACAAGAATTCAGAATGCTGTCATCAACAGTATCTGCATCAACACATCGATAATGCTACACTAGCATTCCTAGAATTGAAATGACTGCATCACTTCAACTCAATCATCAGTACACAGTTTATTTCACCCAACCAACTCTCACAACAAGTTCTACCATAATAGTAATGGCGCATGCATCATCACACTCAGTGTCCTACCGCTTCAAACACATTTAGGATAAGGTTTAGACTAAATCAACCCACGCATAAATCATCACATGGTATTGCACACACACACAGGGTTGCAAATAATTTCAACTACCACAAAAGTGAAATATGCAACACTCTATACACAATGCTCAACGATCACCCCCTCCCAAAAAGATACCACACACAAAGGTCTAACTATAGACGTCAAGAAAACCCATCACTACACCATCACAAAGAGATGCGGTACTCTACTATCACACTTCATCTACAAAAGATTAATTTCAAGCAGATAAGGTACCTTGTACCCCTGCATTCTGCTGGCCAATAGCAACCACCCTCGCATGTCCCTGAGGATGTTGCCTCTGCTGATTCCTCTGTCTCATACCCTGAGGCCGGGTACACTCATTGGCCAATGCCCTACTTGCCCGCAATTATAGCATGACCTAGGTTTCGGCTTCAAGCACTGCCTCGCCATATGGCCTACTTCCTTGCAGTTATAACATGTTAAGGGTGCCACCTGCCCGTCAGGTGCAACCCCAACAGGTGCAGCTGCCACTCTACCTAGCGCCTGCTGATGAGTTATCTGCCTATTCCAGAACCCACCCTGATTGTCTGTTCCCTTATTGCTCTCAGCAATTTCCTTTCCCTTCATTTGGGAGTCCCTCTCAGCTGACTCATGTTCCTGGAAAGTCTGGTTCTCCTGCTCAATGGCCATAGCCTTAGTGAAAATGGGCTCCATCGTCTTCAGTTCCAGAATAGCGACATCGAGCTTGATTGAAGCATTCAACCCCCTCTAAAACTTCATAGCCAAGCTCTCAGCATCCATCTGTCTCACAAACGGATACATCCTTGAGAACTCAGCCTCATAATCCCTCACACTCTTAGTCCCTTGGACTAACGAGATGAATTCCCTTTCCAACTGCTTCCTCACTGAAGGCGGAAAGTACTTCTTCCTGAACAATTCCACAAAACCATCTCAGGTCAAGGTGGACACATCCATAACTCTCTGTGTGCCGCTCCACCATACCCATGCATCTCCTTGGTGCATAAATGCCAAAATCTTTCTCTTCTCAATGTCGTCGCAGACGACCATCTCGAAGTAGTTCTTCATGTTCTCGATCTATTGATCTGCCAACATGTGATCCGTACCTCCCTTGAAAAAGACTGCCCCCAGCCTCAAAATCTCCTTAACCAACTTAGACAGACAAGTGGCATCCACAACATCCACAACAGGCGGAACAAGCAGCTCAACATTTGATGCCTCGATATCATCCTTGAATATCTCCTCAACAGGAAGGATCCTGCCCCTACCTCGAGCTCTCCCCCTGCCTCTAGGTCTACCTCGACCCCTAGCTCTGCCTCCTAGATGATCCATTACCTTTGAGAAGCATAGCAACACGTGGTTAATACTTGCAAAATCTTTAAACACAAGTATAAGTCAAACAACATGACTTCAACAATCCAACAACTACACCAGTACGGAAGGATAGATGTTTTTCATGAAAACAATCCTAATCACCCCATTAGAGTTCAATCCAGAGGTTCCTATTCCTCAAAGGACTGCAACTCAAAGAACCTACACTTAAGTTCACAACTTCACTAACAGAACTGACCAATGCTATGACGATTCTACATTCTAACCCACAAGTAACACTCCTACATACCCAATGATTATATCAATACTGAAGAGCAACAGATGGGGATCCGCTGTAGACGGGCCATCACTCGAGTAGTACTGATTATCACCAAATATGTACCTTACACTCTGATACCAAACGGTCACACCCCGATTTTTAACCAAATAAAAATCAATATATAATCCCATAATTATACATGCGTGATGGTTCAGCCATCAATACAAAATACCTGGAAAACTTTTTCTTTTTAAACCAAGTACATACTGATGCCCTGAACCCATTAATCAATACAGACTCGCTCTGCAGAGTCACATATTACACAAGTTTACAAATTAAATTGCCACAACAAAATAATAAGTAAATGCTCCTCAAAGCTTACTACAAGTGGAAGTCTTAACAACGGTAAAGTCACAAAATTGGCTTCCTACCGTAATGCTGCCAGCACGCTACCTCAGCTTCAGCCACGATTACCCTGACGTGCAGGATTAACCCCTACACCATTGAATAGTGCACCGAGTTGCCACACAACAAACCCGATAAGCTTATGAAAGGTCGTATGAGTAAACTCAAAACCACAAAGCAGCAATACATTCTTAAATCACCTCAACCTAAACACGATATGCACATAACTCACACATACAACCACCCAGTTCATATCCTTCCATATCGTGTCTACATAAGTCAACCCGTGACTAAAGCCTCATGCTCAGATTCTTAACCTAGCATCCAATTACACAAATTTTAGTCAAACAAGACTTCCTCAAGCAATGTTTGACACCCTTCTAACGCACTACAGCAAATTCCAAAATCACACTCATTCTCTCCCCACTGGAAGCTTCTGCCATCAACATGACATCAAAGGTGAAAATCAATGAATCACCTTCCAATCCTCATCACAGAGTACAATTCGTCACCATTATGGCCCTTAAGATAAATCAAACCATCAATCAATAAATCAAGATGAAAACAAGGCAATCACAATTCAAATAAGCAAAACAATTCATGGTAACCCCTGCATATAGTTTAGTTCAGGGGGTCACATTAATTCAAGCAATTCAAGTCATAGTAGTCATCGTAACCCCACACTATAACGTCCGTAGGTAACCCCGACCATCACAGCAGTCTTCTCGATCATTGTTAACTTAATAACAATTCAGCTCCGCTACCGAGCAGTCATCGTACAAATTCCACTGGTCATCACACAGATAGTCATTATCCTACTGATCATCATACATATTCTGCGGGTCATCACACAGATAGCAATTGTCCAGCTGATCATCACACAGATAGCAATCATCACAAAGATTCATCACACTGATTTCAATGATTCATTACACAAATATTCCTACACAAGCTTTACATGGCAATCATAACAAAGATTTATCACACTAATTTCAACGATTCATTACACAAATATTCATACACAAGCTACCATATCTTAAATCACCAATTAAGATGGTCGTACTAGACCCATGGTATCTCAACAAATGAAATTCTATTATCACGATTCAATACTCAATTTCACTATATCCAACGATACTGAACTCAGTACGTCCTATGCTGCCCATATCACAACAATTGCACCAATACATATATATTTCACATATATATATATATATATATATATATATATGTAGTCATTCACTTAGGAATGCCACTAATACCAACTATAGTCATAGTTAACCTAATAACTCCAAGACAATATGGTAATCTTGCTCATAACGAATATCGTGAGATTCACTCACCTTTGAATCGTGCTGTGTCTTCCCACGCTAACTAGAACAAGCACAAATTGCCGCGATCAGTTCAACACAAGTCCGACAAGCACCTAAACACATAGGGTCTCGACTTAGTGCCCAAATCACAAAGTGAATAAAGTTCAAAAGTCCTAATCGAACAACAACAGTGAAAGTAACGCCAATCGAGGCAAACCCTCATCTACGATCGATGTGACAAAACCACAAGTCGATCGGATAGCCGGATCCACACGGATTGAAATTCGAATGGTTCGAAATCACAAAAACCCTAACATGCTCATAAGATCTCTAAAAATTTAGTGTTATATATCAAAATGCTAGTATCGACGAGTAGATTGAATTCAGGAGCAAAAACTATCCCTGAGGTGGCCGGAAACCGCCGGAAAACACCACCACAGTGGCGGCGCCACCACCAGCCCAAAGTCAAAATTTGGCAAAACCCCCAACACAAAAGTTCTTCTCAACTCCAATTACAACTTTCATAACTACACCAAAGTCCAATTATAAACCAATCGATCGAATTTTACCTTAGAACAAATCGGGCTGATTTAAACCCTAGAATCCCAAATTCCAAAATTCGATCTCCACAAGTTGAATCGTTGCAAGCCACCTTAGGAGAAAGCGTCTATGTCCTCAGGGCTCCAAAAGTCCTCAAGAATCACCGGTAAAGGTGGCCGGAATCTCCAGTTTCGACAAAGGCGACTTCAGCTCTGTCGCGGCTTCTTCTCGGCCTTGCTGCTCCTCCTACGGCTCGAATCGTGAAGAATCACTTCCACAGACTTGTAGAGGTTAAGGCGAACGAAGCCCACTTTGAATCGCATCCAGAGGCAGCCGAACGACGAAGAAATCAACCGGCGAAGGAGAGAGTTGCGCACGGGCTTGGGAGAGAAGAGAGAGAAAATCCTTTCGAAAATGGAAACCTGGCTTTTTCTGAATTTTTCCGGAAATTTCTCATATATACCAAAATGGAAACTTTTTCCAATGGCCATAACTTCCTCATACGAATTCTGATTTCCGCGTTCCACATATCCACGAACTCGTATCGACGCACTCTACGACTTTTGTGAAGGAAGTTTTTGGAGAAACCCAACATATAAAAAGTTAACCTTTGCAACCCCCCTAAAACCATATTCTTCGAATAAAAATTCGTCCGAAACACTTCCGCTCCGTCCACTAGCCATGAAACCGTCCAATACCCACAATTTAGATTCCAAAAAATCCTCGGAAAATAATTACAAATTTCTGGGGCACTACAACCTTACTATAATTAGCCTCGGGAATTTTTTTTTGTCCCAACGGGCCTGACATTGTTGTTCAAAAGAATCCCATTATGCCTCTCAGCCACTTGCAGTAGGTTGATCAGCTTATTGAAGATTGCGATTCTTTTGTTGTCATACTTCAGCTTATAAGTGCTGAAGTAGGAAAAGTGGAAAGAGTCTTTTGGATCATATCATCTTCTGTGAGTTCCTTTCCACAGAAATTGAGACGTGCTTTTAGGCACAACATGTCCTTGTTGAACTCATTGACCCTTTTGTAGTCAAGTAAGAGGATTTCATTCTATTGAACGGTCAGTTCTAGGAGCAAAGTGTTATGAATGTTCCCAAAACGTCCTTTAAGGGCATCCCATAGTTCTTTGGGTGTCTTCAACTGAAGGTACTCCCAATGTAGGCTAAGATCAATATGTCGCCTGAGAAACATTAAGGTACTTACTTTCACCTTGTTAGACGGTCCATCTTCTTTGGGGTCGGTGGGAGTTTTGATGGTGGCAGTGTAGTCTTTTGCCACAAAGACGGTTTCCACATCGGAAACCCAATGATAGTACTCAAGTCCTTCTGAGTCCAAAATGTCAAATTCAGGTCAAGTTGGATCAACCATCTACATAAACAAGAGAGAAGATATATAAATTACGTAGTCATAAAGACATCTACGTGAATTATTTTCCAATGATATGAATTAGATTTCAAGACCAAGATTCGTAATGGTCACATTTTTTCAATGCTATGTGAAAATACTTTATCACGATAATTATATGTTTATAATGCGCATGAATTTTCATTATCAGGGAAAAACTCAGTTTATATATAACATGCTAAATAAAACAATTATAGAAAGTAGTAACATAAATTACAGGACATGCTCAAATTACACAAATAATATATAACAAAATATATGCTAGACATAATAGCAGCAATAATATAGCATGCTCAAATTTCTATCCATAATAAAACATAGATAAAATAACAAGGCATGCTAAAAGGATCAATATTATCTAACGATACTGGCTCAAAAGTTCTATGAGAAAATTAGAAAAATAGCCAAAAACTGAAGCTCTTATTAAGAAAAACTCATTCCTATATTTTCTTTTAATCTACACCCATTCACATAATTAAACCTTCCTTATATGTTTTAAGTCTATAATTAAGTTTTTTCACGTTTTTTTAGTTTGACTATTTTACCTTTCTGATTGAATAAGGAAAATATTCCTCAAATATAGTTTTTTTGTTTTTGAATTTAAATGTGACAACAGTTATAAACACAAATTAAAATTTAATACAATCAAGTTATTTTCCCCTTATTTAAAAACGATTAATTGCCTTAATTATTGTATATCTCTTCTTTTCTGATTTGATCTATATATTTGCCATTTTTTAGTAGATACGTTTGTGTAGATGTTTCTATTATTAGATATCTCAACGTGATTAATCGCCTTAATTATAGTATATAACTGATGCCATATTTTAGGAGATATTATTGTGTAGATATTCCTTATTTAAAAAGATTAATTGCCTTAATTATTGTATATCTCTTCCTTTCAAATCTATATATTTGCTAATTTTTAGTAGATATGTTTGTGTAGATATTCCTATTAGATTTTGTAGATTTCTCAACGTGATTAAACATTTTTTTGTGGAGATATTCCTATTATTAGATAGCACCTAAACTCTAGGTGGGAGTATTCTTTAGCCATCAAGAACACCTAAACTCTAGGTGGGAGTATTCTTTAGCCATCAAGAACTTGTAGAATCTATTGAGAAACAATAAGAAGAAAAAGAAACAAGCAATCAAGAACTTGTAGAGTCTATTATACCTATTCAATAGCATAAACACCCTGAAAAATCACAAAACAAATACCTCTTCGTCAGGAAGACACACATCTATTGAATAGGTAGCAAACACAATGCTCATCAACCATGCCAATCGGATTAAAGGGATATGTAGTTGAACAAAGGCAACCCACCAACCTCTGATTGTGCGATCCATTTATATCACAATCACAATTTGAAATCAAAAACATAATCGCATGATTGTGGAGAAGGTCGCACCTAAACTCTAGGTGGGAGTATTCTTTAGCCATCAAGAACTTGTAGAATCTATTGAGAAACAATAAGAGGAAAAAGAAACATGTAATCAAGAACTTGTAGAATCTATTATACCTATTCAATAGCATAAACCCTAAAAAATCACAAAACAAATACCTCTTCGTCAGGAAGACACACACCTATTGAATAGGTAGCAAACACAATGCTCATCAACCGTGCCAATTGGATCAAAGGGATATGCAGTTGAACAAAGGCAACCCACCAACCTCTGATTGTGTGATCTATTTATATCACAATCACAATTTGAAATCAAAAACATAATCGCATGATTGTGGAGATATTGATACCGGCTTTGAATGTAGAGATTAGGCTTTTGAATGTGGAGATTACATAACCTCCAACCCATAGGAGAGTTTTCAATTGTTGGAATCAAGAGTTGAGTAATTCAATCGGCAGCAAGACTGGATTTTAATATTAATGGTGAATGGGGAATTTGATAGTGCCAGCTTTAGTAATTATTAACAACATTGGGTTTTAATATTTATCCTATTTAATAGGTTTTTTTATTTTGAATAAGCCTAATTAATTGGTTTAGGTGTATATTAAAACACTATTATGGATGGGTTTATTCTAAAAGGGGTGTGTGAATTTGGGTGTAGAATCAAATTCCCCAAGTTCTAATGAATTGTAAGTAATTAAATTTACCGGAGTATGAAATTAAATAAATAAAGAGAACATACTTGGTTTCAGGAAAACAAAACGATCCTAATGCACGCGCGTGTTGATGCAGACGTGCGTAACGATGTTTTTGCGCTTCTGCTGGGTCTATTGATGTGGTTGGCTGAGAAAGCTGCGCACATAGACCTGCGTGACAAAGGTGGGCAGGAGGACAGACGTGGACCAAGGCTGTCTTCCGTAGTGCGATAAATAGTAATTGATAACAAACAATAGCATATAATCATACACTCATGGCCATGGCCAATAAGAACGTATGAGAAGCAATAACAGTTAATATGCTAATTAAATATTAAATTGAATTACGTCACTACAGAAAACATTATTACCAGATGGAAGTGACGAAGAGGTGCAGATGGAATTCGCATTAAATAAAGTATATGCACTTGAACATAAATTGATGCTTTTTTTTTTTGAAAAAAGGGTTTGGAACCCAGTCAAGCTGGGAGGCTCATCCCCACGCCCATAATATTATTGATAGGTAGATGTCTCGAGGGGGACGTAATACCTAGACCTCGGACATCATTAGTTAAATTATAATAGTCTTCAAGGAGAACATCCTATATGAAGTCAAGAGGCTCCTCAAAAGGGGTAAAGCTATGGTATGTTAACATTTCTTATACATCAACTATTTTTATCCCTCTAAGGACTCATTTATCACTTTGAGGACTAATATTACTATTTTCAGGACTCATATGGTAAACTAAGAAAATTTACTACTTTAAGGACTCATGTTACCACTTTGAGGACTAATATTACTATTTTGAGGACTCATGTGGTAACTAAAAAAATTTACCACTTTAAGGACTCATGTTGCTACTTTGAGGACTAATATTACTATAATGAGGACTCATTTTACCACTTTTAAGGAAATTGTATGCATGTCATATGTTAACACATTGTAGAATTTTCCCCTCAAAAGACAGGTCAACCACATGACCCAGACTAGCGAAGTAGGCAATCCTATCCGCCACACTATTTACTTCACGAAAAACATGTCGAATTACAACGTTATCAAACTTAAGAAAATAAACCTTGCAATCATCTATAATTCGACTGACCTGAGAATTATCGTCATCTCGTCGATTCAATGCATTCACTAGCACGAAAGAGTCACTTTCAACCTCAATGTCCTTCCACCCCTGCTGGATAACCAAAAGCAAACCTGCCCGACATGTTTTAGCCTCACAATGAAGAGCAGAGCATATTTATATTTAAATTGATGCATATTTATATATGTTGATTGTTGAATTTGAAAGACCAACAGTAAAAAGACATGTGTTGGCTTGTTTAGAAAACCAAAAACTAGAAGTAGATAAATACAATCATTATTTGATACTCACTAAAAAACAAATATTGGATTTGTGCGTTGACGCAAACATAAAACCCAATTATTCCTAGATATGAATGTTTATGAGATGTAGGCTCTGCTATATATCATGATCATAGAAATAGAAACATCATGAATTGAGCAAAGAAAAGAAAAAAAAAAAAACTCATAGATCGAAGTTATTGGTCAAAGTAATAGAATTGCACCATAAACCTCATGGATCATCATAGAGTTAAAAGAAAGAAAATAGACCATAGTGATCAGGGTTTTTTTTTTTTTGGTTTTGTTTTCTTCTGGTTTCGACTGGAAGAAGAAAAAAAATCTAGGGTTTTTTTTCTTGGCTATTGGCTCTGAGCATGCTGATAATGTGTAAAAGTAAAATGGGGAAATTCGTCCACTCATTTCATTAGATAGTCTCCTTATATAGGGTGAGGATTACAATTGTAATATCAATTACAATAATGACAATAATGGATGATTGAGCTGTAACCGCTAATTCCCTAATTCCCTCTTCGTCAGTTACTTTGACGAAGGCACATAACATGTTTTTCCTTTAACATGTTATCTTTTTGTGCAGTAATTATCAAAGGGAGAGTGAGAGCATGGAGATATTGGAGGTCCCGATCTCTATCTTTGAGAATACAGAAGAATTCGAGAGAGAGGGAGAGCACACTGAGATGGATCATGAAGCGGTCATAGAAGCTAGGTGTGGATTAGAAGAATCGTCATGTGCTGAGTGTAAAATATGCCAGCAGGAGGACGTCATTGACAAAATGAACGCTCCATGTTATTGCAACGACACTTTAAAGGTATTCCTTAGGGTTGGGGTTGCAAATCGGTGGGTTTTATTGAAGAAATTGAATTCTGACATAATCTTTTATATTTGGTAAACATGATTTCAAGTGCGAATTAGAACCTCGAAATTTAAAATTAAAAAAAAAGGTTTAGTTTTGATAATAGAAAATTACATAGTAGCACATGACCAAAGATGTAAACACAGAAAACCCACTTGCAAAAAGATTTATACAAATAAAGACATGAGCCCAGGCCCAAAAGCCAAATGAATCAAGCCTAATTCCCAATTTTAATGGCAAATGACTAAAATACTCGAGCTTCATTATAATTTACGGTACTGCCACTGTCCAATACCCAAACCCTAAACCGAGTTTCATCAATTTCCAAACTCACCGATTTGGAAATCCTTCAAATTCTTCTTCCACTGTGAGAATTTCATCTAGAAGCTTTGAGGGAAGATGATAAGTGACTTGAGGCGCTCCTAATAGGACTGGTTTCACTTCCGGAAGTGGCCGGAAAATGGAGAATTTCGCCGGAGAACAAAACTGCTACAGTGACGGTTTTGGCCAAAATTGATGGTTTTCTGGCCAAATTGCTGTGACCCACGGGTACCAACGTGTAGAGGAGAAAGAGACGGTTCTTTTATGGATGGTGGAGCGCCGTTTGGTTGCCGGATGCCAGAGAAATCAAGGAAAAACGGGAGAGGGCCGACGCGGGGGAGAGAGAGGAAGAGAGAGATCGGGGAAGAAGAGGGAGAAAAGTGGTTGGGTAGGTTTCTGACCTAAGAAACCTACCCACAGTAACTCTCCATATGTATACTAATTACCATGAACAATAATTTTCGTATTTCGCTTGTAACTTTTGCATACGAAGTCCGATTTTTACGAACCAAATATGCACGCGCTCAGTATAACGTCCTATACTACTTTCATGATGAAAAACTTTTCAAATTTTGACCCAGTCAAAAAGTCAACTTTTAGGGCCCCCTAAAATATCGAAACTTAAATAAATAGTATAGAAAATCGTCATTCCTCGTTTAATAACAACTAAACATGAAAAATTTGATTCGGGGCGTAACAAAGGTTCTGTAGTTTACTTTGATATACATGAGGAGCAGATTCATGAATTTAGTATCGCTAAGGTTCTATGGTTTACTTTGATATGATCGACTACTGTCAATGATATGATCTGCTAATGTTCAAATTGAATTGATCTGCTACTTTATAGTTTATGGTTTATGTTAATGATATGATATTCATTGTTTATGGTTCAAATTGGCTACTGTGTGGAGGTACAAAAGGGTGATGACACAAGAAATAATCGAACAAAACCAATGAGAAGAAAAGCTCCGGCACGTAGGAAAAAGTGCAGTTGCAGAACTAGACGAGTATGAGTGCAGTGAGTGCAGTAGCAGGATTGGACAAGTGTAGTAGCAAGATTAAGCAATGATGAGTGTAGTAGCAGAACTGGACGAGTATGAGTGCAGCGAGTGTAGTAGCGGGATTGGACGAGTCCAGTAGCAGGATTAGGTGATGACGAGTGCAGTAGCAGAACACGAATACAAATGCAGTAGCAGAACTGGACAAGTATGAGTGCAGTAGTAGATTGGACGGGTGTAGTAGCAGGATTAGGCGATGACGAGTGCAGTAGCAGAACTGGACGAGTATGAGTGCAGTATCAAGATTGGATGAGTGTAGTAGTAGGATTAGGCGATGATGAGTGCAGTAGCAGAACTGGACACGAGTACAAGTGCAGTAGCAGAACTTGACGAGTATGAGTGCAGCGAGTGCAGTAGCAGGATTGGACGAGTACAATAGTAGGATTAGGTGATGAGATGAGAGTAGTAGGAGAGTGAGGTCTGAGATTCTTTCTCTTAGCAACGTGTAGAAGAAAGATTTTTATTTTTTTTTTGGCTTTTGAGAAGTAACATAAATGGATTATTCTAAATAAAAAAATAATATAAATAGATTATTCTCAGAAAGAAAAAAAAAGTAACATAAAGGGATTATTCTCAGAAAAAGAAAAAAAAGTAATATAAAGGGATTAGAAGTCAAAATGAGTAGTTAAGGGGGAAAAAAGTAACATAAACGGATTATTCTCAGGGAAAAAAAAGTAACATAAAGGGATTATTCTCAGAAAAAAAAAAAAGTAATATAAAGAGATTAGAAGTCAAAATAAGTAGTTAAGGGTAAAAAAGTAAATTAACTCATGACATGTAGCAAGTGGAGAGCAAATTGTCTTTATTTGTAAGATTTAATCCTTATAAATGGATTACAAGTCAAAATAAGTAGTTAAAGATAAAAAAGTAAATTAACTCATGACATGTGGCAAGTGGAGAGCATATTGTCCTTAAGTGTAAACCTTTGTCCTTAAATGTTCAAAACCAAATGTTGTGGAGTTTTTTGTGTTTTGAAATCCTATCAAGGGGGTATATGTAGTTTGCTATTTTGATAAAGTATTATCGATTCATAAGCTTTTCGCCTAATGTCTTTATATTCAATTAATTGAGAGTTTGTTGACCAAGAGGAAATCAAGTTAAGTACTCCAGAGTCCAGACACAAAATATGGAAGATGTCTAAAACTTCCCCACTTGGGCCTTTTATTTTGTCACCAAGAAATAAAGTGGGATGATCCCATTAGTTCTAGAGAAACTGAAATTGAGAGAAAATCACTGTGTATTCTCATTGATAATATGGGACTCTTTATATAGAGGATTACAAGGCATAGAGTCTGAAATCTGAATCATACAAAGAAAGATAATCTTTAGATTCTTCTAATTAAACCCTATTACCATTGGGTCAAGTAACCTAGAGTTTTGGCAAAACACAAATTAGAGTTTTACTTGAACACTCCCCCTTGTCTTGCCCAAACGCTGTGCTTCTCTCGTTGCCTTGTTAAAAGCCTTACCGAGTAACAAAAACCCAGTGGGACAAAAATAACCTCGGTCAAAGGGGAAAAAGAGCACAACACACCCTTCACGCTTCGGGACGAACATGTAGACATCTCCCCCTGATGTCTGCTCCTCCCCCTGATGACTACGATCATGGGAGTTAAGATAATTTCCGCAAGCCAATTTATGCCACATGTTTCTCGAACGTGGATTTAGGCAATGACTTAGTAAACAAGTCCGCCACATTGTCCTCAGATCGAACCTGGTTCACTTTGATCTTAAGGAGCTTCTGTTGTTGCTGATTGTAGAAGAATTTGGGCGATATATGCTTGGTGTTGTCGCCTTTGATGTAGCCTTGCTTCATTTGTTCAATGTAAGCAGCATTATCCTCATAAATGCTCGTTGGCTCATCTGTGGTAGACTTCAGACCACAATTACTTCAAACATACGTAACTATGGATCGAAGCCATATACATTCACGAACTGCTTCGTGAAGAGCAATAATCTCTGCATGATTCAAAGAGGTAGCAACTAAGGTCTACTTTGTAGACCTCCAAGATATCACTGTCTTTCCCATGGTGAATACATAGCCAGTTTGGGAGCGACCTTTGTGTGGGTCAGAGAGGTACCCAACATCAACAAAACCTTCCAAAACACTTATATCGTTTGAGATGGGGAGAGGGAACGTAATCCACCATGTGTGGTGTCCCTGGGACTTGATGGGTCCGAATCTATCGTCTCTCTGTAGGGATAGAACAAGCCCATATCGATCGTACCACTTAGGTATCGAAAGATATCTTTAACACCAGTCCAATGGCGTCGTGTTGGTGCAGAGCTATACCTAGCTAGCAAGTTCACAGCGAATGAGATTTCTGGTCTTGTGCATTGTGCTCAGTATAATAATGCGCCTATTGCACTTAGGTAGGACACTTCTGCCTCTAGCACTTCTTCATCGTCATCTTTTGGACGAAATGGATCCTTCTTTGGATCAAGACTACGGACGACCATTGGGGTGCTTGAAGGCTTAATCTTGTCAGTGTTGAAACACCTAAGCATCTTTTGGGTATAAGCTGATTGATGAATCAGGATACCTTCTCTACGGTGCTCAAGTTCCAAACCGAGGCAAAATCGTGTTTTCCCAAGATCTTTCATCTCAAACTCGGATTTCAAGTGTTCAGCGGTTTCCCTTAACTCTTTAAGGGTGCCAATTATGTTCATGTCATCGACATAAACTGCTACTATTGCAAATCCGGAACTTGTCCTTTTTATGAACACACATGGGCATAGTTCATTGTTGACATATCCCTTACCAATCAAGTAATCACTTAGACGGTTATACCACATCCGTCCGGATTGTTTCAATCCACATAGTGAGCGTTTCAATCTAATCGCAAATTGCTCCGTGGTTTAGAGCCACTTGACTTGGGTAACTGAATTCCATCTGGAATCTTCATGTATATTTCTATATCTAGATCCCCATATAGATACGCAGTAACCACATCCATAAGCTGCATGTTCAGTTTTCAGAAACTACCAAACTGACAAGGTAGCGGAACGTAATGACGTCCATTACAGGAGAATAAGTCTCCTCGTAGTCGATTCCAGGGCGTTGTGAGAAGCCTTGCGCCACAAGGCGAACTTTGTGCCTTACAATCTCGTTTCTCTCATTACACTTTCTAACGAATACCCATTTGTGACCAACTGGTTTGGTGTTGGGTGGTATTGGCACAACTGGTCTGGATACCTTTCTTTTCGCTAGAGAATCAAGTTCTGCCTGGATCGCATCATTCCATTTTGGCCAATCAGTTTGGTAGTTGGCATTCATCAACGGAGCGTGGTTCAATATCATCGGTCTCAATAATCTCACGCGCCACTGAATATGTGAATACATCATCAATTATGATGGAGCTTCTTTCCCACTTCCCATGTACACTAGTGTAATTCACAAAGATCTCTACGTTCTCAGGGATAGGTTCTGACATTGAGGCGTCCCCCAATGATGTCTCTTGGACATAACCATAATCCGGAACATTCTCATGGGACGGATTTTAAGTATCGATGATCAAAGAATTTGTTTGTGCCTCATTTGCTCTCTTTCTAGGGCGAGTATCCTTCGAACCAATCGGTCTACCGCGCTTCCTTGCGGGACCTGTTGCTATAGACGCCACATCATTGCCATACTGGGCAATGACGCCATCTCCTGGTGTCACAGGAGTGGTGTGATGTCCAGTATTCAGGACATCGATCCTTGCAGGCACGTTTGCAGCAGGTATGTGTGATCTCGTCACTTTGGCAACATCAGAAAACGCATCAGGCAAAGTATCTGCTACGTTCTAGAGCTCGATTATTCTTCGCACTTCAAATTCAGACTATGCAGTACGGAGATCGCGATGAGACATAGTGGGGACAGACCACGACAATTCATGTCGTTCCTGTTGAACATCTGTGTTCTTATCTCCCCCTAACTATAGGAAGACTGTCTCATCAAAGTGACAATCCTCAAATCTAGCGGTAAAGAGATCGCCTGTCAAGGGTTCAAAGTAGCGGACGATAGTTGGAGATTCATAGCCAACATAGATGCCCATTCGTCGTTGTGGACCCATCTTAGTACGTTGTGGCGGCGTAATAGGCACATAAATAGCACACCCAAAAATACGTAAGTGCTAGATATCAGGCTCGTACCCAGTCACTAGCTGAAACGCAGAGTAAGATTGGGTTGCAGTGGGTCGTAGACGAATTAGCATCACTGCATGCAATATTGCATATCCCCAAGAAGAAACAGGGAGATTGGTGCGCATAACCAATGTCCTTGCTATCATCTGTACTGGTTTGATAGCGGCTTCTGCGAGACCGTTTTGGGTATGAACATGGGGAACTGGACGCTCTACATCAATCCCCAGTGACATGCAATAGTCATCGAACATTTTCGATATAAACTCCCCAGCATTATCAAGTCTAATTGACTTAATAGGATGGTCAGGGGAGTGAGCCCGTTGACTGATAATCTGGGCGAGGAGTTTAGCATAAGCAGCATTTCGAGTGGACAACATCGCCACATGTGACCAGCGTGTCGACGCATCAACCAATACCCTAAAGTATTTAAAAGGTCCGCATGATGGTTGAATCGGTCCACAGATATCCCCTTAGATTCTCTGTAAAAACGGAATGAGTATTTTAGGGTCCTTTGTGTAGGACGGCCTCGGTCCAAATTTCATGAAGGAACAAGCTTTGCAAAAAGAGCGAGAGGCTTTAGAGGTAACCAATGAGGATTTTGGTTGAGCATGAGCGTTTGTAGCGCTATTAGAAGCAAAGTGTGTGACTACATCTCCCATCATGGCGTTGGAGCCATGGGAATTAGGATGCCAAAGTAGTAAGGAGAGGTTGAGAATTGAGTTACGAATACACTATATAAGAAGTTCAATTCCCACCAACATAAAAAAAATAGTAATAATAATAATAAAATAAAATAAAAAAAATACTAATTGATGAGTTTAATTGACAAGTCATACTCTATGATTGCAATAAATCATGAGGCTTCGTTGCAAATAATCATCAAGATGCATTTATCTTCATTTGGTGATCAATTTTGATTAATTATATGTTGTGTTTTAAATAGCCACAGTGCCCGAACAAAATAGGTAGAGTTCAGCATATTTTAACAATACCTAAGAGCAACTCCAATAGATTCTCTATATTTTGATTTTTCTCTACTTTAGGGAAAAATGAGCATTTTTTGCTCCAACAGATTTCCTATAACTATCTCTATTTTAGAGAAAGTGAGGACAGAGAAAACCAAATTCCCTATATTTACAGCAAACTCCAAAATTTTAAAGAAGAATATGGAGATTTTATAGATTACTGTAAATTAGGGAATCTGTTAGAGTAGGAGAAGAAAATAGGCTAAAGGTTTGACTTTTGCTTCTCTATAATACAAAAATTATAGGGAAACTGTTGGAGTTACTCTAATTCGTTTTTTCTTTGCAGTTTGCGCGTAGAGAATGCATACAAAAATGGATAAACTTGCGTTGCAAGACCATTTGCGAACTTTGTAAACATGTATGTATGGACACACACACACTTAAAACGGTTTCTATTTTCCTCAATTTTTCACCTTTTTTTTTTTTCCTGATTGTAGTACTATTGTACTAATGAACTTGTCTCTGAAACGCAGCCGTATGAAGGTGGTTATATCATAACAGTGCCTCCACAACGGCGTCCTACAAGGAGAAGGGAAGTGGAAAATCAAAGCGTGCAGGCGGAGGCAGCCGCAGCAGAGTTATACGTCGCTACAAATGAATCTATTTGTTGTGCAAGTGTAGCATGCCAAATTGCTTCCATCATAGTAAGCCACCTTAATTTAATTGAACTCAATTAAATGAACATATTACATAATTAAACGTAATTTTGATTGTGAATGCAATTTTTGTGTATGCCCATGGTGCAGATTACTGGTCTTTAGCTTCTTTTCATTGCGGGTGAACTATCCGGCTTCCTCGATCCCTTTCACCCTAGTCGCTCCACGAGCCCTGGTCACTCATGAATAATCCCAATCTAGGGATAGTGGCCATGGTCGGACTAAGCAAAAATGATTTAGTTAACTTCATTTTTTTAATTATGGCCTGTTTATTTCTAGATATATGACTAATTATATATTCAACTTCTACTAATGCATGTATACATAAGTTATATGTGTTTATATGTACTCTAGTGTACTGCTAATTTATGCAAAACATTCATGAACTAGAAGGCACATAATACCTTGGCAATGAATATCGTGTAAATTTCCTTATTACGGTCGGATTCTAAAGTTGGCAAAGCCGACGGTGCATACAGGCACACAGGTGCAGGCCAACCACCCAAAAGCTCAAAAGCATCAAACTGCAAAGTGGCAGGGAACTATCCCCACTTCATAAGCACCATGAGTTTGGTCGCGGTCGCTCTCTAAAGAAGCGATGCCAGGAAACGGAAGCTCAGGAAATCCAGGCCATTAAGCTGGCCGCAATGAAGTGGTTATTTTACATACTAACGTTCTATGCACTTTTATAATCAACTTCCGTTTCTGACCTTCAGTTCAATTTTCTGGTAATCTTATTAGGAAATCGAAGAAAGAAATACAAAGGGAGAGAACTTAAATTAATTAAGACAACATGTTTCTGTGGGGTAATGTTTTCTGGTTCGTACACAGATTGAGTCAAGTCCAAGAGACAACTCTGTACTTGAATTCATTTTCACTGTGATTTGCATGTATGTTCATCCTGTAGATGTCACTGGGGGAAAAACGCATTTACACAACACACACACACACCATGTCAAGTACAAGGCGTATCTTGTAAATCATGCTGCTCCATACACTACACCAAAAACTGCATCACACAAAGGTGATCACACGACGGAAAACAAATCCTCTGTTGTCTGTTGACAACAATTGAATCATACAACACATTTAATAAATCTTCGTTGTATAAAGATGCTCAAATTCTAAAACTTCTAGTTAGGAGCTGATGACACAACGGAAAGAAAGATTATCTGTTGTCTGAATGAAAAAAAAAGACCGGCATATTTCCCTCCTACCATTGAGTCAAATTTGGCTCCAAATTGTACCCTAGATGCCATTAAATTGGACAACAGTTTAGTTACTTCTGTTGTAGGAGTATACCTGCAAATGATCATACAATGGTTTTTAATGTTCTGTTGTGTAAGTGAGTAACAAAATTTGGAAATGGCTCCAAAATGACATTCATTCCCCCAAAACGAGAAAATTTGGCTGCAATTGTTTGTTATGCTTGCAAGTTCCAACAACAGAATGAACTATTTCTGTTGTGTGAATGAGAAATGACTAGCCTAAGCGCGAAACCTAATATTTTGATTGCAAAGGCAGGAAATTTCCATCTTTCATTCCCTTAGCTATGTAACAAATCAGACAACGTAAACGTATCTATACGTTGTCTGTCAGACTTAAAAATAAAAAAATAAAAAAATAAAAAAAATAATGCCTATTGCCTTAGGCAACTCGAGGGCACAATTAATGCCTTGGCCATTTTTCATGTCTGAGAGAGAAACCCCGAGCTTTTCTTCACTTCGAGCAAAATCTGGAGCTTTTCTTCATCATCTTCTCAAAACACTTAGCCATCAAAAATCACCAACTTTCAAAGTTTGGATTTAGATTCTATTCAATTTGGGTTCTACTCGATTAGGGTTCGAGTTGGGTTCAATTTGGGGATTTTTCAATCTGCTGAAATGAGGGATTTGGGTTCTGACCAATCGAGTTGGGTTCTACTCGATTAAGGTGTTTTTTCGGCCCCAGAAAGAAGATAAATCTCATTCATTGCAAGCTCCAGACGGGGTATTTCTTCTCTTCTTCTCTTATTCTCTTCTCTCCCAGAAGCCTCAACTCCTCTTCAAGGCTTCAACATCGTGCCTTGGCTCTGACACCTTCTTCCACCAAATCCAATCACAGCCACCAAACTCTAATCAAAACCTCATAATGCCGTCGTCTTCTCTAGTTCTTGAAAGTCTACTCGTCTCTGGCCAAACCCCAACTCAACCCTAAAAAGAATCTCCATCGATGCACCCGGTCGAAGTCTTCGCTCGAATCCTAGACAATCCATGAGCCAAAGACATGCAACACCTATGAAATCAGTCAAGTTTAGTCAAGTTCAGAACTTGGTCTCATATTTTGGTTCGTTTCCTTAAGGTTTGGATACCCTCTTCTTCTTCTTCTTCTTGCTTTGCATTGGTTTCAAGTAAGATAAGGTAGTCTCAGTTCTGTAGTTGAGCTATTTACTCAGAGAGAAGATAGGAGTCAAGGACAAGAAGAAGAACAAGGAGCTTGCCCGGAGAAATTTGGAGCCTGTTGAAAAGGGTTCGTCGCTTTAATCTCTTGCACTTTGATTCAAGTTTTGTTATAGTAACGTTTTGCTGTTTGAATTGACTTGAATGCTTCTGGGATTATATAGAATGAAGTTAGTAGAGAAAGGGTTTTGGATTTTAGAACAAAAACCAATACATGAATGTGTGTAATTGATGTCCATTATGTAGTAGACAGAGACACTTGGATAATTCGGCCTGAAAAGTTGAAGTTTTGCTCTGTAGGTTTATGATGAGAAGAGAATAAAGTATAGAAAAGTTGATATTGTGTTGAATTGTTTCCAGATAAAAGTTCAGGACCTTCAGAGATGAGAAAGAGAAAAAGAGAGAAGAAAACAATGGTGATTCGAGAAAAGTTGTTCAGATCTCTATTGAAGGTAAAGTGGAGTTCTAGCTTTGTTAAATGTTAACTTGTTAATTACTTGGTCAGAATTTTGCATTCAAAATGAACTCAATGCGGTTTGCTCTTGTCATTTCACTAGATAACTCGACCAAAGCGGCCAATGACAAGAAAAAGACAAAGAAACTGAGGAAAGGAAAAGGAAAGAAGGTGAAGAACAATCAGGATTTGGATGGTAAGCTTCTTTAGTTGTTCTTGTAGCATAGTAAACTCACATATAAACCTCATTTATTGTGCAATCTGTTCATGGTATCCCCTAGTGAACAAAATTTGGTAGTGAATAATGAACATTTTCAAATTTCCTATGCCATTGCCTATATCTGCTATATTTGGCTTTATATGCAATTTGAGGTTTTGTACTTTTTTTCTTGTCTTAAGTTATAAAAATAAGGCATGAATGCCATGGGGGTGTTAACAATAAAATCGTTTTCTGCGTTCAACTCAATTAACTCAATTTTATTTTTATTAGACGATGAAGCCGTAGATGATCAGTGCCAATTCGAAGTTCAGGGAGAGACTGCAAGAAGTGCTGAAATGGTGTTCAATGAAGATGATTGTAAGAATACTGAACTCAGAAACTATGAAAGAATGTCGCTTTGATTTCTTATCCTTGCAAATCAGCAAGTGGTCACTGAATAGGATGTTAAAAGCATTTGAAGAGGGAAGTACTAATTGGGAAGAAGGATGAGATATATGGTGGCAGGTTATTAGCGAGTTTGCAGTTGTTTGTTATAAATGATGCGGATGAGTTTAGTGCGGTTTTGAAGCGCGAATCAAATCCGAAGAAATTGATCACCACTTGCCGATTTAACTCTTCTGTATGTATTGGTCTTTTACTTGTTTTCAATGTCATTTTAGCTTTTGTTGGTTACGGAACTGATATATTTTATGACAAGGTGATTGCCAATGTGTGCTAAGGTTTATGCTTTTTGTTGTTTTGGTGGTTTTCAGAGGGGTCCTGCTTTTATAGAGGAACTACTTTCGGTGATCCCAAATGCGCAGTACTATAAAAGAGACACTTATGACTTGAAAAATGTACCATTTCTGTCTTTTATATCAATTTGTTTTTCACTTTTTCAATGTAACAAACAAGGAGTTCAAACAGTTAATATATGTAATCTTTTTCATTGTTGCAGATTATAGAGTATGCAAATAAAAAGGAATTCACTTCTTTAATTGTTGTTCATACCAATCACCGGGAACCAGGTTGGTCTCTCAGACTTTGCTTCTGATGTCTTTAACTTCTAAATTCTGTGTGAAATGAGATCGTCCCCATATTTTCCCTCTTGTTTTTTATCTGACTTCAACTACTACAATCATTTTTCAGATGCTCTCCTAATTATTGACTTACCTAATGGCCCTACTGCCCATTTTAAGCTCTCAAAGCTTGTTTGACGGAAGGATATCAAGGTTCGTTGCTATATGTTGCATGTATCAAAACAGTACCATCTTTATACTATTTTGCCACACATTGCGATGAAAGGTTTTTATTTTCTTCAGTTGGTGAAAAGAGGAGTCATTGAGATTAAAAATCTTGAAAGAGTCCAAAAGAATAAAATTCTGCAAAGTATTAATTTTTCATCTCTAGGGAATTAATGTAAGGTGTGTTAACTGTCATTTTCTTTCCTTATTCTTTATTTGGCATGCCTGCATAATCATGGAAATCCAACCAGTCATGAGCTTGAGCTTGTATTAAACAACTTTACAACACGCCTTGGTCATCATATTGGGAGGTTGAAATCCTTAACTTGTTCGAAATTTTTTCTCACATTATATTAGATGCATTTTGGACTTTTTGGTTCAAATACACCTCATCACACAGTGTGCTAATTTCATTTTTTTTTTCCCTGTACAATTAGTTTCAAGTGGTTTCTTATGTAAGGATGGATTACCTTCAAGCTCCTAATGGTTTTCTTCTTTCACCTACTTTCTTCAGATTAATACAGTCACTTTTCCCTCAAGAACCAAATTTTAGTGGTCGGCGAGTTGTAACTTTCCACAACCAGCGAGATTTTATATTCTTCCGGCATCATCGATGTGCCTCCTTTGCTATTTTTAGTTCTTGCAGTGATCCTTTCTTATACTTGTGATCTTATATACTTTCCTTTGCTGTAGAGCTTTTTGTTTACTGATGTCATTAATTTCTATGTGTTCAGGTACATTTTTGAAACCAAAGAGACTAAACAGGCTGAAGTAAAGGGCAAAAACACCAAGGATTCCAAAGTTGACACTATTACTGAAGCAAAACCATTTGCGCGCCTACAGGTTGGTGTCAATTATTTTTTTGTTCCTCTTGCATTTGCTTTCTTGTCTCGATCTGGTTTGGCCTAGGGCCCTGGCTGAATTTCCTCCACCACTTGAAATGTCCTTATGTTTCGTTCTTGGTCCATTTATGTGACATAGGAAGGCAGGGTATTGCCACATTTACCATAGCATGCAGTTTACGTTTATTTCTTTATTCTTTATTGTATCATTTATAAATGTAGATCTTAACGGTCTTTCTTGTCTTAAACACTCAGGAATGTGGTCCTCGTTTTACCCTTAAATTGATCAGTCTGCAGCACGGGACATTTGATCCTAGAGGCGGGGAGTTTGAGTGGGTTCACAAGGTAATCCACTTATCAGTCAATTCATTTCAGTATATTGGTTTCATATCTTTATCATAAGAAAATATTGAAAGATACCTAACTTGTTAGTCAATTGTTTGCAATTTTCTCTGGGATATATGGTGCAGCTGCTACAACATTTAAATATGCTTTTGATTACAAACCATCCGGCATCAACTGGTACCCTTCACAACTAGAGGCTTATTATTAATTTGTTAATTTGACTTTTTCATGTTAAACTGCATACCAGAGATCAATGGAAACTTTGATTGATTGGATTGATAGTGAAGTCAACATGAGCAATACTTATGTACTTTTTTGAACTTATGCTCCTGTGCATTTCAGGTTTGCTCTATCATTTAAGCTGCTTAGTCTCATTGGTAGATTACGATTTGCTTATTTGTCTCATTAATTACATGTGTATAATGTTCAAATGTACCTCTATCTTAGCTGATACAATCACCAGTCTGACTTATCTATCGACATCGAATTATTATGACATGTATTGGTAATTTAGTATTTGATAAGTGATGGGAAACCTTGTGCAGGTTTTTGAATGGTGAAGATGTAGATATAGAGGAAACAGTTCTTCGCACTCCAATATCCAAATCCTAGAAGAAACATTCAGATTTGTTCTACTCAACACCACAAATAAATAGGAACATTCCTTCTGGTGCTGCAATATGTGCTAACTTGTGAAGCTTCACAACAAGCTTGGAAGTGATGCAAATAAGAATATAGTGTACAAGATGCTTGGTAAAGTAACACATGAAGGTTTTGTTGAAGTGAAAAGATATTATATCAGTTTTTGATTCATGTGTAACTAGTTAGGAATGCTTTTCTTCTTTTATTGTTGGCTTGATATTTGGACAATTTTGTTTGGGAATGTTAATGTCTAAAAGTCTAGCGGTAGCTGGACCTTAGTTAACGCTGATCCGGCAGGCGGATCGATACCTTTGTTGTGAATGGTTCCCGTTACCTGTCAAATAAAATACAATGGGCGTCAGAGGGAGACCGCGCCGGGCGGTCTTCAACTCTCCGATGCCTAAGTTAGTCAATGTATTTATGTTGACAAAATAACAGTAGGTAAGTATTGAATGCGTCATAAATGAGGAGAGAGGAGAGGACCTTTTATAGGTGAGGAAGAGGATGATCTTCTCCTTGTTTTCGATGTGGGACTGATGGTGCTTCAGTTCCCAGTTTCAGTAGCTTCTGATGCCATCTTGACACGGCGCGTGGCGGCGCGTCGGCGGTGCTTTGGGGTTGATCCGGGGCTCAGGCGGTAACCCGGCTAACTGTCTTTACGTCAGTCACTCATATGGTGGGCGTTGGTACCCCCGGTGGTACCATGAGCGTGGCTCATTATAGCTAATTATGCTTGCAAATGGACATGCATGTACAAGTCCCCCAAATCCCCAGTCAAGGAGGGCAATCTTGGTTGGGGAGTTGATCGGCGGTTTGAAGCGTTTCTCCCGCTAGACTTTGCAGAAGCATAATTAGCGTCAGTGCGTTGTCAACCATGGATTTACTGAGCAAACGCTTTGTGCCCTTTCGGGTGGGCCCCTGCTAGGCCCCCAGGGAGTCCCCCACTCCCCGGCTAAGATGGACCTCCGGATGGTCGTTGTTATTGTTTGTTGAGGGGGAGCTGCACGGAGCAGCGCTGCACGGAGCAGAGGGTGTTGGGTTGCGAGCCCAATCTTAGCACCCAGGTGACGGGGGTCAACGTACCTGATCAGGGCTGTCGTAGACTGTTGACTAGTCCCCGTGTCCCGTAGGGACATTCTGACCGTAACTCCGCGTGGCGGCGTTGTCAGAGAGGCGTGGCCTCGGGATCCGCCGCTGGCGGAAGTCCCCCCGCTAGATGTAGCAGGAAGCAGCGTCAAGTAGACGTGCTTGGTATTTTATTGAGCGGTGTTGCGCTGAATAAAGTACGCAGCTTGTCAGATGAGAAATGGGGTCAGCCAGCGGTGCGCTGTGTAGCGGAGGACGCCCCGTTTGCCAAATGAGGAGAGAAGCTCCGCCGGCGGGGTTTCGCTCAGCGGAGACTCCGTCACTTGGAAGATGACAAGTGAGGATCCGCTGGCGGGGTTTCGCTCAGCGGAGACTCCGTCACTTGGGAGATGCAAGTGAGGATCCGCTGACGGGGTTTCGCTCAGCGGAGACTCCGTCACTTGGGAGATGCAAGTGAGGATCCGCTGACGGGGTTTCGCTCAGCGGAGACTCCGTCACTTGGGAGATGACAAGTGAGGATCCGCTGGCGGGGTTTCGCTCAGCGGAGACTCCGTCACTTGGGAGATGACAAGTGAGGATCCGCTGGCGGGGTTTCGCTCAGCGGAGACTCCGTCACTTGGGAGATAACAAGTGAGGATCCGCTGGCGGGGTTTCGCTCAGCGGAGACTCCGTCACTTGGGAGATGACAAGTGAGGATCCGCTGGCGGGGTTTCGCTCAGCGGAGACTCCGTCACTTGGGAGATGACAAGTGAGGATCCGCTGGCGGGGTTTCGCTCAGCGGAGACTCCGTCACTTGGGAGATGACAAGTGAGGATCCGCTGGCGGGGTTTCGCTCAGCGGAGACTCCGTCACTTGGGAGATGACAAGTGAGGATCCGCTGGCGGGGTTTCGCTCAGCGGAGAC
Source organism: Rosa chinensis (assembly GCF_002994745.2). NCBI lineage: Eukaryota > Viridiplantae > Streptophyta > Magnoliopsida > Rosales > Rosaceae > Rosa > Rosa chinensis. The sequence goes on from NC_037092.1 coordinate 58,469,843, forward strand.
TCCGTCACTTGGGAGATGACAAGTGAGGATCCGCTGGCGGGGTTTCGCTCAGCGGAGACTCCGTCACTTGGGAGATGACAAGTGAGGATCCGCTGGCGGGGTTTCGCTCAGCGGAGACTCCGTCACTTGGGAGATGACAAGTGAGGATGGATCCGCTGGGCGGGGTTTTCGCTCAGCGGAGACTTGCCATGGTTGGGGGGTTTACTTGTCAGGTGGTGACTTCCCTTGGAAGCCAAAGAATGATGACGGTGGACACGTGGCTAACTCTGAGAGGGTTAGCGTCTGGAGGCTTGCCTCCTAAGCCTAGCCGTCTTCTCGTCATTAATGCGAGTAATGATGGATCTCGTAACCGAGGCGACGCCTCGGTTAATCCAGGGAGTTAATGAAGACGTGGGACACGTGTACGGTTGGTACGTGATGTAGTTTTGTAGCGGACGGCTCAGGATTATTTGATGTTGACATAAAAAGGGGGGAACTGAGCGAGTTTCGACATTTCTGGAAAATCTTCAAATCTGAGTTGCCTGCTTCGAGCCTTGTTCGCCTGCGAATTGCGAAGGAAATCTCCGGGCCTGCGTGGAGTAGTCGGACTGGAGAGGACGAAAACTGTTAGTGAAGACGAACTGCACTCCAAAGTCTTCGACGTGAGGTTGGTATTTCGGATCCTCTTCCTGTTTCATTGAATCTGCAATGGTGGTTTCTGGGTTTTGGTATTTCTGTTAATGGTATGATATTGCCTCTGTGCTGTTTTCGGAGGGTGTAGGGAGAGATTTGAGGGAGGTTATGGTGTTTGACAGAAAGTTGGGGTTTTGGGTTTTGCTAGACGGTCTAATCTGGGTTGAGCGTGCGGTTGTTTTTGTTTTGGTATTTTTGTGGGTAGTTGTTCTTGGCATCTTTGGCTGTATCTGATGTGAGAGTAGGTTAGATCTGTATTTGTGCTAACTGATGTGGGTTTTAGGGTTTGGGATGGCCAACGTCATAGATATTTCGAGCAGTGAGGATTCCGGGTCTGACGTGTCGTTCAGCGTGGCGGATATGACCTTTATTGACTCGTTGCGTCCGTCTGCCCATGCAGGAACCTCACTGCCAGAACCGCTTGAAGTTGAGCCACTTCGGACCATCCCCTGGGAAATAGCTATGGATCGTGGCTCGCGTCCAGAGAGCTCTAGGGCGGGTGAGTTGGCTAGGCGTGACGAGCGCTTGGCGAGCAATAGCGCTGCTAGCGGCTCCGCTGGCGAAGGGGAAGCGCCGGGCCAAAATGTCGAGTCGGCGTGGTACCTCTCAGATGGCACCGCCGTCGACGAGGCAGGTGGGCGGATGGATGCCGCCGCTGTTAACCGGATGAAGCGGACGTTCCGGTTGCCGGGCTCGGTGAAGCTGCGCCCCCGACAGCGGATGAGAAGGCCTCGATGCTCCCAGCGGGATGTGCTGCCGTGCACGAGGCCATATTCCGCCAAGGAGTGACATTCCCGCTAGTGCCCAATCTCCAAATTCTTGTGTGCGAGTTTGGGCTTGCCTTTGGGCAGATCTGTCCCAACATGTGGCGGTTGCTGTTGGCGATGAACTCCCTGTGGCGCTTGTCGGGGTGCGAGGGGCCTACCGTGGCGGAAGTGCTTCACTTCTACGAGCTAGTGTATGTGAAGCGCCGAGGTTGCAGAGGGTGCGTGAACCTAAGCCGCCGCCAGGGAGCGCCCAAGTTGATTGAGAACTTAAGGGACTCAATGTCCTACTGGCGGGGGACCTTCTGCGTCGCCACAGACGGCTGGGAGTACCATACTAGGTCGAATGTGGAGGGGCCGACGTTTAAGACTAAGTCGGAATTCCAGCCCATCCGAGGTTGGCAACTGGTTTCCGCTAAAACTAACTGGCGGTTTCAAACTTTTGCAAACCTGCGGTTTTTGCTAATGATTATTGTGTTTGTGCAGCGGGACTAAGGTATATTCTGACGCGCGAAGAGGAGTGTCGCGTGGCGAGGATCCGCGGCTGCTGGCGGAACCGCAATTTGCTTGACTTCCGTCTTCTGACCGGTTGGGAATTGCTAGTTGACCTGGGGCTAACTCGCTCTATTGGTGAGAGCCACTCCGCCACACCTCATCATTTTTTTTTTTTTTTTTTTTTTTTTTTTGATCCGGACTGACGGGTGTTTGTGTTTTTCTTTTCAGAAACCCTGCCCGGTAACAAATCTAGTCGCGACGCTTTCGAAAAAGCAATGGATCGTGCCGAGATAGAAAATTTTCTGGAGGCTATGTATGCCGAGGGGTTGGCGGCCCAGCAGACGGTGGTGAACCCGGAGACGCTGGTGCTGAGCCAGTCTGAGGTTGCGGTGGAGCTGCCGATGCCGCACCACTCCCATCTGGGTGAGGATGGCCTGCCGGTAGTGCAGGCGGACACCCAAGTGGGTGGCGGGGAGAGGGGGAATGTTGGTACAAGGCCGCGGGAGCGGATGCCTACCACCCGGCGCGGTCCTCAAAAGAAGACGGTGCAGCCGACGGGGACTGCCACCGAGTCCCGGGGTGAGCCGCCGGTGCGGGTGACGAGGACCGCTGCTGGGACACAACGGGCGTTGGAGAAAAAACGCCGGCAGCCTGACTCCCCCGTCGAGGAAGAGGAAGAAGAGGTGGTGATCGGAGTCCGCCAACAAAAGAAGGCTCGAGAAGCTGCGTCGAAGGGTGCAGTGGCGGAGGGGGAGGCAGCAGCCGTCAGTGATCTGGACTCCTTTGCCGAGTATGCGCCATTCATGACAGAAGGGGAGCGGGCGTTCCTTTTCCATTTGTGCGAGCGGCTGGGGTTCGGGGGTCTGGCGGGCATATCGCGCCCGACGGCAATTGACCAATCGCCCTTCAGCTCGGCGTTTGGTCAAATATCTGCGGGGTTACATGATATGTTCGAGGCGGCGTCTAAGCAGCCCCGGATTGAGGAAGAGCTCAGGGGGGAGATCGGAGGTCTCCAGAGGGAGCTGGCGGAGGCCAAGGAGAGATTGGCGGAGGCCGAGCAGGGGCTGGCCAAGGCGGAGTGTGACTATGCGGACGCCCGCGGCAAGCTTAATGCGGCCATAAGGCGGGACCTGGAGAGGAATGAACGCGTCTCCCAGTTGGAGCAGGAGATCGCATTGCTGCAGGAGCGGATAGCCGCTAAAGATAAGAAGCTCATCATTGTGCAGCGGGAGTCTGCCGTCAGACTGGGTGAGATGCAGCGGCTGGACGGGGAGGTCAACCGCCTGAAAAATGAACAGAGTTCTTCTGCAGCCGCCGCCGTTGAAGCGTTCAAGATGTCGGCGGAGTATAAAAAGACATTGACCGAAGCGGCGAAGTCTGGGGCCCGGGCAAATATAGACATGTTGACGCGGAAGGGCGCCATTGACTTTGTAAAGGCGTCACAGCCCGACGTGCCGGTGGTCGAGGGTGTCCCGCCGGAGACAGAAGTCGTGCCTCCCACTGCGGCAGGTACCCATTCGGGCAGCGGGGAAAGTGGCTCCCATCCGCCGGAAAGGTCCCGGCAGACTCCCCAGCAGACCCCGTCGGAGGTGTCACGTGCCGGATTTCTGGAGGCACACACCCGGGCGGATGGTACAATGGAGACTCCCAGTCCGACAGCTCGAGGGTCCGATCAGGCGAGCCGATCGGTCGTGCCGCCGCCAGTTGAAGCCGGAGAAGCCGAAGACAACCGCTGAAGCCAGCTGAGACTTCCATAGGGTTTTTTTTTTTTTTTTTTTACACTGTAATAATGAACTATTTTGGGTGGGGAGTCCCAGCCCTGAAATGAAATTTCAGAGTTTGACGTTTGTCATGATGTGTTTGTACCGCTAGAGTTTTGACGTAGAGATTTTTCTTTTGCCAAGCAATGAAACATTAAAGGAATTAAAATTGGTCCAAGTGCACCACGTAGCGGACGTGGTCCGCTGACGATTCCTGGCGTTGCCAGTTGCCCTCAGTGCTAGACTTGGTAACAATGGTTTGAATAATTCCTCGTTTCATTGATAGCTGACTGATCAGCGTTTACAAAAGAGGGGTAGTACCCGTTGGGTAGCTTCCCTTAGCTAAATATTGAACAAAAATTTAGCTAAGTCAAGATGCTCTTGGGTAGCGGCACGACTATTTGTAATAATACCGAAGGTGTTCGATATTCCAAGGGTGGGTCGTTGTGACGCCGTCCTTGTCCATTAAGTAGAAGGTGCCTGGGCTAACGACTTCCACAATTTTGTATGGACCTTCCCAAGTTGGGCGAAGCTTTGTTGGCGGTGGAATGACTTCCTTCATTACCCAGTCCCCCAGTTGGAGGTTCCGGGCCTTGACTCTGGTGTTGTAGAAACGCGATACCCGCTGCTTGTTTTGCAGGTTGCATAGGTGGGCCCTGTGTCGCTTTTCCTCCAGGAGGTCCTTGTCCAGGTTGATGCCGTCAGTGTTGGTCTCTGGGCGGTAGCCCTCGACTCTGGCGGTAGGTTGAGAGACCTCAATGGGCAGGACAGCCTCCGTTCCGAACATCATGCAGAAGGGAGTTTCACCTGTTGCGGAAGTTGGGGTTGTTCTGATGGCCCATAGAACTTCCGGGAGTTTCTCCGCCCATAGACCCCTTGCTTTGTCGAGTTTTTTCTTCAGCAGCCTTTTGATTATCTTGTTTGCTGCTTCGACCTGACCGTTGGTCTGGGGGTGGGCGACAGATGCAAAACTCATCTTAGTACCCAAGTTGGCGGTGAAAGAGATGAGCTCCTTGTTGTTGAATTGTGTGCCATTGTCGGTGATTATCGTGTGTGGGACACCGTAACGGCAGTAGATGTTCTTCCAGAGGAAGTGAATTACCTTGGCGGTAGTTATTGCTGTTAGTGGTTCCGCCTCTATCCACTTGCTGTCGTAGTCGATAGCCACTATAATGTACTTGAACTGGCCCTTGGCGGTTTGAAATTTTCCCATCAGATCCAGGCCCCAAGTTGAGTGGATCCATGGGGCGACGATGACCGATAGTGGTTCCGCCGGTGCATGCGGGATGTCAGCAAATTGTTGGCACTTGTGGCATGATCTTGCTACCTGGCGGGCATCGTCGCCGAGAGTAGGCCAAAAATAGCCTTGTCGCATTGTGCGATTGGCTAAGGATCTGGCGCCTGAATGGTTTCCGCATTCTCCGCTATGAATTGCTGCCAGAACGACCTTTCCCTCCTCTGGGGTTAGGCAGCGGAGGTTGGGATGGGTGAATCCCTGGCGGTACAGCTTGCCGTTCTGGATGTTGTAGCGGGTTGCCCTCCGCTGGAGTTGTCGCGCCTTAACCTTGTCGTCCGGCAATGTGCCGTTGCGCTTGTACTCGATGACTTCGTCCATCCAGCTGGTATTGACCTCAATGTTGAAGATCTCCGCCAGGGTTTTTGTGATACTTGGCTTGTCAAGACATTCCACTCTTGTGTCCGCTGGACTCTGATGTGGCTGGGCGGTTGCTAGCCTTGCCAGTGAATCAGCCTTGGCGTTCTTTTCCCTGGGGATTTGTGTGATGTTATGAAATTTGAATTTCTTGAGGAGTGTCTTAACGTACCCCAAGTATGCCGCTAACTGCTGGTCCTTGGCCTGGAAGCTGTCATTGACCTGATTAACGACCAACTGGGAATCACTAAAGATGTTGACGCTGTCAGCCCCTGAATCGATGGCGAGGAGTAGGCCGGCAATGAGTGCTTCGTATTCCGCCATGTTGTTGGAGGCTTTGAAGTTGAATTTTAGTGCGTATTCCACATTCAGCCCCTCAGGGCCTGTGAGGATGACTCCTGCGCCGCTGGCCTTGGCGCTGGCGGAGCCGTCCACATGCAGGTTCCAATCTGATTGTAGGGGAGCTGGCTCCTTAGCGGTGACCATTTCCGTCCCGGGCTCATTCTCCGTGCTGGGACTGGGCTGGCGCTCAGTGAGCTCGGCGATGAAGTCCGCTACCGCCTGACCCTTCATGGCGGTTCTTGGTTGTAGTCTATGTCAAATTCACTGAGCTCGATGGCCCACTTGCTGAGGCGCCCTGAATGTTCAGGGTTCTGCATTACCTGTCTCAGTGGTTGATTGGTCAGCACGTGGATTGTGTGCGCTTGAAAATACTGGCGGAGGCGCCTGGCGGCAACGATGAGTGCAAGAGCTAGCTGTTCTAAGGGTGGATACCTTGTTTCTGCCCCGTTCATGCCCCTGCCGGCGTAGAAAACTGGGAGTTCGTCCTGTCCCTCCCGCCGGACAATGGCGCAACTCACCGCTGATACCGATACCGCTAGGTATATGAACAGTGTCTCTCCTTGCACAGGGATAGAGAGTAGTGGGACTGCCGCCAGGTAATCCTTCAAGCCCTGAAACGCCGCCTGACATTCTGGGTTCCAGTTGATGACTTTCTTGTGAGTTGTTTTGAGGAGTTTGAAAAATGGGGCACACCTGTCAGTGAGCCTGGAGATGAATCGAGAGAGGGCGGTTAACTTGCCTTGGAGGCATTGGACGTGTACCTTATACTCAGGGTCTGCCAGGTCGAGTATGGCCTGCACCTTGTCCGGGTTAGCCTCGATGCCTCGTTCACTGACGATATAACCCAGAAATTTGCTGGCGGTGACGCCAAAGAAGCATTTTTCTGGGTTGAGGCGCATGCCATAGGCCAGGAGGATGGTAACTATGATCTTGAGGTTTGCCACGTGTCCGCTGGCTTTTATACTCTTGACCAACATGTCGTCCACGTAGACCTCGATTATCTTGCCCAAATGTTCAGCGAACATAGCATTCATCAGCCGCTGATAAGTTGCTCCGGCGTTCTTCAGACCGAAAGGCATAACATTGTAGCAATAGAGGCCCTTGTCGGTGGTGAAGGTGGTACACTCCTGATCGCTGGGATGCATCTTGATCTGATTGTAACCGGAGAAAGCGTCCATCATGCTGAGGAGTTCATGCCCGGCGGTTGCGTCAACCAGCTGATCAATGCGTGGGAGAGGGAAACTGTCCTTTGGGCACGCCTTGTTGAGATTTTTGAAGTCGACACACATCCGCCACTTGCCGCTAGGCTTCTTGACCATGACCAGGTTGGAGATCCATTGGGGATAGATTACCTGGCGGATGAATCCAATGCCCTGGAGTTTGGCGACCTCTTCTCCTATGGCGCGGTATTTCTCCTCGTTGAAGGCCCTTCGCCTCTGCTTGATGGGATGGAAGGATGGCTTAATGGTTAGTTTGTGTGTGATGATTTCGGGAGAGATACCTGGCATGTCCGCATATGACCATGCGAAAACGGCGGCGTTGTCCCGCAGGAATTGAGTAAGTTCTGCGGCTACTTCTGGGTCTAGCTGAGCTCCTATGCGGACTGTCCGCTCTGGGTGCTCGTCAGAGATGCTGATGACCTTCAACGATGTTTCAGGATTGACCGGTTCCTTCCTTACGTATTTCTCCTCCTCATCCCTAGGATCCTCGAAGATATCCGGTGGCGGTGCCTGATTTCCTACCGTTAGGATTTCGTGGCGGCGGGTTGACCGCGCAATGGTGGTAGAGTAGCATTCTCGTGCCAGTTGCTGACTTCCCCTGACACAGCCTGTGCCGTTGGGTGTGGGGAACTTCATGAGAAGCATGTATCCGGCGATGATGCATTTGAGCTTGTTGAGTGCCGGCCGTCCTATGATGGCGTTATACGAACTGAAACAGTCCACAATTATAAATTCGGTATGTACCTCCGCCATACATGGACTGGAGCCGATGGTTAACCGCATGTAGTCAGAGCCCAGCGGCTGAGTGATATCGCCGGAGAAGCTAAGCAACGGCTCATGGTCTTGTAGTAGTTTCTTGTTCCGCTTAAGGTTGTTGTAACAACCGCTGAATATGACATTGACAGCAGATCCGCTATCCACCAAGATTCTCCCTACTGACCATCTGTCGAGAATGGCATCGATCAGGAATGGGTCGTCATGGGGTAGATGCACTCCTCGCTCCTCCTCCTCTGAGAAGGTGATGGGCTCCCAACCAGACTTTGGGAGTTTGGTGGATCTCTCGTAGCGGATGTTACAGACTTCCTTTGGGTGATTGGCGCGTGCGTAACGCTTTCTTGCCCTGTGAGACATGTTGGTGATTGGAGCCCCGCCGTCGATGGTGTTGATGCGGCCCAGTGGCTCAATGTTGGCAATCACAGGTGGCGGTTGGCGCACCTTGAATTGATCCATCTTGCCGTCCCGGTATAGGGTCTCAATGGTTGTTTTGAGAGCGTTGCAACTGTTGGTATTGTGACCGCTGTCCTCGTGGTACTTGCACCACATGCCGGTGTTTCTTGGCTTACCCTTTTTGGGGAATCTCGGCGAGGGTGGCGGTGGTATCTGATCCTTGCACTGATTGTAAATCTCCTCGTACGAGGCTGTGAGGACGGTGAACACTGCATACCGCTGAGAGGATTTCGTCTGCTTGTTGCGATTGTCCCCCTGGGATTGGCGGTTGCCCTTGTAGTGGTTGTCTTTCTGCCTCTTGCTTTGGTAACCGCCCTGCTGCCACTCCCTCTTCTTGTCAGCTGGCGGTGCAGTGGGGGCTTTGCTGGCGGTCTCTTGATGGCTGGAGGAGGGTTGAGATGACTTTGTTGGTGTTGCTGGTGGCGGTGGGGTTTCTCCATATGTGATAAACTCTGCCTGGGCATGAATGACCGCCTCACTCATAAGGTGATCATACGCCGCATTTGGATGATTGTAGTTGAGGTGATATAGGAATGGTCCCTTGAGGAGTCCCTGCTTGAAAGCCGCCGAAGCCATTGTTTTATCGAGATCGCGGCACTGAGATGCTGCCGCTCGCCATCTTGTGACGAATGCCTTCAATGATTCGTCCCCTCCCTGTCTGACGCCAAACAACTGGCTCGTGTTGTGATGACCGGCGGACAACAAGATGAATCGAGAGAGGAAAGCATGAGATAATGCGTGGAATGAGTCGATGGACCCTGGCGGACACTCGAAAAACCAACTCATTGCCTCACTATCCAGCGTTTCGCTGAACAAGTGGCACAGGGTGGCGTCATCAAATCCCTTGTTGTTGGTGACCTTCTTGAACGTGTCCATGTGGACGAAGGGATCGGTCTTACCGCTATAATGTGACATTTTTGGGGTCTTTGCAAACGCTGGTCTGACGGCTTGCAAAATTGTGGCGGTGAATGGGCCTGGCCTGGACGCGAAGAGTGGGTTTGGGGCTGGCGCCGGGGTGCCTGCCTCCGCCAGGATTAATCTCCGTTCTAACTGCTGCATCCTCTCCAAAATTTGGGTGGTTGCGTCGCCAGCGGGGCCCGCTCGGGCGTTCCGCGGAGCGAACCCCCGCCCGGGAATGGGTAGATTACCCTCAGTCCTTGTTCTAGTCCTCGAGTGGTGGGTGCGCAGCGATGACTCCGCCTCCTGCTCCGGCAGTTGTGGGATAGGGGGTGGTCCCATTCCTACCAGCTCAGGTGGGCTTAGCGGTACCTGCATTTGCACGATGGGTCCTATACCAGCGGTAGGCCGGCTGTGTCTGGTGCTGTGTGACTGCTCACTTCGTGCAGGGTTGGCGTTTGCATCCAGCGTTCGCCTTAGTTCGTCGAAACGTGTCATCAGCGTGGCCACTTGGTTTTGGGCCTCCGCCTTCTCCTTGCGTTCCTGCTCGCGCTCTCTGTTTGCTTTGTGGAGGTCCGCCAGCGCCAATTCATACAAGGCGGTGAGGTCCTGACCTGGGGGACGGCTGCTGCTTGGATTTGTTTCACCGCCTGGGTTGACCGGGGTGTTGAATAGTGCGCGGTTGATGCTTACCGCTGGGCGGGCGGGTTGGGGAACGGCGGACTGGTCTGCCTGCTCCCCGATATTTCCCCCGCTACCGTTAGTCATGGTAACTGTGATGGGATGACCTTCCGTTCAAGGATTCCCACAGACGGCGCCAATGTTAATGTCTAAAAGTCTAGCGGTAGCTGGACCTTAGTTAACGCTGATCCGGCAGGCAGATCGATACCTTTGTTGTGAATGGTTCCCGTTACCTGTCAAATAAAATACAATGGGCGTCAGAGGGAGACCGCGCCGGGCGGTCTTCAACTCTCCGATGCCTAAGTTAGTCAATGTATTTATGTTGACAAAGTAACAGTAGGTAAGTATTGAATGCGTCATAAATGAGGAGAGAGGAGAGGACCTTTTATAGGTGAGGAAGAGGATGATCTTCTCCTTGTTTTCGATGTGGGACTGATGGTGCTTCAGTTCCCAGTTTCAGTAGCTTCTGATGCCATCTTGACACGGCGCGTGGCGGCGCGTCGGCGGTGCTTTGGGGTTGATCCGGGGCTCAGGCGGTAACCCGGCTAACTGTCTTTACGTCAGTCACTCATATGGTGGGCGTTGGTACCCCCGGTGGTACCATGAGCGTGGCTCATTATAGCTAATTATGCTTGCAAATGGACATGCATGTACAGGGAAATACTGCCTTTTGCAGTTTTATGTACAGAATGTTAGATATTATGATGGATTGCTTGATAGATATATTCACTGTTCATTGTGTAAAATGACCACATTACTGCACAAATCAATTCAGAGAATGGATGTTTGCAGCAATCATACAACAGATTTTCATAAATGTCAACCAACATTGTCTGAACAAAAAAATTCTGGGTATTCACACAACGCATTGATAGCTATCACACAATGGATTTCAATAAGTAACGTCGTCTAGTTTAACTCATTCATAGCTATCACACAACGGATTTCAATAAGTAACGTCGTCTAGTTTTAAGCTCATACAACAGAAAATACTAGAACACAGTTGTCTTACTTTTAATCACACAACAGCTAAACTACAAAACCGTTGTATGAAAATTCAACCCACAACGGCATAAATGCAAATTCTGTTGTGTGAACTGCTGCGCATGGGTGCGTCCGGCATCTGTCGAGTTCTTGGACAACGGTGTTAAGAAATATACGTCGACTGACTTTGTATCATACAACGGTGAATTCACCGTCGTCTGATTTTTCATCAGACAACATCGAGATAGACAACGGTGAGTCTTCAAATCAGACGACGTTTTTTCACCGTCGTGTGATGCAGTTTTTGGTGTAGTGATATGTGAAGCATATAATCGACTTGAAAATGTGGCATAAACCTTCACAGTGAATGCCTCACCGCCACCGGCCAAGTTTATACTGGGAATTAACCACTCTTACACAACATTAGCTAATTAATCCCTTACAGAATTTGAGTCAACCTCGTATCATGTTTCTGTTGGAAATTTGGTTGATGGATGTTACTTGAGTCACCATATTTTGATACTCCTACAAAATCACACGAATACAACATATATTAGTAACAAATAATAATCATAATATTATTGTTATAATAGATAAAATAACAAGGATTATAGAACTTATCTCTTCAATTTATAGGCTTCCGAAGGACATATTACTCGAAAAGAGTTTTAGGTTGAGGCGTGTGAACACTGCCCTTAAGAGTAGATTTCGCCCCTCGGAGACAATGTCTCGGTGTAGCAGGTTTGTGGCGCCCTACCCTCTAGGGTACAACAACCTCGATCCTTGTAGGTGTACACTCACAATACTCGGATCGTATCGAACAGCTTGAAACTTTCTTTTAATGGAATAGATAAATTAAAGGAAATACATGAATACTTTGAGCTCGGAAAGGTAATAAAGGAGATTGAATTTCTATTGTGTGTTTTTATCTAGAAAGCTAGGGATTATATATATGGCAGGAATGATCAATGCGATGACAATTTAACAATAGCAATTAAGCTATGTAACTTATGTAACCGAAAGGAATATTATGACATTGATTAGGAAGAATCAAAACAGAAGGTATCAAATAAGGAATGAACCCATAAATTGCAGAGTTAATTTGACCAAATCAATGGTATATGAATAAAACTGATGAAATCTTTATATCAATCACAATCAAAGAGAGTTAATGACATAAAAAAGAATTAATGGCTATTACTATCTGCAAATAACGGTTCAAAGGAGGTTTCAAAAATAGCAGGTATTTTGAAATATTTTAACTAAATTCCAACAGTTTCTATTCAGAAGTTGACAGCAACTTCTGTTTCATAGAACATTAATTAGTCTTGTCGCTGTAATATGGTTAATCCATCACATCAAACCAACAATGACCTTTATATATGTTATCTCATTGGCATTACTAATTGTTTATGTACAGCTCATGGTATTCCTCAAACCGTTAAGAAATTATTAACAACGAAATTACAATAAGCTTCATCGCAAAATAATTCGATTGCATAGGAGGAGAACACCATCTTCCGCGTAATTGGCTCTGTGGTCGTGGTAGAGACGACCGTGAACTTTTAAGAAATTTGATCTCTCTCATTGACATGAGCTGTGCAGATTCATTCTATCAATTGACATTGATTCCCTATATCAATTAGGAGTGATATAGGGAAGAATTGATATAGGGAATCTAAGTTTATTAATTAGTATAGTACGTTGACTAAGTTATCGTTGTTGAACTGAATGAGCAAAAACCAAATCCATGATCAATTCACAATAGCATAAACACACTGAATATTAATCAAGACCACATGAACCAAAATACAAGTTTATATACTAACCTTCTTCAGTATTAGGAGCCATTGCAGTAGCACTAAACGAACTTGACAACGAACGCGGATTGATCTTCTCCTCAGCTCTGGATTCAAGCTCCTTTCTATAGGGCAGGACTTAATGCTTTGTAACAGAGAGAGCAGGGACCAACACTTCTATATATATTGGTTGTGATCCTAAGAATCCTCCCATAAAGATGTTTCTTAGAAACCAAGTCACCAACAACTAGAAAACCTAATGCAACACTAATTCGAATTACAATTGCAATCGAACTAATGGATTCCTAACCAATGAGCTTGATATAATTGTCTAAATAGGTTTCTAGGTATTGTACTAGACATACATCTCCTATTAGTGATCAAAATTCAAATCCAATTTGTAAACTGAATATAGATGATGATATGTCCACTTTTATTCTAACATTCTCCCACTTGGACCATCATTGTCTATACAAACTGAATCAAAACAATTACCAGAAATAGCTGAAGTGTGCACTGAGATGTAAGTGTACTTTAAATCCATTCATTCTGTCAAAACGCATAACCATTGCAGAATCAAGAAATAGCCATGTTCAAATGAGCATACTCGTTCCAGACCACAAAGCAACAGTTTCTGCACTTCACATGAATTTAACTTAATGTGATGCAATCAAATAACATTATATATCAAACTGTCGTTGTTATTTGATAACAGTCCAACCTAAGTATTTTGAATATCAAAATCACAATGCAAACACAATTTTCTTTATACGCAGTGGATCAATGTTTGCTTCTTACTGAATATATGCATATATATAACAATCCACTTGAACTGAACTGATAAAATACAACAACCATAAATTTTACCAAAATGAATAAATAAGGTTGTCAAAACATCAACTGAAAGTACCTCATTTTATTAAAACAAAATATGAAGTACAATGTTTCTGTTATATAACTAAAAACAGAAAAGCAAGAACTAACCAAAACTAAACTAAACTGAAGAACAATTTTCTCAAAACATTTTACTCCCACTGAACTTAAGCATCTTCAAAACTCGATAGAATTCCCATGTTCCTGGAATGCTCCTTAAAGGCTGCTACTGACAATGCTTTAGTAAATGGATCTGCCAGTTGATCACTTGTCTTGACTCCAGAAATCTCAACTTCACCATCTTTAACTCTCTTTATGATACAATTGAATTTTAAATATATGTGCTTATAGTTATTTGATCTCTTACTATTCTTACTGAAGAACACTGCAGCCTCATTATCACAAAACACCTTCAAACTTCCAGTAACAAGATCACTCAACACTTTAGTCTCCAAAATAAAATTTCTGATCCATAATCCCTCACACACTCCTTCATATATAGCTATCGACTCTGCCTGCATGGTGGAAGTAGCTATCAATGACTGCTTCATTGTTTTCCAAGCTACTGCACCGCCTGCTAGCATATAAACATAACCACAGGTCGACTTCATAGATGTAGGATAGTTTCCTGCAAAGTCAGAATCAGTAAAGCCAACTAATTCAAGCTTTTTCACATGTTTATACACAAGCATATGGTCTTTGGTCCTTTGCAGGTACCTTAGAACCTTCTTACCAGCTGTCCAATGCTCATGTCCAGGATTTGACTGAAATCTGGATAGCATACCTACTGCAAAAGACAAGTCTGGTCTTGTTCAGACTTGTGCATACATTAAACTCCCTACTAGCCTAGCATATGGTATCGACTCCATCTCAGTTTTCTCATTTTCAGTTTTAGGACACTGATTTTTAGTTAGTTTATCTCCCTTAGACATTGGAACTTCACCATTAGCACAGGTTTCCATTCCAAATCTTTTCAGAATTTTTGAAATATAATTTTGTTGAGACAATCCCAACAGCCCCTGCTTTCTATCTCTCTTAATCTCAATTCCTAGCACATATAATGCTTCTCCCAGGTCCTTCATGTCAAAATTACTTGACAAGAAGGCTTTAGTATCTTTAAGCAATTTTACATTACTGCTAGCAAGGAGAATGTCATCTACATACAAGATAAGAAAGATAAAATTGTTTCCAACAACTTTAAGATAAACACACTCATCGACAAGATTTTCAGAAAATCCAAAAGATGAAACCACTGAGTCAAATTTCTTATACCACTGCCTACTAGCTTGTTTGAGTCCATAAATGGATTTCTTAAGTCTACAGACCATATTCTCTTTCCCTGCCTCAATAAAACCTTCAGGTTGTACCATGAAGATTTCTTCCTCCAGCTCCCCATTCAGGAAGGCTATTTTTACATCCATTTGATATAATTCCATGTCATAATGAGATACTAGAGCCATTATGATTCTAAATGAATCTTTAGTTGAAATAGGTGAGAAGGTTTCTGTAAAATCTATTCCTTCCTTCTGTGTGAAACCTTTAGCAACTAGTCTAGCTTTATGTCTCTCTATGTTTCCACTGACATCTCTCTTGGTTTTAAAAACCCACTTGCAGCCAATAGGCTTGTGATTTTCTTTTGGCTTCACAAGCTCCCATTCTCCATTTTTATACATTGAATCAAGCTCTACAATCATAGCTTGAGTCCAAGCATCATAATCATTACTTCCAGTTGCTTGTTTAAAACTAGTGGGATCATTGTCATCAGATAATGCAGATTCTACTTCACTTAAATAAACTTCATAAATATCATCCTCCCCTCCAAACCTTGGTTTCCTTACTCTCTGTGACCTCCTTGGCACCACAAATTGGTTTTGTTGTGGCTCAGTTTGAGGTTGTGGTTCATTTTGAGGTTCAGTTTGAGTCACTTGCTCTTGTTCCTGTCCTAAGTCAAACTCAGCCATTTCAGAATTAAGATCATTGGCCTCTAAATTTTCATCTACAGCATTTTGACCTTCGACTAGATTTTGACTTTGAGCCAATCCTGAGTTAAACAAATTATTTTGAACGCTTGGCATTACTGCTATATTATCCACATTTTCTACAATTTCTTCAAAATCTGAGGACAAGTCTTCAAAGTTTGTATTGCAGACACTTTCACCTAAAAATTTAACTTGATGAGTTTCAAAAACTCTGGGTGAATGATGAGGTGAATAAAGTTTATAGCCTTTAGACTTTTCACAGTAACCAATAAAATGACAAGTTACAGACTTTGGATCAAGCTTTCCTAAATTTGGATTATAAATCCTTGCTTCAGCTTTACATCCCCAGACATGACAATGGTGTAAACTTGGTTGCCTACCACACCATAATTCAAATGGTGTTTTATCTACAGCTTTGCTTGGAGATCTGTTGCAAAGGTAATTTGCAGTTCTTAAGGCTTCTCCCCAAAACATCTTTGGCAATCCTGAAGTACACATCATACTTCTTACCATGTTTAATAGAGTTCTATTTTTCCTCTCAGCTACCCCATTTTGTTGGGGATTATATGGTGTTGTATATTGAGCCTTTATGCCTACACTTTGCAGATATAATGCAAAGGGACCCTTTTGTTGTCCTTGCTCAGTATATTTACCATAAAACTCTCCCCCTCTATCAGACCTCACAACCTTAATTTTCAAATCCAGTTGATGTTCAACCTCAATTTTGAAAATTTTAAAAGCCTTAAGTGATTGTGATTTTTCTGATAGTAAGTAAATGTAGCTATACCGAAAAATCGTCTATAAAAGTAATAAAGTAGATATTTCCACATATTGTCTTATGTCTAAATGGTCCACATATATCTGTATGGATTAATTCCAACAGTTTCTTACTTCTGTTGGCATTTTTCTTTCTTAAGTTTGTCATTTTTCCTTTATAACATTCAATACAATGCTCAAGATCATCGAAGTCTAATTCTGGAAGTGTTTTATTTTTCACAAGTACTTTCAATCTATCTTTTGATATGTGGCCAAGTCTCCTGTGCCACAAATATGCAGATTTTTCATTGTGTAGGGTTCTTTTGACACCAGTAATGGTGTTTATGCTTGATGTGTTACTGTTATTTTCAACAAGTAAAGTTTCTTGTTGACCTAATGAACAATTCAATCTAAAATAATCATTCACAATAACACCAGAACCAAAAATAGAATAATCTTTAAGTAGGAAATCAAGGGAATCCTTGAAAATTTGCATTCCATTTAAACCAATGTAAAAATTACATCCACTCTTAACCAAAAGACTAACTGAAAGCAAATTCCTCTTAATTGAGGGAATATAATAAACACTATCTAAAACCAGAAAATTTCCTAATCCCAAATCTAGTCTCAAAGATCCTACTGCCTTGACTGCCACCCTCATTCCATTTCCAACGCAGATGTTAGCTTCATCACTTCTTGGCTTCCTCATCCCTATGAATCCCTGCAAAGAGTTCGTAATGTGTAAGGGACTGCCACTATCTAATCAATAAGAATGAGGTTCAATGTTAACAAAATTAACTTCTAATGAAAAAGTTTCTAAATGATCAAATAAATCAATCTTACCCTTTTTCACAAGCCATGCCTTAAATCTTGTACAGTCCTTCTTCATGTGTCCTACTTTCTTACAAAAATAGCACTTGAACTTAAATGGCTTGTTGACTTTAGCTGCTGCAGTATTTCCTGATGGCTTAGCTATAGTTTTCTTAGGCTTGAATTTGTTCTGTTTCTTTGGCTTTTCAACTAAATTGACAGAGGTGGAGGGCTGCTTCTCTTTCTTCATTCTACTCTCCTCATCCACGCAAATAGATATCAGCTCATTCAAGGTCCAGCTCTCCTTCTGTGCATTGTAGCTAGTTCTCAAGGTATTAAAGCTAGGTGGTAGAGAATCTAAGGCATTGTGGACAAGTTGGTCATCCTTGACTCCCAGATCTAAATCCCTGAGCCTAGTGTTTAGCTCAGTGAGCTTCAAGATATGCTGCCTAACACCTCCACTACCAGTTTACTTCAACTCATTCATCTCCTTGGAAAGTCTAGCTGCCTCAGCCTTATTGCTTTCCTTGAACTTTTCAGCTATTCTTCCATATAATCAACTGCCAAAACAGGCTCTTCAATACTACCCCTCACAGTATCAGACATGGTAGTTCTCATTACATTCTTAGCCCTATAATTGGATCTATGCCAGTCTCGATAATATTTCTTGTCATCAGATGAGCTAGTTGCATCTACTCCAAAAGGCTCTATATCAGTAAAACACAAATCCATGTTGTCATGCATCATTAGGTAGAACTCTACACCACTCTTCCAGGCCTTAAAGTTTGATCCAGTAAGCATCTGGATATTGTTCAAATTCATGTAGGTGATTCCTAGATAGCAAAACAAGGAAAAGTGTAAGTTTTAGTTTTATCAGTTCTCAAAACAAGTTTTGTCAAAAAGATTCTGCATTCATGTGTTGATTCTAAAGCAGTTCAAGCAAACACACAAGTAGAAAACAAAAACATTTAACAAAACAAAACAATACCAAAAGCAAATAATGCAATTATTAGCCCCAATTCTGCAGTCAATATCAAGCATCACTTTTATAGCAGAAAACATGATATTCTGGAGGCTCCTCAATCATTATGCCACAAGCAGTGAATTCATATTATTCTAAAGACAATCAACATCTTTATGACAGAAGAAAAGTCCCTAGAATCCAAAATTGAACTCAAAATTATGCATAATGCTGTTCCACTTTTCAATCATATAGCTCAAACTTCTTTGGAAGACAATATACATATATAGTTTAAAAGTAAAACACAAGTTTCTGATCTTTTCTTTATCTTAATGAATTTTGAATAACAAGCAGATAATCACTTTGTGCAACATATCCACTTAACCATTTAAATTCGCAGACCATGAAAAATTTTCCTTTCAATCTGCAACTTTTAGCATAACAAGCATGTACAGGGAGATCGACTTAATCACATGTCACAATATACCATTGCAGATCATCAATTATAGAAATTTCACAACATATAAACAATCATATCATAAAACATCAGGATATTCAATTTCATGCTCATCCCAGAAACCATCACATCACAAAAACAAATTCTGAAAATTAAGTTTCATCCGGTCACCATCTACTCTAGCCTAGGTGCACGCCGAGAATGCCTCTATTGTTCTTGCACATTACGATGATCAAAATATTCCAATTTTAAAAACCCAAAAATTTCCAGAAAATTCTAACCTTGTTCTTCTTAATTTGCTGCAAAACTTTATCGCGGAAGCATGAATTTTTATCCAAAAACAGCAATCGATCAGTTCGGCCTCTTAATCCGCAGTGATTGGAGTCTTGAATTCCATAGAGGATATTAACATCCTCTGCGCTTTCAATCCCAGACGAAGAACCCTAATCCCCAAAACATATATGACCGTTAGAGTGTAACGGTCATCTGCAGCAGGGTTTTAAATGGGATTGGGTCCGGGTCAGCGCCTGTGGGTTTTGGGCTGAAAAGATTTTTCTAAAAACTAGCCCACTCGTG
Organism: Rosa chinensis; assembly: GCF_002994745.2. Lineage (NCBI taxonomy): Eukaryota > Viridiplantae > Streptophyta > Magnoliopsida > Rosales > Rosaceae > Rosa > Rosa chinensis. The sequence continues at coordinate 58,488,747 of NC_037092.1, forward strand.
GCCCTTTTCTTTAGCAAGGTTTAGAACAAGTTTTTATAAATTTTTGCTGAAAATAAAATTTTGGTTCTTCCAAAAATTGATTAATCAAAAATTGATTTATGTTTGTGAAAACCTGATACTTTGATACCAATTGTTGAACTGAATGAGCAAAAACCAAATCCATGTTCAATTCACAATAGCATAAACACACTGAATATTAATCAAGACCACATGAACCAAAATACAAGTTTATATACTAACCTTCTTCAGTATTAGGAGCCATTGCAGTAGCACTAAACGAACTTGACAACTAACGCGGATTGATCTTCTCCTCAGCTCTGGATTCAAGCTCCTTTCTAAGGGGCAGGACTTAATGCTTTGTAACAGAGAGAGCAGGGACCAACACTTCTATATATATTGGTTGTGATCCTAAGAATCCTCCCATAAAGATGTTTCTTAGAAACCAAGTCATCAACAACTAGAAAACCTAATGCAACACTAATTCGAATTACAATTGCAATCGAACTAATGGATTCCTAACCAATGAGCTTGATATAATTGTCTCAATAGGTTTCTAGGTATTGTACTAGACATACATCTCCTATTAGTGATCAAAGTTCCAATCCAATTTGTAAACTGAATATAGATGATGATAGGTCCACTTTTATTCTAACAATCGTTTTATTTCTTGAGAGATAATTTGAAAATGACATTATTCCCATACTCTCTCTCTCCTGAGTTTGAAAGTCAGAAGAATCTCTCTTCTATAAAACAATATTACAGATAAGACTGAAAACGGCAATTAATGAAGAAAGGATTGCTCTCTGAGTGGACTCAATGGCGGAGCTATGTAAGGACCTACTGGTCCTGTGCCCCAGTCAAATTTTGGTTTCTAACTACATATTTATTTGGTTCTGTATATATATCACAGCCACTCAACTATCAATTGTTATTTGTTAATCGATTTTGTCCTATGCACCTACCTATCCTCAAGTTCTTTATCTTTATTGTTTCTTCTTTTTCCTACAAGTAAATTATTTTGCATGTTAGCTAACTAGAGTTTTATTGTATGTACAGTGGTGGAACTGCTACAGGGCCTGAGGGGGTTCAGACACCCCCCCCCCCCCCCCCCCCCCCCCCAAACACACCAATCAGCAACACAACTTACAAAATTATAATGAGAATAATTCAAAATTAATAGTATTTACTGTGTAATAACTATCCAAATTTATAATGAGGAAATATGGAAATGCTTCTTAGAAGATTTTGTAATATATTGTAATTGATGTCTAGTTTCTTCAATTATTTTAGTATAGAGAAAGTTAACAAAGTGTGTTTTTTTTTGTTAATAAAGTCAACAGAGTGTGTTGATTAATATGGAAAATGAGTTTTTTTTTTATAATTTTTTTTTATATTAAAGTTAATGTTTTATGTCTCGACCCTCCTAGTTTCAAATCCTGGTTCCGCCACTGTGTATGCATGTATTATTGATTCAATTAGCTTTGTATAATTGTGGGGAATTCAATTTCCACAAGTGTTCATGAACATCATTGATAAACAATTTTATTTAATATTATAAGTTTAACAAAAAATAAAATTTAATTAAATTTCTGGCTCCGCCCCTGTGTGGACTTGACCTCTTATCATGGCTTGTGCTATTTAAGGGACTCCTGAGGAGCAACCAAGCAAGCAATCTGCCGGCGCATATTGAGCATAGTAAGTTCTTCAAGTTATTAATTACTTAATTCTTACGCCACATGGAATTTTGCAATCTAGCTTGAGTTCACATTTTGTTATTGTTTTTCATGTGGTTGATCGAAATATTAATTTGTTTAATTGTGGTGGGAGAAATCATCTTCGCAGTTAATCACAACAACACATCAAGAGGAAATATGAATGGAGCTGTCGATATAGAAAATGTGCACCCGGCTGGGAATGTATTTGCGGAGCCTTGCATCTACAGAGTTCCTGAACGACTATGGTGTCTAAATAACAAAGCTCACACACCTCAGGCAGTCTCTATAGGTCCATTTCATCATGGCAAGGAAGACTTGATAGTCACAGAAGAGAACAAAGAGAAGTACCTGCAAAATCTTGTCCTATTTAGGAGCAAAGCGATAGTATGGGGGCAGGAAGCAAGACTGCGCAATTGTTACGCAGACACCATAGACGAGCAGTTCAGTGATGACTTTGTCGCAATCATTGTGAAAGATGCCAGATTCATCATTGACGTCTTGTTGAGGTATCGTTTATCAAAATTGAGACGTGACAATGATAGCATGTTAACCGAACCCTGTTTATCACAGTTACAACGTGACATGGGGTTGCTTGAAAATCAACTGCCATTTTTTAATTCTTGAAAAGCTTTTTGACCCAGAAAGTATCACCGGTCTCTGTCCTTCGGATAGAGAGGGGCTTTCGGTGATGAAACTCTCTTACAATTTCTTTAAACCTCTAATGCACAAAGATGAAGGAACAGAAGGCAACTTGGAGGACATCATCTGTTCTTCTAAACCACAACACTTTGTTGATCTTCTAAGATGTTTCTATGTAAGAGACCACTACATGAAAGCAAAAGCTAAAGGAAAAATGAGGACTGTACCAAGCGTAAGAGAGCTGCAACAAGGTGAAGTCAAGTTTGAGGTATTAGATTCGAGCAACAACTTACTTGACATAAAATTCCATGCTGATACTAAGACTCTGAAAATTCCAAAAGTTATTAAGTAATGAAACTGAGCTCACTATCAGGAATGTTCTTGCCTTTGAGCAATGTCATCACACTCTTGCCGAGAATTAGATGACTGATTATGTTGTGTTCATGGATCGTTTCATGAGCACCCAAGAAGATGTGAAGTTACTAGTTAAGAAAAGAATTGTCAAAAAATACCCTTTTGAAATGATACCTAAACTTTCAAAGTTATCAATGTGATACCTGAACTCATTTTTTTGTATCAACGTCATACCTGCGGTCGATTTCCGTCACAGAACCGTTAACTATGACCACGTGCCCAGGACGTGAGGCACAAAATAAGGGTAAAAATGACATTTTCTCACTTCCTTTAGTTCTTCATGGGGTTTTTTACTTCAACAGTGTCTGAACTCTTCGAGAACTTTTGAAATGATACCTGAACTTTCAAAGTTATCAATGTGATACCTAGACTCATTTTTTTGTATCAACGTTGTACCTGCGGTCAATTTCCGTCACAGAACAGTTAACTATGACCACGTGCCCAGCACGTGAGGCACTTAATGAGGTTAAAAGACTAATTTACCCTCAAAAGTATTGTTTTTTATTTTTTTTGCTTTCTTTCTTTCTTTTTTTCTTTCTTGTTTTTCTTTTTCGACGTCTTCTTCCCTCTGATTTGTCCCCTCCAATTGGAAGTCATGGCCGCAAATCAGATCTCACCTTCTCTCTCAACCACCCAACCCTTTCCAAGCACTACCTGACTACAACCACATTCAACTCAGCTAGATCGATATGGCTACCTTGCAAAAATTCAAGCTCCTCACCACTCAATGCCCCGTCGTCGCCTGAAGCCCCACGCACAGCCCATCCGCCAGCCCCGTCATCCACCTCCGCCGCCGTAAAACCCTCATATTGTTCCTCACCCTCCCCGACCGCCGCCGATTGCCTCGCCGGAGTACCTCGTCCGATGCTCCCACTAAGTACTGATATTACAGCCGCGAATAACCAAAGGTCGGTTCTTTTTTGGACAAATTGATTAGAAACTGGAATCAGTGAAATGATCATTACCCCATTGTTCGATAAATCATATACAGATAGATACAGTTATACACAGACACGCAGTTGCGGAAAAATCAGTTTTGGGTTTTCTCCCATCATCACCATTCTTCGCCTTTTCGCCGCTGTTGAGAGAGAGAAAGAGAGTTGCAGAGAGAGACTCTCAGTCTCCTTCACTTTTGCAGATTTTGATTCAATTACAAAGACACAGACTATTTTTGAAATTCATGAACTTATGCTGTGATGTTAGTTGCAGTGAGGAAGCCGAGTGCCACGACGGCGTGGCCCACCTCCGTCATATCTCCGGCAAGCTGCACAAGAAGGTCTGGATTGCCGCTGGCCATATTCTCTCTCTCTCTCTCTCTCTGATCCCTCTGTCTGAAATCTCAGGTAAATTCCAAGTCTCAGATCTGGAGGCCAAGAGTCGTGAAACCGTCTACACCGCTCCGGCCTGCAATAAATTCAGAGAAGCAAAGCCGTTGAGCAAGTTGTGCTTGGAGAACTCTGACGAGATGGAGTCCCCGGTGGTGTCCGTCCATCAGAGAATTGGATTCAAGTTTTGCTTTGGGTTTTGCATTTTGTTAGGAAATGTCATCATCCCATCTTATTGCATTTTGTAGATGAAAAAGGAAATAGAAATGGAGAAGAAGAACTGAAGGTACGACGGGACACGTGAAGAACTAAAGGAAGTGGGAAATGTCATTTTTACCCTTATTTTGTGTCTCACATGCTGGGCACGTGGTCATAGTTAACGGTTCTGTGACGGAAATCGACCGCAGGTATGACGTTGATACGAAAAAATGAGTTCAGATATCACATTGATAACTTTGAAAGTTCAGGTATCATTTCAAAAGTCCTCGAAGAGTTCAGACACTCTTGAAGTATATACTTTTGAGGGTAAATTAGTCTTTTAACCTCATTAAGTGCCTCACATGCTGGGCACGTGGTCATAGTTAATGGTTCTGTGAAGGAAATCGACCGCAGGTACGACGTTGATACGAAAAAATGAGTTCAGGTATCACATTGATAACTTTGAAAGTTTAGGTATCATTTCAAAAGTCATCAAAGAGTTCAGACACTGTTGAAGTAAAAAACTCTTGTCAAAAATATGATCGCTGCGGACGCCACAGGTATTATTAGCCCTGAGGGCTCAGCTAAGGATCTGATCAAGAAGCTTACTGAAGGGGTTGTTGTAGACCCAAATAGCTTCTATTTTGCTGAACTTTGCCAAAACGTCGACAAGCACTGCAGATCACCCAAGGTAGTTCAGAAAACGCTTGCTGTTACTAGTTTATTGCAAACATATATATGGCAAGCTGTCATTTGCCAAAAGAAAAATTGCTAGAAAGGTCATTTTCATGTCGTACAAGAACATTACACGTACTACGTGCTCAGGATTCCCTCCATTATGCCAGCACTTTTATTTGCCCCTACTTTTTGCCTCTTTGATTAAATGGTACTTTAGGAATGAGCTGAGAGCTCAACTGTGACTGAAAATTTGAAATTTTTGTTGCATGTATGAGTGATTAAGGTGTTTATTTATTCTTTAGGGTTGTTGAACTTTAATCTAATAAATTCAACTTCTAATTCAAAAAAAAATTGTTCAACTTGAATATGTAAATTAATTTTTATTTTTTAAATTAGGTATCAATCCATAAAAGTGTAAATAAACTAACTCACTTCGGCTGACTATAACAAAATTGAGCCAAGACTAAAAAACCCTAAACTAATTTAACATAACGTTACCCTACACTCAAGCTCTGAGTAACCATTAACCTGACCGTGCACCGGACACGTAGCCTATCGAATCCAGTTGCGACACGGATGGGACAAGGAAGGCCTTAATCAGAGTCAAAAACCTTCCCCAACTTATTCATTATCCTAAAGTAAACCCCTACAGAAACAGCTATTGGGTCAAAACAAAAACCCGACAAAAGAGACCAGTTCATTGCTGTCACCCTGCCCCAGTTCCACCTCGCCCACTACCCCAACCAGGAACGCCAGAACCGGCAGCACCCCAACTACAATCCAGCCAAACGAACCAATGGCGAATACACCAAAATCAGCCTGTCAAGTACACGCGTTTACGCAGTAACTTTATGACATAAAAACCATTCCATCTCATGTTTCACTCCTGAGTCTGGACCATCAATCCCATTGTGTTGTGTTGTTTATAGTTCCTTTGTGGGATTTTGGGGTGATGATCCCATAGGGGTTGCAAAGGCCAGATATTATAATCGAAACTATCATCCATAATAACCAGACCTAGTTTCTTGCAAAAAAAAAAAAAATGTTTAAACACTTGGACAACTCCAAACCAAAAAAAAAAACACTTGGACAACAAAATAGCAAAATCTCAAACATCTTTACAACCAATTAAAATCTGTAGAAATTATCATCTCCACTAAAGATCCAGAAACTAGAACAATCCCAGATATGATGATACCTTCAGAAACAAAAACAGAAAGTAAAAGAAAAAAACCATTAGCTGCCACATCCGACCTGCATCATGATTAGACAACGACGATTTCTGCTAACACGCTGCAGAAGCCAACCTGTAAACAAATTACATGGTAAGCTGCAATTAAAATGAAAAAATGCTGGGACCCCAGAAGCAGGAATACCTGAACCTGCAAAACTAGTAAATGACGTAAGACCATAACTATCACTTTGCAAATAAGTAAAAGATAAAAGAGAGAAGAAAAGAAACCCACAAAAGAACCATGATACTTGTATCTTTCACTAGTCTTTGATTTGTGTTGCTCAAGGAACCCCTGACTATAAAATGTATGCAAAGCAAGCAAAGATTAAAAAGCTAATTGCACACAAACCAGACTGGCCTATATGAAAATCTACAGCGATGCCCAAATACAACGATAAGTTCAGCAATTTTTATTTTAGATTAGCAAGATAAGTTCAGTTAGAGGTTCAGGGAGCTAATTATTCAAAGCATCCTAATAAACTCGGCTACTTTCCAGATTCTATAGATATAAAATTGCCTTTCCAAAGCGGGAAAGCTCTAATTAACAATAACACTTGGTTTAACCTTATTGCCCTCCTAAGCACCTATTTTCTTTCTATCCTTTGTTTCTCAAGATTCGCATCATCTCGTAGTTGCCAACTCAAAAGCAAAAGCAATAACTTTCTAAAGGAAAGTAGAGTGAATGGTTCAAGACTTCAAGCTAAGTGTAGAAAACAAGAGGGGGAAGGTACGGACGCTTCAGCTTGAAGGTTCCAAGATGAGCAAAACCCAGACTCGAAAATAAACCCATCAAACAGGTAACCACTCCTACTGATTGATTTCAAGAGCGTTTCTCTTTCCTCAAGTGGGAAAGAGAAGTAGTCCAGTTGCTACATATACACAATGCTATGTCTCACCATCATAGGTGACACTAGAGTATATGGCATTGATAGCAAAACACATGCAGTCACACAATATGAATGCAATTATAAATTCATTTCAATTCCATATCACAGAAGTGTGAACCTGCACACCACCTGCACAGAAAATGGGGTGTGAGCTATACTTATTGCAGGGAATTTTTTTCTTGAAAGAGACTCCAGAATATCATAACATTTACCTCCCCATATATACACATATACACATGTATACGTAGAGAGGTAGATATTATATATATGTGTGTGTGTGTAGAGAGAGAGAGAGAGAGAGAGAGAGAGAGAGAGAGAGAGAGAGAGAGAGCAAAAGTAAAAACAGTCTCAAAATATCAGAATACATACCCTACTCACTCCGGCTGTTGCTGCAAATGATATTACTCATAACCGTTCTGATTTTCAGTTTGAGCATGCCCATTGTCACTTCTGACAGAGGTGACCTTGGAAGCAATTTCATTTTGTTCTCTTTCCCTGTTCCACTGTTCAATTTTGGCTCGTCTCTCCTCACTGCCTTCTCTAACTGGACTGGGGTTCCTTCTCCTCCTCCTTTCAGTGCTCCTGCTTCTACTGCGTTCCCGCCTACTTCGGCCAGGGCTTACAGTCCTGTTCCTTCTCTCAGGATACCAATCCCCGTCATCATACCTTCTGCTATGACCATGGCTACCATGAGGGCGTTCTTCATAGCTACGATGCCTGTAAGGGCTGCGGCTCCTGCTTCGACTCCGGCTATGCCTTCGCCGGTAGCTCCTAAATAACTCACGCCTCAATTCCCTGACATTGAACAAAGAGAACAATTAAACTTCCACTACATTCTACAATAAGAATAAAAAAAATAAAAACTATCAAGCAAAGTTTACCTCCCAATCCTTTTCAGATGCATAAAGTTGCAGTATCCACCACGATTGCATGTATTTTCCTCATATTGCCTGCAGGTGGCTTCACGGAAGTCTGTCACCGGAGAGAAGTCCACAATGATAGGACGCCCTGCAATTATTTTTCCAAGGAAAGGAAGTTAAATAAAGAGCAATATAAAGTATAAATAGCAGAAACATTGGACACACCGAATTCCAAGATAAGGAAACTAACCAGCATAAAATCTTCCAGTCAGATTCTTGAGTGCATTTGCAGCATGCTCTTCCTCCCTAAACTGAACATACACATTGCCCACCTGCCCAAATGGGAGAGAAGAAAAAACATAAAAATAAAGAATTACATTAGCATAATATTCTATCTTTGTAAGAAAAAACTAACAAAAGAGGGACTTCGAAGAAAAGGTTGGCGTTACTTAACACATACCATGTGGTCAGCTAGGTTGTCGCAGACATTCAGGCTTTCAATTTCTCCATACTTACTCAGCTCTTGAAAGAGATCCTCATAAAATTCCTGCAATTTTACACAAATATACATTTTAAGGACAGGATATATGTAAGTGTTTGTACATACATTAATGTGCACATCAAAATAATAATAGATACACCCGGTTTCCCATGATACAATACAAGCATTGCAGGTTACGAAATCATTATATGATGAAACAGTTGAAACAATTATTTTCTATCTTTGATATGACATGTACAGGATTAAATGTCTCTTTAAAAAGAAACGAAAAAAAAAAAAAAAAAACTATGTTCAATGTTTGTCTGTGATTTGTTAGCAAGAATAGAAGCAGCCTAATTTCCCTCATAATAAATTCATACAAAAACGCTGAAGTGACTTGGTAATATGAGTGCATGTGATACAAATAAATAAGAAGATTTGATCAAAAGCAGAGTCATTCAGATACTCCACAAGGGCAACGAAGGGTGCTAAAGAATAGTCTGCCTGTAACTACTCAATGGTCTAACAATGTATCTCCTTGAAACAATTCAAAATCAATTATTCCTCTGGTTGCATGCTTGTGTATCCCTTAGTTCTCTTATCAAATTTAGTTCACATATCATGTACAGTTGAACAATCCCAAACACTACAATCGAGTTTTAAACTACCTTCCCTATCTCCCTTACTCCTACATCCAATCTTTCTCTTCTCTAAACATTACACAAAAATATTCTCATTCAATAACAATTTCAATTGAGCACGATGTTACTGTTAAAAAAAAATTAAACGAAAATTCAATACAAGTATTTGATTATCAGGTAAAATTAAAAAATTAGGGTTGCAACATGAAGAAGAAGAAGAGGGGCGACCTCGAAATGGGTTTGCATCTGGCGGGGGTCGATAGGCTGGCCCTGGGCGTCGACGCCGGGGGTGATCATATCGGGCCTCTGGTACATATTGGAGAGCAACAGAGTCGGGCTGACGCTGGGCTTCGTGTGAAGCCTGGAGCACCGATCGCCGTGCCTGCACGCCCCTATTTTGAAGTAGAAGGGGCAGTTCACTCTGTCCTTCTCCGTCCCAAAGATTGAAGCCAAGTGCTCCGCCATCGCTGCGCTCTTCTTCCTCCTTGAGTTTTGTGAATTAGGGTTTCCGAGATTCGAGTGGTTTTGATAAGAGTTTCGATGTGAGGAGGCGAAAAAGGAGAGGAGACTACTATTTATAAGAATGCGTGGTTGTTCTGTTTCTATCTTCTCGAGGATTCTGTTAGATCCGGCGCATGATCTGACCCGGCCTAGTAACCTTTTTGGGCTACTGAGGCTTATATATTAGCGGGCTGGTTTGTTTAGCTTGTGTTTCCTAAACCCTATATTAGTTGGTTTTTATTAGACTCAAACCTAACGCTCTTCATCTTCATCACTATCAGTCTTGGTCCAAGAGTGTAATGGGCCAAAAAGTTGTGCCCTCTTCATCACTATCAGTCTTGGTCCAAGAGTGTAATGGGCCAAAAAGTTGTGCCCCTTGGTTTTTGATGTAGCAAAGATTTGGTATCTTTAATCTATGATTAGTATCAAGTGCTAATGTACATTCCAAGAGCTTGCAATGTCCCGATCCCGTTTTCTTCTGATATGGAAGAACAAAGGAAATCGGATGTTGAGGTGAATGCTTTTAAGCCATACTAGTATAGTTACAAGACCCTGCGGTAAGCATTTTAACTCTAAACAACAGAATACTGACTTGAGTTTACATGTCAATTTCCTTCAATAAATATATCTATCACAGTTAAAGAGCTTTGGAAGCGTGAACTTAACCACCATATTCGGTCGCCAGGTATAAATATGAACTTGATGCTATTGAATGTTACATAAGCAAAAGTAGAAACTCAACCCCAACATTTATCCCCTTATTTCATGTTTCTGTTTCCCCTTGTTTCATGAATGCAGAACCCCGAGGATAAATTAAAAAAAGAAAAGAAAGAAAAAGACCCAACTACAAAAACATGTTATTTTCCACAAGAAATGTGGACCTTTAGGCATCATTTTCCGCATGAAAGTCGGGTTGTATTTAGGTATTTGTATGTTTCATCACATCTCGTCTGCTTCTTTGTTGGACTATATATTGGCCATGATCCTCGTGCTAATTTGGTATCTGATGCATTTCATTGGTGAATGGGAGACTCCTACACATGGTTCACCGTCAATCACTCTATATAAATTTTGTATTCTATACTTTTATGAATATATGTGGGATGGCGATATTCCTAAACTAGTAATTTGTTCCTCCTTTTTGCCATATATTACCACCTCATCATCATCTTCATCTTCCCACAGATTCAGTCACTCAGACTCAACGTGTTGCACGTTTTAGTATACATACATTAGATCTGCTTAATCACTGTGGTGACTAGTATATGAATAGGGGATTTGATCCCAACCAAAGGACACATCACATGCAGTGTGAGTGGAACTAGAAGTACGTCCTCTACACTCGTCAATTTATTTTCTCTTTTTAATTGGTTTTTTGGGTCAATTTTTATACAATGGTAGATCGGTAAAGCTTTCAAGGCAATTATTCTAATTTTTGTAGATGATTCACTGAAATACTTTATATTTAATTGTAGACAAATTGATAACTAGAAATTTAGTCCACCCACATTTCCAAACCAAACCAAAACACTTTCAAAGAAATACATAGCTAGCAGCAGGATTTCATAGGAGAAAAAGAAACTAATTAACTTATATGTAGACACTTCTTCGACTTTCTTTTAACAAACAGCTAGCCATGAAAAGAAGAAGGAAAAAAAAACCATGGAGCTGCTAATCCATTCTTGAATAGAAGATGAGCGATGCTCACATGAACAACAAGTGCTCTCTTTTTACAGAATATAAACGGAAGAACCATCATGATCATTTACAAGAATTATCGTATCAAATTTATTGTTCTTATAATTGAAGTATGAACGAGACGGGGCCAGAAAACTTCCGACTTATCTTCTAATAAAACCCTTTAAGTCGGGGTCAAGTGAACCAGTGACAGTTGTGCACACATTCTCAACGCACATTCTACGTTGATCCCACCCGAAGATCCATAAACATGAATGATTGATAGTTGTCTCTATACATCTGTGTAATGACTGAACCAAGCATTAATTTCTTAATAGAAAATGTACCGTCTATATTTTGTACAAGGAAATGAAAGATGGAAACAGAGAGAAAGACGGGCGAGATCGATGTGGAATATTAATTAAGTGGGCATGAGACCCCATGCCATTGTATGATGTTACAGAGAAAAATGGGGCTAAGATCCATCTAAGCTTCCAAAGGCAGACATATGCCAATGCCTTAGAATTGATGCTTCGATCGATATATAATTGAGGAGGAGGTAATGGTCAAAATACAAACAAGACTGAAGCCAAAGACAGCGCATATATGTAGAGCACACTACCTCTTGTCCGGTAACGTTTTTAAAAATGATTTTTCAAAAATCGATTTTGAAAATAAAAACGAGAAAACAAGATTGGATTTTTGAGATCCAAAAATGTGTCCGGTAGCTTATTCCGAAAATAATTTTCAAAAACGAGAGAAGATGGCGACTAGAGATGAGAGAGAGACCTAAGAAGAAGATAGCGACGTGAGAATATGGAAGAAGAGAGCACGTTCTTTTTTTTCTTTGTTTTGGAAAATATATCTCCGTGTTTTCTAAAATATGATAATGAAAAGGTGAAAATGTCTATTTGTTGTTTTCCTGTTTTACGAGTAAAATAAAAAAATATTTTCAAAAATTATTTTTTGCATTTTTGAAAACAGACTAACGAACGCATTTTCAAACCATTTTCATTTTATAAAATGAAAAAGATGACTTGAAAACGTTGCCGAACGCCACCTAGGGAACTCCTTGCCCACTTTTTAAAGATGCATGTTATTATTATTATTATTATTTTTTTTTTTGTGAGAATAAAGATGCATGTTCAATCTAAACCCTAACTATTCATGAGGTCCCATCCTCAGACTTGCTAATTACCAACACTCAATGGCAGATAAACTGTAACCCCTAACCCTAGTTATTCGGAATCGTTTTGTGCTGAATAACTAGTATTTCATAACTCTCTATCTAGTTTGAAAAGAAAAGAAGAATCTCACAACTTTGTTTCCTGTGCAGTTGTAAACCTTTATTACCAATTCATGCCAATATGCCATATCCTAAACCCTTAGCTTTGGTGTCTGGTAACCCTTTAGAAATTACCAGCAATCGTAAACCTTAAACCCTAGCTAACTATTGGGGGCTTGTTTTATTCGTGGTTCTACGTACAAACTAATTCAGTCCACAGTCCAATCAATAAAGAAAAAGGCAATGAACTCTCGAGGCAAACCTCTATGATTGTGACATTTAAACTCCGTTACTAGAATCTAGAGTCTAGAGTGACCGAAGAAAGAAGGTTTCTGGGCAAACCTACCTACCAGACTTGGCTTAATTCTCTCTGTGTCGGTTGGAGACACCGTGGCACCAAAAATTATGAAGAACCCATTTAGTTTCTATTTGGTGCAAAATACACATGCGATTAACCTATCGCCTGCTCAAATCTCCTATGTCCTTCATATTATATGAACATTTCATTAAAGTATTTCAGATTTAGATCACTTAGTTAGCTTTTAGATTTCTTAATCAATGGAAGTTGAAAACGACAACTGATCTATACACTGATGTAGGCAGACATCAAATAGACATATAAAAATATATGCTATCGTAAGCAAATCACTTGTTTTCCTTTTTGTTATAAAGATATCAATGATCAACCGACACTTTGGTTTATATATGGATTTCAAACTGTAACAACTTTTTTGTAAAATTAGTCATTCCTATATTATTATTATTATTAGATAAGGAAAAATAATATGTCGGAAGAATTCAGTACTGAAATTAAAAAGATTTCAATAATCAACTGAAACTTTGCTTTATATATGGATCTCAAACTATAACCACTTTTTTGCAAAATTAGTCATGCTTATATTATTAGACAAGAAAGAAAGATATGCTGGAAGGACTCAGTATTGAAATTAAAAAGATTTTGAGATAACATAAAATAGTTCTGATTAATCATAAACCGATCAACCACATCTTCTAACAACATAAATGAACCTCGCTTGCAAACATTAAGACTTCATGAGTGACATTGGACTCAACAATTACCTGTTAACATTATTTTGTAATGTGAATATCTAACATTTGGGTGGCTATATATGTAATTAATAAAAACTTTTTGGAGCTAGGTAATGCATACAAGTATCTTTTACAAGCTTTATGTGATGTATAATTACTGAATTACATTTGGCTGACATTAACTTTCACATGTATTGAAAAGTACATCATTGCTATCAAGAAGAAATAAGAAAGTACATGTACATTATTGCGATGCAGCAAAGAATTTTGTGTCTAGGAGTTTGGTAAGAACCAGCTTATGGATCGATGATAATAAATAATAATGTCATTCAGAAACACTCACTGTATCATATTGCTGACAATAGTAGTTGGCAATAATATGTAGGACTACCCGATGCAGTTACAAGAACCATCAGGTCAATGAGTCCAAATTCTAACCACAATACACCATGGGTTGGATCATGGAATTGTTTTGAAAATTCGACGTCCCTATCATCAGATTTTCACCTTCGACGCGTACGCCACTGCCATGGGGCGCATGGAAGGTCAAAGCCGGAGACATTTGCCCCAATGAGATCCCCCGAATTCCTGACCTACTCTAAGAAATGGCTCTCACATATTCAAATCTCAAACGAAAAGGCAGTCGACCTGTACTTCAGAGCACATATCGCTTGTGTTGATGCTTGTGGTGAATTCAAAGTTGAGAGCCTCATCATCAAATGATCAATATACACGCCTAAGGGACCTCTGAACCTCGAACATGAGAGTCCCTAAAGGTCAGTAATCAAATCTCCCTTTGTCAATTTGATATAAACATGTTAAGGTAGATAATATAACATTGCTATAATGATTGTTTACAACCTTTACACCACCACGCTCCCTAGAAATTGTTTTGTTCCACGCTTCCTCCACGTGAATTTTCATAGCTAGTTCCCTCATTGGTAAAATGAGTCATTTATTAAGGGAAGTGTGAACGTTTCACATCCAAACAAGCTAATTTCTGAAAGACGGATCAGTTGCAGCCATTTTTTTTTTTTGAATAAAGGGCTGGTGCGGCTGCCCTCACGCCTTAATTAATGAAACTGTCGAATACACTGGGGGGGGGGGGGACATTAAGCCTAAACCCCTGATTACAATAAGCATTCAAAGTATGTCCCGAAATGATATCAGGAATCTCTACATAATACATGTATTCAAAGAAGCACCAACTAGCAAAGAGTGCTCTACTGGCTACTCGATTGGCTTTGACATAGCGGTGACATAACGGAAAGATAACTCGATATGTAACACGATTACAACGTAGCATAATTGCCAGCTTTAGCATAGCTTTCCTACTATGTTGCCGCCGGAGAGACCCGGCGACACTGAGTCTCACCCTGCCACTAGGCGGTAGCGACCACTGAGTTCCTTGCTTCGTTGCAGCCGTTTTTTGCAATGAAAAGTTTAGATAGGTCAAGATTCAGTTTTCTCATATTGTTTTTAAAATGTTTTATATTAAATTTTTTTTTTCACTAAAAGCATTGCAAGATGAGTTGCTCGAATAAACTTTATTACGAGCCAAAAACTATAAGTGGAATTCTCCCTTGACTGGATTCTTATTTGAATTATGGAATTCTCTAACAAGAGCTGAGGACCCGAAGCAAGATCAGAGCATGAAACCATGACTCATGAGCGGTGACGTGTCAACTTTAATTTTTGTTTTACTTGGTTGGCATATTGTACTTCTTGTTTTGCCAAGTACTATTATCACGTTATCACCCATATGATCCAGTGAAATTGCTTTGATAATAATTTTTTCTAACTCGTCTTTAGAGACTAGTCATTATATGTAATTTTATCGGTGAAAGAAAACAAGCAACTCCCTTTTGCTCAAAAAAAAAAAAAAAAAACCAATCTCTACACAGCTAGTATTTATCTCTTTTTCTTTAGTCCGATGGAAGAGGGAGGGCTGTTGTTCCTTTTAGTTTTTTTTTTCTTTGGCAAAGAGGTGGTTGTTTCCTTTATTGAGTCCATTGTTTATGACAAACCTATCAGAGCAACTTGCCTTAGAAGTTTCCCTAAGAATCTTGTAAGGCACAACAAGAACTAATATATCTAAGATCTAAGTAGACAATTATTGATAACTTTAGAAGCTTCAATTAAAAACTCTGCTGTGCCTCCCTCAAAAAGCTTCAATCTCTTTTCTTTGAAGTATTATCTTAAGCCACATTATAATTACAGCGCCTGCTCTTCAAGTTATTGTAATGACTAGGTCTCACTCTCACACTGATGCAGGCCCAGACACACTATGATTTATTCGAAGTAAAAGGTATTAAGACAGATAATGACACTTGAAGAGCAAGTAAGCAGCTACTTTTTTCCATTCTCCACAACCAGACTTTCCCTTTTGAGTTCTTAATCAAGAACAAAGTAGGCTACTAATGATTGAGAGGAGGCATGAAAAGTGAATTGAAAATGTTCCACTCACCTAGCATAATGGTTTGAGAACGCCCCCATTATGATTACAGAAATGACCAGATGAGTACTCATTGGCCTTTGGAGGGATGACAAATATAGGCAATCGCAAACTACTCAACGTTTTACACACTAAATGGTCTACTTGCCTATATAATTAGATGTGTCTTAGTTAAAACGTCATTAAAAATGGAAGTTGAACGGAAATGTGACAAAAGTACTTCGAGTCTATTTGGATAATTTCTTGGATGTTACTAAAAGAACGGTAATGGAAGTTCAAGAACCATGAAGCCCAAAAAAATAAAAATGTTAGTTGTGTCAAAATTTCTTGGACGTTACTAAGTAAAGTGACATGTTCTTTCTTTCTAGCTATGTTAGAGCACACTATAGTGGGGCTCTAAGTCTAAGAACGACAAATCTCTGACCAAGTCAGGCCAAGAAACGTGCTAATGTGCTTGTCAAAGTGAAGAAGCATTAACCGTTTTTGTCACTATGATTAGAGTCCTGCATTGCTATCCATAGCAATCATTGTTCAGAATATGAAGAGCTCCAAAGAAAAGCATTTTCCAGCCTAAAAATGACTGTCAAGCTTATGACTTGCTTTATTCTCAACAACAACAACAACAACAACAAAGGCTTATGAGTTGCTCTCTATTATGTGTATAATCGTGTACTGTGTAGTGGGTACTTTAATCTGATACAATCTAAAGTCACAACTAGGCACAGGATAAGGTGAAATGATGACAAACTTTTGATTACAACTTTCAACTATTTCATCCATGAGCTTATTACCCACAATCCAAGGAAAAAAGAAAAGAAAACTAAAAATGGCCAATCCAAGAAAGAAGAACAAAACTTCACAATTACAAGCAATCTATTTGAAGAAAATATAACTACTATCTCCTTGTCCTTGAAAAAAATGGCATCTGCATCTTCCTTGACAAATTTCACTCTGTATAATATGTTGTTCTAATAACGACAGCATTTGCTTTCTCCCTGAAAATTTCCATGTGTACTCGAAATATGGCATCAGATTCCGTTGAGGAAGGCGCAGTAAGAACTTTTTTCCACCGGCAAGATGAATTTTTAATGAGCTGAAAATAATATATAAGTTTCAACCAACATTTGCTCATAGAACCCCACTTACATAGATCTTGTTGTAGAGGCATGGCATGGTGACAAATAATAAGAGGATTCTGTCAATTTAAATCTATATAGTTTAACTGCGAATTTCGCTGCCACTAAGAGCTGGGGATGATGGTTCCGACGTAACCAAATCCACAGATCAAGAACGTGATGGTTTGGAGGAAAAGGTATATAAAGTAGTTGTTCTTCCCATGTACATAATCGTAGCATCCACAGAAGAACAGAAACAATCCAAATCCCAGCTCCAACATGTGCAGTCTGTTAATGACAAACAAAAATTCAACACCAATAAATTTTCATATTTTCAGTAAAGGGCATATAGAAATGTTGAAAGAATAACCAAACCAATAGAGGACAAAGCAAGAAGTAATTGAAAACAATGTCTTGGGATTCATACCACTAACAGTTAATACAAAATTTTCTAAGCCCACATGTTGTTCTATATTTCTCACCCTAAAATACTCCTAGAGTTTATAAAGTCGTCTGCTGTCATATGCTAGCAGTAGATTTATGTAATGACCTATGGAAAGATTCTTAATTGAACTGGTAAAACAGAGAAAAAATTGTTCTTACTTGTGGAGTAGGTCATGTTGTCTAATAATTTAAGCATAAACTACATGTGGTTGGTTTAATACCAATGTATATGGTTCTGCAGAAAAAGACAGGCTCTGGGTGGTCCAGTGTAGATGTGGTGTCAATACAAATAGTTACAAATTTCTATGCACGCACATGACAAAGTAAATTAAGAATGACAGCAAGTCTGCAGCAGAAAGAATTTTAAGTGTTGATGAACTTTTACCTGTTGCCAAACTTGAACTTTGGTTTCTTGAAGAATTTGGGGGCTGGTTTGTTCTTGGCAGCATCTGCTGCTTTCTTGACAGCATCTCCCAGTTTCTCGGTGACAACCCACTCATTGACTCTCCCGGCTTCAAAAAGGCCAATCAAAGTTGCCTTGGTCCGGTGCAAGGACATCACATTCTCGAAAAGGATCCAGTAAAACAAAAGGTGAATTGACCTGCAAATTGAAGAAGATTATTTTCATAAGCTACATGAAAGTGTAAATAGGCAGACGAGTGATGAAGAAACCAAATGTAGAGTCTACATTACCTTGGAGTTCCAACTGAGTTAAGGATGGTAATGATGGAAGGAATATAAACTGCTCCCCAAATTGGTACATGAACTTCAGGAACCAAAATGGTCAGGGGAAGCACAACACAGTAAAAGAAGAAAGTCACCATGTGGGCAATGATCTTCCTAACAAAGAAGAAGCTGTAGATGACATAGAATTTCTTCCACAATGTAACTTTCTGCAGCAGTAGAAAAAAATATGACATTTAGAAAATATCTTGGATTAGTAAAATGTGTGAATATTTTATCATCAAATTAAACTCACCTTATTCATTGCAATTTCCATGACCATTTTCCTAAACAGATTAGCTGGACCACAAGACCATCGGTGCTGCTGGTAACGGAAGGCATTGAAGGTACTAGGAAGTTCACTTTTCACCTGAACCAACGATAATTAATCCGTATTTGAGTTCATATAAGTAAATCGCACAAATAACTTCGCACCTATAAGTAGAGTGTAAAATTGATGTTCATAAACCATATGAACTCATATCGAGTTAAAGGATCTACCTGAAGGTCACCAAGGTACAAAAATTTCCAGCCTCTGAGACCAGCTCGGACAGCAAGATCCATATCCTCCACTGTTGTACGATCTTTCCACCCACCTGCCTCATTAATGGCAGCAATTCTCCACACACCAGCAGTTCCTGCAATATATCAATATGTCAAATACGAAAGTACAAATACGAATGCTACAGCTGTAAATGGAAGATGAAAACGAGCAGTATCCATTTCCTTGTTTAAAAATTATTATCTCTAGCTGTAAGAACGATCAGAGTAAAACTATGTGCAATATGCAATAATGTGATAAAAACTTGTTTACCATGGTTGAATGGCAACTTGACAATGAAAATGCACTTCTATATTTAAATTTAAGTTATGAATGAGTCAAAGATCCACTAATATCAGGACAAAAAACATTAAACAGTTAAACGAGAAATAATCATTGTGAATTGGTCCCCATATTTGACTTTTGAAGATCAAATTTTCTTGTTTAAAAACCAACACCTTTGGCAACGGCTAGATTATAGAATGGAACACTAGCACTTCACTAATTCTTGTATCCATATTAAACCACAACATGACTCTGCTGATGCTGATGACAATGAATTAATGACGACGACACTCTTAACATCTCCCGAGTAGTCGAAGCTAAAGTCTTGGTCTAGCAGACTTGGTCACAATTATATTCCAATCACCCTAACATACCAACTAGTCCAATTAGTTCCCATCAAAGGGTCCAATTAGTCCCCATCAAAGGGTACTATACCAAGATTTTGCACATGTCAAAATATTAAGAAGCAGAAAATGAATGAACCAAACTTGGTCCTGGGGACTGAATTGAAACAAACCAATATGAATGGGAAAAGTAGCTCACCGTTGAAGCCAAAGAAGGCATGTGTTGCGGAACCAACTTCTTGTTCAACTGTGAAATGGTAATCCAATGACATCTCTTGCATTCTTGTCAGCAAGCACTCGTCCGCGTTCACTACAAAATCAATGTCAATGTCATTACTCACCAGAAATAAAAAAAATAAATACATAAAATTAAAAAATTAAATATAAAAAAATAAAAATAAAAATAAAAATATTGATAATTATATAATTGCGGCCCCTCATCAATAATAGAAAAGAAAAATACAAAAGAATTAAAAAGTAGGCGGGGAAGATGGTCTCGTGCTCACGTGAGCACAAATCAGAGCCAGCCACGCTAGCACGAGCATGACAAACCAAGTGTCGGTAACGAATAGAATGAGGTCCACCGCAATGCCTGTAGTACACCACCCAGTTTTAGCAAAACACTATTAACAGCACGTGGCCGTGCACTAGCAGATAAGCCTTCAGCAAAAAGACGAATTTAGCCCCTCAACTATTTAGGGAGAATTGACTCTGTTCCGGCAGACCTTTGACCGTCTGATCCGGACAATCCGGGGAGCGGTAGTAATTCAACCCAATGTCACTAACTACAATCCTTGGAAGCTTGCCGCAAAGTGACAAACCTACCCCGCATTTCTAGCACCGTTTCCGGCAGTTTTGGGGACTGCAGTAACACCTCACTAATTTGAGTCAGGAAAATTTATCTCGAAATTTGGATGTGACATGTTACGTTATTAAATTGTGAGTAATGTGATCATCTACTACGCAATGTACCAAACTAACATAACATACTATCAAAAGGGTACATTTCCAAAATGGGATGCTTGTGCTTTGATTATTGCTATAGCAGGTTTAGGTTATGAATTAAGACGGTAATGGGGAAGAATGAAACACCTTTTATTTTGTTTTTGACACGAAATGAAACACCTTGAGTCATGGCACTAAAACTAAAACAATTAAAGACGTCAAGAATTTCCGAGACGTGGGTGCCTTGATGTAGTAGGGCTAAGTAGACAAACAAGCGTCATGATCAGGTGGGCTGCAATGGCGGGCCACCCCCGTGATTGAAGGTCTTCCCTCTGTAGCAGACCCCATCGCCCATGCACAACTAACCCAACCCCCCCGCCGACGAAAACAAAAAGGCTTTTACCCGAAAAGAAAAAAAAAAAAAAAATGAAAACCAAGACCACCGACACTTTCAGAAAAAAATAATGAAAGCGCAATTAAAGGGTTAAATAATCAACATAATAATAATGAAATTAATTAATGGAATAATTAATTACCGAATCTCCAACGAGCTTGAACCAGAGCGATTTCGGGGTTCTGAACCAAGAAAGGGATGGCTCGCCTGAGATAGTCAGGCTCGGGTCGGAAATCGGCGTCCATTATGGCCACGTACTCGCAGTGTTTCACGTAGCTACGTTTAAGACCTTCTTTCAATGCCCCTGCTTTGTATCCTCCTCTAGTTTCTCTGATTTGGTACACTATATTTATGCCTTTGCTCGCCCACCTCTGACACTCTGCCTCCACCATTTTCTGCATTCATTCAGTTTTTTGCTAGTTTTAATCACCAACCCATTTTCATATATCGAATTATAAGCAAAACCCATGTGAGAAATTTGACTGAAAGCTAATGAATTGATGGTGGAAATGCTCTGTCTGGTAGTTTTTACCAAACACATTGGGGGCTCAACTAATGCACTAAACGAACCATGTCCTATAACTAAATGAGATTGCGGTACTGTCAGAAAGTTTTGGTAGAGGAAAAAATGAAATGAATGATGGGTCATTATATTTATATGAACCTTGATTGTAGGGTCAGTTGAATCATCCAGGACTTGGATCACAAGACGATCGGACGGCCACGACAGCCCACATGCAGCTCCAATGGAGATCTTGTAGACCTGAAAATACATACCATGAATTTAGGCTTTTTTCCCAGACGGACCCAGAAATTGATTATGGTAAAAAAGACAAGCATAACGTAATAATGGTAATTAACAACGAGGCATTATCATTGTCATTTACCTCTCTTTCATTGAACATGGGGATTTGAACAAGTACAACTGGAAAATTAGAACTGCCCAATTCCAAATCCTCCTGAATGGGCTCATAGTTGTAGCGCTTCTCTGGCTTTTTCCAGAACATTTTGACCAAAACAATGACAATACCCATGTAGACCCTCTCCACAAAGAGCATGAGAGCCATGGCTAGTGAGACATAGACTCCAACTCTGAGCAGAGGAACTATCAATGGCGCTTTGATTAGCTCCCAAATCAGCCCAATTTGGCCTGCAATGTCAAAGCTACTCCCACCCTGGAATGTCTCTGGTATCAGAACTTTGGTACTCTCAGCCATAGTTCCTGTCTCCCTCTCTCCCTAGAGAGAAAAATGAACAGGGGTAATTGGAATTGTAAGTACCAGATCTCTCTCACTTTGGTAAAATGTGATGAAATGTGGGGAAGTGAGGTATATATGGAAGAGTTGGGTGGGTTGGAAAGAGGACAAATGGGCACAGTAATTCCTGGATTTCAAGAGAAAACCCAGACAGGAAATGGCTATGCACAACACAGGTTGTCTGATTGCCACTCACTCCCTCTTTTTGTACTAAGCAGTTGAAAACAAGTGGAGGAAGAATCAATGACTTTCCCCTTCTTCTAAGGCAACCCTCTCTCAAAAGATCTGTGCCAACAAATACTTTCTCTGCTTCTTTGTTGCCAAGATGAAGCAGAGAAGAGACAGGAGGAGAGG
Organism: Rosa chinensis; assembly: GCF_002994745.2. NCBI lineage: Eukaryota > Viridiplantae > Streptophyta > Magnoliopsida > Rosales > Rosaceae > Rosa > Rosa chinensis. The sequence continues at coordinate 58,511,188 of NC_037092.1, forward strand.
CAGGGCACAGAGAGGGGGGGGGGTTGTGAAGGAGTGAGAGAGTGAGAGAGTGAGAGAGGGGACTTATATAGTCAGTTTTGACCCTAGTTGGGATTTTCTATTTAATGTTTTTTTCGTTTCTTTTGCGCTTTGCCAGACTATATGCATTCTAATTACTCTCTTTTTTAGGAAGGTATCCTCTTGCAATGAAGAGAATCCTCATATTTTTCCACTGTTCCTACTCCGAAGTGAGTGACTCAATTTCATTATTGCCCAATGTCCGGTTTTTACATGCTTTGAGATTACAGAGCCCACAAAAGATTACAATATCTCCAAAAGTCAAAAAGGGCAGAACCGTCATTTTAGACTTATAGAATCGGGGCCGTGACCACTTACCCAATTTTAACCTAAAAAATGCCTACTTACTCCACTAAGAATTTTTTGACCTCATTTACCCAATTTAAACGCAAGTGACATTTTTACCCTGAATCAAATTATTAAACTACAAAATTCTCTCTCTCCTCCTATCAGACTCTCTCTCTCTCTCTCTCTCTCTCTCTCTCTCTCTCTCTCTCTCTCTCTCTCTCTCTCTCTCTCTCTCACACACACACACACACACCTCCTCCTCCTCATTGGAGCGTAAGAATCCGATCCAGGGCAGTGAAGACTTCGCTGCAGAAGTCGTCGCCTGGCGAGTCGATGACGGTGACGAAACCTTTCCGGCGGATTTTGGGACAACTCGGATCTGTTTCTCGATCCGAATCTTGGCCGGGTCTTCCTTGGGAAACCCGACCGCAACGAAGACTTAAGGTGGTTGAGGTTGAGGTCGGCGGTGGTGCGGTGGAGGAAGAAGCCGCGGGAGACGAGCTCGTCAGCCCAAAGCTTCAAGATCTGCCGGTCTGATATCGAGTTCAAGATTTGCCGGTCCGATATCGAGTTCAAGATCTGCCGGTCCGATATCTAGTTTCTTCGTCCCCAGTCATTCTGATCTGGTGCCCAGAGCAATTTCTGGGTGCCCAGATCATTTTTTTTTTATAGTGTGAACTCCGAGAATGGTGAAGGAAAAAAAAAGTTAACGTGTACAATTGAACATATAAATTGTGTTTTTAGTGTATTCATTTTGGTTCACTTGAGGGCAATAATATGATTATTAGGAGGCAATAATATGATTATTAGGAGGCAATAATATGTGTATTGGGGGCCAATAATATGATTACTAGGGGGCAATAATATGATCAATTGTGTCAGTAGTGTATTCATTTTGGTTTTGGGAGTTTATACAATTCACTAGATGGAAATAATATGATTATTGGAGGCAATAATATGATTATTAGGAGGCAATACTATGCGTATTGAGGGGCAATAATATGATTACTGGGGGGCAATAATATGATCAATTGTGTCTGTAGTGTATTCATTTTGGTTTTGGGAGTTTATACAATTCACTGGACGGAAATAATATGATTATTGGAGGCAACAATATGATTTTTGGGAGGCAATAATATGAGTATTGGGGGGCAATAATAACATTACTGGGGGACAATAAATTCAGACACCGGAATCCCGACACCAGTCCGGTAGTCGGATTCCGGATTCAGGTCACCAGCCGCTGGATTCCGGTCACCGGAGTCGGTGGCCGGCCACTGGTCACCGAAGTCCGGCAAGGTGGAGGATGACTTCTCCCTCTAAGTGAGAAAGAAGGAGAGGGCAAAAAAGTCCCAAAAATAAATAAAAAGAATAAAAAAAAGAATTAATTGGGTAAAGGGGAAATAATCCCTTAAAGTGTTTTGGGTAAATGGGGTTAAAAAACTATTAATGGAGCAAGTGGGCAAATTTTAAGCTAAAATTGGGTAAATGAGCATTTCCCCTATAGAAGGAATCCCTACTTTGTGATAATCTATTACAGTGCGTTTGGATGAGAAAATTATGAAAATAAATTATGGAACTTTTAACTCCATCAGTCTAAAATTCCATTAATTGCAATTTCTACTGTTTGGTTGTATCTATTTAAGATTTGAAATGTGTAATAAATTAAGAAAATTTAAAACAAATAAAAAAATAAAATTGAAAAAAGAGTTGTTTTGGAAATAAAAATTGAATACTACAAAGGAATTCATAAATTATACCTATTTTTGTGGAAATTGAAGTGGAGAATTTAAATAATAAATTCCTTCGTTTTTTTCCACAGAGAAATTTAAAAATTTCAATTTGATAATGCCAAATGAGGGAATTAGCTTGTAGGAATTATGAAATCCTCACTTTCAATTAAATTCCATCATTTTTTTCCCTCATCCAAACACACTATTAATGTTTTTAATTTTCCAAATTAAAAGAATCTGTTTTAATTAGCTAAAATTTTCCTACCTATTTAAGTTTTACACATCTGATTTTTTTTTCTGGCTTCTTCTTTTTCCACTCTTTTTTTTTAATTAGCACTACTCTTTTTTTTTTTCCTTTTTTTTTGTTTGGATATAGTACTCTTTCTTTCTTATGAACTTTTGAATTCAAATCTTAATATTAATCGAAAAGTAGCGCATACAAAGTTACAAACATCCATTTTAATCTCTTAGAATATATGAATTTTAGGGTCTACATGGGTATTGTCAAATTTTGTGACAATTATTATTATTATTATCTTTTTTGTTAAATTCATACCCATGACAATACCCATGTGTACCTGTAATTTCCTTTTGTGACAATTATTATTATTTATTTATTTTTTGTAAATTTCTTGTGTCTTTTCAAATTTTGCACACCTCAAGGAAAAACAAAAAGAAATATTGTTGTCTTCCTTCATGCTTCTTCTTGCTTTGTAGTCACTCCGTTCTTCACTTTTTTTATGAACTTTCAAATTCAAATCTAAATATTAATTGAGAAGTGCAAGATCAACAGAATATGTAAGTGCATAAAATTACACAAGTTCTCACTACATGCATAAAAAGTTTAACAAAGGTCAACCAACAATGTTGTAACATCATTCACGTCATTCTGAGTTTCCGACCATACATAACTAAGCAATTCAGTTGATGGTTTTCGATCTTATATCAAAATGTATATTAAAGTACACTCAACAGATGATTATGTTTCATATCTGGTGCTTGATTATTGATTATATATGTACACCTTCTCTTGTCCCTTGGCCTCTTCAAATTCGTTGGTTGAATTGCTTATACCAAATCTCTTAGATGAATTTTATAGCTTCTCATATTTTTCGGGAAGGAATACAAAAACTGATGTTTTGGCACATCACAATATGTCTTGTTCTAATTTGTTGTGGTGGGATGAGCCCCTACCTTTTATAGTATTGTAATACAATAGCGACATTAGAGACCTTTCTCAATTTCCTTTTTGTTAGTCTATTGTTTTTTTCTTTTTGTAAGGGACCTGTTTTTTTTTCCCTCTAGTCCTCCTCCTTTTGGTCTTCTTCTTTAATAATGAGTGATATAGAGGCTTTATTCCTCTCTTATCCTCTATTATTCAGCAAAAGAAAAAGAAAAAGAATAAAAAAACCTCAATGTATTTTCTTTCTATTGAATAATAAGCTCAATGGCAAGAATTAATAAAATAAATCACTAACTATTTTTGTTAAATTCAGGGCTTGAAACCATAAAGGTGATATAAATTGGCTAAATGAGATTGGCAAAGATCCACCTAAGTCAAAGTTTGAAACAAAAGAGAAAACTCTGAACAATATCTAATTCAGAATAATGAAACAACTCACCAAATTAAACTACGAAAATTCTTTTATGCACCGGCGGTGCAAGTGACCCAACACCTATTAGAACATCTCCGCCTTTAGTAGTTTGTACTCAAAATTTTCTTTAATAACAAAAAAAATGCACTTGATGTTATCTAGCCATCCATTCCTATTAGTACAAGTGCACATCGGTACTCTGAATCCCTTCCCATTAAACTATAATGAGGAAATGTCAATTCTTTTATGATATGACTATTAATTAGTAGAAGGTAAATGAGTTGAAATGAAATTTTTGAATAGACAATTTTAGATTTAGGGTTTAGATTCATTTATCAACTCAACAAGAAATGTTCATTGATATTACTTGGGTCTAGATTGATAAGAGAAAATGCAAATTAACGCAAGTGTATATATGATCCAGTCTAAAATTAAAACAAACAGTTTTAGTTTAGCTTATAAACTTAATAAATTGTGGCAACGTTGGTTATTTGTAAAACCAACACTGTTCATGGAGGTCATAAGTTTAAATCTCAGTAGCACATGAGTACGGATTGGTTGATATAGAACTATATAATAACTTCTCATATGGGAAGGAGGTTGAAGAGCATAAATGAAAAAAAAAAAAAAAAAAACTGAGTACAACAACTAGCCATTTTGGTACAGCTAGGCTTATAAGATAAGCGGGCTTATGTTGTGATGAATGAATAAGTAGCTGTCAAGTAAAGTAGCTGAGTGTTTGACAAACTAGATTTTAAAAAGTGCTTGTAGTATTTAGAACAGTCACACAGTTTAGTAAACTTGAAACTAAAAATGTTACAGTAAAAAATAAGCTGCTTCCACATGTTAGGTTGAGAGGACTTCTGCTTTTGGCTCTGAAAGAGGCATGGCTTAGGGAAAAAAAAAACAGTTGTTTTTAATTTTACCAAATACGTTATTGTTCATTACTTTTAATTTAAGTTGCTTATAGCATCTTTAGCAGATTTTCTTTCTTAACTCCATAGCTATTATGAAGAGCATATTTAGTTTTTTGTCAATTTTAGCAGCTGCATTAGACTAAGTGGCTTTATATTTTAACTTTTAGCTATCTCACACCTAAATATAGAGAGTGAGTGATGCGGGAAGCGTGAACACGATAGTAAGAGGCTCCGTCAAGCGTCGAAAGCCATATGAGATGAGCTAGAATCCACTAGCAATTACGGGCACAGCCGTAAGAAACATAGAGAAACTTCTCTAATATTTGGTTTTTTTATTGATAACTTGAATGAAAATTACAATCTAAGAGGTGCCTTATATAGGGCACATAGCATAAACCTAATATAACTAGAAAACATAAAGAAGAATTTATTGTAGACTAAAACTAGGAAACCTAATTAAACCTGATTAAATAAAAATCGGAAATAAAATCCTAGATACTAAAGAATATTACGTTTGGAATCTCAGTCAAGATTTTGCTCGAGAATCCCGATATATCTAAAAGAGTAATTTATGATTAATTTCATCATTAAGAAGCCTATTTGAATACCAATTTCCAATATTCAAATTATTCTTCTTAATGTGAAGACGCTTCTTTCTTTTCGAGATTTTTGGTTGAAATTGGCTAAAATCTCGTCCTACATCAGTCTCCTCCACTTGAAAAGAACTCGACCTCGAGTTCCTCTTGTATGCAGCTCGATCATTAGTAGGAATAAAACATGATAAGCCATCAACTTCAATATTCTCGAAATTAAAAGGTATCACCATGAATCCAATACCATAGACAAGTTTAGAATAAGCACCTTGAAACTTGAACTCCTCCACTTGAAAAGGAATGGGCAATGACTTCTCCTTGGGTTGATCTTGAACACAATTAGGCATGCATGACATGGATATCGATGTGATGAATGAATCAGCTTCCTTATCCTTAATGAGTTTCTCTTCAATCTTCAAAGTTGCGTCTTCATGTTCCTTTTCACACACCTCAGGATGGTCATTCTTGACGTTCTTCCTTCTAGGCTTGATTTTAATTTTGTGCGACTCCCACCTAAATAAATATGTGTTGTCTTTGCAATAACCACCTTTGACGCTTTCATGCCATGGTCTTCCAAAAAGCACATTAGTGTCGTCCATGTCAATCACATGACAAGTAATCTCTTCTTTATAAAATTTTCTCATAGAGATAGGAACTTTACAAACCTCTGTTACTTGTGCATATTCATCCTCTCCAAATGGAATCCAGTATGGATCACTCAGCTTCACTGTCGGTAATTCAAAATAATCCACAACTTTGTTTGCTACAAAGTTTTCTCATAGACCACTGTCAATTATTACAGAGCATACCTTGTCGTTGATGATACATGTAGTTCGAAAGTCGTCGTAATCCGCATTGTGAATATCCAACGTTCCATGTTTCTTTTTTTTTTTTTTTTTTCTTTTTTCTTTTGGATTGATGAGGTTGTCTTAGGGCGAATCCCTTGGCATGTTCCTCTTCAATAAAAATTTCTTTGATAGATACTCTACGACCAGCGTTGTTGAGGTTGGTGGTAGTGAACTTCTCCCTTGGATCGTCGTCTGCTAAGAAGCGGGCGATACCCGCTCTGATACCAAATGATGCGGGAAGCGTGAACACGATAGTAAGAGGCTCCGTCAAGCGTCGAAAGCCATATGAGATGAGCTAGAATCCACTAGCAATTACGGGAAAAGCCGTAAGAAACATAGAGAAACTTCTTTAATATTTGGTTTTTTTATTGATAACTTGAATGAAAATTACAATCTAAGAGGTGCCTTATATAGGGCACATAGCATAAACCTAATACAACTAGAAAACATAAAGAAGAATTTATTGTAGACTAAAACTAGGAAACCTAATTAAACCTGATTAAATAAAAATCAGAAATAAAATCCTAGATACTAAAGAATATTACGTTTGGAATCTCAGTCAAGATTTTGCTCGAGAATCCCGATATATCCAAAAGAGTAATTTATGATTAATTCCATCATTAAGAAGCCTATTTGAATACCAATTTCCAATATTCAAATTATTCTTCTTAATGTGAAGACGCTTCTTTCTTTTCGAGATTTTTGGTTGAAATTGGCTAAAATCTCGTCCTACATCAGTGAGATGAGGCTCTCTATTATTTTTGTTAATTTAGAATATTTATTTCAAGTTTTTTGTGTAATTTATAAATGTATTTAAACTATGTTTCTTTATTTAACTAATAATATATATTCAGAGTTAGCTAATATAGAGAGAACTGATGCAGGCGTATTTTGAAATTGGCTAGCCAAAATGACTTTTTAGCTATTTTGGCTAAAATTTGACTAAAAAATTGCTAGCATTATAGCATATTTAGCCGACTCTCTATCTTGGCTCCTAAATATTTTGGATACTATGTTTAGTTTTTATCAATTTTAACAGTTTCATCAGATTTCCATTTTAACTTTTAGCTATCTCGCTTTTAAATATAGAAAGCGGGATGAGACTCTCTATTATTTTTGTTAATTTAAATCATTTTTTCTTCTATCAATAAATAATATAAATTCAAAATTGGCTAAAATAAAAAAAACTGATGCAGACGTATTTTAAAACTGCAAAATTGGCAAAATGACTTTTTAGCTACTTTGACTAAAATTTAACTAAGAAATGATAAACCTCCTCCTCCTGGTTTTTGTAAGTTAAACTTTGATGGTTCCGTCATTGGGAACAAGAGTGCTGCTGCGGGTTTTGTCCTTCGAGATGAGCATGGCAACCTTATTTTTGCTTGGTCCAGAAACATTGGGATCTCTTCTGTCCCTGTTGTGGAAGGAAATGCGCTTCGAGATGGCCTCTATCATGCCCTTCTCCTCAGATGTAGGAAGATTATTGCTGAAGGTGATTCCAAGCTTCTGATTGACGTGGTCAATAACAAGTGTGTCACTCCGTGGAGGCTTCGTACTCTTGCCAGAGATATCGTTAACTTGTCTAGCAACTTTGAGCACTTTGTCTTTGCGTTCATCCCCCGGCAGGCTAACTTCGTGGCTGATGCGATCGCGAACCAAGATCATCATTTGAAAACTCCTGCTACTTGGAAAGGGAAACTCCCTCTTTCAGCCCTTTCTGCTTTCAACTTTGATTCTTTTATTTTCGGTTGTCCTAGGGGCTTTCGGTTGTAATTTTTGTTTCTCCTCAAAAAAAAAAAAAAAAAAAAACTAAAAAATGATTAGCATTGTTAAAGATGTCCTTATAAGTTTTCCCAAACACAATCTTACTAGCACTAAAAAAGTGGCTAGAAAGACTTTTTTGTTTTGTTTGTAAAACCTATATCGTGATTTGAGTTAATGTAATTGGTCCAAACAGTAAAGACTTGCTATTGATCGTTCCATTTAAAATAGTTTACTGTTCTTTTTATACTCTGTATATTCATCTCCATTGACATGTCAAGATGTTATTGGCTTAGACCACCACTTAGCATCTCGTGGTACTTCGAGACTACTTTTTTGGTCGAAATACTTCGAGACTACTGAATAGTCACTCTCCCATCTAGTCCATGATCGGCAACACCTTCCCACACTTCCTCTTTCCCCAAGAAAGATTCAGCGTACACATTCTAACTTCACTAACTTTGAATTAATAGTCTCTCTACAAATAAATCGTGTTTCTTTATTAGATCCGATTGTAGAGAAATCATGAGCCCTAATATTCCACACGATGAAAAACCTCAACAGTCAGATGGAAATTCTATCATCATTTGCAAATGAAATTTATGAGTTTCTAAATATTCAAGGAATAATAATTCTTTGAGCGATGAAAAGAAAATTGTTAAAAGTGTATGAAGTATGAACTTCATTGCACACGAGGGTCTGCTGCAAAATTTAAGACCAAATAAGTGCGACAAATTTGGGATATGTTTTGAAAAGTAGGGATAAATGTGGAAATGACCAAATAATTTTTTGATTAATATGCAGTATGTAAACATAGATATTTGTTGGGTTAATTTGATAGCGGCTATTTATAACATCAATGAAAGTTTCCTATTCAAGCAATTTATCTTTGCAGTATCGATCGTGATGAAAAGTTCGAAGAAGCTCAGGTCATCATGGAAAATATGAACCCACCGCACCACCTATACGTCACTATCTCACTATAGAACTCATCTCATAAATAGATTATGAATCAGATCATCCATATGTACAACTAACCAAAAGCATAACCCTCAAAAGTGAAAACTTCAAGTGAGTTTGGTATAAATTTGTTAGTTATAAAAGTACTAATGTTACTCTTTTGGGAGGAGTCTGACTAATCTATGCACATTTTTAGGGCCAGTAAATCTAGTTGTTGTACTTAGCTTCTTATTAAAAAAATTTTTTGTTCATTTCCAGTTGTAGTAGGAAAATGTAAATGTATATATGAACCCGCAAACTGATCAGTCTGTGAAATTTAGGTAAAGGTATGAACCCCAAAAGAGATGCCTTCAATTTTGATCACGCAATACCCAACTAAACGAGAATGAAAAGAGTCAAGGCCGGCAAGGCAAACTTTGCAAACCCTTTTACTGTTACATGTAACCATCATCTTCCATTCTGCTCAAGGTTCAACCCAGGTGTGTTTCATACCTAGTTTGCTTTCCCATTTTTTATTTTTTATTTTTCCTTTTTCTTTCTTTTGAAAAAATAAAGCAAACATCTTGCAGTGATTCATTACTGATTGGGATCTATATGAAACCTTTCTTGTGACCCACGTTTACTTTTCTCATAAAAATCATATGAGAGGCATATTCTGTCTAGACCATTCTGGATTCTTTTGCTAGTTGTAAATGGTAACATTGGTCTATTCCTACCTTTTTTTTTTTGTCATAGTCTGTTCCTACTTTAGTGCTCATGCCAAAGTAGGTTTCTGGTTTCAGAGAAAACATATATAACTTATTGCGGTGTTGTGGGGCGGAAGCTAGCTCTTCGCACAAGTTTTAGTTCCATAATTTTAGAATCTAATGCTAGTGAAGCTATGAATGCTCTTGATACTAGAGAATTTCATTTATCAATTTGGCGAAATTTATGTACCAATTTGGCGAAATTTATGAATTACGATTTGTATCCAAGTGCTAACTTTATGAAAAATTTATAATTAAATTGTGAGGAATTTTATTCACACATTTCAAAATACTAGATACACATCTCCTACTTAATATACCATCTATTAACTTTTTATTTTGACATTTTATTAGAAACACAACTCCAAACTTCCTAAACTATCCTCATTTACAATACAACGTACACATCTTTTTATTTATTTATTATTATTATTATTTTATATATATATATGTATATATATACCATCTTAATTTGAAGATAAAAAATCCTTAATCTTTGAAATTAAGATCACTATATCCAGTTCCATCTTTTACCTCCATTGACCTAAAGTTGACCAACTATTCTCTCTGCTCTCGAATTCTTTTTGAAGTAAAACTCCTAGTTTGTCACATTGATTGGCAAAGCTATTTTCCAATACAAAGGTCAGCTTATTAGTCCTTCCTAGAATCATTGTATGCATTTCAAATAAGATGCCAACAGACAAAGACGTGCTGCAACCTTCAAAACTGTGAATATAACAATTATAGAATAGAGATTAATTCTAAAGACGTGATATGATATCACCATACACCCTATAAAACCGATATATTGAGAATTCATATATGGAGAACCGAGGACCTCGTTTATCAAACAAGTTTCAATACTATCAAACAAAAATTGAAATTCAAAACCTAAATTTTGTAGCTAAAGTTCAGTCAAAGATGGAGAAGTCATACCTCAATTGAGAGTTGAAAAACACTATTATCATAATCCATTACGTTGTTGTCGATTTTCTTTGGAACTATGGATGTTCATCAATTGGTCTCGTGAACTATTTCTGACTGGTTTTAAGTGTGCATCTTCATTCACGTCATTTTTGTACGTGATAAGAAAACTCTTTAGAGTTATGATATATTCCAACTATGTTTCTTTATTTTTAATATAAATGTCTCTTTTGGTAATTTAATATACTCATAAATTCTTATGTTGGGTGTATGAAAAAATGGATGTGTATTCAGTATTTTGCAATGTGTGAATAAAATTTCTCTTAAATTGCTAAAATTAAAATAATAAAAGTGAAACTTAAGTCATACTTTAAGGACTCAAAATTGCTTTTCCGTTTTCATTTTGGTCCTCGTAGACCGAATTTATGCATACAAATATGAGTATGGCCATGCAGTAAATGCAGTACTAGACATACTACCACTACAATTACGGAGCTAGTTTGCCATCAATATGTCTACCATTATTTTCTCCAAACAACTTGGAAATCGGTTCTAAAAAGTCTAAAAATTGAAATAAAACAGTGAAAGGTTTAGTGAGAAATTGATTTCAAAAAGTAAATTTGGCATTTTGTGTCAAAGGAACTACACAAATCAATATGACTACGATGGAATTGACTTGAATGGGTCATAGCCAGGGAAAATTATTCAACCTTCAAAACCCAATTAAACATTGAAATTACACCTAAATTTCTATGATCAGCGTTATCAATGGGCAGAGGGTTGTTGTTCTTTTCTTGTTGCTGCATACAATCACTCCGCCCATAATGGCACTCTGTGAGGTGTTTACTTGGTTTAGGATTACGAGTGCCTCGTTCGAACATATATTCTGGTTTGCCTAGTTACCATGCTAATGAAAGTCTATTTGACTTCGAGAGTCGTTGATGAGGTTCTAGTATTATCAGACCCACAACATAAATTGCGCGCTAATGTCAATCAAGAAGAGAGTTTACCAATTTAAGTTCAGAGTTTTCTATCCACATAATTACTGCACTCGATCGAATTACGTTCATACTTATTACTAAAGATCGATGTTTGACATTGTTTTTTTATGTGAAATATTAGGACTTGAATTCGCTACATATATTATATAGTTTTTACAAAGGCTACGACTTGGTTATCTTCGACAATAAAATCAAGTACTGTTTAGAACTATCATTAATTTAAGTCCATGCATATGAAAATTATATTCTTACAGGTAAGACGAGTTGCTAATGACAGCTATTCTAAGTAATAGAAAATCAGTTCCCGGCTGTAAAAATAAAAGAAGATTAAGCACACATTGGAATGTGAAACTTGCTAATGAGCGCCAAAGGAATTGCACTAATCATGTGGAGCATTAATGACATGAATTCAGAACTGGTAGTCTGGTACTGGTGTTTTTTTTTTTTTTTTTTTTTTTTTTTGAGAATAAGAAACCTTTATTGATAATAATCTAAATTACATCAACGAGAATGACCGGTGGTAGACATGAACTCCCCACTTTCCTCCCTAAAACCTAAACCAGTTACGGGTCCGTCATCATAAATGACCTCCATGAGCCGAAAGGGCCCAACCCCTAACCACCTATACCACCCAATCTCTCGAGCTACAAGGAATCCCGAGTATCTTGATACTACCTCATGGACAACAACCAGAAAAACCAACGCCCTCTTCCACACCGTGTCCCACAACCAAACCACGTGCAAGGATCGCTCATCAGCACACTGACCATAAGATAACACCGAAAGTAAACCAATTCGTCCCCAGGAATGACACCACATCCATGGCACCTCAAATTGACCCAACCCTAGCTCAACAGAGTAGGGACATGCTAATGACCAAGAAAAACTAACCAAAACCCTAACCAAAAACATAACTTTAAGCAAAAAAAAAAAATTAAAATAGAGCTGCCACAATCCTCATCCTTCTCCCCAGGAGCCTTGCCTGCAAACCACCACCACCACAAGGTTACCCCTTCGAGCTCACCTCACCGGAGAAACCCAAACCACGCAGCAAGCCAGAACACGGTGCCTTGCCACCTCGGAGTGAGAGAACTCCAAAAGTCTGCGTCCTTCAGCTTAAGAACTCGAGGCCACCACTGCACTCGCCGCCTAGCAACCCACCGCAGAGAAACACCCAGTGCCGTAGGATCCATGGAGTGCCTCCGCCATGATCCGGCCACTGGTCGCCTGGTCCACCGCTGCGCCACCGTCGATCGCCCATTGCCCATCATCCACCCCAGCGTTGTCGCCTGAGAAAAGAGACGAGTCATCCACAGCCCAGATCGTTTGACAAAAAGCAAGACAGTGAGGCCAGAGACCCCAATAACCCATCCGGCAACACCCGCGCTTGTCGATGCAGCAGGGAACCACAATCGACGCCGGGGCGCCGCCGGATAGGCTGCGACCTTCCCCCTGCGATTTCCAACCCTAGATTTCCTTTGCTGGTTTCTCGGAGCGAAAGAGAGAATCCTCGTTCTCTTAGTCTGGTACTGGTTAGATTATATGAAACTATGAAAGCCTGTTCCAACATAGCAAATTGATTGAAGGGGTCATGTCTGTCATTTTGTCAAAACTGTTGAATTATTTTTCCATTTCAATTCGTTCTTTTTGTCAGAATTAATATATGCAACCCTTAATTATAATATTAATAATTATAGTAATAACAATTTAAAAAGTATGGCGATTTCATTGAAAGGGTCATGTCTGTCATTTTGTCAAAACTGTTGAATTATTTTTCCATTTCAATTCGTTCTTTTTGTCAGAATTAATATATGCAACCCTTAATTATAATATTAATAATTATAGTAATAGCAATTTAAGAAGTATGGCGATTTCATTGAAAGGGTCATGTCTGTCATTTTGTCAAAACTGTTGAATTATTTTTCCATTTCAATTCGTTCTTTTTGTCAGAATTAATATATGCAACCCTTAATTATAATATTAATAATTATAGTAATAACAATTTAAGAAGTATGGCGATTTCATAAGGTCAACAGCTACGAATCTCCAAGGGTTTTGTAGCCGGCGAAAGCTTGATCTCGAAATAGCTTTCTCAATAGTCTATTACAAACATATTGACGCTCGTTTTATTGAAAATAAGAAAGGAAAAGAAAAGAAAAAAAAAATGAGCCAGCAAATGAAACTATGTTGGCTAACAAATAAACACACAACAACTATAGACTTCTGTCTCGAGTAGGAACATGTTGTAGAGAGCTCATCGTACATAAGTATTTGCCTAAGCATAATTAGCTATAATGGGTCATTCCCACTAGCACCGTCAACGATGTTACCTCTGGAAACACCGTCACACGGACTATTACCTGAGCTCAGGCTCAGGCCAAGATCACCGCTGACATGCCGCCACGCGCCTCGTCAAGATCACCTCGCCGAGACATCAGAAGCTGCAAACTGATGCATATCAGTCCCACATCAAAAGCAAGAAAGATATCAGTCTCCTCCTCACCTATAAAATGTTCATTCCTCTCTCTTCTTTCATTACGCATTTATTACTTACCTAACGTTAATCTGTCAACATAAATACATTGATTGACTTAGGCATCAGAGTAGAGAAGATCGCCAACTGCTGTCTCCCCTCTAACGCCCTTTATATTTCATTTGACAAGTGACGCTAACGCTACTATCCTTTCAATGCTGTCCAAACTAGGACCAGCGTTAACGGGATTTGGTTACCACTAGATCACCAACATTAACACTCATCGTGAACAACCAAGTCTCGAGGAGAACGTGAAATTGAGTTTGAATTTTTGCTTATATGTAGAAGGGTGATTAAGTTTTCAAAATGGTAATTTTTGTGAGTTTCACCTTAAGTAATTGAAGAAGAAATTTAGTGCATTGGATACTTTTCCAAAGAAGCTTCAAGTTAGCTTATAGGGTCACTACCCTTCGAGGAATAGGACGCGTACCGTGAAACTCAATCTTTGATTTTTCTTGTAACTTCTTGAGAAGTTTCTTTTTATTTCGTTGCTTTGATTTCTTGTTATTTGGCTATTTATCATTCTATATTTGTTAAAGGGTTTTGGTTTTCATGTACCTCCTCATTTTTAATTTTTTTTTTGTCTTTATAAATTTACTCGCTTTGTCAAGTTTGATCAAAAACAAAAGAATAAAGAAAAAAAATCACTCCCTTCTGGTTAGGAAAGGCTGAAGGGCCTGAAGAAGTGATATGAGGCACCTTCTTCACTTCCTTCTTTTCTAATGAAGGAATATAATTAATCATAGGGTGGATTAAAAAAAAGTAGGGTTTTTGTGCCACTCTTCTTCAGCTTTCTCTAGAATGTTATTACTTAAATAAAACTCATAAATTCCTTGGTCAAGGACAGAAGAACTCAAAGCTTAAACATGAACAAGTTTTAAAGCCTGAAAATTTAGTTACCAGATAATAAGCTCATAGAACCATACAACACTTAGATTGCAAGCACTAAACGCGTTAGGGTCTATTTTGCGAGAATTGACCTTCTTAGAATGGCCCAAGTTATCCCTTTTAATTGTCTTCTTTGTCAATTTTCCTTTCAAACTCAAGGTTTCTCGTGAACCTTTTGTTCTACGATAAAATTTCCCAAAATTCCCAAACTTTGATGGCTGAGGCCATTGTTAGCCTTGTGGCTAGTTACTTTTGCTTTCTTGTTGTTTTCGTTCTGGAAGCAGGACAGTCGCCGCCTTTTGGGGAGCCATCTAATGGTCTTCTGGGGTCAGCCAGAGGTTTGCCGGTGTGTCTAAGGTAACGCTCAGCTGGCACGGAGGGCTAGTGGGTTGCTGCGGCGCTGGTGCGAAAATTTGTTGAATTTTGTCTAGGATTCCTCGGCTTTCATAGGTGTGACGCGTCAGTCAAATTGGAGAATAGATGCGGGAAAAATGAACATGTTTCTATTGTTGTTGGGCGTAAGGTTGATGGATGTGGTGGCAATGTCCAAATGGTGAAGGATTTGATGGCTAATGGTAGTGGGTTTGTTTTCTTCTGGTATCAGAATGATGGTGTTGGGACTGATGAGCGGCTTAGTCAAAAGTTGGTTGGGGAGGTTGTAGCCACTGGCAGTGAAGGGCATGGTGGTGGCTGGACGCCTGGCTATGAGTGGTGCAGCTAGGGGCAAAAAAATTTTGATTCCTCCCAAAGGATTGGACTTGTTGGGCCATCTGGGTCTCGACCTTGGGCCTTGTTCTTTGGGCTAGAGTTTAATTTTCTTTAGGCTACCATTTTGCTATGGGCTTGGATGGATTGGGTCTCTATAGCCCATTGTATTATTTAAATTTTTATTCGGTCACAAACACCAGTTGCCTTGAGGATCATTTTACTTTATTAGCTTCGGAGTTTCTAGGTTTTTGTTTGGAATAATTGTGCGTGGACTTTCTAAAAGGTAGGTGTATTGGATGTATGTTGGGCTCTTATTCTCATTTAGTATAGGATTTTATGGTGCTCTGAGGAACGATTCTTTCTGTCGACCCCATAAGATTGTTTTTTTTTTTTTTTTGCTTACTGAACTTAATGAATGGGCTGACCTCTTTTGATAAAAAAAAAATCCTTTCAAACTCTGTTTTTTCCTTTTTCATTATTCTCAAAAGTTAATTACTTTCTTGAAGGCAAACCATTTAAATTAATAGTTATTTATTCAAGACATATCTTTATTTCGTGATGGAAAAAAACCTAGCCGTCTCTGCTAGAGTTGAGAAACACAGTTTGAGAAAACTAGGGTTTCGTGCATTCTCGTCTTCGATCTCAGTGATGGCGGAGGACATGGTCTCAAGGTTGGCGGTTGCTTTAATGGAGGATGTCGTGGTTTATTTTGGGGTAGTAGGCTTTGCGGTGGTGGTGGATGAATAGTTCTACTTAGTAGGTCGTCTGGTTCAGAGGAAGGATAGTGATGACACGGGTCTTTCAGGTAGGTAACCTTTTATGCTATTTAGGGATTTAAGGACCGTGTGGCTATATCTGCTGTAGGACGAGGCCATTTTCTTTTCCAGTTTTGGCTCCCAAGGAAGAATGCAACACGATTCTACATAGGGCTTCTTGGTTTTTCAATGGTCATATGCTCCTACTAGGGGAGTACGATGGACTATCGGAGATTGAGGGGATTCTGCTAGTCCTTAGAGACTTGAGTGGTAGTATAGCGGTTGCCGCCGCGGCCCTGACCTAATTAGTTCACACGGCATCGTTCATCACCTGAACAGCGGTCCCGAGTGCTTCTTGATCTGCATAGGCGTTTGTGGTCGAATTGGACGTTCAGGTTCACAGTTGGAATTGCAGCTTATGTGGATATGTGTTATGACAAGGTTAATGGCCTTTTTCACGGCTGTGGCATGTGGGTAGTTGTTTCATGACACCGATGGTTGTGATCTCTTCATGACAGTGCAGGCTGACAAATTGCGAGGGTTGGCAGCGCCTAGGGTTTTAGCTTCTAATCCTACTGGACAAGAAGGGCTGGTTATCTAGTCGAAGGTTGCTGCTATTCTGAGGGGCCCCAGGGTTTCTGGGAACCCTAAAACCTCTTTTACAGGGGTTGTAGACTCTCTCATGAAGTCTGCATCACTGCATGGCAACAAGGAGATGAGACTGGGGACTCCGGCAACTGCGGCTATGCTAGTGAATGGGACATCAAAACGGAAGAAAGCTCACAACAGGGACTCTCTTCTTTGTATTGAACCGGGTTGCTCCAAGGCTGTAGCCCTTATTGCTAGGGCGACTTTCCCTTCTGTGCAACTAGGGGTCATCATTTGGCCCGTGGGCCTAAAAGCCCATGGGCGCCCGCCCGGCCCAGTGGGCAAAAGCCCGGCCCGGCCAGCAGAAAAGCCCATTTCGGCCCTGCCCATTGGGCACGAGGCAGGGCTAGGGCGGAGGGTTTAAAGCCCAGGCCCGGCCCGTTATATGCCCATTAAAGCCCGCCCGGCCCGGCCTTATAGGCCCGCCCGAAAGCCCATTCAATTTTTATATTAATATATTTTTATGTAGTTATATTGAACTAATTATTGCATTAGGCCATATGTTTTTTTAATTTTGTATTTTATTTTGTTCAATAATTAACATATCATCATTTTTTCATAGGTTTTTGTATTTTTTTAACAAAATAATATGACATATAAATATAATGGACTCGGCCCTGCCCATCCAAAAAAGCTCTGCCCGGCCCTGCCCTAAAAAGCCCGTAAGGCCCTGGGCCTTGATTTTTAAGAGAAGCCCGGCCCTGCCCGGCCCGAAAAATAAAAAAAAAATGTTTTGACCCGGCCCGAGCCCATTAATTTTGGGCAGGGCTGCCCATTGACGACCCCTATGTGCAACCAAGCAGCTCTTCAGGTACTATTATGAAGCTTCATCGACCCTTACTTCATTAATCAAAATGGTGGGATTTTCTTTATCTGATTTGCAGGCCATCCCCAGTTGGGAGCTATCAGCAGAGGGCTTTACAATGATGGGTAAGCCAACGGAGGTGGCTTCAAGTATCTTGGGGGTGAGGCAAGTCCCTCCTTTTGAATTGACTTGAGCCGAAAAAAGGCTAAGCTAGATACCATGCAGATTGACATGCTATTGGAGGTGGATGATGGCTTTGATTTACCAAATGAGAATGAGGTGATTCGCATCTCTCCAATAAAGAAGAGAGAAAGACTGAAAGGACGCAAGAACTAATACAAGACCACGGGGCCTAAACCTAGGAGGACTAGGTTTCCCAAGGTAATTGGGGAAGCTGTGATTAATGAAGAGATGGCTATTGTTGAGCTTGCAAATCAAATTGGAGGTGGTTCTGAAGTTGTAGGTGAAACTGAAGATGTGATAGCAAATGCTATGGAGGAGGCAGCTAAGAGAAGTGATATTTTGCTTATAGCAAATGCACCTTCCTCAACTATTGCTTGATATATGACGGCAATAGCGTTCTTTTCATCTGTGCCCCTTTGATTTTACATGGATGAACTATAACTTTTTTGGATGAGCTTCATTGTTTCTTTAAAAGGTTGAATTGTTTAGGTAATGGTTTTTTTTGTCAGCCCCACATGGGTAAATCATTATATATGATTCTGCTAATCAATAAAAGTGTTGTCATATTTCTTCAAAAAAAAAAATTTCAAATTAATAGTTTAAATTATTATGAACATTTTATGTTATTCGTCAATTATGTCATTGACTACCAATTGACTGTGTGTAACATCATATCCAACTCAGCTGATCTACCACAAAATTATATCATGACACATTTTATGCTATCTCTAAAAATGCCCTATCAATTTGATTCATACTTTGAGATTTGGATCTCTATCTGATCAGTTAAGATGAGTCAGAATGTATTTGTATTGGGGAGAGTTTTTGAAATATAAAGTCAATATATATCTACATGTGGATATGTATAGGAAACTGTATGAAAGTAATTTCCAACCAAGTCCAACAGTGGATAATTTTATTAAGTAAATTAATCTTCATTCCGTAAATATTAGATCCAGATTCTAATTTAACCTAATGGGAATATCTGCAAGTTAAATAGTAATAAGTTGGCTACTTAGATTAGCTATTTTGAAGACATTATCCATCTCTCTCTTATTGGAGGCGTCTCCGAACTTCTAGGAGAGGCCTTATAAATTCGAAACCAAGGGTTTCGAGTGGCGATAATCGTGGTGTCCCAGGGGAGAGGAGGAGGCGACGAGTACAGCTGCGGCGCTGAGCTTTTAGGGTCGATTGTGGGGTGCGGCGAGAGGTCATTCGTAGGGATCAATGCTTGGTAGTGGTGACTGGAGGTTCTGAGGATGACCTTTCCGACTGGTTTGCTTTTTGTTGCTCCAATCCTTGAGATCGGATCGGGTCGGGGCTTGCAGCGTCGATAATCCAGTCGCATTTGCAAACTTTGTGGAAGGCGGCGAGGGGCTGCGGCTTGATCTTGGTGTGTCCAGAGAGGGGTTTTAAGAACCCAGCGATAGAGGCCGCCGAAGTTGTGAAGGGTGGGGCTGCCTCCCGGGAAGGCTGGTTTGGTCCGCTGGTGTGAGGAAGATGGATATTGGTAGTGGGCTTGAGCCTCTGCCTTGCTGGGTTGTGGTTTGCAAGCTAGTGACCTGGGCCTTATTTTGGTCTAGTTCTCCTCTTCCTTATTCACTTAGTTTGGGCTAGACTGGGCTTTTGGGGAGGTAATCAGTTTTTTCTAGCCTTATTTCTATCTCCTGGATGTTACCGTGTGACTGTGTTGATTCGTTGAAACGTACATCATTTGGGTCTTAGACGTCAAGATGTTCAAGGCAGTGGTTTCATCTTTAGATAGGGTAGGGTTAGGGAAGTTTTATTTTTTTGCTTTTCTTTCCTGTAGTTCCTTTTGGTTTTTCGAGTTATTGGCTAGTAATATTTGGCTTCTTTGGGCAGTTTGTACTATGCTTGGACTTTTTAGTTTAGGCATATCTACTTTGTGCAGACTTGATCTGTTCATCGCTTTGTATTATGAGAGATTTTTGAATCCCTCTAGCTTGACACAGTGACGTCGTTGATTTAATGAATGAAACTTGACTCCGCTTCCCTAAAAAAAAAAGATTAGCTATTTTGATTTTTTTTTAATTATATAGATTTAGCAGTACTTTTATTTGTAATTGCATAGATTTAGCAGTACTTTTATTATTAATTAGATAGATTTAATATTCATTTTGTAATTTTCATTTTTTACTTTTCCTTATTTTGATTCGACTGTATGCTATTTAAGCAAGAGTTTGTCATATTTGGAAGAGAGCTTTTTTGACATTATAATGAAAATATAGCCGCTTTTCCGCTGCCTATAAGGAGTTGTGTTCTTCTTATTTTTGGTGATGTGTGCTATTACTTCTAGGTCTAAGTTTTAGGACCCGTAACCCATCAATTTGGTATTGGATTTTTGGTGAGAGCGTGGTGGATTCCATGGCTCGAAGCAAGCTTGATCGGGGAGGTTTTTGAATGGAGGGTCATTATTACAATGACATGGAGGAAATCAAGATGATGATCCAACAACTTGCAGAACGTATCAATCGCATCGAAACTCGACGCCAAGGAGGTAAGAGTTGCGATGGGAAAAGAGACGTTTATCAACATGTCACTTGCACTGAAACCTCATGCCAAGATGGTGAAGGTTTAGACGGGGAGTGTTGGCCCTTTTCATCACTGTGCTCCGTTGTGTGAGTCAGACTAAAAGGTGGAATCGGTTTGTTTTCACTATGAAGATTCAAATACTATATTTAATTTTTCAGTTAATAAAATTTTGGAAAAAGATAAAAGAGATGATTTTGTGGATTTTAGTTTGCCACCAATCTATGATTGTTTTTGTGAAGCTTGTTGTGACAATTGTGATGATCAAATTTGTGATGGGAATTGTTTGGAGGTTGAAAGTAATATTGATGAACATGGTAGCAATGTTATTGATAAAGAGTTTGAGCTATCAGTAGAAAATATTACTATGCCCATGCTAGGAATTGATCCAACTATCCAAATTGTTGAAGCTACTGTACATGCAATTGAAGTGGAAGACCATTACTCATGTATGAGTATTTACAAACTGGATACAGGTGAGAAGATTGGTGATATAAACTCAAACCATGGTTATATTGATGATGCCGGCCAGCGTGGGTTTCAATCTTGGACTTCCAAGAACTAGGCACGAGCAGGATTCAATCTTGGATGAGAGTAATGCAAGTGTGGATTTTGGAGGAAATGCCTACAAAATGAAAGTTAACAGATCCGTTGATATTGTTAGGTTTAATGTTTTCAATTTTCAAATTCCCAAGATATCAGTTGATATGGTCAATCAGATGAAGAATGGTGGTAAAAGTTTTGAATTGGCAAAAACCAAATTTTAGAAGTCAAGTTTAGGAAGGTATTCCAAATATTTATTTATTTGGAATGGACGATTTCAATTCAAGCTAAAGGATCAACCATGATTTGGATGCAATGAGAAATTTTGTTCAGATCTAATCCATGACTTGAATTCGAGGACAAGTTTTTTCCAACCAGGGGAGTCTGATGCAGGAGCATATGAGGGTCAATTAAGTCACTTTAATATCAGCATGGCAACAAATAAATGTTGATTTCCTGCTCATATCTTTATTTGTAATTAATTGCATAGATTTAGCTGTACTTTAAATTTTTTTTTTTTTTATCAAATACAACAACTAGTCTATTGTGAGTCGAACTCGCGATCTCCTACTTACAAAATGGAGACTTATGCCACTTGATCAAATGGTATTAGGCGGTAATTTTATTATTAATTGGATAGATTTGATATTCATTTTTGTAATTTTTCATTTATTACTTTTCCTTATTTTGATTCGACTCTTATTCTATTTAAGCAAGAGTTTGTCATCTTTGTAACAGAGTCTTTTTGACATTATAACGAAAATATAGCCGCTTTTCAGCTGCTTATAATGAGTTTTGTTCTTCTTATTTCTGGTGTCGTGTGTTATTAATTCTAGGCCTATGTTTTAAGACTCATCCCCAATCAGTTTGTTATTTTGTTGGAGGGGGACACTTCTATAAGTTCTTTTACATTTAACTTTCTTTTTTTTGTATCACAATTGCATGTTTAGACTAGATGATTGCTACAAGATCTTTCTTCTATTGACAAGGCATCTTTATCAAATGGTAATAAGGCTTGTTTTATGCGAGTTTCAGTGATTTATATGATAAGTAAAATTTTAGAAATTATTCTATGCACCGACGGTGCAAATGACCAAGCACTTATAAGATGATCTCAACTCTTGATATTTATAATTAATATTTTTATTAATAACCTAAGAATGTATTTAATATAATCTAACCATCCATTTATGTCGGTGTAAGTACACGTCGGTGTATTGAATCCTCCCCTATAAAATTTACCAAATATAAATTCTGCATTAAGTACTAGATTGTAGCTTCTATGCTCGATGCATGTATCATTCTAGCTTTCGGCTAGCTATTGACATCAATCTCTATCTCAACTTTACATTATTATTTATGTTAAGTGGCCGGTACCAATTTTTTGAAAATGATACAACCTATGACCTTAGTCATAGCAGCCTCACATTTTACATTCCTATTAGGGTTCCTATTAGGGTTTTAAATTGTCAGTACACTGATAATTAATTGGGATAAAGCAAGTGGTACTTTAACCCTATTATCTCTTTGGATGCTTGATCAGTCTGGTTATTACTGTGATTTAATTTTCCAAACCCTTTGGGAAGGTGAAGCCAATCAAAAGAGGATAATATGTGCCAACAAGATAGACATTGTGACCTTACCTCCCCATTGAAGTGTGGGCTTGGGACCGACACTTTCAATTATATGCCACTCTCCCATGTCTTGTAGCTTCATCATCTTCTCTCTGCTACTCTTTTAACTGGTAGTGTTTGTGTATGTGTGTTCTTGGTGAGAGAACCCGCAGAAACTATCAATTCTTAACAAACTGAATAGTAAAGCATACTATTTGTTTCCTGAGAAAAGAGAAGAGACAAAGATGATGACCTTTTAGGTGAGTTAAAGTTGAAGCACACACACAAGCAATCAAACACTTGGAAAATTTGCGAGGGAAAGTCAGCAGGTCTGTAGGTGAATGCCATATATAAATAGTACTGCAGTACTTCTGGTACACAAAAACCGCAGTTAAAAAAGTAGATCTCAGTTGAACAGATGTATATAAATGTATAGTCCATTGTCGACACTGGTGAAGCTTCTATTCTGTATTCTATTCCAACTGTAATTATATAAAATTATATGTATGTATATATATGTATGACATTTCCTTTTCTGAACAGGTTATAGCAGATGTCCTTATCCCAACTGAACGTCCATATAATGTTAAAAATATATTGGTCACTAAACTTTGGATTCTTTTTTCATTTGTATTTCTCTAAGTACTAACCCGGCTTAATTGGCTATTAATTAGATGGATGCCTTTTTAATTGGAAGAAACTTGAAGAATTATATTCTTGAAACGAGAGGAAAATACTGAAGATTTTAATGACTTATTCGTTGCAGTGATGGAGACAGATCAACCTTTTATTTTTGTCATATTGATCATGGAGAATTTGAGGCAGGCACGTACTATATGTTATTGACAATACAGACCTATATTAATGTGCTTGAGAGGTTTTCCATATATAGGTGGTACCAAATTGCAAATGAACTTGTGGTATACCAACCACTAAGTAAAATGAATTTGGCTGTTTTTTTTTTTCGGTAAGAATTCTTTTTATTTTTGATAAATTTAAATATGGACTCATTTATAAGTCAAAAGTTAGCTGAAGAAAGACATGTGAAGCATTAATCTAATTTGAGAGTACGTTATATATATATATATATATATATATATATATATTATGATGATCAAACGAAGTGCAGGCCCAAACTAGAGTCATTAGTTCAGAATCCTCTCCTCTCTTTATGTAACGTACATCAAGAAATCGATAAATACTCAAATTCTAACATAAATTACATTCTAATTTCGTCAAAATTTTCATTATAGAAGAGAAGTTAAAGTGTAATACCTTCGCAAGGTTGAGAGAATGAGAATGAGTGCAGGAAAGAAGAGAGACCGACCCCTATAATAATGATGTGAAAAGAGAATTAGAGAAGTGAGAGTTGAGTATGAGAAATGCAAAACCGGGTAGAGAGAGGAGGAGACAGAAAACTGAAAAAGAGGAGAGAAATTGAGGAGAAAAGTTTTCTTTGTCTAGTTGTCTACTTGTTATTTGCAGACTACAACATATTTTAATTATACATATATATAATAATTTTTTCCCCCAAAATACATCCGTGCCTGTATTCAACTAATGTTCTCCGTGCGTCTTAATTCTATACTAGTTTGAATAGATAAAAATTCATACAAAAGAGAAAACAAGCACACGTAACTTTGCATAAGATTAGAGATCAAACTCGGAAACACTAGGATCGATGCTGATCATACATGTTACCAAATCACTTGGGTCCAAAAATTTGGCCAACAATCTACATTAAGCTAAGAGTCTGTTCTAGATCACAAAATCAATAATGACAAATAATATCTCATAATTAGAGAAGAGACTCCTTGCATTGAAAAGTGCAGTTGTGATTTACTTGTAATATTGTATTACCAGCTTACAGAGATATACTTTCCTCAATCAGTAGTCACATATTTGACAAACAAATAAATTACTTGATTGAACTAATGTTGTCAAGTTCAAATGATCTCATTTTGGCAGGTAATAAGCTATAGCTATATCCCCAATTAATTAATATTTATTTATTTAATTGGATAGTATAATTATGCAAATGGCAGCCTCCTATAGTCCTATTAGGAATTGGTACAAGCTAAATTTTGATGGAACTGACTCATAATGATAACGGTCTCCTTTTAACTCGATTTGGAGTTCTTATTCCTGTAATCACGATGGGTTGCAAATCAGGATCAGCAGTGTGATTTATCAATCCTCACACTTAGAACCATCAAAAGCTGGTTTAGAATTACCGTTGGATCCGATCACTTGTTTATAATAATGAATTGTCTATATATAGCTTCATGAGATTTCGGTTTTATGTCTCTCGATGTAACATTGTTCATCTATTGCAACTGTGTTAAGAGTCCAACCTCCCGGTTAATTAGATTGGTTCCAACCCCTTTCAAAATAAAAAATAAAAAATGCTTTATAAAAATATTTATAGTAATGCTGGAGACCTTTTCCAATCTCGTGCTCTTATGTCGGTTGACAATTCATGGACATGTGCCAACCCCCTAAAAGAAAATTGTTTAGAAGGGAACATGAATGCTTTGTCAAATCCTGAACTCATATCAAATGTTCTAAAGATGAATCAATTTGCTATGAAATATGACTAATTAACTGACCAGTAGACACTTTCAATTGTAATCTCTCTAATATATGCTCAAGTTGGTTAGATAAAGTGCATGTAGGTATTATGTATGACTATATCAGTTTATGTCAGTATGTGTACTCATTGTTCAATATTCTGGTGCCCCATATTATTCAGCGAGAAATTAGTTGATATAATTAGATTTAATAAACAAACTTGCTTGTGGCAGGATCCTGATGTATGTCATCTGGTTGGTTGGCTTGTCATCAGCATTAATGCTTGTGTGATGATATTTTTGCTTTGGTAGATGATCGATGATTGATATTTCGAGTAGAACAAAATGCAACAATTATATGATAATTAAGTTTCCTTGTGTCCATATGGCGTGGTACCACCGACTAAAGTCTAAATAAAGGAAGGTGATAAATGTGATGAATTGTTTTTTGTTTTGGTCATTACTCTAGAATTTAAAAATGAATATTTTCTCCAAGTTTTGGTTAGATTTTTGTTTCACAAGGGCTAAGATTATTTAAAATGGCTAAAAATCAGTTAAATTAAATTTCGTATTCTGTTCTCGTTAATTTCGACTCTACTTGTTGGATATGTAGGTGGAGTATGTTCAAATGGTTCATTTCTGTTCATGATCATCTTCTTGATAATGACCACAAATGGCTGTATATATGTTTTGATAATTGAAAAATATGTAAAGTTATTGTCGGTGAGTCGTGATATGTCTGTTACTAGATTAACCAACATAATGGAGATCGAAGATTCAAATCTCAATGGCATTAGGGATGGGTATGGGTATTAAAAAAAAGAAGAAAAAGAATATGTGACTTACTTAGGTGATATCCTTTTCAATTGTCCTAGAAACGTGAGACCTCTCTCTCCCTCTCAATTATATTATAATGGATCTCGTAATTCCTAAAGAGGATCTGGTGTCCTCAAATGGTTATTTACTGGTGTGTTGGGCATGTATAATTATTTTTGTTTTAAACAGTGCTATGATTAGTACTAAATGTGAGATTACTTGAATAGTGACTCATTTTCTTCATGTCCTAAATGATGAATTATTATATGTCTTTCGCTCTTTATTAATTTCTATGTTTTTAGTTTATCTATTTACAATAATTTCCTTTTTAGGAACTCATGCACTTTTATACACCGTATGTACCTCTAGCGCCTCTAGAGTAGTACCGAAAGAGGATATCCGCTATCTCTACGTATTTAAATGTATAATGAGTAGGACTATATGTATGTACCACTTATGGG
Organism: Rosa chinensis; assembly: GCF_002994745.2. Taxonomy (NCBI): domain Eukaryota; kingdom Viridiplantae; phylum Streptophyta; class Magnoliopsida; order Rosales; family Rosaceae; genus Rosa; species Rosa chinensis. The sequence goes on from NC_037092.1 coordinate 58,537,684, forward strand.
TACTACCACTAGCTTCTTGTCTGTCTATAAATGGCAGCGGAATGATATGTAACGGCCTATTATGGTTTGTGATGAATATACTATTTCGCCCTTGTGGCATTACTCAAAAAAAAAAAAAAAATCATGTCTTTGCTGAAAAAAAAAAAAACTTGTCTTTCGCTCTTTTAATAAAAAGGTAAAATCATGTGGGGTCAACAAAATCATGTCTTTCGCTCTTTTAATTTCCATATTGCCCTTTCTATTTATGTAAACTTTAATAGTTGAAGGATATTGGTAAAAGTCAGAATGATAGTCAAATATAAAAAAATAAAAAAACTACCCATCCACTTCCTATTTCTCTACAGGCGACTGCCTACTATGCACAATTTTTTACCCTCTCTCTTGTTTGTAATCTAAGTCTTTTATTTATGAGAAAATATTTCAAACAGTATCCGAACTAAGGTCGACTCCTAATTTCAGTACCCGACTATGCAAAACTATCACTTTGGTACCCCAAGTTTGAAGCTCGACCCAAGAATGGTACACGTCGTCCATCATAGCGTTAAGTCTTTGTTACGTGGCAAACCATGAGGGCCCTCAAAATATGTCATGTGGTTAGTTAGTTAACGCCGTGATGGACGACGTGTACCATTCTTGGGTCAGACTTCAAACTTGGGGTACCAAAGTGATAGTTTTGCATAGTCGAGTACTGAAGTTAAGAATGAGCCTTAGTTCGGGTACTGTTTGTAACATTTTCTCTTTATTTATTAACCCCACATGCATAGTGTGCGAGAAGTTGAAAAAATTCTGTCACCACCCATATGTATACTTATATGTGTATATTATGATGATGCAATTGCATCATACCAACTACATGCATTATCTCATGAAATGGTATGTGCATAATTTTGATAAGCTAACACCTCACGCAAGATTGCAAGCTCGAGAGGAATTTGAACTATCCAAAGCGAGCGTCCCATGTGCTATATTATATGCAACCTACTGGTCTTTGCCTATTCAGTTATTGTCGGTGCTAGATTGCATTATTGATCTAGAAGTTGATTATAGATAAGGTTAAAATTACCTTAGGTCATAACAGACAAGTATAACCATGTACTGTCCTATAGCCATATGCAATATGCCCCTTTCACTTCCACTCATCTTTGTGTGCAAGACTAGTATATCATAGACTATTGCGTGCTTCCTTTTGGCAATTCTTTTGATAATTCAAGTAACTTTTTTCTTTATTCTTCTATTTTACCAACTTCTGATATAGAATTAGTGCATGCTTTTTCTTTCCTTGAAAAGTTGTGGCAGATTCGGTCTCAGCATGCTTTATCCTCAGCAATTGTTTCTGGTGTGGCCACAATCTACTAATATCTTGAGCTTGACTCTCTAATGGCACCACTTTTCAATCTTTAACAAATTGCATTTTTTGCTCTTCTAGCTTGACCACATACTACCAGCCGATTCTGCTTTTGCTTGATTTCTACGTAAAGTAGATACTATTATAGTCTGCGGTTACCTCTTTTTCTTTCCCACTAGCTCGTATATACAATTATATGTATACTCAGTCCAAGAACATAAACAGTGTTAGTAAACATAGGAAATGTATACACTGATTTATGCCATGATTCATGGATAAGTGCCCTGGTCTGAACGATGCTGAGTTCTGTACTTGTACCCAGTAAAGTATGCCGTGATGATTAAATTATGGATCCATTTCCCATGCTCCCTGATTTTGCTGAGAAATCAAAAATGTCACATCACTTGAATTCAGGTGGTTTTCACATTTTATGATTCTTGTCACTAGGTTTTACCTAGAGGGATGTGATTAAATATTTTGCCAAATGAAAAAAGAATGGTCTGCACTTGTAATCAGGATCTGATGGGCCTGGTTTGGTTTAATCCTTTAACCCAATGATGAAAGTAATAACTTTTATTTTATTTTTTTATTTTTTTTTAAGGGAGGTAAAAGCTATTTTTTATCCAGAGAATAATTTGGTCACCTCTATTCTGGTTTTAGCACTCATTCTGGTTCTCAAAACTTTGACCAATTTTACAACATTTTCAGAAATGACATTCTTGAAGCAGCCTTCAATAAAATTCCACGCTCATTTCCTTCTCTTGGTACTAATTTAATTTAGTAGACTAATTAGTCTCCATTAATTGTGTGATTACACCCCCAATCTAGCAGCTAGAAAGGGAACTTGGGACACAGCAGCAGAGGCAGGGCATGGAGATCAGAGCATCACAATGAAAATTCCATGCATTGAGTTAGCCAGCTTCTTCATCGAGAAGCAGAGGCCAGAAGTCTAGTAGATGTTTGTTCAAGCAGTGAAACCAAAAGCCAATACACTTCCAACAGCTACTGGCAAGTTCCTCGAAGATACCCTGAGCAGTTCAATCAGTTTCAGTTCAATACAGCTCTCTGAGATTATCTCAAGCTAAACCAACCACCAGGCCAATCCTCTCCAATTCTTAAACACCACCAAGGAATATATCCCATTTATAGAAAATTAAATCCATTTACACTCCAACAACAGAAACCATAACCACACTTACATTGATGCTTCTTTCCAAAACCTTGGTTCATCTCTATCCACTAGCTGGGAGGGTTCAATGACGATGTCACCATTGAGTGCAACGATAGCTTTTCCATTTGTTAAAAGTCAGATTTATCGCCACTCCTTGAATTTTATCTCCAACTTACTTCAGCACTTTCTTCGCACCTGTACTACTGATGCTGCCTTGGATGTTCTGCTTTTTCAACTCACGGTCTTTTTAATGTGGTGGGATGGTTATTGTCGTCTCTCTTTAACACAAGATCACAGATGCATCTGTGCACAATTGTACAAAGCTGGTGAGATAAATGCACTTCCAGGGAAAATTAATAGGTCTGTGAAGTTATTTACAAATCTCCTTTCCTACACAACTTACCAAGCATCTGTACAGCCGAAGTCCAGAAGTTGCACAGAGAGAGCAAAGCCACACAAAAACCTGAAAATTTTAAAATCCCAGCATAATATATCCGATCATAACAGTCCAACTATCCTACATCTTAGAAAACAACAGATATGACTCTATAAGGATATATGAGAAGATATCTCTACAGTTGCAAGAAAATATCTGTACACCAGTTGCAGCCTCATTCCAGGCAAAGCAAAGCAACTTGCTGAGCAAATTATGTTCATCAGAGAGAAGTTAAAAAAATCTAGAAACTAAAAGCAGCTAATAATGAAACTTTGAACTATATTTGCATCATTGCTATGCATTTTTCCAACAATATTGTTATGTAATGTAACACGCCTACCAACTTCGACTGCTGAAAATATGACAATAGCCTACCTATAAAAACCCATGATTATCTCAAAGGTGCAACAGTTCCGGACTTTATTGTTATAGCGAGTAATCTGTTCAAAGAAATTAACTTCATAATGATTTATGATCACTGGAAACAAGGAGATCCACTTTACTATGAAAAATTTCTGCTTAACTTATTAGGCTCTCCATACAAAGTCCTTTAATTCATCACATAAGGTGAAAGTCCTGATGATAAACCATAAAAGAGACTCCTTGCAGATAACAGCTAGTAATTTTGAGTTCTAGTAGCTAGTCCTGTGTATGCATATTACCTACTTTCCCTCATTCCTGTTGTGTATATATGACACATCAAAGATAGGATATTCATCATGCTACTTTAGGAAATTCTTTCCATAATTTAAGGAGCTTCTTTGTTGTGTTCATATGCACATATGATAAATTGATAACTAACACATATCCCATACTCCCTGATCTAAGATGGAAATCAGAAATTCCCATCACATAAATTCAGGTGCTTTCCACATTTTAGATTTCTAATTACTCATGACCAGGAGTAATATACATGGGCTGTAAAAATGAGCAATATTGAGTGATAGGCAAACGTAAAATCTTATGAACTTATTTGTGTTCCTCCTCCCCCAAAAATGTTATTTTCATCATATGATGGTACTCACATCAATGGCTAATATAGAACTCACAACAAAAGGCTAACAATTTTGTACACACACAAGGATGACTATGACCACATTGTTACACATTAACGACATATAGATGATGCAAATGTTGTGGTAACTTCTTTCCTCATAGTTACAGATGATATACTAGCTTATTAATTCCTAACTTTCTGTGTATGCAGGCAAAAAGGTCTGGAAATTCAACCACAAAAAAAGAAAAGGGAAAAAAAAATAGATCTGGAAAAGAGGCATATTTGTAACAAACAGGATATAAGAAAAATTGCATGTCTATAGGGAGTCAAGATATTGTAGTTACGTAATACGATGTAAGGGATGTCTCTTTTCCTTTAGCTAGAAACTTGTCTATAAAGAACCAGAAAAGTTGGAAATTCTAAGCCTTACCTATTAGCCCAAAAAAAAAAAAAAATCCACACTTGGTGAGGCTAAAAGTCAGATGACATTGGACCATTGATCCAGATAATATGCTCCATTACTACATTAAAAGGTAATTCTTTTCAGGAAAAAAAAAAAGCAAAAAGAAAAGTAGTCACTAGTCACACTCCCAAAAAGTTCTTCTGCACTCCAAACGCAATATCTAATTATTTTCACAACTAACAGGAGTGCAATGCATGATGACTCTCTGGGACTGCATATAACATTGCCCAATTAATGAATCACATAACTCCAGGTACTCATACCTCTTTCTCATTTTAAGCATCCAAACACTATGCACAAATAGAACCATCATAGACTGATATATTTTTGTTTTTCACTCCTATTCATATGGTACAAATAATTCTTTAATAAGAGATGTAAAATACCTTATAACAGCTGAACTTTGCAGAATGTCACCCCAATCGTAAGTGGCTCCAATGTATCTACCGTAGGAACTGATGAAAACTAGCACATTTTGTCATGAATACTTTGGCTATAAGTAACCTTAGTTTGATCAATATGAGAATCATCCCATGTCTTGGCTTCAGATGGAGAGCATAAAATAGCATTTTTTGCACCAGAAAAGGAGTTTGAGATCCCATTTCTTTGGCTATTGAGTCTGAGGTTGTTTCTGACAAAGACGAGATCCTCCACTCTCTCCACTCTCATTCTGTTGGATGTTTCTGGACCAGGAAAGTCATATTCTTGACAGACCTCTTGACACATTGCAATGCTTGAAACCTGACTCAAAACTTTTATAGCTAGTGTCTGCAATTCAGGTGTTTCGAAACCAAAGTTCTCCCACCATACAACTGGGTCCATTTTATCCCTACAATCGACAGCATCTTCATCTCCCAAGGATCCCTCCAGCCGCCAGTAAGAGCTGAGCTGTTCTCTAAGACCCCGCCTGTTTGCACTTTCAGACTCGTATCTTTCTAAGGTGGCTTTCCAACCCCTCATCACAACTTTATCTTTGGTTTGACCTTTTCCATGGTACCGAGGATTCAGTAAGTAACCAGTTGCATGAAGTGGAGAAAATAACACATCCCATCTGTTCTCTATCAGCTCTTCCAATTGTTTTACTGTGCCTTCATCAATACCCTTATTCCTCAAAGCTTCAAGAGCCTGCACCCGCCAATCACAAACATCACCCATGACAAGTTTTTCAACATTAAGGGTAGCAATCAATCTTACGAATGGCTCAAACAATTGCAACAGCAAATATGCATCGCTCCAGAAATCATCCCTTAAAATGGCTTCTTCAATACTTAAAATGTCATCTGGATTACTAATCTTCCATTGCTTCCACCCTTCACTATTAACTAACTCTTGAAGCAGTCGCTTGAGCTCAAAAATCCTCTGGACAATGCAGAAGGAAGGTGCAAACTTCATAGATGGTGGATCAGAGCTTCCCTCCATATTTTGATTGAAACTACATGGAGAAAACTGCTGGTATGTAGTAATGCAATGCTTAATTTCCTTAGCACATAGGACAACAGGTTTTAACAAATCCATCTCTGCTATTTCTTCCATCAACATGCATATAGAGTTTGAAGTGCAAGGAGACCAAAATATATGAGGAAAACTTGACAACATAAGTGAATCAGATAATTTACTAGTGTCATCTAGATGAGAGATTATCTGCAGCACATTTCTGGGCCCAACTTCCATGATAATATCACCAAGGACACCTGAAAATACATTGTCTGCTCCGTCAATGTCATCTATATCTACTGCTTTTAGATACATAAGTCCTCTTGGATTGGAGATGAATATATTGATGTGGAAGCAACCCAGCATGCTTTCTAAGCAACCAACACACAATATTGTGCATCCCGTGTGAGGCCAAGACTCCCTAACTAGAGCCAAAGATTTCTCTATCCTTCCTCTCTCTCTACTTAAAAAAGAATCAGAAAGCTCATCTACTGATGGGGGTTCATATCCAGGACCAAAACAACCAATTGCTTTTACCATGTCAAGAAAGTATGGAGAGTTGGCAGCATTGACACTCAAAGCATGAACATAGAAAAATCTAGCTACTATTTCATCCATATCTTCTTTAGTGGTGTCGGGAAGAGTTGATCGTGAAATCCGAATGCGCTTGCTAGGCTTTGCACTCCCAGAAGTTAATTTCTTCTTACGAGTTAAGCGTTCTTCCTCTAAGATATGAAATGCTTCTCTTAAAGACCCATCTATTGCTGGGCAGCTTTTAATACCAACACCAGTAAACCCAAGTAGGTGGGCTCTAACACGTGAATAAGATCCATTGTACCGTAGGTTACAGTGGTTGCATCTCCACCTTTTGGTACCACTCCCTTTGTCAAACCTACCAAATATGCTAACATGCTGCCATCCCCACTTCTCAGATTCTGATGACATTCTTTCAAGCTTGGTTGGTGACAACTGCATATGGACAAATTGACAATTGAATAACGATAAAGGTTAAGCCAGTCATCAAGGGTATACCAAAAATAAAATTCCATCATCCACATACCTATGTTGGCATATAATATGAAATTCAATTTTTTCTGAATGTTGTCAAATAAGAATGCAATACTAGTAATGAGATGTATTTGACCCTTGTGATCATTTGAACAAATAACCACCTTTCACGATGTCCTACATGACAGCTGCTCAAGATAGTAAACCACCTGGTTGTTTACTTTACAAAACTAAAGAGAACAAACCAGATGTTGATAATAAAACTCTAGTCTCAAGGAACATTTATAGTCGACACTTCATGCTTTCAATCAGCCATTATAGCACCATCCCACTAGTCACTATGCATGAAGGTGAGCAAACTGGTTAAAGTCAGCTCTAGCTCCTTTTCTTTTCCCAGGTGCCTGTCCTTGACCTTTTTCATTGCTTTGAACCCAATTTTAAACTTCAAGAGGTGAAATGTAACCCCCAAACCTTAGTATCAAGAACCACTATCAGATTCTACAGAATGACAATTGCAACAACTATATGTACCTACTCCTATAAAAACATAGGATTGCTTCTCTCACTCAGCACATCCCATTTCAACTGAATTCCTTTTACTTCCAATTTACAACTCCAGTCGACACAATGCTATGTTTAATGCAATGTGATTAATCCAACAATGCCATTCGAATACAAGTAATCACATAGCTGAACAATAGCCAAAGCTAGAAATATCAATCGAAAAAGGAAAATATACATATCATGAATTGAGATAACAACATGTTCCACTCTTCTTATATATGACTACATATAATCCTGAGCTACCCATGAATTAAGGTTTCTGGTAACCTCCAGTATTATTTCAAATAAGGACCTTGTACTTATTCTGTCTTCATTACTCAAGAAAAACGCTTCTTGTCAATCACTTAACTAACTGTTTACCAGTTCAGTTGTTGAAATATGTAATTAGTAAATGTACAGAAATAACAGTGGAATGCAAATTCTGCAAGCAGAAGCCACTTGGGTTTTCATTTTTTAATAAATATAACATAACCCAGAGTTCTTCTTCGATACCAGAAGTCTAGAACAAAGTCCAATATGATTCACTCTGCAAAATAATGCTGCTACTTCCATTATAGAAAGTGAGACTATGGCAGATTAGACAGCAATGAAATACATGAACTGTTTGCTGAAGAGAGGCAAAATGAAGTGCAACTAGTTTACCTGAAATGATGAGCGGGCTTTTTGTTTTTGGCGGGGCAGATTCGAGCGTATCGAAACCTGGCGTTTCTTTCGTAGGGTTTCTGGGTCAACTCGTTTTAAGTGCAGAGAAAATGCGATCCGTTTCTCAAACTGATCCGTTTCTGCCTTTGTAATATATTATTGTTCTCTCTCTTTTTCTTTTTCTTTTTCTAGCTTTTCTCAAAAACCATTTTCTAACTTCACCGTTGTAATGAGTTGAGTTGTGTTGGGTTTGTATTGTATCAACGCATTAAATGTGTCACTATAGACGGGCTACATGAGTTTATTAAACGAGCTACGTGAGTTTATTTTGTGTCTGCAGGTTGACATGCAAATGACCTGTTTATTATTGGGTCTTAGCGGGTTGATATACAAATAACTCGTTTTGTAATCGTGAGGGTTTAACTTGTTTTATTTCGGGTGGGTTTCGAATCGTTATTAGGTCATATCGGAATTAACAGCCCTCATGACTAATCTAAGGTCAGTGTACTAAAAATCTCTCATATCTAACTTACACATTTTGTGGTTTTTTTTTTTTTTTTTAAATTACACATTTTGTGGTTATGGTGTGTTTGTTTTTTTTTTTTTGCCTCAGAAGTAAATACATACTTATGACTGTGAGATGTTAATTTTATTACTTTGCATAAGTTTTTTTTGTTTTTTTTTGTTTTTTGTTTTGTCATGATTATGAATTGTCAGACGCAATTTGATCACATTAATTGAAAACTTTACGAAATAAGCTAAGTTGAAGATATAATTATAACGGGTCACTTGAGAGTCAACTCATCAAAACACAATCAATAAACAGGTGGATTTCGATTCAATCTACCACTCACAAATAACCTAGCTTAAATAGTAAAGTTATATATATATATATATATATTTAGTGTTAAAGTAAAATGACAATTGAAATTAGTCTACTCATTTTATTTCATAGTCCCTTTATATAGGGATAGAATTACAACGGAAATATCAATTACATTAAATACATTGAATGTTGATTGATCTATAATTGTGCTGATTGATGGTAATCGTTGATTCCTTGATTCCCTCTCCGTCAGTTGCTTTGACGAAGGCACACAATATGTTTTTCCTTTAACACTCCCCCTTGTGCCAAGTCAAAGACGAAATGGTGCATGAGTTGTTGCCTCACTAAAAACCTTGCCAAGTAACAATAAAAAACCTGTGGGACAAAAATACACCTTAGTCGAAGGAAAAGAGCACAACGCACCTTCTACATTTGAGAATGACATGTGTGTGTTAGACTCCCCCTGACGTCTACACCTCCCCCTGATCTTTACATTAATCAAGTGAGCTTGGAAAGTCTTCGTATTCCTATGTTTTTCACATGTTTCTCAAATGTGGCCTTAGGCAGTGATTTGGTGAACAAATCTGCCACATTCTCCTCAGACCTTACTTGATTCTCTTGAATCTTGAGGAGAGTTTGTTGTTGCTGATTGTAGGAAAACTTTGGCGATATGTTTTTTGTATTATCCCCTTGATATATCTTAGCTTCATCTGTTCGATGCAAGCTGCATTATCTTCATAAATGCAAGTAGGCTCTTCAGTGGTAGAACTCAAACCACTAGTCCCTCGAATATGTGTAATGATAGCTCTTAACCATATACAGTCATGAACCATCTCAAGTAGAGCAATGATCTCTGAGTGGTTCGAGGAGGTAGCCACAAGGGTTTGCTTGGTTGATCTCCAAGATATCGCCGTGTTCCCAATGGTGAATACATAACCATTTTGGGAACGACCTTTATGTGGGTCATAGAGGTACCCAGTATCAGCAAAACCAACCAAAACGTCATTTGGTGTTTCAGTGTAGTGAGTGGCGCTTTCACCATCAACATTTCCTTTAGGGATTGCAGTTCCATATGCGGTCCCTCTTGTCTCTCTGTAGGGAAATAACAGTCCCAAGTCAATGGTTCCTTTTAGGTATCGAAGATGTTCTTGATACCATTCCAGTGACGCTGCGTTGGCGCTGAGCTAAATCTAGCTAACAAGTTCACTGAGAATGCAATGTCTGGTTGAGTAAATTGGGCTAAATACAATAATGCGCCTATTGCACTTAGATAGGGAATTTCAGCTCCCAACACCTTTTCGTCATCTTCCTTTGGACGAAATGGATCTTTCCTTGCATCCAAACTTCGACCGATCATGGGAGTGCTAGCAGGATGCACTTTGTCCATGTTATATCGCCTGACTTTTGGACATACGCAGACTGGTGGATTAGTATTCCACAAACTCGGTGTTCTAGTTCAAGGCCTAGAGAGAATCAAGTTTTCCCAAGATCCTTCATCTCAAATTCGGATTTCAAGTAGCTCGCGGTTTCTCTTATTTCATTAAGAGTACCTATTATGTTCATATCATCGACATATATAGCTACAATTGCAAATCCAGAACTTGTTTTCTTTATGAATACGCAGGGGCATACTTCATCGTTCTTATATCTCTTCCCAATCAAGCAGTCACTTAGACGGGTATACCACATCCGCCCGGATTGTTTCAATCCGTAAAGTGAGCGTTTCAACTTAATTGCAAACGCACTCTGTGGTTTAGAGTCACTTGACTTGGGTAATGTAAAGCCATCAGGCACTTTTCATATATATCTCTGAATCTAGATCCCCATAGAGATATGCAGTAACCACATCCATGAGCTGCATTTTCAGTCCTTCGGAAATTACTACGCTAACTAAGTAACGGAACGTTATAACGTCCATTACGGGAGAGTATGTCTCCTCGTAGTCAATTCCAGGGCGTTGTGAGAAACCTTGCGCCACAAAGCGAGCCTTGTACCTCAAGACTTCATTCTTCTCATTACGCTTTCTGACAAAGACTCATTTATGTCCTACAGGCTTTACACTTGGTGGGGTTAGCACTACCTGACCAAATACCTGTCTCTTTGTCAGAGAATCTAATTCTGCCTGGATTGTTTCATTCCATTTAGGCCAATATATTAATCTGCTCTTTGTTGACATTTTGCAATAGAGCGTGGTTCGATATCATCGTGCTCTATGATTCCTTGAGCAACAGTATATATCATCAATGTGTATGGAAGATCTTTCTATCAACTCATACCCACTCACATAATTCTCTGAGATTTCTTTGTTCTCTGGAATCATTTTTAACATCGGAGCGTCCTCCAGTATTGATTCATGGACATAACTATAATCAGAGACAATCTCATGAGAGGGATTCTATACATTGATGATTGGTTTGTGCCTTACTCACCCTCTTCTTCCTTGGGTGAGTGTCAATCAAACCAAGTGGCCTCCCCTTCTTCCTTGGAGAGCCACGGCCTTAACCACACCTCCACTAAGTGCGGTTGCAGTGCCTCTATCTGCGGCACCGTGCCCCTTGTTGGGGACTTCTAACCTTGCAGGCACATTTGCAGCTGGTATATGTAATCTCGTCACTTTTGCGATATCAGTAAACACATCATGCATCGAATCTGCTACATTCTGAAGATCGATTATTCTTTTCACTTCACTTTCACTTTGTGAAGTGCGGGGATCAAAATGAGACGGAGTGGGGACAAACCACGACAATTCCTGTCGTTCCCTTGGAAAATCCTTTTTCCTATCTCCCCCTAACGACGGGAAGACTGTCTCATCAAAGTGACAATCTGCAAATCTAGCGGTAAAGAGATCGCCTGTCAAGGGTTCCAAATAGTGGATAATTGTTGGGGATTCGTATCCAACATAAATACTTAATCGTCTCTGAGGACCCATTGTAGTGCACTGTAGGGGTGTAATAGGCACATATACTGCGCAATCAGATATGCGTAAGTGTGAAATGTCAGGCTCATATCCAGTTACCAACTGGTACGCAGAAAATGGTTGGCTAGCAGTAGGTCTAAAACGAATGAGTAAAGCTGCGTGAAATATTGCATAACCCCATGCAGATATAGGCAGGTTGGTGCGCATAACCAATGCCCTAGCCATCATCTGTAGCCTTTTGATGGTGGCTTCTGCGAGACCATTTTGTGTATGCACATGGGGTACAGGATGCTCTACATCGATCCAAATAGATATGCAATGGTCATCAAATGCTTTTGATGTAAACTCTCCAGCATTATCAAGCCTTATAGACTTGATAGGGTGATCAGGGTGGTGAGCCCTTAAACGTATAATCTGTGCTAGGAGTATTGCCGCATTTCTTGTGGATAATAAAATGACATGTGACCAGATTATCGAAGCATCCACCAGAACCATAAAGTCATGGAATGGTCCGCATTCTGGATGGATAGGTCCACAGACATTTCTTTGTATCCTTTGTAAGAATGGAATGTTTTGTTTTGTATCTTTAGCATAGGAAGGTCTCGATCCTGTTTTTGCTAAAGAGCAGGCTTTGCAAAACGAGTGATGTGCCTTTGAAATAGTCAATGAGGCATAATGGGAGGGAGGTAGTGCTTCTGGTACTTCAGAAGGCAATGACTGCATTTGAGCAATACTAGAACCGACACCTTGCAGTGTGGCGGATTTTTCTCCCATTTTTCACTCGAAAGAAGGATGTCCGTGTGAGTTCTTTAAAAATACGGATCATCATCTCACGACCGGGGTGCCCTAGGCGGTCATGCAAAAGCCTGTATGAGTCAGTGTCCCACATTTCATTGTTGGTGACAGTATAGGACTCAATGATCCGAATCGTAGTGAGCTACAGTCCACTAGATTGACTCATAAGTTTCTCTAAGATGCGTTTCCTTCCACAGTCATTAGATGTAATATCAAGGTATTCAGTTCCATTCTCACGATGTGTTTTTACATGATAACCGTTGGCACAAATTGCTTTGAAACATTAACAAGGTTCGATTAGCTCTTGGTGCATATAGAGCATATCTCATTTTCTTTAGAGTATTTCTATTTTAGTAGAATGAGAATCTTTGCATTCTAAGAATTTTCTTTTTTCTGGATGTATTGCTTTACATCTATATAATGTTATTTCGAACCATGTAAATATGTGTATAGGAAATAAATTTGAATAAATTCAGTGCTTCAGAATAAAATTTAAAATTTATTAATAAGACAACGATAATCAAATCAAGGTCTTGTTCTAATTCATCAAACCATTAATGTAATAAACTTTAAGACTAAGCAAGCAATAGTCTTATTAAAAATGAGGCATTATGCCTTCACATCTGTCTTTGGAAAATAAATAAAGCAGATCAGTCAAGATTGAGAGCATCCATTGACTTAGCAAGTTCCTCTTTGCCATTGAAGTCTGTAATTGTAAGGTTGACGTCTAGGTCATGACCTCCTTCTTCCATATAGTGAGTCTCTTGTTCATTAGACTCTCTATACTTCTTGTAATTGGCTGCTACTTTGTTGTTTGCTTGGCAGTTCTTGTACCAATGCCCAATGAATCCACACCTATAGCATGGTTCATTGTCAACTCTTTCCTTTTGCATCTTGTTTCCATGATCCCCATGTCCCTTTCCACGTGGTGCATGGTTGCCACGTGGGAAGGGATCAACACGTCTAAACGCCCTTGCATTGGAGTTATTTCCACCTTTCATTTTTCCATAATTAGCCTCGGGAATTTTCTTTGTCCTAGTGGGCCTGGTATTGTTGTTCAAGAGAATCTCATTATGTCTCTCAGCCACTTGCAGTAGGCTTATTAACTTATTGAAAGTTGTGATTCTTTTGTTGTCATACTCCAACTTATACTGGTTCGCTAGTATAAATGCTGAAGTAGGAAAGGTGGTAAGAGTCTTATAGATCATATCATCTTCTGTGATTTCCCTTCCACAGAAATTGAGACGTGCCTTAAGGCGCAACATGTCCTTGTTGAAGTCATTGACCCTTTTGTAGTCAAGCAAGCGGATTCCATTCCACTGAACGGCCAATTCTGGGAGCAAAATGTCATGAATGTTCCCAAAATGTCCCTTAAGGGCATCCCACAGTTCTTTGGGTGTCTTCAACTGAAGCTACTCCTAGCGTAGGCTAGGATCAATATGTCGCCTCATAAACATTAAGGCATTTGCTTTCACCTTATTAGATGGTTCATCATCTTTGGGGTCGGTAATGGTGGCAATGTAGTCTTTTGCCATAAAGGCAGTTTCTACATCGGAAACCCAACGGTGGTACTCAAGTCCGTCTGAGTCCAAAATGTTAAATTCAGGTCGAGATGGATCAGCCATCTACATAAACAAAAGAGAAGAAATAAATTACGCAGTCATAAAGACATCCACATGAATTATTTTCCAAACGTATGAATTAGATTTCAAGACCAAGATTCGTAATGGTCACATTGTTTTTCGATGCTATGTGAAAATACTTTATCACGGTAATGTTGTGTGTATAATGCGCATGAAATTTCATTATCATGGCAAAGCGGATTGTATATGTTGCATACTAGAAATTAATCATATTTAAACATAGCATATATAAAAATAAACTACATGGCATGCTCAAATTTCACAAATATACAACAAATTATATTCTACACATAATAATAGCAAGAATATATCATGCATAAAGTAAAATGTAAACAATAGCATAATACAAAGCATGCGTAGGCATAATTTATATATGCGTAAATAAAAATAAGAACATGCTCAAAATTTCATAATAAACCATAAACAATAAAATATAAAACATGCTTAAACAGAATTATAAATCATGCTTAAATATAATCATATAAAACATAAATAATAAGGCATACTTAAAATGATCAAAATTATCTAACTAAACACGCTCAAAAAAATTCTAATTATAAACAATTAAATATAGAGCATGCTTAAAGATATAAATAAAATTCATATGCTTTAAAAGTATAAAGTAAATAAATAAAACATACCTGGTTGTGAGAAAGTAAAACAATCCTAGCACAAGCGCGTTTTGATGCAGGCGTGCGTAGCGATGTTTTTGGGCTTGAGAAAAACTGGGCCGCTTCCTCTTTTTTCAGCAATGGGCCACAAGGCCTTGTTTTTTCTTTGCTTTTCTCTTTTTTTTTTCTGGGCCCCAGGCCTACTTCTTTTGTTTGTTGTTTTATCTTTTTTTTTATTCGGGCCGCATGGCCTGTTTCTTTCTTTTGTTTCTGGGCCGAAAGGCCTGCTTTTGTTGTTGTTGTTGTTGTTGTTGTTGTTGTTTTTTTTTTTTTTTTTTTTTTTTTTTTTTTTTTCCGGTTTGGGCCGAGTTTCTTTTCTAGGCCTGTAGTTTTTTTTGGCCTGGTCCCTTTTCTTTGGGCTGGGTTTTTTTTCCCTATCTTTTTCTTTCTTTCTTATTTTTCTTCTCCTTCGCGTTTCTTCCCTCTCTTCTTTCTGGATTGCAGATAATGGCGAAGCTGCTGCGGGTTTCGGGGCATTGCAGCAGGGGTGCCGGGAAAGTGGGTGTGCGCGCGGGTGCTGGGAAGTAGGGAGGGAGGCCGATCGTGGAGGCCGGAAGAATGATTTGAAGAGGCCGGTCTGTGGGGCTGCTCTCGTGGCGGAGGGGGGGAGGCTGGCTGGAGGCCGCAGCGCTGGATGAGGGAGGCTGCTGGGTTGGGTCGAGGTTGCAGTTGGGATGGACTGCTGCTGCAAGGCAGGATCTGTAAAGTGAGCGAGGCCCGGGTGGAGGCTTGGAGCCGCGCGGACTGCTGCTGGGATCTGCTGCAGGAGGGTTTGGCCGGTGCTGCGCTGCTGCAAGGCGCTGGGATGCAGGGTGCTTGCTGGGCTGTGCGGGCTCCGGCGGTGCATGACGGGCGTCTGGGCGGCCGGAAGAAGGATCTGGACCGTGCGTTTGGGCAGCAAGTGGCCTAGGCTAGGCCTGGTCTTGGCGGCCGGAAGAAGATTTTTTTTTTTTTTAGTTGGTGGAGGTAGGAAAAAGGAAGAAAAAGATTTTTTTTTTCTTCTAGGGTTTTGGTTTCTTTTCGATAGAAAGAAAACTAGAAAATTATGATTTTTTTTTCTATTGGCTATTTGCTCTGAGCGTGCTGATAACGTGTTAAAGTAAAATGACAATTGGAATTAGTCTACTCATTTCATTTCATAGTCCCTTTATATAGGGATAAAATTACAACGGAAATATCAATTACATTAAATACATTGAATGCTGATTCATCTATAATTGTGCTGATTGATGGTAATCGCTGATTCCTTGATTCCCTCTCCATCAGTTGCTTTGACGAAGACACACAATATGTTTTTCCTTTAACATTTAGTATTTATTTAGTTATATGGGTTCAGGTGTGTCTCTTATAAGTTATATATAAAAAATTATAATGATGATTATTGTGAAGTTATGTAACCTATTTATTTCGATGATATGTGCATTCATGGTATAAAATGTAAGTCCAAAGTCAACTTTTCCTTCAAAGATAAGGATTGTTGGTTGGTGAATGTGGTAGGCTTAAAGAAATCTTACAGCACTATGAAGAGGCCTCGAGGCAACAAGTTAACTTCCAGAAGAGCTGCATATCATTCTCAAAGAATGTCTGTATGGGGTTGCAAGAGGAACTAGCTGAGGTGCTTGGGGTGATGTGGGTTGACAAGCATGACAAGTATCTAGGTCTCCCAACTGAGGTACGTTACTCCAAGATCGAAGCTTTTCAATTCATAATGGAGTAAACTAGAAATAAAATGAATGGTTGGAAGGAGAGGTTCCTTAGTTATGCACGGAAGGAAGTGATGATAAAGTATGTTGTTCAATCAGTGCCAGCCTACATAATGAGCTGTTTCAAGCTTCCTAAACATCTTTGCAATGAAAAGCATAGGTGCATGGCAGAGTTTTGGTGGGGAGATTCGGATAAAGGTCCCAAAATTCATTAGGTTGCATGGGATAAAATGTGCATCCCAAAAGAGGAGGGAGGTCTTGGATTTTGGAATATGGAGTTCTTTAATCAAGTTCTCTTAGCTAAGCAAGGATGGAGACTAATCCGGAATCCAAATTCACTCTTGGAAAAAACCCTGAAGGTAAGATATCATCCATTTACATATTTCCGGCACGCGGTTGTTAGTCCGGGTGATTCGTAAACTTGGCAAAGTTTGATGAAAGGAAAAGAGTTGCTACTTAGAGGTTTATGGTTTCAAGTGGGTTTGGGGTTGAGCATTTCTATTTGGCAAGATCCTTGGATCCCCAGACTGTATAGTTTTAGACCCTATTCGCTGGCACCCACTGGCCTGGAAGGTGTGCTTTTAGCCGATTTGATTGATTCAGATGTTGCGGAGTGGAGATTGGATAGGCTGGAATAGATTTTTAATGCTAATGAGGTGAAGTTAATTCAGAAAATTCCTCTAAGCTTGAGAAGTAGGACAGACCAGTTAGTATGGCACTTTTATAAGCGAGGCCTCTACAATGTTAAGAGTGGGTACCATATTGCACGTACTACCGCAGCTCTGCAGTCTCAAGCCTCTACTTCGAATGCTTCAGGAGGGAGTTATAGAGAGCTTTGGAAGAAGATTTGGTAGGCTAGGGTGCTACCTAAAGTACACTCCTTCATTTGGAGACTGGTAAAAAACATTGTCCCTACAAAGGACATGGGTACTTCTCCAGCTGCACACTCGAGCTGACCATGTCACTGACCAAGTAACTGTACCTGGTCAAGTCACTGACCATGTCACTGACCATGAGATAAGTTCCCATGTTCCTCATTCGAGTTGACTATGGTTGACCATGTCGATAACTTCGTCTTTTCGTCGCTAATTCCAATTAGCTCCATTTTAGCACGATTTCATCCGAATTCCACAACTTCGCTTATTTACTACAAAATAAATAAAAAATGTATTAATTACATAATAAATTGGTTTGGAGATTAGCTTAATTATAGTATTTTTGATATAATTACACGTATATAAATGCGTATAATCAGTTGTTCACAATGCAAAGAAAGCTTTGATGACTTCATTACAAGATATTCTATCGCAAGAAGAAGCTTTTTGGAAGTAATGAACAAAAGCTATTTAACTGTAGAAGGGTGATAGAAACTCCAGTTTCTCACATGGGAAGGAAGCAAATAGGAAGCATAAAAATCATTTGTCGGGCCTGTTTGATCATGCGAGGCAGTGGAGAGATGATGATGAAGGTATGTAAGAAGTTGTGACTTCATAGTCTTCAAAATTGTTTAGTGCTACTGCTCTTGATGTTTAGGTAGTGAATCAGACTCTAGAGGCAATTCAACTGAGTGTGACTAGTGTAATGAATTAGAAGATTTGTGTCCCTTATTCTGAAGAAGAATTCAAGTGTGCATTATTTCATATGTATTCTATGAAATCTCCGGGGCCAAATGAGATCCTCTTTTATTTTTTCTAGCATTATTGGAAGGATATATGGAGTGGTGTTATTGAAACAGTACAAAGCTTCTTACATACTGGTGATTTATTGAAGTAAATAAACTTACTCACATATGAGAATATGGCAGATTTACATCCTATTGCACTTTGTCATGTAATTTACATGCAAGCTGTGTTCTAAGGTGATTGCGAACAGATTTAAGTTTTTTCTCTCGTCTCTTATCTCTCATTTTCAGAGTGCGTTTGTGCCTGGGATACTGACTACAGACAATATTATGGTGGCCAATGAAGTGGCTCATTTTGTTCATAATAAAAGGGAGGGTCAAGATGGTTATATAGCATTGAAGTTGGATCTGAGTAAGGCCTATGATAGTATGGAATGGGCTTTTCTGTGTAAGGTATTGGGAAAATTTGGTTTTGCTTCTACGTGGATAGATGTTGTTATGTAGTGTGTTTGTTCTGTGAGATACTCTTTTCTGGTTAGAGGTAAACCTAGAGGCCTGGTTACTCCAACTAGAGGATTGAGACAAGGTGATCCTTTGTCACATCATCTCTTTATTATTGGGGCTAAAGGAATCTCTGCATTGTTGCAATAGAAGCAACGTATGAGATTATTACCAAGGATTGTTATTTGCACATGGGCACCTTCTGTTAATCACTTATTGTTTGCAGATGATAGCATGTTGTATGCTCAAGCTACACCAGAAGCTTTCTTTCAAGTTAAGGATGTTACACAAACATATTGGAGGGTCTCAAGTGAGGCAGTAAACTTTCATAAAAGTTTAGTTTTTTTAGAAAAAAATGTTGCTAGTTCTGAGCAAGTTAAGGTGTCTAATCTGTTAAGGATTGAAGTGGTGGAATCCTATGAATGATATCTGGAGCTCCCACTTATGTAGGATGCTAGAAAACAGCTACATTTATCTATGTCAAGGAATGGTTAACTGAAAAATTGAAACACTAGCAAGGAAAAATGTTGAGTGGTGCCGGCTATACTAATTAGAGTTGTTGCTCAATCTCTCCCAAATTTTACTATGAGTGTGTTCCAGTTGACAATGAATTTTTGTGAGGACCTAGAACAGATTTGTGCTAGATTTTGGTAGGGGAGCACATATGATAAAGTAGAGTACACTGGAAGAAATGGGATGATTTATGTCATGCGCGCCAAGGAAGTTGGTGGTTTGGGTTTCAGGAGTTTATTTGAATTTAATTCTTTGATGTTGGCTAAGCAAGCTCAGAGGGTTGCATCTAATTCAGAGACTCTTGTGACACAATTGTACAAAGCCAGGTATTCCTTTTGAAATGCAGAAGAACATGTTACTCCTTCCTACTCTTGCGGTAATATTTTTGGAATTAGAAATTTATTACATAAAGGGGCTCAATGATATAGTGTGAATGGTAATAGTGTTCTTATGTAGTCGGATTGTTGGATTCCTAGTACCATTATGCATAAACCGCATCCCATGGAACCGATGCAGGATGAACTAGCCAAGGTGAGTGATATCATTATTCTTTCTAGCTCATGAGCCAGATGAGCAAAAAGTTTGACTACTTTTGTACACTCTGATGCAAAAGCTATTCTTGCTATTCCCTTGAGTTCAAGGAGCCCCGATGATAGACTAACTTGGCATTTGGAGAAAAAAGGTATGTATATTGTCAATTCTGTAGAAGCTATTCTTGCTGTTCCCTTAAGTTCAAAGCTATTCTTCCTATTCCCGTGAGTTCAAGAAGGAATATAATAAACATTATCTAAAAAAATAAATTTTCCTAAGCCTAAATCAAGCTTCAAGATTCTATTTGCTTTTACTACTACCCATGACCCATTTCCCACATAGACATGGACCCACTTCTCTTTAGTACGGTACCCTGCTCTTTGTTAAACCCTGCAAGGAAGTAGTAATGTGTATTGGTGAGCCTGAAACAAACCCATAAGAATGAGGTGCTACATTAATAAAATTAACTTTTATAATAAAGACTAAATTTGGAAAAGACTCATCCTTCTTAATCATCCAAACTTTAAAACCACTGCAGTCCTTCTTCATATGCTCTATCTTTTTACAGAAAAAGCATTTAAACTTAAATAGCTTTGCAGCCTGACTCTGTAGATTTCCCTGAAACTTTAGTGTTAGTTGTTTTCTTCACTTTAAGCTTGTTCTGATTTTTCCACTTGGATTTCTCAACTAGGTTTACTATAGTGGTTGACTCTCTTTACTTCTTAATTCTATCTTCCTCATCCACACATATAAAGATCAGCTCATTAAGGTCCCATTTTTCTTTTTGTGCAATGTAGGTGGCTCTCAGAATGTTGTAGCTATTTTGCAGTGAATGAAGTGCAACATGCACTACCTGTGCATCCTTAACTCCCATACCTAGGTCACTCAGTCTAGCATTAATCTTAATCAGTTGCATAATATGTTCTCTCACATTCCTATTTTCAGAGTATTTTAGCTCATTAAACTTTTTGGATATCCTAGCACCCTCAGTCTTGTCACCTAGAGCCTCTAGGAAATCCACAGCATGCCCAGGTTCTTCTATAGATCCCCTAACAGTATTAGACATGGTAGTTCTAATGACATTTTTGGCCATCCTATTTGTTCTATGCCACTCTTTATAATATTTCTTGACTTCCTCAGTGCTATCTATGTCTAGCTCATAGGGTGCTCCTCAATCAGACATAAATCCATGTTTTGGTTCATGGAGAGGTAAAACTCAACCTGGTTCCTACATTTCTTATAATTCCAACCATTAAACATTTGAATCTGTCCAAGAGTCACAATAGAAAGTCCTAAAACAAAAGAAAAACAAACTGTGTAAGCCTTTTACCCCTTGTTATTAGAACTTTACTGAAGATTTTGTATGTTACATGCATAATAAAAATAAATAGGACATCAAAATATGTAATCAGTAATAAGCTTTAAAATTCAAAATCACAATAGTAAGCATAGAACCACATAAACTATATCAATATCAAGTAACACCTTTGTGGCATAAAACTCAATATTCTAATAATCATCATACTATATTAAGCAAAAGCTAGTTATTCCATGAAATAGTCAATATCTTTGGACAAAGAAAAGTTTCAAGGTATCAAAATAGGCATTTGTGTTTATATATGATGCTGTTCTGAATCAAGATTACACGGTGTACATACCCCCAACAATATGGAGTATTTACTACATCACCAAGCATAAGTAACACCTACTTAGGGACATCCACAAGACATGGCAAGGCCCAACCGAGACATGCATCGTGTAGCCCTATGTTCAGGCTACGCGGCGGTATCCGGAAGTCACAGATCCGCCACCGGGAAGCCACCTTTCCGCCCTTGCCAAGATGCCCCCATAACATAGCTTTCTACATGTTAAATAGACTAGAATAGTAACTTTGCTTGTCCCACATCGAAGAACAAGTAAATGAGAAGCATTCCTTCATCTATAAAAGGAATGCCTCCTCCCACAATCAACACATTCATTACATCTCTTGTAATCTTGTTAGGCCGCAAGGCTCGACACACTAGTATAGCTTTCAAGTGGACGTAGTCTCCCGCTCATGCGGAGGCGAACCACTATACTTCGCTTGTGTCATTCTCTCTCTCTCTCTCTCTCCCTCCCTCACTAAAGCTAACTAGAGATCCCAACGGATCCAAACGTTAACATTGGCGCCGTCTGTGGGAAGCCAACACAAAGGCTTCGTCACTTACCATTGAGTTAAGTCATCTTAACCGAGCTCAAAATAATTTCTTTCTTTGAGTTATACAATTGAAATCCTTAACGGTAACTTGTTCCATCGGGGTCGGTCAACGCCCGGCGGAGTCAATCAACGCTGACCAACTCCGGTCAACGCCAACCCAAAGTGGTCAACGCTGAACCACTCAAAAAAAAAAAAAAAAAAAAAAAAATTTTTGGCGGCAAAATCTTCTCTGGACACCCAGAGAATTACTGTGGCCACCCTCCTTCCCTGCATCAAGCCGCCAGCATTAGCGGCCAACACAGGCTCCGCCACACTTCTTCAACGGCAAAAGCTCCGCCAAGAACTACCATCTTCATCAGCCAACCGGCATCTCCGCCAAACCGCCGGCGAGCAAAGCCCAGCGCACTCCGCTGGCACCATCACAGCTCCGTCAGCGACAACCCGGTCCGCCAGGAGACGCTAGCGGCAAAACCTCCGCCGGCAGGCCGGTACACTGCGTTAGCAACGTTTGCCGGATAGCTTCACCGCTGGCCTAACCTTCCTCCGCCAGATCCAACCAGCAGCAAGGCCAGCACCTCTGCTGATGTTGCACCACCAGCAGCCAAGGATCCATCAGCGGCAATTCCACCGCCCAACTCCTCTGCTCACGGCAGCAACCGCTGACCCAGTCCGCCGGAAATGTTCGCCACCAAGCTCCAGCTTCCGCCGAACTCCATGTTCCGCCGGACCCCAGTTCTGCAGCTCTGGTCCTCTCTGTTCCGCCGAACCAGCTCCGCCTGACTCTTCTTCTCAACACCGCCTCCGCTCCGCCGGACTCCGTTGAGCAATCCCTGCTGCAAGTTGCACCTCCAAGTGCACACCAGGCTCCGCCGAACTCCCCCGCTAGGAGTCACCGGCGGCACACCACCGCCCAACTCGCAGCTCTGCCAGCCGCAACTCCGAGGCTCTGCCCAACCTGCAGCTCCAGGGCTCCGCCTAGCTTCGCCGCTGGGAGTTCCCCCGCCCAACTTGCATCCCCGCCGAACCGGTGATCCGCCGAACTGTAGCCCTCCGCCAAGCAAAATACCGCCATAACCCAGGCCTCCGCTAAACAAGGTACTGTTCTTGGATCATTACTCAGCTAAACAGCTCCGCCACCGCCACGCTGTGGCACCAACATCGGTGAACAGCTCTAGTGACACCAGCGGCAAACGCTATCGCTGGACACCCAATCCAAATTTTGCTTGGAGACCCATGGCAACTCTGATCTTCTCTTCGATCATCTCCGATCAGCGGTACAATATATATATATATATATATATATATATATATATATTCCGCTGATTCACTTGGGATACCCAGAAAACCTCTCTGGACACCATCCACCTTCAGTCATCACCCTCCGCTCGGCAAGGCTAGCGCCGGTATCAATCACAGCTCACAGCCTTGAATCTCCGCCAGGAGTCCCCACTGAGTCTCTGGGAGGGGCTCCGCTGTCCATGATAGCCAGGCAACACCGCTGGGTGACCTCCGCCGGATGGGCTCCGATGAGCAACTCCACAGCAGAACCATCTCTGCCAAAACTCCGCTGGCCCAAAATCTCCGCCAGACACATCCGGCGGCAAAAACACCTCCATTCATGGCTTCCAGCTTTAGCTTTCGATTTCTCTCCCTTCACAACAGTCAACAAGCTAAGTCCACAGATGCTCTGCTCTTCTCCTATCTTTATTGAAAGGCATCCATTGGAATTATGATTGCACACCACGTGCTCATGTGTGAAACAACATGATTAGTTTGCTGCCACCCATTACCTCTTACGTTATCTGCTCATTGTGATATACATATATCATGGGCACCACATGCATATTTCTGTCCTACACATAATTAATTATGAGTACAACATGATACATACCATACTAGACATCATGATATGCTACCATGGGAAGCATAACTAAGTGGCACGTGGCCTTGACTTCTCTTAGCTCAAGTGCATGTGCATGCATCAACTTTATCTCTGCAGCAAAACCGAGCATCAACTTTCTTTGACTAAACTATGTCACAAGTACTTATGTGATGCACATGATGATCTGATATAATGAAAAGCATAATTGTCATGCAATCCCTACACCTGTCCATTTGACATATATAATTATATATGCCTAGCATCTTCGTTCTAAAATGATAAATGACTATACTGCCTATATTGTTTGTTTTGTCAAAAGCATGCACAAACTTGGTCATATATAATTATATATGCAGCAACACCGAGCCTTTGATATTATGCATGTGCTCTTGCCTAAACAATCTAGGCTACGTCATGGGCACCGACAATCTACCTATATGGCTACATATTTTATTAGCTCCTTCTGGCCCTAGCTTGATCTGCTTCTTGAGATATATATATATATATATATATATATGAACATATGAAGGTATATATATATATATGAACATATGAAAGCCACACGCTTCTATTTACGCAACTGAACTGCTATATGAGCTACATATCTTTTCTGAGCATTGTAAACCATAAGTTTACTATTTTTTAAAGCTTGCTGCCATGGTTTCATAACCACTTCACCCATGCCAGGCGGGTGGGTAATGACACTGTTCCTTTTGTGAAATAGTAACATCACTATGATCACCACCGTGACATTCTCAAATATGTGTACATTCAATCTTTATTGTACATATTTACTCAATTTTATTCCTCGGTCGGTTCATTGATATGGATAAATTGCTAATCATTTACCTTATGTTAAGGAGACACAACCACCGAGTACCGCTTCAATTAACGAGCCTCCTACTATGGTGCTTCGCCGGGACAATAGGAGCGTCATGCTTGGACAACTCCAATATAATTTTGATACTTATATCAATTCCACCTCCAACCTGCTCCAAATCGACATAAGATAAGTAACTATATCTTATCTTTTACGCTCTTTCAAATTGAGCTAATGCCATGCCAATCACATGCTTTTACTACTTCCAAGCATGCTTATAGAATATCACACTTGGTGTATCTCTACATGTTTCCATAACTTTTAAGCATGCCAACAACATTTTGTAGATTTGGCAACGCCTTCTAGGCCTTACATGCTAGATATGCCATGCTTCACATACCGATCTCAATGATCCATTAGCATATCTACAAAAATGCAAAAATGATATTAGCATCCACATTACAAGTACATGCTATACACATATGACATGCTTCTATTTTAATTGCAAAATTAAATAAGTATGGGACACTCAAACAAAATATTATTACTTGCTCTATGTGTTTATCATTTTTCATTCAACCGCCAAGCGGTAAGGCAACGCCTCATAATGACAATGACCGCTACGCGGCATTGCAGTCAAGTTTCTCTTTCGAGAAAACAGCTAGGGACTAGTTAACACAGCCCACGGCAGCCATTGATCCGGCAGTTAACCCCGACGCTTGGGTATCTAAGATTGGGCTCGCTACCCAACACCCTCTGCTCCGCGCAGCTCCCCTCATCAAACAATTTTCCGACCATACGGAGGTCTATAGCCAGGAGTGGGGGACTCCCTGGCGGGCCTAGCAGGGGCCCACCCGAAAGGGCAAAAGCGTTCGCTCCAACAATTCTAGACGGACGACGCACTCGCACTAATTATGCTTGATATACGGCACAAAGCTACGCTTTGGTATCAACCCGCAAGAACACCCTCCTTGACTGGGGACTTCGGGGACTTGTACATACAGCCTAGCATAATTAGCAACGGTCACGCTCATGCCTCAGGGCATCACCTTCGAGCTACCCGTTAAAGCCTCATGGCAACGCCAGGCTTTCGCGCTCGTGCCTCAGCGGCACCGCCAGGCTTTCGCGCTCGTGCCTCAGCGGCACCGCCACGATTTCGCGCTCGTGCCTCAGCGGCACCGCCACGATTTCGCGCTCGTGCCTCAGCGGCACCGCCAGGCTTTCGCGCTCGTGCCTCAGCGGCACCGCCACGATTTCGCGCTCGTGCCTCAGCGGCACCGCCACGATTTCGCGCTCGTGCCTCAGCGGCACCGCCAGGCTTTCGCGCTCGTGCCTCAGCGGCACCGCCACGATTTCGCGCTCGTGCCTCAGCGGCACCGCCAGGCTTTCGCGCTCGTGCCTCAGCGGCACCGCCAGGCTTTCGCGCTCGTGCCTCAGCGGCACCGCCACGATTTCGCGCTCGTGCCTCAGCGGCACCGCCAGGCTTTCGCGCTCGTGCCTCAGCGGCACCGCCACGATTTCGCGCTCGTGCCTCAGCGGCACCGCCAGGTTCCGCTCATGCCTTCCCGGCACCCCCGAGCTTCCGCTCACGCCTTCGCGGCACCCCGAGCTTCCGCTCACGCCTTCGCGGCACCCTTGAGCTTCCCTCACGCCTTCGCGGCACCCTTGAGCTTCCGCTCACGAGCTCCCGCTCACGCCTTCGCGGCACCCTTGAGCTCCCGCTCACGCCTTCGCGGCACCCTTGAGCTCCCGCTCACGCCTTCGCGGCACCCTTGAGCTTCCGCTCACGAGCTCCCGCTCACGCCTTCGCGGCACCCTTGAGCTTCCGCTCACGAGCTTCCGCTCATGCCTTCCCGGCACCCCCGAGCTTCCGCTCACGCCTTCGCGGCACCCCGAGCTTCCGCTCACGCCTTCGCGGCACCCTTGAGCTTCCGCTCACGCCTTCGCGGCACCCTTGAGCTTCCGCTCACGAGCTCCCGCTCACGCCTTCGCGGCACCCTTGAGCTCCCGCTCACGCCTTCGCGGCACCCTTGAGCTCCCGCTCACGCCTTCGCGGCACCCTTGAGCTTCCGCTCACGAGCTCCCGCTCACGCCTTCGCGGCACCCTTGAGCTTCCGCTCACGAGCTTCCGCTCACGCCTTCCCGGCACCCACGAGCTGCCGCTCATGCCTTCCCGGCACCACGAGCTTCCGCTCATGCCTTCCCGGCACCCCGAGCTTCCGCTCATGCCTTCCCGGCACCCACGAGCTTCCCGCTCATGCCTTCCCGGCACCCCGAGCTTCCGCTCATGCCTTCCCGGCACCCACGAGCTTCCGCTCAAGAGCTTTCCGCTCATGCCTTCCCGGCACCCACGAGCTTCCCGCTCATGCCTTCCCGGCACCCCGAGCTTCCGCTCATGCCTTCCCGGCACCCACGAGCTTCCGCTCAAGAGCTTTCCGCTCATGCCTTCCCGGCACCACGAGCTTCCGCTCATGCCTTCCCGGCACCCCGAGCTTCCGCTCATGCCTTCCCGGCAACCCCGAGTGTTTCGCTCATGCCTGCCCGGCAATCCTCGAACTTTACACTCATGTCTACTCGACACACCACACGTTAATGGAACATTGAATTCTTCTACCATTTGTCGCCCGTGACAAATTGAATTCTTTTCTCGTTCCATTAGTATGAGCAACAACCAAACAAACTTAAGCGTTAACGTATTCATCATTCACGAATTACAAACGTTTACCTTCGCAGCGCTCATACAACTTACATTTATCATATGCAATCCATATGCTCACACGACCATACGCGCTCTCGAGTTTGTACTTCATATTTGATCGTACTCGGCGCCATTCGCATGTATACATCAACATGTATCACGCACCCCATACGTTCATATATGCCAACGCATATCATTGCAACTCACATTTGTTGCCCAATGCAACGAGCATTCTACATATGCCTGTTTTTTGTCTTTGTTGTGCAGGTTAACGAGTTCCTTCTTGCTTACGGAGTTCGGGGACTTGTAGGGGCTCCGTGCCGCCCGGTTACTTATGCTTGATGACTTCGTGGTTATAACTCCCCAACCAAGAAGCTCCTCTTGCTCGGGGACTTCGGGGACTTGTACATACCCCCAACAATATGGAGTATTTACTACATCACCAAGCATAAGTAACACCTACTTAGGGACATCCACAAGACATGGCAAGGCCCAACCGAGACATGCATCGTGTAGCCCTATGTTCAGGCTACGCGGCGGTATCCGGAAGTCACAGATCCGCCACCGGGAAGCCACCTTTCCGCCCTTGCCAAGATGCCCCCATAACATAGCTTTCTACATGTTAAATAGACTAGAATAGTAACTTTGCTTGTCCCACATCGAAGAACAAGTAAATGAGAAGCATTCCTTCATCTATAAAAGGAATGCCTCCTCCCACAATCAACACATTCATTACATCTCTTGTAATCTTGTTAGGCCGCAAGGCTCGACACACTAGTATAGCTTTCAAGTGGACGTAGTCTCCCGCTCATGCGGAGGCGAACCACTATACTTCGCTTGTGTCATTCTCTCTCTCTCTCTCTCTCCCTCCCTCACTAAAGCTAACTAGAGATCCCAACGGATCCAAACGTTAACACACGGTGAACACTTCTTTGGAAGACAAAATATAATAGTAGTTTTAAATGTAGCAACACCAGTTTCAGTTTTATTAAGGCTCACAAACTTTTAAAAAAAATTAATAGTGAAGATTTGCTTTGTGCAACATCATCAATACCATTTCTAGAAAATCACAAGACTAAGAGTTAATAACTAGATGTTTCATTACTTTTTTTTCCTCTCCTGAAAACGCGGAGCTTTACCCTAGAGCAGTTTCGAGTCTCTTGCTTCCATGTCCTGACCGGCGGCGCGTCCTTGGGATGTCATCGTTGGACGGGTTAGACTTGTTTGTGAGTCTGGTGGCAAAGGTCTGAGGCAGAGTAGTGGCCGGGACGAGGAGCGATGGTGGAGGTATGGATTTCAGCGGGGATGTCTGAAGTCTCCGATTTGGGCTAACGACGCATATATTCCCCTTTGGATGGGGTCATGGAAGACTGGTGGAGAACGTGGCAGTCGTCCCAGTATGCGTTTCGAATCTGGCTGGGATCTGAGAGCTATGGCGGTGCGGAGGCCACAGATGCCATGCGTGTTTCGATGGGCAGGTTTCGAAGGTGGGGCAGCTCAAAGGCGAAGCGATTTGATGGCGTCGTGATCTGGTCTCTTATGCCGGGTGTCGTTAGCCGGTGACATGCCTCAATAGTGGCGGTGGTTCGTCTTCGACTACACAAGGTATATATTGTTGGGAAAGATGGGAGGTAGGCCTGCTCTTTGTTATTGGGCCTCTGCTTGTGGGCTTATGTGTTGATTTGTTTATTTTCAATGTTTTATCTATTATTTAGGTACCTTTTATTTACAATAATTTCCTACCAACTATTGATAAGGTCATGTGGGTGTTGTCTCGGTCTGCATACTCAGTATGCCTTGTCTGACCTAGCGAGGCGACAGGTCATTGTGAAATGGTTGCAACCTCCTAGTGGCAGAATGAAACTTAGTGTCGCTAGATTTATTTCTGAGCGGCAACATAGTAGGAAAGCTGGGTCTATCGTAATGATGCGTCGTGATCGAATTATCTTTCCGTTATATCACTGTTATGCCAAAGCAAATGGAGTTGCTAGTAATGAACTCTTTGCTAATCAGTGCATGTTAGAATACATAGTTTTAGTAGAGACTCCTGTTATTATTGCAGGACGTTCTCTTGATGCTTATTGTAATCTGGAGTTCAGGCTATATGTTCCCCCCCCCCCTGTATTTTGCAGTTTCATTAATCATGGCTTGAGGGCAGCCGCACCGGCCCCTTTTCAAAAAAATAAATAAATAAATAAAAAAACTAGATGTTCTGACTAACATTTTGAATTCATTAACTTTGTATCTTAACTGTGAAAATATCAACACTGCAGGTTTCAAATTTGGGGGATATTTATATAGTTAATTCTTGTAAAAAATTCACAGCAAACTTAAACAATCAATGTTCATTCTAAGCACAAAATCATATAAACAGTAAAATCTATGAACACAATTTCTTCACATTCACCGAAGAGCCATATATCTCAAAATGAACTGATAAATAGCATATGCCAAGTCCATTCACAATGTGAAAAAGCATTTAGAAACTTAATCGTATAAATCAATCCAACCATATATATCAAAATCAGTAAACGAGTAAACTGAGTTCCTAAATGGCATACCTTACACTATGCCAAAAACTACATCACACTACACTTTTTAGACAACGAAAAAAAAATTTCCGTTGTGTGATCACTGAAACTGCTTCACACAACAGGTTTAATGATATTGGCGTTGTATAAGGAGGTCGTACATCAATTTTTTTGGGTCCAAGATTATTGTACAATAGTTTTAAGGATTGTCTGTTGTCTGAATGTAAAAAAAAATTCCCCCTCACCTTGCTCAAATTTGGGTCGAAAATTTTGACTCACCTTGCACAACAGTATTGTTGTATATGTTGTATGAGAGTAAGTTGCAAAATAACATACAACGCATTTTTTTGTTTCCGTTGTGCAAGTTTGGAAGAAAATCACATGTACCCCAAAATGTGAGTGAGTAGCCCCAAAAAGGCCAATATTTGAGTGAAATGCTGGTACACGATTTAAGCTCCTACAACGGAATGACTTATTTGTGTTGTCTGAATGAGAAATGTATGTCCCTAACGTCAAAACTGTTACTTTAATTGCACATAGGCGGAAATTTTCCCTCCTTGCTCCCTTAACTCAAATTTAACATGTACATGATGATTAGACAACTTAACTTCATACATGCGTTGTATGAATTAAGTCATAAAAAAAAGCGGAAAACACTAAGTTGAAAATTTTCACACACGCGGGCACTTAATTAAGTCAGATTTCCCACTTTTATCTCGTTCACTTCATCTTCAAAAAAACATAGCAAACTAGCTCTTCCCCGAAACCCTATACCTTTCCTCCTTCCTCTCCCGCTCTCTTTCCACGGTCACCACCGCCTCCTTCTCTTCCGAGCAGAAAGTCGGTCACCTAGGCGGTGCTGGGCGTCTCAGTCTTTTATTTTGATTTTTATAACTCTTGTCTCTTGAAACTTAAACCCAATCTACCCAAATCGAAGATGAGTTCTTTTGGTTTTCTGGGTTAAACCAAATCGAAGATGGGTTCTGGGTTAAACCAAAACGTGAAGGCCGGCTCTCTCTCTCTCTCTGCGGACTCCGGCACAGCCGCACGACCTCTGTCCTTGACTTACTCTCTCTGTCTCTCATGAATTTTTGGGTTGAATTGAATTTCTGGGTTCCCTGTTTTCAATCGATCTGTTCTGGGTTTACAATCGATCTGTGTCTCACTCTTTCATTAATTTCTTGGTTTTCAGTTGAAGTATCGGGCTCGTGGTCAACTGATCTTGCTCTTGGAGACTTGGTTCGATTCAGAAATTTTCAAGCTCGGGTAAGTTGCTGCTTTACTCTTGATTAAATGAATGAATGTTCTAATTGCTCTTGCTGCCTTGCTGTTGGTTCGATTTCATTATGTCAGTTCCAATTGGTTTGGATGCTGAGTCCTAGTTATTTCGCTTATCAAGTTGTGCTTGGATCTTTGCAGATACAAGAGTATGTTGAAGCTGCAAGCTTCTGTCAATTCTGGAGGTAAGGAACAGAAAATTAATGTTGAGATTTATGAATAATTTTCAGATGGGTTTGTTTTGATTTTTGTTGTGTTCTTGATTTTATTTGGTCATTTTTGTTTCCTGGTGGGTTTTTGGGAGAGAAGGGGCTTTTGAATGCCAGGTTTTGCAGCTTTAACAGCTTTAAGATGAGAGCAACCCAGATGTGTCTCTGTTCTTCGATGATTCTGAGAAGCTTCTCAATTATATCACCAGAGCTCTGTGAGGCCCCAAGATTTTTCTTTTTCAATCTTTCTTTATATCTTTTGGATTGGGTTGCTTTGTTTTGTGCTAATGCTTTGCTTTTGGATACTTCGATTTTGTTGTTCATGAGGTTTTCCCTTTTTTGTTTTCATTGCACAAAGTTCAACCAAGTGTAGACTTCAGAAAAATTGGTGGCCATGTTCACCAGTTCAAAGTTAGCAGCTCCAGGTACATATATAATTCCCTTTTTTTTTCTTGTAAATAGAAAATTACATAAAGTAATGTCAATTACTCAGTCTCTCTCTCTCTCTCTCTCTCTCTCTCTCTCTCTCTCTCTCTCTCTCTCTCTCTCTCTCTCGCTCTAAATGTAGATATACATAGAATGTGTACTTATGGTTTTATGTGTACTCTGGGTCTTCACTCTTCAATCGATTTATGGCTTCCTCTTAATTTCTGCTTCTGGGTATTCAATTTTCAGTCTTCAAGTCTGGGTTTGACTTAGGGTTTAGGGGAAGCAGCTTCGATTTCAGTTTTCGACTCGATTTCGGAAACTTCAAGCTTGGTAAGTTGCTGCCATCTTTCTTGCTTCGATTTCTGGGTTCGAATTGCATCTGTTACTTTTGCTATACGCTATACATACGACTGATATGAGATGAAAATTGGATATGTGATCTGTTTTGTCCTTCTGGATTTCTGGGTTCGAATTGCATCTGTCCCTTTTTGCCTTTCTGTTTTGACTTTTGACTTGAAAATGTGGATATATGTGGGTTCGAATTTCTGGTTTTATGACTGATATATGTGGATGCTTACTGGACATTCTGATTAAATGATTTTCTCTTTTCATAGTTGCGTATTTGCTGGGTCTTCCTATTCTGGGTTATTCTCTAGATATTGGGAAAGAGCATGTAAATCTCATTGATCAATGGCTGGAAAAGCTGATATACAGTGGGTAGCTTGATGCAAAGGAACTAGACATGTACTTATATCATAGTTACAGCTACTACAATTTAGCATTTTGCTTCAGTAGTTTCACTTCTTTGTGTTTGTCTGAGATTGCTTTTATACAAAATTTTTAAATAAGAGTAATGTGTTTCTTCTGAAACTGTAACAAATGCAGTCTTTACAATAGTGCATCTTTTCTCTGTACCCCCATTAGTCTGAATCAGTGTTTCCATAATCTGATTTGGTAGAGGAGAAAAATCAGTCTATTGTATCATGTTCATTTGTGTTCCAATCCTTTTTTTGCTTGTACATAGTGCACTCCATTGAGGCATTATAAACTATACATTTGAATTCATGACTGGTGGGGACAAATTGAACTAATATACCCTTTTAATTAGGTTGGCTGTGGTAGCAATGGCTGGACTCGCAGCAGAAGGTCTGAAGTATGACAAAGTGATTGGTCAATCTGCTGATCTCTTCACTCTTCAGGTTTATAGTCACCGTTTTCCTAGTGTTCATTCTTGTCTAGATATTATTTAATCTCAATCTGAGAGACTTAATTTTATATCCCAGAGATTTATCAACAGAAGCAAGCCACAGCTTAGCAAAGATCAGCAACAAAATCTTACTAGATGGGCTGTAAGTGACTAAGTTCCTCTTTTTACAACCTGCATGCTCTACTGAGTTATAAGTTTCTCGACAAGATTAGTATTTCTTGACAACCTGCATGACAGTCGAAAATATTAGTATTTCTCTCTGTCTTGATTGAAATGGAAAATGAGGAAGTGAGGAACTAATTTGCCGTTTTCTGCAATAATATGTGAAAGTGGGGAAGAGGCTAGAATGATCTTTTGAGGTTGGGATTGGGATATGTTTTTCTAGGGTCATAGATTAGAGGTCATTACTAGTTAATGTGCAATTTATTAAACATCTAATGTCTCCTTCGACAGATAAAATAGGAACATAAAAGGGTTATGTCAATAAATATATACATGAACATGTAGGAAAACTTTTCAGATAATTGGCAACTTGAACCAAAACTTTAAGGACTGTTTTTCATTTTTTGGTAATTATACTGCAAGGAGTTTAGAGAGACATGAGGTTTCAAGAAGCCCTAGATAGTTGGAATGGGTTGCTTCCATTTTCTACAAGAAATCCCACAAATGACACTGAAAGTTTTGCTCTCTGTTTGGTATAACCAGCGCATCACATGACATGTAATGAGTTGAACCAATGTAATATCTGATGACATGTATTTGTAGCAAATCTTTTCACTATTTTGAAACATTATAATACCTTTTATATTTTTATTAATATAATTATATGTTATAAAATTAAAATTAAAAAAAACAGCCTAGTCCCCGACTAGGCTCCCGCCTAGGCCCCTAGGCGCTAGTCCCCAGGCTTCCGCCCGACTAGCGCCTAGCGTTTTTTAGAACCTTGTCCCTCTCTAACAATTACTTCATTACATTTCAAATTCAGAGTAGTAGGTTACTAGGTTTTGACAGTTTTGGTTAAACTATTTAAATCCTATATGCATCACAAATTTACAAGGGTAGAAAGGATCTGAAAACTTGCAACTGTGTGGTGTGTAGTTGTTTTCAGATATGCTATAGAAATCTGTGAAATAAGTGGCACATTTGGTCTTTCATTTGTGCTGTGGTGAATCAAATGTTGAAAATTATTTGTGCTGTGGTGAATCGATGTAGATGCAAGTCTTTTTCTTTTTTCTTTTTCTGCAACTTCTTGCGTGTAGCAACTCATGTGTAGTGTGGCTTTTGATGTGGGAATATTGCATGCTACCTCTAGAAATAAGTTGTTATTTTTTGTTTGTGGTTGTAGATTATTCAATTGTAGAGAAGTTAATTTATTCTCTCAAGTCAATTTTTTAAAGGTTTCCTTCCCTTGGCTTGTTAACTGACATTACATCAGTGGTGGCAGAAGTAGAAGAAAGAAGAGAGGAGCAGCAGGAGCAGGCATATTACATCAGTGGTGGCAGAAGTAGAAGAAAGAAAAGAAGGGCAGCAAGAGCAAGCATTAGTAGTGGGTGAAGTGGGCAAGCAATCATAAATAGTCCAATGATCACTGTATCCATTTCTAGCACACTTATGTTTTTGTCTCTGATGCAATGTAAGACAATAAATTGTCACTGATTCATGACTTTGTGGAACAATGACTAATACGAATGTATATATCTTGGTGGATCCAATGTATTTTGAAGTTTAAAGTATGGGTTAAAGTACTGCTAGTTCATTTGATGGTTTGCATCAAATTTTATTTCCATTTGATCACTATTGTTTATTAGGTAAATGGATGTTTAAATGATCATACAACAGATTTCTCATACATCAGACAATGGTTTTTTGAAAAAATAAAGTCTTCTAATTAACTCTCACACAACAGAAAACACTAGAGTTCCGTTGTCTGAAAAGCTTAACAAACAACGGACTTAAACAAGTTCTGTTGTCTGAAGACAGCACCGCAGCTGCTGTGCAGCTGCGCATAGCATCTGCCGAGCCATCTGTCGAGTATCACACAACACGTTTAACACATACACGTTGTCTGTGTGTTTCTCAGACAACTGTGTTCCACCGTTGTCTGAATTTTCATCAGACAGCGGCTCGGTCTACAACGGTGGCTCTCCATATCCCACAACGGTTTCCATCTGTCGTCTGATAATGTTTTTGGCATAGTGTTAGCCTTTGCATCATTTACTGCATAAACCTGTGCACAGTTCAAAACGGAAACACACCAAATTCAACCCCTTCAGAATCCCAAAAACGCCTAAATGGGTTGGAATTAATCCCTTGTGAGTACTTCAATCTCAGGTGCGCACTCTTAGTCTCAATCC
This sequence comes from Rosa chinensis, assembly GCF_002994745.2. NCBI lineage: Eukaryota > Viridiplantae > Streptophyta > Magnoliopsida > Rosales > Rosaceae > Rosa > Rosa chinensis. The sequence continues at coordinate 58,573,070 of NC_037092.1, forward strand.
GATCCCCAATATTGATCGTTATGATCACAACCGTAAGTTGTTTTCTTAAGCTTTGGGTTTATGTACTCAGTCGGGTTTGGGCCTGATAAATGAAAGTCATGATTGATCACTAGTAAAGTCATGTAGTCAGTCGACTCTAAACTACTTAAAATCAGTTTGTTTACACCAGTAATATTGTGCTACATTAGATGGTTGGAGACAACTACTTGGCATATATCCAATGATCAGGGTTAAAAATGGACTCTAGTTCTTGTTATTAAACCAGGCATGATGCATCACACAATATCATCATATACATATTAAGATCATTTCATAAAGAACATAAATACATAATCTGCAGATGAATATCAGTATGAGCACTCCTAATGAGGTTGGAATAAGTACCTGCATCAGCATTTTGAATACCAGCAGCTATGTTCTGACCAAGAGAAGACATCTTCAACAGCAATAGGAGCAAGGATGAACACAGCAACTTGGCTAGGATCAGTCTTCTGCATTTCACTACTATCTTGCTTCAGAAATGGGGCTGAATGATATGCAAAAGCGTAGTGGGCACAGGGACTTTCTCTTTGTTTATATAGTGGCCTAAAACCTATCTTGTTCTCATCCATCAACTGCCATCAAGGAGTCCAACGTACATTAGCTTAATATATATGTTAATTAGTTAGCAGGCTTAAAGTTTATCACAAATACCTTATGTTAATCAGGTAAACTAACAAATGAGTTTCCAACTCCTATTGAGAGATATGCACCTCAATAGGTAACTAGATAGAGTCATGTACGTTCATGTATTTCTTGTTATTTATCCAAATTAAATCAATTTTTATTAAATTAAATCAATTTTCATTTAGCTTAGTATAAATAGATAATGTTAAGTCCTTAATTCCAACAGTTCTTGCTGTTTTTAAATTATATGAGTTACTCATGTGTCATGAATTAGTTAAAGTCAGAACTTGCACGTACTTGATCTTCATGCAAAAACTAATTAATAGTAAGCATCATTTGTTTTTTATTGTTCTATTTATAGTGTTCAAAGAGAACAACACATGACACCAACTTGATAAAGTGTAACTTCATCAACTAGTGGAATCACCGTAACGTATTGAAGCATAGTTTATCAAGTGTAAAGTAAGCATGCAATGCGGAGCACATATTTTTCAATGGTTGAAGCAATTTCTATACATCAAATCCACTTCCCCCTAAACTCTAATTCCAAACATGCTATTCATATTTCATTCTCAAGAAAAAAAAAAACTAACCACGTACGATTAGAATGGGCAGAGCTTATGTTAATAATGCTTGCGAAAAAATCGAAATCAGATTGAGAAGATGTTGACTAATTAAAGAGGAGGTGAGAGCTATCGTTGAGAGAAGGGGTGAGAGGAGGAGAGAAGAAAACTACATTTGATTTTTTCTTTTAAATCCTATATTTCATAATTGATTCAACAATTTAGATACCTTTAGTTGACTTTTATGAGTACCTAGCTAGGCTCAAGGTCACCCGCAAGATTATTAAAAAGCTAAACAATGGACTTGTTTTGGTTAGAATAAACAACTTGATGATTAGATTTTACCGGTGCAACATACTTAGATGGCCGATATATTAAATTGACAGTACTAGTAAAGGAGGCAATAGTGAACTTTCAAATGTTTTTCAATTGGTGAACACTCGTCAAATATATGATCAGTTTGTCACATTGATATCTCAACAAATGGTCTCATTTCAACAAGAGTATAAAAAAATTCCGAGATTCTCAAAAACTCAAAATTTCTACCTCCTTCAGATATATTACTAGTAACTTAGTGAAGCAGTGTATCAATTCATTATGGATAGTAATCCATTGCTTAGTCTACAAGAAAGGCTACAAGATTGTGATACATTAGGAATCTAACAATGAAACCTAAACCGACAAGGAATGCTTTAATGGGAAGCTTCTGGAGGTTTAAGTCTCATATATATATAGATGAATTGGTCCCTGATTACCACCAACGTTTTGCATATTGTTCTGTCCATTGAGAAACAAGTTGGTAAGTAACAGAAGACCATATTCAGTAATCGTGTTTGCAGCTGCAGAGATGGAATCCATGCCTATGATTGTTGAAGGTAAGCTTTAGTTCTTTTGTGATTGTTGTCAAAGCTTGTATGCATATGTTGTGAGCATGTATATGGTTTTTACAATTGGTATCAGAGCATAGGCTCACAAATATCAAAATCGTTTTAGGTTTTGCAAAACAAACACAAAAAAAGAGAGGAGGGTTTTTGCTTTACGGGTCAAGTAACTGGTCAGGTACCTGACCAAGTAAGTAATTGACCAAGTAACTGGTCAGGTACTTGATCAAGGTAAGTTACTTAAGTCAATTGCTGCATTTGGTTAATTATCAAATTCACGCTTCCGCTGAGATTTTTTGCAGCAAATTGGGGAAAAAGCAAAAACAGGTTTTTATGTGAAAATTGTTTTCGATTCATAGCATGATAATTAAGTTTTTGATTGTGCTCAAGAACCCTAGTTGCATTCCCGACGTGTATTAGGCTAGAGTAGATGGTGACCGGATGAAATTTACAATTTCTTGATTGTTATGTGGTTTCTTGGAATCGAAACAATTTTGATTGTGCTTGAATATGCATGATGAATTGATTGATGATATGGTATTGTATTTGTGTAAAATTGCATGAAGAAAAAAAATCTCCCAGAAATTGTTTACACATTATTAAAGTTGACAGATACAAGAGCTTAATTTTCTTACAAGGATGAATCTGGGTAGAATATAAAGTTAAAAACTCATGAGTTTTGTGGTTTTCTGTTGGCATAAGTGATTATGATGCACAAAGCATTCTTCATTAATGTTGGTAGAAAACACTGATCAGGCAACTGACCAAGTAACTGGTCAGGTAACTGGCCAAGTAACTGGTCAGGTAACTGGCCAAGTAACTGGTTAGGTAACTAACCAAGTAACTGATCGAGTAACAAAACTGAAATTGTGTTTTGTGTTTTAAAACTATGCTTCAGTTTTATCTTCCAAAGAAGTGGTCAAGTATGGTTTTAGAATACAAAACAGCAGTATGCATGCTTGATGAAAATAAATACGGATACTTAGAAATTTTTCTTCTGTCTAAAGATGTGGATAAATTTCTTTGGATAACTTATTTTCATTGAACATTGTATATTGATAAAGAAATCCAGGATGTTATGCTTCTGCTCAAAAGTGTTGCTTAACATTTTTTTTTGTTATGGACTGACATGAATGCAAGTATGGATAGTTTAGGTTTTCTGTATGTTTTCTTTGTTTTGGTTGCTTAAAGCTTAATAAAACACAGAAAACTTAAAGTTATTCTCTTTACAAATTGAGAACTCACATGAATTTTTATTTTTCTCCGTAGGTAACTCTTACATGAACTTGAACAGTGTCTTGATGTTAACTGGAACCAACTATAGAGCTTGGCTAGACTCTGTGGAAAATTATATAGGCATGCATGAGAACATAGACTATTACTTTACTGAGGATAAGCCTGAAGAGTTGAGTGAAAAAAGCACCAAGAAAAATACTGACATTTACAAGAAGTGGCATAGATCCAATAGAATGGCTAAGAACCTCATTCGTACATCCATGTCTAAGACTGTCAGGGGAAGTATAGAAGAGCCTGAGCTAGCATCAGATTTTTTAGAACTCATAGGTGCTAAGTTTAAAGAAAGTGAAAAAGCAGAAGCAGTTAGGCTAACCAAGGAGTTTTATGATTTGAAGTACATGGGTTCAAGGGGAGTTAGAGAGCATATTATGAAGATGATCAATATAAATGGCAGACTCAGGGAGCTCTTGATGGGGGTTAGGGATGAGCAGGTAGTGCATTATGCACTACATTTCTTGCCTAACAGTTTATGCACTACATTTCTTGCCTAACAGTTTTAGTCATCTTAGGACCAGTTACAACTCTCAAAAGGGAAACTGGAGTGTAGATGAACTCATATCCATCTGTGTGGATGAGGAATCTAGGATCAAGGAAGAAAAGCAACCTGCTACAACCATTAACCTCATTGAGAAGCCTAAAAGGAAAAAGCCCCAGAATAAGCTCAAGCCTACCAAAGCTATAACTAAGAGTTCAACAGCTGCAGTGGCCAAGGAAAACAGGCCATTCAGGTTCAAGTGCTACTTTTGCAAAAGAGTAGGACACATGAAAAAGGACTGCACTGGCTATAAGAACTGGTTAGCCAAAAAGGGTAAGATTTTTTCTAATACAGTTTTTTCCTTAGAAATTTGACTTATAAATGTTGAACCACTTGGTGGATAGATTCAGACTCACCTATTCATATTACTAATTCCTTGCAGGGATTCATAAGAAGGAGAATCCCAAAAAGTGATGAAGTGAACCTCTGTGTAGGCAATGGCATGAGAGTGGCAGTCAAGGCTATTAGAACCTTAAAGCTCGATTTAGGATTAGGAAAATTATTAGTTTTGGACAATGTTTTATATGTACTTTCCATGAGAAGGAATTTGGTTTCAGTTTCTCTCTTAGTAAAATTTGGTTGTAGACTTGTTATGGATAGTAATTGAATTCTTATTTCTAAAAATTCTGCTCAAATTGGTTATGGTGTTATTATGAAAAATTATTTACAGTTAAATTGTTCAATGGCTCAACAAGAAATTTTACTTGTTGAAAATAACACAAACAGTACTAGCACTTTAACAGGTGTTAAAAGAACCAAAGTAAATGAAAAGTCTGCATTTTTAAGGCATGGAAGGCTCGACCATGTTTCAAAAGAGAGACTGAAAATTTGGGTGAAAAACAAAATCCTAAATGAATTAGATTTTTCTAATCTAACAGACTGTGTGGAATGTTTTAAGGGAAAAATAACCAATACTAGAAAGAAGACTGCATATAGAAGCCAAAATTTACTAGAACTCATACACACTGATATATGTGGTCCATTTAGGCATCAAACTATCTGTGGGAATGTGTATTTTATCACATTCATTGATGACTTTTCTAGATACAGTTATATTTATCTACTTTCAGAAGCATTGAAAGCCTTTCAAATCTTTAAGTCTGAGGTAGAAAATCAACTAGAAAAGAAAATCAAAACAGTGAGGTCAGATAGAGGGGGAGAGTTCTATGGAAAGTACACTGAATCCGGCCAACAAAAGGGTCCATTTGCCTTGTTTTTGCAAGACAATGGAATTAAAGCTCAATACACAACACCCTATAATCTACAACATAATGGTGTTGTAGAGAGAAAGAATAGGACTCTTTTGAACATGGTTAGATGTATGATGTGTATAACTGGTTTGCCTAAATTTCTATGGGGTGAGGCTTTAAAAACTGCAAATTATATTTGCAATAGGACACCTAGCAAAGCCATAGAAAATACTGCTTTTGAGCTTTGGTGTGGCAAGAAACCTAGTCTTCATCACTGCCATGTTTGGGGATGTCATGCAGAAGCTAGAATTTATAATCCAAGCTTGAATAAACTTGACCCCAAAACTGTTAGTTGTTATTTTATAGGTTATCCAGATAAATCTAAAGGCTATAAATTATATTCTGCTCATCATTCACCTAGAATTTTTGAAACACATCAAGTAAAGTTTCTAAGTGAAAAAGTTCACAATACAAACCTTGAGGATTTAACCTCAGATTTTGAGGAAATTGTGTCAGATGAGAATATAAGTGTAGCATTACCTTTAGAACAAGATGTAAATGATCAAGTCACTGGTCGAGTAACTGACCAAGTAACTGATCAAGTACCTGTATCTGGTCGAGTAACTGATCAAGTAACTGGTCGAGTAACTAACCAAGAAATTGATCAAGTACGTGTAACTGGTCAAGTAACTTTACCTGGTCAAGTAACTGACCATGTTACTGACCAAGTAACTATACCTGGTCAAGTAACTGGTCATGTAATTGAACCTCAAAATCCTCCAATCGCTCAGCCTAGAAGATCACAGAGAGCAAGAAAACCAACTTATGGGGGGGAACAGAGTGACTACATTGTTTATCTGCAAGAAGCAGAAATTGAAATGGACTGTGCAGAGGACAATGATCCAACTACATTTAATCAGGCCATTGAAAGTAGTGAATCTCATCAATGGCAGCAAGCAATGGAAGCAGAAATTAATTCCATGAGTCAAAATGCAGTTTGGGAATTAGTTGAACCTGACCCCAACCAGAAGCCTATAGGTTGTAAATGGGTTTTCAAAACCAAAAGAGATGCAAATGGAAATGTAGAGAGACATAAAACAAGATTAGTTGCCAAGGGTTTTACACAGAAGGAGGGCATTGACTTTACTAAGACTTTTTCTCCAATATCTACAAAAGACTCGTTTAGGATAATCATGGCTTTAGTGGCTCATTTTGATATGGAGCTGCACCAGATGGATGTTAAAACGTTAAAATAGTTTTCTTGAATGGTGAACTAGATGAAGTGATTTATATGAGGCAGCCAGAAGGGTTTGTACAAGCTGGAAGTGAAAACTTGGTGTATAAGTTAAGAAAATCAATTTATGGCCTTAAACAAGCTTCTAGACAGTGGTACAAGAAATTTGATTCTGTGATTTCTACTTTTGGATTTACAGAAAATCTTGTTGATAAGTGTGTTTATTTGAAGACAGTTGGGAACAATTTTATTTTTCTGGTACTCTATGTGGATGATATACTTTTGGCTAGCAGTAACATTAAATTGCTTAAAGATACCAAGAGTTTTCTGTCAAGGATTTTTGACATGAAAGACTTAGGAGAAGCATCCTATGTACTAGGTATTGAGATTAAAAGAGATATGGCACAGAGACTACTTGGTTTGTCTCAACAGAATTATGTTACCAAAATTCTAAAGAGATTTGGTATGGAGAAGTGTGCAGCTGGAGAAGGTCCCATGTCCAAAGGAGATAAGTTAACCAAGAAGCAAAGTCCCAATAGTGATGTTGAAAAGGAGAATATGGAGTCAAAGCCTTATGCTAGACTTGTAGGAAGTCTCATGTATGCACAAGTTTGCACTAGGCCAGACTTGTCTTTTGCAGTAGGGATTTTATCAAGGTTTCAATCTAATCCAGGCCATGAGCATTGGGTAGCTGGGAAGAAAGTGTTGAGATACCTGCAGAGAGCTAAAAGTCACATGCTAGTGTATAGGCAAGTGGAGGATCTGAAACTTGTTGGATTCTCAGACTCGGATTTTGCAGGGAATTATCCAAACTCCAAGAAGTCGACTTGTGGATATGTGGTCATGCTTGCAGGAGGTGCTATTGCTTGGAAAACCATGAAACAAACACTTGTTTCAACTTCTACTATGCAATCCGAATTTATTGCAGTATATGAAACTGTGTGTGAAGGACTTTGGATTAATTTTTTTTTTCTCATACAGACCAAAGTATTGAGTCACATTGTGGCTGGCACACTTATGATTTATTGTGACAATGAGGCTGCAGTTTTCTTTAGCAAGAACAGTAAAAGGTCAAATAATTCCAAACATATTGATCTAAAGTATTACAGTGTTAAAGAAAGAGTAAAGCATGGTGAAATAGCTGTTTTGAGTATTGACACAAATTCACAGGTAGCAGATCCTTTCACCAAGGCATTGTCAGTGGTTGCATCCAGAAGCATACAGCAAGCATTGAAATTTTAGCTAATTTAGATGCTTAGGTTCAGTAGAGAGTTAGTCCAGTTGGAGCATTTAAAATTCTAAGGCTTTTTGAGTTCTTGTGTTTTAGTTGTGATCTTTTATTTTTTGTTTATCACAACTTATTTGTAATGACAGTTTTTATTATCAATAAAATTTTGATGTATTTCCAGTTATGATTTTGCTGCAGCTTTATTGTTTTGTTTTGGAAATTATCATCTTGTTTTGAATATCATACTTGCTATCTGATGGCTTAAATCATGTATAGCATGATGTTAAGGTTCAAGCAATAATTTTAAGCCATCAGTGTTCAGTAAATTTGCTTGAGTTTCTGGTTTTAGAAACATAAAGTAGGACCTAATATATGTTTACTTATTGATACACATTAACATATATTGTATCACTTCTGGTTTGACATATGTGGATTGCAGGAGCTTGTGTTTGTGCTTTTGAAACTCTGCATTTTTGTTAAAATGTATACTGTTTCTTGTTCTGCATAAGTAACTGTGATCTGACTATGTTGGAATGGATTTTCGATTTGAGTTTGTCATCTGGCGCGCACTTCAGTAAGTTAAGTAGGTTTTGATGTTCTCTACTGCAAATCATCGAGTATGATATGTGTGAGTCCAAGGGGGAGATTGTTAGATCAAATATGGACTTAACACATATCATCATAAAGTAATTGATGATTAGCTAAATGTCAAACCTGGTTTAACATGGATACAAACCGTAAATCAATACTAGTAACTTAATGAAGCAGTGTATCAATTCATTAAGGATAGTAATCCATTGCTTAGTCTACAAGAAAGGCTACAAGATTGTGATATATTAGGAATCTAACAATGAAACCTAGACCGACAAGGAATGCTTTAATGGGAAGCATCTTGAGGTTTAAGTCTCATATATATACAGATGAATTGGTCCCTGATTACCACCGACGTTGTTACGTCCCGAACCTAGAATTAATGATTTACTCATTATTTGGACGGTAATTGTCGAGTACTTTCAATTTTTACTTTTTATCGATATTTAGTGGCCCTAAAAGTTGACTTTCTGTTCGGGTCAAAATTTGAGGAAATGTCCTTCATGAAAGTTGTAGAGGACTTTAAACCGAGCGCGTGCATATGTGGTGCGTAAAAATTGGACTTAGTATGTGAGAGTTATGGCCAAAAATGTAGAAGTTACTGTTCATGATAAATTATATATATATGGAAGTTACTGTTGGTAGATTTCCATTTTCGGAAAATCTACCTAGCCCCGGTAACTCTCTCTTCTCTTTCCCCGACCCTTCCCCCCTTTCGGCCCGATCCTTTCCTCTTCGATTTCTTCTTCCTCCGGCCGACCCAAGACGTAATCCGGCCACCCCAAGCTCGGTTCCTTCCCCTTGTCACGTCTGTGGAGGTAGTTTACGGAGATTTGGTCGGAGAAGCTCGATTTGGAGCGGGGAAAGCTACGGTAGCAGTTAGTCATTATTGCCGATTTCCGGCGATTCCGGCCACCTCTGGTCACCATATCGGCGTCGAAGGCTTGGTTTTCGACGGAGATCATTTCGCCCCTAGCCTCGAATCAAGATTTGACGTGTAGAGGCAGAATTGAAAACCTAGGGTTCTTGAATTTCTGGGTTATTTTCGCCGGCCGAATTCGACCATTTCCAGGTAAAATTGGGATGTGTTGTAGTTGAGAAAATTAATCAGTGGGTCGAGTTGTAGCTATACATGGAATTTGGTAGCCGGTGGTGGAGGTTGGTACCGGCGCGTGGGTGCCACGCGCCGCCACTGTTGGTGGTGCGTGAGACTCTGTTTGGCCGGAATTTGACTTCTGTTGTTGATATAATTAGTCAATTATACATCTAGTTTCATAATTGCAGCTTTGTGATAGAATTGGAGATGGAATGAATGTGGATTTTGATGTTGTTCAATGGTGGAATTGTTAATTGAATTGCGAGGAATCCATCCACCGGATTTCCTTGATTCAGCCTTAAAGCATATACCTTAAGGGATTGATATTAGTGAAGAAGATTGGATGTTTTGGGCATATAAAGAGAATGTTAGGGTTTGGTTTTGCTTTTCGTAATTTAGCTTTCTATCCAGTAATTATGGGTTTACGAACGTTATATTGTACAGGACATGAGGAGGATTCCCTCGAGGAGGGTTCGGATCGACGGCAGGCTTAGCCGTACACTGTGAGTGGACTTTTGTTTTCGAATAAGTGATGCATGCATTTATTTATTAAAGCATGTTCTATTTAATTAACATATTATTTTCCGAGCATAGGAATTTGATTACGATTTATCCCGTGGATTTGTTTCCAATAATGATTTTGTGAAGTATTTATGATTTATACCGGGGGTGAGCTTTGGTTATTAAGTTGTTATGCTCGGGTTCGAATTTATATTTGATGTGATTTTTCGACGAATGGTTTTCGATGTGATTTCCGGATTTATACCATTTATATTATATCTATAATCGTCGATTTGAGACTTTATTTGCAAATTGAATTTTGTTGGAGTAAATCTCCATGTTTATTTATCGATTTTCGATTTTGGCATTGGGAATGCCTCATTGACAATCTACTTATTTCTGTAGCGTGTGGGACACGCTATTAGTTTATACGACTTTACGAGAATTTCCGGGTACGGTTGGGAATCGTACCCGTGTTTCCTTTATTCGTGGGACATGGGGAAGCCTTAAGGATTTATTGGATTTTAATAGTTTTTACCCACCATATCTGGGTCGCTATATTTTATTGCTAGCTAGCCTATTAGTACTCCTCCCTGCTTACTATGTGTTTGTGGGTGAGTAAGAGCAGAGCATGGGATGCTCCAGAGTGTGGGACACTCCGACCCGAGCCTGGGAGGCTCCCTTCTTTCGTATGGTGAAATCTCTTCCCCATCTTTTATCGTTACTTGACTAGCGGGGCTAGTCCGTTTTCTTTTAACCAGCGAGGCTGGTATGTTTTTCACGAGTTTTGAATTTAAAGAAATACGTTTTATAACGTTGCATGCATCGAGATTTTTATAATGTAAATTAGTGGGAAAGTATAAACTTTTCTTCCTTTATACTTATTTATTTTGTCCACTCACGCTATCGTTTTTATGTACTTTCCCCCTGGGCCCTTTGGTTTCAATTGCCCAGATCGCAGCGTTGTTGACCGGCTTAGGAGTGGAGGCTAGCACCACCTTTGCCATCTATCCTCAGTAGGTTATTTATTAACCTACTTTATGTATTATATTTCGAGTGTGTTCTTTAGATTGCTCTGATTACTTTAAAAAGGGTGGATTTATACATTTGTATAATTATGTGTGTTGGGAGTTGTATAATATTGGAGAAAGTTGAAAGATTTGATTTGTTGGGTTGTAATTTATATAAATGGTTATGTTTGTGCAGTACGAAGTTTATACTTGGAAATTTGCGGATTGTTGCTTGGATGCGGGGTGGCTTCAAGCCTAGAAATTACTATACTTAGAAGTGTTTTCAGCAGGTTTAGGGTTGTCCACTTTTAGGGGAAGTTCTGTCGAATTTTTCCGAAAAGTGGACCCCGCAGGTCCATCTTGGAGTTAGGAGGGTAATTCCGGGGTGGGTCCTGACAGTTGGTATCAGAGCATTAGGTTTTTCGTTTCCTGTCATTTATACTACTTTATATATTTGAGGACGTCTAGTATCTTTCGAGTGATGGCCCGACCGCGGCGGATCCCCATCGTGTGCTCTTCGATGCTAGTATGTTCTTCAAGTGTGTATAAGGTAGTTATATTAGTACCTTTGATGTGAGTCATCTAATTCTTTTTCAATCTCAGGTGCTATGCCTCCTAGACGCCGGACTCGTGGGGAGACCCCTCCCATTCCAGGAGATGAGAATGCTCCTGGAGGAATAGCGGAAGCTTTGGGACGTATTGTTCAGCAGTTGACTGCAGCGCTTCCGAGCTCTAGAACCGATTTTACCATGGAGCGAGCGAAGAGGCATGGAGCTTATACCTTCTCCCATGCTCCTGATGCTATGGATGCCCAGAATTGGTTGAACAAAATGGAGCGGGTCTTCACTCAAATCCATTGCCCAGAAGACCGGAAAGTGGGTTTAGCAGTGGACTTTCTTGATGGTGTGGCTTTTGATTGGTGGGCTTATACTAGCAGGGAATTAGAGAATGATGGCCCAATCACTTGGGAACAGTTCAAGGAACATTTTATGGGGCGGTATTATGGTACAGCTATCCGTGACAGGATGAAATATGAGTTCCTACATTTAGAGAAGGGGGACATGACTGTTACGGAGTTTGAGCAGCGGTTCACCCAGTTAGCTCAATTTGTGCCTGATCTGGTTGGCACTGAGAGTGAGCGGATCTACAGGTTTGTTGATGGATTGGGGGGTAATTATCGTGTGCATTTGATAGGAGTGCCATTTAATACTTATCCTGAGGCAGTTAATGCTGCTCTGCGACTAGAGACCATGTTTCTATCTGGTGTCCGACCTCGAGATTTGGGTGGCCCCAGTCAGGGTCCATCCAAGAAGGCTGCTTCTACTTCTGGGTCCGGATCTTCAGTAGGTAGTGGACAGAGTAGTGGATCTAGTACCGGATCTCGTTTTAGACGCGGGGGGCGTATCAGGAGATTCACTCGGGGACAGTCTAGTGGACGCCAGTTTGGGCAGAGCAGGGCTGGTTTTAGTAGTCAGCACAGGACTCCAGCTAGTCAGCCAGCCCAGTTTGGGCAATACCAGCCAGTTGGGTGCTTTGAGTGTGGACAGCAGGGCCACTTTAGGTGGGATTGCCCTTTATTGACCCAGAGAGTTGCATCTACCCCTTTTCAGACCGCTGGTCAGTCATCTGCCGGTACATCTACTGGTGGTACCATTGCTTCTACTAGCGGTACCCGTATCAGTTCAGCAGCTCGTGGCAGCCCGCAGCGGGGTAGGGGTCAGAGAGGACGTCCCACCACTCATGCTAGGTTGCATGCCATGACTCAGCAGGAGGGTCGCGACTCACCTGACGTTATTATTGGTACGTTGTCTGTTTTTGGTCAGCCTGCTTATACTTTAATTGATCCTGGTGCTTTGCATTCTTTTATGTCGAGTAGATTTGCATGTTTTGCGAATGTGCCATCATCGCTCCTTATTGGTGAATGGAATGTATTATTGCCTGCGGGAGCGTCGTTTAAGATAGAGTGGGTTTTTAGAGGTTGTGGTGTTTTGATTGAGGGTGTTAATTTGGAAGTTGATTTAATTCCTTTAGATCTTGTTGAATTTGATGTAATCTTGGGGATGGAGTTTTTAGCGACTCACCGGGCCAATATTGATTGCTTTCGTAAGATTGTGGTCTTTCAAAGTCCAGGGAAGCCAATAATTACCTTTCAGGGTGATCGTAATGTTCTAGCTTCTTGTATGATTTCCGCTTTGACCGCTAAGAAGCTGTTGAATAAGGGGAGTCAGGCTTATTTGGCACATGTGGTGGATACCAACAGGGAAGAGTTGAGTATTAGAGAGATACCGATGGTTAGGAAATTCCCAGATGTATTTCCTGATGAATTACCTGGTTTACCCCCTGTTAGGGAGATAGATTTTACTATCGATTTGCTCCCTGGCACCACACCCATATCTTTGGCACCATACCGGATGGCCCCAGCTGAATTAAAAGAGTTGAAGACTCAGTTACAAGAACTAGTGGATAAGGGATTCATCCAATCTAGTGTGTCCCCTTGGGGTGCCCCGGTTTTATTTGTCAAGAAGAAGGTTGTGCATTGATTATCGGAAGTTGAATAGGGTTACTGTGAAGAATAAATACCCTTTGCCTCGTATTGACGATCTCTTTGATCAGTTGAGGGGAGCTAAGGTCTTTTCTAAAATCGATTTGAGATCGGGTTATCATCAGTTGCGGATAAGGGAGTCTGATATACCCAAGACTGTTTTTCGATAGCGTTATGGTCACTATGAATTCAAAGTAATGCCGTTTGGGTTAACTAATGCTCCTGCAGCTTTTATGGACCTCATGAATCGAGTGTTCCGTCCTTACCTTGATCGTTTCGTGATTGTGTTCATCGATGATATCTTGGTGTGTTCTAAGGACGATAGTCAACATGCCAAACATCTAAGAATTGTATTGCGAACCTTGAGGGAGGCCCAGTTGTATGCGAAGTTCAATAAATGTGAATTTTGGCTTAACAGCATAGGATTCTTGGGTCATATTGTTTCTGCAGAAGGTATTAGTGTGGACCCTCAGAAGGTAGAAGCGGTGTTAAATTGGGAAAGACCTACTTCAGTGACAGAGATTCGTAGTTTCTTGGGTTTGGCAGGTTATTACCGGCGATTCGTACAAGATTTCTCAAGGATTGCAACTCCTCTTACTAGGTTGACTAGGAAGGGTGTGAAGTTTGTTTGGTCAGAAGAGTGTGAGCAAAGTTTTCAAGAGCTCAAGAGACGTTTAACTAGTGCTCCGGTCCTAGCTTTGCCTGATGATAGTGGAGAGTATGTGGTATATAGTGACGCCTCAAGGCAAGGCTTGGGTTGTGTTCTGATGCAACATGGAAAAGTGATTGCCTATGCCTCTAGACAATTGAAGCCGCATGAGTTAAATTATCTGACACATGACCTTGAATTAGCTGCGGTAGTACTTGCACTTAAACTTTGGAGGCACTATTTATATGGAGCTTGATGTCAAATCTTTACGGACCACAAGAGTCTTCAATATTTACTTACACAAAAGGAGATAAATTTGAGGCAAAGAAGATGGTTGGAGTTGATTAAAGATTATGATTGTACGATCGAGTATCATCCGGGAAGGGCCAATGTGGTAGCTGACGCTCTTAGTAGGAAATCTTATCCTTCCCTGTTACCCTCCCCTTCCTTGTCACATTTGAGAACAGTCCGGGTTCCACTTCTTTATGAATTGCGAGCTACAGGAGTTAATTTGGAAGTGACTAATGAATTTGCAGCCTTAATAGCCAGTTTCCATGTGAGACCAATCCTTATTGACAAAGTACGAGAGGCGGAACTGCATGATGAAGCTCTACAAGAATTGAGAGAGGCAGTGGAGAATGGAGCTAGAGAAGACTTTATTGTCAGAGGGGATGGAGCTTTGATGTGCGGGAATAGAATCTGTGTACCCGATCAGGATGATCTTCAACAGGAGATACTAGAGGAGGCTCATAGTTCTGCTTATGCCATGCATCCTGGTGGAACCAAAATGTATCGGACTCTTAAGGAATACTACTGGTGGCCTAACATGAAGAGGGAAATTGCAGCTTATGTAAGAAGATGTCTAGTGTGTCAACAAGTGAAAGCAGAAAGACAAAAGCCCTCAGGTTTGTTACAGCCATTACCGATACCAGAATGGAAGTGGGAGCACATTACTATGGACTTCGTATCAGGGTTACCACGTAGTCGTAATGGTCATGATAGCATTTGGGTAATTGTGGACCGGCTTACTAAATCCGCACATTTCTTACCTGTTAGCAAGACTTATAAAATGGGTAAATATGCAGAGTTATACATGAATGAGATAGTGAGACTTCACGGCACACCCATTTCTATTACTTCTGATCATGATCCTCGTTTCACTTCAAAGTTCTGGCGTGAGCTGATGGAGGCTTTGGGCACTCAGTCTCAATTTAGTACCGCGTTTCACCCGCAAACAGATGGACAGACGGAAAGGACCATTCAAATATTGGAAGACATGTTGAGAGCTTGTGTTTTGCAATTCAAGGGGAATTGGGATAATCATGTTGCATTGATAGAGTTTGCGTATAATAACAGTTATCACTCCAGCATTGGCATGGCTCCTTATGAAGCCCTTTATGGCAAACAATGTCGTACCCCTCTATGTTGGAATGAGGTAGGAGAAAGGAAACTTATTGGTCCAGAATTGGTACAAATTACGACTGAAAAGGTTAAAGTGATCAAGGAAAAACTTAAAACGGCTCAGAGTAGACAAAAGAGTTATGCAGATAACAGAAGGAAAGATTTGGAGTTTCAAGTAGGTGACTGGGTATTCTTGAAGCTATCTCCATGGAAGGGTATTGTAAGATTTGGGAAACGCGGGAAGCTTAGCCCTAGATACATCGGACCGTATGAGATCACGGAGCGGATTGGTGCAGTTGCTTATCGCGTAGCACTACCTCCAAGATTATCCAAAGTACATGATGTCTTCCATGTCTCAATGCTTCGCAAGTATGTTGCTGATCCCTCTCATGTTCTACAAGAGCAACCTATCCGATTGAGGGAAGACTTGACATATGAAGAAAAACCGGTTCAAATACTTGATAGGAGGGAGCAGATACTCAGGAACAAAACAATACCCTTGGTCAAGGTGCTTTGGAGTAATCATATGGTAGAAGAAGCTACTTGGGAACCAGAAGAGCAAATGAGAAGGCAGTATCCTCACCTATTTTGCTAGCAGGTATGTAATTTCGAGGTCGAATTTTTTTTAAGGGGGGGAGATTGTTACGTCCTGAACCTAGAATTAACGATTTACTCATTATTTGGACGGTAATTGTCGAGTACTTTCAATTTTTACTTTTTATCGATATTTAGTGGCCCTAAAAGTTGACTTTTTGTTCGGGTCAAAATTTGAGGAAATGTCCTTCATGAAAGTTGTAGAGGACTTTAAACCGAGCACGTGCATATGTGGTGCATAAAAATTGGACTTAGTATGTGAGAGTTATGGCCAAAAATGTAGAAGTTACTGTTCATGGTAAATTATATATATATGGAAGTTACTGTTGGTAGATTTCCATTTTCGGAAAATCTACCTAGCCCCGGTAACTCTCTCTTCTCTTTCCCCGACCCTTCCCCCCTTTCGGCCCAATCCTTTCCTCTTCGATTTCTTCCTCCTCCGGCCGACCCAAGACGTAATCCGGCCACCCCCAAGCTCGGTTCCTTCCCCTTGTCACGTCTGTGGAGGTATTTTACGGAGATTTGGCCGGAGAAGCTCGATTTGGAGCGGGGAAAGCTACGGTAGCAGTTAGTCATTATTGCCGATTTCCGGCGATTCCGGCCACCTCCGGTCACCATATCGACGTCGAAAGCTTGGTTTTCGATGGAGATCATTTCGCCCCTAGCCTCGAATCAAGATTTGACGTGTAGAGGCAGAATTGAAAACCTAGGGTTCTTGAATTTCTGGGTTATTTTCGCCGGCCGAATTCGACCATTTCCAGGTAAAATTGGGATGTGTTGTAGTTGAGAAAATTAATCAGTGGGTCGAGTTGTAGCTATACATGGAATTTGGTAGCCGGTGGTGGAGGTTGGCACCCACGCGCCGCCACTGTAGGTGGCGCGTGAGACTCTGCTTGGCCGGAATTTGACTTCTGTTGTTGATATAATTAGTCAATTATACATCTAGTTTCATAATTGCAGCTTTGTGATAGAATTGGAGATGGAATGAATGTGGATTTTGATGTTGTTCAATGGTGGAATTGTTAATTGAATTGCGAGGAATCCATCCACCGGATTTCCTTGATTCAGCCTTAAAGCATAGACCTTAAGGGATTGATATTAGTGAAGAAGATTGGATGTTTTGGGCATATAAAGAGAATGTTAGGGTTTGGTTTTGCTTTTCGTAATTTAGCTTTCTATCCAGTAATTATGGGTTTACGAACGTTATATTGTACAGGACGTGAGGAGGATTCCCTCGAGGAGGGTTCGGATCGACGGCAGGCTTAGCCGTACACTGTGAGTGGACTTTTGTTTTCGAATAAGTGATGCATGCATTTATTTATTAAAGCATGTTCTATTTAATTAACATACTATTTTCCGAGCATAGGAATTTGATTACGATTTATCTCGTGGATTTGTTTCCAATAATGATTTTGTGAAGTATTTATGATTTATACCGGGGGTGAGCTTTGGTTATTAAGTTGTTATGCTCGGGTTCGAATTTATATTTGATGTGATTTTTCGACGAATGGTTTTCGATGTGATTTCCGGATTTATACCATTTATATTATATTTATAATCGTCGATTTGAGACTTTATTTGCAAATTGAATTTTGTTGGAGTAAATCTCCATGTTTATTTATCGATTTTCGATTTTGGCATTGGGAATGCCTCATTGACAATCTACTTATTTCTGTAGCGTGTGGGACACACTGTTAGTTTATACGACTTTTCGGGAATTTCCGGGTACGGTTGGGAATCGTACCAGTGTTTCCTTTATTCGTGGGACATGGGGAAGCCTTAAGGATTTATTGGATTTTAATAGTTTTTACCCACCATACCTGGGTCGCTGTATTTTATTGCTAGCTAGCCTATTAGTACTCCTCCCTGCTTACTATGTGTTTGTGGGTGAGTAAGAGCAGAGCATGGGATGCTCCAGAGTGTGGGACACTCCGACCCGAGCCTGGGAGGCTCCCTTCTTTCGTATGGTGAAATCTCTTCCCCATATTTTATTGTTACTTGACTAGCGGGGCTAGTCCGTTTTCTTTTAACCAGCGAGGCTGGTATGTTTTTCACGAGTTTTGAATTTAAAGAAATACGTTTTATAACGTTGCATGCATCGAGATTTTTATAATGTAATTTTGTGGGAAAGTATAAACTTTTCTTCCTTTATACTTATTTATTTTGTCCACTCACGCTAACGTTTTTATGTACTTTCCCCCTGAGCCCTTTGGTTTCAATTGCCCAGATCGCAGCATTGCTGACCGGCTTAGGAGTGGAGGCTAGCACCACCTTTGCCATCTATCCTCAGTAGGTTATTTATTAACCTACCTTATGTATTATATTTCGAGTGTGTTCTTTAGATTGCTCTGATTACTCTAAAAAGGGTGGATTTATACATTCGTATAATTATGTGTGTTGGGAGTTGTATAATATTGGAGAAAGTTGAAAGATTTGATTTGCTGGGTTGTAATTTATTTAAATGGTTATGTTTGTGTAGTACGAAGTTTATACTTGGAAATTTGCGGATTGTTGCTTGGACCCCCCGGCTACAAGCCTAGAAATTACTATACGTAGAAGTGTTTTCAGCAGGTTTAGGGTTGTCCACTTTTAGGGGAAGTTCTGTCGAATTTTTCCAAAAAGTGGACCCCGCAGGTCCATCTTGGAGTTAGGAGGGTAATTCCGGGGTGGGTCCTGACAGACGTTTTGCATATTGTTCTATCCATTGAAAAGCAAGTTGGTAAGTAACAGAAGACCATATTCAGTGATCGTGTTTGCAGCTGCAGAGATGGAATCCATGCCTATGATTGTTGAAGGTAAGCTTTAGTTCTTTTGTGATTGTTGTCAAACCTTGTATGCATATGTTGTGGGCATGTATATGGTTTTTACATCAATATGACGCCGTACGTGATCAAGGATTTTTGAATAGACAGACAATGTTTACAATTACCGACAATTTGATCATAAGGCCCATCTCCGATTTGATCTCTATCAGCTCGAGTCAACCACACCAAGAAGGATTTCAGCCTTAACAGTTCGGTTGGAGTGAAGACAGAGCCTATCATGAGGCAGCTGGGCCTGATACATGGGCAGAGCATAAATTGGGCCTGACATAAAATGAAGCTAGAGGCCCGGAAAGAAAAGAGGGGTGTCTAAATTAGCCTATCTCGGAAGACCAACTGAATTGTTTATTGATGAAAAGAAAAAAGGTGACATGAAACCCATTTCAAGATGTCAAGAGTGAAGCTCGGCACATTGGGTTCCCAAATCAAATCAATAGGCGTTCTACAAAAATGGATGTTCACAAAAAAAAAGTGTTTATTCGACGGGTTCAAAGATATATCTGTTGAATAAAAATTGGTACAAAACCCAAAATTCCAATGAACTACAATAGTTTGATCCCGTTATGGGATATGTAGGCAATCTAGTGACCCACTGGATGAAACCACAAATCCAATCCCTTCAGCCAGTCCCAAATTGAATCACTCTCTCCAATCAAATTCTCCCAATACCAAAAATACCAATTCTTGTGAACTACAACGGTTTGATCCCTTTTCAAGAGTATGTAGGCAATCTAGCGACCCACTAGATGCAACCACAAGTCCAAATAGAATCTCTGACTCCACCAGTCAAATTCACCCAAACACCAAAAGGTCAAATCATTCCCAAAATGACCTCAGACACAAATCAAATCCCTAGTTCACTCACACCAAATTCGTCCAAAAACTATTCTCATTCCAAAAATCAATACTCTCTGATGGGTTATTCACTCATTGGAATTCTTGAACTACGAGTGGCTTGATCCCTCTCTAGGGTACGTAGGCAACCCATTCAAATATCCGGGTGTAGCCGCAAAAACAAACAAACACACATCTCATCAGTTGGTTTCTTCATAAATGGAATCAAATAGTGTTTCCCTATAACAAGGGATTGTAATTAAGAGACACATTCTGTCTTGAATGGGTCGAACCTAAAATAATAAAAAATGTATTCACCAAATAAATACGAGTGAAATTATGTTGGGTGACATTTTCGCTCACTGTGTGCAATTTTTTACTCAACATATACTTGAAACCTACATACGAAGAACAAAAATTCAAATATAAAAATATCGAATACTTATATACCTGCATTATAGGTATATAATAACAGCAATAGTCTAAGCAGGAAACTGCACTCAAGAACCTAACAAGTCAATCAGAAATCCAGGTCAATCATTTTTTTATTTCTGAAAATGATAGAATTGACCAGCATATCAGGAGGTTTCCTTTTAATTGTAAAACACACCCAAGAACTTCCATTTCCAATGATTAGATCCCTACACAATGCAATTTGGCCAAGGTTAGGAATCCACCAAGGACAAAATATATACAATCATGCACAACAGATGGAGAAAATTAAAGAGGATTTCTTGCCTTTCCTATGTCCTTACGGAGATGCCATCTACTGGTTGCAAGTTATATTTTATCTCTTTACTTTAGATCTGCAGGTCACAGCAGGACCATAAGTTTCATCCTACTTAGAGCAAGTTCACCCGTTGGGTCACCGGGTCACTTACTATTCACTGCTTTTTAGTGTATATTTTCATTCTCTAGGTCACGAAATACACTGTGCTCGTGACCCAGTGCACGAAATACACTGTGCAGGTCACCATGGTGACCTAGAACACTGTACAGGGTGACCCAGGGCATGAAATACACTGTGCTCGTGACCCAGAGGGTGAAATTAACACTAAAAAGTAGTGAATAGTGGGTGACCTGGTGACCCAACGGGTGAACTTGCTCTTAAGGAATCCCTTTCGAAAAGCTACAATGGTGGACCATAACATGCAATTCTGCCTCCCAAGTGGCTCTTGCTTTCATGATTTACTTTTGTTACTTTCAACTGACCCTGTCTTCTGTTGGAGTAGTCTTGTGTTTTCTGTACCTTTGTACGTATAGCATTCTTGGAAGTTTAAAGCTCAGTCCCCACTTCGATTATCTACTAACTATATGATTTCATTTATTTTCTTCAATTTGTTCTACTTGTAGAAAGAAATTGCAATGTGCTTTGATCGCCAAACCCAAACAATATCCAGAGTCCTATATTTTAAGAGAAATCAGAAATCTACAATGCCACTGATTTCTTCTTCGTTAAGTAGTTACCCTTGTGCACTCAAAAAGAAAAAGCACTTCCCTTTTGAAAAGCTTAAGGTGGTGTGCCATGACATGGATGATGGGACTTTCCAGACTCATGGTCTGCTTCTTTAACTTGTATTGAGAGTGATTCAGAGCATATTGTAGCAACCAAAGTTTTATCACTGGGAGTTGCTCATCTCTGAAATACTACTACCATGTAGCCTTTCTCTTCTAGGTTTCAGAACTCGAAGTAATGCTGTAGCCAGCTGAGGAGTGAAATTTTCAATATTAGTAAGCTCCCAAAACAGAACAAGTTTTGTGTATGGTATTTCTCTCTTTCCTATAATTGTTTAGAAAAACTCCATTCAGGACTCCTAATGTTTCTCACGTCAACATTCTGTATTTGCATATGACATTTTGGGAGGTTTATTTTTTATTTTTGGCAAAGATTTTAAGGAGGTGTAGTAATTTTGTTTTAGGATTTTGGACCCTAAAAAACCCCAAGTTTTTCCCCCGTGTTTCTTTATTTTGTTTTAGTCTTTATCTGTTGGAAGAACTTAACTTCGGGCTCAATCATCTTCATCATTTCAATTTAAGCAGGAAACAACATATATTCTTCTACCAATTGCTCATTGAGTTCATTTGTACCAGGAGATAATAACAAAGCTAAATTTACATCTTATCTTCCATGGCTCAAAAAGTATCAGATGCGAAGAATATCAGCTTGAAGGCATTGGTGGACAAGGGGAGAAACAAAGTAATCTTCGTAGAGGCCGATCATGATTTCATTGATATTCTCTTCAGTTTTTTGATTTTACCAATGGGAAAAATTGTCAGGCTTGCCAGCGACCATTCAACACCACTAGAAACAGGTTGCATGAACAAATTGTATCAGAGTATTGAGAAGCTTGATGTGCAGGTTTTCAGGTCCAATGCATGTAGAGACATGTTGTTACTTCCGCACAGTGCAGCTAACTCTTATTGCAAGAATCTCAAATTGAAAATTATTGACGATGCTGAGCCAACACGGTTTAAGTGCTGTTGGAGTTACTGTCCGTTGCGTTGGTTAAGTTATTATGAAACGGTTCCTTGCCCTTCCTGTTCATATAACGCGCCTACTGAAGTACATCTTTCAGGGGGTGATTCTCCAGTTGGAGGGGTCTTTGTAAAAGAGGGAGCCATGGTTATAGTTACTGATGATTTACAACTGATACCCCCATTAAGTGCAGCAAGCATTTACTTGTTTACCAAGCTTGGAGCCACGAATAGCAATACCACTGAGGAGCTAACTTTCAGTATTGGAGTCGAGCAGGTAATTTTTTAGTATGCCTCATTTTTTTTTACTACTATACCTGTGCCATGGTTTCTGATGTTAAAGTATCTCCCAGGTTTTGAATTTGCATGTGAGCTCATTTGTATCCAAAACGCCATTCACTGAAACTCTGCTGAAGCTGAATCCTGTACCAAAATTAGGTGTGAATTTCAGTCAAGGAAAATGTATTGAATCTCAAATGTCAGAGGCCTCGATGAATGAGGAAAAAGGAAACATCTCTGTCAAGCTCGTAGTGAGTAAATCAAAGAATGTGGTTTGCTATGCAGAAGTACGAGAAGATTTTGTTAACTTGATCTTCAGTTTTTTGACTCTTCCACTTGGGTTTATATTAAAGCAGATGCTGGATTTCCCTTGGAAAGGATGTATTGATCAGTTGTGCAAGGGTGTCCTAGATTTTGATGAGCAATTTTTTAAGTCAAATCACCGCAAGGAATTGCTATGCAATCCCAAACTTGTTCCTGGGTTCAGCTATGAGAACAATCTTTTAGGAATTGAGGAGGCCGTGTACTATATGTTTCCTGATCTGAAGTTGACTTCTGATAGATCCATTATCCCTTCTAACCAGTCCCCAGAGGCACTTAAAGTTAAATTTTTTGATCCCAAATCCCATGGTGATGAAGATAAAAATGCTCAGGGATTCTTAAAAGAACCAGCAATTTTCATAGTAACTGACAATTTGGATGTAAGGCGACTATCTCCAATCTTTCAACTGTCTGTTCTTAATGATTTGAAGGTACATTTCACTGATATTGAGGATCGAACTGTGCATGTTGGCAAGAACGAGGTGAGTTGAATAAATTTTCTTTACTCAAATTTAAGCCATTAGCTAGGTTGATCAATTTATTATAAATTGTTGTCAACTTTGCAGGCTTTGCGTCTTTTGGTGGCTTCTGTTGTTTCTGACTCAATTCTAACCAATGCTTTCCTACGGAAGCCAAAGGAGCCATCGGTTAAGCAAGAGCAGTGAGGACTACTTAAGAAGAGGTAGTGCTTTTGTTGCTACTACACTCGTATGCGTCTTGGTTTTTAAGAACTTCCATTTATAGCAACTAGTCTGCATATTTGGGTGCGAACTCTTTGGTCATGTTTTTGTTACGTAACATTGTGTTGTAAGATTATGCATATTGCTATTGTGTCGGGATTCGTCTGTGTGCGTCTGTCTCTGCTTTCATCATTATGTGAATATGAACTTGTACTGCAGTACTGCCTATGGTAACTTAAGACTGGTTAAGTTTTGTTCTAATCGTATCTAAGTACCTTTATTTATAGATGGTTCTTGATCAGCTAGCCATTATATGCTCAAAGAAGGAAATCTCTGTTTTTTCAGTCACTTGATGTAGAACACCTTTTTCGGGCTTTCGGGGTCGTTTAGGGCCTCAAAACTGCATTTTTCTATTTTACCCGTTTTTGGTTTTCTTAGTTAATTTTGGGTTGTTTTCGTTTTTATCCATGGGCCTTAGGGTTTCGTTGTTAGTCGCCCTAGGGTACTTTTCTCTTATTTATGCAGCCGCAAGTGGCTGCAGAACGCATCTTTCATCTTTTATCAATTAAATTGAGATTATTCTCTTTTATCTCTGGTGGACTCCAGAATCTCTTGCTTAGGTTTATTGCTGGTAAACCTAGTTATCAATCCGACTGCGTCAGGTGGTATCAGAGCAGGTCTTCCCTGTCTCTTTTATTTGCCTTCGTAGCAATGGGTGAAGTCACAAAATCGGATATCGAAGCTCTCACGGCAGCGTTTACCGCTGCCATCAACACCATGAACAATCGGGTGGACGAGCAAATTGGAGAAATTCGTGGGTTGTTGGGAGAAAGAAACAACCACAACAACAACGATCGGAATAGGGACAGGGAAGGAGGCCAGCGAGTTAGGGCTCCACGTAGAGAGGTTGTTGTTCATACTTCAGACTTTGAATCTGAAGAAGATATGGTACAATATGAACCACAAGGACAAGCTGATCAAGATTATAAAGTCAAGGCTGAAATTCCTTTCTTTTCAGTCAACTTGGGTGTAGAAGATTATCTAGATTGGCAGCTTCAGGTGGACAGGTTCTTTGAGATCATGGAAGTTCCTGAGCACAAGCAGGTTAAACATGTTACCTGGAGATTGAAGAGTACTGCTGCAGTTTGGTGGGATAAATTGCAGAACACTCGAAAGAAGCAGAGGAAGCAGGGTGTTAGAACATGGCGAAGAATGAAGCAGTTGATGATGGAGAGGTTCTTGCCAGATGATTATGAGCAGATTTTATACAGGCTGTACATAGAATGTGTCCAAGGAACTAGGACGGTGGGTGATTATACAGCTGAGTTCTTACGCTACTCGGAGCGTAATGAATTAGGGGAAACTGAAGGCCAGAAGGTGGCTCGCTATATCAGTGGACTGAAGCCTTCCATTCAGGAGAGAATTGGGTTACAAACTGTTCATACTATGGCCGAAGTTATGAACCTAGCATTGAAGGCAGAGTTGATGGAGAAGCCTTCACGAGCTTCCTCCTTCCAAAGGTATAACTACCAAAGGAGTACAGATTTGGTTAACGCCTCAACTGCCAAGGGTACAACCACGCTGCAGAGAGCAGAAAACGCTTTTAAAACTTCTAATCCTCCTTTTAAAGGCGCGGGCAGTTCTAGTGGTGCTCAAAATAGGGCCCCGAATCAGAGGTTTAATAATCCCTATGCTAAGCCTACAACAGATATCTGTTATCGATGCAACAAGCCGGGGCATAGGTCTAATGTGTGTCCTGAGAGGAGACAAACTGCCCTTATAGATGATTATGATGAGGATGAAGAAGAAGTTGGAAGAGATGGTGATTATGATGGGGCTGAGTTTGCGGAGGAGGAATCTCCTGAGAAGATTAATATTGTGTTGCAGCGGGTTCTATTATGTCCTAAAGATGAAGGGCAGCGGCGCAATATTTTCAGGTCACTTTGTTCCATTAATAA
The DNA here is from genome assembly GCF_002994745.2 of Rosa chinensis. Taxonomy (NCBI): domain Eukaryota; kingdom Viridiplantae; phylum Streptophyta; class Magnoliopsida; order Rosales; family Rosaceae; genus Rosa; species Rosa chinensis. The sequence continues at coordinate 58,598,416 of NC_037092.1, forward strand.
CAAAGTGTGCAATTTAATTGTGGATAATGGAAGCTGCGAAAATTTTGTGGCCAAGAAACTGGTGGAATATTTGCAGTTACCTACGCAACCTCATGAGACACCTTATTCCCTCGGGTGGGTCAAGAAAGGTCCACAAGTTCGAGTTGTTGAATCCTGCAAAGTACCGGTAACCATTGGTAAGCATTATAAAGATGAAGTTTTATGCGACATTATTGATATGGATGCTTGCCATATTTTGTTTGGACGACCTTGGCAATTTGATGTGGATGTGACTTATAAAGGCAGGGACAATGTGATGTTGTTTATGTGGAATAACCATAAAATTGCTATGGCTCCTGTCTGTCAATTTGAGAAATCTGGTGTGAAGAAAGTGGAGAGTTTCCTGACCTTGTCTAGCAGTGAACTTGAGATGGAGAGGGCCTTTAAAGAATCTGAGGTTTTCTGTCCAGTGGTGATAAAGGGGTTGTTGTCTGCAGAAAAGGAAGAAGTGGTGATCCCCAAGGAAGTGCAGAACATATTGGGGGCATTTGAAGAGCTGATCTCGGATGAGTTGCCCAACGAGCTGCCACCTATGAGAGACATTCAACATCAGATTGATTTGGTGCCTGGAGCTAGCTTGCCCAATCTGCCACATTACCGAATGAGTCCCAAGGAGAATGAGATTTTGAGAGAGCAGATTGAAGACTTGTTGAAAAAGGGGTTCATTCGAGAAAGTATGAGTCCTTGTGCAGTTCCAGTCCTCCTTGTTCCTAAGAAGGGCAATCAATGGCGGATGTGTGTTGATAGCAGGGCCATTAATAAGATAACTGTGAAGTACAGGTTCCCTATTCCTCGTTTGGAAGACATGCTTGATGAGCTAGAGGGTTCCAAAGTGTTTACCAAGATAGACCTTCGAAGTGGATATCACCAGATTCGAATCAAGCCAGGAGATGAATGGAAGACAGCTTTTAAGAGCAAGGATGGCTTGTACGAGTGGATGGTTATGCCATTCGGATTGTCTAATGCACCCAGCACTTTTATGAGGCTTATGAACCAGGTTCTTCGCCCTTTTATAGGTTCCTTTGTAGTAGTGTATTTTGATGATATACTGATATATAGCAGGACCAAAGAAGAACATCTGGTGCACTTGAAGCAGGTTTTGGTAGCTTTACAGGAGAATAAACTGTACATCAACCTAAAAAAATGTACATTCTGCACCAGCAAGTTATTATTTCTGGGATTTGTGGTTGGAGAAGAAGGCATTCAGGTTGATGAAGAGAAGGTACGGGCTATAAGAGAATGGCCAGCTCCAAAGACACCTTCTGAGGTGCGGAGCTTTCATGGTTTAGCTACCTTCTACAGGAGGTTTGTGAAGAATTTCAGTACCATTACTGCCCCTATTACTGAATGTTTGAAGAAAGGCAAATTCCAGTGGGGAGAGGAACAAGAGAAGAGTTTTGCCTTGATCAAAGAAAAGCTTTGTACTGCACCAGTTCTCGCTCTTCCTAATTTTGATAAGGTTTTTGAGGTTGAATGTGATGCTAGTGGCGTGGGAGTAGGTGCTGTGTTGTCACAAGAGAAGAAACCAGTAGCATTCTTTAGTGAAAAGCTGAGTGAAGCTCGCCAGAAGTGGAGTACTTATGATCAAGAATTTTATGCAGTGTTTCGAGCATTGAGGCAATGGGAGCACTACCTGATTCAGAGAGAATTTGTACTGTTCACGGATCATCAAGCCTTAAAGTACCTTAATAGTAAGAAAACTGTGAATAAGATGCATGCCAGGTGGGTGAGTTTTTTGCAGAAATTTCCTTTTGTGATTCAACATAAATCTGGTACTCTTAATAGGGTGGCAGATGCTTTGAGTAGGAGGGCTTCCTTGCTGGTCACCTTAGCTCAGGAGATTGTGGGGTTTGAGCTCTTGAAGGAGTTGTGTGAGGAAGATACTGATTTTAAGGAGATCTGGACCAAATGCAGTAGCAATAATGCAGTTGCAGATTTTTATGTGAATGAAGGGTATTTATTCAAAGGCAATCGGATATGTATCCCTAGTTCTTCATTGCGAGAAAAACTGATTAGAGATCTGCATGGAGGGGGTTTGAGTGGGCACTTGGGCCGAGACAAAACTATTGCTAGCCTTGAGGAGAGGTATTTCTGGCCACAGTTGAAGAAGGACACAGGAACTATCGTAAGAAAGTGCTACACCTGCCAGGTCTCTAAGGGTCAGTCTCAAAACACAGGTCTTTATCTACCTTTACCTGTTCCTGATGATATTTGGCAGGACCTTGCTATGGATTTTGTGTTGGGACTACCCCGTACCCAAAGGGGAGTGGATTCAGTGTTTGTGGTAGTTGACAGGTTCTCTAAGATGGTGCATTTCATCTCATGTAAGAAGACTGCTGATGCTTCTAATATAGCTAAACTGTTCTTCAGAGAAGTGGTTCGTTTGCATGGAGTACCCAAGTCCATTACATCTGACAGAGACACCAAGTTCCTTAGCCATTTCTGGATTACCTTGTGGAGGATGTTTGGAACAACTTTGAACCGTAGCAGCACAGCTCATCCTCAAACTGATGGACAGACAGAGGTTACTAATAGAACCTTGGGTAACATGGTTCGGAGTGTTTGTGGAGATAGGCCCAAACAATGGGATTATGCTTTACCACAGGTGGAGTTTGCTTATAACAGTGATGTGCATAGTGCAACAGGGAAGTCCCCATTCTCCTTAGTTTATACTGCTGTTCCTCGACATGTGGTGGATTTGGTAAAGCTTCCTAAAGTTCCTGGTGTTAGTGTTGCTGCTGAAAGCATGGCCAAGGATGTGCAGTTTGTTCGAGAATCAACTAAAGCCAAATTGGAACTAACTAATGCCAAGTATAAAGCTGCAGCTGACAAGCATCGGCGAGTTAAAGTGTTCCAGGAAGGTGATGATGTGATGGTGTTCCTGAGGAAGGAGAGATTCCCTGTTGGTACCTATAACAAGTTGAAGCCCAGAAAATATGGTCCTTTTAAGGTGGTGAAGAAGATCAATGATAACGCTTATGTTGTTGCACTTCCAGATTCAATGGGCATTTCTAACACTTTCAATGTTGCTGATCTGCATGAGTTTCGTGAAGATGAGGCTCTTTATCCTGAAGAGAACTCGGGGTCGAGTTCTTCGGAGGTGGAGGAGACTGATGTAGAACAGATGGCGGTCCAATTTCAAGAACAATTGGATCGTGCTAAAGGTGGAAACCAAAAAGTGACTAGTAGACGTGAAATGGGCCTCCGGAGTCCGATTGGGACGCACTTTAGCTTTCCGGAAAGGGAATCGCGCCAGAAATCAAACTCGTTGCTATGCCACAATGTGTGACCTTTTTCGGGCTTTCGGGGTCGTTTAGGGCCTCAAAACTGCATTTTTCTATCTTACCCGTTTTTGGTTTTCTTAGTTAATTTTGGGTTGTTTTCGTTTTTATCCATGGGCCTTAGGGTTTCGTTGTTAGTCGCCCTAGGGTACTTTTCTCTTATTTATGCAGCCGCAAGCGGCTACAGAACGCATCTTTCATCTTTTATCAATTAAATTGAGATTATTCTCTTTTATCTCTGGTGGACTCCAGAATCTCTTGCTTAGGTTTATTGCTGGTAAACCTAGTTATCAATCCGACTGCGTCATCACTTATATATGATATGCAATGCACCTCACTCTCTAGAAATAGTGGATTGTGTTGTGTTGATTCACAGCAGAATATTTCTGACCTTAGAAATAGGACTTGATTCTCATGTACATCATTCTGACCTTTCAAATAGGACTTGCTTCTCATGTATAGATCACACTAGCAAAAAGGCCCGCGCGATGCTGCGGGTGTCTTGAATTTTATACATACTAAATTGATTGAGAAGACAGACATGTCAAACCTTGAACGATTTGTGAAGGGTCAAAATTGGTTTTCATTTTGGCACTCTAGATATGCAGTTCTGTTGAAGAGAGTACAGTATGAATTATTTAGAATACTGATAATAAATAAGGCACTTCCAAAGTTTTAAGCATCTCAATTCTTAAACTTAGAAGGTATCTTGAACTTGGAGTAGGGCTTTATAAAACTTGTCTTTGCTTGCGAGGAGCAATCCTTGAGTGGCAAGTCATCCCTCATAGCAATAAAAGAATCGAAGCACCTCCTGGTTGTCCTCCTGAGTTTCCTAGAAGACATTCAACAGATTCCCGATATAGCTTAATCCCTGCAAGTTTTGTCAAAAATATCATAGTAAGTGCCAAGTATAGTCCCACGCCCACAGAATATAAATAAAGGAAGGAATAATGTGCATCATCCTGTAAACATCCCCAAGTAAAATCCAAACTACACTTCTGCACTAAAAACACTTTCGCAATCCAAACCAAATCCAACAATTACAACCCTTTCACAAAGTATGATTAGCACTCCTAATTCAATTCCCACCTCCAACGGTTGCCAGTCGCTAGAATTAAAGCAGGAAGATCTACTGGTTATGGAAGGTAGAGGCTTTGGTAGGTTTATAAATTGCAATTACCAATTATGCAATTCAAACCAAAACCAAACTACACAGGCATGAAGTTCATAATTTCCAATAGATCTTACATCAACTATGCGGTGCAAAAAGAAGAGAGTGTTGGCAGCATTGCTGCCTAGACGCTGCCATCAGGTAAACAATATGCTGTAGAAAAATATCGTGCACAACAGAATCATGGGACTCTTCATCGACTTGAAGCACATAATGCCATTATCAAGTTCTACCTTTCCAAACAGATCAAACGGTAATTTGAATTTACTATCGCAACTAATAGCAAACATAACTAACTCACTGATAAATGATAATTTCTTATCCGTTCTTTCAATCCACCAAAAAATGACACAGGCACGAAGTTCATAATTTTGAAACTGTACGCCGAAGGAAGAAGTGAATTAAACCCAAATTTAAAGGGAAATCTTACTAAAGCAGCTGAACCCAGATATTTAGTCACATAATATCTGCCTGCAATCATGGTGTTTTTCACAGTAGGCAGATCCTTGTTTGCTTCAAATCCAGTCCTGCAAATGGCAGACTACATGATTACAGCTGATAGAAACATAAACTCGAACCTCTATGTAGAGATTCAAAGATACAAAAAGAGCCTCTCAAGCTAGTGATTTTTCTAGTACTGATAAATTAATAAATTTTCAATGTAGTAATGTGGCAACTTATTGTTTTTTTTTTTTTTTGAATAATCGAGCCAGTAGGGCTAATATATATTCATCACAAGCCAGAATATGCCATTACATACCCTTCTGCTGCCATCTATAGACAGACAAGAAGATAGTGGTAGTACCCACAATTGTACATAGAAAATAGACCAACTCATTGTACAATGTGGCAACTTATTGTTAACTTGTCGTATATCACAACAAATAGGTATTTTCTGGATAATGTATTTCACTCGTCTGCTACGACAATATAGAACAATCACTATTTCTCAACCAAATACAGTCTTAAATAGAAAAAAAGTGGTTTATTTTTTAACAATCTAAACTGACAACCTAGATTCATTTGTACTTAAACAGCAGCATGATAAAATTATTAAAAGAGAGACTCTGTATGAGTTTCCCAAAAACTGAGTTCATTTACCTATCTTATGCTGCGATCTTTATTAGTGAAGACACAGGCTGGCTTATAAACTGCAAAAACTTTGTGATTTAAGCAACTTAATGCTCTAGTTAACAATATCAATGCATAAGTCTACAATATGAATCAAGATCTTGGGGAATTACACATAATTGTATAAAGAAAAAGAAAAAGAATTAAATAAAAAGGCTAACCTGAACATTGCTTTCTTTCATCAAAATCTCCTGGGCCTTCTCATAGAGCCCCCTTACCTATTGAGCAAATAAATATGTCAACAAAAGATATCAATGAATGAAGCATGAAAAGACATTTGACTACAGAAATTACCAGGAAACTAAACAAACAATCAACAACTCGAACCTGGGGGTTAAGGCCAAAATAATTTAGATATGGTATAGATTAAAGGGCAATGATTTACTGAAATGGACTTGATCCAACTTTTGAGAACTAATCAGCTTAAATATGTAGTTCAAAAGTGATACACTACACAAACCAATCCAGAAACTCATAATACATAATATAAAAGTAACGCCATCAACAGAGTCATTAATCCTTCACTTTGTGATTTAAGCATTTCACATTTTTGTGTGTATGTATTTTATAGTTGTTATACAGTTGACCAACTATCCCAAACAACTTTTCCTTGATCTCTTATCAATGCCATAGCTATCCGTGAAGAAATATTTTCATTCCTATTTCTTAAGTGTATATTTTTTCAAATGTTGCTCATTCATCTTAACATTTCCTCTCCATGACACTTTTGCAACCAAGTGATTTCCAAACCACCAAAAACCTAATCCTAATCCCCTAAACCATTCATGTAGAACTCTCCTGTCAACCATTTAGTCACTAACCTATATTGTAATCATACCTCCCGTAAACCATTCAACTCCCTCATTGTCAATAACTAACAATAATCTTCGCCTGCTCAAAAAAGAAGAAGCTACCAATAATCGATGCCAGAAATCAATCACTTCTTAGTCTAAATCCTCTCTGAGAAGTTTAGTCAGCACTTCAACTTTTTCAAAATTAAGACATAAAGCATCATGACTTGGATACACATTTACGCAAGCGTACGTATCGTTATCAAGATATGGAAATATTATGCCCAAAGTTTATCGTACCACGGGGATTAGTGGCTAACCCACAATCCTTGGGTAATCGGAAATAAAGACACTTAGCAAACAAAGAAAAGAAAAAGAAATTAAATAAAAATGTTAATCTAAGGCACCAAGGCTTAGCAATGCTCGGCTTTGATTTTTACCAAAGCCTAATCAAAACTAAGAACCTAGTGGTGGATATTCACAAATGAGTGGAAGAGTTCAATATTTGGGAGTTGATTTCAACTTAACAAAAAGATAATGAATGTAAAGCAATAAAAATAAAAATGAAATGTAAACAATAAAAATGAGAATGCCTGGTGTTAGGGAGGTTCCTTCACCCAAATCTCATGTGTCGGAAGCTAATCTAATATAGATGCATATTTCCTATTTTGGCGGTAGCCATATCCAAGGCGATTCAAGGCTTAAGGACCGAAATTCCCTTTTATGGTATTCCTACTCCGGTTCAAGGGCCGTAGGAACTCACTTGGCATGAATTAGAGCCGGTTCAAGGGTCACTAATTCACATCAAGAGGCGTAGAGATCGAGGAATTAGACTACTAAGCGACCCGCCCGCGCAATCACGCAACGGGTGTAAATCACCATGCTTATAACCCCTCGAATACAAAATTGAAGGTTTCTAGCTTAGGAATTAGAGGAGGTCAAGCCTCTAACTCCATCCTAGACATGCTCAAAATACACACCCTAGAGTTGACTAGGCTCCTAGACATGCATTTTAACCCAACAAAAATAGATATAAGCATCCATCATATGAAAATTGCATCATTACATTAAATTAAACATCTTTTACACAAAATTTGGGTTAGGGACACAACCCTAAAACCCAACAAAGAAATTACTCACAACCCATAACTATGAACATCAAAGATACAAAATTCAAAGAGAAAAGATTATAGAAGTGTAGGAGAACACAAAGGTAGCCACAATTAGCTAGGGAGCTAATATGACTTCCCTTGAATTACAACTCCCACAAATACCTAAAGCTTGAATCTTGTAGCTTTTGATGAATCCTTGAAGCTTGTGTGAGAAATTCTATGAATACCCAAAAGAAAACTAAAACTATTATGAAAAATGGAGGAGGAGGAGAGGAGAGAGAGAGAGCAGCCTAAAAGGGCTGCCTCTGTTTTAGGTGTGGTGCGGCACTGTTGTTCTAGGGTGAGGTAGGTTTGTTGCAGATGAGGGATATATATATATATATATATATATATCTGTGTGGTCTCGGTGGTGTGGCTGCAAAAAAAGGAGAAGTGAATGGGTATAAGGCCACGTGGCAAGAAGTGATAGGAAGAAAAGGAAAAAGGAGAGAAAATAAAAAGAAAAAAGAGAAATGGTGGAGAGTGCACGTGGGGAGGGGAGGGGAAGAAAGGAAATAAAAAAGCTGGTGCTGACGTCATCATGACGTCAGCAAAGGCTGAATATATATATATATTTTTTCCCTTATCTTTTCTCTTTTTCTTGTCTTTTCTTTTTTTCTTTTCTTCTTCCTTCTTTTTGCTTTCTTCTTCTCTCTTCTCAATACACTTCCGCATATGTTATCAGAGACAATTGGATTCCACTCCCTTGATGGCGTTGACCATGTTGACCCTCATTGATTATTTCGTCATTTTCTCGGAAACTCCAATTTGTTCCAATTTTACTCAATTTTCTCTCGTTTCCGCAATTCCGCTTATTTTCTACACAGTAAATAAAAATGGATTAATTACATATTAATTGACATGAGGATTTGCTTATTTATAGTGTTTTAGATATAATTACACGCATATAAATGCGTATAATCACATCACGCATACATGAAAATGATAAATACATGCAACTAAAATAGTGATAGATAATCAGCGTGCTCTACCTATAATAGCTCACAGAGAGAGAGAGAGAGAGAGAGAGAGAGAGAGAGAGAGAGAGAGAGAGAGAGAGAGAGAGAGAGAGAGAGAGAGAGAGAGAGAGAGAGAGAGAGCATTCACTTACATTGAGAGAACAGGGATTGCTGAAATTACCCAACGCATGCAAAAAGGAGAGAGAAGAAACTATTGAATATTGGCTTTATTTAATTGGTGGGCAAAATCCAATTGAATATTGAATATTGGCCATTCAATTGGATTTTGCCCACCAATTAAATGGCCCATGGTGATCACGAGGGCAAGGCCCCTAGGTTAATTAGGATAGGATATATATATATATATATATATATATATATATGTATGTCTAGATTAATTAGACAACACACATATATGCCTCCAGTATTGCAAAGACAGAGAGTTAACTAGGTTATTGGTGTATTGGGTTTTGGGTAGAGTTTATTCTCAAACTCTAATTGTATTCCCTCCAATTGATTATAGTGGAATTTCTCGCCGGCTCCGAAGTGGACGTAACTCAATCACATTGATTGAGTGTACCACTATAAATTCTTGTGTTCTTGTGTTTGCTTTTTTTCGTTGTTCGGTTGCTCATCTAGTTCCATATCAATATCGTGTTTGTTACGCTTCCGCACAACAAACTGGTATCAGAGCTCTGGTTTTGAATTGGGAGTTGATTCATTGATTGGAAATCATGGTTGACGAGAAAAAGAAAGGGGCTGAGTCTTCAGGTTCTTCGCGTTGGTCGACTTCCAGGCCATCAATTGGTAATGCCAAATTTGAAGTTGAAAAGTTTAATGGCACCAACAATTTTGGCATGTGGCAGTGTGAGATGATGGATGTCTTGTGTCAACAAGAATTAGATATAGCTCTGGAAGATAAACCTGCAGACATAGATGACGTGGAGTGGGCAAGAATTAACAAGTGGGCTTGTGGTTCTATCAGAATGTGCCTTGCTAAAGATAAAAAATTCTTTGTCATGAAAGAAACTTCTGCAAAAGAGTTGTGGAAGAAATTAGAAGACCAATATATAATCAAGAGTGCTGAAAACCGGTTTCACCTGAACAGGCGGCTTTTCCGATTTAATTATCGACAGGGTGTTTCTGTGTCTGAACACATCAGTGATTTCAATAAGATACTTGCAGATTTGGCTAATTTGGATGTGAAAATTAGTGATGAGGATAAAGCATTGTGTTTGCTAAATTCTCTTCCTGACGAGTATGAGTATTTGATTACAACTTTGTTGCATAGAAAGAATGATGTGAAATTTGATGATGTGTGTAATTCATTGATAAATAATGAGTGCAGAAAGAAAGAGAAGCAACTTCAGAATGTTTCAGGTGAAGCACTTATAGTAAGGGGCAGATCTGATGAGAGAAAACCTACTGGAAAAAAGGTAAATCTCGTTCCAAGTCAAGAAGTAAATTTCCTGCAAAAGATGAGTGTGCTTTTTGTCGCAACAAAGGTCATTGGAAGAAAGATTGTCCTAAGTTGAAGAATAGAGACAAGAAGGATTCTGAAGTGAATGTTGTAAGAGATGATGAAGATGATGACTTTGATTTTGCTTTGAGTTGTTCATCAGTTTTTGAAGATTTTGAAGAAGAAGAGATTGAGTTTGCTTTGGTTAGTTCATCTGCAGTTGGTTATTCTGACAAGTGGATTATGGATTCAGGTTGTTCACATCATATCTGCCCTAATAGGGAGTGGTTCTCTACTTTCAAGGAGTTGAATGGTGGAATAGTTTTGATGGGAGACAATAGTCCTTGCAGAACAAGAGGGATTGGTACAATTCGTCTCAAGATGCATGATGGAGTAGTCAGAGAATTAACTAATGTTCGGTATGTTCCAAATTTGAAGAAAAATCTTATCTCTTTGGGAACTTTAGAATCAAAAGGGCACACAATTACATTGAAAAGTGGAGTTGCTAAAGTTGTCTCTGGTTCACTTGTGATGATGAGAGGTGAAAGGTTCAGAAATTTATATTTTCTACAAGGGAGCACAGTGACAGGTGAAACAGCAATATCTGAGACTATAGATGATGATGCAAACAATACAAAATTATGGCATATGAGTCTTGGACATGCTGGTGAGAAAGCAATGCAGGGATTAGTGAAGCAAGGTCTATTGAAAGGTGCAAAGACAGGAAAATTAGAATTTTGTGAACATTGTGTCTTGGGAAAACAGACTAGAGTTAAATTTGGCACCACAGTTCATCAAACTAAAGGTACTCTAGATTATGTTTACATTGATGTATGGGGACCTACCAAAACTGCATCTTTGGGAGGTAAGCATTATTATGTCTCTTTTGTTGATGACTTTTCTAAAAGAGTATGCATGTACACCATGAAGCATAAAGATGAAGTCTTAGATATATTTGTCAAGTGGAAGAAGATGATTGAGACTCAGACCGGTCGAAAAATTAAGAGGCTCAGGTCAGATAATGGTGGTGAATACAAATCTGATCCGTTCTTGAAACTATGTCAAGATGAGGGCATTGTGAGACACTTCACAGTTAGAGAGACACCACAACAGAATGGGGTGGCAGAGCGCATGAATCGGACTTTATTGGAGAAAATTCGGTGTATGTTGTCTAATTCTGGATTAGGCAAAGAATTTTGGGCTGAGGCAGTTGTGTATGCAAGCCATCTCATTAATAGGTTACCTACTGCTGCACTTGAGGGAAAAACTCCCATGGAGGTATGGTCTGGTAAACCTGCTACTGATTATCATTATTTACATATTTTTGGTTGTCCTGCTTATTTTCATGTCAGGGAAAGCAAGCTTGATCCAAGGGCCAAGAAAGCTATATTCTTGGGATTTAATGAGGGTGTTAAGGGATTTAAGCTTTGGTGTTCAGATGTGAAGAAAGTTGTTGTAAGCAGAGATGTGACTTTTGATGAGGCTATTATGGTTGATCAGAACAAGCAGAAAAATTCTAAAGAGCAGAGAATGACCGTAGAGAGTTTGCAGCAGGTGGAGTTAAAGAAAAAAATTGTTGAAACTCCAATTGATCCAGTGAGTCCTAATGTTGATTCAGATGATTTAAATATTGAGGACATGAGTATTGAAGTAGAGGCTCCAATCCAAGAGCCTACACAGCATGATGGACCAATTGCAACTACAAAGGGAAAAAAGAATGCTCAAAAGCCAGCTTGGCTTAATGATATGGTGACTTATGCACTTCCAGTTACTGAAGAAGAAATTCCTACTACTTATGAAGAAGCTGTCATACATGCAGATTGTGTAGAATGGGAAAAAGCTATGGGTGAGGAGATGAAGTCTCTTCACAAGAATAAAACATGGGAGTTGGTTTAGTTACCGCATGGGAAGAGAGCAATTGGTTGCAAGTGGGTGTTTGCTAAAAAGGAAGGATCACGGTATAAGGCTAGATTGGTAGCTAAAGGCTACGCACAAAAAGAAGGAATTGACTACAATGAGGTATTTTCTCCTGTTGTTAAGCATTCTTCTATTCGTATTTTATTGGCCTTGATTGCACAGTTTGATATTGAGTTAGCACAGCTTGATGTAAAAACTGCTTTCTTACATGGTGAATTAAAAGAAGAGATATATATGACTCCGCCAGAAGGATTTAAAATTGCTGGTAAAGAAAATTGGGTCTGCAAACTGCATAAATCATTATATGGTTTGAAACAATCTCCAAGGTAGTGGTACAAGCGGTTTGATAAATTTATGTTCGGTCAGAAGTACACTCGGAGTCTTTATGATCCATGTGTTTATTTTCGCAAGCTACAGGATGGGACCTTCATTTATTTGCTCTTATATGTTGATGATATGTTAATTGCATCTAAGAGCAAGGTGGAGATAAATAAATTAAAATCACAATTGAGTAGTGAATTTGAGATGAAGGACTTGGGAGAAGCTAAAAAGATTTTGGGCATGGAAATTGAAAGAGATAAATCAAGAGGCAAAGTTTGTGTTAACGTTTGGATCCGTTGGGGATCTAATTAACGTAAAGAAAGAGATAGAGAGAGAGATTGACACAAGATGTATAGTGGTTCACCTCCCGCCTTAGCGGGAGACTACGTCCACTTGAAAGCTTATACTAGTGTGTCGAGCCTTGCGGCCCAAGTGCATTACAAAGTGTGTAATGGAGTGTGTTGAATGGTGTTTAAGTGGGAGGAGGCATTCCTTTTATAGGTGAAGGAATGCTCCTCCTTTACATTTTCTTAGATGTGGGACAAGAACCCACTATTCTAGTCTAGAAAGCCTATTTGTGAGGGCATGTTGGCAAGGCCGGGAAGGTGGCTTCCCGGCGACGGATTTGCCTCTTCCGGATACCGTGGCGTAGCTTGAACATAGGGCTACAAGATGCATGTCTCGGTTGGGCCTTGCCATGTCTCGTGGACGTCCCAAAGTGGGTGTTACTTATGCTTGGTGATGTAGAGAACTAGCTTGCTAGTGTAGGTATAAACAGTTTGTTTGTCACAGAAGCAATATTTGAAGAAGGTACTGCATCGATTTGGCATGAATGATAAATCTAAACCTGTAAGTACACCTCTTGCCTCTCACTTTAAGCTTAAATCTACTATGTCTCCTAGCACAGATGATGATATGAAATATATGGCTAAAGTTCCTTATGCTAGTGCTGTTGGTAGCTTGATGTATTGTATGGTGTGTACTAGACCGGATATTTCACAGGCCTTAAGTGTGGTGAGTAGATATATGCATAACCCAGGTAAAGGTCATTGGCAAGCAGTGATGTGGATTCTATGGTATATTCTTGGCACTGTGGATGTTGGATTAGTTTTTCAGCAGGATAAGACAAGTCAATGTGTTGTTGGATATGTGGACTCTGATTTCGCAGGTGATTTGGATAAGTGACAGTCTACTACAGCTTATGTGTTTACTCTTGCTAGTGGACCGGTGAGTTGGAAGTCGAATTTGCAATCTACAATTGCTTTGTCGACTACAGAAGCTGAATATATGGCAGTAACAGAGGGTGCAAAAGAAGCAGTTTGGCTTCTTGGTTTATTTGAGGACTTGGGAATTATTCAAGAATATGTGGATATTTTTTGTGACAGTCAAAGTGCTATTCATTTAGCAGAGAACCAAGTTACTCATGCTCGTACTAAACATATCAATGTCAAATTTCACAAGATTCGTCAGATGGTGGAGGATGGTGATGTTCAACTCCTCAAAATTGGAACTGCAGATAATCCTGCTGATATGTTGACAAAGTTAGTTCCATTGAGCAAGTTCAAGCATTGCTTGAACTTGGTTGGTATTTGTGGAATTTGAAATTCCCTACGGGGATGTCGGAGCGGCGATTGGTTTTGAAGTTCTATTTTGGAGAATTTACATGAAAATAAAGCCAAGGTGGAGATTATTGAATATTGGCTTTATTTAATTGGTGGGCAAAATCCAATTGAATGGCCCATGGTGATCACGTGGGCAAGGCCCCTAGGTTAATTAGGATAGGATATATATATATATATATATGTATGTCTAGATTAATTAGACAACACACATATATGCCTCCAGTATTGCAAAGAGAGAGAGTTAACTAGGTTATTGGTGTATTGGGTTTTGGGTAGAGTTTATTCTCAAACTCTAATTGTATTCTCTCCAATTGATTATAGTGGAATTTCTCGCCGGCTCCGAAGTGGACGTAGCTCAATCACATTGATTGAGTGTACCACTATAAATTCTTGTGTTCTTGTGTTTTCTTTTTTTCGTTGTTCGGTTGCTCATCTAGTTCCATATCAATATTGTGTTTGTTACGCTTCCGCACAACAGAAACATCTATAGTATCTTCAACATATGATGATTTCTGAAAAATTAAATAATAATAACAAAATAAAACAATATTCAATGTGATAAACTGGATGATGGTATGATAATTCCAATATTGTGAGAATCAGCTTCAGCATAATCTGTAGTAGACATGATTATTAATGGATGGATGGCAGGTAGTGAGAAGAGTGGAGATGAGATTGTTCATGATTAGGTAGAGTGAGAAGTTGTGTACAGTCAGAGAATCAGTAAAGTTTGTTTTTTCTTGAATTCAATTCCATGTTGTCTTTCTCTAGTCTCTATTGGCTTGGCTTAGATTTAGTAGGTTTCATGTTTTATAGTTGTTTGTTCAAGTATAAAATGCTGTATTTACTAGAATGAGAAACAATGAGAATTGGTACCTGGTCTCTTGAATTCCATGGATTGAAAAGTTCGTGCCTAATATTTGCAGTCCCATTTGATGAATTTGGTTGCCTATGCTTATAACTATTAGTCTGCGAGTAATTCAATACAAAGTTTAATACTTCTATAATAAGTGTTTGAGCCCAAAAGTAATTTTAGCAAGATCGTTTAGTGGATTTAGCATAGCGGGCCAATACCTGCGGCCCAAAAATAAGCTTACTTGGATTTGGGTTACAGCTTCGCCCATTCCGTAATCCATAAGGAAGACGAAACCTTATTGGAGGCAAGTAGCAGAGATTGAATAGGAAACCTCAATCAATAATCTTTCTGTAGCAAGGAACAGTCGAAGACCTAGGTATAAATACTAGGGTTCAAGGACACAAACAAGACATCTCTCGAATCAACTAATCCCAGCGATTACAAAGCCTCCCCGGAGAAAACCTTCAACCTTGTTGAAACCCGGTGACCGCACGCCAGTTCTAGTCTCCCCGCGAGCCGACTGTCAGCATCACCAGATCAATCCGGCGACCGTACTTCCAGTCCTAGTCTCCCCGCGAGCCGACTGTCAGTGCTACTGCCACCGACACAACCAGTGAAGCAAGGGTAACGCCCTCGCAACCCAGCGAAGCTAAAGTCACGCTTTAGCAAGACCCGTGCTTTCTCACAACTTCCCAGTGATTGCTCTGCTTAGTCTACAATACTAAGTATCGATACGGTGAACGCGAAGAGATCACACCCAAAGTCCTTATCCGTAAGGCAGAAGTCCTTTTCCGAAAGGCTAGAGAAGAACCCTGTGACGAGGTTGGTGCTCTCCTCGTCCACAGCGCTTGAAGAAGAAGTCAGGTCAAGGGACTACCCCAACGACTGCACCCCGCGGTGCTGGCACGCCTGCGCAATCACTAGCTCAAAAGAGACAGTTTGCACCCCTACAGGATTTACGCGTCAAACATTTTGGCATGCCCAGTGGGACCCTGCAATAGTGTCTTTTCGTGAACGTAGCCATTGGGGTTCATTGTTCACCAGAGAGGCATTGAAGTCCCTGAAGACAAAGCGAGCGCGGTCATCAATGCTACCGCCCCACGAACAAAAAAGGAGCTGCAACGCCTGCTGGGGAAGATCAACTTTCTGAGACGCTTCATCTCTAACTCTGCAGGTAAAATCCAGCCATTCTCCCCATTACTGAAACTATAGGGTCAGGCTGAGTTCGTATGGGAGCCTAAACGTCAAGAGACTTTCGACAGAATCAAGACCTACCTCGCGAATCCACCTGTGCTTGTTCCTCCAAGGGCCGGATTTCCATTGAAGTTATATATATCAGCAGCTGAAGCTTCCATTGGCAGCCTACTCGCCCAGGATGATGAAGAAGGCATCGAGCATGCTATTTTCTACCTCAGCAGAATACTTACAGACTGCGAAACCAGATATAGTCCAATGGAAAAGCTGTGCCTTACTTTGTACTTCTCCGCATGCAAGTTGCGACACTATATGTTATCTTTTACTACTTGCATCATCGCTCAGACCGACTTAGTCAAGTACATGCTATCGCGACCTATCCTCCGAGGCCGCATTGGCAAATGGGTATTGGCCTTGTCTGAATTCTCGGTACAATACGTTCCTCAGAAAGCAATGAAAGGACAGGCCATCGCAGACTTTCTGGCACATCACCCTACTTTGGATATCCCGACGGTGAGAGAGTTAGAGATAGCGCCCATCACTATCACCCGACCAGATTTGGCGCGCATTCCAGAGTACGCCATATGGTATCAAGCTACAATCTCCTTACAGCCATGGGTACTGTTTTTTGATGGCTCCAGAACTGAAACGTTAGCAGGGGCAGGTGTTGTCCTGGAAAACCCAGCGGGCGATCGTTTTTCTTATTCGTTCCAACTCGAGTTTAAGTGTACAAACAACCAAGCTGAGTATGAGGCCCTTATTATTGGCCTAGAAGTTTTACTAAAACTAGGGGTCAGAGAGGTTCAGGTCCGTGGCGATTCTTTACTTGTGATAAATCAGCTTCAAAACGTATACAGATGTGCGAGCTGCTTGCTCGTCCCCTATCTTAACCGCGCCGTGGAGTTACTGGATCAGTTTGATGACGTTGGTTTTGAGAACATCCCTCGCGAGCGCAACTTCGCGGCCAACGAGCTCGCTCAGTTGGCTACAGGAGTTACATTGAAGTATGGAATTCGCGAACGCATCCTGAAAGTCGAGCGTCGCACACTACCTTTATGGCTCGTACGACCTGACCCTCCGGATGATCCAGTCGTCGCTACCCTCGAGCCCATTGACGTTGATTGGCGCATCCCATTAACCCAATACCTCAAACAGCTAGACCAAACAGCTGACAAAAGGACTCGTTTTCTCGCCTTAAATTACTTCCTCAGGGACGATGAGTTACGTCGGCGCGGGGAGGATGGCATCGATTTTCGCTGCGTGTATGGCCACGAAGCAAAACGACTAATGCGTGAAGCACATACTGGAGTTTGCGGCGCCCATCAAGCGGGACCTAAGATGCGATGGCTCATCCGACGACATGGGTATTATTGGCCTAGCATCTTGAAGGACTGTATTGCTTTCGCTAAAGGATGTCAGGACTGTCAGGCAGTCCGGTCCAGCATGTTCCTAACATTCCCATGCAACCTATCATTAAGCCGTGGCCTGCGAGAGGCTGGGCATTGGACTTGATCGGGATGATTCACCCACATTCTTCCCTCCAACACAAGTTCATAATTGTGGCTACTGACTTCTTTACCAAATGGGTCGAAGCTGAACCGTTGAAAGAGGCTTCTGGTGCCACCATTCGCCAGTTCATCTTTCGTAACATTATCTGCAGGTTTGGTATCCCCGAGGTGCTCGTTTCGGACCGGGGGGCAGCCTTCATGGGAGGTCCTGTTGAACAACTTGTCACCGATTTCGGTATCCAGTTTATCCACAGCACTCCATATTATGCCCAGTCCAACGGTCAAGCGGAAGCCAGCAACAAGATTATTATTACCCTGTTAAAAAAGATGTTGATCGAAAACCCTCGATAGTGGCACGACACTTTGTATGATACACTCTGGGCTTATCGCACCTCCAAGAGGAATCCCACTGCCACCACACCCTATGTAACGTCCCGAACCTAAATTCACCGGTTTACTAGTCATTGGGACGGTAAACGACCTTTACTTTCACTTTTACTTTCGGTTTAGTACTTTTGGTGGCCCTAAAAGTTGACTTTTTGTTCGGGTCAAAATTTGAGAAAATGTTCTTCATGGAAGTTGTAGAGGACGTTAAACCGAGCGTGTGCATATGTGGTGCGTAAAAATCGGACTTAGTATGTGAGAGTTATGGCCAAAAATGCAGAAATTACTGTTCATGGTAAGTTATATATATATATGGAAATTTACTGTTGGTAGATTTCTATATTTGGAAACCTACCCAACCGGGTAAGTTCTCTCTTTCTCTCTCCCCGACTCTTTCTTCCCCCTCCGGTTTCTTCCTCCTCCGGCCGACCCAGGACACAATCCGGCCACCCCCAAGCTCGGTTTCTTCCCCTTGTCACGTCTGTGGAGGTATTTCACGACGATTTGGCCGGAAAACCTCGATTTGGAGCGGAGGAAGCTACGGTGGCAGTTGGGTACTTTTGCCGATTTCCGGCGATTCCGGCCACCTCCGGTCCCCATCTCGCCGTCGAAGGTTCGGTTTTCATCACTGATCATTTCCCCTATGGCCTTGTATCACGATTTGTTGTGTAGATGCCGAATCGACGAATTGAAATTCTAGGGTTCTTGAGGATTTCTGGGTTTTGTTCATTGATCGATTTCGGCCGTTTTTAATTGTTATTTGGGAATGTTGTAGTTGAGAAGTTGAATCAGTGTGTTGAGTAGGTGCCGCTGTCAAATTTTGATGTCCATTGGAGTTGGTGGCAGTGGCGGCGGCGCCGCCACTGTGGGCGGCTGTTGCGGCGGCTAGGGTAGCTTTTTAATTTCAATTTCTGGCTAGTTAAATTCTATAATTATCATAGAGCATATATGTGAAGTTTGGTGAATTTTGGAGGAGTTTGGAATTGTTAGTGAATTTTCGAAGTTTGGAGTTTTGTGGTGGAATTATGGGAAATCCGGCCGTCGGATTTCCCTCGTTTTCATTATGGAATATGTAAATTGAGGAATTGGAATTATGGAAGAGATTTGGGTTGAATTTGAGAAGTATTGGAGATAGGGATTTTCGGATTTCGTTTAAGTTCGTAATTATTTTATCGGATTGCCGTTTACGGAAATATAATTGTGTACAGGGCAATGTCGCGAGCTACGGTTAGATGAAGGAACTCGTTTGCGTGGTTGCCAATAGTACTGTGAGTGGACGTTTGTTTTAAATAAGTGATGCATGCATTTATTTATTAAAGCTTGTTCTATTTTATTAACGTATTTTCCGAGCATATAAAGATAATTGCGAATTATCTCATGGATTTGCTTTTTAATAATGATTCTCATGAAATAAATATTGATTTATATCGGTTGAGAGTTTGGATATAAAGTTGTTATGCTCGGATTCGAATTTATAATTGATGTTGATTTTCGACGAATTATTTCCGAGGTGATTTCCGGAATTATGCTATTTATGTTATATTCCTATTCGTGGATTTGAGATTTTTGGAAAGATTTTCGAAATGGGATTTCGATGGAATTATTTTCTTGTTTATTTATTTGATCATTGGTTTTGGCATTGGGAATGCCTCATTGACAACCTATTTATTCCTTTAGCGTGTGGGACACGCTGTTAATTTATACGACTTTACGAGAATTTCCGGGTGCGGTTGGGAATCGTACCCGTGTTTTCTTTGTTCGTGGGACATGGGGAAGCCTTAAAGATTTATGGGATTTTATTAGTTTTTACCCACCATACCTGGGTCGTTATATATATATTTATTGCTAGCTAGCCTATTAGAACTCCTCCCTACTTACTATGTGTTTGTGGGCGAGTAAGAGCAGAGCATGGGATGCTCCAGAGTGTGGGACACTCCGACCCGAGCCTAAGAGGCTCCCTTATTTCGTATGGTGAAATTTCTTCCCCCTATTTTATTGTTGCTTGACTAGCGGGCTAGTCCGATTTTTCACTGTATCCAGCGGGGCTGGTCTTATTTTCTTGAGAAATGAGATTCCGGTTTTACGATATAGTTTTCGAATGTGGTGACTAGCGAGGCTAGTCAATTTATCGTTTTGGAATTCTGGGATTTAAAGCTAAATGTATTTTTCTAATTGTTGCATGCATCGGTTATTAAAGAGAATAAACGTGGGAAAGTATGAAATCCTTTTTCCTTTAAATTGTTTATTTTTGTCCACTCACGCTAACGTTTTTCGTCTACTTTCCCCTGGGCCTTTCGGTTTCTAATGCCCAGTTTGCAGGCGAATTAGTGGAGGTCGGGCGTACATGACATTTGAGGCATAGTTGTCACTACTTCCGCAGTGTAGGATCACTTGATCCTTTACTCCTCTGTTATATCCCTGTGTATAGTAGTATTGCTCTGCATAACCTTTGGGATTTGTATATTTGAGTTTTGTGTGTTTTACAGGTTTTCGGGTAGTCCATTTTAAAGGTGACTCTGCCGAATTTTTGGTAGAGTTATCCCTAAGGTGGGCCCCACAGGGCCACCTCGGGTTTCAGGGTGAAATTCGGGGCGGGTCCTGTCACCCTATGCACTAATGTTTGGTCATGATGCAGTGTTACCCTTGGAAATCAATGTCCATTCCTTACATGTGCAAGACCAGCACCACCTGATCGGTGAAGATTATGTTTAGGCAATGTGGCAAGAACACGAAGACTTAAACGAGTAGCGATTGGCAGCCCTCGATACTTTAGTCATGGAAAAACAGCGCATCGCCCGGGCCTATGATAAGCGGACACGTGGCCGCAGTTATAAAGAAGGAGACCTTGTTTGGAAAGCTATTTTGCCTTTTGGTGAGAAATTGACCGGTCGCGGTAAGTGGACTCCTCGCTGGGAAGGACCCTTTGTTATTCACCGCATTTTGGAGCGCGGGGCTTTTCATCTAAAGGATCTGGATGGCGAAATCCATCGCAATCCCATCAATGGCCGATTCCTGAAGAAATATTACCCTAGTGTTTGGGAGTTCGACGATCCACCCAATCCACCTTCGTCCCAGATAGGGGGGCAATCATAGTTTTCCTCGGCTCACACCACCTTTCCGTTCAGCCCTTCATCTCATGTGTTTGCTTCGCCTACGAACACTAGGGGGGCAACACTATACATATCCAGGCCTGCTCTTGAGGCCTTATTTTTGATTACTATACATATCCAGGCCTGCTCTTGAGGCCTTATTTTTGATTAATTTCTTGGGGCCTGCTCTTGAGGCCTTATTTTTGATTAATTTCTTGGAATAATTTCCAACTTTGATTATACTTTTTCCTTGACAACATGTGTTAAGAATATAATGGGGGCCTATACTAGAGGCCTTATTTTACAACAGTAACTTTTAACTATAAAAACATTCATTCATAAAGTGGCTTTGCGGCCAAAAGCAGTACAGATAGAAACATTTACATTTGCAATTACAAGGCCAAAAGTGGCTTAAAGAATCATAGGGATTTCAGATCTTCTAAGAGTTTCTGGATCTTGCGGTGGCAAGGAGGACATGGGCCGTACCGCTGGCACTCTTCTTCTCTTCACCCAGATCCTCCTCCGATCTGAGTCGCCGCTGCTCTCACTTGTACCGGAAGAAAGGGGAAGGAAATAACCCATCCTAACCCTTCTAGTTGGATGTCCTCCGGGATGGAGTTGGTATCCAGAGCGAGCGCGACCCACAACCACATCTACCTCCAGGGGAAAAACAGAAGCCTCGTAGTCAGGCCCTGGAGGTAGACCGCGAAAGAAGAACAGTCGGCCTCAACGTGGCCTTCCGCCCTTCTTCCCCATACTCCACGCGAACATTCTGAGAAGAGGGACCCCTCAGAATAGGGTTCTGCCGCGTTAGGAGCGTGACATGCTCTTCGGTTTAACTGAAACTGGCAAGTTCATCCAGATTTTCAGAAACCAAAGACATGCCACTGGACCTGAGATTAGGCCATGAGGCCTACCCAGGTCTTGAGATTAAGCCATGAAGCCTATGGACATGTGGCTAAGGGTGAGATCATGGGAAGAAGATTTTAGAAACTGAAGGAAGAGCAGCAAAGCTCGCGAGGTTATCTCTGGAAAAGACATGATGGCTTGGTTGCTTATTCTCCCTAGTACAGGTATTTATAGTGCCAGTCGTAGTAATCTCAACCGCGCAATGGGCAGTTGAAGTACTTTCAACGCCATCAATGAGAGAATCAATGGAATTGAATGCCAGAATCTCAGAAATGAAAAGATTTGAAAACGCTTGGGAAGCGGGGCAGTCTTCAAGGAAATAACCGCCCAAATTGGGGTTATCTTTTCAACAGTTTCGAGGTCAGTAAATACCGGAGTTAAAGTAATATTTGGGCCAAGCAAAGTGGGCTAAATATATTAGATAAATATAATATTGTTCATACAAATTGGGCCTAACAGGGGCCTAAAGTTTTCGGCCCGCATGGGTCAAGTGAAGTAAGTGTTCATCCAGATGAAAACTGGCTTCGGCAGCAGCTCACACTGCTTGTCTGGCTGCTTCGCGAGCCTGAGCTAAATTTTGAGACATCGCTTCGAAAGTTGCTAGGGGTTGCTCTAACAGAGGTTCCTCATGCTCGAGCCGGGCCGTTACCGCAGTCAGTTAGGCTTGCAGATCCCGGATTTGTGTCCAAAGATGATTATGTGTGATGCGCAAGTCTCTGACAAGGACAGCTCTATCACCCAAGAAATCGCGAGATGTCTCTGTTTGGTGTGCAAGGCCCCGATAATGGGCCTGAGCTTGCCTCGCTTGTGCGGTCGCATTCGTTCGTTCATTGATCCGCTCAGGAAGGTTTTGTAACAGCTCATATATCTCGGTGAACTCAGCCTCAGTGATAGTTCGCTCGCGGCGGAGAACCATCAAGTATTCCTGAGCTCTGGTGGGAGCACCTGGCAATAAGATGTCAGGACCCAGAAGTCGCTGTAACCCATCCCTCGCTTCATCTATGACTCCTGGAGGGGCCATTTCGAGTACGCGAACAAGTCTCTCCAGCCTGGAAGGAGGTTCGGGCGGTGGAGCATCAGCATCAGCAGTAGCAGTGGGGGCCTCCTGAGGCTCTATAACAGGGACCGCTGCTGGCTCAGGTTCGACATTCGTTCCTTCTCCCACTTCAGGGACATGGGAGACAGGATCCTGGACCACCACATCTCCATCGATTGGGTCGGCCGGATCAGCAACAGGTACCTCTGCAGCAGTTGCTGTTTCCCCGACGGGATCAGGACTCTGTAATTAAAAATGACTTATTAGAGTGCACAGAAAATAAAACAAACTAAGGCCTTCGGTTCGAAGTGTACCTCAGTGGCCAGAGGCTCGTGTTGGATTGCGATCGGCGCAGGCTCTTGAGTTTCTTCATCAGGAATGGGATTAAGCGCTACCTGCGTTAAAGGTTGTGCAGCGATCGGTTCCTCAGGCGGCAAGTTTGAAGGGGCTATTCCTTCGTCCAGCTCGGGCGAGCTGTCGTCTATAACCTGCACCGGAATCAAAGCCAAATGCACATCGCATTGCTCACGTTGCTAGCTAGAGGTGGGAGATTACTAGAATCCGTGGGTGTTTGGGCCAACGGGGCAGTTGTTCCTTCACCAGCAGCGGATGAGCCTTCCCCAGTGTGTCCGGAGGGCCGGTGACGGATCTGCGAGTGAAACAGTTATAGGAATGGGACTAAGAGATAGATAATGGCTAGTATGATTTTCCTATCTCTTACCAGTCGATCAGCGAGTGGTTCATCCTCTTCCCATGGGTCAGTGCGAGGGTCTGAGCGGTTGCGCTTGCGAGCCAGAGCAGCCGCGATCTGCCAAAATTGCAAAGTTAGACTTGATTCATCAGAGGCATGATCCTAAGAGTAGAGGGTTCTTACAGTTTGCGGATTATCGTCGTCGGAAGAAGATTCTTCAGCTTCAGGCTCTGTGAGCACCTCCTTCTGCTTTCCAGACTGGCCAGCGGCCGGGGAAGTACGGATTGTGCGAGCACCCGAGCGTGGCGTAGTTCCCTGACATAGCGAGGGGTGAGTAGAAAGAAATAAAAGGAAAATTGCAGAAGATAAGGCTCAAATACCTACCTCCGGAGGGGGTTCGCGGATTACAATACCAGCCTGTGCCGGGCGAGGAACTCGCATCGGTTCTGTCACAGGAAGAGGCTGGGACCGTGTCGCATCCTCGAGAAAGCGAGCGAGCACTTCAACATCGACAGGATAGGGGTTTTTCAGTTCTCCAAAGAGTGTTGCAAAGAGTTCGTCGTCCTGCTGAGTCCAGCAATTAACTGAAACCTCCGCCCACCAGTCTTCGTATCCTTCTTCAGCCCCGTCCACAGCATCAATAACTTGGGCCGAGTCAGGAAGATCAACCAGCGCAAGCATACTTTGCGCCTGCACAGATCCAAGAGGGGGCCCGAATCTGCGCCAGGAAGTGTTGTAGTTCCAGGCGTCGTATAGAGGGAATGGCACCAATTGAACAAGGCCGAATTGGCGAGCAAAATGATTAGGAGCGTAGAGCTCGTAGCTGAGTTCCTCGGCAGCGATCCTGATGTCTGAACAGGAGATCGCGCGACGGAAAGCCAAGCGTGCGCGATCAGTGTAGCGAGGATCGCCAGGAAGAAAGCCATATTCAAGTAAAGAGGGGAATTTTCTACCCAAAATTATGTCGCAGTATGGCATCTCGTTTAAAAGGTACAGGTAAGAAAAACACTCGGAGTAAGGGGGGGATGAATACATTCCCTCGCGGCAGAACCACCGACCCAAGAGTTGGTCGGTCGGTGGGAGTAGCGGGATGTCATCGCGACGGAAGAACGGGAAGTAAGTTTGGATCCAGAAATCCAAAATCCAAAGGGGCCAGACATGCTAGTCTCAAATGGGTGCATGGTGGCCTGGTATAGCATGCGGTAGAGGGCTCCTAATACTGGCTGCCCAAGTCCGATGTTGAGGCCGTTGTAGAGGACCGTCACTAGAAGAGTCCAAGTACCAGTGGGCTTGCAGGAAGAGGTGCAGAATATAAACTTGCAGAGCCAATACTCCAGAAAAGCGATTCCGCCGGTCGCATTGTGTTCCCGGCTGTAATACGCCAGCCATCGTGGGTAAGAGCCACTGTGGGCACTGCGACCGTGTTGGGCCATGGTCGAAGTAAAGTTGACAGAATCAAATTGACCATGTATATAGGGTTAGCCATCGATGGGCAGGCCAGTGATGGTGAGAATATCCAACAGAGTGACACTCATTTGACCAAACCTAAAGTCAAATGTGTTGGTGGCGGTATTCCAGAAACAAAGGAAAGCAACGAGTGGCGAGCGATTGCCGCCGCGAGGAAGATTAAAACATAGATAGATAGTATGCGTGATACCTGCTGCGTTCCAGCAAGCCAGATCCCGCGCCCGCGTTGCGCGATACCAAGAAGTCTCTGCTGCACTGATGGAGGACGGCCAATGCCCTATTTTGGCTCGATGGTTCTGGACGCCCCAGCTACTAAAATCTCCAGGGGTCCTTCGGAGGACTGGAATGGGTCGATGGACTGGTAGGCCATAGAGAGCGTTAGCGTCGTCAGGAATAGCATCTCGTGGCGCTGGACCCAGTCCGGTTTGGTGGTCGGAGAATCGAAGGAGCAGGGGTCGATGGATAGGTGTGTGGAGATGAATGCGGGTACCAATGTTGGTTCCCCAAGTATGGGCAACCTTTTCGTTCAACTCTTCCTCTTGATCGATGATTATCTTCTTTGGGGGAGCCATTTCTGGGTTTCTGCGAAGGAGGTAATGGACGAAATGGATTTTTCTGGACTTAAGAGACTGGAGGGGTTTCTGATGTGACAGGTCTAGCGGCTGTGGGTTTAAATAAGGATTTTGTGAGGGAAACGATACGACAGAAAGGCGTTTTACAAACTAAAAGACGCAACCTTCATTAATGACATCGTTTCAAGCGATCGGCGCGTCGTTTTAGTCCCCTTCAAGCAGTCACATCTTCGTGGGCCTGCTTTCGGGGCCTGGGGGGCAATGTTTGAGCCCAAAAGTAATTTTGGCAAGATCCTTTAGTGGATTTAGCATAGCGGGTTGATACCTGCGGCCCAAAAATAAGCTTACTTGGGTTTGGGTTACAACTTCGCCCATTCGGTAATCCATAAGGAAGACGAAACCTTATTGGAGGCAAGCAGCAGAGATTGAATAGGAAACCTCAATCAATAATCCTTCGGTAGCAAGGAACAGTCGAAGACCTAGGTATAAATACTAGGGTTCAAGGACACAAACAGGACCTCTCTCGAATCAACTAATCCCAGCGATTACAAAGCCTCCCCGAAGCAAACCTTCAACCTTGTTGAAACCCGGTGACCGCACGCCAGTTCTAGTCTCCCCGGGAGCCGACTGTCAGCATCACCAGATCAATCCGACGACCGTACTTCCAGTCCTAGTCTCCCCGCGAGCCGACTGTCAGTGCTACTGCCACCGACACAACCAGTGAAGCAAGGGTAACACCCTCGCAACCCAGCGAAGCTAAAGTCACGCTTTAGCAAGACCCGTGCTTTCTCACAACTTCCCAGTGATTGCTCTGCTTAGTCTACAATACTAAGTATCGATACGGTGAACGCGAAGAGATCACACCCAAAGTCCTTATCCGTAAGGCAGAAGTCCTTTTCCGAAAGGCTAGAGAAGAACCCTGTGACGAGGTTGGTGCTCTCCTCGTCCACAGCGCTTGAAGAAGAAGTCAGGTCAAGGGACTACCCCAACGACTGCACCCCTCGGTGCTGGCACGCCTGCGCAATCACTAGCTCAAAAGAGACAGTTTGCACCCCTACAGGATTTATGCGTCAAACAATAAGAATTCACAATAATCTAAGGAAAATATAACTATAGAAAATATAAGATTTACAATTAACCTTAAATGCACTTTGCAACCTTAAAGTTCTTGTGGCAAGAAACAAAAGCTTGAAGTCCATCTACCATAAACTTTATCATTCTGTATATTCCCATTAGATGGCAATGTGTTTCAGTCAAGATGAACATTTTGTTTCCCTTAAACCACTTCCAAAATTGGATGTGGGAGCATTCATCAGCCTACATCCACAAAGCAGAGACGGCTATTTCAATAGGAGATTGATCTAAAAAGCTATACTCAAAGACATCAACACTAAAGGAAAGAATATGTGCAGAACAAAAATGCATAATGTTAATAGTGCAAACATTTTCAAACAAAAAGAAACCAATATGCTACACAATAATGAATAATTTCTAGACATACATCATTATAAGTCATTAAAACAAAGATGAAATGAGTTACCACTTATATTGAAGACCTTGTCAGCAAAATCACACACACGAAGTAGTTGCACATAAATAAATCAAAGCAGATTTTAGTAAAAAGAAGACAAATTTGTAAAATGCTTAAGATGACCACCTACACACTGGTAAACGAAAACCACATGGACCTAATCAGACTAAACAACAATTACCACCATCACATATATTATTATTTCATGTAAATGTATACGATATGTCATCATTGACTCTGTTATTAGTATTTGACTTAAATATGCGATGATGATGCACCTGAAAACTCATATATGTACTCTGGTATCTGAGAAAGATTTCCGTACGGCACCCGCACCACGTTGCAGTGGGGCGGGCCAATCAGTGCCCAAATAGGGGGATATTTTAGGTATTTCACATTAAAAATTAGGGACTGTTTGGAAAAAAACAGAAGAAAAATTTTAGATTTTTGATTAGAGGGCCGCACTGCCGTAGTAGCCCAGCAAAAATTTTTCCTGGTATCTTTACCCAATTTGTTACTTTCCATACGGATCACGTTCTGACGCCATCTTATCGTCACTAATTTCAATTTTCATGCTGAATAAATATGCATATATGGATCTCTCTGTCTAGGTGTGAAACGCGTATGCAAGAGAGGCAGCAAGAGGTTTGAAATTTGAATGTTTAGTAGGGGTAGCAGTTTTGACAACCACGTACGCTCGCAAGCTGTCATCTTCCTTTGAAAAGTATGAAGAAGCTGTGCAACATCAACGCCACCCCCCTTGACCAATACTGCAAAGTCGGCTAGCATACTTTCTGAATCAACTAATGCACCCGTGGTCAGAATATATTTATTTGTTCTTTACAATTCCTCAAAAAAATGTTTGTTTAGAAGAGTAAGACTAACTTGGACAATCTGTAAGTAGACACATGCATGGTTGCTAACTTCAGCTTTCAGGATTGGTTAAACCGTATTTTTCATGTGCCTTTAGTTGGCCTTTATGAGTACCTAGTCTCAAGCTTTCCCGCAATGTTATTAGAAGGATAAACAATGGAATTGTTTTGGTTTGATTTTACCAGTGCAACATACTTAGATGGTGATTAGATTGGTGATACTAGTAAAGCAGGCAATAGTGAAGTTTTAAATGGTTTTCACTTGGTGAAACGCTCGTCAAATTAATATTCGATCGGCTTGTCGCACTGATACGTACACTATATAGCTTATCTGTGTGATTGACCTTAGATGATTCACATGTACTCCCATAACAAACCAACTATATTGGGTGAATGAAAAGGACTAGCTACGTTTAATGGATGAACATGAGTGGCACAAACTTTCCTCTTGGAGCAAGCCACAACGGTGAGCCTTCCTTTCCATTTCTAGTCAACGAGTCAACTCTCACTCGTCGACACCCTAGTTACTGAAGACTCAACCACCAATGTAAGCTGTACTAGGGCTTGCATTTGTAAATAGAACATCTTCTAGTCGCCGCTTATGAGGATTCCCATTCTGACGAGGGTGTTAAAAATTTCTCAAATTCTCAAAATCTCGAAATTTCTACCGATATATATATATATATATATATATCATTTCATGTAAATTTATATGGAATATCATGAATGACTGTTATTAGAGTTTGGACTTAAAAAGTGATGATGCAACTGAAATCTCAAATCTGTACTCGTATCTTTACCGAATTTGTGACAGTTTCCATACAGATAGATCATGTTCTGACGCTATACGTACAAATCCTCATTCAATAAATGTGCGTTATGGTCGTCTTATGCCCTCTCACTGTCACTGTATCTGTGGGTGATCGTGTCAACCGTTTAGCACGCACGCAAGAGAGGCAAGAGGTTTGACTGTTAAGTAGGGGTAGCCATTTTGACAACCTCGCTCGCTAGCTGTCGTTTTGCTTTGAATATTATGAAGAAGCTGTGGATCATCCGTTGACGAATCACCAATACTCCAAATCGATCGGCTAAGCTTACTACATATTATATACATGTTTAGGCGCTGATTCTCAGATATTCTGATTCTGATTCATCTCCCCATTATACTGTCTTGTTTTCCATTCTCGCGCGGTACGTAGAGAGAAAGACAGAGACAGAGAGATGGGGACTCTGGCACCAAACTCCATTGCAGCAGAAGCACACGATCGTAATCAAGATCAAGTAGTAGATGGTAATCATGCCAAGGTTGGTCAAGATGATGATGACCAACAGAACCAACTGGATGCCGGTGCCAAGTTTGTTCTTAAATCCAAAGGTAATTGCTTTCTTTAGTTTCTTCTTCTTCTTCTTCCTCCTTGATCTGCTGCATTCATTTTTTTTTTTATAATTATTTTCAAGACTTCATCCATCATCACCCATAGATATCGTCGTCATCTTCTTCTTCTTTAATGTCTTTGTCCTCTTTTTCTCTGCTTTTATATTTTTTCTCCATTTTTCTTATCATCCACATGGATTCATATTTGCTTCGCTTCACAGTGGTTCTTCTCAAGTATATAAAAATACAGACATAAGTATATTTCACATGGCCAAGTTTTAGATCGTTGACTATCAAAAATGTTCACCTGGTCAGTTATTGACTAAGAAAATAATGCTCAACCACCTTTGGATGTAAATTCAATGGCAGAGAGAATTATTATTAAGTTGAGGTGTTTTGTTTTCCATCCTTGGATGTAAATCTAAGGGTTATTGGGCATAAATTCTTTTGTCAGCAACTGACTAGGTGAACACCACTGACCATCCTTGGATGTAAATCTAAGAGTTATTGAGCATAAATTTTTTGGTCAGCAACTGACCATGTGAACACTACTGTGTTAACTATATCATTTTTAGTTTATTTAAGGTTGACCAAAACAATTTGCTTTTTACATTCTTTTGAACACAGATTGCATTCTACATATTCCATTTCAGTTTCATCTTTCAATACAGTGGTGTTCACCTGGTCAGTTGCTGACCAAATAATTTATGCTCAATAACCCTTAGATTTGCATCCAAGGGTGGAAGACAAAACACCTCAACGTAATAATAATTCTCTCTGCCATTGGATTTACATCCAAGGGTGGTTGAGCATTATTTCCTTGGTCAATAACTGACTAGGTGAACATTTTCGTCTTTCAATATACTTCAATAACAGGGTTCCCTAGCTCATTAATTACTTTATGGAAAACCTTCACATAGGACACGCACAATGATTACAATATTAATGGTGTTTTAGTTCTTAGATAATGATAGACGACATTCTCAAGAGTGAAATGTCCACAATTAATGCACTTAATGAATGAACCATGTCTTATAAATGCGCAAAATTACGGATTACTTTAATTCAAAGTTTTTCAATATTGAAGCTACTAATTAATCAAAATATGCAACTTAAAAGTGGAAGACAACAAAAGAGAGGAAGAAGAAAGTCAGGTTTGAATAATTGAATTGTTGAATGTAGGATCATGGGTGCACTGTGGTTATCATTTGACTACTTCAATAGTTGCTCCACCTCTGCTAAGTCTACCGTACGCTTTCACATTCCTCGGATGGACGGGCGGAGTTATTTGTCTCGTGATCGGAGCATTAGTAACTTTCTACTCGTACAACTTAATCTCTCTGGTGCTCGAGCATTATGCTCAATTGGGCCATCGCCAACTTCGCTTCAGAGACATGGCTCGTGACATTTTAGGTACGTACTTTTCTTTTCTTTTATCTATGTAAATATAAAATGCAGTAAAGACAACAAGTGGGGCACTGGCCCCAGTCAAATTTTTGATTTTCCTCACTTGCAATTCACTACTTTTTCAGTTTTGCTCCCGTAACTTCTTTTCTATTGCCATTTTGTTCATATTTTTTTTTTTTGCCTCTTGTGTATTTATTCTTGCGTCCGCCATTGCACACAACCCACATCTATATGACATTTTCCTAAATCATCCAACCCATGCTTTTCATTCATTAATTAGAATTATAAGCCCGATATATGTTAAAAAAAGAAAAGAAAAAGAGTTTGATTAGGATAATATAACTTTGCCCTTATTAAGAGTTACTAAGAGCACGTTTACTTACTTTGAAGAAAATGGAATGATTACGGGGTAAAAACATTTCTGCGTTTACTAACACATAAAGCAATCAGAATGATTCCGGGTAAAAGAATTCATGTGTTTACTAACACATGAAGGAATCAGAATGGATGTAGGTCTCACCTCCTTATTAAGAATTGATTCCTGAATACTCAGGAATTCGATTACGAAGGGGGGAGATGGGTTTAGGAATCATTCCTCCGGAATCAATACCGATTCCTTTCTTCTCCCATTCCACTTGTCTCCGATTCATGATTATTTTCCATTCCAAGTAAGTAAACGTGCTACAAATTAATTTGAACTCGTTTTACATGTCCCTTTTGGTACAAAGTAGTAACAATGCATCAATGGATAACCACTCAATACAAAGGTAGCTCACCTCATAACTGTGATAGATTAAGGAGGGTTGGTCTACCACCGCAAGGGCTAAATATACAACTTCATCAGTTATCTAGTCTACCAATATTGGTTATATTGGGACTATTTTTCCTAGTGTCATTTCATCATCCAATTAATAAAATTGGCCTAGCTTAGATTCTAAGATATGATCTAACAATATTTGTATTAAAGTAATTTGGGGTTCACATCCAAAATTAATTTACAATGGATGGAGTGGCCCAAACCTTTATAAACTCATAGGCAATGTCCCATTTTTCCCATGTGAGATGTATATATTCTCAACACGCCCCCGCACGTGTGGCGAATTTTCAAGCCATACATGTGGACAACTTTGGGTGACGTAGAGCCCGTATGGCCGCGAGGCATGCACACGTGGGATAACCCGCTTTGATACCATGATAAAGTAATCTGGGGTTTACATCCAAAATCAATTGATAATGGATGGAGTGGCCCAAACTATTATAAACTCATAAGCAAGGTCCCATTTTTCCCATGTGGGATGTATATATTCCCAACAATTTGGTTAGAATAGTTTAGCTAAAGGCTAGTAATCCTCGGCGGAGGCCTAATATATCTTTGATGTATAAAGCACATTACAAAGTATAATGAAGCTAGCTTGCTTATTCAAACAACCCTACAACATAATTTTTATTTTTCATAAATGGACGACTTCCCTTGCCTAAACACGTAATTGGTGTGTATAAAAAACAAGAACTCAATGTTGGTGGAGGGTGGGAACAAGAATAATTGCTAGCGCACCATTCATTACAAAACTAAAGTAGGAAATTTGTCATTTAAGGCTCATTGAAAAATCAACTAGAAGTGATAATCCATCACTTCATTTTTTCAAATAATCAGCATATAACGCATGTCATACCACATCCAAAAGCCACCTTTATGAAACATCCCAAATTCAAAAGAGAAGGAAGATCTAAAACGAAAGAGTGCCAACCAAGAATTGCCTACAAAGCCGGACAGATCGAAGCATAAATATTGCCGACCAAGCCCCGGCATCCCAACCATCACAACAAGGAGGCCCAACTATGCAACCACAGCCATAAACGACATTGCGACATCCTTATTTGGAAGGATTGATGCGATTGATCGTGTATCTAACCAAAGCCGAGGTCCTATCGACCAATATTGGAGGAAGTTAGTAATGGTTCTCTAAATGTAGAAACAGAGAGTTTATTGGAGACTCGCGGTTAGAGTTAAGATTGGTGTATTTTCCTTATATGTTTTTGTAAAACTTAAAATTCAAAAGAAATTTTTAGAAGTTTCTGTGACAATAGTAGTACTCAAGCTTGATTCCATTTAAAATGGGTTCTTGACCCAAATCACTAAAATGAGCAAAAATTATCTCACTTACCCCAGCAACAGATTTTTATTCTCACTAACCTAATTTAAAGTAAAATGACTATTCTACCCTCAACCTAATTAATAAACTACTAAGTCTACTATCATACCTCCAGTGTACACAGATCGATACTCTCTCTCTCTCCCCAACCAACACGATTTGCACTCTCTCTCTCTCTCCCTAACGTGGCCGGCATCTCTCCTTCGATCTGCGCTCTCTCTTCCCAAAGTGGCCAGCATCTCCTCCGACGATTTGTGAAAGGTGGCGGGGCTGTGTCATTTATTCAAATGATTCGACGACACTGAATGCCCTACGTTCACTGGCTTGGCCCGCGATAGGGGAGGGTCACCGCCCATTTCACGGAGGAGCAGCTATCGGAGACGGAGGCGGGCTTGGAGATCCAACCGTCGTATTTGTAGGCAAAGCGGTTGAGTGAAGCATAATTGGGAGGAGTGTCGGAATCTTTGTCGGAGTCAGATGGGATTGGACAAGACAGACTATGAATCAAGTGTAGTGTGTTTGGGGTTGGAGACTATGAATCTTTGTTTGTATGCTCGTTTTCGGTTTGTTTCATTTTCGTCAAATCTATAACTTTTGTGCTAAGATTGTTGATCGTTGTTCAGATCTGAGATTGCACGTACATTTGATTCGAATTGTTGTTTAGATGTGTGTGTTTGTGAATCGATTGTGACTAGAAACTTGAATTTTGGAGTTGGTTGCGAAATTGAATGTTATTAGTGTCTGTAAATCACACCTTCGAAGTTCCCTTGTAGCTAATTTGAGCTTTTAAGTGATGCAAAGCAAACAGATGGTAGAACTTTGAACCGGTCGACCTGGATTATTTTTTTTATTTTTAGGTAACATGAGGGCAGAAGGCCAGAAGGAAAGAAAAAAAGAAAAAGTTTTATCAGGGGGTAATAAAGGGCTATTGGGGGGCAATACATGTCTATTGGGGGGCAATACCCATTTCGAATTGATGTAATATCCTCATTTTTTTTCTTTAATAAAAGTTCATTTGTCTAAATTTAGGGAGATTAGTTCCCATTCCGGCGACTGAAAGTTCTATTGGAGGACAATACAAGTCTATTGGGAGG
Source organism: Rosa chinensis (assembly GCF_002994745.2). Classification (NCBI taxonomy): domain Eukaryota; kingdom Viridiplantae; phylum Streptophyta; class Magnoliopsida; order Rosales; family Rosaceae; genus Rosa; species Rosa chinensis. The sequence goes on from NC_037092.1 coordinate 58,632,396, forward strand.
CAATAGACATTTTGAATTGATGTAATCTCCTCTTTTTTTTTTCTTTTATCAAAGTTTATTTGTCTAAATTTAGGAAGATTAGTTCCCATTCCAGCGAGTAGAAGTTTTATTGGGACGTCTATTGCCCCTCTATTGGGGCAATAGAGGTTTATTGGGAGGCAATAAACCTTTCCGGCGACCTATGAGATCTCCGATAACCTCTTTGGGTACCTCCGGCGAGGTTTTTAAAGAAATCCGGTGAGTGGCGGCTGGTGACCGGAATCCGGCAGCAGGCGACCGGTGATCTAAATCTGGCGGCAGGTGATCGGACTCCTGTGGCCAGTGACCTGAGTCCGACGAAGTCTCCTATGGTTTCTCTCTCTCTCTCTATGTAACGAAGGGGTAAGGGTAAAATAGTCTTAAAAAAAACTTAATGGGGTATTAGGGAAGAACTCCTTAGAGTGTTTTGGGTAAGTGGGAAAAAAATCCCTATAATTGGGGTAAATGGACAAAAACCCATTTAAAATTGGTCTCGAGATCTCTTTGAAAAACCCTAGCCACAAATGAGGGTTTTCTAAGTTTCTTCTCACTCAACCATTGGGGCGTCTTATAGATGTCACTGTCGGACGGGTTGGCTTCATGTCGCAGACTGCGCTGTAGTGTGTTGGCTTGCTCTCTTGGAAGGACCTTGGGCCTGTTTTACTTTAGGTCCAGACTGCGCTGTAGTTTTTTTTTTTTTTTTTTTTTTTTAGTTTTGGTACCTTCTTAGGGTTTAGTTGTTTATTGCTTTCAATAAGTCTCTATCAACGTTTGGTAGGGAGAGGTGGGCCATTTCTAGGTCTACATACTCAGTATGCCTTTTTTGGCATGTCATTATGAAATGGTTGCAACCTCTTAGTGGTAGGATGAAATGTAGTGTTGTCGGATTTTTTCTCGTGCAGCAACATAGTAGGAAAGTGTTTCTTTCATAATGATGCTTCATGGTCAAGTTATCTTTTCGTTATGTCCGTTACTGTTATATCAAAGAAAATGGAGTAGCCAATAGAACACTCTTTGCTAATTGGTGCATGTTAGAATACATATATTTAGTAGAGACTCTTGTTATTATTATTGTAGGACGTTCTCTTAATGCTTATTGTAATTTGGGGTTCAGGTTCTATATCCTCTGTAGTTTCATTAATCAAGACTCGAGTATAGTCGCACGGGCTCCTTTTTTCAAAAATAAAAAATAAAAAATAAAGCTTAAGCCAATTTTAAGTGGAGGTGCATATTCAATCACTTTCTCTCTCACATTTGAACTAGTGGAAGGGCCAACACTTACAATTTATCAAGCACGTATTCATTAAGAATAAAATTAGTGGAAGATGATTCATCAGGATAACAGGAATTAGACACATGAGGAAAGGTAAAGGGAATCTCTTAATATTTTTGAACTCAACTTTAAGACTAACAATAACTCAATAATTTACATATGTAGATCGAATACTTATTTATAAAGGCTAGGAATCTATGTGGATGGTTAGCTTTAGTTATCAAGCATTTCTTCCCCATATCCATATGCAGAAATTATGTCTTGAACTCGAAATATAGCATGTTTTGCTAGGACTTTGCAACTCTAAAAACATGTGAAAAAAAGGTTCAACAAATTTGTTATCACTGGCACTTACTCTTTAGGATGTTAGGTAGTTGTCATTTGTCAACTAAAGAAAAAAAATTGTGGCTTTAACTGTCTGCCATTAACTTGAACGGCCATTGATATAAAGAATAAGAACATCTTTAATTTTGAAGGGCCTTCGTCAACTCTTTTTTTGTCCGTGTAACCTCTAAAAGAGTTGCCATCCAAGTTCTTTCGAAGTTGGCCGCTGATGTCTTCAGCTGTATAATTTTCTTTCCTAGCCTGCTTTTGGTTTGCTTTCTGTTTTAGTAAGTGATAGTATATTGAAAACACAAATTCAAAACAACCTAGTTTCTTGTAACATCATAAAATGAAACATTTTGAGAAAACTACCACTAAACTAATACTAATAGCTAGAAAATATATATCATCAAACAAGAAAAATATAGTATATGAACTTTTGAGAATTTCCTAGAACTTCTATCTCTTATATTATAAGTTGCCAACTTATTAACAAATCGGACTCTACAGGACCCAAATGGGGTCGCTATTTCGTTGGTCCAATTCAGTTTATGGTATGCTATGGTGCTGTTGTGGCTTGTACTCTTTTGGGAGGGCAATGCATGAAGGTAATCACATAATTTATTTTTATATATCGATCTCAACGAGAGTATTTCAATCCTTTGGATTGCTATTGTTTTTTTTTTTTTTTTTCTAATTCATGATTTTCTTTTGCAGGCAGTTTACATGCTGACAAACCCAAATGGGAGCATGAAGCTGTATGAGTTTGTGATCATATTTGGATGCTTCATGCTGATTTTGGCCCAAATCCCATCTTTTCACTCACTACGGCACATCAACCTTGTCTCCATGATCCTTTGCCTAGCCTATAGTGTTTGTGCTACTGCTGCTTGCATCTATATTGGTAAATCCAATCTTCCTAAACAGTGCACACACTGATCTAAACATAAATATTTGACTTCATTCACTCAACAAGCTTGAATAAATTTCTCAGGAAATTCTTCAAAAGGGCCACCCAAGGACTATTCTTTGAAGGGCAACACCGAGAATCAGATTTTTGGGATCTTTAATGCCAATGCCATCATTGCTACGACATACGGCAATGGTATCATTCCAGAAATTCAGGTCTGAAGTACTCCAATTTTCCTTGACTAACAATTTAATCAAAGTTTTGTCATGCACCTACTACAAAAGATTCACTAAAACCCCGGAGCATTTCTTGCACACGTCCCCTTTTAGTTGTCTGAAAACGCTTTTGGCACCGTAAAAATACTTGAACAAACTTTACTAATAGTTTTTGCTGTTTTTGGGAACTAATTGTTGAACTATTATTTTCTGTATATAGGCAACAATCGCAGCACCAGTGAAGGGAAAGATGTTCAAGGGATTGTGTGTTTGTTACACAATAGTCACAATGACTTTCTTCAGCGTTGCGATATCTGGCTATTGGGCATTTGGTAACCAATCTGAAGGCCTCATCCTTAGCAACTTCTTGTCCGATGGCAACCCTTTGGTGCCGAAGTGGTTCATTTTCATGACGAACATTTTCACCATATTCCAACTTTCCGCTGTTGGTGTGGTAAGCAATCAACCAGCACCATCTGAAAATCTCTTTTCATTTCCAATTATGTAGCTAACCACACACTAAAATAACACACACTGTTAATTTGTTATGCAGGTTTATCTGCAGCCCACAAATGAAGTACTAGAGAGAGCATTTGCAGACCCAACAAGGAAAGAATTTTCAGCTCGAAATGTGATCCCAAGGGTGATCTCTCGGTCACTATCTGTCATCACAGCAACAACCGTAGCAGCAATGCTTCCATTTTTTGGGGACATCAATGCAGTTATTGGTGCTTTTGGTTTCATGCCCCTCGACTTCATCTTGCCTGTTGTCTTCTTCAACTTGACCTTTAAGCCATCAAAACGAAGCCTTGTTTTCTGGTTGAACACCACCATTGCTGTGGTTTTTTCAGTCATGGGGGTTTTAGCAGCGATTGCAGCTGTAAGACAAATTAGCCTGGATGCCAGTTCTTACAAGTTATTTGCGAATGTATGATCTCATCACGGAAATATTACTCGCCTTTTGTGTGTGAGCATTTAGCTCAACTAGCATAGGTCATTTGGTTGAGTGCATGGGAGGAATGCATAATAAGCCTGGTTTGATTCCCATTGTCATCAAAGCGATAGCTTTCCAACCTGTCCACTACAAATACCAATTAAACAAAATATTGTACCTCTGATTTACAGAAACTCTCATTTTAAGATTATCATGTTCTCCTTTTCAAAAAGAAAAGAAAAGATTATCGTGTTCTCTGGGAGGGAAGAATTAATGTAATAGGATCTTCAAGAATGAGTCAAACTTCTATACTGATCAATGATCATTAATGCCTTCTCAAATCTCAACACAGCAAGATGCAAGCTTACATACAAATGAATTGCTGTTCAGATAGCCCGTTACTGATAATGCGTGTTCCCGTCTTTGTATTGCCAATGATGTTTCGTTGCCCTATCTCTTGTATTACTGCTAGTGCTTCCCCTCTTTGAATTGCTGATAATGCTTCTAGCCCTCTTTACATCTCTGATAATGCTTCTTGCCCTCGTTCTGATAATGCCTCTTGCTCTCTTTGCTAATATTAATTAATTTGAAGACTCAATGCCATTCTTTGAGGAAAAAGGTTCAGTTGGATAAAAATCAGCAATGCCGAAAGAGCTTTGTGTTATTTAAACATGGAACGATTGATTCTGTCAATACTGATATCAGATATGGGTTCAATGGGTTGATCATCATTGGCAATTCGAGCAGAGCTTACAGGATCTCTACTAAATTCATCTGCATAAGTGAATCAAATCAGCTGAAAGCCTGAAAGAAACACCCAAAACTTTAATCAAATAAGGAAGACAAAATCACTCACCATATACCGTATATAAGGAAGATGGGGGAGGGGTGGACATGAAGTTGAGGCCACAGTAAAATACTAATGCTAATACAACAGTCATCATTGCATAAGCTGGCACTGCCAATGCCCAGTACCTGAAACAGTATTAGCATAAATTTAAACATAATCCCAAGTGTAAAAACACAAAAAACTTATCATAGAGATATCACCGTAAAGGCATAAACCCAAAGTTGGTTTGAGACATAATGTATACTAATCTTAATTTATTCACATAAAATATCAAGCAGATAGGAAGATAGTTGCCATAGCAATACTATCAAGAGGATTCTTCTGTTGTTACTGGTTGTATGTAATGAGTCAATTGATTAGGAGGGAGGTTACTGGTTGTTACTGGTTACTCCCAAATAATCTCAACATAATTTAAGCATAACTTCCCAAATTTTCCTCACTATAGCAGGCAAGCTTTTCCACACAGTTCAATGATGGCCAACAAGTTCCACCACTTGCAGATCAAACCTCTTAGTGACCTAACTCCTGCCGCAGAGAATAGCTTACAATCTGGATAGTTTACTAAAACTGCAAGAAGGCCAATTGTCTGATAAACATCAAGAAGTCAAGATGCATTGGTTCGTAGCCAGATTTCTACACCCTGACAAAAAACATGCAGCTTCCATGACATGGCCACAAACTCAGGGTGCCAAGTCTTCAGCACTCAATTGCTGCCGATTCTATAGAATCACTTAAGCATCCTTCAAAAATAAAGAAAATGGACGATGGAAGGAGCACCTCTTTGTCAGCAGGGGGTCTGGATGTTTTTGGAGCTGGACTGTTCCAAATGCAGAAGGCGGGCATTACTGTGACAAACAAATCTCGATCTCAGATTCAATCTGAGGTGGAGTCTGCTACACAGCAACAAGTTTTGAGCCTAATACCTAAAATTTAAGCTCAGTTGCCACCAGAACATGAACAATATAAGTCATTAAGATCATATAGATGCTTCGTGCGACCGGACTGAACAATTGTAGCAATCAGGGTCATTAGTGAACCACTTATTTGATGCAGCAACTTGTTACATATGCAGGCACCAACTTGCTTGTTACATCAAAAAGCTTGCTGCTCTTACCTAAAGAAGCAAAATGCTTGCTGTTCATTCAACCATTTTAATTGCTTGTAGCTATATTTTAAAGTCATATCAGAAGATCTGCAGAACATCACTATATCAGTTACCCTAGGACAACTTTGTTTGTTTTGAATCCTTCGTAATGATGAAAGTGACAAAGTTGCTTAGACTACAGAACCATGCCTTCTGCCATAACAGTTTTGACTAGCTTCATGTATGGCTTGAGGTTAAGATGAAGGAAAGATGACATGCCTCATTAGCTGTGCAGTTAGTGGGTTTGTCCAGACTGGTACATTATGTATGGTTCGTGTGCTATTGAGAATATTTTTGCATTAAACTAGAAAAAAAGAAACATAGTTTCAGGTAGTTAATCATTGAACAAAGAATGGAGGATAAGAATCTTAAACAGAACTCCAAAAACTGATGAATGAATCCAACTAAACTGACCTGCTGGGGTAGTAAAAGATTCCGATTGAATGTAGCCAAGACTCTGGAACATATGCCCACACCAAGAATATAACTGCTCAAATACGAAAACACCATATCATTATCAAGCAAATAGTTTCCTTCAAAAAGTTCAATGCAAGAACCTAGAAAGCCATAAACTTCAGATTGGACGACCTGTAGCCACAACAGTTGTGATGGAACCTACAAAGCCATAAACTTCAGCAGGTTTGGGACCATGAAAACCAGAAGCCTTAACATCTGGATCTGCAAAAGACACTGTTGCCGCCCTCCTCTTCTTTGACACACTCATTCTTCTGGGACTACATATAGAGTATGAGTCTTCCATCCCCTTTGTTCTGGGATTCCAATACAGTTTTGAGAATCTACATACATTACAGCAAGGACAACAAAACAATTTTGGGTCAATTTTTGCATCAGGAGCGATCACCAATCCATAAATTTGAATACAAATAAAGGGACATTCAGAAATGGGAAAAAGTAATGAAATTGATGCAACAATTTTTTTAATATTAACTTTTGCTATTTTTTTTTTTTTTTGGGGGGGGGGGGGGGGGGGGGGGGGGGGACAGACTGCCAAAAGTAAGTAAAAAGCACTCGGAGATGAGTTCTCACTTCTTTTTTTCATCCAGTTGCAAGTCATATATTATTCCTGAGATGCAGGAACATTCGGGTCCTTGGCAACTCCCGAACAGTGAGAGCCCTTAGAGACTTGGGAATCGGGATAAAAAAGCCAGGCTTGGTTTCTTAATGGAAACCAGTAAAGCACAACATATGGAAGGTGATTCAGGCCAGCATTAAAACAACAAAACTTGATAACATAAGAAATGAAAAGTTGATGCTTCTCAAGTGGCAGGGCCTGGTGGAGGGAAATGTTAAATTGAGCAAAGACGCATCACAGCTGCTCAAATGCTCAATGAAGTAACCTTTAAAATCATTGTTTTCCCCGACATATTCTGAGCTACTAAGTCATAGGAGGTGCTATCATCTCTGTGGTTGCTGAATGTACCGTACACCAGATATATATCATAACGTTTCTGACCTTGGTCGTACGAAGAAATAAAACCTTGATAATTTTGTCTTTTCTTTCACTATTTTATCTACTTGGTCCTATGAATCTGGTACCAGAGCTAGGTTGGTAACATTTGACAAAAACGCAAGCGCAACTATCTCTAGCATGGTTGTAAATAATGTACACTGCGATACAATGTCATGCTGATATTTTGGGACTCCAGCCCCCATTCATACAAAAAAGATCAAAACAGCTTATGATCTTTTGATCTTTCATTCCACTCAAAGTTTTCTCTAGTCCCAGTTGTGCTAAACTATCACTGTTGGTTTGTCGATTGAACGATAACCAGATTAAAAATCACATGTCAAAGTCTTTTCTTTTTTTTTTTTACATGGATTTGGTGTCACAGGATTGCATTCGTTCCAAATGGACAGTCTGAAGGGGCACAATCCTTTCAACGGAAGGGAGTGAATGTTTACATTGCCCATGAAAGCCTATGGTTCCCACTTAAGAGTAGAAAACAATTTCACAGTTAAGGGTCGGCATTCCTACTGATTCATAACCCACGAAAAAATACAGCGTAACAATGGAATTCTCATACAAAATCAGATTTCTTCATAGTGGGAAATTCGAACAAATTCCCAAAGGTATGCATTTTCGTCAATCAACACGGTGTAGCAATCCGTGGGAATTAAATTGTACTTTTGTGGTGATGGGTACGAATCGAATCCATGCTTTGAATCGATAATTTACAAAAGAGATAGATGATACCTGTCAAGTGGGTGAGGATCTGATCAAATGACGTCCGGAGAGGTAGAGCCTCGTTTTGGGAGCTTTTGCATATGAAGCGTACTTCTCTGGAAATCGGTTTTTGGGGAAAGTGGTCAGAGAAGGGGTGATTGTGCTCACTAAGTCTATATTTTTCAACGGTAAAGTGAGCGATAGTATTTTTTTTTTTCTCAGCCAGATGGCACGATAACTTTAATTTTGTAGGTTCACACGCTACTCCATTACTCCTTGTTGGAGAGTCGTCTTAGAGGGCTTCCACTCCCCATCCATCAGAAAATATAACTCTGATTAGCGTCAGTGGGATTCAAATCTAGATGTGGGGTTACCACTCGTGGAGTTGTTTTTTAGAGTGATTGTTTGGTTTTGGTGAATGCATTGAAGGAGGAGGAGTAGGAAGAGGAGGATCTTTCTCAGATTGGTTATATTAGGCCTCATCAAAAAGCCTGCGGATCAAGTTGGCCGATGGAGGCCCTCCGGCCCGGTCCGTTAAAAAATTCGCAAAAGCCCGCCTTGGTGGGCCGATGGAGGCCCGCAAAAAAGCCAGCAAAAACCAGGCCCGGCCCATAGGCCCGACCCGCCAAAAGCCCGCTAGGCCCGGCCCGTAAAAGCCCGCAAAATATTATATATATATATATGTGTGTGTGTGTGTGTGTGTGTGTGTGTGTGTGTGTGTTTATATATATATATATGTGTGTGTGTGTGTGTGTGTGTTATATATATATAGATATATCTATGTGTGTGTGTGTTTATAAATATATATATATATATAGACACATATAGACATATATATATATTTGTGTGTGTGTTTATATAGATATATATATATATATAGTCATATAGATATATATATATATATATATATATATCAATATATCATATATGTGTGTGTGTGTGTTTATATTATATATATATATAGAGAGAGAGAGAGAGAGAGAGATATATATATATATATATATATATCTATATATATATATATACAGATCCTATCCAGAGCGGAGCTCCGCTTTGAAATTAACTTGTGAAGTTCAAGTTTTCGGTCACTTTTCGGTCACATATCCACATCTCGACAGTTCAGTTTTTAGATGCTAGTGTATAGATCATCTCTGCAAAGTTTCAGCCAAATTGATGATCGTTAAGATATCTAACTCGCTTAAACCAATAGAAAGACTAAATCTGTCAACCTGAACCGTACTAGCTTTAAATCAGTTATCAATGCCTTAACGATCATCATTTTGGCTGAAAATTTGCAGAGACGATCTATACACTAATACCTAAAAACTGAACGGTCAAGATGTGGATGTGCAACCGAAAAGTGACCAAAAACTCGAACTTCACAAGTTAATTTTTAAAGCGGAGCTCCACTCTGGATAGGATCTGTATATATATATATATATATATATATATATATATATATCAATATATCATATATGTGTGTGTGTTTATATATATATATATATGTATAGAGATATATATATATATATATATATATATACAGGCGGGTTCTGAAGCGGACATCCGCACTTCGCTAAAGTGCGGACGTCAACGCAGCAGGAGGGTTCCAGGCGACGACGGTGGAGCGGGGCTGGCCGGAGGGAGGCCGGAGGCGTCCCAGACCTCTTCTGGGCGGCGTTCGAGGTCGAAGGAGGTCGGGCTTGCCGGTTTCTGGGCAGCCACCTCACCTGCAGTTGCAGGTTCTGTGCAGCACCGCAGAACCGTCGCCGGCGACTCCACCGCACCGCATACCCCTCCGCACGACCCCCGGCGTCCCTCCGGCAAGCCGCGCTGCGCCGTCGCCGCTAGATAGAGGCCAGAGGAGCGACGTCCGCACTTTTTCTGGGTTGCGGACGTCCTCTTCAGAACATTTTCATATATATATATATATGTGTGTGTGTGTGTGTTTATATATATATATATATATTAATATATATGTGTGTGTATAGAGAGAGAGAGAGATATATATATATATATATATATGTGTGTGTGTGTGTGTGGAAGTTCTTATACTATTATACTTCTATATAAAATATGTGCATATATATATATATATTCTACATATCGGTTGACCAATCCGATCGAATTCGAAAATATGGTGAAATTGGCTAAATTTTTTACCACACTCATAATTTATTGTAATAAACTCATCCAACGGTCGGTTTTTCCATTTTCTTTGAATTGATAGGGGTTGCTCTTTGGAGTGTATGATATATAAATATAGGTTTATAAGAGTAACTATGTTTGACCTAGTTGATCGAATTCGAAACGTGAACCAAATTGGCTGGATTTTCTACAACCACCATAAAACATTACAATCTCTCCATCAAGCGGTTGGTTTCTCCGAATTCATTTTCCACTTCATGGTTGCTTTAGAATGAACCTAAACAATTTAAATGCAATGTATAAGTCATATAACTTTAGGAATAAAATTGGTATAGTCCAATGTGTTTGTAATTAAAATTAATTTTTTTTTTATCTTATGTCCACGCACATCCATCGATGGAATATATACAAACGTGATGTGAAAAAATAAGCACATTTCGCGGTTGCCACGCCATCGGTCAATCAATAAAACATATAAGTGGTTACGGTTGACCAATCCGATCGGATTCAAAAATATGGTGAAATTGGCTAAATTTTTTACCACACTCATAATTTATTGTAATAAACTCATCCAACGGTCGGTTTCTCATTTTCTTTGAATTGCTATATGTAGCTCTTTGGAGTGTATGATGTATAAATATAGATTTATAAAAAATTAGTGTCTTTAAAAATTTATTTATCAACAAATTAGTATCTATATATAAATCTAGATTTTTTTTGGTACAATATAGTTATATAGATTGTTATCTTTGGTTGTATTTGATCATTATCCATTGAATTTCCAAAGCTTGATTAAAAAAAAAAAAAATACTTGTGTCTTTAAATATTTATTTATAAATAAAGCCTGCAAGGCCCGACCCGAAAAAGCCCGCAAGGCCCACTTTATATGGATGAGCTTGGATCCTTTGATTTTTAATAAAGCTCTGCCCGGCCCGGCCCGTAATTATTTAAAAATATAGCAAGGCCCGGCCCGTTGACGACCCCTAGGTTATATAGTGGAGGAGGGCTCAAGCTTTGTTTCGGATGTGTTCTATTTTTTTCTATTTCATGTTACGGTCCTTGATTCAAACGGCTAAAAATCTAAAATGAGTTGAAATTATTTTAGGGAAAATGATCATTTACCCAATTTCAGCTTAAAAATTGCCCACTTGCTCCACAAACTGTTTTTTAACCCCATTTACCCAAAACACTCTAAGGGATTATTTCCCTAATACCCAATTAATTCTTTTTTATTTTTTTTGAAACTTTTTTGCCCTCTCCTTCATTTTCACTTAGAGGGAGAAGTCATCCTCCACCTTGCCGGCCTCCGGTGACCAGTGGCCGAGCGCCGACTCAGGTGACCGGAATCCGGCGACCGGTCACCGGAATCTAGCTACCGGCATCTGAATTTATTGCCCCCTAATAATACCTAGTAACCATATTATTACCCCACAGTAATCATATTATTGCCCCCCAGTAATCATATTATTGTCTCCCAATAATCATATTATTGCCTCCCAAATTCATATTATTTCCGTCCAGTGAATTGTATAAACTCCCAAAACCAAAATGAATGCACTATAGGACACAATTGATCATATTATTGCCCCCCAGTAATCATATTATTGCCCCCCAATACTCATATTATTGCCTCCTAATAATCCTATTATTGCCTCAATAATCATATTATTACCCTCCAATCATCATATTATTGCTCTCAAGTGAACCAAAATGAATACATTACAGATACAAAAAAAAAAAATCAGGATACCAAAAAAAAAAGAAAAAAAAGTGCTCTGGACACCCATAAATTGCTCTGGGCACCCATCAATGTGTGAGGCCGGCTGGTTTTTTCTCCGGTGCTTCCCTGCGGCGGGTTGGGGTCTCTTTGTTTCGGGTTTTCACGACAGCGTTGGCTTCCTTGATCTGCTGCCTGTGCTTGCTAGGTTCTTGCCTCCGAAAATGGTTGAACTTGCAGATCGGTCGGAGTACTTGCAGATTGATCAAATCTTCCTCGAAATTCTGGCCAAGCTGCCGGAGCAGGCTCAGAAGCCGAGATCGCTGGTCTGCAAGCGGTGGCTGAGCCTCCAGGGCCGGCTTGTGAGGTCCGTGAAGGTGAAAGACTGTAGCTTTGTGGAGTCGGGTCAGGTTATTTCAAGCTTTGTGGAATCGAACGGCGACGAGAACGTTGGAGTGGCTGGAGCTCCGACTGGATCTTCTTCGTCGTCTTCAGGTTTGGACTGCATCTTCGGCGCGACGATCGTAGAGAGAGAGAGAGAGACAGACCGGAGGTGGAGATCATGGGGAGAGAGAGAGAGAGAGAGAGAGAGAGAGAGAGAGAGAGAGAGAGAGAGAGAGAGAGAGAGAGAGAGAGAGAGAGAGAGAGATCGGGGGAAGAGCGAGAGAGTTTGGGAAGGAGAGAGAGACTGAGAGGAGAGGGATAGGTTTTAATTTAATTAATAGGGGCTAAAATGTCAATAGATGTTAGATTGGGTAAATTGGGTTAAAAAACTTTTGCTGGAGTAAGTGGGCAATTTTTAGCCTAAAATCGGGTAAGTGGTCATGGCCCCATTATTTTATTCTCACTAATCCAATTGAAGAGAAAATGACCATTTTACCCTTAACCTAATTAATAAACTAGGTCCTCTCTCTCTCTCTCTCTCTCTCTCTCTCTCTTTTTCTAGCTCCGATCTAGATGATCGACTGCGAGATGAGGCCGAAGATGACCGGTCGACGCTGGTATCTCGGAGTCGGACCTGGTAGGTGACAAGGACCGGTCGCCGCTAGTAGGCTATCTCGGAGTTAGAGCTGGTAGGTGACGAGGAGTCAGAGCTGGTAGGAGACGAGGACTGGTCGCCGCTAGCAAGCGATCTCAGAGTTGGAGCTGGTAGGCGACGAGGAACTGATGAGAAGCTGAGTCTCCACGTTATCTTTCGAATTCTGAGGTGCTGGTGCTTTGGAATTGGCGCTTTTGCTATTTTACTAGAAGATGAATTACAGCAACAGAGGGCGAGCTTGGATCCCTTAGTTACACCCGATCTCTGGGTGGTTTGCTCCAGTCTGGTGCCCAAAGCATTTTCTGGATGGCCAAATCTTTTTTTTTTTTTTAGTAAACTGTTGGGTCTGAGAATGAAAGAAAAACGAATAAAAAAAGTTTTATACAATTTGGTCTTGTTTTATATTTTATACAAGCACAGCTATGAAAAGAATTCCATAATCTAATTTGGTCTTTTTTTTTTTTTTTTTTCTAAAATAGAAGTTGATTTCATTAGATCAACAGCCAATAGGCTAGAGTCTACCATAACTTACATAAGCAAAACTCGACAAGAAAATTCGAACTAAACTAACTAAGCTAGAGCAGATCATTAAAATCTCTGGGACGCTCACATTTAAGCGAGCCTATACAAGAATGAAAAAACCTCGCCTCCTACGAAAAAGAAATCATTCAACTAGGTCCTACTTGCCAATTACGCAATTGCGGTACAAGCAAGATACTAGAAAAGTCATAGAAGACTCATAGAAGTTAATTCAACCTCACACAGGCTCAATACCCTAATTCATTAGGGCCCAGATTACCTTAGACTGAGCCCAAGCCCATAGGCCCAAACTCCAAACCAAGTTTTGTTCCTCTGCCCCAGCAGCCCGGAGTTGAGCTCAGGCCCAGAGACCCAGACCCAAATCCAAGCCCACAAGGGGGAAACATTCCAGTCCCTCCTCTTCTGCCACTCTGCCTCCACCACTGCCATTTCCTGCGGCCTTCCTACCCACATCATCAAACCATCCACCGACGTCTGGGTGAACACAGCCGGCTGGAGATCGCCGTGAGCCGCTGCCTTAAAACCGCCGCCCTCAAAGAACAACTTCGATCGATGTCTTAAAATGATGACGCCCAGATCGAAGCACCAATCTACACATCCCAGCGACCAGCCTCGTCTACTGTCGCGATCAGAGTCGACAACCACCTCCGTCAACGCTGTATAGCGCTCGAAGATCGGATTTAACCCAGCAAAAAACATGGTCAGCGAGGCCTCCAACCTAGAAACCTCGCGCCGCCACTCACGATCAACGCCGAGGCCCCGCTCCACGCCGCCGCATCTTGTCACTCCATGATCGTCGCCTTGACTGAGGAAAGATAGCCTTGCCTGAGGGAAGATCGCCGCCGCCAGTTTGAAACCTAGGTTTAATAGCTATTGTATAAATCATCTAATTTGCTCTCCAACCCCATATGAGATCTCCGATAACCTCTTTAGGGACTTTCGGTGAGGTTTCATAAACCTCTATTGCCCCCGCCCCCCCCCCCCCCCCCCCCCCTCATCTAATAAACCTTTCCGGCGACCTCTTTGGAGACCTCCGACGAGGTTTTTAGAGAAGTCCGTGGGTGGCAGCAGGTGACCGGATTCAGGCAATCATTAGCCGTAATCTGGCAACTGATGACTGGAATCTGACGAAGTCTCTTATGGCTTCTCTCTCTCTATTTAACAAAGGGGTGAGAGTAAAATAGTCTGAAAAAAAAAAAAAACATAATTGGGTATTAAGAAAGACCTTATTAGAGTCTTTATGGATAAGGGGAATTAAAAAAACTTAATGAGGTAAGTGAGATAAATGACCCTAAATTAGGGTAAATGGATAAAATCTCTTTATTTTAACCGCCAGGCCAATAAGGTGGTTCACCTCTTAGCTCAGACTATACCCTTAATTTTGATTTTTGCTAGTGTCAATTGATGGATGCTCTCGATTTTTTACGGAATGTTCTTTAACCGATTCTAATCGCTAATTATTATTAATAAATTGACCTTTACTTCAACAAATAAATTATGTTTCGATGATGATGTCATATCTTTTTATATGTAATAACTAATCTCAATCACCACATTCATAACATGTGAGATATTGTTACTATATGAACAAAAAAATTTATTTTGGCTGTGTCATTGTCTATTGGGGTTGTATGAAGTGTTATACTGATCTTAAAGAAATTAACTTATCGGGCTACTTCACATGGAGTTCCTTTGTAATGCTACCCTTTTATCAAAGATGATCCTTTTTATTTTACTTATTTGAACTTCAAATTTGGCAATATAATGTCAAAATCGGTGGTAAGAGGAATCTTGAAAGATTCAAGCATAGATGGTGCATTGATATGGTGCAACCTTTCCATTCCAAGTTATAGAAGCCTTATAGAATCCTCATGCAAAATCCACCTCTACCTTTCCAATTCTTAATCATTATAAGTAATAACATTTTATCCCTAAACACAAAGACAAGCTATTATTTTCTATTTTAGACAATTGATAAACAAGCAACACGGCTATATATATTTCCTCATATATAAACACCCCCTCCTCTTCCTCCTCCTCCACTCTCTCTCTCTCTCTCTCTCTCTCTCTCTCTCTCTCTCTCTCGATCTCTCTCATTTCGGTGGAGTGAGAGCGGTATGATATTAGTTTTCAGCATATAGATTTCCCGCATCAAGAATGTGATACAAACTCAATAGGAATGTTAGAATTTGTAATGCTTTAGGCCTCTCCTCCCAAAGAAGCTAAGAACAAAAATATATATATAAAATGGTGACAACAAGCTCGGTAGCTGCACATGTTCAAGATCAAGTAGTAGAGGACCATGCAAAGGTTGGCCAAGAAGCTCATGATGATGACCAACAGAAGCAACTTAATGCCGGGGCTCTTTTTGTTCTTAAATCCAAGGGTAATATGACTTGCTCTCTGTTTCTAGTATTTTTTTTCTTTAATTGGAATCCTTAAGGACCTCGATCATCATCGATCTTCTAGCTTCTACATTAATATTATCACTTTTCATTCTTCCCCCTTTATCTAAGTCACTGAGATTAATTTGAGTTAACATTAACTTGATGCAGGATCATGGGTACACTGTGCTTATCACTTGACAACTTCAATCGTTGGTCCAGATCTTCTAAGTCTGCCATATGCTTTTGCCTTCCTCGGATGGACGACTGGGATTTTCTGTTTGGTTATTGGAGCATCAGTAACTTTCTATTCCTACAATTTAATCTCTCTAGTTCTTGAACACTATGCTCAATTGGGTCATCGCCATTTCCGATTCAGAGACCTCGCTCACGACATTCTAGGTACTTACTTATATATTATCACTATGCTCAATTGGTTATTTTTATATATTATCATAATTGGTTAGAGAGCACTCTGAATTATTGAAATCTTAATCAGAAACTTGAGTACTCATATTTTCTTCATGATAATTGTAATTTTGAATCGAGTAAAACTGTTACTGTCTAGCAGTAACAAAGTGATTGTTACCAAGCTAGGGTTGCTCATCATAAAACAATATGATATGAACACTACAGGGCCGAAATGGTGTTGGTATTTTGTTGGACCAATTCAGTTTCTGGTATGCTATGGTGCTGTTGTTGCCTCTATTCTTTTGGGAGGACAATGCATGAAGGTAATGGTTTTCCATTAATTTCGTTTACATCCCTTAATTTTGTCTTCTTCTGTCTTTACTATATATTATACGTAAGCTCTTTGTCGTGGTTAGTTATAGTTTAACTGCTTGTAATTCCTTTCTATTTCTGTTTTTCTTTTGCAGTCAATTTACTTGCTATCAAGTCCAAATGGGAGTATGAAGCTTTATGAGTTTGTAATCATATTTGGATGCTTGATGCTGGTTTTGGCCCAAATCCCATCTTTTCACTCACTCAGGCACATTAACCTTGTGTCCATGCTTCTTGGCCTAGCCTATAGCGTTTGTGCCACTGCTGCTTGCGTCTACATTGGTAAAACCAACAGAATACTTACTATCTGATTGATGTCAGTTCACGTACTTGATATAGCACTGTCTGAGATTGATGAAAATTCCAAGTGCATTTTGCCAGGAAATTCTTCCAAAGGGTCCCAAAAGGACTATTCCTTGAAGAGTAGCACTGTAAGTCGCGTTTTTGGGATCTTTAATGCTAATGCCATCATTGCTACAATATATGGCAATGGCATTATTCCAGAAATTCAGGTTATTCTCAGCCTTGTTTTGGATTCAAATGCGATACTATGACTGTAACAATAATAGAAACAAGCTATAGTTCGCTATTTGGGGCTGTTTGGAGGTAGTCCTCAAATCAGTATGAAGCATGGAACCTTTTATTGATTAGAAGCACATAAAATTTTTCATTAAAAACTCGGGCTTCTTGCATATTCGCTTGCAAAGTGTTTCCGAAAGAAGCACTAAAATTTCTTCTCTAGAGAATACTTTGTTCTATATATGGTTATTTGGAAGCACTTTTCGTACAATAAAAAGTTATAAACAATCTCCATCCCAAAATACCCTACACAATATCTCGCTATCTCTGCGAAACTAATTCACTATAACTTTTTTTAACAGGCAACGGTAGCAGCACCAGTGAAGGGAAAGATGTTTAAGGGACTATCTGTTTGTTATGCTGTTGTGACGACGACTTCCTTCAGTGTTGCTATCTCTGGTTATTGGGCATTTGGAAACAAAGCTGAAGGCCTTATCCTTAGCAACTTCTTGGATGATGGCAAGCCTTTGATCCCGAAGTGGCTCATTTTCATGACCAACGTTTTCACCATGTTCCAACTTTCAGCTGTGGGTGTGGTAAAATAATGATCACCGCCACTTGAACTATCATTTTCTTCAGTATTGCTATCTCTGGTTTAAAATTGTTTTCTACTGCAGGTATATCTGCAGCCCACAAATGAAGTGCTAGAGACAACATTTGCAGACCCAACAAGAAACGAGTTGTCTGCTCGCAATCTGATCCCGAGGTTAATCTCCCGTTCACTGTCTGTCATGTTAGCAACAGCCATAGCAGCAATGCTTCCATTTTTCGGGGATATCAATTCAGTGATTGGGGCATTTGGTTTTATCCCTCTTGACTTCGTTTTGCCTGCTGTTCTCTTCAACTTGACATTTAAGCCATCGAAACGAAGCCCCATTTACTGGTTGAACATCACTATTGCTGTGGTATTCTCAGTCTTGGGAATTATAGGTGCAGTTGCAGCTATAAGGCAAATAAGCCTCGATGCCAAAACTTATAAGTTATTTGCTAATGTATGACCCAGATGTGTCTGGGTAGTATTTCTCGTCTTCTCATCCTTGTAGTCATAATACTACTACTCTTTCCAGCCTGCATGTAATGTACGTATTCCATTTGTTCATGTCTTATTCTACTCGCTTAACACCACAATGTTAAAAGATTTCATCTTCTTAGACTAGCATAAGTTGTGTATACAATTATACACACAGTTTTGGCAGAGATCGACGCTCTCTAGCCAGATATCTAGCTGGCATGATATGTTGCCACATATCAATTAAGCTCGCTCACTTACGCAAACAAGAACATACCTGATTATCACTCTCAAAAAACATAACATGCCATTGACAGAGGGAATAATTTACCTAGTGTGTGTCTATCTGTTTAAATTTACCATTAGAGACAGAAGGTTGACATGTACATTATATGATTGACGCATAATATCTTTGTCACATATCAACAATATAATTAATGTTGTTAAGATTCGCTTAGTTGATGGTCCAAATTCACAGGCAATAGTTCATTCTCAAAAAAAAAAAAAAAAAAAAAAAAAAAAACAAACAAACAAAACAAAAAACCAAAAAAACAAAAACAAAAATTCACAGGCAATAGACATTTCACAATAAAATTTTTCTATCTACTCAAAATGACACAAATATCAGATATTTCTTCAGAACGGTTGCATTCGTGCATTGAAGCATATGCTGGTGTCTTGATAAAGGTATCAAATTAATTATAGATGGCACTTAATGCCATACCTTAAAACCAAATTACAAAGTCTATGAAAGTTAACTACAGCACGAAAACTACAGAAATAGCAACAGTTGCAAGATCTCATTTGCGGGTATGTATCTCAATCATTGGTAGAAATCTTACACTGCATATGGGCTTTAGAGCACTAGTCAGCAAAGACCTAGAAAAGGGGCAAACAGATGATATCAGTAAACTCCTGTCTATGTCGACCTCGGCTCGGAGGTGTCTTGTGTTTCGTATATAATTACGTGCGCGCGTGCATAAGAGTGTGTGTGTGTGAGAGAGAGAGAGAGAGAGAGAGAGATACCTGTTAAGACTAAGGAAGATTGTTCACTACCACAAAAGTGGTCAAAGGATACCATTACATGCCCAAGTTTTAGTTAATGGTGACAGCACCCTACAATATTTCACCAATACTCCCATTGACCCCATGTTTGTACTGTTGCAATGTCACCAAATGAAACCAAATAATTAATACCCATTAAAATATTCTTTTAAACATAATAAGTCTTTTCTTTTAAGCAATGAAATTATAAAAAATCACACTTAAATGATTTTGATCGATAACAATCTTTAATTTGCGGTGCACAACACACACACACACACACCCTGTCTCTCTCTCTCTGCCCTATCTCTTCATCTCTCAAGTTATGAAGAGAGTAGCAATCTTTCAATGTTTTTCCGTCTTATAGAAAATCGAACGTGGTCTTCTATTTGAGGTAGTTTTTGTAAGAGTTCGGTTTCATCTCCATAAACTATGGGTAGACTTTAATACTTGTATGGTATCATTGGAATGAATCTCAGATATGCCCAAAAGGTACAACATATAATTTATCTTTCTGAATTTTAGGATAATAATTGGTTAGTTCTCTGGTTTATGCTATTGCATGCGTCTCCCTTGATGGCAGATTTGAATTTTGGGTTTATTTTCTGTCTTGTAGAACTTTTAATGATCTTCGATTTCAGGTGGTTTTTGTAAGAGTTGGCTTCATCGATTGTAAATTATGGCGAGAATTTCATACCCATATAAAATCTTTGTAATGAATCTCAGATCCGCCTAAAAGGTACAACAAATTATCTCTCTTTTTGAATTTTAGGATGATGTTTGGTTGGTATTCTGGTTTGTGCTGTTGCATGCTTCTTTCTTGATGGCGGTTCTAAATTTTGGGTTTATTAAAATAACGAATCTTTTAATTTTTTTTTTTGAATAGAATAATTATCTTTATTGAAAGAAGCCTTAAGTCGGCTGATTACAATCTGATTATAAAACGTCCAGAATGCATTCTAGAACCTTATCAATCCAAACTGATGTATAGTTTTCATCAAAAGCTATGCTAGCTAGCCTATGAGCTACTGCATTACAAGTTTTAGGAGCAAAACAAATCTGCACTCCTGGGAAGGACGCCATAATCATCCTTATATCATCAATAATTGCAGAATAATCAATCAGATCGTACCTTTGGTTTCCTATGTCCAAAGTAGCTTCCAGGCAATCAGACTCTATCACCACAGATTGCACCTTTAAAGATTGTAACAGTTGCAAACCTTCTTTGATTGCTAGGAGCTCTACCTGTTTGGCACTATCCACATGTTGTACTGGCTGTGTAAATGCAGCTTTGAAACCACCATCCTCATCACGCAAGACTCCTCCTAGACCACCTTTCATTTGGTTTGGTAAGAAACTACCATCAACATTTAGTTTCCATCTCTTTTCTGGATCAGGCTTCCATGGTTTCTTTTGCATTTTAACTAGCTTGGCAGCAGCATCATGTCGTGCCTTTCTAAACTCATCCAACCAAGAGAAGGAGCTGAACACAATATCAGTAGATGTTTGTGCACAACCATCCCAGAGTTTAGTGTTTCTGTTCTTCCACAATGCCCATAGTATCATAAGCAACTTCTCGAAAGTGTCTTGCTTTAGGTTCATAGCTTGCTCTAGCATCCACTCAATGAAGTTTAGATGTGGCAACAGACTAGCTTGCAGATTGAAAGGAGGAGATGATAAGATTAATTGGGTTGTAGGACACTTACAAAAAATGTGTGCTCTATCCTCAAATCTTGCAGGACATAATAGGCAATCAGTGTCCCCCGTATAACCCTTCTGGAGTAATTTTTCTTTTGTAGGTAGAAGATTTTGGCATGCACGCCAGATACAAATTTGTACCTTTCCTGGAACATGTGCTCGCCAAATTATTTTCCACAGAATATGATAAGGGTTTCCCTGAGAAGAGGATGTAAGCACATTTCCTAACACCTTATCTCGTGCAATCCAATAAGCAGACTTAACAGAGAAGAAACCCTTGCGTTCATGTCTCCAAAAGAAAGTATCCTTATTGTTTCTTCTACTCAACGGAATGCATAGTATTTTTTCAGCAATATCATAAGGGAAAGTACCTCGAATTTTCACTGTGTCCCAAACCCGCGCTCTAGCATCAATAAGATCTACTACAACTTCCAGATTGGTGTTGGGTGGCTTTTGAATGCGATACTGTGGGCAGTTTGGAATCCATTTATCACACCAAATATTAATGTTATTGCCATCCCCAACATGCCACTGAATTTCTGCTTTTAGCACTGGTCTACCTTGTAAAATGCTTCTCCATGAGAAGGATGGAGCGTCACCAAGTTCAGCTTCCCAAAAGGAACAAGATGGAAAGTATCTGGCCTTGAATAATCTAGCAATAAGAGAGTCAGGATTGGAGAGAATTCTCCATCCTTGTTTTGCCAGCATGGCTAAATTATACGCATATATATTTTTGAATCCCATACCTCCTTCATTCTTTGTGAGACAAAGCCTTTCCCAGCTTCTCCAGTGAATCTTCTTTTTTCCTTCAGTGTCACCCCAAAAGAAAGAAGCACAAAGCTGGTGAATATCATCATAGAGACCCTTCGGTAATAAATAACAGTTCATGGCATAAAGAGGCATTGTCTGGGCTACTGCTTTGATCAAAATTTCTTTTCCTGCTGAACTTAGAATTTTTGACTTCCAACTGATAAGCTTTTTTGTCAACTTTTCTTTTATGTAAGCAAACTGTGCTGTTTTTGATCTTCCAACTCGAAGGGGCAACCCCAAGTATCTATCATGCTCTTTGACGCATTTCACTTCAAGAAGAGATGCCAATTTCAGTTGCTCTTCCAGCTTAACATTATTGCTGAATACGACACTGCTTTTTTGAAAATTCACCTTCTGTCCTGACGCTTTTTCATAAGTATCTAATACTCTTCTAAACTGAATGCACTCATGTTCAGTTGCAGTGCCAAACATAAAACTATCATCTGCAAAAAATAGATGATGAAGCGTAGGAGCTTGGGGACACATGGTGAGACCAGCTATGTTATCTGTCGCCACTGCCTTGGAAATTAATGCTGATAAACCTTCAGCACATAATATGAAGAGGTATGGGGACAAGGGATCTCCCTGTCTGATGCCTCGAGTAGGAAAAATCTGAGCGGACACGTCTCCCTGAATCAGAATTGCATAATGAACTGAAGTAACACAATTCATAATCATTTGTATCCACTTTAATTCAAAACCCAACTTGGTTAGCATTGCATGTAGAAAATTCCATTCTAATCGATCATATGCTTTGCTAATGTCCAGCTTAAGAGAGAACAAACCTGTTTCTTGATTTCGAAGCTGATGCATAAAATGTGCTGCTTCCGTGGCTACAAGTGTATTATCAGATATTAACCTGCCAGGTACATATGCACTTTGTAGAGGAGATATTATCTCAGGCAACCATTGCTTCAGTCTGTTAGCTACCACTTTTGAACTAATTCTGCAAATAACATTGCACAATGCAATAGGTCTAAAATGCGTCGCATCTGTAGGATCCTTTATTTTTGGAATCAAGCACAGATGAGTGAAACTGGATTCATTCCAAACCTCACCATTTGTAAGCAGATTACGAACAACAGTGCATACATCAAAACTAACTACATCCCAATATTTTTGATAGAAGAAAGGAGTCATACCATCTGGACCCGGACTTTTGGATGGATGCATTTGGAAAAGAGCCTTTTTGATTTCTTCATCTGTATACAGCTTGGTTAGGTCAGCATTTATTTCTTCAGTAACCTTGACTGGAGTTGCAGCCATTACTTCTCTAATTGCTTTACCTTCTGTACCTTCAGTAGTGAATACGTCCGTGAAGTATTGCATGAGGATATTATGGATTTCAGAGGGCTCAGTTTGCCATACTCCATTTTCATCAACAAGTCCCTTGATTGTATTGCGACTCCTCCTGTTACTCGCACGTCTATGAAAGAAAGCAGAGTTTCTATCTCCATCACGCAGCCATAACGCTCGTGATCGTTGACGCCAATACTTCTCCTGTAGTGCAAGTAAATTGCTATATCTAACATGCAAACCACGTTGTTCTTCATATTGTTCAGGAGAATAAGGCATCTTCATAAGATCATTTAACTTTTCCTGTACTACTCTCATCTCCACTTTCTGTTTATCAAAATCCGTATGATGCCATTGCATTAGCTTCATTCCAGCTTGTTTAGTTTTCTGACCCAATTGCCTGAGAGCATTTCCCGTTGTAGGTACTGCCCATTATTTCCTAATTATGGCGTTACACTCTTCATTTCCATACCAAATCTCTTCAAAACGAAATCTTCTTGAACCCCTCTTATTTCGAATTCGATCAGTACTGATTTCCACAAGTAATGGACTATGGTCAGATTCATTGGGATGCAATGTGAGAACTCTACTAAATGGGAAGCTAGCGACTTCTCCATTGTGCAGATTGGAAACTTCTATCCAGACGCTCCTTTGTGAATTTGTTTGCCCAAGTAAACCGGCTTCCCACAAACCCCATGTCAATCAAACCAGCGTTTGACATAGTATAGCGAAACTTTGCCATGGCAGCTGCTGCCCTAGGAGGGCCTCCTGACTTGTCATTTGGTGACATAACCTCATTAAAGTCACCCGCCATAAGCCATGGCAGATGACAGCCTTCCGCTGCAAGATCGTCAATCAAGGCCCAGGTACGATCTCTACTTCTTCTAGCTGCAAAGCCATATATACCAGTAAAACGCCACATTGCTTCTCCTGGCCTATTGATTTCTGCATCAATATGATGCGCAGAGTGTGTTCGTAGATTCACATGAATATCATCATTCTATAGGATCGCTAGCCCCTGTGAATCCTCTTCGTGATCAACACAGAAATTTCCCTTAAATCCCAAACGGTCGATGAGTGAGTCAATGAAACCCTTGCAGGCTAGGGTTTCTGAAAGAAAGATGAGGCAAGGTTTCTTTGCTTGAATGAGATCGATGAGAGCTCTTTGTGTTTCTGTGTTTACAATTCCTCGGTAGTTCCAAACGAGTACACTACCCTGTAGCATGATCGAAAGAGGATAGTGCCACCACCAGGCGCGGTGGTTTACGGCGTCGCACAAGATGAAGCTTCTGACGACGCTTAGGGTTTTTACACACACAACCAAAATCGTGTCCTCATCGCCAAACCATGGTAGGCAGGAAACTAGGGAAACGCCAGACCCTAGCCAAGGCTGAGGAGAGCACAAGAAGACCACACCACAAATAGAGAATTTCTATGGAAGTGAAAGTGGCAACCTTTTAACGAATCTTTTAATGATTTTATAATTTGATCAACTATTGTTGTTGCAACTCATAACTCTCTAGATAAGGTTTCCATGATTTGAAGTACGTATAGCATTTGTGACTTAGGAGTCAAAGATGTATTAGTGTGATACAAACATTTGAATAGTTAGCTTACTGGTCTTAAGTTGATTCAGGTGCTACACAAATATTTAAGAAATGGTTTCCAACTGCTAACAACATCTATAATAGTTTCGTATTACTGCTATCTACTTAGCCACGGTACTTGTCCATTGTGTTCTGTTAGTGACTCTTACATTGTTCTCTGTTCAGGTGTTTGTTTGATGATGAAACCTCTTATTAGATTATTGCTCCCTCATAAACAAATGACCAGCACAACCAGCATTATGTCAGACTCATCCTCTACACTAAAAAAAAATTGTTGTTGATGCAATTCATGTTGATAGAAAGATTTTTGAACAGTTACAGGTGTTAATCCTTCTACTACTTTTACAAGGTAAAACCTATTTGAATCGATCATTATCATATATTTGAAGTTTTGAACTAATGATTTTCAATTTTTACAGCAAAAGAAAAGAGAGAAGCCCTTTGATGTCATTAAGATTTATTGTTGTATAGGGTACACTTTCCGAGTTTCTGATGGGAAGGTAGTGGCTGTGAAGCAACTTTCAGTAGCATCTCACCAAGGGAAGAGTCAATTTGCTGCAGAAATTGCTACCATATGTAGTTGCAACATCGCAATCTAGTGAAATTATTTTGCCAGTTGCTGACAATTACATTGGAGATAGGTCAACCACCACTCCATGCAATTAGACCTTCTTGTGAAGGTAAATTTTTACTGGCTCATATTTCTTGCTTACTGATTTGAGTGTTCAAATCCTAAGGTAGATTTACGTTTAATTTGGTGTATTTTGGTAGATCTATATAATAGACAGGACAAACAGGGATTGTATGTGGTATTTTGGGTTCATGGTTTAAAATATTTTGGTCTTTGAGATCTGGCACTTTGGATTACCACTAAAGTTCAGAAGTCTTGAAATTAGTTGGTCTTGAATGTAAATACAGTAAGTCGATGGTTTATGTAGATCTTAACTATGAGCTCGAATTCAATATGCTGGCACATTAACATTAGGCAATTCAATGCTTACTTGATCTACAATCCTTTTTTAGTGTTTTCTGTTGTCAAATACCTTGCATACAATATGCTTGTTTAGATTTCTATTATTAGATTTTTCAAATTAGTTGGGTTGGCTAACATGTTGTTGCTAGATTAGCTACTTTAAGAACATTCATTGCTGGATTTTCAGTTTACTTTGATTGGTTACCTAAACAAAACTGTTTTGAGAGCAATTGATTATAAAATCACTTAATCACTCACAAACACTCACTCCTGATTCTAAGCAGAAGTATGTCTGCTACTTTTATCTTTACTATTTTTTTTTTGTCTTTGGAATTCAGTGATTGCTTTATTTTTTGAGAATTTCTAGTCATCGTTATTGATTATTTATTGTTTGGCAGGTGCATGAATCTTGATGAGGAAACGTTTCACATTCATCATGGATTAAATGAAGACTTTTATATATTCAGATTTATAATTAGCAGTGGGCAGTTGCTTAAGTAGGTATTTTTGTTGTAATAATGAACTTTTCTAAATTGAGTGTGTGAATATAATTGTGTTTTATGCAGAAGTGTTCAATTTTGAGTCACTACCTGTAATGGTTAGAAGACTGCCAGATTGCCAGGGATGGATTCCCAAAAAGAAATTCAATTTTTTTAAAAATTTAATTGTATGCAGTCACCAATGTCATTGGTGTATTATATAATAATTATATATTAGTCACCAAAGAAGCTTGCTGGGACTCACAATTGAGTCACTTTTCTGTTTAATGGTGAGTTTGGGTGTTTGTTAGGCCAGCAAAAGAAACCAACACTATATTAGTGTCTAAAACCGTGGCTATTGGGCATAGTCACTAATTATTGGTCACCATTGACCCAATTCACACCATTCACAATGGTGTGATTAGCCCACTTTTGTGGTAGTGGTTGTTGAAATTTGGAGCAGTTGATTGATATTGAACAAGAGTCCCATCCCGACTGTTGTTGAAATATGAAGATATTGGTCGATATTGAACACGAGTCCCATCCCGACTGTTGTTGAAATATCGAGATATTGGTCGATATTGAATACAAGTCCTATCCCGATCTACTTCTTGGATCGACATCACTTGTGCAGGAATCCGTGCAAGGTCTGGACCAGCTATTACACTCGTGTATGTAGAAGATGCGACTGAGGGCCTCTTTTTGCGTTCAACCCTTCGTGTATATCTTGATCGAAAGATCTGAGAATAAGCTATCATTATGTAGGAGAGATGGCCAAGTAGTTGAAGGCGTAGCAGAAGTCGAAAACCACATGAGACTCATTGTAATTAAAATTTAAGGACAATGTGACAGTTCAGCTGATTAGTTCTTAAATAAGATCCATTATAGGTGTTATATCAGGTTAATAATTTAAGGACCTTACAAATTAACACAAGCATCTTTTACCGTGGAAAGACTATTTCGATCAATAGCAGATATTTGACTAGTCCATTCCCAATCTATTGTTGTTCTACCCATAAAAGGGTCTCAGAACAAGGGTACATGGTTTCAAGATTATGGGAAATCTTAAGGCAGTAATTCTGCTGTTTCACTTCCAATGTCACCCAAATGAAAGAAGAAAGACTTACTTGAATAGGACTCGCGCGCAGCTATGAGCGGTGCTCCTGATAAAATAGATCCACCAAAAACCGTATTATCGGGATTAGCCAGTAGAATACTTATCATGCCTAATTTTCTGTGTGGATACGTTGCATGGTATAGAAACGATCCAGAGAGTGATGATATCATAACAACCCTGCAAGGAGGGAGCGTCAATAATGTCATCAGACAACTGCAAAAATTTTAACTGTCGTCTGATACTTTGGGACAACAGCAAGAATTATTCTGTCGTCCCAATTTCTGAATTAGACAACAGTTGTTACATTGCTGTTATGCAATTATAAATCAGACCATGATTATTTTTTTGATGTTGTATGAATCAATCAAAATGGCTGAGAAAAGCTGTTGTGCAATTATAAATTAGACCATGATTAACACAATGGCTGAGAAAAGAGGTTGTTTGATTGTTTTTAATCATACAACAGTTATTACTTCTCTGTTGTGCAATTATTATTTAGAAAATGGTGGCATTTTGATGTTGTCTGAGTAACTTAATTTAGACAATAGTTCTGTGTCAGTTGTGTGATTATTATTCAGATAATGTTAGTATTTGATCTTGTCTAACTATATCTTCAGACAATAGTTTTTTTGTGTCTGTCACTCTATTATGCGATTATTAGTCATATAATGTTAGTATTTGATGTTGCCTGACTATATATTCAGACAACAACTTTTCTATGTCTGTTATGCAACTCTTCTTCAAACAATGGCCGTGTGTTTCTATTGTCTAAGTTTTAAGACTTGATAAATGCTGCTGCCCTAATTGACTTCCCGCACTCGGCCAAAATTCAATTTTTCGATTCCCTCCATTTCGATTACTGCTGCTCTTAATGAGTTGCCCAATTTAAAGGGAAAAACCCTCGCAGCCTTCCTAATTTTTTTCTCCCTCTCTCACTCTTCCTCAGCTCGAGCCTTACTTCACATCCCGCCTCCATCGCTGCAACTCCAACGCCAGCCTCTGGCAGTTGGTGTTCGTCACCACCACCACTAAACCATACCGCGGGGGTTGAAGAACAAACCCTAGCCCACCATCGCCGAACAACAGCTCTTCACCGCGCCCATGCTGAGAAAGCTGCGACACCATGGCTGTGTTCCCCGATTTCGATCCCATCAACTATCTCAGACAGTGGTGCTTTTTCTCATTAGCTTCTTCATTATAGCTGTTTATTACTGTCACAGTGGGCTCTCTCTCTCTTTGATTCTCGCTTTTGGTTTACGAAACCATTTATGATGCACTAAACACCTTTCACATCTCTCACTTTCTGAAGGTCAGCACACCCTTCTCTCTATCTCTATCTCTGTTTTCATGTGAATTGGTGAAAATTCAGATACCCAATTCGGATTTGATTTGATTCTGTGAGTTGTTCCAAAATATGGGGTCAACATTTTTGTTGGGTTTTGGTGAAAATTTGACTACCCAGTTGTAAACACGAAAAATCCTGCAACGAATGAAAGAAGGACACGTGTACAAAATAATAATTTTATTAATTTAAATGCGGGTTACAATCTCTGTAGATGCTCTTTCACAAAATTCTCCTCTGATTCGATCTCTGACGTTGATTTGATCCAAGGGTGGCGAGCACTTGATCTTGAATCGAACGGTTGTAGTGTGAGCTTCTTGCTATGTTGACAATTTGAGGAAGACGATTGACCAAGAGCTGTAGAAGCTTGATATTGATCAGATTTAGGGCCACGAGTGGTGTCACGTGGTGAGCGTTCTTCGGCTTTGGTAGGGGATGAACCAGCACGTGTGTTTGGTGCTTGTTGATTCTCCACGAGCTTGATGAAGAACTTTGGCAGAAGTTTTGCTTTGTTGACGACTTGAAGACGACGGATGATCAAGGGCTGTAGAGGCTTGAACTTGATCAGATTTGAACCACGAGCGGTGTCACGTGGCGAGTATGGCTTTTGATGGTGGATGAATCAGCACATGTGTTTGGTGCTTGTTGATCCTCCGCGTGTTTGACGACTTCCGAGCTTGTAGGTGATTTCCCTTGCTTGTCTGAAGTCGGCGAGGTGAAGAGACCGGCTATTTGGCAGCTTGATGGTTCTTCACGAGCTTGAGAGACTTCTGAGCTTTGGAGAGGTTTCTTTCGTCTGCTTGCGTCCCTCTGTCTGTCGTCGTCCTCGATGGTGTACTTGGCTCAAGGGCGATTGACACTTGATCTTGAGTCGTATGATGGCCACGAGGGTTGACACGTGACGAGTGCTTTGACTTGAGGTTGGTGATGAACCAGCTATTTGGCAGCTTGAAGGCTCTTCACACGCTTGAAGACTTATGAACTTTGGGAGTGATTTTTCTCTCCGGCCGCTGAAGTCCTCCTTTTGATTTGAGAAGGGGTATTTATAGTCTCGGCGTCTCTCTCAATTTGGAATGCCTTGATGACACGTAATTAATTGTATTTTCCTTAATTACGTAATCAAATCAATCAGTCTTAATTAACTGATTTAATCACGATTATTAAGGAATTAACCAATTAATTTGATGACTGATTTTAATTGTATTTCGTTAATATCACAATTAAATCAATCCGTTTTGGTTAACTGATTTAATTATGATTATTAAGAAATTTAGCCAATTAATTGGATGACTGATTGTCGTCTTGATCAATTTAAATAAATTGATATCTAATCAGCAGACGAGATTTAATTAATACTTGATTTGACTCGGAATCAATTGATTTAATTTGATTGATCCGCTTTAATATCAGTTGATTTAGCCGGAGCAAATTCATTTATTGCCGTCGGGCCTTTCATGTGTTGCCAAGTGTCATTCTCTGAGTCTGTGTGATTTTGCTGACTCACAAGCCACGTGGACATTTTGTGGGACCCACATGCCGACTAAATTTGTTCAGTCATAATTTTGAGTGTTGACCGAATTATTTAATGAATTTATTTTCATTAAATTTTTGGTGTCTACACCAGTGAAAAAGCTTGGGACTTTGATTCGATCTTGGTATGAATTGAGGGAATTGTGGTTGATCTGTATACCCAAATGGAATGAGAGTGAGGAAGTAACGAGTGTTGTGTGAATTGGGTTGAATGAAGAGAATTGGATTGTGGTTGAGTAGCTTTGTTTGGTCAATGCTTGAGTTTTTGTAAATTTTTGATTGGTTGGTGAGTGGTATCTGATCCAATTATGTTTTGCAGGGGGCTGTGAGGTAGATCTGGAGAAGGGTAATCGATTTTTCGGTGAATCTTGAAGAGTAGCAAAGCTGGCAACCACAACAGGTAGGAGGTTTATTGCCAGTAATGACTGTATTATCTCATTCTTATCAAGAGTTCTTCTTATCCATTTGGTTTAATTTTGTGTTCAGAAAATGCACATGGATTGAAATTCTTCTAGTTGGGAAAAATGCATGCAGCTTGGTCATTAATCACATATTGAAGGAAGCTGAGGAATCCATGAATTTTCACTCTAAAAAAGAGGAGGTTTGATTTGTAATCAATCTGCAAGTGATATTATTGAATTGATTTGTGTAAAGCTAATTGGAATTGGTTATGGGGGTCAATATTTTAAATCGATAATACACTCATATAGTTTTTCTAGTATATGATGCTATCGACAAAAAAGAAAAGAAAAAAAAAGACAAAAATATGAAGTTTTGCTTCTGGCTTCATCAGATGTCTGGCCATCATCAATGCTTATTGTGATGAGTGTATGAAATGTATAGTAGTTACAAGTTAAATTGATTACTTTTAGCTATTATGCATGAAGAGATTACTTCTTTAATTGAAACTAATATGCATGTGTACCTACATGTGCCAGAACAAGCATAATTAGCTATAATGAGCCACGCTCATTGTACCGCCAGAGGTACCGACTCTCACCAAAGGAGTGACCTGCGAAGGCACGGCCATGCGGGTTACCGCTCGAGCCTTGGATCGCCCCCAGATCACCGCTGACGCGCTGCCACGCGCCGCGTCAAGATAGCATCAGAGGCTCCAGACACTGGGAATCAAAGCACATTAGTCCCACATCGAAAACAAAAAGAGGATCAACCTTCCCCTCACCTATAAAAGGTTCTCTCCTCTCTCCTCATTAATTACGCATTTACTACTCATTTATTGTTATGCTGCCTATCTGCATTGACTGACTTAGGCATCGGAGAAGTGAAGACCACCCAACGCGGTCTCCCTCTAACGTCTTGTCTTTCGTGTGATAGCTAGCGGAGGTCTTCAAATCCTCAGAGTACCGGTCCGCCCACTGGACCCGTGTTAAACTGAAGATCGGCTACCGCTGGACTTTGAGCATTAACATTGGCGCCGTCTGTGGGAACCTTTGAACAAAAGGTCATCCCGCCACAATCACCATGACTAACAGTAGCGGGGGAAACGCTGAAGAGCAGGCAAACCAGTCAGCCATTCCCAACCCACCCGCCCGGCGGTAAACGTCAACCGCGCACTATTCAGCACCCCAGTAAACCCTGGCGGTGAGACAAACCCAAGTAGCAGCCGCCCACCAGGCTAAGAC
This sequence comes from Rosa chinensis, assembly GCF_002994745.2. Lineage (NCBI taxonomy): Eukaryota > Viridiplantae > Streptophyta > Magnoliopsida > Rosales > Rosaceae > Rosa > Rosa chinensis. Next base: position 58,663,984 of record NC_037092.1, read on the forward strand.
CTCACCTCTCTATATGAGCTGGCACTGGCAGATCTTCATGCAGCAAATAGAGAACGTGAACAAGAGCGCAAAGAAAAGGCCGAGGCCCAAAAGCAGGTGGCCACATTGGTGTCACGTTTTGATGAACTAAGAAGAACGCTGGAGGCAACCGCCAACCCGGCACGAAGCGAATAGTCACGAAGCACCAGGCATAGCCGACCTAGTACCGGCGCATTGATACCTACACCAGTCATGCATATGCAGGTCCCGTTGGACCCACCAGAGCTATTGGGAAGGGGGCCGCCCCCCGTGCCCCAGCTAATGTTAGAACAGGAGGCAGAGTCATCACTGCAACCCCACCGCTCGAGACCAAGGGCAAGAACCGAGGGGAACCCACCCACCCCCAGGCGAGGATCAGTCCAGCGGAGTGCCCGGCCCGGCCCCCCTGGCGATGCAACCGCTCAAATACTGGAAAGGATGCAACAGTTGGAGCAAAGGTTAATCCGAGCGGAGTCAGGCACCCCAGCGCCAATTTCAAACCCACTTTTTGCGTCTAGGCCTGGACTATTCACTGCTGCAATTTTGCAGGCTGTCAGACCGGCGTATGCAAAGACTCCAAAGATGTTACATTACAGCGGTAAGACTGACCCCTTCGTCCATATGGACACCTTCAAGAAGGTCACCAACAACAAGGGATTCGATGACCCCACCTTGTGCCACTTGTTCAGATAAACGCTGGACAATGAGGCAATGAATTGGTTCTTCGAGTGCCCGCCAGGATCCATTGACTCATTCCAGGCATTATCACATGCTTTCCTCTCTCGATTCATTTCCAACTGTTTAACGTCAAGCAGGGTACGAAGAAAACACTGAAGGCATTCGTCACAAGGTGGCGGGCGGCAGCATCTCAGTGCCTTGACCTTGATAAAACAATGGCGCCGGCGGCTTTTAAGCAGGGACTCCTCAAGGGGCCATTCCTCTATCACCTCAACTATAATCATCCAAATGCGGTGTACGACCACCTCATGAGTGAGGCGGTCATTCATGCCCAAGCAGAATTCATCACAAATGGAGAAACCCCACCACCACCAGCAACGCTAGCAAAATCGGCACAACCCTCCTCTAGTCAGCATGGGACCGCTAACAAAACCAACACACCGCCAACTGACAAAAAGAGGGAGTGGCAACAGGGCCAGTACTAGAACAAGCGGCAGAAGGACCAGCACTACAAGGGAAACGCCCACCCCATGGGGACAACCGCAACAAAATGGAGTCCTCTCAGCGGTATGCAGTATTTACTGTCCTCACAGCTTTGTATGAGGAAATATACAACCAATGCAAGGATCAAATCCGACCACCACCCCCGGGAGATACCCAAAGGCGGAAAAGCCAAGAAACACCTGCAAATGGTGTAAATATCATAAGGACAGCGGTCACAATACCAACAGCTGCAATGCTCTCAAAACAGCCATTGAGACCCTCTATCGTGATGGCAAGATGGAGCAATTCAAGGTGCGTCAACTGCCACCTATGATCGCCGACATTGAGCCCTTAGGCCGCATCAACACCATCGACGGAGGTGCTCCAATCACCAACATGTCTCACAGGGCAAGAAAGCGTTATGCACGGGCTAATCACCCAAAGGAAGTCTGCAACATCCGCTGTGAGAGATCCGCAAAACTCCCAAAGTCTGGTTGGGAGCCCATTACCTTCTCAGAGGAGGAAGAGCGCGGAGTACATCAGCCCCATGACGACCCGTTCTTGATCGACCCCATTCTCGGCAAAATGTCAGTCGGAAGGATCCTGGTAGATAGCGGATCCGCTGTCAACGTCATACTCAGCGGTTGTTACAACGATCTTAAGCGAAACAAAAAATTACTCCAAGACCATGAACCACTACTCAAATTCTCTGGTGACGTCACGCAACCGCTGGGTTCTGACTATATGCGGCTAGTTATCGACACTAGCCCATGCATGGCATCTACATACGGAATTCATAATTGTCGACTGTTTCAGCTCATACAACGCCATCATTGGCCGGCTAGCACTCAACAAACTCAAGTGCATCATCGCTGGACAAATGCTGCTCATGAAGTTCCCCACACCCTACAGCACAGGCTGTGTCAGGGGAAGTCAGCAGTTAGCACGTGAATGTTATTCAACTACTATAGCACGATCAACCCGCTGCTATGAGATCCTAGCGGTAGGGAACCAGGTACCATCAAATATCTTTGAGGATCCCAGGGATGACGAAAAGAAGTATGTAAAGAAGGAGCCGGTCAACCCATAAACATCATTAAAGGTTGTCAGCATCTCTGACGAGCACCCTGAGCGGATAGTCTGCATAGGCGCTCAATTAGACCCAGAGCTAGCGGCGGAGCTCACTCAGTTCCTACGTGACAACGCTGCGGTCTTTGTCTGGTCATATGCAGACATGCCAGGTATCTCCCCTGAAATCATCACACACAAGCTGAGCATCAAACCATCCTTCTACCCTATCAAGTAGAAGCGTAGAGCCTTCGACGAAGAGAAATACCGTGCTATAAGAGAAGAGGTAGCCAAGCTGTAGGGCATTGGGTTCATCCGCCAAGTCATCTATCCCCAGTGGATTTCCAACCTGGTTATGGTAAAAAAGGCTAGCGGCAGGTGGAGGATGTGCGTCGACTTCAAAAATCTTAACAAGGCATGCCTAAAAGATAGTTTCCCACTACCCCGCATTGATCAACTGGTTGATGCAACCGCTGGACATGAACTCCTCAGCATGATGGACGCTTTCTTCGGCTATAATCAGATCAAAATGCATCCCGACGACCAGGAGTGCACCACCTTCACCACCGACAAGGGCTTGTATTGCTACAATGTTATGCCTTTCGGTCTGAAGAACGCAGGAGCAACTTATCAACGCCTGATGAATGCCATGTTCGCGGAGCATCTGGGCAAGATAATCGAGGTCTACGTAGACGACATGTTGGTCAAGAGTATAAAAGCCAGCGGACATGTGGCAAACCTCAAAGTCATAATAACCATCCTCTTGGCCTACGACATGCGCCTCAACCTAGAAAAATGCTTCTTTGGCGTCACCGCCCGCAAATTTCTAGGTTATATTGTCAGTGAACGAGGCATCGGGGCTAACCCCGACAAGGTGCAAGCCATCCTAGACCTGAAGGACCCTGAGTGGAAAGTCCACGTCTAGTGCCTCCAAGGCAAGCTAACCGCCCTGTCTTGATTCATCTCCAGACTCACAGACAGGTGCGCACCATTTTTTAAGGTCCTTAAAACGACTCCCAAGAAAGTCATCGACTGGAACCCGAAGTGCCAGGCGGCATTCCAGGGCTTAAAGGAGTACCTCGCGGCAGTTCCACTCCTTTCCATTCCTGTGCAAGGAGAAACATTATACATTTACCTAGCGGTATCACAATCAGTGGTGAGTTGCGCCATTGTCCTGCAGGAAGGCCAGGACAAGCTCCCAGTGTTCTATGCCGGCAGGGGCATGAACAGAGCAGAAACACGGTATCCTCCCTTGGAGCAGCTTGCTCTTGCACTCATCGTTGCCGCCAGACGTCTCCGCCAGTACTTCCAAGCCCACACAATCCATGTGCTAACCAATCAACCACTGAGACAAGTAATGCAGAATCCTGAACATTCGAGGTGCCTCAGCAAGTGGGCCATTGAGCTCAGTGAGTTTGACATCGATTACAAACCAAGAACCGCCATGAAGGGCCAGGCAGTGGCAGACTTCATTTCTGAGCTTACCGAGCGTCAGCCTGAATCCAAAGTCGATGTACCGCCCGGAACGGAAATAGTAACCGCCGGGGAGCCGGCTACCCAACAATCGGACTGGAATCTACATATGGACGGCTCCGCTAGCGCCAAGGCCAGCAGCGCAGGAATCATCTTAACAGGTCCTGGGGGGCTGAACGCGGAGTACGCGTTGAAATTCAACTTCAAAGCTTCCAACAACATGGCGGAGTATGAAGCACTCATTGCCGGCCTACTCCTAGCCATCGATTCAGGGGCCGACGGTGTCAACATATTCAGCGACTCTCAGTTAGTCGTTAACCAGGTCAACGACAGCTTTCAAGCCAAAGACCAGCAGTTGGCAGCATACTTAGGGTACGTCAAGAGGCTGCTTAAAAAATTCAAATTTCACACCATCACGCAGATCCCCAGGGAAAAGAACGCCAAGGCTGATTCACTGGCAAGACTAGCAACCGCCGAGCCACACTAGAGTCCAGCGGACACAAGAGTAGAGTGTCTTGACAAGCCAAGTATCACAAAAACCCTGGCAGAGATCTTCAACATTAAGGCCAATCCTAGTTGGATGGACGAAATTATTAAGTACAAGCGCAGCACGAGACATTGCCAGAGGACAAAGTCAAAGCGCGACAGCTCCAGCGGAGAGCAACCCGCTACAACATCCAGAATGGAAAACTTTACCGCCAGGGATTCACTCATCCCAACCTCCGCTGCCTAACCCTAGATGAGGGAAAGGTCATGCTGGCAACAATACATGGCGGAGAATGTTGAAATCACTCGGGCGCCAGATTCTTGGCCAATCGTACAATGCGACAGGGCTACTTCTGGCCTACACTCAGTGACGACGCCTGACAGATATCAAAATCTTGTCACAAATGCCAACAGTATGCTGATATTCCACATGCCCCGGCGGAACCACTGTCGGTTATCATCGGTCCATGGATTCACTCAACGAGGGGCCTAGACTTGATGGGAAAGTTCCAAACAGCCAAAGGTCAGTTCAAATACATCATTGTCGCTATCGACTACAACAGCAAGTGGATAGAGGCGGAGCCCCTGACGGCAATAACTACCGCCAAGGTAACTCACTTCCTTTGGAAGAACATCTACTGTCGCTACGGTGTCCCGCATATAATCATCACAGACAACGGTACACAGTTCAATAACAAGGAACTCATTTCTTTCATCGCCAACTTGGGCACCAAGATGCGTTTTGCATCCGTCGCTCACCCTCAAACCAACGGCCAGGTCGAAGCGGCAAACAAGATAATCAAGAAGCTATTACAGAAAAAGCTCGACAAGGCCAAGGGTTTGTGGGCGAAGAAACTCCCGAAAGTTCTATGGGCCATCAGGACGACCCCAACTTCCGCCACTGGTGAAACCCCTTTTTGTATGATGTTCGGAACTAAGGCTGTCCTGCCCATCGAGGTAACTCAACCAACCGCTAGGGTCGAAGGCTACTGCCCCGAGACCAATAGCGACGGCGTCAACCTTGACAGTGATCTCCTAGAGGAAAAACGACATAAAGTCCATTTGCACAACCTCTAGAACAAGCAACAGGTATCGCGTTTCTACAACACCAGGGTCAGAGGCCGCAACCTCCAACTGGGGACTGGGTAATGAAAGAAGTCATACCACCACCAACAAAACTCCGCCCAACTTGAAAAGGTCCATACAAAATTGTAGAAGTCGTTAGCTTAGGCACCTTCTACTTAATGGACAAGGATGGCGTCACTATGACCCACCATTAGAATACCAAGCACCTTCAGTATTACTACAAATAGTCATGTCGCTACCCAAGAGCATCTTGACTTAGCTAAATTTTTGTTCAATATTTAGCTAAGGGAAGCTACCCAACGGGTACTACCTCGCTTTTGTAAACGCTGATCAGCCAGCTATCAATGAAACGAGGAATTATTCAAACCATTGTTACCAAGTCTAGCACTGGGGGCAACTGGCAACGCCAGCAATAGTCAGCGGACCACGTCCACTACATTGTGCACTTGGACCAATTTTAATTCCTTTAATGTTTCATTGGTTGGCAAAACCAAAACTCTTAGTCAAAATTCTAGCGATACAGACATCATCACCAAAAAAAAAAAAAAAAAAGAGCCTAAATTCCGAAACTTCATATATTTAGGGGTGGGCTCCCCCACCCAAAAGTCAATTACATCAAATATTTACGCCTCAGCGGCTACAAATTTTTATTTTTTTTTCAACTCCCATTTCAGCGGTTGGCGGGGTTGGCTCCGCTACCTTCAGCATCTCCACCTGCGGCAGATGTGAACGGCTTGTTTGGTCGGACCCTCGGGCTGTTGGATTGGGGGTCTCTATTGTGCCATCCGCCCGGGTGTGGGCCGCCAGGAACCCAGCACGGGACACCTCAGACTGGGTAGGAGTCCGCTGAGAATCGCCCTCCGGGAGTCCGCCACTCTCCCCACTACCCGAGCCGGCACCTTCAACCCGACCAGGGGCAGCAGCAGGGGCAGTACTGGTGGTCGGCGGAGCTTCCTTCTCTGGAGGCACGACCGGCATTGATGCCTTCGCCCAATCTATGGCGCCCTTTTGCTGCAGCATTTCCACATTGGCTAAGGCACCGGCCTTCGTTGCTTCGGTCAGCGCCTTCTTATATTCCGCCGACTGCTTGTATGACTTCACAGCTGCGGCCGCAGCGCAGCTCCCCTCATCTCCCAGCTGAGCGACTTCAGCCTCCAGCAGCTTAACCTCGGCCAGCCTAGCGGCAGACTCCCGCTGCAGGATCTCAACCTTTTGATCCTTGGCGGCCACCCGATCTTGCAGCAGGGACATTTCTTGCCCCAATTGGGTGAACTGCTTGTTTCGTGCCAGGTCCCGCTCAATGGCAACAGCCAACTTGCCACGGGCGTCTGCCGCATCACAGTCGGCCTTTGTCAAGCGTCGCTCAACATCAGGCAACCTTTCCTGGGCCTCCCCAAAATCCCTCTGTAGGCTCGCCACCTGCTCCCTGAGCTCTCGCTTAACCAGGGGCTGTTTTGACGTCGCCAGGAACATCTCGCGCAGCCTGACGGAGATGTGCCCAAATGCCATGCTGAAGGCCGATTGGTTAACGGCGGTCGACCGTACAATCCCCTCCAGGCCGCCGAACCCCAGCCGCTCGCAAAGGTAATAAAGAAACTCCAGCTCATCCTCATTGAGGAACTCGGCGTATGCGGCAAATGAGTCTAGCTCGCTCGTGGCCGCCTCTCTCGCCACGTCCGCATGAGCCTCGGTCGGACCTTGCCTTGCCTTCTTCTGCTGGCGGGCCCCAGTTATCTCCACGGCATCCTCCTCTTCCCCGCCGGAGTCAGGTTTGTGGCGTTTTCGCTGAAGCGCCCGCGTGCTTCCAGTGACGGCAGGCCCGAACCCCTCGTCGGCGGCTCCAACCCCTCAATAGTGACACCCTCCGCTGGGCCCCCGGTTTTCTTTTGCACCCTACCCCGGATGGCCAGCGCTCTGTCCTTCTGCGGAATCGCCTCGCTTAACGAGCCGGTCCCCGCCTGAACGGCAGGCAGCCAGTCACCGCCAAGATGCGAGTGGTGCAGCATTGATAGCACCACGGGAACCTCGGACGGGCTCAGCACCAGCGTCTCTGGGTTCACCACCGTCTTCTGAGCTGCCAGCCCGGAAGCGTACATGGTCTCGAAGAAATTGTCAATCTCAGCACGGTCCATAGCTTTCGCAAAGGCGTCGCGGCTCGCTTTGTTCCCCGGCGGAGTTTCTACAAAAAGCAACAAACCAGTCAGCATGGAACAATCTCTTTAAAGGTGCGGTATGGCAGAGAATGCTTACCAACGGCATGAGTCAATTGTTGGTCGACCAACAACTCCCAACCTGTAAGGAGACGAAAATCCAGCAAGTTGCGATTCCGACAGCAACCTCTGATATGTGCCACGCGGCACTCTTCTTCGCGAGTTAGGTTATACCGCAACCTTGCTGCACAAAAAAAAGGGGTCATTATCAGTACAGAGTACAAGGCTAAAAAAAAAAAAAAAAAAAACCCCCTAGTTGTGTTCAGCGGAGACGACAAACGACCTCGGATAGGCTGAAACTCCGACTTAATCCTAAACGTCGGCTCCCCCTCGTTGGACCCCGCCTGGTATTCCCACCCCGTCGTGGCAACACAGAAGGTCCCCCGCAAATACGACATTGAATCCCTCAGGTTCTTGATCAGCTTGGGTGCTCCTTGGCGACGACTGAGGTTTACTTGCCCTCTGCAACCCTGGTGCTTCACATACACCAGTTCATAGAAGTGTAGTACCTCCGCCACGGTTGGTCCTTCGCAACCCGACAACTGCCATAGCGAGTTCAGCGCCAGCATCAACCGCCACATGTTGTGGCAGATTTGCCCAAAGGCGACGCCAAACTCGCACACCAAAATTTGGAGGTTCGACACCAGCGGGAATGTCACCCCCTCGCGAAATATCGCCTCATGCACTGCAGCAAAGCCTGCGGGCAGGATCGAGGCCTTCTCCTCTACCGTCGGCTGACGCAGTTTCACCACGCCGGGCAACCGGAACACCCGCTTCAGCAAGTTGACGGCAGCAACAGTCATCCTCCCTCCTGCCTCGTCAATGAGAGTGCCGTCCTGGAGGACCCACGCCGACTCGGTATCCTCCCCCGCTACATCTCCCCCGCCAGCAGAACCACTGGCGGCACTATTGCTTGCTAATCGCTCATCGCGCATATGTTGGGCAGCGGCAACCTCCCCGGCCCTAGAATTTTCTGGACGCTGATCACGACCCATAGCTACATCCCAGGGTATGGTTTGTAGCGGCTCAACCTCTAGCGGTTCTGGCAGTGAGGTTCCTGCACTGGCAGACGGACGCAACGAGTCAATAAATATTTTATCCGCCGCGCTGAACGACACTTCAGATCCGGAATCCTCACTGCTTGAAATCTCTATGACGTCGGCCATCCCAAAACCCTAAAACCCAAATCAGTTAGCTCACACAAGATCTAACCTATCCCCATGTTAGTTAGTACCTAAGAACATCAAGAAAGGTTACCAAGAAAATGCCAAAACAAGAACAAACACACTCAACCCAGATTCGGCCATCTACCAAATCACTAAGCCTCAACTCTCTGACAAACACCATAACCCATCCCCAAAATCCACTATACACCCTCAGAACACATCGGGGAAAAGCATATCACACAGAAAGACCCAAAACCCAAAAATTCACCATGGCAGACACCCAATGAAACCGGGATAAAAACCAGAAATACCAACCTCAACAATGGAGTCTCTGGTGCAACCATGAGCGCTTATCTTCGAGGCCGGAGATCGTCGTCTTTCCAGGTATGATAACGAAATCGCCTTAGTCTCCTCCTCCAATCTCAAACGCACAAAGCTTGCAGACGATGAATGAAGTTTGAGATTTTGAGCGAAGTGTCAAATCTCGCTAACTTCCCCCCCTTTTATGTCAACGTCAAATAACGCTATGCCGTCCACTGAAAAACGACATCAAATGTCAGCCGTACACGTGTCCCACGACTCCAATTACTCTCCGGATTAACTGAGGCGATGCCTCGGTTAAAAAATCCATCATTACTTAGCATTATTGGCAAGGAGACGGCTAGGCGGAGGAGACACGCCTCCGCATGCTAACCCTCTAGGGGTTCACCACGTGTCAACCACCATCAGACGAAGCGTTTAATGGAAGCCACCACTTTTGGGAAGAAAGCGCCAAGCGTCGAAGTCCCCGCTGAGGGAAACCCCGCCAGCGGAACTTCCCGCTTATCATCTTCCCACTGTCGAAGTCCCCGCTGAGCGAAACCCCGCCAGCGGACCTTCCCACTTGTCACCTTCCAAGTGTCGAAGTCCCCGCTGAGCGAAATCCCGCCAGCGGACCTTCCCACTTGTCACCTTCCAAGTGTCGAGGTCCCTGCTGAGCGAAATCCCGCCAGCGGAACTTCCCCCTTGTCACCTTCCAAGTGTCGAGGTCCCCGCTGAGCGAATCCCGCCAGCGGAACTTCCCCTTTGTCACCTTCCAAGTGTCGAGGTCCCCGCTGAGCGAAATCCCGCCAGCGGAACTTCCCCCTTGTTACCTCCCAAGTGTCGAAGTCCCCGCTGAGCGAAATCCCGCCAGCGGACCTTCCCACTTGTCAACTTCCAAGTGTCGAAGTCCCCGCTGAGCCAAACCCCGCTAGCGGACCTTCCCACTTGTCACCTTCCAAGTGTTGAAGTCCCCGCTGAGCGAAACCCCGCCAGTGGAACTTACTACTTGCCACCTTTCAAGTGTCGAAGCCCCTGATAAGCGAATCCCCGCTAGCAGAACTTCCACTCACAAGAAAGGCAGCCTCTACTACACTCGACACTGCCAGCAGAGCTCCCTTTCCATCTTGCAATCTGCGTACTTTGCAGAGCGCGTCACTGCTCAATAAAATACCGACGGCCACGTCTACGTGACGCTGGCTCCTGCTACAACAAGCAGGAGGATATCCGCCAGCTGCGAATCCCGAGGCTACGCCTCACTCTGACGACTACCGCCACGCGGCGTGACAAGACCCACCCCGAATTCTACCCTGGAATCCGAAGTGGCCCTGCGGGACCCACCTTTAAAGAAGGTTTACCAAAAATTTCGGCATAACCTCCCTTAAAAATGGACAACCCAAAATCCTGCGGAAAACCAAAATTCACTTCTAATAATCCAACCACCACTCCTGGAGCCACCCTGCTCCCATAATTCAACCAATCCCATCTCAAAGATAACAACATCATACATAATCTCCAAAAGATGAAAGATACCACAATCACCAAAGTTAGGTCATAGACCTCAAATATAATTCATACAAGTCTGGGTCACATATCCCATAGTAATCAAAGCATTCTAGGAATATAAATGGACAAGGAGTGCAGTAGGCTAAAAAGGTAACCTACAGAATGTGATGGCGGAAGCAGGTGCGGTCACTATGGCTCACACTCGTACACCGAGCAGCAATACTGCAATCTGGGCATTTGAAACCGAAGGGCCCAGGGAAAAGTATATAAAAACGTTAGCGTGAGTGGACAAAAATAAATAATTGAAAAGAATAGGGAGTTTATACTTTTCCACAGTTATATCAATAAAACTCCCGATGCATGCAATAATTAAGAAAACCACGAGAAGCTCCGCTCAAGAAAAACAGACTAGCCCCGCTAGTCAAGAACAACAACCAAAGGATATGGGGAAAAGAGTTCACCATATGGGAATGGAGCCCCTCATGCTCTACCTACCCTCGACTGCCACTCACACATAGATTGTGCGAGGAGGAGAACTAATAACCTCAACTTCCACTCACACATAGATTGTGCGAGGAGGAGAACATTACCTCGACTACCACCCACGTGAGGAGGAGAAAAGCTACCTCAACTGCCACTCACAAACACAAAGTAAGTGAGGAGGAGACCTAATCACATGACCCGCGTATGGTGAGGAAGAAGATCATCGAAAGCCAATAAATCTGTATAGTTTCCCCACATTTCTCACGAAATAAGAATCCAAGTGTACAAAGACGTGACCCCGCACGCCAAGATCATCTCAAGTTCAAAATAAATAGGAGATAAATAAGTATAAAGTTTTTACTTCATCGAAATCTCATTTCGTAAATCTCAGAAAAATCTCAAGTCGCCGAGTATAAATATAATATAAATAGTATAAATTCTGAATCCGCATATATCAAAGTTATATCAGAGATCAATCATAAAATTCGAAAACGTAATACGATAAGCAATTTATCATTCGGAAGCAAATAAATGATTGCATGCATCAATCCTTGAAAATAAAAGTCTACTCACAGTATGCGGTCAATCCTGACGTCGCTCGTGATTTTCCTCGTATGGAGACTCCTCTCGTCCTGTACGAATAGCATTCATAAATATATATATTTCATAGGACAGAATTTTAACTTTACGATACTTAGAAATGGAAATTCAAAACATCCCCCTTCCAAAAATCTAACTCCTCAACTCTCCACAATATCCATCCTTAATACTCCAACATTATTCATTCATCGATGTAAGATCTAAAGTGAATTCGAAAGAAATTCGGCGATCGAATTCATGAAAATCGATAATTAATCATTTAAACTCAATTCGTAATTCCTCCGATTTCCACCAAACTTCATGTATCAAATTCTACAATCAATATAGGATTTATGGAACTAAAACTATAATTAAAACGCAGCTCTACGCGCCACCCACAGTGGCGGCGCGTGGGGTCCACCAAATTCCGGCACTAGCATCAACACAACAGACCCAACAATTTTCCCAACAGCAACATATTCCACTTTTACCTTGAAGTAGTCGAATCAAGCCGGTGAAGAAAAGCCCCGAAAACTCAAGAACCCTAAAAAATGGAAATCGTTAATTCTACCTCTACAATGTAAATTGGAATGAAACACTTGAGGGGAAATAATCTTCGTCAAAAACCGAACCTTCGATGTTAACTTGGTGGCCGGAGGTGGCCGGAATTGCCGAAAATCGGCGAAACCCCAAACTGCAGCCGGAGCGAACTTTGCTTCGATTTGGGATTTCTCGGCCAAATCTCCAAAATCGCAGGTCACTAAGGTCTAGAGAGGGAAGAGGCGCTCCTGTGGTGGCCGGCTGCACGTCAGTTGGTGACCGGAAAGGGTGGAATCGAAGGGAGGAAGAGAAAACCCGAAGGGAAGGGAGAAGAGTCGGGGGAGAGGAGAGAGAAAAAGGGGTGGGTTTCCGGTTTTGGAAACCTACCCGGTAACTTTCCATATTTATCTAAATTTTATCATGAATAGTAACTTCCGTATTTCACTCATAACTTTTGCATACAAACTCCGATTTTTACATACCACATATGTACGCGCTCGGTTTAACGTCCTCTATAACTTTCATGAAGGAAATTTTCTCAAATTGTTAACCCATAAAAAGTCAATTTTTAGCCACCCCCTAAACGTTAAAACTATAACCGCGAATGGTAAACATACAGAAATTCGTGTAACCCAGTAAAAAGGGTAAATCGGATGTGGGGTGTAACACGGCGTTACTGTCAGATCGTCCCTACGGGACACGGGGACTTGTCAACAGTCGACGACAACCCTGATCAGGTATGTTGACCCCGTCACTTGGGTACTAAGATTGGGCTTCTACCCAACACCCTCTGCTCTGTGCAGCTCCCCCTCAACAAACAATTTGCCGACCGTCCGGAGGTCCGTCTTGGCTAGGGAGTAGGGGACTCCCTGGCGGGCCTAGTAGGGGCCCACCCGAAAGGGTATAAAGCGTTCGCTGAGTAAATCCATGGTTGACAACGCACTGACGCTAATTATGCTGTTGCAAGTCTAGCGGTAGTAACGCTTCACACCGACGATCAACTCCCCAACCAAGATTGCCCTCCTTGACTGGGGACTTGGGGGACTTGTACCTACATGTGCCAGAACAAGCATAATTAGCTATAATGAGCCACACTTATTATACCGCCAGAGGTACCGATTCTCAACAAAGGAGTGACCTGCGAAGGCACGGCCATGCGGGCTACCGCTCAAGCCTTGGATCTCCCCCAGATCACCGCTGATGCGCCGCCACGCGCTGCTTCAAGATAGCATTAGAGGCTCCAGACACTGGGAATCGAAGCACATCAGTCCCACATTGAAAACAAGAAGAGAATCAACCTTCCCCTCACCTATAAAATGTTCTCTCCTCTCTCCTCATTAATTACGCATTTACTACTCATTTATTGTTATGCTGCCTATCTGCATTGACTGACTTAGACATCGGAGATGTGAAGACCGCCCAACGCGGTCTCCCTCTGATGTCTTGTCTTTCGTGTGACAGCTAGTGGATGTCATCAAATCCTCAGAGTAGCGGTCCGCCCACTGGACCTGCGTTAAACGGAAGATTGGCTACCGCTAGACTTTGAGCATTAACAGCATGAATCTGCAGGTTGTTAATGTTTAAGATTTAGCGGTGGCTAAATCTTGATTAACTCTGATCCGATAGGTGGACCTCTACTTGTGATATAATCGATACTTCCGCTACCTATCAAGTAAAATACAAAGGGGCGTTACAGGGAAACCGCGTTGGGCGGTCTTCTCTTCTCCAATGCCTAAGTTAGTCAATATATTTATGTTGACAGAATAACAGTAGGTAAGTAGTAATTATGTAATTAATGAGGAAAGAGGAGATAACCTTTTATAGGTGAGGAGAGAGCTGATCTTCTCCATGTTTTCGATGTGGGACTGATATGCTTCAGTTCCCAACTTCTGGAGCTTCTGATGCTATCTTGGCACGGCGCGGTAGGGTGATCTGAGGGTAAGCCGGGGCTCAGGCGGTAGCCTGCTTGGTTGTATTCCTGTAGGTCACTCCTTTGGTAGGAGTAGGTACCGCTGGTGGTAGTATGAGTGTGGCTCATTATAGCTAATTATGCTTGCAAATGCTTACGTAAGTACAAGTCCCCAAGTACCCAGTCAAGGAGGGAAATCTTGGTTGGGGAGTTGGTCAGCGGTTTGAAGCGTTACTTCCGCTAGACTTGCAAAAGCATAATTAGCGTCAGTGCGTTCTCAACCATGGACTTACTGAGCGAACGCTTTATACCCTTTCGGATAGGCCCCTGCTAGGCCACGCAGGGAGTCCCCCACTCCTCGGCTAAGATAGACCTCCGTTTGGTTGGTGTATTGTTTGTTGAGGGGAGCTTCACTGAGCAGAGGGTGTTGGGTAGCGAGCCCAATCTTTGGTACCCAAGTGGTGGGGGTCAATGTGCCTGATCAGGGCCGTCACAGACTATTGACATGTCCCCATGTCCCGAAAGGATGTAGTCTGATTGTAATGCTGCGTGGGGGTCATCGTCATAATGAGGCGTTGCCTAAGGAATCGCCGCTAGCGGTAATCCCTCCACTGATAGTGAGCGGCAAGCAGCGTAACGGGGACCTGCTTGGCGGTAGCTCAGAGAGCGGTGTTGCGCTCAGCGGAGCATGTAGCGTCTGCAAGATAGAAGGGGAGAAGTCCCGCTAGCGGTGTTGCGCCTAGCGGAGACTGCCTCACTTGTTAGATGTTAAGGGAGAAGTTCCGCTAGCGGAGCTTCGCTAGCAGAGACTGCCGCACTTACAAGATGAAAAGGGAGAAGTTCTGCTAGCGGAGTTTAGCTTAGCGGAGACTGCCTCACGTGCAAGATGAAAGGGAGAAGTTCCGCTAACGGAGACTGCCTCACTTGGAAGATGAAAATGGAGAAGTTCAGCTAGTGGAGTTTCGCTTAGTGGAGATTCCCGACGATTGGTGATCTTCCTTCTTAGCGGTTACTTCGGCTAGACGCTTCG
This sequence comes from Rosa chinensis, assembly GCF_002994745.2. Classification (NCBI taxonomy): domain Eukaryota; kingdom Viridiplantae; phylum Streptophyta; class Magnoliopsida; order Rosales; family Rosaceae; genus Rosa; species Rosa chinensis. Next base: position 58,678,999 of record NC_037092.1, read on the forward strand.
TCTGATGGTGTTCGACACGTGGACAACATGTATTGGGTTAGTGTCTGGAACCGTGTCTCTTAGCCATTAATGGAAGTAATTATTGATTTTGTAGTGCAAGCGTGGGGCATGTGTACGGCTATCGTGCGATGTTGTTTTTCGGCGGATGGCCTAGATTTGTTTGATGTTGACATAAAAGAGAAGGAAACCACAGTGGTTTTGACATTATCTTCACTTCAAACTCAACTCATCGTCGTTGTCAAGCCTTGCTCTCTGATATTCGAGGAGTGTCCTCTGTAAATCGAGTGATAGCATCGTTTGGTGAAAGAGAGATCCTTGGAAGTGAAGACATACATTCCGAACGCGCCAGATTTCCCATACCACAAGTTAGTGATTCGACTTTCTATGTTTTATTGCTTTCTGTCACTTTTTGGATTTTCGATTTGGGGTGATTTCGGTCCTTCCCTGGTGTGTTCTGAGGGTGTAAAATGAATTTTGGGGATGGGCTTTGGATGTTTGACAAAGAGTTGAGGTTTAGGGATTTGCTAGATGGTCGAATTTGGGTTGAGTGTATAGGTGCTGGGTTGAATCTGGGTTGGTGTTCATGTTTTGGTTATTTCTGGGTAGCTGTTCTTGGTGTGCTTGGATGAAAACTGACACAGGGATAGCTTAGAGCTTGTGTGAACTAATTGGTTTGGGTTTTAGGGTTTGTGATGGCTAGGGTCGTAGAGATCTCGAGCAGTGAGGATTCCGGGTCTGACGTGTGGCTCAGCGTAGCGGCTAGGATATTTATTGAGTCGTTGCTTCTGTCTGCTCCTGTAGGAACCTCACTGTCTGAACAGCTAGACATCGAACCTTTACAAACCATACCCTGGGACATAGCCATGGCTCGAGGTGGGCGACCAGAGAGTTCTAGGACAAGGGAGGATGCTGCTACTCGCAATAGGAGCGAGGAGAGGCTAGCAAGTAATAGGGCCGCTAACGGTTCTACTGGCGGGGGAGAGGCTATTGGTGAAGAGATAGAGTCTGCCTGAGTTCTGCGTGACGGTACCGCAGTTGATAAGGCGGGAGGGCCGATGACTGTGGCAGCCGTCAACCATCTGAAGCTGGTGTTTTGCCTGCTTGGAGTGGTGAAGTTGAGCCCGCCAGTTGCTGATGAGAAGGCTTCCATTCTGCCAATGGGTTATGCTGCCGTTCACGAGGCCATCTTCCACTAGGGAGTGACGTTTCCCCTTCTGCCAAATCATCAAATCTTGGTTTGCTAGTTTGGTCTCGCCTTTGGGAAAATTTTCTCTAACATGTGGCGGTTGCTAATGGTGCTCAACTCGTTATGGCGCTTGACCGGTTGCGAGGGTCCAACCGTGGCAGAGGTTCTACACTTCTACGAGTTGGTATACATCAAGTTCCAAGGTTGCAGCGGGCAGGTGAACTTGAGCCGCCGCTAGGAGGTGCCTAAGTTAATCGAGAATTTGAAGGATTCCATGTCTCTTTGGAGGGGGACCTTCTGCATTGCTACCACGGGATGGGAATATCAAGCAGGGACGAATGAGGGGGAGACGACATTTAGGATTAAGTTAGAGTTCCAACCTATCAGAGGTTGTCGCCAGCTTCCGCGGCACCTAGTTAGTAGTTTTGCTTGTATGATATGCCTCTGTACCTTGTTCTAACCATTACCTCATTTTTTTTTTTTGTAGCGGGTTTCCATTTTTACTTGATGGGCGAGGAAGAGTGCCGCATGGCAAGGATCAAAGGCTGCCGGCGAAATCGCAACTTGCTTGACCTTTGTCTTCTCACTGGTTGGGAGTTATTGGTCGATCAACAATTGACGTGCGCTCTTGGTAAGTAATTCTGCTAATCCCTACCCTAGCCTTAATTTGTATCAGGCTAACTCGTTGTTTTTGTATACATTCTCAGCTGGGTAACAAAGCGGGCCTCGATGCTTTTGCCAAAGCCATGGACCGTGCAGAGATTAACAATTTTTTGGAGAGCATGTACTTCGTTGGGCTGGCGGCTCAGCAGACACTGGCGTTGAGCTAGTCCAAGACTCCTGTGGTGATGCCCATGCCTCACTATTCTCACATCACCCCCGCCGGCCAGACCGGGGTACAAGCGGAGATTGGGGCTGAGCGTGGTGCTGGTGGCGAAAGCCAGGTGCAAGCCTCACCTGAGAAGGTGAGGGAGAGAGTGCCCGCCAACCGGCGTGGGCCTCAAAGGGACGGGGCGGAGCCGCAGGCAGCGCTGAGGCCTGTCTCCATTGCTGGGCTGGAGCCGCAGGCAACCTTGAAGACTGTCGCCACTGGTACCATGAGGGCGGTTCTCCAAAAGAAGAGGCGACAAAATGACGCCGACGAGGCGGAGGAGGCTGCTGAAGCGGAGACGATTGGGGCCTATCTACAGAAAAAAGCCAAGTAAGCCTAGCAGCCGATGAATGTGGCTATCGCTGGGGAGACACTACAGGGCGGTCTGGATTCGTTCTTTGCCTATGCTGAGTTCCTGACCGATCCTGAGTGGGAGTTTCTGTTCTACCTCTCCGAGCGGCTCGGGTTTGGCTGGCTAGATGGGACCGCTCGTCCCACGGTCATTCAACAGTCTCCATTCAGCTCGGCCTTCGAACATCTGTCTGTAGGACTGCACGAGCTATTCCAGGCATATCTGCCCAACCTCGGGCTGAGCGGCAGCTGAGGGAAGAAATCAACGGTCTTGAGAGGGAGTTGCAAGAGGCCAGAGACAAGTTGGTAGACGTTGAGCTACACCTGACCAAGGCGGAGTGTGATGCGATGGATGCCCGTGGCAAGCTGAATGTTGCCGTTGAGCGGGACCTTGAGCGGAACGATCATATCTCCAAGTTAGAGCAAGACATAGCCCTGCTGAAGGATCAGGTGGCGGCTAAGGTTAAGAAAGTTGAGATCCTTCAACGAGATTCTGCCACTAAATCCACTGAGGTGAAGAGGCTAGAGGGCGAGGTTGCCTGACTGGAAGCTGAGAGAAACCGCGCGGAGGTCGCTGTCGTAGAGGATTTCAAGCATTCGGCGGAGTACAAGCAAGCAATAACGGATGCGGCGAAGGCTGGTGCCGTTGCTAACTTGGACCTACTGAAGCAGAAGGGCACCATTGACTAGGTGAAAGCGTCCTGATCTGCCAGGTTGTCGGGTCAGCGTCCTATTCCAGCTCAATCTGGGGGTGTCCGCTCAGGTAGTGGAGAGAGTGGTGGGCGTTCGGTGGATGATTCTCAGCGGACTCCACCTCCTACTCAATTTGAAGTTTCCCGCGCTGACTTCTGGACCACCCATACTCGAGCGGAAGGTACCATGGGTGACGCCGAGCCCTACCACTCATGGATCTGATCAGACGAGCCGCCTGGCTGGGTAACAACCATCGCTAGGGGTGATAATGTCACCGCTGCTCTCGAGAACTAATGCAGACTGCCTCATAGCTTTTGTTGTGCTGTTCAGGCTTAGCTTTTTTTTTTTTTTTTTTTGTGTGCCGGTAAGGCTTCTTGTACTTTTGACAATATTTTTGGGCGGGGAGTCCTGACCTTGAATATAAGAAGTAATTGCTATTTGCCTCTAAAATTTTCCCAAGTGTGGACTGATTGCGTTGTTTGAATGTTAACGAGCCTCTAGAGTTTTGACTTCACTTTTTGTGAATCAACGAAACATTAAAGGAATTAAAATTGTTCCAAGTGCACGATGTAGTGGACGTAGTCTGCCGAATATTGTTGGCATTGCGAGTTAATTCTTGTGCTTGGACTTGGTGACAATGGTTTGAATAATTCCTCGTTTCATTGATAGCTGATAGATCAACATTTTACAAAAGCGAGGTTGTACCCGTTAGGTAGCTTCCCTTAGCTAAATATTGAACAAAAATTTAGCTAAGTCAAGATGCTCTTGGGTAGCGGCATGACTACTTGTAGTAATACCGAAGGTGTTCGGTATTCTAACGGTGGGTCGTAGTGATGCCATCCTTGTCCATTAAGTAGAAGGTGCCTAAGCTAACGACTTCTACAATTTTGTATGGACCTTTTCAAGTTGGGCGGAGTTTTGTTGGTGGTGGTATGACTTCTTTCATTACCCAGTCCCCCAGTAGAGATTGATGCCTTCGCCGTTGGTCTCGGAGCAGTAGCCCTCGACCCTAGCGGTAGGTTGGGTGACTTCAATAGGTAGGACGACCTCAGTTCCAAACATCATACAAAATGGTGTTTCGCCAGTGGTGGAAGTAGGGGTAGTCCTGAAGGCCCACAGAACTTCCGGGAGTTTTTCCGCCCATAAACCCTTGGCGTCGTCGAGCTTCTTTTTTAGCAGCTTCTTGATTATCTTGTTTGCTGCTTCGACTTAGCCGTTTGTTTGTGGGTGAGCGACAGATGTAAAACTCATCTTGGTGCCCAAGTTACTAGTGAAAGAGATGAGTTCCTTGTTATTGAACTGTGTACCGTTGTCTGTGATGATTGTATGCGGGACACCGTAGCGACAGTAGATGTTCTTCCAGAGGAAGTGAGTTACCTTGGCAGTAGTTATTGCCTTCAGGGGCTCCGCCTCTATCCACTTGCTATTGTAGTCGATAGCGACAATGATGTATTTGAACTGACCTTTGGCTGTTTGGAACTTTCTCATCAAGTCTAGGCCCCACATTGAGTGAATCCATGGACCGATGATAACCGACGGTGGTTCCGCTGGGGCATGTGGAATATCAGCATACTGTTGGCATTTGTGACAAGATTTTGATATCTGCCGGGCGTCGTCACGTTGTGTAGGCCAGAAGTAGCCCTGTTGCATTGTACGATTGGCCAAGGATCTGGCGCTAGAGTGATTTCCACATTCTCTGCCATGTATTGTTGCCAGCACAACCTTTCCCTCCTCTGGGGTTAGGCAGCGGAGGTTGGGATGAGTGAATCCCTGGCGGTAAAGTTTTCCGTTCTGGATGTTATAGCGGGTTGCGCTCCGTTTGAGCTGTCATGCTTCAACCTTATCCGCTGGCAGTGTCCCATTGCGCTTGTATTCGATGATTTCATCCATCCAACTGGGACTGACCTCAATGTTGAAAATCTCCGCTAGGGTTTTTGTGATGCTTGGCTTGTCAAGGTGCTCCACCCTTGTGTCCGCTAGACTTTGGTGTGGTTGAGCGGTTGCTAGTCTCGCCAGTGAATCAGCCTTTGTGTTATTTTCCCTTGGGATCTGTGTGATGGTGTGAAATTTGAATTTTTTGAGGAGCATTCTGACGTACCCTAAGTATGCTGTTAACTGTTGGTCCTTGGCCTGGAAACTGTCATTGACTTGGTTAACGATTAGCTTGGAGTCGTTGAATATGTTGACACTGTCAGCCCCTGAGTCGATGGGGAGGAGTAAGCTGGCAATGAGTGCTTCATATTCCGCCATGTTGTTTGAGGCTTTGAAATTGAACTTTAATGCATCTTATACGTTTAGTCCCCCTGGTCCCGTCAAGTTGACTCCGGCGCTGCAGGCCTTGGCGCAAGTGGAGCCATCCAAGTGGAGGTTCCAGTCTGACTGCTGTTGGAGGGCTGGTTCCTCAGCAGTTACCATTTCTGTGTTGGCCTCTTGTGCGCCCTGGTTGAGAGCATCTTGACGCTCGGTGAGCTCAGCGATGAAATCTACCACCGCCTGGCCTTTCATGGCGATTCTTGGTTTTTAGTCAATGTCGAACTCACTGAGCTCGATGGCCCATTTACTGAGGCGCCCTTAGTGTTCGGGGTTCTGCATTACCTACTTCAGCGGCTGATTTGTTAAGACATGGATTGTGTGGGCTTGAAAGTATTGGCGGAGGCGTCCAGCGGCGACAATGAGTGCGAGAGTGAGCTGTTCTAGGGGGGATATCTTGCTTCCCCCCTCCCGTTCTTGCCTCTGCTGGCATAGAATACAGAGAGCTCTTCCTGGCCCTCATACCGGACAATGGCACAGTTTACCGCTTACTGTGATACCGCTAGGTATATGTAAAGTGTCTCCCCTTGCACAGGAATGGAAAGAAGTGGGACTGCTGCCAAGTATTCTTTCAAGCTCTGGAACGCCGCATCACAATCTGGGTTCTAGTTGATAACCTTCTTGTGGGTCGTCTTCAGAACTTTGAAAAAAGGGGCACATCTGTCAGTGAGTCTGGAGATGAACCGAGAAAGGGCGGTTAGTTTGCTTTGGAGGCTCTGGACGTGCACCTTCCACTCTGGGCCCTTCATGTTGAGGATGGCTTGCACTTTGTCAGGTTAGCCTCTATGCCCCATTCACTGTCGATATAGCCCAGAAATTTGCTAGCGATGACTCCAAAGAAAATTTTTCTGGGTTGAGGCGTATACCATAAGCCAAGAGAATGGTGACTATGATCCTGAGGTTTGCCACATGCCCACTAGCTTTTATGATTTTGACCAACATGTCGTCCGCATAGACCTCTATTATTTTGCCTAGATGTTCAGCGAACATGGCATTCATCAACAGCTGATAAGTTGCACCGGCATTCTTCAAACCGAAAGGCATGACATTGTAGCAGTATAGGCCCTTGTCGGTGGTGAAGGTGGTGCATTCCTAGTCGCTGGGGTGCATCTTGATTTGATTATAGCTGGAGAAGGCTTTCATCATGCTGAGCAGCTCGTGTCCAGCGGTTGCATCGATCAGTTGATCAATGCGGGGTAGCGGGAAGCTATCATTTGGGCATGCCTTGTTAAGATTCTTGAAGTCGACACACACTTTCCTCTGGGCTTCTTGACCACGACCAAGTTGGAAATCCACTGGGGATAAATGACTTGGCGGATGAACCCAATGCCTTGAAGCTTGGCAACCTCTTCCCCTATTGCACGATACTTCTCCTCATCGAAGGCCCTTCGCCTCTGCTTGACAGGATAGAAGGATGGTCTGATACTCAACTTTGTGTGATCTCAGGGGAGATGCCTGGCATACCTGCATAGGACCATGCAAACAAGGCAACGTTGTCACGCAGAAACTGAGTGAGCTCTGCAGCTATTTCTGGGGCTAGCTAAGCGCCTATGTGGACTGTCCGCTCATGGTGCTCGTCAGAGATGCTGACAACCCTCAAGGATGTTTCTGGGTTGACAGGCTCCTTCTTTACATATTTCTTCTCGTCCTCCCTAGGGTCCTCAAAGATATTTGGTGCCGGTGCACGGTTTCCTAGTATTAGGATCTCATGGCGGCGCGTTGACCGTGCCACAGTCGTTGAACAACATTCTCATGCCAATTGTTGACTTCCTTTCACACAGCCTGTCCCATTGGGTGTGGGGAACTTCATGAGAAGCATGTATCTGGCTATGATGCACTTGAGTTTGTTGAGCGCCGGTCGCCCAATGATGGCATTATATGAACTAAAGCAATCGACAACTATGAACTCTGTATGTACCTCCACCGTGAATGGACTAGCGCCGATAACTAGCCTCATGTAGTCAAAACCCAGTGGCTATGTGACGTCATCGGAGAAGTTGAGCAATGGCTTATGATCTTGGAGTAATTTTTTGTTCCGCTGGAGTTAGTTGTAGCAACCGTTGAATATGACATTGACAGCGGACCTGCTATCAACCAGGACCCTTTCCATTGACCATTTATCGAGAATTGCGTTGATTAAGAATGGATCGTCGTAGGGTAGATGCACTCCGCGCTCCTCCTCCTCTGAGAAGGTAATGGGTTCCCAACTAGACTTTGGGAGTTTAGCAGATCTCTCATAGCGGATGTTGCAGACTTCTTTGGAGTGGTTAGCACGTGCATAACGCTTTCTTTCCCTATGAGACATGTTGGTGATTGGAGCACCGCTGTCGATGGTGTTGATGCGGTGCCTGGGTTCAATGTTGGCGACCACAGGTGGCGGTTGGCTCACCTTGAATTGTTCCATCTTGCCATCATGATACAGAGTCTCAATGGCCGTTTTGGGAGCATTGCAGTTATTGGTATTGTGACCGCTGTCCTCATGGTATTTGCACCACTTGCCTGTTTTTCTTGGTTTTCCCGCTTTTGGGTACTTTCTTGGGGGTGGCGGTGGGATCTGATCTTTACACTGGTCGTATATCTCTTCATACGAGGCTGTGAGAACTATAAACACTGCATACCGCTGAGAGGACTCCGTCTGCTTGTTACTGTTATCCCCATGAGACTAGCGGTTGCCCTTGTTGTAATTTTGGTCCTTCTGCCGCCTGCTCTGGTAGTTGCCCTGTTGCCACTCACTCTTCTTATCAGTTGGTGGCGCAACAGGAGTTTTGCCAGTCTTTACTTGAAGGCTGCTAATGGCATTGTTTTATCAAGATCGCGGCACTGAGATGTTACCTCTCGCCACCTTGTGACAAATGCCTTCAACGTTTCCTCTGCACCTTGTTTGACGTTGAACAGCTGACTTGTGTTGTGGTGTCCGGCGGACAATAGGATGAACCGAGAGAGGAAAGTGTGTGACAGTGCGTGGAATGAGTCGATGGATCCTGGCGGGCATTCAAAGAACCAGCTCATTGTCTTACTATCCAATGTTTCGCTGATCAAGTGGCAGAGGGTGGCATCATCAAATCCCTTGTTGTTGGTGACTTTTTGAAGGTGTCCATATGGACGAAGGGGTCAGTCATGCTGCTGTAGTGTGACATCTTTGGAGTCTTTGCATGTGCTAGTCTGATGGCTTGCAGGATCCAAGCGGTGAATGGTCTTGGCTTGGACGCGAAGAGTGGATTTGGAATTGGCGCTGGGGTACCTGACTTCGCCCGGATCAACCTTTGCTACAATTGCTGCATCCTTTCTAGTATTTGGGCGGTTGCGTGGCCAGTGAGCCCTGCCTAGAGATTCCGCTAGACCAGCCCTTGCCTGGGGACAGGTGGATTGCCCTTAGTCCTAGCCTTAGCCGCCGAGCGATTGGTGTGCGGCTATTATTCCGCTTCCTGCTCCATCATTAGTCGGGGCAGGGGGGTGGTCCAATTCCTAACAGCTCTGGTGGGTTCAGCGGTACTTGCAGCTGCATGATTGGTATTGGTACCAATCCGCAAGTATTGGGTCGACTGCGTCTGGTGCTCTGCGATTGCTGGCACTGCGCTGGGTTGGCGTTTGCCTCCAGCTCCTTTTTTAGTTCATCGAATCTCAACATCAGCGTGGACACCTGCTTTTGGGCCTCGGCCTCTTGGTCACGCTCTCTGTTTGCCTCGTGAAGGTCCGCCAGTGCCAGCTCATACATAGCAGCGAGGTCTTGGCCTGGTGGGCGACTGCTGCCCGCTCTGGTTTTCGTTGCAGTTTGAGTCAATGGGACCTGGGACCAGCCTTGGGGTTCCACGCTAGGATTGACTGGAGTATTGAATAATTCACGGTTAACATTAACCGCTGGGTTGGTGGGATGGGGGTTGGCAGATTGATCCGCTTGCTCCTCAGCGTTTCCCCCGCTACCGTTAGCCATCGTGATTGTTGTGGTGGAATGGCCTTTTGTTCAAGGGTTCCCACAGACGGCGCCAATGTTAATGTTTAAGATTTAGCGGTGGCTAAACCTTGGTTAACCACTACTACAAAAATTGAATCAGACGACGCATTACAGTTTTCCGTCGTCTGATTGATTTTAATTTTTTTAGACGTCATTTTTATAAAATCCGTGGTCTGATATGGAATTATGAATTAGTTCAGAAGACGTTTAATGACAGAACCATTGTATGATCCTAAAAAATTTGAACGAAAAGTTTCCCACCATGTAAGTGGTGCCAAACTGCATCTCATACCCCAAATTTCCCCCCACGTAGCACTTGATCATACGACGAAAAATAACAAAACTATGGTCTGATCAATATGTTTGACAAAAAGGAGGGAGATTTCCACCACCATTTTTCTCCAACTCCTCAAATAGAGAAGTCAAATTGATAGGAGACAAAAATAGCTGCATTCAGACCACATTTTTATGAAATTCTGTTGTGTGAGTCCTTGTCCGAATTGATAGGGTGTATCCAAATTAATATAGGTTGGGCTGGAAACCTTAACGCTTGAGGAAAAAACATAAACAAAAACCCAAAGTTCCTCACTCTCTCGACAGCGCCTCACTCTCTCTCGACACAGGTCCAAAACCAAAAACCCAAACTCTCTCTCTCACAGACACACACCCACACTCTCTCTCTCTCTTTCACTCTCTGCATCCTCCAAAATCAGAACCTACAACCATGACCGCCTCGCTTCAATCACATCTCTCTGTTCTCCCTCAGATCCCAAACCTGGACCTCTCTCCTCTCTCCCTCTATCTTCTACACCTATTCCCCAAATCCATCATATTGAAACCCTAGACCTCTCTCCAACAACCAAACCACTTTCCACATCTGCAAGGAGCTTCTCCGGCCCCAAAGATGACTCTCTTGGCTCAAATTGAGCCCTCACTTTCCAGCACCGATGGGTAAACAGTTTATCCAATTTCTCTTCCTTTCGATTTTGACCTAACTTTTTGATTTTTTGAATTTTGGGGATTTTGATTTCTGATGCGATTGTTTTCTTTGTTGTAGTAAGGGGACCAAGGGGGATTTCAGCAATATAAGCACTCCCCAAATGCGCCGGAGCAACCCCTCTCCTCCCTCTATCCCCCTTCTTCGAAATCCCGTGTCATCTCAATCGAAAGGGCTCGATCTATGGCGGATGAATTCAAAGACTAATTGTTAGGGTTTTGGGACGTCTGTCAAGGCTGGCGGTATTGCAGCCAAGTAAATGGTGGTATCCGCCTCAGAGTTGTTTGTGAATTCGACGATGTTCCGGAGTCAGCCCCTCTTGATGGCCACTTCCTAAGATACAAGTGGTGAGTGAGATTTTCAAAATCAATTTGAGTCTGTTTCTTTATTGGTTTGTATTCTTTTCGATTTAGGTGTTTGTGGGTTGTTTGATTTCAGGGTTTTGAGCTTGGTTTCGGTTTGTCAATGATTTTGGGATTGTTGTTGTTACATACATTTTGGTGTTGGAAGGACTGTGTATAAGAGCTTTAGCAACTCTTTGTCATCATGTCTGTTACATTTGTTTCTTTTTGTTTATTGTTTGTGTAGAACTCCAGGGAGAAGCCTTTTATATATGAAATTGTGGCAAATGGGCGTAATGGTATGGAAGCAGTTGTTTTTGCCCAGATCTATATGCTTTTGATTCTGGGTAAAACAGTTGTTGGCACTGGTTCATAATTCTCCGTTGGCTTGCTTTCACTAGTATTCTAAATTTATGAAAGATTGCTGCTGCCTCTACATCCTTGTACTAACTCTGTTTTCTAATTGAAATGCCCTATTTCACCCAAACCCTTGTTTTCTCCCGCAACCCCTTTCTCTCTTTCTTCGATCTCGATGTCACACACCAAATTGCGTTTTAAAGAACTTGGTGGTCACTGGGTTGACCTGGGTTAGGAATATTTTTTTCTTTCTTTTTGGTATCTCAATTCAGTCTTCTCTATTGTCGAACCCGATTCAACGACCGGCTCATTGGTGTTAGTCTGGTCCGATGGCGTGGGAAGCACTTGATTGAAGCAGCAGTTGCAACATGTTCCCTTCAACATCTGTCCCTCAATCTGATGAATATGGTGTGTAACGTCTTTTGATCTTGAGAATCTTCACCTCAAACTTGGGGTATAATTGGTGCATTGTTTAACACAGGTTGTGTTGAGGAAGCAACTTTATAAAGATGAGGTTCGTATGTATTAAGGAACATTAGAAATACTGGTATTAGTGTTTCATTGTTTAATTGTTGTTTCATTTCATGGTAATATTTCAGGTTCTCAAAATATGGGTTGAAGGTGGGCAAGATTGACATTCGAGATTGTGGTTTCATATCGTGGTGGTTCCTTTGATGGGTGGCAAAAGCAGTTGGACCTCTACACTATCCAAAGGTGCTAGCTTTGATAAACTGTCATGTTGTTTTGTGCATTTGAGAATTACTTAAGTTCAGTTAGCTGTGTCTGTGTGTGGTTTTGTATTTGTAATTGAAGCACTTAGTGTTTGCTCTTACTGTGTTTGTCTTGGCTCTAATTTGAGTAGAAAACTAAGGGAGAGAGGGAGAGCAAATTGGGTCAAACTAGATCATGGAATAAGCATAGAGGAGCTTAGTTAGCTAAAAGTGTGAACGTAAAAGAAAGCAAAGTTGCAGAGATAGATTCATAAAGTGTGTAACTATTGGGATGGAGCTATTGGAAAAAATTCCATGCTAATCTCTTATACCAGCAATAGCTTCCCCACTGTAAAAAGCATGGTGTTGATTTTGTCATAATTGATAACTATTATGTTCAGTTTGTTTCATTAATTTATGACATATTTATTCTGTTTTCTTTCTCCAAATTTTGTTATAGGATTATGTGCCTACAGTGTTTGACAACATCAGTGCTAATTTGGTGGCGGATGCACAGTTAACCTTGGATTGTGGGACACTGCAGGTAATTGCTCTGTGTGGGTGTTTGTGATTTAGTTCTTGAAGCTTAATATGTGAGATAACTAGCTGGAGCTTATGTGAGATGCTATAGGCCATTTAGAAAACATAAAATTTAATTTTAAGCTCTCCAATGTAGTTAGAAGTAGAAAAGATAACTGGCTTTTGTTTTCGGTTTTCGTTGTTCCCCTGACACAAACTCTACCTTTTGTCTGCGTTGATTATGCTAAATTCATCAAGGTTTCTATTTATCATTAATTTATAATATGTAGTTATTGGATTGTACAATTACTGCTAGTTTATAATTGTGCCTCTGAATCTATACATGGGCATATATGGTTCGAAATTATTTTGTTGACATGCTTACTTTTCAACAGAGAGTGGTTGGAAGTGTCATTACAGCCACAGATCGCTAGCTAAAACCCAGAGGTCTTGTACTTCCTTCAAATGCAATGGTAATTTTTTGTCTCTTTGGTCTTTCAATTGTTGTGGCATGTATATCTTTAGTTATAAATACACTGTTGCTGCTTTAATGTCATTGAATTGACAATCATATCAACCTCATATGTCGTTAACTTGTGGATTATGAACTAGAGTACGTATGCAGCTTCGTCAATATATTTTTGTACAACATTAGATGCTAAATGAATTTGGTTCTATCATGCTGATTTTGTTGCTGACTGCTTGTAGTTGTACATAGCACCTATATATTCATGTTGCAGGTTTCATAGCTAATGTATGCTACACTTGCCAGTCGCGATGTGGACTATTGTTTGATTCCAGATTCCCCCTTCTTTCTTAAAAGGACGAGGTGGACTTTTTGAATTCATTGAAAAACGACTCAGAAAATGGACATATGGTTATTGTGATTGCTGAGGGAGCAGGACATGATCTTCTTTTAGAGAGCTTGTAATCCATGAACCAGCAAGATGCTTCAAGAAACAAGCAACTTAAAGACATTGGGTTATGGATATCTCAGAGGATCAGGGTATTACTCGCAATCCTACAGAGTTAGTGCTTGGAAACTTCCAAAGCTAGACTCCAATGAGGCCATGAGAGCAGCAAAGCTAGACACAAGTAAATTTCTAGATGTATTTTGCTAGGAGAGTACTATTAGATGTACTCCTTTTGGGGATAAAAGATTAACTTTGCACAATCCATTTTGGTGCATGATGTGAATTATAACAATTTCTTCTATATATATATATATATTGATAAGTTAATTTGGTCTTTTTTGATTCCACATCCAGCAAATATAATGCATTGAATCATTATATTAGGACAACAATAACCACAAAAAAACTGTCGTATGTGCACAATAGTCACAATGACCCAAAAATAAAAAATGTCGTCTGAATGTAAATTAGATAATGGATACTTTGAAAAACTGTCGTCTGAATGAAAGTCACACAACGGGCATAAAATAAAGTGACCACTGAATTGCCTTCACACAACAGTTTCTAAAGTCGCTCGTCGTCTGAAGAATAGTCACTCAACAGCTAATGCTGTCGACAGACTGCCGAGCCCTTCACACGACGGTTCCCTACAATCGATCTTCATCAGACGGCGCCTCGATAGACGACGCTTTACCTCCATATCATATGACAATTTTTAACCATCGTCTGATTCAATTTTTGTAGTAGTTAACGCTGATCTGATGGGCAGACAACTACTTGTGATGTAATCGACACTTTTGCTACCTGTCAAGTAAAATATAAAGGGGCGTCAGAGGGAGACCGCGTTGGGCGGTCTTTTCTTCTTCGATGCCTAAGTTAGTCAATGTATTTATATTGATCGAATAACAGTAGGTAAGTAGTAATTGCGTAATTAATGAGGAGAGAGGAGAGAACCTTTTATAGGTGAGGAGGAAGCTGATCTTTTCCATGTTTTCGATGTGGGACTGATATGCTTCAATTCCCAGCTTTTGGAGCTTCTGATGCTATCTTGGCGCTGCACGTATCTGGGGGTAAGCCAGGGCTCAGGCGGTAGCCTGCTTGGCTGTGTTCCCGTAGGTCATTGCTTTGGAGGGAGTCGGTATCGCTGGCGGTAGCATGGGCGTGGCTCATTATAGCTAATTATGCTTGCAAATGCTTATGTAAGTACACAGGTCTTACTAGCTTGGCTATCTGGGCTTCACTTTGAAATGCAGTGGTACTTCATGACTTTATGATTGCAACTACTAGGAAGTATTGGCAGTGCTGCTCAAAACTAGTGTATGCTTCTTTATGTAGAGCATGAGGAGACCAAGCTACAACAGGAGGGTTCTAATAAAGATACTAATGCTGCTATGCTTAGATGATTTTTGTACTTTTGGCCTTTATGTTTAGGTACATATAGGCCGGGTTAATTAGTATGTGTTAATGTCGGGATGAACATACTATTGATGGAATAAATTTTTTTTTGGAATCAATGGATGTGTTTTAATTTGGATGTGTTATGATTCTCTCTTAGACAATTCAATTCCAACTAAAACCTATTGTCTAACAATTGAACATTAAGAAGTGGAATGCAAAAACTATTGTATGAACAACCTACTTATAATATCTTTCAAATGTATTTAATTGCCTAATTAGAAAACACACAACAGCAAAGTAACATCTTTTGTTGTATTAAATATAAACAGACAATGGTTTTCTCATTCTGTTGTCTGACTTATCTTCACAAGTTGTTTTCCGTTAAGCTACTGTCGACTTACTTTGCTATTGACAAAAGACTTGGCATCTAGTTCTGTTGTTTTTTCTAGTGTTTAGACAATAGACTTGTACATGCCTGCTCTCGTTTGAAAGCAAATCAGATGACATTTTTCTGTTATTGTCTGATTCTCCTACCAGATGGCACATGCTTTCACAACAGCAGACAAGGTCATTAGACGACAATCCAAAACTGTCATATGAAGCTACGATTGGCGTAGTGATTTAAGGAATTAAAAATCAGATAGTTGTTATTACTTATAAGTAGGACTACATGACTTCCAAGTTAGAAGTTTCCAACATAACAAGCCTCATTGAACAAGTTCCAAGTATTTCTTCTACTTTTTTACCATCCCACATAAAAGTTCGAAACAAATGTCACAATCACATATATAGACTATAAAATTGCATGCTGGTTTTTTTTTCCTTGGGAAGAAGTAAATTGAAGTTTAACAAACCTTGGAAAACATAATCATAATAGAAGTTAAACTCTCTTTTGATCACTAGGCTTGGTACCGTCTTGAAAAACTTGGGTATATAGTTACAATCGCACACAAACACAGCCTTTCCCAAAGCACACATAGGCATGCTTCTTCCCTTTAAACAAGCTTGCGGTACGTATTGGGGTGATCACTTATGATTAACACTTTACTAGCTAGACTTGTTTTAGATGTCTATGTAAGAATCATGCGACTCGATCATTTACAATTGTCTCAAGTTATAAAGGCCATAACTCTATAGCTTTGTGTTGAGTTCAAGATAATGTTGAAAATTGCCCCATAATAAAAGTAGTATTCCATGAATGTTGAAAGAAACAAATTGAAGAAAATGAATTAATTACTGAAAAGATTTCAAATTGTATGAGATCATACCTCGTATTTTACATACCCTATATGTCACGCCCTGAATTTCAAACACAATTAATAATATAATTACATCAAATACAAAGCACTGGGTGTGATGGTTCAGACACCTATACTAAATAGCTGTGAAATTTTTCCTTTAAACAAGGCAACCAAACTATGTCACAAACCCACAATGTAAATACAGACTCGTTCTTTAGAGTCACATATTACATTAAGCAATGTTTACAAATTAAACTAAAACATCAATTCAATAAATAACTACACACACTACACTCATTACACAGCAAAAGACTAATAAGTGCGTAGCACAATTAGGTAAAAACCCACCACTGCAACAACAAGGAAAATCTACGGCTTCAACCTCACTCACCTTAACCTGCAGGATAACCCCTACACCATGGAATAGTGCACCAGGCTATAACCACAAACCTGGTAAGCTTTTGCAAGTTTGTATGAGTAACTCAAAAACCAGCAACAGAAACAACATGCTTAAGTCCTCTCAACCTAACAGTCAATAAGCATATCACTGTATCAACTATCATTTTCACATCACTTAATAGCATGCATCAGCAAGTCCAATCGTGACAAAATCTATAAGCTTAGGCTTCAATTTAGCATTTAGATTTATGATCATAGTTCAGAACAAAACAACTTCAAGTAATGCTTGAAATCATAATTAATGCTTAAGATGAATTACGTACCAAATCAAATCATGGTAATGCAACACAACAACAACTCACTCAATAATAAGGAAAACAACTCACACTTTGATTCCTTTTAAAACGTAATGAAGAGAAGCAACTCACACTTTGATTTCTTTCAATAATGTAGCAAGGAAAATAACTCACACTTTGATTCCTTTCAAAAACGTTGTAAAGGAAAACAACTCACTCTTTGATTCTTTTTAAAAACGTAGTAAATTATCACAACTCTCTTTGATTCCTTTTCAAAAACGTAGTAAAGGAAAACAACTCATTCTTTGATTCCTTTTAAAAACTTAGTAAAGGAAAGCAATTCATTCTTTGATTTCCTACAAACACGTAATAAAAGAAAGCAACTCACACCTTGATTTATGTCAACATGAAATAAAGAAAGCAACTCACACCTTGATTCCTTTCAAATCATAAATAAGGAAAACAACTCACTTCTTGATTCCTTAAAACACATACTCATGAGTTAGAAATAACCTCGCTCCGTTACCCCATGAGATACATTGGCAGATAGACTAGAGCTCTAACTGAATCGTAACCACTCCTCCAGCAAAAGATGTGATTACTCGATATACTCCCAAAAGTCAACTTGTGACTTTGAATCCTCAGGCCTCTTAATCGCTCGGAATAAAATATTTAAAGAAGTCACACAGGACTCAAAATGTTACACAAATCTCAATACTTTGCAAAACAATAGAAATCAATATTTCCACAATCATTTGTTTTCCGAAAAGCCACACCTCAAAACAATAAATGTGCACAAACAAGCATATTGTTTTATTCAACCAACAAAACTACCAATAAATATATATTTCAAGTTAATATATATACATAGTGATTCACTCATGAATGCCTACTAATACCAACTATAGTTTGCAGTTAAATAAATAACTCTCAAAATGATAAAGGAAACTTCATTCGCAAATGAACGTTGTGAGATTACTCATCTCTGAATCCTGCTGTGTCTTCACACACAAACCGAGATAAGCACTAATCGCTGCAATCCACTCAACACACTTTCCACGTACCTAATCACCTCAAGGTCACATCTTAATACCACTCGTGGTACGAAAGCATCTAATTTCAAAGCAAGCGATTAAAATTCGAATCCCCAAATTGAACTACAACCCGAAAGTAACGCCAATCAAGACAAAACCTCATCCGAGACCACCCAAAGTCTTCGTAACACTCCTACAATCGATATGACAAAACTACAAGTCTCTCAAAAGGCCGGATCCTCATGGATAGATAATGGAGACAATTGAAAATAGTAAAAACCCAAACAAATTCATACGATCTCCAAAAATTATGTTTTATATATAGAAATGCTCGTATCGACGAGTAGATCGTATATAGAACCATAAACTGTCCCTAACATGGCCGAAATCGCTTCCACAGGCGGTTGCACATGCACCGCTGGACCAAAACTCAAAACTACCTTAATCCAACTGTCCAAAATGTCAAGAATACCACATAGAGCAACTTTAATACTTGGGGTCAAATCGGCCTAGATCTACCGGGATCAAGCTCACAAGACAAAATCAACTGTTCACCTCGAGTTGACTCTCCTCCGGTGAGAATCATCCACAACCATCACCATGGATCGAAAGAGAAAGCTCCCATGAGAAGAACAAGCCCAGTTTCACACCTTACCGTTGCCAGAGCTGAGAGTTCCAATCGGGTCTACCTTCATTGCTGTGAGGGAGAATCCATGCAAACCACCACTAAGGGGAGCACCGGACGGAGGAGGCGAGCAGGTTTGTGCCGGTTTCATGGCCTGGGGTCGCCAGAGCTTGCAGGAAAAGCTGGGTCAGGTCGGCCGGGTACTGGTTTGGTCAGTCAAAAGACTCTGATAGTGAGGGTTTCAGCCGAGAGAGAAGGGAAAAAGAATTCCAAAAAAGGAAAATTGGAATTATGAAATATTTTCCAGAAAAATCCAATTTATTCTAAAATGGAAACTTTTTCTGAAACCCATAACTTTTTCATACGAACTCCGATTTCTGCACTCCACATATCCATAAACTCGTATCGACGCGCTCTACGACATTCCTGAAGGAAGTTTTTAGAGAAAGTCAAACTTTTGACCCCCCTAAAACGAAGCTTCCTGAATAATTATTCATCCAAAAATAATTCCACTCAATTCCCGAACCATGAAATCATCCCAACAATCTCTAAATGAATTCTGAAAAATCCTTAGAAAATAATAACAAATTTCTGGGTATTACACTATAGCAACATTAGGGCGTATGACAGGTTTAGAAATAGCATCAGTAGCCGAAAGAATGTAAATTGATTGATGGTCCCTCTGTCCCATGACCCATATTTTATGGAGAAGGTCCTGCAAAAAAGAACAATTCATGAAAAAAATAAAATAAATAAAAATATAATAATAATAATAATAATAATAATAATTGACAAAGTAAAGCCACAGCATATCAACTATTGACCAAGAAAATTTATCACAGGTTTTTCTAGCATTACCTCCCCAGTAGGCACAATCACTGCGAGAGGGATGAAGTTTCCAGCTCCCCCAATTTATGCAACAAAAAAAACCTTAAAAACATTTGCAGAGTAATAATGTGAATTTAGCAGCTTGCATATATCAAAAAAATCCAACAATGGCAAGAAGCATGCTAAGCTAATAATTGTCATGTATTGCTAAGCACATTCAAACTTTTTAAGTTTTAAACTTAAACAAGCAACAAATAAATTCTTATTTTCTTTGCCAATTCTCTCTTTCAGTACCAATTTTAAATGTAGTAGAAGTCTAAGTACTCATATTTAGTGCTGGAATTGAACAAAATCAAAGTTCTATTCCTACCATGGAGAAGCCACATATCTTGACACCAAACCCTAACAAGAACATAACAGAAACAACTACCATCTTTATCTTCCTAATCAAGTAACTCAGAACGAAAGAGGAGATAACTAAACAGATGATAACATATGTAATAGCACCAACATATATAATTGCACTAGAGAAATACATGGAACAAAAAAATAAAAGCAAACTTGCCACTGGGTGAAGAACTCACCATTGACAACGAACCACTGCAATTTATTGCCTGATCCTTTGGGGCGGCCTTTTGCTTTCTTGGAAGAGCCCCCCGAGTTGGAAGGCGCCGGAAAGGTAGAGACCGTTTCTTCATTGACCTCGTACTTCCTATGTCTCCTGGCCCCCCTCTTCTGCTTGGGTGTTATCATCACTTCACCTACCTCCGATTGACCGCCTTTTTCGGCTGATAGTGTTTCATTGTTCTCATCGGCAATGGGGTCAAATTGTGGAAGAGACTCCACCAACTCATTGGCAATAGGGTCAACCTCTGAAGGACACTCCACCAACTGTTTACTGCTGTTTGGCTCCAGTTCATTGCTTAGAGCAGAGAGAGGGGAAGATTCCATATTGTTCTTCTCTTCCACGGAATTAGACATAAGGGTTTGTTGACAAAAACTAAAAAGAAAAGTGAATAAGATTGAGAGGTTGATGACATTGTACGTGCAGTATAAATTTGAAGTTTGAACTATAATACTAGTTGTAAAGGCACCAGAAGACTATTTTTGCTTATTCGGTTTTTTCCTTAAGCCTCCACAACTTGAGGGATTTGGGAAATTACTACTTTACTAGTCTGCATATTGTATGCAATCCTATTCCTGGTCTTTGTAGAAAATCCTTCTCAATTTTTCCTATTTGAGCTAAAAGAAAAAAATATATCAAATACGAAGGAAACACTTTTGCTCTTTTTTTGGGTTTCACAAAGGAATGTCAATTTTATTCAAAAATTAATGACAATACACTAAATGTGCAGTCAAATGGGACACGACATATAGAAGTCATTATCCAAACAAATTTACATCTAACACTGGTTATAGCACAACAACAAGAATAGAAAGACCATCTCTTGAATCTGACTAACAATAAATAGTGAACTCAAGATGTTTAACAATAATAATAATCATATCTTCCTTATATTATTCTATAATTATAAACACAATGAATTCCTATACATGACATCCTCATTTAAAACAGAAATAAAGTTAGAAACCATCTAATTTAAATTTTTCTTAAATAAATTGTAAATAAATGGGATGAGACACCATATAATTTAGAATTTTGAAATCAATGGCATTAAATGTTTTTAAAATATATTGCTTTACTCCCACTTGTTGGTTCTTTTTTTTTTCTTCTAAAAGTTATGATTAGTCAATTTATTATCTAATATAAAACATCACAAGTATAAAACTTTGTAATTGTTAATTTGTTTAGCCATCCAATGACAACTTCGTAGTTCCGCCATTGTGGAGAAACTATTGATATAGTTTTGGTTGAATGTTCGACTCAAAAATTTTATACTGGATCAATAGGGTGTTTGGTGGTTGAGAACTCAAATAATACAGAACTCAAATAATACAGAACTCAAATATTTCTAAGCATCAATTTGAACTTTGAAGGGAACAATAATGAATTTTTATGGATTTCCCAATAGCTAACACAAGTAATTAATATGGTCAATTATATATACTAATCAAATTAGGGCTAAATACTGGTTACTATCCTGTGGTTTAAGTCCAAAATCAATTCAGTCCCTGAACTTCTAATTTCATCAAAAACACCCCTGTACTTTGAATTTTGATCTAATAGATCCAATTCGTAAATATTTTGTTATGGATTCAAGTTATTGTTGGATTATTTGTTGAAAACTATTTATTTGATAGATTTCTAATAGTGGGACTCACTCCTAAATTGACTATGCAGACCACCTCAACACCATATCATAAAACATAGGCCATATATGCGCCACATCAACAAGTTAAATGACTCAATTGTCGGAAGACTAACAAATTGGACCTATTAGATCAAAATTGAAAGTGCAGGGGTGTTCTTGATGAAATTAGAAGTTCAGGGACTGAATTGATTTTGGATCCAAACTACAAGGTAGTAATTAGTATTTAGCCCATCAAATTAAATAGTAGCCTTAATGAAGTTAAATAATAGTGTATTTCATGGTTTTTTAGTTTAAGGATATTTTAGGTAATTTGGGTTGCGTATTTAGTAAAATGTTGGAATGAGAAATTAAATGGTAGGTGTATTGAGTAAAGAGTGTGTATTAAGTAATTAGGGATGTGTATTTAAAACTTCTTGTAGTTAAATAATAGTGTATTTCATGGTTTTTTAGTTTAAGGATATTTTAGGTAATTTGGGTTGTGTATTTAGTAAAATGTTATAATGAGAAATTAAATGGTAGGTCTGTTGAGTACGGGGTGTGTATTAAGTAATTAGGGGTGTGTATTTAAAACTTCTCAAACAAAAAATATAAATAAATAATAGAGGCAATCCCGACTCAAGAACTTTTATTTCATAACCACTATATGTGATCGAGTTGGTAAGAGCCTTCAGGTGTGAAACCTCCACACCTAGTTTGAATCCCGTTGACATTGATTGAAATTTAAATCATAATCTATTCTTGGTGGCCAGTGGAAGGAAGTGTTTTGACATGACCCCCCACTATGAATTAGTCTCTAGGCTTAGAAAACTTTTGAGAATATCGTGTGATCTCAATAAAAAAACAAAACAAAACAAAAAAAACTTGTACATCATCCTCGATATGACAAGCCAAACCACTGAACTCACTCCACAAAGCAGGTCATAAAAGCCCAACAAATTTTTTTCTTTTGTTGAAATAAAAGACCAACACATTAATCCTTAATCCCTAAAGAATTATCACTAAACAATCTTCACACCCCACATACAGCCATCAGAAAATCAAACTTCATGGCCAATCACCACCAAAGTCATAATAAAACAAACAGTTAAAATCATTTTACCACCCTAAACTTTACATCTAAGATCATTTGTGTCTCCAAACTTCTAATTTGATCACATATGCCCTTATACTCTCCAATATGATCAACCAATGCCATTAGTAGATTAATTCATCAATTTCTTTATAAATTGGTGATGATGAGACCACTTAGGGTTAGTTTTTCGCTTTGCACATGTAAATGATGTATTTCTTGCATGATTGAAGGCTAAAATCTAGTTTGAGTGGGCAAAACTATATGAAAAATTGATGGATTAGTTAAGGATTGGCTATAATCAATCACATTGAAGAGTACAAGGGCACAAGCGATCATATTAGAAGTTTAGGGGCACAAATGATTTTAAGTGTAAAGTTCAAGGTGGTAAAATGATTTTAGCTCTAAAACAAACTATCACCCACCCCCCAAAAAATTAATGGTAAATAAAATCCAAGCACAACCACCAAATCAACATGCAAAACCCTTCCACCACCAAAACCCAATTAGGCACTTCACCAATTGAAATCCACTCTGGAAAATGATAGGTACTTATTGTGATTCGACTTACAAACCTCAAATGGAAAGAAATCCAGTCATGCATGGAACAAATTAAAGTTTAATAAATAGCTACAAGGAAATATAGAGCCGATCTATTCTTGCAACCTATAGATCATGCGTTTCAAACAAACATAAATGTCAAAAAAATAATAACACACCTACTTCATAATACATCCTCTAAATTTCAAATGAAGTTCTTCTAATAAATTCACAATATTTAAAGTGACAACACCATAATAATATGACATTCATTTAAAATATATATAGTAAGATCAATAAGTTCCATTTCTTCAACTTTAATGAGTCGAACAATTGAACAAAATACTGTTTAATGAATGGCTAAAAGGATCGAAAATGTCATAGATCTATTCTCTTCCTTGAAATCTATTGAGTTTGCATCTCAAACGAAAATGGCCGCTAGAAAACTAATAATTAACACTCATTTAACAATACATCCTCTAAATTCCAAATCAAGTTCTTAAAATAACTTCACAACCTCCAAAATATGAAATGACCAAAGCAATATAACAAGAACATACCTTGTACTAGCTAGTAAGGTATGAAGAATATGAGCCGTTTAGTTGAGGCACCAGCCAAATAGTATGATGAGCTAGGGTTACAAACAAAATAATATAAAAGAAGAGGGTTGGTACGTGAGTCTTGGTGTAGGTGTATCTGAGCTGGTGAATTGAGGTTGGCATGGCAATAAATGGCCTTGGAAAGTTAAAACTTTTAAAATTCAAAAACATTGTACAAGCGGGGGAATAGATTTGGTGGAGACACATACGTGTAAAGGTCAAAAACTATTAATTTATATCTTTTTTGCTTCACATTATATCATTAGTAGAAAATTATTTTGTATGTTTGATACATTGTATGAATGGTCTATCATAAGGATGATGTTGCTTTTTCTTTTCTTTTCTTTTTCTTTTTTAGGTTTTATTTTCCCATTATAAGTGGCGTTTTATTACTTCAGATTTTTTTTTTTTAAGAATATCATGTTGATATATTAATACTCATGCCAGAAAGGACCATTACATATCCTCCTCTACTATCTATGAGTAGATAAAGAGTTTGTGTGGTAAACCACAGCGATACATAGATTATGTCCAATCATTTGACGGTACGCATGATGACTTATTCAAGAAAGCCTACAAACTATGTTACCAAAGACAAGAAAATAGGCAAAGTTCAAATGAAAATAAACTAAATTTTTTCCTTGCCCTTAACACTAGGGCTTGGAGGTTTGCTAGGGCAGATCACACTTAGCACTTCTTCAGCAGAAACTTTCTTAGTCTTGGAGGGGTGCTTGTTCTTCGACCCCAAAGGCCTTCCCTTGTTTTTCTTTATCTGCTGCACGTCCTCTTTTGGGATCACACCTTCCTTAGGAATCAGACCTCCCCCTAGAGCCTCAATCAAACCAAGAGATTTGGCAGAGATTTTGGTATGGAATTTTCGTACCTTCAGCTTCTTTTGGAGCATGGATGGACTTGTAACCTTGTCACCTTCTCCAAAAAGGGTTTTCAATTTTTTTGGTGGTGCCCTCTCTTGACTATAGCTTGGTCTGTCTCTGTAGGAGGTAAAGCTAACACATTGTTTGCTGCTTCAGGCCTCAGATCTTCATTCCTAATGACAATAGGACATCGAGCTTTGTGCGTAGTTGGAGTACCAAACAAATTCCGGGCAATGGATGGCAGTATAGGTGCCTACACTTGCCATGTAAATTCTCAAAGAAAAAGGTTATCTCTTTCACAACACTAGGGATAAGTTTCAGCATACTATTCATTAAGAAAGGTTGAGATATGGCATGCGCTACATGAACCCTAATCAATCCTTTGTTATCAAATAGCTTTTGATCAAAGTCAAGATACTTGCCTACAATCAAAGCCACATTCGTAATAGTTTTTCTATCTTCTAAGGCAGGCGGAATACTTGTAATCTTGACCCAAAAGAAGAGATGGTTCATGGAAACCTCAAGCAGATCTGCAAGTCTATCATACTATTGTAGCAGCACAGGAGATCGACTAAAATACAAGGGCCCTCCCTGGAAGACTTTGTTGCGGTCTCTCTTCAGATCAAATGTAAATACAAAATGGCCTTGTGCACGGGTTTGTACTCTAAAGCCTCCATCAAGGACCCAAATATGCCTAAAATGGTGTTGGAGGTCCATGGCTTCAAATTTCTTCTTTGTCAATGGTTTGGCCAGAAGGAAAGCCTGAGAGTTGGATTTGTTGCCTCCATCATTCAGATGGGAGATGTCGACAACATCAGAGCCCACAAGAGCGAGAGAAGCAGCAAAGCTTGCAGTTACATCCTCTATGGATGCCATGCTTTCGGTGTGGGTGGGATGCGATGCTGTAAGGAGGAGGCTAGGGTTTGGAATTTGGGAGTGGCTACTTAGGTGCTTTAAGGTTTATTACTTCAGAAAATATGGCTAAAAGTTTCGTTGTTATATTTTTAACATAAATTAGTGTTATTAGGTACTTATATTAATATATTGGTTTATTTCATCCCTATTCAAAAAAACATTTTTTTATTGCACTTATAGAATAAATAGGATTGTCTTTGCTATTTTTTTATATATTTTTTTATGTTGAAGATGTAATTGGATCTATTTATAAGAGGGAACTTCCACATATCAACCTACCTAACAATAACAGGACAAAAATGAGCCATTATCCAAGAAAGTTCACCACAACCTATTTCAAGCACAAGAAACGGAAAAGTTACATGTATACTCTGGAATAATAAAAGTTATATTTGAACGCATAATCTATATACTTATGCAACACTCTTATTGAAGAGGTATAAAAACAATGATCAAGGCAACTAGTGGTTAAATATGATTGTATTGTAGTGTCATCATACCACTATCAAACAACCATATAGTTATTAAGTTAAAGCAATACTAGTTTGTCAAGATAAGTCCATTTGTGAACTGTACATACATGATACTATCAGCCATAATTAGCACCTACTGGAGTCCACCTCCATTGTCGGAGTGGCTAGGTAGGTGTGACCTCCGAAACACTGCAAGCCAACCTCCAACGACAAACCGGCCTTAGGCCAAAACAAGCTTTGACGCACTGCCACGCCTGTGCTCAAAGTTGTCCTCTCAGGAATGTCCAAAACCATTAGACTGAAGCATATTAGTCCTACATCAAAAACAAGACTGTGGTTAGTTCTCACCTCACCTACAAAATGTCCATTTATCTTCCTTCATTGATTACGCATTTAATACTTACCTACCTCTACTCTGTCAGCATAAATACATTGTCTGACTTTAGTATCGGAGAAGCGAAGACCACCAACTCAGTCTCCTCTTTTGACGCTAGTGTATTTCATTTGACGAGTAGCGGCATTTCACGACTTCACAAAGATATCTGAGGATTGGGACCCTCGTCCTCATTATCAGAAGCTGACACAAAGTGGCGGTATTCTGAGCATTAACATTGGCACCGTCCGTGGGAATCCTTGAGCTAAAGGTTACTCCTTCATAATCTACCATGACTAGTGGTAGCGAGAATGACGTTGACGATCAGGTGAACCAATATGCCAACCCTGAACCCTTAACCGGGCATTGTTCAACACCGGACAACGCTGACGACTAACCTTATGACACGCCTGAGATTCCTCTAACTCAGTTTGTGGTGGAAAACCAACCTGGCACCAGCCACTAAGCGCCAGGTTGAGACCTCGATGCCAAGTTAGAACTAGCGTTGGTAGACGTACATAAGGCAAAAAAAGAGCAAGAGCAAGAACAAAAAGAGAAGGAGGTGGCCCTCAATCAAGTGGTGACATTATTGTCAAAATTTGACTAGCTAAAAACCTCCTATATATAGTGCGCGGCTATCCCAAGAGTGTTGATTAATTTCTACTTCAATGACATCATTCAACCAATCAAAATATTGCATGAGAAGTAGAGAATAATCTTGATTATTCATTGATATCTTCTTTGCTGAATTCATCTTGTATCTTCCCTCAATTTGGTATTCATTCAACTCGTATGCAATAAGGAAACCTAAAGTGATATTTATTCTCTTTTATTTTCTTTTTCATAATTCACAGAAGTAGATACACTTTCAAATTCTCCCTTTTTATGCCTTTGTCGAAATCTTCTAGATATTCCATGTATATTGCATGGAAAAAATCAATAATTATAGGATTAGGATTCCTCAAAGATGCCAAGACTATTTTAGAAACTCATATGCAAGTCACATGCCTCAATCTTTGGGTCAGGCTTCTTCACTTGGACGTTTCAAAGCCCATTTTATATTTGTGACTCCAACTTTGTGTCTTCTAGAACCTTCTTATACATTCTTGAGTCATTTCGAAGCCATAGCATCTTCTACCTTCTCAAGTATCCAGTATCATCAGGACTTCTAATGCCAATAGGTTTCCAAATCCATTTTGGATTCTTTATTTCTGAGTTGTTCTGGAACCTTCCTGAGCTCGATCTCTTTGTGTAACAGGGACTCCTAGTTATGTTAAGTTTCCTTTTCCTGGTAGAAATGAGTTTCCTTGTCCAACTGGGATTCTGTCATTTGTCATTTCTGTCATCATTTTCACGAGCTCACTCCTAGTTAACTCAGGATTCCTACCTCAACTGGGATTGCTTCTCCTAATAGGATTATGAAAACTTCATTTCTCCATTTCTTTCCATTTCTGGAAAATTACTCCTTGCTTGCCTTTTTAGACTCAAAAGTACATAGAAACACAAAACTAAGTTAGAAATTATAATGTTAAGAGAATAACTAAGCAAAATGTACAGAGAATAACACTAAAAACATAGCAAATATTGCTCTCATCAACCACATATCTTGAACAGTCTTGCATCCCACATCACAAATCACAGCCATAGTGCTTAGGGTTTGGCCCATCATGTTCATGTACTATACTCTGATCTTGAGTTTTCCAAGCTATGCACTCAGCAGTAGGAACATAAGTGGTACCATCAAAGGATTGCGTGAACTGTGGAGGACAAGAAGTTGTACCATCCACAAAGCCAAACAGGTTTTGGCCTTTAAGGAATGACTCCATTTTGATATCTAGGTAGGGTAGTTGGTCTCATCAAGTAAGATGTTAGGCAAGTACACAGTAGTCTGAGTTGTAGCAATAGAGGCAAACTGAGGAGTGGATGATGTTTCCATTACTTCACTATGTGCATGAGACCAAACACATCAATTCATAGGTATGTATGAGCTTGGAAGACTGAAAATGACATGAGAAACACACAATGAGAAGAAATCACAGTTGTGAGAATGAATCAGATCATAGTAGCATAAGAGCTTGAGAGGCTAGAGTTTCAGAGTAACAAATTCTCATTCAACTATGTGATGAGCACAGCGGATCAAATCAACACCTCATACAGAATCCTTAGGAATATATGAGCTTTAGAGTATCAATACTTGAAGAGATAAGGTACATAGACATCATTACAGTGAACTTGAACATTTTAGTAACTTCAAGCATGAAAAAAGAGCTTCACAAATTATCCTTATGCAATATTAGAGCTTTGATCTAACACATAATAGGAGCTAGAGTTTTAATGTAGAATATATTGATCCAAAAGAAACACAGATCTAGACAATTTTAGCTATTTTTTGAGGATCACAAGCAATATCTGAGTATTGTGAACATAATTCCAAGTATCAATCCTATAGAATAGTATAAACTTATATCAACAAACATAAAATCTTCAAGATTTGAATCATACACTTCTCTATTTCTTCAAAATAACTTCATTGATGGAGAAACTTATCTGAATAAGAAATTATAAGCAGAAAGAAGAAGAAGATGAACACCATGCTAGGATTATAGATCAAGCTCGAAGGTCAGCTACGAACGCAGCCTGAGCTCCTAATACCATGAAAGTTCTAGAGAGAAATTGAAAAATGTTGTAGAGAATTGGATAATTGTATTGTATTCATCTCACCATGAGGTTTATATAGGGTTACATCATGTATACAAAAGGCAATACCTAATAGCTATACTAATCAATCGATCGCACATTACAAGTCTGTCAATCGCATACATTACGAGTCTGTCAATCGCATACATTAAGCAATACCTATTGCATGAATAGTTATTATCATTTACAACACTCCCCCTTGGATATTCCATGTCAATAGTGTTGCCTCTGCTATGTGCTTCTAAGTTGCCTCGTGAAAAACCTTGCCAAGTATTAAAAACCTTGTGAGAAAAAACAACCTTGGTCGAAGGAGAAAAAGAGTACAACGCGCGTGACTGTGGAGTAGTCGACATCCTTCCACACTCCCCCTTGTGCCGCTCAAACTCAGTGATGACGCTTTGATCGTTGCCTCACTAAAAACCTTGCCAGGTAACAAAACCCTGTGGGACAAAAATAACTCTGGTCGAAGTGCAAAAACAGCACAACACGTCATTCACTCTTCAAGATCAAACATGTAGACATTATACCTCCCCCTGATGTCAAGGTCTCCCCCTGATTTCTACAATTATGGGAGTTCGGATAACTTTCTTAAATGCTCTTCACATATTTCTCGAAGGTGGATTTAGGTAACGACTTGGTAAACAAGTCCTCTACATTATCCTCTGAACAGATTTGATTTACTTCAATATTTAAGAGTGTTTGTTGTTGCTGATTGTAAAAGAACTTAGGCAATATATGCTTGGTATTATCACCCTTGATGAAACCTAACTTCATTTGCTCAATACAAGCTGCATTATCTTCATAAATGCATGTAGGTTCATCTGTGGTAGACTTCAAACCACAAGTTCCTCAAATGTGTCTAACTACAGACCTTAGCCATATGCATTCTCGCACGGCTTCATGTAGAGTGATAATCTCTGCATGATTTGAGGAAGTAGCAACAAGGGTCTGCTTTGTAGACCTCTAAGATATCACAGTGCTTCCCATGGTAAAGACATAACCCATTTGGGAGCGACCTTTTTGAGGGTCAGAGAGATACCCTGCATCAGCAAACCCATCAAGACATCGTTGTCATTTTGATGGAAGGAAGGAGGAGCACGGAAGGTGGCATTTTTCCTTGTGGAGTCCGATCCCACACTTCTGTTATTTCTTTTCTCTATAGGGATAAAACAAGCCCATATCAATCATACCTCTTAAGTATCGAAAGATTGTCTTTATGCCAATCCAATGGCGGCGTGTTAGAGCAGAACTGTGTCGAGCTAACAAGTTCACTACTAATGAGATGTCTAGTCTTGTGCATTGAGCTAAGTACAATAATCGCCTATTGCACTTAGATCGGGCACTTCAGCCTCTAATAAGTCTTCGTCCTCATCCCTTGGACGAAACAGATCTTTTTTATGTTCAAGACTTCGATCGATCATGGGAGTACTCACAGACTTTGCTTTATCTTCATTAAAGCGCCTTAATAATTTTTGAGTACATGCTGACTGATGGATCATAATCCCATCACTATGGTGCTCGAGTTCTAGTCTGAGGCAAAACCATGTTTTCCCAACATCTTTCATCTCAAATTCGGATTTCAAGTACGTAGCAGTTTCCTTTAACTCATCTACCTAGAGTTCCAACTAGGTTCATGTCATCAACATAAACTGCTACAATTGCAAATCTGAAACTTGTCCTCTTTATAAACACGCATGGGCATATTTCATTGGTGACAAATCCCTTCCCAATCAAGTAGTCACTTAGACGGTTATACCACATCCGTCCGGATTGTTTCAATCCATATAGTGAGCGTCTCAATCTTATTGAAAACGCGCTCTGTGGTTTAGAGCCACTTGACTTGGGTAATTGAAGTCCATCTGGAACCTTCATATATATCTCTGAATCTACTGTAACCACATCCATAAGCTGCACGTCAAGTCTTTCGGAAACTACCAAACTGATAAGGTAGCGGAACGTTATAACGTCCATTACGGGAGAATATGTCTCCTCGTAGTCGATTCCAGGGCGTTGTGAGAAACCTTGCGCCACAAGGCGGGCTTTGTATCTAACAACCTCATTTTTCTATTATGCTTTCTAACAAAGATCCATTTATGGCCAACAGGCTTTATACTGGGGGGTGTCAGCGTTATAGGCCCAAATACCTATCTCTTTGTCAGTGAATCCAATTCAACCTGGATCGTATCTTTCTATTTAGACCAGTCTGCTCTTCATTGACATTCCTCAACTGAGCGAGGTTCGATATCATCATGTTCTATAATTCCTTGAGCAATAGAATATGCTAACACATCATCAAGGATAATAGAATCTCGATTCAACGTCTCATGTACACTACTGTAATTCATGGAGATCTCCCTAAATTCCCTGGAATTGGTTCTAACATTGGAGCGTCCCCCAATGATGTCTCTTGGAAATAACCATAATCTGAAATATCTTCATGAGATGGGTTATTTATGTCGATGGTTAATGGATCTTTCTATGCCAAACTCGCTTACTTTCTTTCTTGGGCGAGAGTCCATCGAACCTTTGGGCCTCCCACTTTTCCTCGCTAGGAGCCCAGCCTGAGCCACATTGCCATCACTATTAGTGGTGGAGGTGCCATGCCCAATACCCTTAGGGGTGGCACCATGTCCATGATTTTTAGGGACATCAATCTTTGCAGGCACGTTTGCAGCAGGTATATGTGATCTTGTCACTTTAGCGATATCAGAAAATGCATCAAGCATAGAGTCTGCTATGTTCTGAAGATCGAGAATTCTCCGCACTTTAACTTCAGACTGTGCGGTTCGGGGATCAAGATGAGACAAAGTGGGAACATACCATGACAATTCCTGTCGTTCTTGTTGAACATTATTGTTCCTATCTCCCCCTAACGACGGGAAGACTGTCTCATCAAAGTGACAATCCGCAAATCTAGCGGTAAATAGATCGCCTGTCAAGGGTTCTAAGTAACGGATAATGGTTGGAGAGTCATATCCAACATAAATGCCAAATAGTCTTTGAGGACCCATTTTAGTGCGCTGTGGCGGCGCAATTGGCACATAAACTGTACACCCAAATATGCGTAAGTGTGAGATATTAGGCTCATATCCAGTAACCATCTGGGACACAGAAAAGGGATGAGTGGCAGTAGGCCTCAGACGAATGAGCACAGCTGCATGCAATATTGCATAGCCCCAAGCAGAAACAGGGAGATTAGTGCGCATAACCAATGCTCTAGCGACCATTTGAAGTCTTTTAATGGCAGCTTCTGCGAGACCATTTTGGGTGTGAACATGAGGAACAGGGTGTTCAACCTCAATCCCAATGGACATGCAATAGTCATCAAACGTTTTTGATGTAAACTCTCCAGCATTGTCAAGACGAATTGACTTAATGGGATGATCAGGGTGGTGAGCCCTTAATTTAATGATTTGTGTTAGGAGTTTAGCAAATGCAGCATTTCTTGTCACTACTAGAATTTTCCTCATATACATCGGCCAGAAACCGATGTAAAAATTTTTTGTACACATGTGTTACTGGGTGATGTAAAAGATCAGAAAAAAAATAGACATCGGTTAAAAACTGATGTCCCATATCATAATAAACATCAGATTATGTTCCAGAATTGATGTTAAACTGCTATTATGATAACAAATTGGTGTGTTTAGATATTGTTAAACCTTCATATTTATACATTTAATGCTTAACGAAATATAGGTCCAATAGCACTAGTATTAATTTTAACATCGTTACTCATTCTAGAAATGATGTGTTATATTCTCTTACACATCGGTGTTTTTTAAGTTTGCCTGCTGTTTATAAGCTTTATGGGTACTTGCCATATATCACACTATTTAAGATTGAATTTACATTCTTTTGTATTACACGACCGATGTTCATTATTCTATTAAACATCGTTTCCTTTTATGAAGTGATGTCCATTTTTCTATTAAACATCAGTTTTTGAGGTTGGCGCCGATGTTCATACTTATACTAGACATCGTTTTTCATTTAATAAATCGATGTCCATTGATTTGTTTTACATCGTTTCTTGCTTAATAACTCAATGTCCATTGGGTTGTTTTACATCGTTTCTTACTTAATAAGTCGATATTCATTGGGTTGTGTTACATCGTTTCTTACTTAATATTTTGTTATCCACTGGCTAATGGGACATCAATTTTTTCTTTTAGAACTGATGTATTAGTTCTTATATGACTTCATTTTTATAGTTATAAACTGATTTGTAACTATTGCTAGGAAATCTAATGAGAATACATATCGTAAGTAAATAAATTTTAATTAATATCGATGCTCAAAGTACATAACAACATCCATAGTATTTCTATGTATAACGTGTCGAAATAAAACAAAAATTTAAGTCTAAATGGTACATAATACTAGAAACATAAACGAAAGCAAGCCTTGTCATACTTATATCCCATTTGTTCTTCTGTTTTCACCTGCAAATAAAATGAAATGAACAATTAGCTATAACAAGAAAAACCGAAGGAAAGAAAGGAAAGGAAAAGGGAAAGACAAAAAGACATTGAGCTTACAAGACATTCCTATCCTAGCATCCATAACACAATCTGTTGGTTAACTTAACTATACCTTTCTGGGATATTTAAGTCCTTAATTATGATTAATCGAGTCAAAGGTCAACAATGCTGAACAAGTTACTATAAAAAAAACTAGGCACAGACAGATTGCATGAATATATTTGCTGTAATATAGACAGAGACTGGCACCATTGAATCCAAAGACATAAATTTGTGATCAAAGATGAATATTCATGGTGAGATGCAGGGCAACTGTATTGACCCTAACAAAATTAAAAGCAAGTACTGATTTGACCATGGTCACTACACCAAAAGATAAAAATACAGTTACTCCTTACACAATGGCAACATTAAAACACATGATGCAATCACTCCACACCAAATACCCCAGCTGAGGGAACCACATTCACCATAGTAGCGGACACTTCTATCCAATCTCAACACCACTAGAAAATGAAGGAAAATGTTACCAATACCCTCAACTGCCTCTTTCTTTCAAGTGGCCAAAGTCAAACAGAAGGGCTTTGCTGTTGACCTCACAAGTATAACTCTCCTGTGAGCAACAGCCCCAAGCAAAAACTTGTACCTTAGGAGGCACTTTAGCCTACCATATGGTAAAAAAGGAACTCAAAAAAGTGCACTCAATAAAAGGAGGGCTAAAGGACAGAGAGTTCATTTTAAGATCACTCAACTTTGTACAGTAATTAAAGTTCCACATTGAAAGCGAAGAGCTGACCAGCATACTAGCTATAGAAGTATTTATTCAATAGGCACAAGAAACTAGATATGATGAATACAATTTGGGAGCTTTAACTATTTTTGAACTAACAATGCAAGT
Organism: Rosa chinensis; assembly: GCF_002994745.2. Taxonomy (NCBI): domain Eukaryota; kingdom Viridiplantae; phylum Streptophyta; class Magnoliopsida; order Rosales; family Rosaceae; genus Rosa; species Rosa chinensis. Next base: position 58,713,217 of record NC_037092.1, read on the forward strand.
AAAATCATATTATCAAACGCTAACCATATATGAACTTTGTGACATGTACAAGAAAGCTCAGTTTATCTCTCGGCTTGCACGGGTATCAACATACACTAACATTCAGATCAGGATCGAAGCCATTTCCTAAATTCTTTTGCCCAATTTGACAACGTAGATAATGGTACAACAATGAGAAATGGCCCATGGATCTGTTGAGCAAAATTCTAGTAGTGTTTGTGCTACTCATTCTTTCATACTGGAATTATCAAGGACATAAGGTGATCTTGTAGAATGAAAAGTACAGCTGCTACAGGTGAAGAAGAAACTTCATATATGGATTATAGATTGAACATCGATCTAGAAATGGTTATTTGAGATCTGATTTGTAAAGTAAAACTGTGCAGCAGAAATGCTAATGCACAAAGCCAAATTTGTCGTGGTATAAATCTTTCATACGAACTCCAAATGGAGACAAGCTGGTTTCATATGAATGGGAATGCCTAATTTTAAAGTACTGGTTTCTTCAATCAAGATTGTACATAAAAAGATACTAAAAGAAACAGAAAGAACATGACAGTGATACTGTTTTTAGAAATTCCTGCAACAGACCTGTAACTTTGAAAAATCATAACTAATGATAGAAAAATCTTTTTTAGGAGATTCCAAGTCTCAAATACTCTTTAACAAGTCCACTACAAATTCTCAGAAGAAAATAACTTCAATTTATTAACAGAAAATTACAGTTTTACAGAAAAAGATCGCTGGGTCTGGAAACTGTATGTAGTTTATGAAATAATTTATACACGTGATAGTCCAATTTGATAAGTACATCCAAACTCATATATAGTTTTGAAGAAAAGTGAGAACCAAAAGACAAACTATCAAAGATAATGTATTAGTTCAGTTTGTCAAAACTCAAGCTATTTGGAAATATAAAATTGAAACAGAGTATGAGTTAATAACATCACAGAAATAAAAGATTATTCCAATTGGTTTCTATAAGAACAGAGCTTAATCAAACAGAGGCTAAAAGATATCCAGACGTGTATTTGAATATGAAGAGCTGCAAATCAATAAAAAGTAATCAAAGAATTGAGATTGAAATTCATAAGGCATACCCTTTTTAACAAGCAAATCAGAGGAGATCGAAAGGGTGAGAATTCCAGAAAAACGATAAGATCAAGCATAAAGAGACCGAGGAGAAAGAAAAGATTGAAGAAGGGAAAAACTCGGTTTGATTTACAGTGTAACAATAATCTTGAATGTTATTAGTCGTGAAATTGGATGAGAAGAGAGTTGTTGCAATGAAACAATAGAAGTGTTGGTAATCAAACAAATGGGTTTTAGGATAGCATTTACCCGCTTATTGGCAAAAACAAGGAGAACTGCACCTTTCAATTCCAATTTCCAACTAAAATAAAACATAAGAAACAAGTTAAAAGCTCCGTAGCAATGGAGAAGGGAAAAACACAGACTAAAACTATGAATTAACAGCAAAAAGAGGGCAAAGGAATACCTGCTATTAACCAATAAGGCTTTGAACTTCATTGCAGGCCCAAAAAGCTCAATGAAGAATGTTATCTTATGTAGAAGAACACAAATCAAAGCTTCAGCTAATACGACCTGAGAGAGAATAATCTTCTCCTGACCATTCATAGTCCAAATATTTAACTAACAAACAACCATCACCTCCAAGCATACATTTCAATTCAATTAACTCAAAAACAACTCACAGACTCACCAAACATCACCGGGATAATCGGAGGTTCTACATGGTGGAGCATGGAAAAAGACATTAGGAAACTTATGTCCCATTAAAACCCAGAGTTTTTCTTCCTCTTTTTAGTCATAAAGTTCTGTACTTGTTATGGCTGTGAGTTCATATATATATATATATATATATATATATATAATAGCCAACAACTATTCCTCCATGAGAAATTATCTCTTCACTGAAAACCTAAACCCAACAGCTGGCTTGCACATTAGAATCGGGCAGTCCAAGACATGTGTTAATTCTCCCAATGACATTAAAAGTGCAATACATTAAGCTTTCCAGTAGCAATTTTTGCCATAATGGCATCAACATGCGACTTTCATATAAGCAATTATCATGGATAAATTTACTATAATGGGACTCAGAAAGCATCACATTCATTCAACAAAATGTCACATATAGCAAGAGAAATATAAGCACTAGTAGTCCTACCATGAGAAGGCGCATCTCATCAAGAAGTGTGTGGCCTCTTTACTCTGCTTGCCTTGCCGCCATCTCAACAGAAATCACAATGTCACCCAACACAACCTGCATATTAATACCAATACCCGTCACACATTCATCTCCAAAAAAATACATCTTTACACCTTTACTTACTAACCATCTTAAAAAATAAAGACAAAAATACAACTTCCTACATTTGGAATCTTAAGACCAGGAACATGCTTGGACTTGGAAACAACACCAATAGCACGGTCCTCGTCTCTCCATTCCTTGTTACTTTTTCTCATACACTCATCATTGCACAGAATCACCGAAAACTTTGCGCTTCGCTTTCAAAACCACCACTAAAATCTTTCAATCCACCAAACGCTAGGTTCAATGCAGTTCGAACATTTAGACTAAGCAATTCGGCAATCCTCTACAAATTTCATAATGCAATTTTGTTGAGTCAGTATAGGACTAACATTACTTGAGATTGCACAAAAAAGTTAGTTACCGAAATTTCTTGAACCCAAATGGTGAGACACAAACCCAAATCCTCTGCTTCTCCCAGTAGTCTTGTCATGTATAACCTGTAAATTCCATTAAAATGTTTCCATTAATCCCAAGAAACAATGAACCCACAATTTATCTTCAATCAATTCACAAAAAATGCGAAATTTGGAACGAAAAGTAAAACCATACCTCGACCATCTCAACATTCCCAGCACCTTCGAAGAGCTCAACTAGCTGAGCACTGTCAATAGTGAAGGGAAGGTTTCCGACAAAGAGATTTAGGTCGGTCAAGAAATAGAGTAGTACCTGGAAACTGGAATCAAAGGCTCCATGGACGGAGTTCTTAGGAATCATCCTAAGCTTCCGTTTGAGAGGATTTGACGGCGGCGGCACTTAGCCCCCGGAAAAAGCTTCAAATCCATAGCCGTATAGTTAGATCTGAAGGCGGAGGCGCTTTTCTCCTTGGAGGCTTGCCGGAGCTAGGTTTTGGCGACTGGGGAGGCTCCATTGTCTCCCGTAAGAAATTGTCGTGCGGCTGCATAGACTTCATCTTCGTCAATTCCAAAGAGAGACAGAGAGGGTTTTAGAGAGAGAACGAACATGAGGGTATTGGTCGGAGGCGGAGAACGAAGAGGAGGAGGGTATTGGTCGGAGGTGGAGAACGAAGAAGATGATGGTTTTGGTCGGAGGTGGAGAATGAAGAAGAGGAAAGGGAGGTTTGGTCGAATAGTGTTAGGGCTATCTGAAGTCAATCCAAATATGTCTAAGTGTGGGAATGAGCTTTTCATCCCCCGCGCTTCTTACAAATTTTTTAACTTAGCCGCTCAGCGTTTTTCTGAAAATTCAAATGAAAGTTTTGTCACCGGCTAATTTCAAAACCAATGTTAGTTATATGCATACAAATCGGTTTTTGAGGAATCGATGTTAATGACATTGTTTTACATCGAGTGTATTTCTCACCGATTTAATTGTCATGATGTCTATAAGCATAATTCTAGTAGTGTGTGGACAATAGCATGACATGTGACCATTGTGTCGATGCATCAATCGGCACCATAAAATATCTAAATGGTCCGCAAGTTGGTTGAATAGGTCCACAAATATCACCTTGAATTCTTTGTAAGAATGGAATATTTTCTTTAGTGTCCTTTGCATAGGATGGTCTCGATCCTAATTTTGCTAAAGAGCAGGCTTTGCAAAACAAAAGATGGGCTTTAGAAGCAACCATGGAAGTATCTGGTTGATCCACGAAGTCACAATTGACTTTAGAAGTAAAAAAAGGAACCAATGAGGTATTGGTGGCGTCAATACCACTTTTGGGCCTCAGGGGGTAGGCAGCGCCAGCCCTACCTTGGATCGAATTTTGGTTCTGACTTCTTTTCGTTTTGAAAAATGGATGTCCGTGTGAAGTCTTTAATATACGGATCATCATATCACGACCTGGGTGTCCCAAACAGTCATGCCAAAGCCTATATGTGTCAGAATCCCATAAGTCATCTCTCATGACATGGTTGGATTCAATAATTCAAATAGTGGTTGCATACAACCCACTAGATCGACACATAAGTTTCTCTAATACTCGTTTATGTCCGTAGTCATTAGAGGTGATGCAAAGGAACTCTTTTCCATTATCAAAATGTGTTTCCACATGAAAACCATTGGCTCTTATATCTTTAAAACTCAATAAGGTCCTTCTAGCCCTAGGAGCATATAGAGCTTCGGTGACATTAATACTTGTGCCATTTGGCAACATAAATTGAGCTAGTCCTCGACCATGAATCAATTGTGATGGTCCAGCCATCGTAGTCTCAGAAGATCGACTAGGCATCATCCATAGAAATAGTTGCCTATGTCGCAATATAGTATGTGTGTGCCACTATCAACAAGGCATTCCAACTTTCCAGGAAACATACTGAAAAATAATAAAGCTCGAAATTAAAACATGTCCATGACATCGAAAAATAATACGATACTTTATTAATAAAGATAGCCAATGATTACATCAAAGGTCCCAAAAAGTCTAATCCAAAATAAAATCAAACTAAGACACATTGTAGTCACTCTATCCGTTTGGTAACCCCAATCAAATATGACCAGGAAAGTAGAGAGAGATGTTGGTGGAGCGAGGCTCTCTTAAGTACCATTAATCTAAATGACTTTACTAGACATCATATTTCATTGGGTGCACCACATAAGAAAGAGTTTAATACAATTGTCATTTATTGACTAAGGCATATTGCCATTACAAAAATTCTTGGAAAATAAAAGGACTAATCTAATCAAAGTCTGCGGCATCCTTGTGCACTTCATCGTCAGCTTTGAAGTCCTCTATGGTGAGATGGATGTCTCCACCATTTTCTTCTTCTTCTGCAAGATACACTTCTTGCTCCCTCAGGTCCCTGCATGCCCTGTATCTTGAACATAGTTGCTTGCTTGCCTTGTATTGCTTGAAGCAATGCTCACTTGATCCACATTGATGACACATGTCATTGTGGTTGCCTCCCTTTAACTGAGGTGCACGTTGTGGGCGTTCCCTAGGAGGGTTGGTGCCACCACCACGACCCATGGCGCCTCCACCACGAGCCATGGCGCCACCACCACGACCAGGGATACCACGACCTCCTCTCCCACATGTGGTATTGCCACCACGTGTATCCGCACCAAACCTGCAGTTTCTTTCCTTGTTAGGGCAGTTATATGGACCCATACGTCCCTTATATCCGTTATTCTTAGGGTTCCGCTCCTTGCACCCTCTTTTGGGTGCATTATAATTCGCCTCATGAACGCTTTTAATTCCAATGGGCCTTGAATTATAATTCCTCATGAGTATGTTATCATGTTTCTCAGCTACAGATATGAGATTGATAAGCTAATGAAACCTCGTGATCCGTCCAGCATTGACTTCAGTGCGATATTGCTTTGATACCACAATGGATGAAACAGGGAAGGTGGAGAGATTTTTCTCAATTAGCTCTTGCTCTGTGACAGGTTGTCCACAAAACCTCAACATGGACTGTACGCGAAGAGCTTCTGAATTATATTCAGCAACATACTTGAAATCAGCAAAGCGCAGATTGTTCCATTAAACCTTCAAGTCAGGGAGGAGGGAATCTTGGACATTGCCAAAGCGTTCTTCTAGCGCTACCCATAACTCTCTTGGATCCTTGATCGACGTATACTCCAATCTGAGTGCCTTGTCCGTATGGAGTAGCATCAAGAAAACTGCTTGAGCATGCTTTGTAGGTATTCGCACGAACACACGATCCGGGTTAGGTGCCTGGATTATGGGTAATATTCCCTTTGAAGTGAGGTGGTTCTCAACATCGGTTATCCAACTGTGGTAATCCAAGCCTGTTGAGTCAAGCATGGGAAAGTCGAGTTTAGGTTCATTCAACATCCTGAAAATAAGAAGAGAAGATATATTAGTTTCGGAGCTAAACTTCCATGAAAACTAAAATAATAAGATTTCCAAGTTATGCTACCAAGAAAACAATTTCCAAGAATCTCTTTTGGATTAGACCAAACAATAATGTTTTAATATGGTCACAATTTGATGCTGACGGACGCTCATAGTCCGAGCATTATGAACACTCTTAGTTAGTTAAGCGTGAATCCCCACAATTTCGCTTTATTAAATAATCGAACCCATGTTCGTATATTGAAAATCCTACAGAAAATAAAGGAATTTAAAAGACAAGAAAGTAGGAACTTTAATCTTTAAAACTTACTTGATGAAATTCGGAGCAGATTTGCTTCTGAACAGCTCCCACTTCGAATGGCGTAAAGATCTCAAAAAGACTCCAATAGGGCTGAAATTTGGAGGTCAGATAGAAGAGGCAGAGATGAACAACTTTGATGAGGGAAGGATTTTGATCTGACGTCCCGATCAAGACATGTCGGGGCGTGAAAACAGGCTGATCTGCACAGGAACGAGCGTGCTGCTATGTTGCAGGGGCAGCAGGCATGCAACGATGCTGCAGGGGCAGCAGGCATTCAACGATGCTGCAGGGGCAGTAGGAGGCACCCGGGTGCTCAAGGGTTGCAAGAGCAACGCACGGTATGGCTAGCAAGGGTTAAGAGCTTGCGACAGTTTTTGGTTAAAGAAATTTCGGGTGTTAGAGTTTTTTTTTTTTTCCTGGCTAGGGCTTGGGTTAGAGTATCGTGCTGATAACGTGTTTTAGAGAATTGGATAATTGTACTGTATTCATCTCACCATGAGGTTTATATAGGGTTACATCATGTATACAAAAGGCAATACATAATAGCTATACTAATCAATCGATCGCACATTACAAGTATGTCAATCGCATACATTAAGCAATAACTATTGCATGAATAGTTATTATCATTTACAACAAAAAAGACGAAGGAAAATATCTGAAAATGATGCTAACTGAATTGAACTAGTACACAGAAGGGTTTATAACTTTATATAGTGGCAGAATAAGAGCACCTCGGCTTGACACGCGTTAAGACAGCTGTGGAGCACTAATGATTAGCAATTAACAGATGCTAATTATCCTAATTGCTTATTACAAAATCAACAGAAATTAACCAAGGATTGCAACCATAATACAATCCTAACAGAAGATGCCAATGTGCCATTTATTAATGTAGTGGACCGCTTTCAGTTTGTGCGGGGGTGGAGGCCTGAAGTTGATGCTCCTGAGGGGTGGAAGTGATCACATGCTCCCCTTGGGAAGAAGTCAATTCTGGCACATCAACAATACTTGGAGCTCTGCTTGGAACATTGAACTCTTTATTATATAGGAATCTTGCTTTTCTAACTGTCCTGTTCCAAACACTTTCATCACTTGCATTGCCTAGGTATGCATCCTCGTGTTGTTGAAACTTCTTCAGCAAGATAGTGAAGGATAATAGAAGGCAAATGGTAGAAGTAGCGCTGGATATTACGTAAAGGCCCATAAAATTCTTGACGCTCAAGCTATCTGGAACATCAGAACTTGCATTATTTGGACAGTCACGATTTGGTGTCAACCAAGTATCTTCAAGTGACTTCAGTTCTCCATCCTCCAATAACTCTAGAATGGCCTTGGTGAAATCCCGGGCAATTGGAGAGCATTTCTGAAATATCTGCAAGGTAATAATTTTATTATTAGTTTCTGTTTTTCCTAGTACGTTTAGACTTGGTATATTCTCTCTTTTAGAAATGCATGAAACCTAAAAAGAAATAAAGAATAGCACAATAGAAAGTAAGAAACAATGTAGTCACTACTCACAAAGCCTAGTCCTCCAAATCTAAAGGTGGGTGTGGTCGCAGTATATCCCTTGCAGTAGTGGTTCATGAATACTTTAGCATATGGGAGTTCAAGAAAGGCAGCAGATATACTTCCGTTTTTAAATGCCTCTGTGTAGTTGAATTCATTGCTTATTGTGATGATGTTCTGTGAATTGAATTGAAGTACTCTCTCCATGTAAGTTACGACAAATGAATCCCCATCCAAGCCAACCTTTGAGTTGGTTCTCTTTAGCATTTCGATGTCTGTTACATTTGGTTTCAATCGTTGGATGGTGAGCATTGACGACAAATTAGCAGTGTAGCTTGAGGTTAGGATTAATACAACAAACAGCCACATTACAACAACTACTCGAGTTAAGTTGTTATGGATTTTCTCTCCTGCAACATAAAACCATTGTGACTATATATTTAGCTGAAGTATGATTTTGTCTATCTATTCTGAAATCACCCTTTTCCTATAAATAGCTTGTACTATTGTTTGAATTAGTACTTACTGTGAGAAAAGAACAAAGAGGTGAAGGCAAACCAAGTTGCGGTGCCAATCTGATTCTTCAATGGACCACTGAATTCTGGATTAGACGGGCGCTCCAGAAACCATATAATCAACATTGTGTAGACTAATACGCCACCACTCGCCGCCCACATTTCCCAGGTAAGAGGTTTTATAAACATCCATGTTAATTGCTCATTTTTTTCTTGAACTATCATTGACAAACCAGACTCAATATAGGGCTGAGTGAATTCCACTTTGTCCAATCGGTCTGCTAGTACGGTGAAATCTCCAACACCAGCATCAAAAGTCTTCCATTGATATTTTGATGAGCAAGAAAAGCATACAGTTTTATCAAAGACCAACCAAATGCAAGAAATAACAAAACAAGTCTAAAATATAAGTTAGACTAGTATATATCATTGATTTAGTCAAAATGAAAGTGGGTAGTCTTTGTGAATTAGACGATATGATTTCTAAATTTCAGAATTATTGCTGTTAATACTTGTGTTATAAGAATTAGAGCACATGCCTGCTGTTAAGCAAGAGGACCTGAATCCTACATGGGAGCACATGGACTTGAAAAAAGAAGAAGATGGAAATGATCGAATGTTTTACCTTGTTATGAACTTGTTCTACCATATCATCATAGGAGGCATTAACGGCATGGGGCTCATATGGCAGAGGATAGCCCAAGCGACTTATCACCTTGTTAAAAATTTGAATGCAGAAACCGTCATAGTGCAGTGTGTTCTTCCTTTCATCAACCTTTACAAATGCACGGAAGGAAGTTCTACCTGGAACCACAATTCTCAAGGGCTTTCTTGCAGTGGGCCCCCCAGCCTTTAGGGGCTCGTTCAGTTAGGTTGCCGGGCCAAACTACCGTACGAACATCATCACTTCTGTTTTTGCTTGTCTCTTTTGAAAGGCTCTGTGAGAACCCAACCTCTGGTCTCCAAAGGTCCAATTCTTTGTGTCTGTTCCCTTCCACAATATTTATGATCCTGAATATTGGAGTGTACAATACTTCACCTCTTTTGAAGTGCATTTTGCCACTTAAACACGTATAATTGTTCAATACTGTATTTAACAACACCTGAAGGTTAGTACTGTTAGTAGTGTTCCTTATGGCCTGTGATACGATCATAATAAGATCGTATGCTCGAAGAGCATAAATTCCTGGCTTGGAATTATCTTCTTCTGGAAATCTTGTTTGGAATACCTCTACAAACTTAGCATAGGAACTAGTATTATTGGCATAGTAGGACTTGATTCCCAAAGTACCTACCATATCATGATTGACTTGAGAGTCGAGCAAACTTGTAATACTCTCTGTGATTATCCAAGCTGAGTCTCTTCCTACAAGTCCCATCTTTTTTGCCACCCTGAATAGATTAGTGACTGCTGGGAAAGACAACTGGAGAACAATGAACACCCGAGATTGAAAGGTGGGAAGCTTCAAGATCTCTTCTAGTTCACCCCAACTAGGATTAGACAAGGAAGAAACCCGTGGGAGAACCAAATGATGCTCAATCTTTGAGCCAACGTTTTGGAGAGCCTCAGATAAAACAGCTAGCATCCCAGCATCACCACCATAACCGTCATCCTGGTATATAACAATAACCCTTTTCCAAGTGTACAAAGACACTACATCTGTGATGCATTTCATCTGAGCAGCACGATCGCTTGCCACTCGTATCAAAAATGGCCAGTCATGTTGTATTAGAGGTGGGTTTATAGTAGGTGCTGCAAATGAAATCACCGGAACTTGAGCTCGGTTCCCCACATCAGCTACTAGAGCTGCTTCCTGCCAAGTCTCCATGCCAATTATCAGTTTTACCTTCTTATCGTTTATCAACTCTTTCGCAAAATTAAACGAATTCCATTAGTACTATGTATGAACTATTTACATTGGCATGACTTATTTCTATATTATGATGTATTTATTTACCAGCAGATGCAGCTTTTAAGGGATCTCTGTCAGAATGTCGAAAATGAAGGATAAGGCTATGAGTCTTTGAAAGGCTGCTGAAGCTGTCCGCTGCAATATCCATAGCAGTTTTCTGTTCTTTACCCATACGAGTATGCATATTAACGATTGCTCCAACATTGATGATAATTTTCTCATTTTCAGCTTCAGCAACATCTGAGAGAGTGATCAAGGTGATGATGATGAGCAGAGGAAGCAGGAGCCAAAGTCCTTGGATTTTGTTAGAGGAATTGATACAAGGAATAGCCATTGGTTTTTTTTTTTTCCCAGCACAGCTTCATATTACAGAACCTGTATAGCTCATTAGCTCAACTTGTGTGTATGTGTGTGTATAATATATGGTTACTGGCGAAATTGTAGAGAAACTTATTAAGTAATCATTGTGGAATTTATAATCTTTGACTATCGAATTAAGAAGTTGATTAAGAGAATTGTAAAAACTCCAAATGGTATCTTCTAAAAGGAATTTTTTTAGTGCCTACCAATTTTTTTGGGATTTTGTTAATTTACCCCATTTCTAGGGATTTTTTTCTCACTTACACTGTTAAGTTTTTTTAATTCTCTCTTACCCAAAACACTCTAAAGGGGTCTTCCCTAATACCCCATTAAGTTTTTTTTTTTGTTTTTCATTTTTTTTAAATATCATTTTACCCTCACCTCTTTGTTACTTAAAGAGAGAGAGAGAGAGAGAAACCATATAAGACTTCGCCGGAATCCGGTCACCGGCCGCCTAAATCTGACCACCGGTTGCCACCCACCAAACTTTGCTAAAAACCTCTATTGCCCCCAATAGACGTCTATTGTCGCCCAATAGAGGGGCAATAGACAATTGAGGTCTATTGCCCCATAATAGACATCTATTGCCCCCCAATAGACTTTTCGATTATCGAAATGGGAACTAATTTTTCTAAAATTACACAACTAAAACTTTGATTAAAGAAAAAAAATATTAATTAATCAGTGTGACTCTTGCTCTGTATTTAATTAATCAGTGTGGAACTGTATCGTTGCGACGTATTGAAAGTTCATGGTATATTCATTTGCTGCACTTTAATTTGTTCTCACTTTCAACACTAGATTGACCTATTGACTGACTTGATGAGTATAAAAGTCTTGCTCTGTATTTAATTTTGTTGAGAATGCAACCTTGGACTTTAGAGTGCTTAAAAAATCTCAAACTCGATCGAAGTTAATTAGTCTAGCCTTGCTAATTCTCTAAATTAGCCTCCAAATTCAGATTCCCATCAAATTTTAGTTGCTTGATGCTCACGTTATCCTGTAGTTCAGAGGAAACTATCAAGAAAGTTCTCATGCAGTCAATTCTACTTCTAGCAAGAATTGAAATGTAGATCATGGCGTTTGCCTTTGACTTGAGTTTTGAAACATTTCTCATTTTCATTTTTCTTTTCGGCCTTTCCTCTATGAGATCTTCTATTCATACCTTTAAATTTGGCATTTGGATCTCCCCACTTAAGTGCATCTCAAATTGAATACTTATTTCAAAATAAAATTAAAATTTAACTAATTTTAGGCTAAATTAGATCTCCAGCATATTAGCTAAACAAAAACTAAACATGACTATAATTTAGCTAAAACTCTAGCTATATTTAGCTAGAGAGGAGAGAAAATTAGATCTCCAGCATATTAGCTAAACAAAAACTAAACATGACTATAATTTAGCTAAAAATCTAGCTATATTTAGCTAGAGAGGAGAGAGAATTTAACTAAACTTAAATTTTAACTTGGGATTCAGTTATTATGCTAGAAGTATAACTCAAAAACTAACTACTTATATTTTAGTTTTAGCTATGAATAGACTTCAAACTTACTTTTAAAGATAACTAATTCGCTATCTACACCTTTTTAATTTTTCCACAATGCCTATCGTCCAATAAAATCAATAAAACCCTTCTATTCATACCTCCAAAAATCAGTAGTTGGACTTCCTTCAATTTTTAAACAATTCACAATACTATATCACCTTGAGACAATTAAGCTAGACAAGAAAAGTAAAACCTCCAGTTGATAGTCAACTCTCTCTGTGATGCCTCTCTCTCTCTCTCTGTCATTTGTAATTTTATAGAGGCTGCTTATGGCCTTGCTTGTAAAAACTATTTCCAGAAAATTTTCGCCGTTTTATAATCTCATGGAGGTTAGATAGTTTATGCTTCTTCTCTACTGAATCAATGAATACAATGACTCCTCCACCCCTTACACACACCACACCAACACCCCCCCCCCCCCCCCCCCCGGTCTTGAGTTTTGAAACATTTCTCATTTTCATTTTTCTTTTCGGCCTTTCCTCTATGAGATCTTCTATTCATACCTTTAAATTTGACATTTGGATCTCCCCACTTAAGTGCATCTCAAATTGAATACTTATTTCAAAATAAAATTAAAATTTAACTAATTTTAGGCTAAATTAGATCTCCAGCATATTAGCTAAACAAAACTAAACATGACTATAATTTAGCTAAAACTCTAGCTATATTTAGCTAGAGAGGAGAGAAAATTAGATCTCCAGCATATTAGCTAAACAAAAACTAAACATGACTATAATTTAGCTAAAAATCTAGCTATATTTAGCTAGAGAGGAGAGAGAATTTAACTAAACTTAAATTTTAACTTGGGATTTAGTTATTATGCTAGAAGTATAACTCAAAAACTAACTACTTATATTTTAGTTTTAGCTATGAATAGACTTCAAACTTACTTTTAAAGATAACTAATTCGCTATCTACACCTTTTTAATTTTTCCATAATGCCTATCGTCTAATAAAATCAATAAAAGCCTTCTATTCATACCTCCAAAAATCAGTAGTTGGACTTCCTTCAATTTTTAAACAATTCACAATACTATATCACCTTGAGACAATTAAGCTAGACAAGAAAAGTAAAACCTCCAGTTGATAGTCAACTCTCTCTGTCATTTGTAATTTTATAGAGGCTGCTTATGGCCTTACTTGTAAAAACTATTTCCAGAAAATTTTCGCCGTTTTATAATCTCATGAAGGTTAGATAGTTTATGCTTCTTCTCTACTGAATCAATGAATACAATGACTCCTCCACCCCTTACACACACCACACCAACACCCCCCCCCCCCCCCCCCCCCCCCCCAGTCTTGTCATATATACTATGTATATAGTAGGACAAAAATTAATTAATCAGTGTGGAATTTCCTATCCTTGAAACTGCATCGTTGTGACATATTGAAAGTTCGTCGTTTTTTCATTTGCTGCACTTTGATTTGTTCTCACTTTCAACACTAAATTGACATATTGATAGACTTGATGAGTAGAAATGTCTTGCTCTGCAATTAATTTTGCTGAGAATGCAACCTTAGACTTTAGAGTGCACCTAAAAAATCTCAAACTCAATCGAGGTTAATTAGTCTAGCCTTACCAATTGTCCAAATTAACCTCCAAATCCAGATTCTTATCAAATTTTAGTTGCTTGATGCTAACGTCATCCCGTAGTTAAGAAGAAACTATTAGGAAAGTTCTCATGCAGTTAGTTCTACTTCTAGCATGAATTGAAATGTAGATCAGGGTGTTTGCCTTTGACTTTCGACTTTTGAAACATTTCTCGTTTTCATTTTTCTTTTGGGCCTTTTTTTTATGAGAGCTGCTATTAATATCTCTAAATTTGGCACTTGAACCTCCCCACTTAAGAGCATCTCAAACTGAATACTTATTTCAAAATCAAATTAAAATTTAACTAACTTTAGGCTAAATTAGATCTCCAACAAATTAGCTAAACAAAAACTACATATAACGATAATTTAGCTAAAAATATAGCCATATTTAGCTAGAGAGGACATAGAATTTAATTAAAACTTAAATTTAACTTGGGATTTAGCTATTTTGCTGAAAGCATAACTCAAAAACTAACTAGTTATACATATTTCAGTTTTTTAGCTATGAAGATAGCTATTATTGTTGGAGATGCTCAATAGACCTCAAACTTACTTTTATAAATAACTAATTTGCTATCTACGCCTCTCTAATTTTCCCACAATGTCCATCATCCAATAAAATCGATAAAAGCCACTTTTTTTTTAGGTTCTATTCATACCTCCAAACGTCAGTAGTTGGACCTCCAATTTTTGAAGATTTCACAATCCTATTTTACCTTGATACAATTAAGCTAAACAAGAAAAGTAAAACCTCTAGTTGGTAGTCGACTCTCTCTCTCTCTCTCTCTCCCCCTCCTATTGTCATTTGTAATTTTATAGAGGTTATACGTTTACGGCCTTGTATGTAAAAACTATTTCCAGAAAATTTTGACCGTTTTATCTCATGATGTTAGATAGTTTATGTTTCTTCTCTACTGAATCAATGAATACAATGACTCTTCACCAACCACCTCCCCCCGGCGCGCGCTCTCGCCTTGTCGTATATATTATGTATACTGTGTGACAACAATTAATTAATCAGTGTGGAATTTCTTGTCCTTGAATTTGCAGAGTTGTGACATATTGAAGTTCTTCGTTTATTCATTTGCATATCTCCTTTGATTTGTTCTCACTTTCAAACACTAAATTGACATATTGATCGACTTGACGAGTAGAAAAGTCTTGCTCTGCATTTAATTTCGTTGAGAATGCAACCTTAGACTTTAGAGTCCACTTAAAAATCTTAGACTCGATCGAGGTTAGTTAGTCTAGCCATGCTAATTGTCCAAATTAGCCCCCAAATCCAGATTCCCATAAAATTTTAGTTGCTTGATGCTCACGTTTTCCCATAGTTAAGAGGAAATATCAGGAGAGTTCCCATGCAGTCAGTTCTACTTCTACCATGAATTGAAATGTAGATCAGGGTGTTAGTCATTGACTTTTGGCTTTTGAAACATATCTCGTTTTCATTTTTCTTTTGGGCCTTTCTTCTATGGGAGCTTCTATTCATACCTCTAAATTTGGCATTTGGACCTCCCCACTTAAGGGCATCTAAAACTGAATACTTATTTCAAAATCAAATTAAAATTTAACTAACTTTAGGCTAAATTAGATCTCCAACAGATCAGTTAAACAAAAACTAAATATAACTATAATTTAGCTAAAAATCTAGCTATACTTAGCTAGAGAGGAGAGATAACTTAACTAAAACTTAAATTTAACTTGAGATTTAATTATTATGCTGGAGTATGACTCAAAAAATTAACTAGTTATATTTCAGTTTTAGTAACTTTTAGCTATGAAAATTGCTATTATTGTTTGAGATGCTCAATTGACCACAAACTTAATTTTATATGTAACCAATTTGCTATCAACACCTCTCTAATTTTCCCACAATGCCCATCGTCCTATAAAATCAATTTGCTATCTACATCCCTCTAATTTTCCCACAATGTTCATGGTCCGAAACTTTGACCTAGATCTCATGGCGAACGCCATTGCTAGCCTTAAGGCAGCCTTCAACCTTTTTGATTTTGCTCGCGTGTCGCTTGGCTCTGCAAGGACTGTGGCGTTGCAGGACAACCATTGGTACATGGTTGGTCACTTGCTTGGACCGAAGGCTAGGTTTCTAGGCTTCAAGGGCACCATATTTACGATATGGCAAGTCAAATCTGAGCTTTCTATCCATGATGTCGGAGATCGTTTATTGTTCCAATTTGATCTTAAAGATGATCGTAATTGAGCTCTTCATGGCGGACCTTGGTTTTATAGGAACACAATGTTGGTGGTTGGTGAATATGATGGTGTAGGTTCGGTGGAGGTCGTCTTGCTGAGGATGATGGAGACCTGGATGGCAGTCAAAGGTTTGTCCGTGGCACTAAGGAACAAGGCAGCGCTGACTTTGGTAGGTTCCTCTATTGGACAGGTGATAAGCTTCAATCAGCTAGCGCTCTGTCGTAAGGAGGAAGAACAACGTATTAGATTGGTTTTTGACACTCGCCGGAGGGTTCGAACCTCAATGCTCTTCAAGTTTTCTTCTTAATTGAACTTGAAATCACCTTGATCTATGACAAGGTAAAAGGCTTCTATAGGGATTGTGGGCTGTTCGAGCACGACAGCTCAAGTTGTGATGGATTGTTGTGAAGGAGAAGGAAGAATTACAAAGCAGGCCACCGCCAGTGGCATTGGCTTGGTTGTCACTCTTTACAAGTAGACCAGATATGATGTCTGGTATAGTTTATGTAACGGCCTAAACTACACCTCACCAGTTTGACCACATCACAATATTGCGGGTCTCTAAAACACAAGCCAAATAGTTCAACTTACATCTTAAGGAACCGCAAGGCATTTTATTTGAAATAACCATCGCTTTTTGAAATTTAAAACTCAAAGTTAAAGTCGAAAGCGTGAAAGACTTTGAGGTGTAAATCATGTAAAGAAATCAATTTCACTTTCTTTGAAGTCATGTTAAAACCACAAGGCAAAAGTAGTGTCAAAGTACAACTCAAACGACATTTTCATGATTAGGTAAAACATGGCTCACTGATCAGACAATCGGAAGACGAACAACTTTGTACAAGGTTTCCAGCTAAACAATAAAGAGTATTGAACGTCACAGAAATAGAAACCTTACTTATGATAACAAATTTCAAAGAGCCTTTGTCTTTGAACATTTATGCAGACCCAGCTTCATCCAGCTCGTTCCCATTCTTATGCACAATACCTACATCCAAAGCTATTGTAGGGGTGAGCTTTCATCCTCGATGCTCAATAAGCACTCAACCCGACTAGGTTTGAAAACTAATTTACTTTACTAGCCAGTATATGAAAACAATGAATATTTGAAAAATGTCAAACACATATTTTCTTGTGACTAAAACCTATGCATGACACTCAAATGAATATAGCCCAAAGTATACCTGATGGCCAGTCCCATAGACTAACTACAAGACCTTACCTCAAATAAAGTAATGACCAAGTAAGCGTAGCGAGAGCATCCACTACCTAGCTACTCTCACATACCGAGTCCATTATTACAATCGAAATACTCGGACGACCGGCATAGCTAATCCTTTGAAGGTTAAAGGGATCGAACACTTGGTAGTCATTGTAACGTCGTGAACTTGAACTTATCGGTTTACTAGTCATTTGGACGATAAACAACCTTTACTTTCATTTTTACTATCGTTTCGGTACTTTTAGTGGCCCTAAAAGTTGACTTTTTGATTGGGTCAAAATTTGAGTAAACTTTCTTTATGAAAATTGTAGAGGATGTTAAACCAAGCGCGTGCATATGTGGTACGTAAAAATCGGAGTTCGTATGAGAAAGTTATGAGTGAAATACGGAAGTTACTGTTCATGGTAAATTAGGTATAAATATTAGAATTTTTACTGTGGTAGGTTTCCAAATCCAGAAGCCCACCCTTTCTCTCTCCTCTCCCCCGAGCTCTCTCTCTTTTTCCCTTTTGGTCTTCTCCTTCTTCCCTTCAATTCACCGCCGTCTGGCCACCAACCGGTGTGCAACCGACCATCCCAGGAGCGCCTCTTCCTCCTCTATACCCTAGTGCCCGTGGGTTATGGCAATTTGGCTGGAAAACCCCAAATCAAAGAAAAAACCCTCACTGTAGTAGTTGGAGGTTTTCCGGTGATTCTTCCAATTCCAGCTGTCTCCGACCACCAAACCGGGTCTAGTAGAAACGCCTTGAGCCATTGACCAACTCCCCTCAAGTTATTAGCTCCAATTCACAGCGTGGAGGATAAATCTAGGAAATTCCCGATTCCAGGGTTTGGAATTTCTAGGTTTTTCTTCACCGGCCAATTTCAACTGTTTCAAGGTAAAATTGGAACTTGTTGTATTTGAGAAAAGTGTTGGGCTTGTTGAGATGTTGTTGTACATAAAATTTGGTGGCCGGAGGTGGAGGTGGCCCCCGGCGAGTGGGGCCCACGCGCTGCCACTGTAGGTGCGGCGTAGGGCAAGTTTTTAATTTTTGTTTTAGCCCATTTAAATCCTATAATTGTTGTAGAACTTGTAGATGTGAATTGGGTTGAAAATTGGAGAAGTTTGGTGTTGATTATCAATTTCCGTAATTTAGAATTCAATTATCGACTTACGAGAATCCGACCGTTGGATATTCGACATCTCTCGATTTTGCCTTGGAACCTTTAAATTAACGAATTGGCATTAGTGGTAAAATGTGGGTTGAATCCAAGAAGAAGTGGAGAGATGATTTATGAAATTTGATTTTGGGAATTGTATTTAATTGTTGAATAGTTATTCACGAAATATAATTGTGTACAGGGCGATGTACCGAGCTATTGCTAGACAAAGGAACTCATATGCGTGATCTCCTAAATAGTACTGTGAGTGGACTTTTGTTTTAAATAATGATGCATGCAATTATTTTCCTGAAATGATGATTGATTTATTTAATTATTTATCGTTTTATTTATGAAGCATAATATTTGGCTTTGGACTATACTTTTTGCATTGTTTTTCCATATGAGTTTCGGAATTGAATTTATTATACTTAAATTTGGACTTATGAATTGTTTTCGGGAACATGAATTGATTTTTCGGAGATTAATTTTGATTTGAGAAATTGATTCATGATATTATTTTTGGATATTGAGTTTTCGATGTTTATCTCCGATATATGATTATTATTTGAAATTTTGATTTATATGATTTTCGATGAATTATTTTTTAGAAGTGATTTCTGGAATTTAATATTATATTTTTTATTCGTTGATTTTGAGATTCTGAAATATTATCGGAGATGAGATTTTCAATGGAATTATAGTTGTTTCAATGGTAGAAACGGGATTGTCATGAGAGCTTCCACTTCCGAGATCCATACCTGCCAACCATGAACAGAGATCAGAGAGAAGACCGAGCTAGCCGGCCTTCGACTCTCCATTGCCTAAGTCATACACATGTAAGAATGTAGACTAGGTAGGAGTAAATGGAGAGTGGTGGCTTACCTTGGGTGAGTGGAGAGACATGTATTTATAGTGTGGGGATGAGCTTGTCACCCCTTTGTTTCCAATGTGGGACTAGCTATGGTCCACCCGATACCACTAGTGTGTGGTATCGGCATCGTGTCTAGGCGCTATCAGTATCTCTTCACGTGGCTAGTAAGCCTTGTGCTTCCTATACTTGTTCTTGAGAGGTATCTATACCAATAAGTCCCCAAGTCCTCGGTCAAGAGTTCTCTTGGGTGGGGAGTTTGTCCATGGTAAAAGTATCGAAAGTGCAAGATGAGTATCCTTGCCACGTGGCTTCTGTACAACCATTACCCTGAGTCCCCAAGTCCCCAGTTAAGAGGAGTCTTGACTGGGGTGGTGATTTGCATTTTCCAAGTAGAACCGAGCAAGCATTCGTTGGACATTTGGCGAAAGTTTCTTCCTTACGGTGACTAGTCCCCTAGTCCCCGAGACCGAGGTAAGAGGGTTTAGACTAGGGTCTACTAGCATATGGCATCAGGTATGCTCGATATAAGGTGTACTAGATACACTTGGCGTTTGTAAGGGTAGCCTTGGCTATATCAGCCCGTTTTTGCATATAACGATAGTAATAAGTTGTCGTGAAGCCGATAATGACTGTAATGAATGTAGCCGATAGTGGCTGTAATGATGTAGCCGATAGTGGCTAGAATGTACTTGGCGATATCGCTATTATTAAGCTTGGCACAACCTTTTGTTTTGCATGTAGTGTCATGTAATCATATAATAGAGAAAGATGAGACAAGGTGATATTATATAATGGGGAGAAACCATAGCGATATGGTATCATGTAATGGAGAAATAAAACATGATGATATCATATGATAGAGATAAAACATGGCGACGTCATATAATAGAGAGAACATGGCAATACCGCGTGTTAGAGAAAGATAACTCATGCCGATATCAGATAATGACATATGGCGATATCACGTGTTGGAGAATGATAACTCATGCTGATATCAGATAATAACATGGCATTTCGCCTTGCTCGCATATCATTAAAGCATGTCGCCTTGATCGCATTTTGTTTAGGCATTTCGCCTTACTTGCATTTCATTTAGGCATTTCGCCTTGATCACATTGAAGCATTGATCATATTGGAGCATTCCGCATTGAAGCATTTCGCATTGATTGCATTGGTGGAGTATCGCGTAGCATTCATTCATTCATTCTTTCATTGACGGAGTATCGCGTAACATTCATTCATTCATTCGTTGGCGTATCGTGTAACATTCATTCATTCACTCGTTGGCGTATCGCGTATCATTCATTCATTCATTCGTTGGCTTATCGCGTATCATTCGTTCATTCATTCTTTCATTGACGGAGTATCGCGTAACATTCATTCATTCATTCGTTGGCGTATCATCTAACATTCATTCATTCACTCGTTGGCGTATCGCGTATCATTCATTCATTCATTCGTTGGCTTATCGCGTATCATTCGTTCATTCATTGGCGTATCGCGTAACATTCATTCAGTTGTTGGAGTATCGTGTAACATTCATTCATTGGCATAGCACGTAAAATTCATTCATTCGTTCGTTGGTGTATCACGTATCATTCATTCATTTGTTCGTTGGCGTATCGCGTAACTTTCATTCATTGGCTCGTTGGCGTATCGCGTATCATTCATTCATTCGTTCGTTGACATATCGCATGACATTCATTCGTTGGCGTATCACGTATCATTCATTCATTCACTCATTGGCGGAGTGTCGCGTAACATTCGTTAATTCATTCATTGGCGTATCGCGTATCATTCATTCATTCATTCATTGGATCGTACCTGGTAACGCAAGGGTTTGCGAGGGACAGCACTTTGCTGTGTCAGCGAGACCGGCCGTGGGCGATATCGCATTAACATTCATTCGTTCATTGGTGTATCGCGTAACATTCGTTTATTCATTCATTGGATCGCACTTGGCAACCCAAGGGTTCATGACGGACAGCACTTCGCTGTGTCAGCGAGACCGGCCGTGGGCGATATCGCATTAACATTCCTTCATTCATTCTTTGGCGTATCGCATAACATTTATTCATTCGTTCGTTGGCGTCTCGCGTATCATTCATTCAGTTGTTCGTTGGCGTATTACGTTTAAGCATTTCACATTGATTGCATTGGCAATGCAAGGGTTTGCGAGTTATAGCACATATAGTGCTATATCAGCATAACCATGCCTTTAGCGATATTGAATTATGTAGCCATTTCAGCTTGTTCGCGTTAATCATATTAGAGCATTTCGAATTGATCGACATTTATTTGGCGTGATGTATCACGTATTAGCATTGATTGGCATATCTCGTAACATTCATTCATTGGCGTATCGCGTAACATTCATTCGTTTATTCATGCGTTGCCGTATCGCGTAACATTCATTCATTGGCAGCATCACGTTTAAGCATTTAGCATTGATCGCGTTGGCAATACAAGGGTTTGCGAGTGATAGCACGTATAGTGTTATATCAGCACAACCATGCCTTTAGCGAGATTGAATTGTATCGCCATTTCAGCTTGTTCACGTTAGGCAAGAGTTTAGGATTGCGATACAACTTGCCCATGCCTTTAGCGATATTTAAGAGAGGGATAAGAAATGGCGATATCGAGCCAATTTCATTGAAAATTGCCAAAGGCAGTGAGAATACACCGCGATCATGGGTGAAGACATTGTGATTATGGGAGAATATGTGGTGGCCATCCGAAAATATATGGCGATCATTGGAGAATACATTGAGATCGTTGGAGAACACATTGCACTCGTTGGAGAATACATTGAGATCATTGGAGAACACATTGCGCTTGTTGGAGAATATATTGAGATCATTGGAGAATTGGTAGAATCCCAGAGGGGCAGGGTTGTAAGAGTGTAGTCCCGAGTGTCGCTAGGGCACGTTCGGGGAGTTGAGAGTGCCTGTTAGGCCACAAGCGTGAAGCTAAGGTATGAGTTAGTATATGGCGCTGAGGCATGGCGAGTGTGTCCTTCGAAATATGGTGAGTATGCCACATGCAGATATAGCGGATGTAGGTCATCTAAGACATGGGTGAGATGTTGCGGGAGCATGAATAGCATATCTCAAAGCTTGTATGTGACATCACTGGGGTCTAGATAAGATATCGTTGAAGATATCGTTGAAGCGTGGAGAACATATCGGTGAAGGATATATCGTTGATGCATAGATGACGCGCTGAAGCATAGGTGAGATACTACTGGAGCATAGATGAGATACGATTGAAGCATAAGTGATACTACTAAAACATAGAGAAGATACCGCTGATCTGTAGATAATATACTGCTGAGGTGTGGCGAGTATAGGTCATTGATGCATAGATAACAGACTGCTGAAGCATATATAAGATGTTGCTGAAGCATGGCGAGTATGTCGCTGAAGCATGGCGAGTACGCCGTTTAAGCATGTCAAGAATGTGCCACTGAGGCATGACGAATATGGTACTAAAACATGGCGAGTGTATCGTTGAAGGATAGCGAGTATGTCACTAAAACATGGTGAGTATAGCATGGCGATATGTCGCTGAAGCATGGAGGGGATGTACCATCCACGCATAGTAGGTAGGGTGTGCAAGTCCCCACAGTATCGGGAACATTGACCATGGTGAGTGTATACCATTTAGGCATGGCGAATATATCCCATTCAGGCATGGCGAGTACGATGCATAAGTCCCCCAGTATCGAGAACGTTTACCATGGCGAGAGTACGCCACTTAAGCATGGCGAGTATGGTGTACAAGTCCCCCCAGTATCAGGAACATTTATCATGGCGAGTGTATGCCATTCATGTATGGAGAGTGTATGCCATTTAAGTATGGCGAGTATGGTGTACAAGTCCCCCCAGTATTGGGAACATTTATCATGGAGAGTGTATTTCATTCAGACATGGCGAGTGTATTCCATTGTAGCATGGTGAGAATGTGCCACTGTAGCATGGAGAGTATGTGTCATTTAAGGCATGGAGGGTAGGACGTACAAGTCCCCCAAATATCGAGACTATTTATATTGGAAAGAGCGAAGGCTACTCTCGCTAGTGGGATTTCATGTAGATATGAGCAATAGAGGTGCTAAGCATGTAGCAGTATGTGGGCAAGTATCGCAAGTGTATACGTAGTAATGTATTCAAGATAAAAGTATGGCATGTGTGTTTAGCATGTAATCACAGTGGAGATGCTAATAACATTGTGCATTTTAGTCATGTTTGAGAATCATGGAGACATGTAAACATTGCATCAACATTTAAGGCATAGTAAATATGCTATTAAAATTATTGCATTTTGTAGGCATGCTTAGATTGTAGTAATCAATGAAGCATGTGAAGTATAGCATTAGCTCAAATTAAAAAAGTGTAGAGGAGAACTTATCTGGAACCATTCATATGTGGTGTAAGTTTGATAAGAATATTGAAGTTGTCCATGCGTAAGACTTTATCTTGGCCAGGAGCGCCAGTAGCTCATTGATACGTCCAAAATAGACGCTCAACTTAACCCTGGAAAATGTAGTTGTTAGTATATAATAAGTAAAGATCGTTCAAGTCGGGGATTGAGGGTACACAAGTAATTACATAAAGAATCAAAGTATGAATGTAAGTATGTACGAAAGTAATGAAAGAATGTATGAACAGTAAATTATAAAAAGGGGGGGTTTTGGGTTTTGTAACGCATAAATTAAAGTAAAATATATAAATAATGCGGGATTTACAATGATATGAATGAAGATGTTAGAGATTCGGAAATCCACCACCAAAATATGCTCAAGACAAATTTGTTATCCTAGTTTCAATTACCAAGTCATGAAAAGGTTTCAATCAAGAACAAACCCGAATGCACTGCATAAGTTCTTATTACTTCCTTAGATTACTTAAGCAAGATGAACGCACCATTACTAAGCCTTTAGAATAAACAATCAAGGTATAGAACGCTATCCTATCAACAATTTATTCTAAGCATTAATCACATGTGGAAGTTTGATCGAAACCAGTGTTCTAAAAAACGGCCGCCTAGGCCCTAGGCGGCAGGAGACCGAGGCGACTAATGGAAAATCGGAAGCCTTAGGCGGATAGGATTTAGGCGGCCGCCTAGGAGGCTTGGGCGTCCGCCTGGGCGCTCTGGGAGGTCTGGGCGGCTGGGCGGTTTTCTCCTCTCTTTTTTTTTTTTTTTTTCCTCTTTCCCGAAACCACATCAGTGAGATTTCTGGAGATGGAAGCTCCGGCGTTGGCATCGGACACAGAAAGTGTGGGTATTGTTGCAGTGCTTGCCAAAGCTACCAGTTCCTTTTCCCTATTTAGATTTCAAGAACTCAGTTACAAATCTATATGTGTTTATGATCAAGCTAGAAATTGAGATAGAAAAAAAGAGAGGGAAAGGGAAGGGGGGAGGGAGGGAGGGAGGGGGGGAGAGAGAGAGAGAGAGAGAGAGAGAGAGAGAGAGAGAGAGAGAGAGAGAGAGAGAGAGAGAGAGAGAGAGAGAGAGAGAGAGAGAGAGAGAGAGAGAGAGAGAGACCATTTCGTTGTTTGGCTGCTCCAGAAACGTAAATTTGGAGGGGGTTGTGTGTGCGGTAGTGTGGGAGAACTGATGGAGAAGAAGCTAGCAGTATAAATGAGATTAGGGTTTCCCTTGGAATTTTGTGTTAAATAGACCAAATTGGCCCTTAAGCGGGCTGGGTTCTATAGGCTCTGATGAAGGCCACTTGATTATTAGGCTGCAGAAAAACAAAACGATCATCAGCTAAAAGGCCTCTATAATTAGTGCTAGTTAATGGTCTGTTAGGATTCTTTTAATGGCCCATAATTTAGGATTCTTTTAAAATTTGAAAATTCTAGGTACAATTTTATTATTCTTTGAGTCTTAATAAGCTTATATATTTTTAATTACATAAATAAAAGCTATAAAACTAAAATAAAATTTCAAAAATTCAAAATCGCCTAGCGGCCTGGGCGCTCCTCCCCAGCCCACCGCCCGACTAGCGCCTAGCGATTTTTCGAACCTTGATCGAAACAAGTATTCAAAACTAATATGGAACGCCTACCTAGCATGCAATCATTTTTATTTGGTTTCACCTACTGTCCTATAGTTTTTACTATCATTGAAATAAGCATTATTAACCGTTTAGGAGATTAAAATACCTATTTCTAGCCCCACTCACATGATCATAATATTTTATGTGCGCATTCATAAAACATAAACATGCAAGAGTTATCTGTAAACCAAAACCAAATAAACAAATTCACAACAAAGTAGTTTCAAAACTAAGAATCAAAACAATGTCAAAAACATGTCTTAGGGCTTCAAACCTCGCCCCTAACAAAAGTAATTTAGTTATACATTGTAGCAATATAACATAGTATAATAAAATAGGAAACAATAAAAAAGATGGTGGTGGAGGAACAAGAAAGAGAGGTAGAAGAGAAGGTGGAAGGTGCGGTTCTTTTCATTGTGTTGCAAAGACTCTTCATATAGGAGATACACAACCCTAGTTTCCTTATTCAACTCTGCTTGTAATTTGCTTGAAGTTTCCTTCGATTGATGCAAACTTTAATTACTTTCAGGCCAATAAAATAATTTCATGTCATCAAGATTGAGTCATCATCCCCAATTCGTATCCAAGTATGATTGGGAAAGCATTTGGACGTCATAGACTCTAGAATCTTCATGTAAATATAAATTTCCGTCAAAAACCAGATTCACGCGCAGCCTGACCTTCCTATACTAAATCGGCCATAACTTCTTCTAGAAAAATGATATCGACGAACCGTAAAAAGCTGTGAAAACTAGACATCTGAGGTTTTTCAACAATATAAAGATCATTATATAGTTCGTTTTGAGCTGCTCTCAGTGCTCTGTCGAAGTTGACTGATCTGCACAGGCTGATTTCCTGATTTCGCCTTTCATGCGTCTTTTCTCCTTTATTTTCTCCTATACTCCACAAGAATCCTAAAACAATAAAACAAACATTAATACTTTCTATTAAGAGAAATAGCGTGACAAAATACAAGGAAATATTTATATAAATATCACACATTATGCTCCTATCACTCATTTGGCATTATTTTGTATATAATGTATCTCGTAAGGTGATGGTACCTTCTCAGAAAAAGAATAAGTGAGTAGTACTAGATTTGCATAGTCTGATTATGCCTTTGATTGACTAATTTTGTGCAATAGCCACTTTTTATGTCAAAATGCAATTGTTGCTTTGTCAAGTGCTTACTATGAGTACATGTTTATGCGTGACATTAATTGCTAACCACATGCTTCAAGTAGTCAAAAACTTTTGAGCATATATTCCTTGCATGTTCGCCTCAAGGGAGTTTGATTGCAGAGTATGCATGTATCAACATCATTTATATTAATTAACAGATGTAGTCATGAGGAGCATGTGCAGCCATAGACAGTTATGGCTATTATATGAATCTGAAGATGAATATAGCAAATCATGCATGAAGAGCATATAGAGTAGTGATATAAATATGTCAAAGAACTAATGCGGTGGATACACGCCATTAGGTTATAGATGTAGAGTATGTGTGTGTTGTGCAGGCTTTAGAGCATGCTGATGATCATATTTAATTGGGTAAGCACATGCGCTCCAATTATATAATTGGATAACCACGTAGTTTCCGAGACCAGTCGTATCTTTGGTCACCGAGACCCATCATATATATAAAAGGATAAGTATGTTCATGTGATTTACAACTGTTAAGGTAGTGTGTAAGAGCACTTAACTCGACTTGTAGATTCCTTAATTCATGGTGAGGTTATTGCCTTTCGTGCGGTAGGATCACAGCAAGTTACTGGTGCTTCAAGAAGGCAGCTCGCAGCCTTGAAGGTAGAAGATGCAGGGTGTCCATATGAATTGTCTAGGTGTCAAGAAGGATCCTCCCTTGTTTCTATGCAGGTTTGTGCATATTGATTACTTGGTTGACCAAGAGAGATGTGCACGCATTGGTAATGTTTGCAGCTGCTGTTGCTGCACAATTGAGTGTCCGTAGCATGGGTGTCCATAACAGAACCTCTTTTTTTCTTGTCTCGGTTGCTACCACGAGTGCAAAGCCGAAATTCCTTGTCTTCTCTCATACATTGTTCTCCCTTCGAAGAAGTGACAAATTTGAACTCAGCTTGGTTTACATTGTACTTCCGAGCTTCAATTCAGAGGTTGGAGGACTATCGGTGACTTTCATTGGGACGAGCGATACCGAGAATATAATTGGGAGAGATGAGCGATACCGAGTCAAAGAGATGAGTCACCCAGTTATAATTCCTGCAGTTGTAATGTCGAGAGTTTGGAGTGGACAGTAAGTTGCAAGTAGTGCTGCGATACTGAGTGAAGAGTTGCAACCCCGAGAGCACCCTCAGATAGACAAGGGTTGCGATACCGAGTTGTACATGCCGAAAGCATATTAGGACCAGCTCCGGGAGTTGCAATACCGAGTTGGAGTGGTGAGAGATACACAATTGCTTTTGCCATGAGTATGCAAGAATGCAATGGAGGATCCTTCTTGTTGATGACAATGAACCAAACAAGTATATTGTGGAGTACTTTGGTGGTCATTAGATATTGACTGAAACAATGAACCATTGGGGAGAAGCAATTAAGTATTGTGGTGCCAACAAGTTTGTGTACAGATAATATCTTATGCATGGGTATCAATTGAATGAGCAGTCATGAAGAGGTAATTATGAATGATTGCCT
Source organism: Rosa chinensis (assembly GCF_002994745.2). Taxonomy (NCBI): domain Eukaryota; kingdom Viridiplantae; phylum Streptophyta; class Magnoliopsida; order Rosales; family Rosaceae; genus Rosa; species Rosa chinensis. The sequence goes on from NC_037092.1 coordinate 58,741,254, forward strand.
CATGCATGTTAACAGGTGGGTGCAAGTATGAACATATATTACAAGTGTGGCTTTGTGTAGTAAGCACACGTACGTAGCAACTAGGCATGTGTATTGCATGATTGACTCTCACGATTCTGTGAGTCAAAATAGAGAATAGATAGAGTAACTATTGGTTTTGAAGACTTAGCTCAGTGGTTAGTTGTATTAGGCGGTGTCCTCGGCTTGAGACAAGGTCTTGAGCCCGGATTCAGACTCCATAGAAAATTGCAATGGGTGAGAGTGGGATGCTCGGAGAAGAGCATAAAACCATATCCAGATTTGCTCAAGTAGTGATGACTTGCTCTCAGGGCCAACAATCAGATCATGAAAGAGAGACGGTAGGCATGGCAGTATGGCAGGTCGTTGTTACTGGGTGTACTGAGCAGATCATCATCCTCTTTTTTTTCTTTTTTTTTTTGCTGAGTGAATCCATTCATTTTCAATACATGGTGCAAGACGAGGTCGAGAGCGAGGGTCACTGGGATTCCGAGACCGAGATGGGTTTTGTCATCAGTGGGTACGTGGCGTAAACAGCGAGACCGAGCCATCCCCAATCCTGTTGGCTGTTGCGATACCGAGATGGGTATTATGGTGATACCAAAGTCCTGCTGCGAGACTGGGTTCAAGCCTTAAAGAAGTCTCTGGGTGTCGAGACCGAGTTCGGGGCTCAAAGCAGATGTTTGTTTGAGTATTGAAATCGACACCGACAGGCGCTCTTCTGAGACCAAGTTTGGGTGTTGGCCGATACGGGTTACCTCACCGTTCATTAATTGTTCTTCCGATACCGAGATATTGGGTTGCCGACACTGATATGAGGGGCTGGTGGAAATCGAACTCTAGATATGAGACCACGTTCGAGGTACCGGCGAAACTCAACACCATGGAGATTCCGATTCCGATTCAGATTAAAGCTTTCGCAGCAATTGAAGCGGTCGTACAATTTTAAATCTCAGTGTGGGAGAAGTGAGAGAGTGCTTTGGTTGTGATCTGCGTTCGTCTTTGCCTCAGCTCTGAGTAGTCATGGAACCCCCGAGTTTGTTATTGTTGGTGGGTAGCTCGGGGTTCGTCGAGCCAGAAAGAGAAGATATTAGATTTAGTTTCTCTCTCATTTCCCTCTGTCACCAATCAACCCGACCCAGAATCTTATAGATTGAGAAAATTAACAGTGCCGGGAAGTGAGTGGTGACACCCTGGAGATCGAGGAAAGAGGAGCTTTTGCTGATGTTGTATGTAGAAATTGAATGGATGGAGAAGAGAAAGCTCGATCTGGTGCCCAGATATGGGTGTCCAGATCAATTGTGTGCCTGCGCGTGAGCCTCTTTTTTGGCGTCGGCGGGTGGCGGAAGCCGGGTTGGGACTCGTCCAACGCTGGGAAGTCTGATGTTGGTAGAGGTGAGGCTTGGGGCTGCCCAGAGATCCATTGATGGAGGAGAGAGAGAAACCCAGATCCAGTTTCTCTCTCCTCGAAGTTCTTTGTAAAGTTGAAACCCAGCAACTCAAATTTTTTGATTTTGCAAAACCCAGGATCCTTTGACGTTTGAATGAGTTTGTGTGAGAGAGGTGAGCTGGTAGAGGTCAGTTATGGAGGAGAGAGAGAATCCCAGATCTACTTTCTCTCTCCTCAAAGCTCTCTGTAAATGGATCCCAGAAGCTGGAAATTTTGATTCTCATGTGCTGGAGATGAAAATCAAGGAGAATATGTGAAGAATATGAACGCTTGATGTGTGCAGAGAGCTCTGAGATGAGGAAGAAAATTGAGTGTCGGAGAAAAATTTCTGTGAGGTGTTGGAATTTGCTCATGGTGAGCTAGTGGCACCACCAGAGGGCTCATTCTAGCGCCAAATGTTTCAGTGGTAGAAACGGGGTTGTTGTGAGAGCTTCTACTTTCGAGATCCATACCTGCCAACCATGAACAGAGGTCAAAGGGAATACCAGGTTAGCCGGCCTTCGACCCTCCGATGCTTAAGTCAGATACATGTAAGAATGTAAACTAGGTATGAGTAAATAGAGAGTGGCGGCTTACCTTAAGGGTGAGTAAAGAAACATGTATTTATAGTGTGGGGATGGGCTTGTCACCCCTTTGTTCCAATATGGGACTAGCTCCCCTTTGTTTCCAATATGGGACTAGCTATGGTCCACCCAATACCACTAGTGTGTGGTATCGGCATCGTGTCTAGGCGCTATTGGTATCGCTTTACGTGGCTAGTGAGCCTTGTGCTTCCAATACTTGTGCCTGAGAGATATCTATACCAACAATAGTGATAGATTATCTCTCGCCTATTTTTTATAAATTTGAGAATATTTTGGCGTGCGGGGCCACGTCACTGGATTATACTTCATTTAAAGAAGTGAGAAAGTATTCAAGTTTGTTTCATTTAAATTATTTTGATTATTTATTTTTGTCCACTCACACTAACGTGTTTTCAATACTTTTCCCTTGGACCCTTCGGTTTCAAATGCCCAGTTTGCAGGTTAGGTTAGTTGAGGTTGGGCGTACATGGAGTTGAGGCATAGTCAACAACACAACTCCCGCGTATCCATTTTATCCATGTTTTGCTTACTTACCTTTCATTCTAGAATTGCTCTGATAACCTGTGGGATGAATGTATTAAGTTGAGATTTGTACTTGTAAATAATTGGGAGATGTTGAGATTTGGAGAGCATGGTGGCTCCAGAAGAATAAGGATGGATGGTTTAGAAGTGTAAAATTTCTTTCTACAGGTTTTGGGTAGTCCACTTTTTAGGGAAAGTTCCACCAAATTTTTGGTAGAATTTCTTCTCAGGTGGGTCCCTCATGGCTACTTCTGATTTCAGGGTGAAATTCGGGGCGGGTCTTGTCAGTCAGTGTCACCCTTCGCCTCTCAAGCCATCACAATTACTCACAATACGCAAGGAATGATTATCATATGTTACATTTTAAATCACAACCAAACCATGCAATTCATCATGCATCATTTATTTATATATTATATACGAAAGCCACCAATCATTCAATCAAGGAGAGTTCTAAATCCCCACCTAGTATTCTTGGAATTTGAGCCTCTACTCCATGATGCTAAGCAACCACCACCACAACTTGAAAACTCGGGCAACTGGAGTTTTGTCTGACGAATCCAATCTTAATTTTATTTCCTTAAGAAACTTATTTTCAAGCTCATTCATGCTTAGGACATAACTACTTAAATGTCCGATTGAACAAATTTCATGCCACATTCTCTGAATGACATCTTGTTTGAATTTAGTTAGAATATTTCAAAATAAATACCAGCTATATTTGAAACCTCCATTAGACATTTAATTGCAAATGACAATAGTCATTAACTCTCTTTGATTGTGATTGACACAAAGATTTCATCAGTTTACTCATATATCATTCATTTGTTCAAGGTCTGCAATTATGGTGGTTCTTTATTTGCTTTCTTCCGTTTTGGTTTACTCATCAATGTCAAGATATATATTGTCTTTCTGTTAGTTACAGATTTTAAATGTCATTCCTATTTTGACATTTTGATTCTTCCTAATCAATGTCATAATATTCCTTTCGGTTACATAAGTTACATAGCTTAATTGCTATTGTTAAATTATCATCGCATTGATCATTCCTGCCATATATATAATCCCTAGCTTTCCAAATAAAAAGACGCAACAGAAATTCAATATCCTTTGTTACCTTTCCGAGCACAAAGTATTCATGTATTTCCTTTAATTTATCTATTCGATTAAAAGAAAGTTTCAAGCTGTTCGATACGATCCGAGTACTGTGAGTGTACACCTACAAGGATCGAGGTTGTTGTACCCTGGAGGGTAGGGTGCCACAAACCTGCTACACCGAGACATTGTCTCCGAGGGGCGAAATCTACTCTTAAGGGCAGTGTTCACACGCCTCAACCTTAAACTCTTTCTGAAATAATCATTGGGTGGCGACTCGTAAATCTAAAAGATAAGTGTTGATATTCTATTTTCAGCTTATTATGACATTAATGTGATTATATTTATTTACTAATAAAATATTGTATTTGTGGAATTTTGTAGGAAACGAAATCTGATGACGAAAATAACATCTATCAACCAAATTTCCAACAATCTTAAGAGTAGATTTCCGTTGGTGGATGTTTCCTTGTGGAATGCGTAGACATGAAGATAAGTCATTTCTCTTCACCACTTTATTGGTTTATATTTTCAACATGCTTATTATGGGTTTGAAGAGTTCCAAAAGTAGTATTGATTTTTGAAAGTCTTTTCACCGAAACCTAAAACAATTACTCTTTGTTTATTGCTGCATTATATTGGAAAATTATGTTCTAAACTTCTACCATGACAATTATTCTTTGCATTTAATTTGTGTGGTTGTCAATTTTGATTGCTAATGATTTTTCAATTGGCATTTAAATGTTGATTCTATAATGTACATTTTTGGGTTAGTAATGCATGGTGTAATGATAATTTAAGTTGTGTACAACTATTAATTTTAGTTTAATTTGCATTCACTTCGTTGTTCAATGCATTATGTAACTTAAAAACTAACCGTTTTGAACATTTACTTTTCTATATCAATAGTTATATACAATATCGTTTTTCTATTTTCGTACCATTTATTGTGCATCATGAATTGCTATTAACCTTATGGTTTAGCCTATTTTCTATGCATTAAAATATTCTTTACCATTATAACTCGAAAATTTATTTCTATGCATTAAAATATTTTTTACTGTTATAACTCGAAAAGTTATTCCTTGGTGTTTCCTTCGGATTATTGTTTCTTCGGAAATAATAAAGTTGTTGTCTCTCAATATTTCCGTTGCCTCTTGATTAAGATGATGTCTTGGTTGCCTGAAAAATAAATGTGTTATCATGAATAATGCATTGAGAAATTATTTTGTCAATTTTACATTGACGGTTGCCTATTGTAATTTGATGCCTCATAATATAAATGTCCCCACGGTTAATGCCTTCGAAAAGGAAAAATAATAATGTTGCCTTAAAGTTTGGTTACAAGTAATAAGGGTTGCCACATTTACATCTTAAATAATGAATCGGACCTATCCTATGGATTAGGTATAACGGTTGCCTCGATACTTTAATAGTAATGAATATGGTTGCCTTGAGAATTTGGTTACCAAGAAAATAGTTGCCTGATTTTATATTATCGGTGCTTTCGGATATAATGCAGAGACAACAAGTCTCTGAACATGGTTCCCTAGCCATATTTGCTCAGATGATTAGCTGCATATGCTGCCTTAAGTTTGGGCTGCCTTTCGAATTTTCGTTGCCTTTCGGTCAATGTTGCTTCAAAACAAATAAAAATATGCAGTTTTTTCATTGACACCTCGATATTGTCCCTTATGCTGACGCCTTGAAAAACTATCTCATTGATTGCTACCTTCGGTTTATGCTTTGAGAAAATAGACATTCAATGTATCTTCACAATCAAATTTAATTTTGATCAAGAAGTAAGAGACACTTGATGGCTACAAATATGGGGGTGACTAAAGTATCCAAAGTCACGAAATATGATACATAATGTTGCCTACTAAATTCTCAAGTCCTTGATTGGCGAAGATTCGTTGAGTAAATATATATGGCTTAATATTATCTTGCCTATATTTATGAGCCTAAGGCTAATTCAGACATAGTCAAAAATGTGGGGGTCAAGGAAAGACAAGAAAAAATAGGCTCTTATATCTAAGTGAGATTGGATAACTAAAAATCCAATAAAGATCACTTATTGTTGAGATTATTCAATAAGATGTATACGTCAGAGTTGATTTTGGCCAATACTCTGACAAAACCACAAGGCTAAAGGCCAAATCTAGTGGTTAATACATCGAGGGGGATAGAGCTTATGCCTATAGACAAAGATCAAGAATGATGGTAACCCAACCTATGTGATTGGAGATCTCATGAAGTAGGTTCATATGGGTAAGAACAAGTCACTTGTTGGTCAGTGTTGCACTATCAAATAAAACTATTGATGGTCCCTCCCTATGGTGTAAATAAATAGTGCTTGAACTGTAATGTGTAAGGTTGAACAAATGTTCTTAATGAGTTTTATAGCCCAAAAATTTGGGTAGTGTGTTTGTTTGCAGTACACACTTGATGGATTCACCTATATGGATGTGGAAGTGGGGCCACTTCCTATGAGAGCAAGGCATACTCTCTAAAGCATTCATGAATATCCAGGTAGGGCGCATGGCCTATTCGCGCCACCTCGCTTCGAACAGCTTGATCAGAGAGTTAATGTGGATAGTTAGTTGTCTGATTCACAATTAGAAATTTTGGTTCATAGAAAATTTTATTTTCACCAAGGTTTCGTGGGTCACGACTAATTTGTCCTATGGCTGGTTCATAGTCCAAAAGACACCAGTTCTGATGCATTGATTCTCACTTTCTTTTGGTATTCCTTATCACTACAACAGAAAACCTCATTTACGAGGAACTTATTCCTCGCTGAAAACTGACATTTCGTCGCTGTAGTTTTTCTGCGAGGAAATTTTTTTTGTCTTCAATTCGTCGGAGAATGCTCGTCAAGAAAAGCTTCAGTGACAAAAAAATAATTTCCTCGCCAAACTCGTTTCGCGATGAAATTAATTTGTCTCGTTGTTATTCTTTAGCGACATTTTTTTTCCTCACCCAAACTCATATTTTTTTCTCGTTAAAAAAGTTCAAGGATTAGAAAATAGTCGTTAAATATATTTTTCGACAGACTAAATTTCGTCGCTAAATTAATTATTTTCTCGCTAAAAATAATTAATAATTTAAAAACTATAAATAATAAAAAAAATTAAACTCCAGTTTTTGGGACGAAAATCTTTTCGTTGTTATAAATAGCTTTGGGCGAGGAAGTTTTTCCTAGTTATAAACTGTTTTCAGCGAGTAAATTTTATTTCATCGTAACATGTATCCTTCAGCAAGAAAAAATTTTCTCGCTAAAGATACTCAACAACGAGGAAAGCTTTTTTTCATCAGTATAAGATCTAAAGTCTATAGCAGGGAAATATTCTTTTTGTTGCTGTTGTCTACTTATTACAATAGGACCTGTTGGCGATACATATCAATTATTTTATTTCACAAAGAGGATTCTTATTCAAGACTAGTTAAACATTCAACAAAATAATATAGGAAATAAAAGCACATAGCAAGGATTTTGGAACAAAAGAAACTTATATTGCAGCAAACATGGTTTACATATGGTCTATAGTACACAACTCTCTTGGTAGTTCATCATGCTCAGACTTGAAGGAAACGATCCAAACCTATATTTCAATGGCAAAAGTACATTGTGGACCAAATTTGCAGCAATTTGATCTTCGTCAAGGGAAAGAATGCTGAAGTTGGATACAGTAGCAACATCTTTACTCTTGTCAAATTTGCAGGTGCCGCGATCAGTCCCACTGTTTTTAAGGGTAGTCCTTCTCTTGCTCCAAACCACCAGCCTTGACTTAGTCCACCAGTATAGCCTGAGTCACATGAACCGTATTCTTCTGGATCACACTGCAAAATGTACAGGCTCATAAGATAATGCCATGCCATCATAGCAATCAAGTCAACTATAGTGCATCATGAATCCATTAGAGATAAGAAAGCAACCAACTGCCTAAACAAACACAGATTCTACCACCAGTACTGAAAACTTTGCAGATATTACAAAATGAATGCATGTGAATCCTACTTGAAATCCCAATAGACATAAAAAAAAATTTAAAAAAAAGAAAAAGAAAAAGAAGCACCTAAGTCCTAACAAACAGGGTTACGAAACAAACAGGATTACGAGGAGACTCATAATTAAGCAGGAAAAGGATATACAAAAAAACCATCTCAATCAACATTATGCTTTCTATTTGATCTTCGTATGCAGAGTGCAGATAAAAACTTCAAAAAAGTAAGTAATTCCAACCAACTTAAAATATGTAATGTCAAAATGTACACTCACTCAACCATCTGGAAAAGTTCAATATCTTGAAGTAAAGATACATCGTAGATCTACTTAATATTCCATCAGCAACATACTAATATATACACGACGGAGATTCAGATTCTACCACTGCCGAATTAGCTAGGATTAAAGCCTTAAACTCAGTTAAGAAATTAGCTAAAGCTTTAGCCTTTAGGTTTCGCGGATAAAAAGTTCAATACTTTTAAGGATAAACATATATAAGATTGTAAATTATGAGCAAACCTCATATCACAGTCCACAAGCTGCTGCTCACTGAGACTCACAAGCTCCCCTGTTGTCAAATAATGATCTCCTTCCAGTGCAAGCTCCCCTTATCTACAAGTAATAAATCATCCTAGTATGTGATTCTTGTTCCTTCAATCAGTGTGAATTGATCGAGGTAAAACAATATTGTGCTGTGTAATTTGGTAGGAAAAGAATAAGGAGTGATCTTTGGCACTGATGAGTGCATGAACAATCAAAGGATGCATAGGTCAAAACTTAAACAAAATAGAAGTCAAAAAGCTTAAGAATAAACAATGAACGCCAACTTAATTGAGAATATATGATATATAATATGAAATAATCACAAACAAAAAAGAAACCAATTCTTTCTCTCTACTCCTATTCTAGTTCAAATGGGCGTGTCAAGTCCTAAACCGATAATGTCACTGAGAATTAACCCACCAAAATACCAAATCACCCAAACTACACCAATATCCGAAAACCCAAAATTCAGGTGTGGGAATGTAAACTGACCTTGTGGAAGTTGAGACTCCAACCTAAAATGTGGAACCGAAATATGGCAGCACTATTGTGGAATGGACAAGTGTGAGTCTATTTCTCCAATGCCCTCTTTCGACCTCGAGACCTACTAGATAGAAACATGCTGAAATTTGGATACTTCCCAGCCGCTTCTTGTTTTGAGAGCTTGTCCCGAAGCTCTCTTAGTTTAGCCTTCTTTAAATTCAAGACCCCAAGAAACTAGAAAAAGGGAAGAAGTCAGTCAAGGTCTTCAAGACAAAATTGCAGAAAACTACTCAAAATTGCATAAAACTACTCAAAGTATTTGATTCCCAGAAAAAACAATAATTCCAGCCAATTAAATGTTTGATCAAATTGTAATTCTGACGCACATTTGGAAGAGTTAAGTAATTAGTTCAAAACCAAGGAATATTTACCAAACAATTTCTCCTAGTGCTTAAGTATCCTATCCATCCAACTCGTTAGACATGAAGAAGTCTTTAACTTCAATGATTATAAAAGAGTAAAAAAGAAATTGACAAGACAACAGCTCAATGTAATATCTTCAACATGGCACCAAATGCAGCATTAGGGTTTTCATCTACAAGCATTATTTATCATCTGATTAAACACTAGACTCAGAACCATTGCCAGAACATTCTTCATGACTCATGTGGGAAAACAAGTTTCGTGATGATGTGGTGATTTTTAGCTGTTTTATATGGCAGGAGAAGTTTGAAGCTCTCTCTCTCTCTCTCTCTATATATATATATATATATATATATATATATAATAAATAAACATTTTGAAAACACACAGAGAGAAATCAATGAACAAATCATAGATATGAAAAACTTAAGCTACACCTTTGCATAAACTGCGGATTCAAACTCCATCTTCTCATTGGCAATCTTTTCACTCTGTGTTAGACACTTCTCAGCTTCCACTTTCAACCTTTCAAATGATTTGAGTTTTTCTCACAACTTCTTCCTATACAGACAGACATACACTAGCATGAATGAGACAAACAAAACAGTTGCACTCTCAAATGTACAAGCAGTACAACACTGACTCGAATATGAAAGAACTTCACAAACAGAAGAAACCTCAATTAGTTACTTCTTAAGAGTTTGCCACACCAGGAGCCAACTTAGTATATTGATTCTTATCACTATCCCCATGACTGGTGAGAGATATTCTCCAAAGTATCATGTTACATGAAGAGAAGTCGTCAACTACTAACAAAAAAATCTCCTTTATGATTGATCTTGCCACCTCTTCCCAGGAAAATTGGGAGTCTATATTTAAGCTTTTGTTGAAACATTTATCTCCTAGGCAATATAAATCAGCATATCTGAGGTTAACAAACTCAGTCTAATGTAGCATACTAGCATTAACTTCTCCCCTAAACCCGATGCATCATAAGTAACGTCAAATAGGCACAACTTTATGCCCTTTATAACAATGTTTGCGAAACTATCAGTCTGCACACACACACATACACACGCATGCGGGTGACATGGTGGAAGACCCAAATGGGTTTCCTCATAAACAAAAAATTCTTCACAAAACTTAGATGAGACATCAAATTCTAAATTTTCAAAAGGAAAGTTTAAGTTTTTGATTTCTAATTCAATCTTATTTGTCTACCTGCCCACATCACATTCATAAAACACACTTAGAACAACATTATGAAATGAATACCATAAGCTCAACAATGACTATGCAAACACTTACACTTAGCCCAACATTTGCATCCATCAGAAAATCCAACACTGTAGCTGTTGTTTCCTTACTGTTAGGGGATGGTTGACACTTCCACCGCCATTCTAGCTTCGTCCCTTCCTTCTCAAAAGTCCATGACAACTGCCACACAAATAATCACCACAAAAAATTTAAACTTTCCCAAAAATAATCTCAAAGTCTCAATCTTTTTTATTTGATTTGTGAGCACTCACCCTTCTGTGGCCATTGCCAGCGTCAGTGAATCCGTAGACGGAATCAGAGTGCTGAAACCCTATATAGCGCTCGGCTAATAAGACGTACTCTGATTCCGGCTGGTCCCACTGGGCGGCTCGGTCTCTAACCGTGTCTTCGGAGGCATGGCAGACCCAGGCGTTGAGGCCGTCGGTGATGGAGAGGTCGAAGCGGGACTCCAACCATGTGCCCTTGACGAAGATGGGTTTGTGTGGTTGATTGAGATCTCCCCGTTCGCCATCAGGAAGCCTATTGATCACCCATGAATTCTAGTTTTTCAGTTTGCCCCTAAACCCCAGCCGTCAGCCGAGCACTCAGACACATTTCTTCTGTCCTTTAGGGATTTTTGTTTTGTTACTCTTTTCACTGATTTTTCATTTTTATCTTTGGGCGCATTTTTGTACAACAATATTGCCGCTTGTTCGTCCCGCTTTTTATTATTATGTTTTCGACACCCGCCTTCTCTAATTCTTTTTCTTACCTCAACAATATAAAAATATAATGTTTAGGTTTAGGGTTTAGGGTTTAGGGTTTAGAGTTTAGAGTTTAGGGTTTATGATTAAGAGTTTAGGGATTAGGGGTTAGGTTTTAAGGCTAATGTTATGATAATGGCTAACTAAATGATTATTTTGTAAAAGGTTTTGCATATACAATCTATGTATGAAGATCTAAATATTTTGCATAGATAATCTATGTATAAAGATCTAAAGTTTGAACGGTTAGATTCTCAAAATTAAACTGCATAGTGTGTAGCATCTAGAGTACAACCCCTTATGCAATCATATTTCACGGTCGTCATGCCATCTGTCAACCAAGAGGACATACAAGTGACGACGGTTGACCAATTCGATCGGATTGGAAAATATGGTGAAATCGGCTAAATTTTTTACCACACTTATAATTTATTGTAGTAATCTCATCCAACGGTCGGTTTTCCCATTTTGTTTTAATTGATAGTGGTTGCTCTTTGAAGTCTATGATATATAAATATAAGTTTATAAGAGTAACTAAGTTTGACATAGTTGATCGAATTCGAAACGAGAACCAAATTGGATGGATTTTTTACAACCACCATAAAACATTACAATCTCTCCATCAAGCGGTTGGTTTCTCCAAATTCATTTTCCACTTCATGGTTGCTTTATAATGAACCTCAACAATTTAAATGCAATGTATAAGTCAATACAACTTTAGGAGGCAAATTGATATAGGCCAACGTCTTTATAATTAAAATTGAAATTTTTATCTTATGTCCACGAACATCGATCGATGGAATATTTACAGACGTGATGTAAAAAAATAAACACGTTTTGCAGTCGTCATGCCATCGGTCAACCAAGAAGACATACAAGTGACGACGGTTGACCAATTCGATCGGATTTGAAAATACGGTGAAATTGGCTAAATTTTTTACCACATTCATAATTTATTGTAATAATCTCATCCAACGGTCGGTTTTCTCATTTTCTTTGAATTGATAGAGGTTGCTCTTTGGAGTGTATGATATATAAATAAAAATTAGAATCTTTAAAGATTTATTTGTAAATAAAGCCCGCAAGTCCTGGCCCAACAAAGCCCGCAAGGCCCGCTTTATATGAACGGGTTTGGATCTTTCGATTTACAATAAAGCCAGGCTTGCTCCGGTCTGTTATTATTTAAAAATGTAGTAAGGCCTGGCCTGACTCGTTGATGAGGCCTAATGCAAAGCACTTTGTATAACACATACTTTTAGCGAGGAAATCATACTTTTATCACCATTGAATTTGACGGGTTTTACATAATTTTTCGCCAAACTAATAATGACGAAATCGTTATTTCCTCACTAATTGCTTCTTTTGACGAGGAAATAGTTCCTCGTAAAACACGGACTTTTAGAGAGGAACCAAACTTTTGTGCCATTGAGTTTGGCGGGTTTTACATAATTTTTCGCCAAACAAATAACGACGAGATCATTATTTCCTCACTAATTGTTTATTTTGGCGAGGAAATAGTTCATCGTAAAACACGGACTTTTAGCGACGAAACCATACTTTTGTCGCCATTGAATTTGGCGGGTTTTACATAATTTTCCCCCAAACTAATAACGACGAAATCATTATTTCCTCCCTAATTGCTTCTTTTGACGAGGAAATAGTTCCTCATAAAACACGGACTTTTAGCAACGAAACCATACTTTTGTTGCCATTGAATTTGGCGGGTTTTACAAAATTTTCCACCGAACTAATAGCGACAAAATCGTTATTTCCTAGCTAATTGTTTCTTTTGACGAGAAAATAGTTCCTCGTAAAACACGGACTTTTAGCGAGAAAACCATATTTTTGTCGCCATTGAATATGGCAGGTCTTACATAATTTTCCACCAAACAAATAACGACGAAATCGTTATTTCCTCGCCAATTGCTTCTTTTGACGAGGAAATAGTTCCTCGTAAAATTCAGACTTTTAGCGAGGAAACCATAGTTTTGTCGCCTTTGAATTTGGCGGGTTTTACATAATTTTCCGCCAAACTAATAACAACGAAATCATTATTTCCTTGTTGAAAGTCGTTTTCGCGATGAAAAAATTCCTCACCTGAGTCTCATATTTCCTCGCTAATAACATGATGATTTAGGAGACCAAACTATGGTCACCTTTAGTGATGAACTGAAACATTCGTCGTAGAAAGTGGTGTACAGTGAGGAAAATATGTTTCTCGCAAAAAACGTAATGACATTTAGTGAGGAATCAAAATATTCCTCGTAAAAAGTGACATTTACTGAGGAAAATAAATTCCTCGTAAAAAAATGGGTCGCTAAAAAGACTTTCTGTTGTAGTGTATCTTTCACTTTCCTTGAAATTTTGGTATTTTGAAATAGTGGGGGGTTGTTGGAATTTAGTTAGAATATTTCAAAATACCAGCTATATTTGAAACCTCCATTGGACATTTAATTGCAAATGACAATAGTCATTAACTCTCTTTGATTGTGATTGACACAAAGATTTCATCAGTTTACTCATATATCATTCATTTGTTCAAAGTCTGCAATTATGGTGGTTCTTTATATGCTTTCTTCCGTTTTGGTTTACTCATCAATGTCAAGATATATATTGTCTTTCTGTTATATAAGTTACAGATTTTAAATGTCATTCCTATTTTGACGTTTTGATTCTTCCTAATCAATGTCATAATATTCCTTTCGGTTACATAAGTTATATAGCTTAATTGCTATTGTTAAATTATCATCGCATTAATCATTCCTGCCATATATATAATCCCTAGCTTTCCAAATAAAAACACGCAACAAAAATTCAATCTCCTTTATTACCTTTCCGAGCTCAAAGTATTCATGTATTTCCTTTAATTTATCTATTTCATTAAAAGAAAGGTTCAAGCTGTTCGATACGATCCGAGTAGTGTGAGTGTACACCTACAAGGATCGAGGTTGTTGTAGCCTGGAGGGTAGGGCGCCACAAACCTGCTACACCGAGACATTGTCTCCGAGGGGCGAAATCTACTCTTAAGGGCAGTGTTCACACGCCTCAACCTAAAACTCTTTTCAAGTATTATGTCCTTCAGAAGCCTATAAATTGAAGAGATAAGTTCTATAATCCTTGTTATTTTATCTATTATGCCAATAATATTATGATTATTATTTGTTACTAATATATGTTGTATTCGTGTGATTTTGTAGGAGAATCAAAATATGGTGACTCAAGTAACATCCATCAACCAAATTTCCAACACATCTCATGTAAACTAATGTTATCTGACCTTTTAAATCCTTTGTCATTATACCCAAAATGGGATATCAATTACATCTTTCCAAATTAAAGCCGTTTCAACTTTTGTCATTCTTGTAACTACAATGCAGCGTCTTACCAATTGATCAAAACCATATCACCTTGCATACTTACAGCAGCCTAGTAACATTAATTTTGACCAAAATATAATCATACCAAATATAAATCCTATTTTAGGAAATCAGAAATTGGGAGAAAAGGAGTTGTACTTTCATTGATAATAAGGGCCTATTTAAATAGAGGATTACAAGCAGAGAATATGCGTCTTACAAGGTAACTGAATCATACAATGATTAAAATATCTCCATATATATAGGTAAGACTGACTCTATTACAACTCGATCAGACAAGTAATTAGAGTTTGGGCTAGACACAAAAATTAGGTGTCCTTAAACACTCTTCCTTGTTTCACCCAAACATGGTGCTCCTCTAGTTGCATCATCAAAAACCTTGTCAAGTAACAAAAACCCAGTGGGACAAAAATAACCTTGGTTGAAGGAGAAAAAAAGTACAACACACTCTTCATGTTTCGAGACCATACATAAACATCTCCCTCTGATGACTATGATCATGAGAGGGATAACTTCTGCAAACCGATGCTACCAATATTTTTCTCGAAAGTGGCTTTAGGCAATGACTTAGTGAACATGTCTCACATTGTCCTCATATAGAACTTGGTTCACTTTGATCTTGAGAAGAGTCTGTTGTTACTGGTTATGCTTGGTGTTATCGCCTTTGATGTAGCCTTACTTCATTTCTTTAATGCAAGCAACATTATCCTCATAAATACTCATAGGCTCATCTGTGGTAGACTTCAAATCACAATTTCTTCGAACATGTGTAATTATGGATCTAATCCATGTACTTTCACGAATTTGTGAAGAGCAATAATGTTTGCATGGTTCGAAGAAGTAATGACTAGGGTCTATTTTATAGACCTCCAAGATATCGCGGTCTTATCCATGGTGAACACATAACCAGTTTGGATATGACATTTGTGTGGGTCAGAGAGGTACCCAACATCAGCAAAACCTTCCAAAACACTAATATCATTTTGGGATGAGGATAAGGGACGCAGGCCAGTGTTGGCGGCTTTCTTGGTGTGTGATGAGTCAGAATCCATAATCTCTCTGTACGGATAGAATAAGCAAATATCAATCGTACCACTCAATTATCGAAAGATATCCTTTACGCCAACCAATGGCATTGCGTTGGCGCATAGCTGTATCTAGCCAACAAGTTCACTGAAAATGAGATGTCTGATCTTGTGCATTGAGCTAAGTACGATAATGCGCCTATTGCACTCAAGTAGGGTACTTCTGCCTCTAGCACATCTTCGTCATCTCAAACTCAGATTTCAAGTGTTCAGCGGTTTCCCTTAACTCCTTAAGGGCTTCCAATGAAGATCATGTCACCAACATGAGCCGCGATAGTATCTGAAACTTGTCATAGATATGCGAGGGCATTGGCATCCCTTCCCAATCAAGTAATCACTTTGGTGAGCGTTTCAACCTCTTTGCAAATGCGCTCCGTGGTCTAGAGCCACTTGACTTGGGTGAATGAAGTTCATCAGGAACCTTCATCTATATTCAGTATCTAGATCCCCATAAAGATACTTGTTGACCACATTTGTAAGCTACATGTTCAGTTATTCGGAAACTACCAAACTGACAAGGTAGTGGAGTGTAATGACATCCATTACAAGAGAATATATCTCCTCGTAGTCGATTCTAGGGGGTTTGTGAGGCCTTTCACCATAAGGTGAGACTACCATCTCTTTTTCTCATCACGCTTTCTGAGAAAGACCCATTAGTCAATAGTTTTTTGTTAAGAGGTGTTGGCATCACTAGCTTGAAAAACATTCCTTTTCGTTAGAGAATCCAACTCAACCTGGATCACATCTTTCCATTTAGGCCAATTTTCTCTACGTTGGCATTCACCATTCATCAACGGAGCATGGTTCGATATCATCAAACTCAACAAACTCATGCACAACAAAATGCGCCAATAGATTATCAAGGATGATGTATTTTCTATCCCACATCTCATGTACACTAGTGTAATTTTTAGAGATCTCTATATTCTCATGAATATGTTCTAACGTTGAGGCGTCCCCCAATGATAACCTTAATCTGGAACATTCTCATAAGACATATTTTGAGCGTCAATGATCAAAGGATTTGACAGTGCCAAAGTACCCTTTGAACCATAAGCCTCCCACGCATCCTAGCTGAGGCAAAGGCCTGTGATGCCAGAGTGCCACTATTCATCCTTATAGGCATGTTTGTAGCAAATATGTGTGATCTTGTCACTTCAGTGGGGATCGAGATGAGACATAGTGGTGACAAACCACGACAATTCTTATCGTTCCTGTTGAACATCCGTGTTCTTACCTCCCCCCAATGACCGGAAGACTGTCTCATCTAAGTGGCAATCCGCAAATCTAGCAATAAAGAGATTGCCTGTCAAGAGTTCCACGTAGCTGACAGTAGTTGGAGCTTCATATCCAACTTATATGTCCATTCATCACTAAGTACCTATCATGGTACGATATGGCGACTCAATCAGCACATAAATGGCATACTCAAATATGCGTAAGTACGAAATATTTGTACCCAGTCAATAGCTGTAACGAAGAAATAGATCGAGTGGCAGTGGGTCATAGATGAATTAGTATAACTGCATGCAATATTGCATAAATCTAAGGGGATATAGGGAAGTTGGTGCATATTACCAATCTCCAGGCTACCATCATAGTTGTTTCTGTGAAACTATTTAGGTATGTACATGGGAATATGATGTTCAACATCAGTCCCAATGATATGCAATAATCATCGACATTCTCCGATGTAAACTTTCCAGCAATGTCAAGTCGGATTGACTGAATGGGATGATCCAGGGAGTAAACCTGTCGCCATATGATTTATGCTAGGAGTGTAGCATAAGCAGCATTACAAGTGGACAATGACATGACACATGACCAGTGTGTTTGCGCATTAACCAACATCATGAAGTATTTAAACGGTCTGTAAGTTGGTTGAATCAGTCCACAGAATCCCCTCATATTCTATGTAAGAACAGAATAGGTATTTTCGTATCTTTTGCATAGGACAGTCTCGGAACTAATTTCCCTAAGGAATAGCCTTTCTAGAATGAGCAAGGGGCCTTAGAAGTAACCAATGATGATTTTGGTTGGGCCTAGGCGTCTGAAACGATATTGGAAGCAAAGTTGGTGATTGCAACATCATCAAGGGTGTCATCACCATGATAAACACCATCCATGGAATCATGGACATGGACATCACCGGCCATAAGCCGGTGGTGGTCATACTTAGTCCAGGAATCAACCTTTGATTCTTACTTCGTTTCGCCTGAAAGAATGGATATCCGTGTGAAGTCTTCAATATGCAGATCATCAAATCATGACTAGGATGACCTATCCTGTTGTGGCAAAGCCAACATATGTCTAAATCCAAGAGATCTTTTCTCATAACTTCATTGGATTTAATAACTCGAATAGTAGTGACATAAAGTCCACTAGAAAGACACATAAGTTTCTCTAAGATAGTCTTTGTTTGCAATCATTAGAGGTAATGCAAAGGAACTCTTTTCTGTTCTCTGTATGAGTTTCCGCATAGAATCCATTTGCTCATAGGAGCGTAGAAAGCTTCTGCTACAGTAATTAAGGTGCCATTAGGCAAGAGGAATTGGGCAATTCCATGTCCTTGAACCAAACATGATGGCCAAGTCATCGTATTCATAAAGGAATATGCTTAGAATTTAAAATGGAGTCATAATGAAAATAACTAGAAATTTATTTATAAGCCAACGGTGTACATCATTGTTTCTTAACCATATAGAAAATCTTGAGAGGGCTCAAGGATTGTTGATAGAATCCTTAAGCCTTGAGATGCTTACGGACATCACGAATCCACTTGTGGTATCTAGTGCCAGTTGTCCCCAATGGAGCAAAGTCTCATTTGTTCAGGTTACTCATCCTGAAAAGAACAAGAAAAAAGGGTTAGTTTGGGAGCAAAAAGGCTACCACAACAACAAAAGGAATTTCTTAGCGTAATTGCTCCCAAGAAATTCGATTGGATTAGATCTAAACAATGATGTATATGGTCGATCGTAAATTCTCTACAAATTCTAAGTTTGGAAATAGAATGAACCCCCACAGTTTAGCTTAGTCTCATTTGTTCTGGTTACTCATCATGAAAAGAACAAGAAAAAAGGGTTAGTTTCGGAGCAAAAAGGCTACCACAAAAACAAAAGGAATTTCTTAGCGTAATTGCTCCCAAGAATTCGATTGGATTAGATCTAAACAATGATGTATATGGTCGATCGTAAATTCTCTACAAATTCTAAGTTTGGAAATAGCATGAACCCCCACAAAAGAAGAAGTGGGAGGTAGAAGAAGGGATGTTGGAAGTCCCTGAGAAAAAGAAGAGAAAAATGAAAGGAAAAAAAAAAAGGAACTTTTGGAAAAAAAAATTACCATGAAAAGGAGTTGTCGGAAAAGTTAGCCCGCAAATTGCTGGAAGATGATCGAAAAAATCGGCGGTGTTGGTCATTGGCCAGAGGTGGTTGGGGAGTGGCTGGAGGCTTGAGGGCGTTGAGCAGGGGCTGTGTAGGGCCTATGCTCTGGAGTGCAGGGTGCTATGCAAGGATTGTTGCTCTGGCGTGGCTAATGCAGGCGAGGACGTGCAAGGCAAACGAGGCTAGGCATCCAGGAAGCGTGCAGGCAGGGCAAGCAAGGCTAGGCTAATAAGCAGCAAGCAAGCAGGGCAAGCGAGACTATATTGCAGGGTGAAGCTAGCACGGAAGGTGGCGAGGCTTGTAGGAGGGGCGCTGGGGTGCAGAGGTAGGAACAAGGGTGTGCAGGTGAGGCTAACCAGACCGGTTCAAGACTTCAGTGGCCAGTTTGGGGTTTTTCTGGCTGGTTCTGGTAGTTTGGTCACCGGTTCTAGGCTCTTTGGATCTAAGCCTTCGATGTGTGTGGCGAGGGAAGTTAGGGTTTCAAGGTTACAAAATTAGTGTTTTGGCTTTTAGGTTTCAGGGCTAGGGTTCGTGCTGATTACGTGTTTTTGGAAATCAGAAATTAGGAGAGAATGAGTTATACTTTCATTGATAATAGGAGTCTCTTTATCTAGAGGATTAAAGCAAAGAATCTGCGTCTTATAAGATAACTGAATCATACAATGATTGAAATATCTCCGTAGATATCAGTAAGACTAACCCTATTACAACTCAGACAAGTAATTAAAGTGTGGGCTAAACACACAAATTAGGTGTCCTTAAACAAATCGAACTAAATCAATTATAAGCATAATTATTCCCCTAAACAACACACAAAGTGCTACTAAAATCCAAATAAGAAACGGTACAACCCCACACAACCTTCAGATTTCACCTTAATTGCAATTCCCCTATTTGACTTGGTCTGCTCTATAATCTATTGTCAGATTAGCTTCACCGAACGCATACATTTCATATACCATGTATATTTGTTTCAAATGGAAGACATGCATATGAAAATATCAGTCACCACAATAACCACCTTGAAAAGAAGAGATCCACCCAGAGAAGACGTTGTGTTTACCTTGCTTGACAAAGACAAAGGTAATTCGATTGGCAACCACTGCGGAAAGGCTATACTCCTTTTTGTTGCCTTAATCCCAATTCAAGTCCAAGCCTCTACCCTCTGTTTCAACCTTTTGCCTTTCCAACTCCAAGTCAAGAACTACAATCAATCTTTATAAGCTTAACTCGAACTGAATTTACCATCACCCATAAATCACCGAGCTTACCTTTTTTAGAGGGATTTCAGCGGACTTTCCTCTTACTTGTCGCCCTTGAATTAAAAGGAGGAGTTGTGATAGTAGCCTTTCTTTTCCAACCCATGAGCCTAGAAGTCGAGCTCCTCAATTGAAGGTGATCAGAGATGATGTCGATGGTGATCTTGGCTAATGTATGATCTAGATGAGTCTGGGTAGTATTTCTTGTCTTTTCATCCTTGTAATCATAATAATGCTACTCTTTCTAGCCTGCATGTAATGTATTCCATATGTACATGTCTTATTCTACTTGCTTAACACCGCAATGTTAAAAGATTTCATCTTCTTAGATTAGCATAAGTTGCATATACATACACTTTTGGCAGAGATTGACACTGTCTAGCCAGATATCTAGCTGGCATGATATGTTGTCACATATCAAGCTCGCTCACTTATGCAAACAAGAATATAACTTATTAGTGACTTACCATCTACAAAGCATGGATACGTCAAATTGAGTGCCAACTTGAGTGCGTATCCAGTACTGATATGGGATACGGGTCCTGTACATGTTGGATATGTCCGGATATGCGTATCTGACGAATCCATTGGATACCCGCTTATCTTGACTTGGATACATTATTTGGTAATTAGAATGGATCCATTTTCACCCTAAAAAAGGGAGAAAAAAAAAATCAGTTCGCATCTTCTGGGTTGGCTCTATGCCTTGTTTTCCTCTTTGCTGGAGCTTATGGCGACTGTGACCTTTAAGGACTACATCTCAGCTTATCGCGACTACTGTGATTCTCTAGACTTTTTCAATAAGTTTTTCTCCTTCTCCTCCTCTTTTGAATTGAATTTTGTAGGTTGGGTATGGACTGGGAATGTGGCTTCTGGATTGGGAAATTGAGGTTTAACAGTATGAAAATAAGGGTTTATGTGGCAACTTCTTGACGTGATATGGACAGGTTTGACACGTAGTTACTCACATAGATGAAAACGCTTCTAGTGCATCTCCCATAGATGAAGATGGGTGAAGAATGGTGGCAACCCAATGGTTCTTTTATAATTATGTATAAATAATTAAAAAATACATTATTCGATGTATCCTTCCCGTACCCGTGTCCTAAACCATTTAAGATTTCTCGTTTCCTTGTGTCACACCATATCATATCCGCGTACCCATATCCGTATCCATGCTTCTTAGCCCATTAACACTCTTAAAACACAACATGCCATTGGCAAAGGGAATAATTTACCCAGTGTGTGTCTGTTAGTGTAAATTTACTATTAGAGACAAAAGATTGACATCTACATTATATGATTGAGGTATGCTATCTTTGCCATATATCAACAATGTTATGCTGTCAAGATTGGCTTACCTGATGGTCCAAATTCACAGTCTATAGACATTTCACAATAAAATTTTACCATCTACTCAAAATAACACAGAAATCATTTATTTCTTCAGAATGGTTGCATTCGTACATTGAAGCACATATGCTGGTGTCTTGATAAAGGTAGCAAACTATAGATGACACTTAATGGCATACCTTAAAACCAAATTACAAAGTCTATGATAGTTAACTACAACATGAAAACTACAGAAATAGCAACAGTTCCAAGATCTCATTTGCGGGTATGTATCTCAGTCACCAGTAGAAATCTTACACTGCATATGGGCATTAGAGCACAAGTCAACAAAGACCTAAAAAAGGTGCAAACATATGATATCAGTAAACTCTTGTCTATGTCCTCGGCTCGGGAGTTGTCTTGTACATGTGTTTTGTATATAATTATGTGCGTGCGTGTATATGTGTGTGTGTGTGTGTGTGTGTGAGAGAGAGAGAGAGAGAGAGAGAGAGAGAGAGAGAGAGAGAGAGAGAGATAACTGTTAAGACTAAGGAAGACTGTTGTTGAAATATAGAGGTATTGGTCGATATTGAACACAAGTCTCATCCCGACTGTTGTTGAAATATGGAGATATTCGTCAATATTGAATACGAGTTTCATCCCAATCTACTGCTTGGATCGTCATCACTTGTGTAGGAATCCTTGCAAGGTCAGGACCAGCTGTTACACTCGTGTATGTAGAAGATGCGACTGAGGGCCTCCTTTTCGTATTCAACTCTTCATGTATGTCTTGATCAAAAGCTCCGAGAATGAGCTAATAAAAGTTGAAAACTACATGAGACTGATTGTAATTAAAATTTATGGACAGTGACAGTTCAGCCGATTAGTTCTTAAATAAGATCCATTATATATAGGTGTTATATCAGGTTCCTAATCTAAGGACCTTACAAATTAACACAAGCACCTTTTACCTTGCAAAGACTATTTCGATCAACAACAAATATTTGACTAGTCCATTCCCAATCTATTGTTGTTCTACCATAAGGGTCTTAGAACAATACATGGTTTCAAGAAATTTTAAGACAGTAATTTCTGTTGTTTCACTTCCAATGTCACCCAAATGAAAGAAGAAGACTTACTTGAATAGAACTCGCAGCTATGAGCGGTGCTCCTGATAAAACAGAGCCACCAAAAACCGTATTATCGGGATTAGCCAGTAGAATAGTTATCATGCCCAATTTTATGTGTGGATACATTGCATGGTATACAAACGATCCAGAGAGATTGATGATATCATAACAACCCTGCAAGGAGGGAGATGTATTTAAGGAATCAAAAATCATATAGTTGTTATAAGTAGGACTATTTGACTTCCAAGTTAGAAGTTTCCAATATAACATACCTCATTGAACAAGTTCCAAGTGTTTCTTCTACTTTTTTTTACCATCCCACAGAAAAAATGTGACAATCACATATACAAACTACTAAATTGCACGCTGGTTATTTTTTTTTCCCTTGGAAAGAAGTAAATTGAAGTTTAACAAACCTTGGAAAACATAAACATAATAGAAGTTATACTCTTTATTGATCACTAAGCTTGGTCTTGAAAAACTTGGGTATACAGTTACAATCACTCACAAAGACAGTCTTTCCCAAAGCACACTTCTTCCCTTTAAACAAGTTTGTGGTACGTATTGGGGTGATCACTTATGATTAACACTTTACTTGCTAGAACTGTTTTAGATGTCAGTAAGAATCATATGAGTCATTTACAATTGTCTGAAGTTATGAAGATCATAACTCTCTAGCTTTGTGTTAAGTTCAAGATAATGTTGAAAATTGTCCCCATAATAAATCTAGTATTCCATGATTGTTGAAAGAAAAATGGAAGAAAAGGAATTAATTACTAAAAAGATTTCATAATGTATGAGATCATACCTCGTATTTTACATACCCTACAGCATCATTAGGTCGTATGACAGGTTTAGAAACAGCACCAGTAGCCGAAAGAATGCAAATTGATTGATGGTCCCTCTGTGCCATGACCCATATTTTATGAACAAGGTCCTGCAAAAGAGAACAATCCAATGAAAAAAAAAAAAATAATAATAATAATAATAATGATCGACAAAGTAAAGCGGCAGCATATCAAATATTTCCCAAAAAAATGTCTCACAGGTCTTTCTAGCATTACCTCCCCAGTCTGCACAGTCACTGTGAAAGGGATGAAGTTATTTCCAGCTCCACCAGTTTCTACAACAAAAAAACCTCCATAAAAACATTTGCATAGTAATTATGCTAACGTAGCAGCTTGCATATATACATTAGAAAATCCAACAATGGCAAGAAGCATGTTAAGCATTATAATTGGCATGTGTTGCTAAGTATATTCAAACTTTTAAGTTTTAACCTTAGCCTAGCTAAGAGCATCTCTAGCAATGCTAGCCATTTTTAAGTTAAATTTTAGCCAAGGTAGCTAAAAAGTCGTTTTGGCTAGCCACTTTAGAAATATGTATGTATCAGTGCTCTATATTTTAGTTAATTTTGAATTTATATTATTTATGAATATTAAATAGTTTAAATATATTTATAAACTACATAAAATAACTCAAAATGAATGTTTTAAATTCTAGAGAGCCTCATCTCACTCTCTATATTTAAGAGCGAGATAGCTAAAAGTTATAATGGAAATCCACTTAGAAGTCTAGTTCAGCTGCTAAAATAGCCAAAGAGTCTGCTAAAGATGCTCTAACCCTAGAAATTTAGCTGGCCATACTAACAAATTAATTCTTATTTTCTTTGCCAATTCTCTCTTTCAATACCAATTTTAAGTGCAATAGAAGTCTAAGCACTCATATTTAGGGCTGGAATTGAACAAAATCAAAGTTCTGTTCCTACCATGGAAAAGCCACGCACATATCTTGACACCAAACCCTAATATGAAGAACATAACATATGCAACTACCATCATTATCTTCCTGATCAAGTAACTCAGAACAAAAAAGGAGATAACCAAAGAGACGATAACATATGTAACAGCACTAACATACATAATTGCACCAAATGAATACATGGAACAAAAAAACATACGCAAACTTTTCACCGGGGGAAGAACTTACCATCGGCAGCGGGGCATTGCAATTTATTGCCTGAGCCTTTGGGGTGGTCTTTTGTTTTCTTAGAGGAGCCCTCCGAGTTGGAAGTCAAAACATCAGAGACCATTTCTTCATTGACCTCATAATTCCTGGGTCTCCCCCCCCTCTTCTTCTTAGGTGTCATCATCACTTCACCTACCTCTGATTGACCGCCTTCAGCTGATAGTGCTTCATTGTTCTCATCGGTGATGGGGTCAGACTCAGACTGTGGAGGAGACTCCAACAACACATTGGCAATGGGATCAGACTGCAGAGAAGACTCCACCAACTCATTGGCGATAGGGTCAGACTGTGGAGGAAACTCCTGTTTGGCGATAAGGTCAGACTGTGGAAGACACCCCACCAACTGTTTACTATTGTTCGGTTCCAGTTCACTGCTTAGGGGAGAGATAGGGGGAGATTCCATAATGTTCTTCTCTTCCATGGGATTAGACATAAGGCTTTGTTGACAAAGACTGAAAAAGAAAAGTGAATAAGATTGAGAGGTTGATGACACTGTACATGTGCAGTATTAATTTGAAGTTTGAACTATAGTACTGGTTGTAAAAGCGCCAAAAGATTGTATTTGCTTGTTCGGTTTTTTCCTTAAGCCTCCATAACTAGAGGGATTGGGGAAATTACTAGTCTGCATATTTTATGCAATCTTATTCCTGGTCTTTGTAGAAAATCCTTCTCAATTTTTCCTTTTCGAGCTTAAAAAAAAAATCAAATATAAAGGAAACGCTTTTGCTTTTTTTGCTTTCACAAAGGAACGTCAATTTTATTCATCAATTAATGAAAATACACTCAATGAGCAGTCAAATGGGGCACGATATATAGAAGTCATTATCCAAGCAAATTTACATTTGACATTGGTTATAGCACAGCAGTAAGAATAGAAAGACCATCTCTTGAATCTGACTAACAATAAATAGTGAACTCAAGATCTATAACTTTTTGTGACCCCCTAAACCCAACAATGAAAAATATAAATAAAAATATAATAGAGGCAATAGTCCTTGAATCAAGACAATCCCGACTCAAGAACTTGTATTTCATAACCACTATATGTGGTCGAGTTGGTAAAAGCTTCCAGGTGTGAAACCTCCACACCTAATTTGAATCTCGCCGACGCTGATTGAAATTTAAATCAGAATCTATTCTTGATGGCCAGGGGAAGGAAGTGTTAAGACATGACCCCCTGCCATGGATTAGTCTCTAGGCTTAGAAAGCCCTTGAAAATATAGTGTAATATATCTAGATAAAAAATAAAAATTTTAAAAAAACTTGTACTTCATCCTCGATATGACAAGCCAAACCACCGAACTCTCTCCACAAAGCGGTTCATAAAAGACCAACATTTTTTTTTTGTCGAAATAAAAGACCAACACATTAATCCTTAAAAACCCTAAATAATTGTAACTAAACAGTCTTCACACCCCACATACAATCATCAAAAAATCGAACTTCATGGCCAAAGTCGTAAGAAAACAAACTATCATCCACGTACTCCCCCAAAAATCAATGGTAAATAAAATCCAAGCACAACCACCAAATCGACATGCAAATTCTATCGCCAAAACTCAACTTAGGCATTTCACCAATTGAAATCCACTCTGGAAAATGTCAAGTGCCTATTGTGATTCAACTTACAAACCTCAAATGGAAAGAAATCCAATCATGCATGAACAAATTAAATTTTGATAAACGGCTACTAGGATCAAAAAAATCATAGATCCGATCTATTCCTTGCAACCTATAGATCATGCGTCTCAAACAAACATAGATGTCAAAAAACTAATGAAACACCTACTTCAGAATACATCCTCTAAATTTCAAATGAATTCTTCTAATGAATTCACAACATTTAAAATGACAGCACCATAATAATATGACATTCATTTACAACATATATAGTTAGATCTTTAAGTTCCATTTCTTCAACTTTAATGAGTTGAACAATTGAACAAATTATGGTTTAATGAATGGCTAAAAGGATCGAAAATGTCATAGATCTATTATCTTCCTTGAAATCTATTGAGTTTGCATCTCAAATAAAAATGACCGCCAGAAACTAATAATTAATACTCACTTGACAATACATCCTCTAAATTCCAAATCAAGTTCTTAAAATAAATTCACAGCCTCGAAAATATGAAATCACCATAGTAATATAACAAGAACATACCTTGTACTGGCTGGTAAGGTATGAGAAATATAAGCCGTTTAGTTGAGGCACCAACCAAATAGTATGATGAGTTAGGGTTATAAAAAAACAAAATGATATAAAAGGGGAGGGCTGTTAGGTGAGTCTTGGTTCAGGTGTATCTGAGCTGGTGAATTGAGGTTGGTATGGCAATAAATGGGGTTGGAAAGTTAAAAATTTTAAAATTCAAAAACGTTGTACAAGCGGGGGAAATAGATTTGATGGAGACACATACGTGTAAAGTTGAAAGACTGTCAATTTCTATCTTTTCTGCATCACATTATATCATTAGTAAAAAAATTATTTTGTATATTTGATACATTGTACGAACGGTCTATCGTAATGATGATGTTACCTTTTCTTTTCCTTTTTCTTTTTTGGGTTTTGTTTCCCATCATAAGCGGGGTTTTATTACTTCAGAAAATATGAGTAAAAGCTTCATTGTTATAATTTCAACATAAATTAGTGTTATTAGGTTCTTATTTTAATATATTTGTTTATTTCATCCCTATCCACAAATTTTTTTTTTTTGTTGCTTCACTTATAGAATAAATAGTATGATTGTTTTTGCTATTTTTTAAAGTAGAAGATGTAATTTGATCTATTAATACTTATGCAACGCTTTTATTGAAGGATATTTAAAAAATAATATTCCTTGAAGCCCAAGCCGCGAGAGAGCACAAACGCAACCAACTCGGTACCTGTCCGGCGGCTGCTATGGATAGCGCCGGCTTTGCCGCGTTGCCTCTATGCTGGCTTTACCACTATCTTCTTGTCTGCCTATGTTCTTAAATGGCACCGGAAGGGTATGTAACGGCCTATCCTGGCTTGTGATGAATATAACAATCATTGATCCATTGATTCAAAAAAAAAAAAAAAAGCTTTTATTGAAGAGCTATAAAAACAATAATCAAGGTAACTTGGTTAAATATGATGACACTATATAGTGTCATTATACCACTGTCAAACAACCATATAGTTATTAAGTTAAAGTGAAAGCCCAATATTAGTTTGTCAAGATAAGTCCATTTGTGAATAGACAACAAGATGTCTTGATGATTTGATTTAGAAAACAACTACGTAAATGTCACGCCCCGAATTTCAAATAAAGAAATTCGAATCCAAAACATGATAACTTAACAAGCTCAAAAAGAACACTCAATTTTTTTTTTCATTTAAACTATGTAACAAAACCGCTCATAATGTCAATACTGACTTGTTCTTTAGAGTCACATATTACATTACAAAAGAATTTACAAATACAACTAAATAACAATTTAATGAGTAAACACACCCACCATACTTACTACACAGCGGAAGACTAAAACCAAAAGTACTTCTACATCCAAGCTATGACAGCAATAAAACCTCAGCTTCAACGACAGTTACTTGTTACTCTGACCTGGACAATAACCCTTACACCATGGAACAATGCACCGAGTTGAAACAACAAACCCGGTAAGCTTTTGCAAGCTCATGTGAGTAAACCCAAATAACCACAAAACACCTTTCCGACTCAAGGACAATAAATCAACTCAAAGATTAATTCAAAATCAAATCCTTTTCTTTTTAAGGAAAACACATGTCACCACTGTGACAAACCAAATCATTTGAAATCTCAACAACAAATCCAAGAAATCCACTTCTCTTTCCTCTCAACAGGAAGCATTTATCACCATAATGACATGATAAAGCATTTCTCAACTCACTACGAGTCTCAACCACAACTGCACTCACAAATAAACTAAATAAAACCAGTAATCCCTGCATAGAAAATTAGTTCAAGAGATCACTAAAAAGCACACAATCCAAAATCATAGTAATCGCAACATATCGTTTAGTTCAAGAGATTACATTAAAATCAAACAATAGAAATGAAAAAGGAACATAAATAAGGAAGTTAAACAACTCATGTGAATTATGAGGAAAACCTTTCAACTCAAACAAAATGACTCACACCAAAATCATGAGGAATCCATCGATTCATTTTATGGAAGCAACACACACAAATCCGGAGGAAAACCTTTCAACTCAAGGTAAAGAAACATACACCATGATTCCTTAAAAACTCAATATTCTTTTTCCAAAAGAAACAACACGAGTCACACCGTGACAAAATCATAGAAAATATTAACCTAACAAATCAATATGAAAATCCAGTCCAACCTGGATAATAAAAGTAAACTCATTGACAAAATCATATAAATCGTTAACCTAACAATTCAATATGAAACTTCGGTCCAACCTGGACAATAAAAGAAAGTACACACTTAAAACTCTCTTTTAAAAACATATACCCATAAGTGCCATAACACAAAGTTATGCCCCATGATAGTACAACAGCAGATAGACTAGAGCTCTAACTGAATCGTAACCAATCACCCGACCAAAGGCTTGGTATCTCGATATTCCTGCACTAAGGTTACAACCTGCAACGTACCTTGGATCCGTAGGCCAACCTGACCCTTAGATCAAAATATTTAAACAAGTTGCACTTGACCCAAAATGTTACCCAAATCTCAAAAAGGAGAAATCATAACCTGTGACTCCTAAATCTTCAAACACTTTTCAAAACAATAGAAAATATCATTTCCCACAACGTATTGTTTCCTGAAAAGTCATACCCTAAAACAATAATACACTATGTCAACAACCTTATTAGACGACGGGAGAAACTATTGTCTAATTTGGAGTGCTACTGTTGTAGATCGAGCCGTTGTCTATTGAAAATTTAGAAAACGGTGAAACACAGTTGTCTGAGAAACACACAGGCGACAGTTATGTGTTATAAGTGTTGTGCCAAAGCTCGGCAAATGCCAAGCGCAGCCCTACGCAGTAGTTGAGTGCTGCCTTCAGACAACACTGTTTGTTTTGAAGCTATTGTATATTAAGCTTGTCAGACAACAATTTTTTTTTCTGTTGTATGATTTAGATTAGGATAACTGAGTACTTGTCTAATTTGTTGTTTGATTGCTTGTTAGACAACATGATTTAGAATTATTCTGTTGTTTCATTACTCTTCACATAACAGTTTCTAGAGTATTAGTGTGGCATGATTGTTACCTAATCATTGTATGAGCAGAATTCGGCAAAATTAATACTCCATTATTACCTAAATAATGGTACTAAACAATATTGGAAAGAAATTTGAATCTAATTCATCAATTGAAGTACTCCAATTCATACATTAAAGAATCAAATGTACTATAAAGGACATATTTCCCAATCATCCATACATTAAAACATAAAAAATCATTCTAATAGCTCCTAGATATATGTATTGACGACAAACTTAGCCCCCTCGTGGAATATTTGAAAGTACCAAACCATTTGGTGCTCTTAACTGCTCCACCGAGCAGAGACTTCATCATCTTTCCGAAGCTCCCCAAACTTCTACCCTTGCTCCCTTCTCACTTCTACCTGCAATACCATATGAATTACCAAACATACAATTCAGACAAAGCAACAATATTCAGTTATGCAATGAAATCAAAGTTCATGTAACTATCCCAAACCCAATGGCCATCTTATATAAAACAGTTGGCATTAGTTGAGTGCAGCTAGTGAATAGATTAAATAAAATATATTTACCTTGTGAATTGATTCAAGCTCTTTTGAGTGCAGCTGGTGTTTTTTGTACTTGAAGTGTCCCTGGTGTGAAACTAAGAAAAGAGGCCGAGAGGCAACTCATCAATCAGAGCAGCAACTTTCAAAGCAACAAAAAAGAGGTCGAAACTAAGATTTTGTGAATATGCAATTGATAGAGGATTTCAACATGCTTAGAACATAAGGAATCCACCGAAAAGATTATGAACTAAACAATACCAGAGAGCAGCAGTTAACGCAAAGCAAGAAGTCTAAGACATAGTAGGTGGTTAAAGTTGATTACCAAATGTTGAGTGGAGTAGCCTGGAATAATAACCTTGAAAAATGAAGGTCGCTTTTCTTTGATACCATTCTTGGGTCTCACCAGTTTTCCCCCTTGTCAAATCAGTAGTGTGTCTCTGTAGAGCAAACATTATGAGGTAAGAAAACAATTAGATACAAAGGGGTAACCCCAGCCCTGAGCACATACACACTAAGGAAACATTACGAGGTAAGAAAAAATTGATACGGGTGATATTGCTTGATGGCATCATTTCAAAGTCCAAAGTGGCACAGCAAACTCGAGAGTAATCATACATGAATTATAGGAAGAAGTGCTAGATTAGATTATGAGAAAATGTAGGAACAAAATTGGACACCCCCAAGAGCAAATTACGCGTATCCAAATTGCATTAGCAAAAGAGAACAAGAGAATACTTCTTGAATTCTTATGCAGAAATTATCAACATGATCAAAGATGAAATTTGCGTGTACATGAAGTAGTACGATGCCATTTTGAGAGAAGAGGTTCAGAAAAGACTTTCTTCAAAGGGAACGTATTACACAAGTCAAGTCATTGGCACGGCTCACATTGAGGAGTGGAGTAGTGATGAAGACATGGCCGAAATCAATTCCGCCGAGTTCATGGTGAAACAGCCTTTCATCTGCAAGGCATTACAGAAAACAGATTCCAAGGCACCCTCACTGCATAATAAATCTCCACCACGCACATACACTTTTGACATTTGCAAGGCCGATTTGATCTTTGATCAACTTCTGGCTACAAAATTAATTAAATTATCCTCTGAGCATGTGTTGCCTTCTGTTGAGCAAATGAAAGGAAAAATATTTTGTAAATTTCATAATTCTTGGAGGCATTCAACTAATAATTGTGTTGTTTTTTGTAATGTGGTGCAGGATTTGATTGATCAAGGAAAGCTCAAGTTCCCAGAAAAATCTAAGTCTACGATGAAGGTAGATAGCAATCCCTTCCCAGCTACCATCGTCCATATGGTTGATGTTAGGGCTCCAAGTCTGAATTCAAAGCAAAGGGACTTGTCCATGGCTGAAGGGGTGGTAGTCAGCACCATAAAACTTTCTCCGTCCAAGGTACTAGCTTCTAAGGGGCCTGCAGCAACTATGTTTTACAGTAGGTGTCAGAAGGAACTTGGTCTTGATCAGATTTTCCAACCAACTAAATCTGATAATCAAAGAGCTAAGGAGAAGGGTAAGCAACCAGAGCAGGAGGTCGTACCTAAGTCAAGAGAGGATAGGCAACTTCGGCACTCAGAGCCGAAGCCAAAAAGTGGCTTCAACCTAAAGCTGAAAGCTTGGTCTAGCTGGAAGAGAACGTCTGTTACTACTGAATCAAGCCGTGTTCAGAATATTGACATTAAGGAAGAACCCACTAGGGATGGCCGAGTAGTTGATAATGAAGTTGGACATGGATCAATTCAAAGAAGACTTACTTATGACAGTCCTCCCAGAGACAAAGGCAAGAGAGAGTTGTCCCCAGAATCTAACAAGGTCGGCCATGAAGGGGCCGATAGCATGAATTACGTTGGGAATAATAGTAAGAAATATGGAGGAAGCAAAGTCATCCGTGAAAAGGCCGTTAGCAGGAATTATGTTGGAGATGACAGCAAAGAGTACGAAGGAAGAAGAATACAAACATACAAGCCTCCAGTGACATATGATAATAGGTGGTACGGTCGGATGTCTAGAGACCAGCGTGTGGCACCCTTGACAAAAACCCAGAAGCGCAGGCAATGATAAGCTCATAAATGTACATGATTTTGTGTTGATTTCTTCATGTTTTCTTAGCTAGTTTTCCATCTATTTGAGTCATTTACTTTATTTTTATGTTTTGTAGGTGTTATGGAGCAAAGTAGAAGAAAGGAAGCTAAATCAGTAAATATACCTGTGCAGATCAGTCAACTTCGACATGAAACTGAGAGAATCTCAGAATGAACTAGATAGTGAGCTTTATATGCTTGGAAAGCCTTGGATGTCTAGTTTCTAGAACTTTTAACGGTTCATTCATATCATTTTTTTTATAAGAAGTTATGGCCGATTTAGTACAGCAAGGTCGAGCAGTCAGAGAATCTGACACTTTGACGGGAATCCATGATTTGAGGCCCGAATTCCTTTTAGAAGCCCACCGACGAGTATTAACTGAATATCTCTGTTTATTAGAGATATATGATATATTTTTATGGGTGAAAATTATTAGGAATCTTAGAGGATAAGCTACTTGATTTCTAAAAGGAAAAGAAGTGAAAATCTCCTAAGCTAAGCAATAAAAGAGGGACGTCTAGAATAGACGTGGGGAGAGGGCCGCACAAGAGAAAGAAAGAACGACATCTTCTGCCATCAACTAGTCACCATCTCTTCCTCTTCCTTTCTTCTAGTTTTTGTTTTGTTCATGACTATGTCTAGCTAAATACTTTTGTAGCTATGGGCGATTTCAAAGCCCCAAACATGTTCAATTCATATTGATGATAATTCAATTTTTGGTTTTCTGTATTATCAATTGAGTGTTTGTTTCACTGTGTCTACAAGATGAATCTTTATTTGTTTGTTTAGGTGCTCAACTAAATGAATAGGTTAGGGTTCTAATGCTAGGAGTAACACTAGATTCGTATATGTACGTCGTGTGTTGATTCCAATTGAGTAGCAAAATATTTTCTTGAATTACATGTGACTCAAACCCTAGATTTAACAAGACTACCAATGTACTTGTGACCCTAGACTTATCCAAACCCTTTTCTCGCTTAATGATTTTGATATGTTAAACTTAGCGAGCTTGTGTCTAGTCTGCATAATCGGAAATAGATTAAGTGGTGAGCTTGTATTCACTTAACGAGGAACTAAGAAAGGGTAATGGGTTAATTCGAGCTTGTGAGTTAACTTCGGGTAAATTCAATTGAGAATTAAGATTCCATAACTGAGATTTGATATGATTGAGTGTGTTTGGTGGTGGAGAATGAGTCCTTAGCTTTGTTTTTGTCAATAGTTTTAAAATTATAAAATCTGTTTCTGCTTTGTTATCTTACTGTGTTTAGTTTTACGTGAATTATTTCATATATCAAACCAACTGCGATTGTTCTGAAATTTTTCATACGTATTATTAAATGTGTCTTTAGTGTCTTTTAAAATTTATAGAAAATTACATCTAGTCTAGGTTAGTTAAATAATTTATTTTCGTTAACTGTTCAGTAGCATGGTTTAGAGTTATTTGTGACATTTGCTTAGCAGTTTAGGAACAATCTTCAGCTGGTAATGACCCTTGCTTGATCACTATATTACCAACGATGATATTTAAGTGCAAGGTTTAAGTTGTACGTCTTTTAGACGTACCAATTTTTGGCGTCGTGTGGCCGGGGATTGTTTTCCTTGATTGCTATTGTGTGTGTGTGTGTGTTTTTTTTTTTTCAATTTTGTAATATACTAACTTAGTGTTTGTTTTTTTTTGTTTTTCGTTTGTGGACTGCAATACCAAGGTTATTTCGAGCAAGCTACTATAATGTGGGAGGATCCCAATTCAAGCATTTACAACAATGGTTGGACTATTGCTAACTCTTCATGGAATAATCCAGAAGAGTTCAACTCATGGCAGCCTTATCAAGTCCTCTTGGATGTATAATCCTTATCATCATGATATTGATTCATTCATGTGGCCGTCATACCAAGAGCAAGCACTAGTCCTCTTGGTTGATCCAATGAAGCCCTCTCTTGAGGCAATTGCACAAAAAGTTGCGAAAAGTGCGGAAGAATCATCAAGGAATATGGACAAAGTCGTGGAGAATATTGAGCAACATATCCAGCAAATTATTAATTCTTTGAACCAAGAAACAGAGGAGTAGGAAACACAATGTTGGGTTCAAGAGTCATATCATGAGGCGTTGACGAGTGAGGAAGAAGATTGGGAAGAAGCTAATGAGCCTTTGGAGGCCAAGGTACTTATGGAGCACCCGCCTACACCTACTACAACTTTAGGGAAGTCCCTTGAAGTCACAACCTTACCTCAACCTCATAATGCATTCCATGAGTCAATTTTGGATGAGGATGAGGATACAGATGTGGATGAGCCCTATGAAAAGAAACTTGAGGTTGGGATGTGTGAGGATTATGTGTTACAATATACAACCGAGCTTGAAGCATGTGAAAGTAGTGATATTGAAGAGTCCTTGATAGGTGAGGACTTTTACATTAAAGAAAGTAATCTTCAGCTTCATGCGAATGAGTACCAAGTACCGGAAGCAATCATCATAGCTCATAAAGATCAAGAATACGAGGATGACATGGAGGATTTCTTAGAAGAGGAGTCCAACAAACCTCCTATAGACGGGCCTCTAATTCTATCACATGCCCGACCACCTAACCATTACTTGCCACATTCGAGCTTTACATTTGTTCCCTCCATGCAAGAAACTCTTGAGTTTGTGGATCATGTGGAGATGGTGATATGTGAATATCCCAATTCTGATAAGAAGATTCTTTTGGCCGTGCTTGTGGAACATAAGAAGAGAACGAGACAATGGAAGAAGAGAAACAAAATGAGAAAGTTGAAATCCTATCTTTCCATTGTTACCAAGGAGTTGCTTAAAAGGGATCACCTAGCATCTTTGAAAAAAGTCAAGCATCTCATGGAAAGCCCTGAATATGAACTTTCATCTCCAAGTGGAACCTTTGGATTCCAGTTCGTACTGGATGAGTTATGAACCTCGGAAGTAGGGGGCTGCAAGGTTTTAGCTGAAATCAGTTTGTGAAAAGTGATGTTTCCTAATGACTTTGAGCATTATTGGAGTATCTTTGGCGCATTTGGCTTAGAGCTTGCCCTAGACATTCAAGGCTCATAGCCTTGAGGTTGATATCCAAAGATCATTAGCATTGGGAGGTCTACAAGAGGGAGCATTCTCTACTCTTCTTAACTATATTTGTTCTTGTTGTGTTTTCTCTCTCCTTCTATACTTAACTATATTGTTGCATGATTATATCTAGATCAAACATTGAGGACATTGTTTAGTTTAAGTGTGGAGGGAAGGAATTTGAACTTTTTGTTATTTTCAACAATAAAAAAAGGAATAAAAAAGAAGTCTAGTTCTTAGGTTTATTGTCTGTTGAGTCTTTAGTGTTCTTCCAAACACTATGATGAGTCTGAACTTTTCGGAAATTTATTATGGTCACAAAATGATTGCAAGCATGTGTTAGATTCTTGATTTCAAGTAATTGTTAATGGATTTTTATGATTATTGTGCTTGACTTATGTGCATTGATGGTTAGGCTAGTGTGATACTTGAGAATTGATTGATGCATGATAGGACAAGTTAAACTTAATTTTAACCCTTGTGAGCGATTGATCCTATATATGTGCTTTTCTTTTTTGAGTGACTTTATTAGATCATCCTATTTTCTTGACGAGGGATTGTTGATTTCACATGTCGTTTCATCTTGACTATGCATATTGACCGCAGCTTTTAATGTAACTAGAGAATGCTAGAACTCATCTTTCATACCTGTCGAGACATTTCTTTTGTCAATCTGATGCTTGAACCTCTGAAGGGATATAGGCACTAGGATTTACCACCATAGCCAAATTAACATGTATCCCTTTTATGCACACAGGTTGTGCAACCCCCTTGGTAAACCCCCTTGAGCCTACATTGAGCATTTTTCTTTTATCACCCACAAATTCCTTAACCATGAGCTTAGTATATATAGTTGAATCATCACCCTATCCTAAGAAATTAGTGGAGCAATCTTTAGAGAGATACTTATGTTCAAGGTACTTTTGTAAGCAAGTGTCACTACAAGGAAAACCCCCTTTAGAGACAAAACTGTTTTGTCGCCAATTAGTACAATTTTGTCACTAACTAGTATGGGTGACAAAATGATTTTGTCGCTAAATTTGTCTCTAATACAGCGTGACAGATTCTCATTAGTGACAAAAGGTAAATTTTGTCACCAAAAAAGATCATAGACAAAATCTTGTTCGTCTCTATTTTCCTCCATAGTTGTCTCCCTTGCTATCTACAATTCCTGGGAATTCATGATATATGGCGGGAAATTGACTGGATCCCAAATATAATATTTTCTTCTTCAGTTTTTATTAAATTAAATAACTGAAACATAATCGAAACCAACAACCAATTAAAAAAAAGAATGAGCATTATGGAACACAATTAAACTTCTTTTATTAGATTAAAAAAGAATTTTACATTGTACCCATCATAGTAAAAAGAACATTCGACTAAAAACAAAACAATTGTATTCAAACTTCATCTCCCTCTTTGCTCAGCAAAGCCTCGTCTCACAAAAGTGTGTCTATGATTAATCATGCAACCTCACAGAAACACACTTGTTCGTTTGTGTAAGCCATAAGGTGGGAGCTTTCATCTACCCTCATGTGAGATCCTTGTTATAGCAGAAGAGAAGCCAGGTCGTAAGCACACATTCGAAGAAATGCCCATGTCACAGATGGCAAGTACTTAGGATATCTCTGAAATAAACAAGGTAACAAACAGTTTACAATTTACTCATGGTAAAAAGGAACAAATTCAAGACATCATTGAACTTTACACGAAAGTTATTAGGCATAATCAAAGAAACAATGGAGGAAATTGTACATAACTAAATAGGTGGGAGAAAAAAAAAGAAGCAAGAAGAAGAAGAAAAAAAAACATCTCAATTAGAGCTGTAGGCTATCCAAATCAATGAATCATAATTAGTTAAAAATGCTTGTTTATTTATTATTTAATGGTGGCTTAACATACAACCAAAATGACAATGGTTCAGTAAGATGAGTGACCTGGAAAATGTGTGCAGAGAAGGCTGATGCATGAGAGCTTTTCCTTTAAACGATAAGCATACCACTTCAATTGAAGCGTGTAGAACCAAGTGCCTGTCAATATAGACAAGAAGACCTATAAATTAAAAACCTGCCAAATTAACTTTAGATTCTCTTATCTACAATAGCAGATTTTTGCCCCATGGATGAACAAGCATGGATAGGTTCAGCCTACAGTCTAATGAGTAAACTTTCACCCAATAGATTCACCAAATGCTACGAACCATAACTACTAATAAGACAAGGGTGGGACTACAAAAAGACAAACACAGTTCAATGCCATGGGTTGAATATGATCTAACGGTCTTAAAATAACATAACCATTAACTAAAAGCAATTAATGAAGATATAATTTTATTTTCATGATACAAGTAGCACAATTGGGAATAAACAACAATAGAAGTGCAAGAAGAGGCATACCATAGCAGTATGTCTTTCACATCCCTTGACTGCATGCTCAATTTAAAAAACCTTCAAGATTAGTGTCATAAATAATTAAATCCAGAGCAAGAAAAACTGAAATAACATGTAGAGCAAGAAAGTCCCTCAAAAACCCGATAGAATATAAGTTGCTTTTCGTAAGAACACATTTCTACATTGTTAATCAAATTGGGCATAGAAATTGTAGTGGTACTTATTGCTTCAGCAGAAACTACATGATAGTACAACCAAAAGAAAAAAGCAAGAAAATGAATAACTTAGGAGCGCAATCTGCATTCATACAAAAGTCCAGTCATTGTTTTAGTTCCTAGTGATACCCAGTGAACAACAAACAAAGGCAATCTGATAATGTCAAAATACAAAAGTTTGAGTACCTTTTGCTGGGTAGCTGGGATCTTCTGTCCTTTAGATTAGAACAACAAATTCAAGTTGGCTCTGCACAAGCATTTGCCAAAATTAATTAAAAATATTTACATAAACGACTAAGAAATTCTTATGAAAGAATGTTCTATTAAGATTCTTACCGATTCAGTTTAGACATCTAATTCAATTTAGGAACAAAGTGCACTGTTCATACAGCAAAAATTTAACTGAGGATGAATCCCCTCGCTAAAGCCAATAGGACTTTTCATATAAACTGCATAAAGATCCCTAATTTGGGTGAAATTTATGATTTTCAGTTACATGATCTCAAAAATTTTGTTCATGAATGAAGAATGATGAGAGTTACCTGAAGTGGATACATCATCGTCCTGCTCAGTTGCTCTAGAACACACAATTGGCAGACTGTCGACCATGGCCACCACCTACAATCCAAATTCAATGAATACAAAAATGTAAAATCGGGGATGGCTATCCCACTGTTAGCTAGAACAGCAAATTGAAGGAAAGAGAAGGGAAAGACCTGTGCGGTGGTGAAGAACAAGATGGTGACAGTGAGGCCTACTCCATTTTGGGGCTGGGGATCGTGATAAAATCCTAGGAAGGTCTGAGTCAAATTTTAGGGGAATGTGAATGCCGTTGTTGATGACGGAAGCCCCCGCCCATGGCTAAGAGGAAGAGAATTGGTGCCAAATTCAAATGGGAAAGAGGAAGAGTAACCTCGTGTTGTAAATTACTTCCTGGTAACAGGAGCCCATCCCAGCACTTCAATTGATAGCAACACTCTGATCCCTGGAAAACCTAGAAAGAAAACAGAATCGAAATTTGATTTGGGGCTCCAAACCATCCCACCAAAATATACCCAAACTAAATCAAATCGCACAATAACAAAACTACAATTGACGAATATGAGCGAGGAAAGGAGAAAACAATGGCAATATCATTTTCCATGGAGGTTGATTTCTGGTGGAGGCCGAGGTTGAGCGTCAGAGAGTAGGCGAGCAGTTGAGACGGCAGAGAGGAAGACGTGATGAGTGGGGAGCAACTGAATTACTTATTTTCTAAACACAAGCACCGGACGACGTCGTATTCTTTTCCGTTTTCAGTGACAAAAATAGTTGTCCCCCATTTTGATAATTTTGTCTCTGAAAAAACAGTGAATTATGTTTCTTTAAAAGACAAAACTTTAGCGACAATATCAATATATCGTCACCCATGAGAGGTTAAGGAGACAAAATCTAGGTTTGTCACAAATAGTTTTGTCTCTAAATGGGTAATTTCTTGTAGTGTGTGGGGGTAAGGCTTGTCCATAAAAAAAAAAAAGAATATATGTATGCCGAAAAAGAAAAAAATAAGTATACGGCAAAAGAGAAAAAAAAAGTGCATGTGTATGGATTTTAGTCCCCCCTTTGTGAAAAAGGAGTTTATTTTGAGTTGAAGGCATGTTGAAGAAAATTTGGCCTTTGTCCTATTTCACAAGTATTAGAAATAAGGTTTAGAATGAAGCAAAGGGCCAAGAAGATGTCATCTGGCCTAGAAAAAAAATTGCTTGCTTCATGTGTTCGAAGATTGATTATCTCGAGGAGTTTCAAGATTTTGTTATCTCTTATGTTCTTCTAGTGCTCCACTAGGTTCTTTGTTATTCTCTATCCTTTCTTTCTTTTAACCTTAACCCTTGGCCCCATTACAACCCTGAATAAAAGACCTATTTGATCATTGGGGACGGTAGTTGGTCTGTGGAGATTTGTGCATGGAGATGAGCTTATGGCTTGGGTTCATTTGGTCTTATGCTAGTGTCGTTCGTGAAATCTAAGTAAGAAAAAAATATATTCATAAAGAGCCTTCTTTGTCATGTTATCTATGTGAGCTTTTTGTTGTCAATATATTATCATTTCTCTCACGTAGCAATACTTAGGATTGTGTACACTGAGTCAGAAAATCATGAGTGAAAGAATTGAGAGCATCTTTGTGAGAAATTAAGTGAACACTTGTTTGAACCATGAGGAAGTTGGTTCTCATTTGTTGCATTGGTTTGATTGTCCTTGCATTATACTTTGAGCATGATGGTTATCAAAATAAATTAGCTCTTAAGTGAAGTTGTGAATTCTGATATGCGACTGCTTGAATTTTGTTGACCATGCTTGTGCGCATTATAAGTTCTCTGAGATGTTTGGAAGACATTAAGTCCGTGGTTTTTGTTATAGTAGTTAGTTTCTTTTGTTTTGCTCGAGGACTAGCAAAAGATTAGTATGTGGGAGAATTTGATAAGCTCATAAATGTACATGATTTTGTGTTGATTTCTTCATGTTTTCTCAGCTAGTTTTCCATCTATTTGAGTCATTTACTTTATTTTTATGTTTTGTAGGTGTTATGGAGCAAAGTAGAAGAAAGGAAGCTAAATCAGTAAATATACCTGTGCAGATCAGTCAACTTCGACATGAAACTGAGAGAATCTCAAAATGAACTAGATAGTGAGCTTTATATACTTAGAAAGTCTTGGATGTCTAGTTTCCAGAACTTTTAACGGTTCATTCATATCATTTTTCTACAAGAAGTTACTGCCGATTTAGTACAGCAAGGTGAAGCAGTCCGAGAATCTGACACTTTGACCGAAATCCATGATTTGAGGCCCGAATTCCTTTTAGAAGCCCACCGATGAGTATTAACTGAATATCTCTATTTATTAGAGATATATGACATATTTTTATGGGTGAAAATTATTAGGAATCTTAGAGGAGAAGCTACTTGATTCCTAAAAGGAAAAGAAGTGAAAATCTCCTAAGCTAAGCAATAAAAGAGGGACGTCTAGAATAGACGTGGGGAGAGGGCCGCACAAGAGAAAGAAAGAACGACATCTTCTGCCATCAACTAGTCGCCATCTCTTCCTCTTCCTTTCTTCTAGCTTTTGTTTTGTTCATGTCTATGTCTAGCTAAATACTTTTGTAGCTAGGGGCGATTTCAAAGCCCCAAACATGTTCAATTCATATTTATGATAATTCAGTTTTTGGTTTTCTATATTATCAATTGAGTGTTTGTTTCACTGTGTCTACAAGATGAATCTTTATTTGTTTGTTTAGGTGCGCAACTAAATGAATAGGTTAGGGTTCTAATGCTAGGAGTGACACTAGATTCGTATATGTCGTGTGTTGATTCCGATTGAGTAGCAAAATGTTTTCTTGAATTACATGTGACTCAAACCCTAGGTTTAACAAGACTACCAATGTACTTGTGACCCTAGATTTATCCAAACCCTTTTCTTGCTTAATGAATTTGATATGTTAAACTTAGCGAGCTTGTGTCTAGTCTGCATAATCGGAAATAGATTAAGTGGTGAGCTTGTATTCACTTAACGAGGAACTAAGAAAGGGTAATGGGTTAATTCGAGCTTGTGAGTTAACTTCGGGTAAATTCAATTGAGAATTAAGATTCCATAACTGAGATTTGATATGATTGAGTGTGTTTGGTGGTGGAGAATGAGTCC
Source organism: Rosa chinensis (assembly GCF_002994745.2). NCBI lineage: Eukaryota > Viridiplantae > Streptophyta > Magnoliopsida > Rosales > Rosaceae > Rosa > Rosa chinensis. The sequence continues at coordinate 58,783,195 of NC_037092.1, forward strand.
TTAGCTTTGTTTTTGTCAATAGTTTTAAAATTATAAAATCTGTTTCTGCTTTGTTATCTTACTGTGTTTAGTTTTACGTGAATTATTTCATATATCAAACCAACTCCGATTGTTCTGAAATTTTGTATACGTATTATTAAATGTGTGTTTAGTGTTCTATAAAATTTATAGAAAATTACATCTAGTCTAGATTAGTTAAATAATTTATTTTCGTTAACTGTTCAGTAGCATGGTTTAGAGTAGTTTGTGACATTTTTTTAGCAGTTTAGGAACAATCTTCAGCGGGTAATGACCCTTGCTTGATCACTATATTACCAATGATGATATTTAAGTGCAAGGTTTAAGTTGTACATCTTTTAGACGTACCAGGCAACAATGTGAACTTGCTTTTTCCAGGAAGGTAGAAGGGGCAAAACTTGAGCAAGAAAGGCTGAGAAAGGTTCAAGAACAAGGTGAACATGAGAAGTCCCAGTTGAGAAAGGGAATAAACAATCAGGGGCATTGGCATGACCATACGAGAGAAGTCATGAATCAAATGAAAGATTGCAACATGGACACCGGGTTTCAGAGGAAACTACGAGAGGTAGCTCGGCATCAACTTCTCAGGTTGCTACAACTTCAGTGCCAAGATTGAAGGTAGTACATAAAGAGGCTTCACCAGTTAGTCTACAAGCCCACAAGCTATTGAAGAGGGATGTATCTTCAAAAGTCCATGTGCATGTGCATTTAAATCCACCATTCAGTCCTAAAGGTTTGGAGAAAATGAAAAGATAGTGTGGTAGAGGGAATAGGGTTTGCTGGTGTATGCGGCCAGTTTGGGATTGAGGTGAGGGAGAGTAAAATGGATCTGCGGCTATTCATCTGTAAGAAGAGGAAAAGTGGGTATATATGGAGTCGTTGGCTGGTCTCGGTGGAAAAAAGTTGATTAGGTCAAGTGTATGGGCAGAGGCGGAACTACATGGGGGCCGGAGATGGCCCTGGCCCCCCCAAACTTCTGAAAATATACATGTGTGCATCTGTAATTGGTTGCGGATTTAATGAGATTGAGACCATAATCATCATGATTGGCTCCCTCAATTACTCAGCTATGCATGAACTGATGAAAGCAATAAGAAATAATAATATATTTCACACAATTTGTTTATCTAATCTATTAATAAATGCTTGTGAAAAAATAAAAAGAAGATCTAAATGAATGCTGTAAAAGAAAACATTAATACGTAACTTAAAATATTAAAGTTTGATTTACAACTGATAAATATATCATATGTTAAATTAATTTTTATAATAGATTTTTTTGTCAAAAATACTTCATCATTTTTCGGCCCCCCCACATATAACTTTCTAGTTCAAACACTGTGTATGGGGCTGTCATCAAACAAAAGTGAAGGCCTAATGGATGGCTGCCAAGTGTCATCAGCAAGGAAGACAAAATCACGTGCAAGCATACATGCATGCTTAATTAATTAACCCATTGGTTAATTAAATTTGCACACCATTTCCCATATATTAATATTATTATTTTTTTATTTCTTTCTTTTCTCTAATCTTCCCACCAAACATCAAAGCTCACATGACCATATTGACCATATTTGACCGCGCCGATAAATTTGTCCTTTTATCGAAAACTCCCATTTGCTCTAATTTAGCACAATTTCTTCCGAAATTCACAACTCCGCTTATTTACTACAATAAAAATAAAAATAAATTAATTACATAATAATTACTTTGGAGATTAGCTTAATTATAGTATTTAGAACGTAATTACGAGCATAAAAATGCGTGTAATCACACCCCCACACTTGAACTTTGCTTGTCCCCAAGCAAACTAAATATAAACATAATCCGAAAATCTACTAACTCACAAACATAAAGGAAGTGTAGTATTAGCCTTTCCAACCATAACCCTCGGAGAACTAATATTGTATATGACCATGAGGTTGACAAAGCACAGCATAAGATTTTTGGATTTGTAAGGCAATTAAGATGCACATGTGAGAAATGCTCAAGTATATGCATATTTTGACCACGTGTCAAATCAATCCACCACAATTGAATAGGCATATAGAAGACCCGATATAACCCACTCAAGTGTTTAGGGGCTATATGTGTTTCACTCAAAAATAATTTCACAACATGTGCCGCCATATGCTTGCTCTTCGATCTCATCTCCGCTAGGTAGCTCACAACATTCAAGATTAAGAGGTCTTTTATTTGGTTGTAATGGGGCTAAGGGCAAGTGGCTAATAGAAATAAAGGATAAGGAAATACAAAGTCTATAGAAATCGGTGAAGCAACTCTCTCTTGTAGAGATTTAAGACTTTGCTTACAAATGCTAAGTCACTCACTCTAATCCCAATGTACAACCAGCTAAGTAAACTATGTAATACTTTCCTTTTTTACTTTTTTTTTTCTTTTTTTTTTCTACTTTTCTTTTCCTTGAACTTTCTTTTTATTTTCACAAACTTTCTTCTTCTTCTTCCTTTTTTTTTGTTTTTTTTGAGAACTTTCTTTCCTAAACAAATCACTCACCTCCACACTTATTCTTCTGTAACCTCACACTTTTGACTTTTTTTTTTCTTTTGAAGCGCTCAAACATAAAGTCATTCTCTCGAATCGCTTCACCAACTACCATGGAAGGGTAGGATAAAAGTGTATAGGCTAGGTAGGAATTTGTGGTGCGAATGAACAAAAAGGCTAAATATATTAATAGGCTCAAAGTGGCAATCTAATGGTAAATATCTTTGGGCATATGCTTCTTTGGCCATGGTGGTGTATAGTCCTAATGCCTCCATCCTTTCTATCATGTCGCAAGCTAAAAGTAGCCTCAAGAGGTCTCAAGCAAGTTCTAGATACGCAATGTCATGAAACTGTACACACATGAAATAATAAGTGAATGAACGATGTACACACTATATATATTAGGCTCAAAAGCTCACAAATAAGGCATGCAAGTTAATCGAATAATCTATATGCTTCTTTAATTATGATGAACGAACCTAACAAAGGCTATGTGCACACATATTGTCAAGCATAGATCACATATGCACTCAACTACAAAACAAATTCAAAGTCCTATATCATGCTTAATCTATTCACAATCATAACAAGTTAAGTTCATGGCTCGTCATTGGGGTTGGAAAAGGCATTAACCACTAAAATATAATTACAAAAAGCCAATCTAATTGTTTTTTTTTTTTATAGGACCGCCCGAGCCCTCACCCCCAAACTTAAAACCAACATTGTCCTCAATGTTGTAAAGTGAGCTCAAAAGCTAAAATCCGTGTCGGATTTAGGCATGAGAGTGAAGTCCGGGCGAAGGCACAAGAAAAAAAAACTACACAAATATACTAAACTAAATGCCGAGAAAAGATACGGAAACCCCCTTTGTAGACACTTCAATTGCTCACGACCTTTGGAGAAGACCAATATGTACATGGAAGTACATTTTCTTCCTCCCCGGCTTCCTTATCCACCCCCTTATTTCTTCCTTTTGTATACAAAGTCACATCACCCACTCCAATTCCCGGGGGTACATTTTCTTCCCCCGGTTCCAATTCCCGGGGGTACATGGAAGGAATCTTGGTGAAGAAATCTTGGTGAGGTGATGAAAATTGGTGTGGTAGAGGGAATAGGGTTTGCTGGTGTGTGTGGCTGGTTTGGGATTGAGGTGAGGGAGAGTAAAATGGATCTGCGGCTATTCATCTGTAGGAAGAGGAAAAGTGGGTATATATGGAGTCATTGGCTGGTCTCGGTGGAAAAAAGTTGATTAGGTCAAGTGTATGGGGCTGTCATCAAACAAAAGTGAAGGCCTAATGGATGGCTGCCAAGTGTCATCAGCAAGGAAGACAAAATCACGTGCAAGCATACATGCATGCTTAATTAATTAACCCATTGGTTAATTAAATCTGCACACCATTTCCCATATATTAATTTTTTTTATTTTATTTCTTTCTTTTCTCTAATCTTCCCACCAAACATCAAAGCTCACATGACCATATTGACTATAGTTGACCGCGCCGATAAATTCGTCCTTTTATCGAAAAATCTCATTTGCTCTAATTTCGCACAATTTCTTCCGAAATCCACAACTCCGCTTATTTACTACAATATAAATAAAAATAAATTAATTACATAATAATTACTTTGGAGATTAGCTTAATTCTAGTGTTTAGAACGTAATTACGAGCATAAAATTGCGTGTAATCACTATCATAAGAAACACTCATCTATCAAGCTTTATGGTTTGCTTGAGGAAGAGGAAAGACTATTTTTAGAGTTGTCAACGGATGAAGACTTCTTGGCACGGCCTATTATTAGCCGAGGGTTAAAAGCTATGTTCCAGGTAGCATGCGAAAATTCATCTCCAACAGTGTGCACACCGAAGGATAGATCAGCCCTACCAATGTCTGAGGAAGATTTATTGTATTTAACGGAGTACCACCGGTGCTATTCGGCTGAGAAGTTATACGGCCTTACTGAGGAAGAGGAAGTACTGGCAGATGCATTCGATTGGTACATATTCCAAAAGAAGAGTGAGGCAGGGATAATAGCTACAGATAATTCTTGATCTGAGTAGGTGATGGTTGAAGTGCTGAGAAATAAATTACCTCCTTTTTCAGCTAAAGATTGGACTACCATGAAAGATTATCACAAGAAGCAGTCGGCCTTAGCTTTATATGGGCCGACATGGGAAGAGTTAGATACCCTTAAGGCTCTGGAAGATAATCCTGAGCTCGAGCCTATAATGGTATAGAGCACAGCGAGTGTGGGTTTGAAGATTTTGTATCAAGCGAAGTTGGAGAATATAGAGTTCGCAGCTGACACTAAAAATTTGCCCATTTCTCATAAAGATCTCAAGTATTTGAGAGAATATCATAAAATGTATTCAATAGTAAACATATGGAATACCCCACAGGAGAGAGAGTTATTAACAAGGATGGATGGACATATTCTGTAGCGGGAGATTGAGTACGCAGCCGAAGTAAACAAGGAATAATCTGATTTTGAGTTGAGTGATGGGCCAGAAGATATGGTTACAGACTGCAATGAGATTCAGCAAGGAGCCATCTTTCATGCGGCCGAGGTTGAAAATTCACAACCCCAAGTTCAGAGTAAGAAATTTGAAATTGAAGATAAACAAGCAATGATTGATGTTGAAGATCAAGAGGGTGACAAGCGCAATGAAGATTTTGTTGAGGGTTAGGTTTTCGAAGGAGGACCAAAGTACAACAATCATGGGGTAGGTGAGGTAAGAGAAGCTGAGATGAATATGGTTTATATCTTGCCTATTATTTCCTTGCACGGCCGGATCAGCCGAATACAATGGAAGGAGATGTTGAAGATAGAATTTTGCCTAGAGTTTCAATTCAGGAACAGCCTCAAGCTCACTTCCAGAAGCCAACGCCAGAGATGGTAAAGCATATAAAACCTCTGTACATAACGGTATGCTTTGAAGGATATCCAGTTTCAAAAGTTTTGGTTGATGGTGGGGCCATAGTGAATGTCATCCCTATGTCCATGGTGACCAAGCTTAAGAAAGCAGAGAAGGACATTTTGCCTGCAGACTTGGCAGTATATGATTTTTCTGGTGGTAAGAAGAACACCATAGGGGTTATCCCTCTTGAGGTTATAGTTGGAAGCAAGAGTGTTATTACAGGTTTCTATGTAATCAACGCTGACACCACATATAATGCAATCCTTGTTCGAGATTGGATCCACAAAAGTATGTGTGTTCCTTCTACCCTTCATCAGTTGTTGGTTTTCTGGAATGGAGATGATGTGGAGACTGTAAAGGCTGATGATAAGCTGTTCAAGGCTACGGCTAATGCTGTTGAAGCTGTGTTTATAATGATCATGTGGGTCCATCAGAGGTATGGAAAGAGGACCATACTGGGAGAATTACTGGAGTTACCATGCGCAAGATGGTAGCACTTGGAGCTGAAACCGTGTTGGAAGACTCGGAACGCCCAGCCTTGGCTAAATTTTTTGACTCAGTTCTCAATGAGTAACAACAACAAAGCAGATAAAGGGATGGTCGCACTTGAGCTTTCAATGAGCAACTTGCTGGCTTATTGGCATGAAAAGGCCGCTCAGAGAGGCGCGGCCATTAACCTAGCTGAATTTTTATCAGAAGGTAAACATGAAGAAGATATTCAAATACAAGACCTCGGCCCAGCCCCGGCCGAGATGGAGGTTAAAAAGAAAAATGGCAAAATCAGAGTATGTATTGATTTTCGGAACTTGAATACGGCCACTCTTAAGGATGAATATCTGATGCTGATAGCCGACTTACTTGTAGATGGAGCGGCACGTCATGAAATTTTGTCTTTCAAATATGTTTACTTTCAAATATGTTTTGAAAAAATTGGTAAAAGGATAGGCTTTAGCTGATTTCTTGGCTCACCACCCCTCTGAAGAAATAGAATCCATGGAAGAAGTAGAGATTGGGACTATTGATGTAGTATCCATGCAGAATAACTTCTGGACCATACATTTTGTGGTTCAAGCACGGAAACTTCAACCGGGGCTGGAGTTGTGATCGAGTCCCTTGAAGCACAAGTGTTTTGCTTTGCTTGTCAACTTGATTTCGCTTGCACGAATAACCAATCTGAGTATGAAGCCTTGATTATTGGCATGGAAATGCTACAAGAACTGGGCGCTTGGAGGGTATTGATAATTGGAGATTCACAACTCGTTATTAATCAATTGGTGAAAGAGTTCAAATGCACAAGCTGGTCATTACTACCATATTACGCTTTAGCAGACTAGTTAGCTGAGGCTTTTGATACGGTAAATTTTTCCCATGTACGGCACAAAGGTAACTCTGAGGCCAATGAATTGGCACAGCTTGCTTCAGGTATGAATTTGACAAAAAGTGAAGGAAATCAGACAATCAAGATATCGAAGAGAACAATGCCTGCTTTGTATGAGCGTGGTGTGCCAAAGGAAATTTATGTGGTTACTGTGGACCCATCTGATTGGAGATATCCCATCATTAGATTCCATGACAATCCAAAGGGCAACCATGACCATAAAACAAAGTATTTGGCTCAAAATTTTGTTCTTTACAAGGATCAGGTGTATCATAAAAGTGCAGATGATTTGTTGTTGTTATGTCTTGGAGGGCAGGATGTCATGAAAGTGATGCATGAAGTGCATGAGGGAATTTGCGGAGCTCATCAAGCTGGAATAAAAATGCATTGGTTAATTCGAAGACATGGTTATTATTGGCCAACTATTATGAAAGATTGTATTGAGTACATCGTAGTTGCAAGAAGTGTCAGATTCACGGACCCCTCCAGAGAGTACCTGCTGAGCTATTACATCCGATAGTTAAGTCATGGCCTTTTCGAAGCTGGGGCATGGATATTATTGGAAAGATCCATCCAGGATCGTCTAAACAACACGTTTGGATCCTAGTGGCCACTGATTATTTCACAAAATGGGTTGAGGTCAAGCAGTACACTTCTATTTCTAGTGAAACAGTGATATCTTTCATTAAGCAGGAGATAGTGCATCGATTTGGAGTTCCAGAGGCGATTACAGCCGACCGTGGATCAGTATTTATCTCAGAAGCTATGCACACGGTGGCCAACGATCTTGGAATCAAAATAAATGAAAGTGGACGATCTTGGGTGTTTTCCTGCACAACCAAGTGGACGAACACGACAATAAATGAAAGTGTTGCTTCTTTCTAAGTTAACAAAGTATCAATAGTGTTAATCAATGATAGTTTGAGGTTCAGGCAATAGATTTCATCTTCAGAAATGAATGTTGACATGAATTAGTCACTTGATTTTCTAACCTTCTGTGACATTTGAATCGTAAAGGACTCATGAGTTGCCTTAACAAGAAATTCTGACCAACCTTTAGCTCAGAATGTTTTGGCTTCCATTTCAATAATATTTTTTTGTTAAATGTTAAAGTTCAATGAAGATTGACTCAGATACAAAATTCATTTCTTTCATTCACTTTTGCCTATAGTACTATCTCGATATAACTGTTTGGTCATACTCAGTTATTGCTTAAGATGATGTATTAATAATAGTATTATGTATACTAGTGACCTAGCTTAAGCTATTTATTTAGGATTGAGTTAAATAATACATTTTGCATTTTGTATAGGTTTCTGAACATATCTTGCATTGGCATTGTAAGCTTATCCCATTCACTCACCTGATTTCATGTTTTTTTTTTTCGTTTTTTTTGTATTGTTATAAATTTTTAATTGGTTTACTGAGATAGTAAATTAAGAGACATTGATCTTTTCTATTTTGATGTTACAGGAAAATGAGTTACACTTCTTATTCCAATGGCAATGCCAATGTGAATGGAAATGGAAATGTTGTGAATTGAAAAGGCCATCCAACACTGAATGGTTACCAGAAGAGTTGCTGGTACGAGAAGGAAATCGAAGAAAACTTAGGCTGGAGCTTTGCTCTTAATATGTATAGTTACTTATGTATACATTTTCAGTATAATAAGTTACATTAATTTAGTAATCTTGGTTTCTACATCATCTTTAATATGTTTTTTTTTTCTTTTTTCTTTTTGTGGTTCCTATTTCATTTTACACTTGAATGCGGAAATATGTATATAAGAAAGATCTAGATGACTTATGGCCCTATATTAAAATCTGAGAGTGAGAGTTCTTTACAGATTGAATGAAAAGTTTCATAGTTTTACCATAGAAACATTCTTTTTGACAACAAATATTGGTTGGATTAGAGGTACCACAACAAATAAACAAACTTGCGGCATTGTGCGGGATACACTGCTAGATGACTTATGGCCCTATATTAAGATATGAGAGTGAGAGTTCTTTACAGATTGAATGAAAAGTTTCATAGTTTTACCATAGAAACATTCTTTTTGACAACAAATATTGGTTGGATAAACAAACCCGCGGCATCGTGCGGGATAATCTGCTAGTTAGTTAGTTAGTTGTGTGTGTGTGTGTGTGTGTGTCTTCTCACATATAATATATAGCAACACCAGCACTTAAGCTCAAGAAGCTTCAACTATGGAGTAGCTAAGTCACCAACAAGGAGAGGAAGGCTCTATGAGTATTCTGGGATGGTTTTAATTTGTTTCTCTTCTTCTAATCATCCATGATGGCTGCCCTTTTCAAAGACAAACACACCCACACACACGCACGCACGCACCCACGCTCGCACGCATGCATACACACTCATGCACCCACGCTCGCACGCACGCACGCACACGCATGCACACACTCACGCACAATGATAAAGAAAGCAACCAATAAACAAACCTGCGGCATCGCGCGGGATACTCTGCTTGTGTGTGCGGGTGTGTGTGTGTCTTTGAAAAGGTCAGCCATCAGTGATGATTAGAAGAAGAGAAACAAATTGAAAACCATCCCAGAATACTCATAGAGCCTTCCTCTCTTTGTTGGTGACTTAGCTACTCCATAGTTGAAGCTTGTTGAGTTTAGGTGTTGGTGTTGCTATGTATTGTATGTGAGAAGTAAGTATTCTTCTTCTTCTCTATTTGAATCAAGAGAGAGTTATTCATAAACGTTGTATGTTTCTCCAAATTGATCATAGTGGAATATCTTCCCGGCTCCAAAAGTGGATGTAGCCCAATCACGTCGATTGAGTGATCCACTATAAATCTTGGTGTTTTTTGTGGTTTGTTTATTGGTTGCTCTCTTTATCATTGTTTGTTACTCTATGAGTTCATATCAATACCTTGTTTGTTATGTTTTCGAATAACATCAGTAACATCCATGAACGCTTAATTTCTTATAATGTTGTTGATTCTTTTCAGTTTCAGTTAGTACATCTATAGCTTCTGGACAAACATTTGAAATGTCAATGATTTATGTTCTCAATGATAATACATCATTTACATGCAAATATATGTTGTAAGTTCAAATCACTCTTATGACATGCTTTCTGTTAGTGCAAAATATTGTAGGATTGGCATTTCCTAGCTCAACATCCAAGAGTCTATAATTTCGGCTACTATACATCTCTTGGAACTTCATAAGTATGGACTGCTTCAAGGCTTCTTGCATGTCTCATCTTCACACTCTACCATCAGGTAATTCTTGCATTCATATGCTTGCTCATACTTGTGTATTGGAGTGATCTTGTTGTTCTCTCCTAAGTCAGGATTGAACTTGCCTTTCAGTCCTAATATGCTGACTTGGAATTGTGCTAATGTATATTACTCCAATGACCTAACTTCTATAGGCTTTTGGAGTGTCATTTTTTTTCTGGTCCATTCCCATCTGAAACCCGTCAAAAATCTTATCACTTTGTGGTTCAATATATATACGGTGTTTTGGGGCTTTTAGGGTTAGCGAGCGAATCCATCATAACATCTTCGCTGCCTTTTCTTAGAGAGCTTTCTCCCCATATAATCTGCAGAAGCATGAGCCTTTATATCATTTGAGAACCTTTCATGAGCTGTTCCTTGCTTAGCTCGTGAATTATTGTCAAAGTCTCAATCCCTTATTGTTAAGAGTTAATTGATGAGTTTATGCATTCATGCCTTTGTGCCTTGAGATGATTGACGACTATGTGGAGAGTTGTGCCATCTGAAAATTGACGAAGGAGTTTCATATCCATAATTCAGAATTAGTAACAAAGCAGAGACAGAGTTGCCTTCTAGATTGGGTCTAAGAAGATTGAGTGTTTGTAAGTTCTTTATGTATTGATTTATTTAGTGGATTTGTTACCTGCATAGTGCCCGCAGTTGTTTCCAGTTTCTAAGGGTTTTACTGCATCAACAGATTTGGTGTGATGTTTGTGATGTTTTAGCTTCTGCTAATGGTTTGGTAATCCAAGAAAACCATAAGTTCTTGAAGAAATTTGATATTACACTACTACAAAAAGTTAATCAGACAACGGTGGATTTCTGTTGTCTGATGACCAAGTCCACCGTTGTCTAAGTCAATGTTGTGTGATTGAAAAATCACACAACGGTAATTCCACCGTTGTCTGACAGTAGTTGGCTCAACAGAATAACTATTTTTCCGTTGTGTGAATTATGCGCAGCAAGTGCCTGCCATGGCATGTGCAGGGATGCCTCGGCCATTCAGACAACAGAAGATAATTTTTGCTGTTGTCTGAGATTCATAACACACAACAGCCATAACTCTTTCTTTGTTGTGTATGATTCATAAAACACAACAGTTATAATTATTTGTTTGTTGTCTCAGATAAGTAACACACAACAAAAATGAATTTATCTCTCTTGTCTATTGAAGCATTCAGACAACAGAGATAATTTATTTTTGTTGTGTGTTATGAATCTTAAACAACAGAACTTTGTTTTATTTTGTTGTTGGTCGTTAGTTCACACAACAACTATATTTGATTAGCTGTGCTGTGATTATTGTAATCAAACTAGCTAATAGTCAATGACTATTGTAGGAAAAGCCTTAATTTGAACTCTTTACAATCATACAACACATTGTTTTGTATTTTGTTGTATGAGATCAATGCCAGGTGAAATTGTATGAGATCAATGCCAGGTGAAATTGTATAAAATCAATGCTAGAGGATTTTACCAATGAACAATAATTTGTTAATGCTAAAAGTAACTTTGATACATCAAACAAACTCCAATCGATTCACCATATACATCTTTATAAGCATTTAAACATTTCATTGAACTAAGCCTTCCAATTTCATAAGCTATACAAGATTGTGTTCGATCCTCACCCACATGTAATGATGCAATACGAGCAATCCAATTTCCATCTTGTGCAGTTATGTTAGGAATGTTCCCATTTGTTTGTGGTGATGAGTGAAACGAATCTGAATGGTGGTTATGGGATTTGGATATTGGACCGTGAAGAACCGTTTTCTTTATATCTACATCTTTACCATTCCAAACCCTGCAAAAGGTATTGAAGAGCAAACATAAGTTCATAGCATCACATACACACCCAAAAATTGATACATAATCTATTAAAGGCACACATTTGCAATTCTGATACTTATGTGAGAGTCCTGTCACTAGGGCTATTATTCTGTTGCAATTACATCATTTCCTAGAGCATAACAGCAACACAATTATGTTAAATACAAAGCTCTTTGAGCAAAAACTCATTCAGCACCACCAATAGAAACAATGCCATATGATCATGGGAATAAGCTTTACAAATCATTTCTACTATTGGTTTTCCAATAGATCATATAAGTCTTCCACCACACCCATTCAAAAAGCCAAATAAGACAAAATGAGATGAAGGGCAAATGATGCACTAAGACCTACACCATTCACCTGATAATAATTCAAACAAACTTAGAAAAAACACCAGACAAGTTCAATAATGAGACGCAAGGACATATTAGAAGCCAATTCAAAGGCATGCGACTCAAAGTTAAATAACTAGAATTGAACTTTGAGTCGCATGCCTAAGGGAAGCCAGTTCATTAGCTTGGGATCGCGTCATCTCCTTTTTAATTTTCAACGACTTCTCTGCCTTCTGCTTCTCATCCATTAGAAGTTTAATGGACTCGATACATTTTTCATCAAAGAAGGACCTGCAATCAATGTAAAGATAGGTTAACAGCTTGTGGTATAGGCTAAAATTTGACTAACTGGAATTAAACTTAGAGTTGTATTAGCTTGTGATTGCGACCTCTGAAAGTCAGTACATTGCTCTTCTTCGATTGACCTGCAATTGATATATGTATTAAAAGACTCTTGTTAGGCTACAATAAAATTTGACTCGTTGAAATTTCACTGGAACTTAGAATTGCATACCTAACAGAAGTCGGTTCATGAGCTTGTAATCCTTTCCAAATTCCAGACACAGCTTCAACTCTTCTTCCATATGCTTATCTTCCATCAAAAGCTTCTGGAATTTCGTAGAGTGTTCATTCCTGAAAGCCCTGCAATTAATGTAACATATGATTTAGGAGCATGTTATTTAGTTTAATTACAACAAAACTTGACTTGCTGGAATAGGTATACTTAGAAGTACATGCCTGATAAATTCCACTTCAATTCTTAACTCATCGATAACTGCTTTCAATTTCCCATTTGAAGAACTCAACTCTTGCGCCAACTCCTTTGCAATTGCAGTAGCCAATAGGTCACAGAGAAGCACCAAATGTGATCCTTTGTCACATCGATAGCATAATAAAATACTCATTTCAAAAACTGAATATGGGATAAACTTTTAAGTGAAAACAAATTCTAAGGTGAAGAAATACCAGATACATAGTACAAAAACCTTTCTTCTAGATCCTGACTAAACTCCGAGACTTAAGTCATGTGGGGGGATGTAGATACTTTCTGAAATTGATCAAGAATGTCAAAGAAAGACGAAGCAAAATAGCATTGCAGACCCATTTTCCAAGGGTGCAAGCAAGACCAACTAAATTACCAAACAAAAGAACCAAACAAAACTGGTATTTAACTATTTATACCTTCTTTCCTTCCTTCTGAATCTCAGAAGCTCGAACATATAACTCGCCTCTAACAGCATATAAAACCTTCTTCATGTTCTCATTCAGTGACTCATAGTCCAATGCCTTTGGTGGCATGTTGCCCACAGGTTTCAATTTCGATGAGAAGGTAAGGCAGCATATTTATGTACTCAGTTCCTAACCTGAATAATTTAGAGGAGGTTATGGAACTGACAGTGATTTAAGACCAGATAGATCAACTTGGAAAAAATAAGAAGTAAAGATGACAATTTGAATTTGAATATTGACCCATTCATCAAACTCAAATCCATCAGCTCATCAATTATTTTATTGACTTCTACGCAACCACTCTCTTGCTGTCACTATGTGTCAATAAGTTGAAGATGACAGGAATCATTTCAGCCAAAAATTAAGATATAAACTATTAAACTAATAAACTGCATAATCATTCTAATTATATACAATAAATTACCCAATTAAAAAAAAAAGAATCACACTTGCAATTCTGATACTTATTCTTAACACCTAAACTACAGGAATATGAGCAATCGCAATCATCTAAGAAATCCTAAACAAGATTGGTCAAAAGAAACATTTTAGAGATACTGATACTCAATTACCCAATAAATAACCCCATGCCAGATGATAAAAACTTAATTAAAAACTCAAAAGATTTTAAAAAGATATAATCTTTCGTTTAGAAATGCCAAAACAAAGAAATACAAAATGAACAGACGAATGAAAATGAACTAATAGGCAACAAACACAAATCTTTACCAAGAAAACAAACCCATTGATAAGCTCAACACATGGATATGAACAAAGTCACCGACAAAGAAAATTTATAAGCAAAATGCAAACTCAGATAAGAGCTTGAAACGAAAAATTGAAATACCTAAGAGGGGTAAGTTTAGGGTGTCTTGGGGGACTGGAGGTGGTTTGTTTTGGAGCTTTGTGCGGAGGTGGCAGCAGTGGTTGGAGAGTGAAGAGGTTAAGGACATCGAAGCACGTCGCCTCCTCGTCACCGCAGCACAGCGCGTCCGCCTCCGCCTTCTCGGACACCATCGTCTTCTGCATCTCTTCAATTAACGATAGTTTGAAGGCGAGGAGGAGAGAGAGATGGAGGAGAGAGAAAGTGGATCTAGGGCACTCTATCTCCTTCATCGCTGAAGAGGATTTGGATTTCAGGGCAAAAAGAATAGAAGCAAAGAGATTGAGAGACTGAGAGAGGTTTCACGAGAGAGAGAGGGGTTTCATGAAGGGGGGGGGGGAGAGAGGGGGGTTTCATGACTGAGAGAGCTCGAGAGAGGGATTTGTGGAGGAAAGGGGGGGGGGGGGGGGTTCACGACTGAGAGAGCTCGAGAGAGGTTAGGTTTCATTTGTTTCATTTTTCTTTCGGACACGATGTGGCTAGGCCTGGGTGAACTTCAATATATTCTAAAGTCTCTCACACAACAGAAACCTAAACAACTGTTGTAGGAGTGCACTACATAAAATCAAAATGCCAAAACATGGAGGGAAATATGCCGCCTACAACATTTTGGCTCAAAATGTTGCTGCCTATATTCCCACTTCACACAACAGAAAAGTATAACTTCTGTTGTCTAATTTTTATAGCTTGCACTAGGTTTATCTTGTGAAAGACATTCAAGCAAGCTTCCTCAAAATTTGACATCTAGCTTTCAATCACACAACGGAAATCTTAAGCACCGTTGTACCAAGTAGCCCAAATTTCAGATTTCAAGAGGCAACCAAGACTCGAGAGTGGAGGGAAATATACCGCTAAATTTTTAGACTCAGACAACGGACAATACTTAATTGTGTTGTGCAATGTAGTTATGAGAAAAAAGTTATCACTTTGTTGACATTCACACAACAGAACAACATTAATACCATTGTACAATAGAGTTTACTTAAACACACAACAGATGATTTCTGTTCCTTTTGTGTGATTAGTGTTGGGTGATTAACTTGTTGTAGTAGTGTTAGTGGTTCAGTTAGGACCGAAGCTATTCTGCAATCCTAATCTAGGACTAAAACCACTTTACAATCCTGAATCAGAAGTTGAAGTTGTTGGCTGTATCACACATCCTATTAGTCTAGAAATACATCTCCATTCTATACTTACACTTTCCATAAGCTACATTCAGGCAATGTTTTGGCATCCCCAGGGGGAAAGCTCTACAGTACGTGCCTATTAGCTCTATAGCTTTTTAAAGAAATGTTTAAAATGTCATTGATGAATTTTCTCAGAGGTAACATCATTTGCTTGCTAATATCTGTAGTAATTAAGTTCAAATGACTCTTATGCATGTCATGCTTTCCATAAGCTACATCCAGGCAATGTTATGACATCCCCATGGGGATAATTTTGTGACACTAAAGTAAACTAGTCCAATACAAAGGTTATTAGTTCCATGCATCGGTAGACTAGTTCACATCTATATTGAACAAGTTTACTTGATGTACTGGTACATTAATCTACGTAGCTCCGAACCCTCCCCATGGTTGCTCTCTTTGAGCGAGGGTATCAATACATCGATTAACAATATAACAAGGTTGCTTTTTTTGAGTTCTTGAATTGATAATCCATTGTTACTCAAGTGAATTACAAAATTTTGTTGTAAAGAATCAATTTTATCCACACATTCATCATAAGCCACAATATCAAAGACATCAAGGTATTAACCTTCGTTCTGTAGTCCCAACGTAAAGCACACACCCTGCACTGAATGCAAGTTCCTTCGACTTTTCACAAGCAGAAATGGTAGACACCATCGTCTGTAACTATAATCTGAAAACATTTTCACGGGACAGCTTGATGTAGTAGTTCATCCATACAATGCACACCACATAAATAAAATGTTGATAGAGCTAGTGGGGATTGGGGCACCAACTAAATAGGTGCAACTGTGCTAGGACTGTTTCTTCAACTCTTGCTGCAAAAATGAGTCTCTAACTAGCCTTGCGTTCTGGGTTAATCAACAACCTTGCACTTATCATATTCATATGTTCACATAAGGTTACAGAGATCTTTAAACAAACCCCAATCTGATCATCACTAAAATAATTTCCAGAAGACTCGCATATCAAAGGTGTTAACATATCTCAGCCCACTATTTCATGAGCTGCAGTTTATCTGCTCTCCAAAATCCATCAATGGTAACTATCTAGTTTCTCTGCAATTTCACGTCGAAGACTTGCCTGTAGTCAAATAAACTTCGATCTATTCCCCTTTCGATAAGTTGTTTGATCCAAACTTTCTATAAATCCCTCTTTAACTTTCGTTTCTAGTAAATGAAGTAAATCTCCTTCCTTTGATAAGAGTAATAAATTTATTTATCTAAGTTGTTTATGTGGCGCTTGCTTCGAGGTGTGCTACCTACACGTACATCTTTAGCTGCAAGAAGAGTAGAGTTACCTGATTTAAGGTGTGTATTCTGCATGGAGAGCTTTGAGACAGGTATTCACCTATTTAAACATTGCCCAGCATTAATTATGTTTTGGTCTTCTTCTTCCTTAAGTTTGAATGTTGTTGACCACCATGCAAGTACGTTAAATGTATGGGTCTTTGATATGTTGGATAAGTTGAGGGGGGAGCAGGTTTGTATGTTCTTCATGTTGTTATGGGCTCTGTGGTCCAAGTGTAACAATATTATTTGGAAAAAGGCTTCGTTTAGCCCTCTATTCATAGTGGATTGGGTGAAGGGGTATTTGGAGGAGTTCCTAAAGGTACAGGCTAAACCGAGTTGCAAAAAGTAGAGAGCCCTAACCAAATGGCAGTGTCCTCCTAGTGGTAGGCTCAAAATTAATGTACGGTGCCTTCCATGTGGAGACAGGTTGTGGTTAGAAATGATAGAGGCTTGGGAGTTGCGGCATTGGCACTTAGCTCTTAATATGGAGGTTGAAGCATGTAGAGTGGGCTTGTTACTTGGTATTCACCAAGGATGGATAGAAGTTGAAATTGAAAGTGACTCCACCCTCCTTATAGCAGCCCTGAAAAGAAAGGGGAATGACTTCTCCGATATTGGTTGGGTATTGGAAGATTGTAAGTCCTATATGACTTCTTTCCAATCTATTGAGATCCGACATATTTATAGGGAAGCAAATGGTGTAGCAGATCGTCTCGCTCACCTTGCTAGCTAGTTTACACTTGATGATGTTTGGTTAGAGAAGACTCCTCCTATTATTCATGACGTTCTCTACGAGGATTATTGTAATTGTTCTAATGTAGCGCGGGGTTCAGGTTTTATGTCTCCCCCCCCCCCCCCCCCCCCCGACGCAAAGTACTACTATTAATATAAGAAATGGAACCGGGCGTGGGGCTGAGCCTCTCAGTTGAGTTGGGTTTCAAATCCCTTAATAAAATAAAAATAAAAAAAATAAAAAACTAGAAATGGGTGGCATGGGAAAATTTGGAGTATTTGCAAGTCAAAAATAATAGAGCATCCAATCCAAAAATAAATAATTAATGGGTCAAGATATCAAACAAGCGACCTAACAACATATATAGGTGACATGGAATACGTGTAGCTATTTGTGAGATCTCAGGATTTTAGTTTTGTATTTTAAATAGGAAAAACAATTTTGAGCAACTTTTGGTTGGATATCTTTTATTTGAAAATCTTTTAGCTTTCGAAAATTATTTAAATTTGAAGTTTTCCAAAATTGTCTTTCGAGCCCCCAGTATTAAAGTAGAGGTCGTTACGAGTTCGTAGAAATTTTCAGACATTAGAGCTATTTTTAATGATTTTTGAAAGTTTGTATTATCCACGAATGAATTAAAAATAGATTTATGAGGTGGTTTAATCTGGAGCGTCCATTTTAATCACCACAAGATCTGGACCGTTGGATTATGTTATATAAAAGCTTGGACTGCATCAGATCGAAGCCAGACCGACCCTCCGCCGACCCGGATACTCGACCCTTTCTCCGTCGTCTGACTGTCTCACTACGTCGAATCGGTGGCCACGACTTCCTCTTGACATTACCATCATCTCTGTGGCTTTGGTTTTCACAGAAGAGCTCCGGTGAAAAAGAATCGAAGCCCAAAAGCTTCTCGACTTTACTGGCAAGTGTTGGTATACACGTACCTCCTAAGCACAAGTATCGGAAGAACAAAACTCGTATCACCAACATACCAGCAAGGTAAGCTCCCAGTAGAGGGTTTCGATACCCCTCGAAGAGATATCGGGGTCCCGAGGATCCCACACCGAAAGAAAGTGAACCAAGCTCCCACAAACCTGCTACATTAAGATCATCTCCAACTACCTAAAGAGGTAACTGTTTACTATCACTTTCCATTATCATTATCTTATTCGATACTGACTTAGGCATCGGAGCATTGAAGGCCGGCACACCCGGTCTTCCCTCTGACCTTTGTCTATTTTGTAGATAAGTGAGACCGATACAACTCGTGTTTAGCTGGACCCGACTCCTCTCGAGACAACTGAAACATTTGGCGCTAGAAGGACTCCCCTTGCTCCTTGTTGGCAGGACAACACATTGATGGCTACCAGCAACAACGATCCACCTCAAGAGGCAACGACCTGGGAGGTCTAGCGCACTCTCGAGTTTTCAGCGCTCGACATCGAGACTCGATCAGTCATGACCACCGATCCAACCACAAAGACACGTGCGCAGGCCGAGGCCGAGCGCGCAGCGGCCATGGCGGCTCACCGGGAGGTCGAAAATATGACAAACCAAAATCGCATCCTCCGAGAAGCACTCCAGCGGCGAGTCACGCATAACGACGCGTTGGACAGAGCCCAAGAGCCCATCAGCAGGAGACCTCGATAACAACAATCAATGGTATCCCGACACTAGGAGCAGTCCTCACCACTGACTGAGGCACTGGCCTCGCCGGTACCTTCGTGCCCCCAAGCGCCACATTGGGAAGCCCCACACTACAACAAATATGGACATTAGTGACCAAATCATAGTGACCAACTTATAATTGGTCATTAATAGAATGGAATTAATGACCAACATTACCGATTGGTCACTAAAATAGTTAGCGCTAAATTTTTTCAAACTCCCACCTAATTATTTCATTGCAGTGACCAAATACATAATCAACAGTGACCAGCTTTGGTTTGGCCACTGCAAGTTTAATAACACTTGCAGAAATACGTTGTCGTTTTGGAGTTATTCACTACTTCACATTTTCCTTAAGTGAATTTTCAAGCGGCAAGTTTTCATAGTCAACAAATTTCGCGGTCTCCAAAAGTTATAGGCGCGCTTCCAATTCCCAAATTGTGAATGAAAGCTCGATATTGTGAATTGTGATACCCATCTTGTTCTTCTCTCACTCCGACTCCAACTCATACCCATCAACTCCGACTCAAATCTTCTCCTCCGCTCCTATTGCCTTCTTCACCGTTCCTATTGTAAGTATCTCTTTCACGAGGCTTGTTGAACTGATTCCACTCCATGGTTGATCTATTTGACCTTGGGTTTTGTTTTTTTGGCAATCAAATTCACTTTGGTGTTTGAATAGAGAGGTTTCATGGAGCAATTTGGTACTTGAGTTAATTTTAGGGTTATGGGTGTTTGGGTTTTGATTTTATTTTCCAGATTTCTAATTTTTAATGATCAGGTTGCTCGGCTACTATGACTATAGATGTAACTTGGCTTTTCATATTTCTAGTTCAAGGGTTTGCTGGAGACAACGAAGAAGGATCCACAAATAAACAATTGGTTTTTTGTACGTATTTCTGGGTCTTGTAAGAAATTGCTAGTAGTTGTTGTACCCCTTATTTATGGTGGTTATTTGAGTTCTGTTTCTGTCTTTATCATCATATGCCTCTTTTTCTTTATTTGAGTTCTGTTACGTTTTGGATATTTCAGGGACTTCATCCCAATGTTTGTGTTTTCAGAGTTGTCAGAAGGTAACCATATATGCTTGCTTGCTTCTATGATAGTTGGTTAGATGTGCTCACCTGTTTAGTATGACAATTTTCTTTTATCATTGTTAGTTAGATTACTGTGCATTGGCACAACACTACTGAGGTTTATTGTAATGTTAAATATAAGCTCCTTCATTTCTGAACTGGACATTGCATTGTTTGGGCTCTATCACAGCTTGTTAGCATTTGGTTTTTTAAGTAACTAAAGCAGAAGTGACGTACTGTTAGTATGCCTAACGTAAGCAATTGGGTTACATTCATCTGTCATGTTTTTGTGAATTTGATAAAATGTTGGCTTATATGTTTGTACTGAAGTTTAAGAACTTAGAATGATTTAAACTTGGATATGATTTGGATATTTGTGTTTAGAAAACTGACCCTTTGTTTCCTTGTCCTTATACTTTAAATATATACACAACCAGAGGCCGCAAAGAAAAATCTCTCATGTATTCCTCTAGCACCAGCCTGTGTGTTGAGCTACTCATATTACTTTTCTTCACATTGATTTCATTGTTTCAAGACATTGCTAACTTTATATGGTTGGTCATATCTATCTGTATATCTGTATTGAAAGGTTAGAACATTGTTACTCATAGAACAAACATGGCTTAAATTTTCAGTTAATATTTGCTTCATGACAACTGCATTGGGTACCGAGATAATTTGAAAAGGTGAAATTTACTAACACTGTTAAGGCTAGGAATCCCATGAGCTGAGCTGATAAGGATTATTTTCTAAAGTTTATCAGCTTGATTGGGTATAAATATCCAAGAAATGTGTTCAATACTCATTTTAATTTTTTTATTAGTTATTAGAAAGGGTGGGGGTTGCCTATAAATATATGGCTTTGTTCTGACTTCTGAGTAAAACCTTATATGGCTTTGTTCTTATACTCTGTTCCTCAGTTTTCTTGTTCTAAATATATTCCTTGTTTTGGTATTTCATCATATTAATTTTTTGATGCAGTATCCTTGAATTTAATATTTTTCCATCTGGGTTCT
This sequence comes from Rosa chinensis, assembly GCF_002994745.2. NCBI lineage: Eukaryota > Viridiplantae > Streptophyta > Magnoliopsida > Rosales > Rosaceae > Rosa > Rosa chinensis. The sequence goes on from NC_037092.1 coordinate 58,804,522, forward strand.
TTTGCAATTGTTAAATTTCTGTTCTTGAAGCCTATTATATGCTTGACTGAAAATAGAAAAGAGTTACAAAGTTCTATGTGGGAAACTACTGTCTTGAAATATTCTTAATTATATGATTATATGATTTTTCCATCGTTATTTGCAAATGTAGGATGTGGAATTCCTTCAGAGTTGAAGTATGATTGGAAGAATTGAAGACTATGTGGCACTTTTGGGACATGTCCAGTAGCTTTTTTCTTTCTTTGCTTCATGGTTTCAGGTTTAATGAAAATTTGTGGTATGTGATTTTGTCAGTTTTTTGTTCTTGTACTTTGGAGTTTGATATAGTTGTGAATAAATAATGAGATTCTTGAGCATATCAACTATTGAAGAGAATAAAGAATGTAGAGTAATGACAGTCATTTGTGATATAGAATATGATTCAAACATGATTAGAAAACAAATAAATCATAGTTACCGAAGAGGAATGTTGGAAGCATATGGTTGTGGAAGACTGGAAGTGCTTTTTCTCAGTCTTATTTTAGTCAGCTTTTTGCCAAAAGAGCCTTTAGTTCTTACAAATTGTGGTCAGGTTTTACTAATTAATTATTGCTGTAAATGAGATCACACTATCAATTCATTGATCCAAAGTACTTATCTCTTCCACAACTAATAAACAAGAGGCTTTAATCCTTCTTTTGTTGTTGTCTATTCTACTACATCTGCAACTTTTTTTTGTTCTAGCTTTTGTCAGATTACTTCTAACTTTGTCTTCAACTTTATTTTGGAAGGGTCAGTAGCATTATAATAATGTTTGCAGGTTCATTTGGTTTAAAATGGCTGTTTGGCTATTTTAATTTCAAGTTTTGTTGATTGCCAAACTTCAACCCAGAAATTGCTCTAGTATTATAAAAAAGGTGTCCAGGTATACTATACAGCTCCACATATGGTATATTACATCTTCCTCTTTTTATTTTTCGTAACACAACATATTGATCAATACTCGCTCCATCTTCTTTTTCCATTTTCTTTTCTCTCTCTCTCTCTCTCTCTCTTTTTCTTTATCACACAATAGACGAGTAAACAACCCTTCAACTTAGAATTTGCAGTACCTCTGGGAGGTACCTCAGATACGGAGAGTTTTTTCTTTTTTTCTTTTTAAGACTATAGGTTGTTGCCCTTTTTTCTATTTCCAGCCATAAAACAAAGCACACTTTTCTTTCTGGGAAGAAGAAGATGACAAAAAAAAAAAAACAGAACACTTTATTTTAAGCAAACAATAAAGACAAATGGACAACCCCTCATCTCAAGTTTCTTCCAGACTAAATTCACATAGCCACATCACTAGCTTAGGAAGTTGTCACTTCAGTTCTGTTTTCTATGAATGTTATAGTCATGACTACTGAATTAAGGGTTTTGCTTGATTTCTAGTCTTTTGTGGTTGCTATTTGTGGTTGGTGTTATACTACCGCAATTTGTTCTGGTTCAGTAATGAAAAGCTATGATAGTTTCTTTAAACTGATTTTGTTTATCTTTAAGGTCCAATTGCATATTCATAATGGCTTTTTTTTCTTTCTCCGAGATCACTGGGGTAGGCACTTTATGCAACACCCCAACCCGGATGAATCAAAAGGAATCTGGATTAAGGATGTTACAAATGGCATTTTTGTTTGATAATCTTGGTTATTTATGGAGGGTAGATTGTGAAACAGATTTGAAATTTTCATCCTTGCAACTAAGATGCATGACCTATATGTGCACAGGCTCAACTGGGAGGCGAGTGCACAAATACATGTAGTGGGAAGTTAGACCCCTTTTTGACATTAAGTGGTACTGTCTATTCTTAGTTCCTTCTGCAAGTATCATTCTCGATTATTTTCGTGGATTTCAATGAATAACAATGAACCTTTTTAAGCAGCCCTCTAGCATCATATTTAAGATAAAGTACTTTTAAATGGTTAACTCTATCACACAAATAAAATAACAAGTGCATAAATAGCACAACAGAACCATAGATAATGAATTAGGCAAAAGTGTTTTGACTTCAAAGTGAATATTAATAGATATTTTTACAATTTTACGTTATTGAGGTTTTCTATCCTTACAATAATTGATTTTTTATTTATTTCTTTCCACCTTTGCAGGCTGTATTTGCAGCAAGAGTTGAATTGATTATGTGGACACATGATTCCATTCGATTGTATTTTTTGTGGTGGTAATTAACTTGCTATTTTATTTTGGCTGGTTCTTAATTATGGTGGTCCAAAGCTTTTGAAATAAAAACTGAGAATAGATTTGTAAAGATTTCTGCTCTTTTTCATTTTTTCAAAGTAATGACTGATTGTGGATTCAGTTGTACAATACTACAATGTGTGCTTCAATAGTTTCTCTTTGATCAAACTTAGCCCAACGCCTTCTCATTTACTACCATTCATATTGCTTAAAATGTGTTCTTATAATGCAGAATGGTGAAGGTCATCATTTCAAAGGAAGATATATCAAAGCACATCAATTACAACTATTATATGTGACAAGTTGCATAAACTTGTCCATTTTTCTCTTGGATTTTGTTGTCATGGAAGTATCGAAATTGTTTTAGGCTTTTAAATTAGTTTTCAAGGGACATGTACATGTGAACATGAATCAATAAGTGATAATGTGGATTGTCCTCAGCAATACAATGTATTTAGTGTAATAAAATTTCTATTATATAGAAGTTTGATTAGTATTGGAGTTCCATGTTCAGGTAGTTATTATTTGATAGCTATTGTAATAGACCAAAGTAAAAAGCGTATGAGATAAATAAACATTTTTTTTTCTAATAACCAAAACTTACCAGCCTTAAAGTTTGGTCACTGATATAAGCATGTGATTCAGGCTTTAGTGACCAGATCATGTGTTTTAGTGACCAAATTTGTTACCTTCAGTGAGGAACTTTGTGGTCATTAATTCTTTAATGATTTGTGACCAAATAATCTTGGTCACTAAAACTTTTCATATTAGTGACCAACAACCATACTTTGGTCACTAAAGAGAATTAGTGACTAGTCTATAGTGACCAACAATATTTGGTCACTAATTATATATAGTGATCAAATTGGTTATTTTCAGTGACCACTATGGTGGTCATTAATGCCAAGTTTTGTTGTAGTGCCACGGGCCCCATGCCAGGCAGCATGAGTGCAGGACCCCAAGTCATCTACTTGAATTCACCCCTACTCCCCAATCAACTCAGCACGACGCCACCACCTCATCCTGTCCCCGACACAGCGGGAACCTCGGGTACAAACACCACCACAGCCAACATACCTCCACCCGATCCCAATACTCGGCTATTGCTCCAAATGAGGGAGGCCATTGCCTCCTTACAAGCACGAGTGGAAAGCGCCGAAAGCAGAACCGGCTGGCAACCACTTACGGCAGGCTTTCAGGGAAAGACGGGACCATTCACTGCCTGGATACATGCTGAGAAGCGACCACCAGAGGCCAAGCCCTTCAAGATTGAGAAATATAACGGCACCCGAAACCCTTACCACCACTTAGAAGTGTTCCAGTCCATCCTACATGGTACCCGATACACGGACGCAATGCCTTGTCACCCGTTCAAGGAAACTCTAACTGACGAGGCCCTGCGTTGGTTTCTTAATCTTCCTCCCAACTCTATCGATAGCTTCCAAGAACTCGGGGACAAATTTCTCCGCAGATTCATTCTGTACGAGAGCGGGTATCGCACGACACCTAACCTATTTCGGCTCAAACAGCAGCCAAATAAGCGATTACGAGACTTCGTCCGCTGCTGGCAGAAACAGGCTACACAATGCCGCTCCCTTGACTCGACCCTAGCAGCATCCGCATTCAAGCAAGCGCTCCAGCCAGGGTACTTCCTACAATAGATAAACACCAATCCACCCGCGACATATGACGACCTCCTCAATGCTGTTACCGCTTTCGCACAAGCTGAATACGATACCTTTGGTCACGATACCAACCCCAACACTCATCCGGTCAGCGTTCCTCAAGTCAACAACCCCATCGGGACCACAAAAAGTAGAGGCAATGACTCCACCAAGGACAAGCCTATCCAACACGACATGTCCCAACGAGAGCGACAGGGCTACAACTATAAAATGGACAAACAGTACGGGAAGAGCCCCAAGAAGCCAAAATACAACTCCTCAAGTAGTTGATATCGCGATACACCATACAACGGCACCCGACATACTGATGACCAGCATTTCGAGGCACCCCGATACGAGATTTACACCACACTCACTGCCTCTTATGAAGATATCTGGAATAACCACAAGGACGTCATCCCACGCCCACCACGGCGCAAGCCTGGCCAGGCAAAACCGTAAGATAATGGTAAATACTGCACATATCATGAGGAGTCCGGCCACTCCACGAATATCTGTTGGGCACTGAAAAATGCTATCGAGCACCTCATTCAGAGCGACCAGCTCTCTCAATATCGCACTCTCGCCACGGGCGCTAATGCCATTAAAGTCCACGGACAGATCCTAACGATACATGGTAGCGCTCCAAGGACCCCTAAGACCCACCATGCACAAAAGCGCCAATGCCCTCGGGGCCAGGAGATATTGGGACTCAGCCATGGCTGTCGTACCCTGCAAGTAGAATGGAACCCGATAGCCTTTAATCACAGCAAGGACACCATAAAAAAGCACCATAACGACCCATTCTTGATCACCGTGGTCATCGACCACTATCGATGCCAACGGGTCCTTGTCGATAGAGGCGCGGCAGTCAGCGTCATGTTCAGCAGCTGCTACGAAGGCCTCAACAGGGACAAGAACAAACTGAGTCAAGATCACGAGCCCCTGATTAGCTTTGCAGGGAAAATGACGCAACCCTTAGGGTCTGACAACCTGCAGATCACACTCAGAGGGGGCAGCGCTGTCGCCACTATGACGACACATTTTATCGTCGTCGATTGCCCTTCCTCCTACAACCTCATCTTGGGACGAGACGCCATTTGGGGACTTCAATGCTTTGTGGCAGGACACATGATAATGATGAAGATACCTACCTCGGGCGGCATCCTGACCTTCAGAGGCTATTAAGAGCTCGCGAGACAATGCAACTCCTTAACTATCACAAGGGGACATGGCAGACGAGAGGTACTACTAACTTCAGACCTACCATCTCCATCGACAGCCCGATGATCTAAGGGAAGATCCTGAGACTCTAGACGACCGTGATACAAGCAGAAAAAAGAAGGAAGCTAAATGCAAGCTCAAGCACCCAAGACCAGATGCTTTGGAAAACCTGATATCGGTCTCCATTTCTGATGCACATCCAGAATGAAAAGTTAAGATCGGGTCCAAAACAGATCCACAGTTCCAAGCGGAACTAATCGCCTTCCTCAAGACCCGACAGGAAATGTTAGCATGGTCGTAAGCCGATATGCCAGGGATATTGCCAGACCTGCTCACCCACAAACTCACGATCTGACCAAATGTTTGGCCAATCCGACAAAAAAGAAGAGCGTTCATAGAAGAAAAATACAAAGCCATCCAAGCCGAGGTCAAGAAACTCCAAGACATCGGGTTCGTCAGAAAGTTTCCTACCCGACATGGCTATCCAATGTTGTAATGGTAAAGAAGCCCAACGAAAAATGGCGCATGTGTGTCGATTATACCAACTTGAACAAGGCTTGCCCAAAGGACAATTTTCCCCTACCACGAATCGATCAGCTAGTTGACTCCACTGCAGGCCACAAGCTCCTCAGCTTTATGGATGCCTTCTCAGGCTACAACCAAATTGCCATGGGACCCTCCGATTAGGAGCACACATCTTTCACCACCGATAAGGGTTTGTACTGTTACAAGGTAATGCCATTTGGTCTAAAGAACGCTGGGGCCACATACCAGAGACTAGTTAACGCCATGTTCGCAAATCATATCGGTAAGATCATGGAGGTATATGTGGACGACATGCTCATCAAAAGCGTCACCATTGAAGATCACATCAAGAATATGGGCATCGTCTTCGACTTCCTACTCCAATAAGGTATGCGACTCAACCCAGACAAGTATGTGTTTGGCGTGGCGGCAAATTATTGGGTTTTGTAGTCAGCGAGAGTGGCATCGAGGCCAACCCTGAGAAGGTGCAGGCAATCCTTGATATGGCACCACCAAAAACAAGGAATGAGGTTTAGTCTCTCACTGGGAAGGTTTTCGCTCTCTCCCAATTCATATCGCACTTAACCGATAAGTGCGCCCCATTCTTTAAGCTCCTCAAAACTCACCATACCAAAATGATCAATTGGGGACCCAAGCATGACAAGGCTTTCCAGGGCCTTCGAGACTATCTGGCATCAGTACCCACTCTTTCCAAACTTATCCCAGGAGAGGTCCTATACATCTACCTCGCAATATCAGTCACCGCGATCAGCGCTGCCCTGGTCAGATGAGAGGACAACAATGAATTGCCAGTCTATTACACGGGAAAAGGGTTCAACAATGCCGAATCCAGATACTCTGATATCGAGAAATTCACCCTCGCTCTCCTCACAGCCGCCAGGCGATTGCGGCAATATTTCCAAGCACAGACCATACATGTTTTGACCAACCAGCCCTTGAAACAAGTTCTCCAGAAACCGGAATCTCCCGGAAGGTTGGTAAAATGGTCTGTCGAACTCGGCGAATTTGACATTCACTACACGCCACGTACAACCATCAAAGGGCAAGCCGCTAGCTGCAGACTTCATCGCTAAGTTCATACCCCGAGAAGATACTGAATCCTCGGACGAGACTACCTCGGACCCCATATCACCCCCACCTGGACTCTTCACGTCGACGGATCCTCCACCAGTAAGCTCACTGGTGCTGGGGTAGTCTTGACTGACCCAGAGGGAACACATACGGGTATGCGCTACAATTCAAGTTCAAAGCCTTAAACAACGCAGCTGAGTATGAAGCGCTGTCGCTGGCATCCAGCTGGCCAAGGAGTTAGGAGTCACGAAACTGGCAATCTTTAGTGATTCCCAACTCGTCTTCAACCAAGTCGGCGACGATTTCCAAGCCAAGAAGCCACATCTATCCCACTACCAATCCCTCGCCAAGGCTTGACTCCAGCGATGTCTCACCAGCAATACAATCGCCCTGATCCCCTTAGCACGGAACAGCAAGGCTGACGCCGTCGCCAGGTTGGCAACATCGCCCCTAAACACCGATATGAGATACCTCAAGCTGGAAACCCTGGACAAGTCGAGTATCGACAAGCCATTCTCAGAGATATTCCTGACCGAGAGCGAGAGTCCGCCTTCATGGATGGACCCATTTATCGACTACCTCTTCAAGGGTATCGAGTCCCAGAACAAGACTATCGCCACAAGGCTCTGCAGAAGAGCAACACTGTACACAGCGAGAGAGGGCAAGCTGTACAGGAAGGGAAGGTCCTTCCCCCTGCTGAGGTGCATCTCCCTCGAAGAAGAACAGCGAGTCCTCCTATTGCTGCATAGCTAAGTTTGCAGAAATCACGCGGGCGTGAGAAACCTAGAGTTTAAGGCACTACGTACAGGGTATTATTGGCCTACAATCGAGCAAGACGCGAAGCGTATCGCTAGCGCCTGCCTTAAGTGCCACCAATTCGCCAACTCCCCTCTTGCACCATCGATACCACTCTCGATCATCATCGCTCCTTAGGCATACTACCAGTGGAGTTTGGACTTCATCGGCAAGTTCCCAACAGCACCGGGACAGCTCAAATTCGCCATTATCGCAGTGGACTACAACACCAAGTGGATCGAGGCCGAGGCTTTAGCCATGAACACAATTGCCAAGGTCATTAACTTTCTGTGGAAGAACATATACTGCTGATTCGGAATCCCTGAGACAATCATCACCGATAACGGTGCCCAGTTAGATAACGATACTCTCAGGGACTTCGTTGGCCAGTATGGCACGCAGATCTGATATGCTTCCCCCACACACCCACAGACAAATGGCCAAGTCGAAGCTGTCAATAAGATAATCAAACAGAACTTGAAGAAAAGGCTCGACGATGCCAAGGGCTTATGGGCAGAAAAACTCCCCGAGGTGCTATGGGCAATCAGAACGACCCCGACAGAGGCCAATGGCGAGTCCCCTTTCTGCTTGTCATTCGGCACCTAGGCTGTGATCCCTGTCGAGCAGGAAGTGCATAGCAAGAGGGTTGCATGTTTCGACTCACTCACCAACTCGGAAGGGTTAAACCTCGACTCTGACCTCTTGGAAGAGCTCTGCGAGCGAGTCCATCTCCAGAATATCAATAACAAGCAGCGTATCGCTCGCTACTATAATGCTAGGGTCATGCCTCGCCTCCTCTCCATCGAGGAATGGGTGACGAAGGAGAAGATGCCACCCCAATGGGGCTTAAGGCCACCTGGGAAGGGCCGTACGAAATCATAGAGGTCGTCGGACCCGCTACCTTCTACTTGAGGGGAACAGATGGTGCCACCCTCCCACATCCATGGAATGCCTAGCATCTCCGATACTACCCCAAGTAGAGCAAGGGATCTAAGCTCACCTCCGCAACGCTATCGCACCAACCCCCCAATGCTTGTAAGTGAAAATATCGTTAGTAGTATAAGCAAATAGGGATCGTTCTATTCCGGGGATTGAGGGTACACCTGTCAATGTAGGAGAAACAAACAATTAAAATTAAAACAAAGTATAATATTTACAAAGATATTCACAAGTATAAACATTATTTACGAAAAGGGGGGAGATTTTGTTTTTGGGTTTTGAAAATAAATTAAGTAAACAAAAGAATTAAAATGCAAAAACATAAATACAAAGATGGAATGAGAGAACAAAGATCAAAACCGAAACTTATGATTAAAATTGATTCAAACCCTAATATTGTTCATCTAAGTCATGAGAAAGGAGTTGATCATGTGAAACATTCGAAAGCAAATGAATTCCCATTTTTTACTTTTCAATGCTAATTAACCTAAGCGAAAGCACCTAGATTAATCCTATCAAACATGCAATCAAACCCTAGAAAGCTAGTCAATCATGCCATGTTTAACGCATTACACATAGAGAAAGGCTATCAACCCAAGTGTACAACTTAGTATGGAAAAGTCCACCTAATTGCAATCCTCGTTAATTAAATTCGATCTTTGTACAAAACCTTTACTACTTTGATTCAAGTTTACACAAAACGAAAAGTCGATTTCATGTTCTTAAACCTAGCACCAATTATATCGAAACCCTAAGTGTTTGCAACCACATAAGATTAAAATACAAAAGTTATCTATAACGCAAATTTAATTAAACAAACCCACATAAGCAACTCTCGAATCACAATAATATGAATCTGAAAATTCTCAATTAATCATAAATATTCCAGAAATTAATATTTGTTCAAACACATATGTCAACTAGTTCATAACCAACGAAATTCAAAGCAAAGGTTACAAAGGAGAATCGGATTACACCGTGAGATGGGGATGGTGATGAACGATTGATGTGGTGGTCTCTTGAATCTCGAAAGCAAGCTTCAAGGTTGGAGATGGATGATGGATGCTCACGGCTATGCTTCTTCTCCCTTGGCCTTGCTTGAACTCGTGGAGATGACTAGAGGATGGAGAAACTCACGGCTATGCTAAGAAGATTTTCTGATTTTTTTCTAAAGTGTAAATTGTATCGGGGAGAGGCACCTTGACGTTGAGAAAGGGGGAGTTTTATATAGGAGCATGGCTAGGGTTCACAAAGCAATCAGAATTTTCCACATAGCTTCAACCAATGATAATTCGCCAAGTAAGCTTGTGATGTGGTCCAACCAATCATAGAATGCCAAGTAAGCCTTGTGATGTGTTCCAACCAATCATAATTCTCTAAAATACCTCCCTAATATTTAATTGCCGAATTTCCTTGAAATTATTCTGATTTTCTTCATGAATTTCGGCCAACATTCCTTTAGGGAATTTAGGGATGAATCTAGACGCCTTTTTAGCTTTTCCTTGGTGCACACATATTTTCCTTCCATAAATATCTCCCTTGAATCTCTCTTTGCGTCATCTCCTCGATTATTTCTGATTTTCACGTTGGCAATCACACCAAATTATTCCTCCAACAATATTTCTTTCCATAAAAATCTCCCAAGAAAATCTCCTTTGATTTATTCCACGTGAAATTCTCAATCAATCACCTTAATTCCCACGTTGTCACCTTGTTTTCCTCTAGGTATTTCACGGCAAATTTAATTCCCAAGGAAAATGTATTTTCCTTTTTTAAAAACTCTTCCTTGAATCTCTCCTTGCCATGTCATCTTCATGAAGCTTCTCTTTCCATTTATGAACTCAATTCAGCTTATTTATTCCAAAGACCTGAAAATAGAAGCTTTCTAAAATAAGAAATGGAAACTTTCTTAAACTAAAATGGAAACTTTCTAAAAATGGAAAATAGAAACTACAAAACGGAAACTTTCTACAATTAGGAACTTTCCCATTCGAAGAATGGAAACTTTCCTAAACAGAGTTTTATTAAGGAAATAACGCAGAAAATATAGGGAAATAACAGTTAAAACGTTGCATTAAAATGCTCCTATCAAATTCCCCCACACTTAGCTTTTGCTAGTCCCTTAGCAAAATCACACAAAGACACAAACTTAGACTCAATGAAATTTAAAGAAAGAAAGACTCAAACACAAACAATGACTCTATTGCCCTTCAACTTTTTGTCTCAACAATCTCTTACTTTCACAACACCAAGATTAGCACTCCACCAAGAATCAATGTTTAAGCATTCGAGAGTTAATTGAAACACATAATTTACACATACGCAAGTAGGACTTGGTTGTAACAATGGTGATGGGTTCTGTAAAGCATGTTTCAGACAAGTATGATACAAATCCTCACAAGGTATATCACTCTTTCTTCTCTTAGAATTCAAGGCAATGCTTAAAACCTTATAATCACTCAATTATATGTGAGAGAAAATATTTTGAGGCAATCAAATAGTTCACATATATAAGAAACGAAAAGCACTTTGTGAATATAATTTTTTTTTTCAAAAGATCTCATGAAAGATACCAACAATCTTGGTCCTTGGGTTTCTCACTTGGACGGGTTTTTAGTTCCGCAGGGGCACAGATTGCACAATCCCCAAACGGGTGATGAAGCCGAGTCTTTGTGAGATTAGGCTATAAAGCCCATAACCCAAGATGAGATGAAGCGATAAATCCTAGAAATCTGGAAACACACACTGCCTAAAGGGAGGAAAAGATTTAAGAAGCTGAAGTACAATGAAAAACAAGGAAAACGCCCTGATGAAAATATGATCAACCCATCTCGTTACCCCTGCCTAGTTATAGGGGAATGTCACCGCCACCAACTGACTCCAGATGACCTATCATCGCGTCACCTCAATGACCTGCATTAATGACAAGGCAACCAATCGAAAAAGCAATAAATCTATGCAACGCACGGGGGACTATCACCCCACAATATCTCTTCCCCATAAACTTTATGTGTCCCAATACCAAGCGGACAATCCAAAAATCAGACCACTCAGTCAATTGTCTCAACAAAATCCAAAACATTTACAAGAAAAAGAAAACCTATCGCTAGTACAAAACGAACAAATACAGAAGCTAAGTCTCGCCCTCAGCGCTACGTGTTTGCTCATCTACTCGTCTCGCTCTCCAACATTCTCTCCTTGTACCTCACCCTCGATATACATGCGGGCCTCCCGCTCACCAGTACCACCTTCCGCCTCGCGATCGCCAGCTTGTCCTGATACATGCTCTGGTACAGCCTGCTTCCATATCACAATCCCAACACCTGGACCACCACTTACAGCACTGGCTTGCTATCTCGCTGCCTTCTTGGCCTGCATATCCCGAACCATCTTCTCCTGATCAATCCAACCGGCAGTGATACCATCTCCGATCGAGTGCAGGGCCCCATCCGAGAAGGCTTTGTTCATCTTCTCCTGAAAGTGGTCTGACCAAAGATAGAGATCCATCGCCTTGTCCGCACCTTCCCGCCTAGCCTTGCGAAGCTTGTCCCGATGTGTCTCAGCAGTAGCGCGCAAGTGAATGTACTCCTCGGCAAAGCTACTTGCCCGAGTCTGTTGCTCGGCTAACTCCTTGCTGAGCTACTCCATCTCTGCCTCCCTTTCGCTTACTTCGAGCTCCAAGTCTCGCAAGCGGTCAACCTCCCTTTGCAGAGGACCAACCTGCCCTTCCAATTCCACCACACGATCGGGAAAAGGAGCCAAACTTTCCAGAGCAGCCGCTCAAAGCTCCAACAAGGCATCGCGATCCCTGACTTGCCTGTCCAACTCTCGCAGGTACTCTACAGCCTCGGTAACCTGAGCCCTAACCTGATCCACAGATTTCAAACCATCCTCCGCCCGTTGCAGGCTCCTGGTCAGATCCAGGTTGGCCTCCCTCAACGGGGAAATGGCACCCTCGGCCTCTTGGCGGCACGCCTCCTCCACTACAAGTGATCGCTCCAACTTCATCCTCCTCATGATCTCGTCATCAATTGCTCGCCTCATATCCTCGCGTTCCACCTAGCCCTGGTCTAACGCACTCTGAAGCTCACTGGCCCGCTCCCTCTCGACATTCAGCTCTCCCTGCAATCGAGCTATCTCCCGATCAAAATGAGCTACCAACTCGCTAGAGGCATGGTAATTCATGTTCACAGCCTGCATCGCACACCAATGTCAATATACCTACGTGAAAGAAATAAGGAACTAGCAAACCCATAATGATACATACCCTCATCAACCTCTCCTGCGCCTCCCGATACTCCAGGCGTGGATCTTCGGAATTCACGCGACCGCAGTCGTGATGATAGTTCGGCAGGTCAGCAACCATATGAAGAATGGCGCCATCATTCATTCCAATCTCGCCCAGGGTACGGGCGAGACCCCCGGCAACCTCACCACGAGAACCTTGTAACCCCTACTCATAGATCTCGAACGCAATACATTATTAACCCTGTACCTCTTGCTACCACGAGTATTGATGGCGACACCAACTGGGGGACTCCTGAGACGCAGCTGCGAGGTAGTCCTTTTCTTCGATCCGACCCAATTCGTAAGGGTGCAGTTGTCCGACACTCGGATTCCATCCCCCTAGCCATCCTGGTCATGGGTCCCCGTCTCGGTAACTTGGGCCACCCAACCACGCCCTCTCCAAGCTCACGTTGCACCTCAGGAGCTTCGACTGTCATACATGTCTCGCCAACGGCCAGGCTGGTCACCTCTGCCTCCCCACTGTCAATAGTGATGACCTCCCGCGAGATTGGAGTGCCAACGTCCTCGCCAAAGATAGCATCTATCTGTTCCAATACTGCGTCTTGAACCAGCCGAGCACGGTCCCCCGGTATAGTTTTGATGCTGCTCCACCTCTTCCAGCAACACCTCAACGGAGATCTCCACCTCAACCACTGGTTCTGAGGCTCGAGCCATGTCACCAAGATCCACCCCTCCTGCCAAGCCCCTAGGGGACTGACTCGCCACACGGGGGACTGACGCTCACCAACATGCACTTGAGGGCGCTCGCCCGCTTCACCCACCTACAGCAGCAGCCCCTGGGGATGTTGCACCGGTTCCCGAGCAACCTAATCCTCCTGCCCCTCGACACCGACTTCTTCCTCAGCTCACTGGTTGAGATACTACAGCACGGTATCAGGAAAACTCACACTATGCCAATATCCTCATCAGACGACAGGGCTCAGAAGACAGACAAGTTGTTTTATGTCGTCTGATATATTTTAACGACAGACAGCCCAAAAACTGTTGTCTGAATATAGCAACATACCATGGTAAGTTACTTTTGAGAATTATGTTTGTTTTCATACCACAGTTATCTGTCGTTTAATCAAAGGAGATAAATTAATTTTAGTTTGTGTTGTAGCTCTTTGTTTTTTGTTTGTATTCAGACAACATTTATCTGTGGTCTCGTCAAAGGAGATAATGACTTTGAAATTTGCCATAGCAATTTTTTTTTTGGCATAACATGAAGGGATTTAGTTCCAAATTTCTCCCCCCCCCACCCCGACAAATTTATCAAACTCAAAAGAATGGTTTCGCGCTGCACAACAACGTTTTCGCTTCCCATTTTTTAGATTCCCTCATCCAATTTTTAGATTCCCTCCTCATCCAATTTTTAGATTCCCTCTTCACCCATATCGAACTCCCTCATACAACAGAACAAAACAAAAAAAATTGGTTTCCTCTCCTTTATCCCAAGCCCACTCAGATCTCGCCTCCCAATCTCGTAGCCATGTCCAAAGCTGGTGGCTACGCCGACATCAAGATCCTACGCCCCAAGGAGTACCCGGACTACGAGTCCTTCACCGTCAAATGGGGTAAGTAAACCCTAACCGAATCTGATTCCTCGATTTTTTTCAATCCGATTTTGTGAGATTAGCTAAAATGGAGTAGAGTTGAGCTAGATTAGGGATTTATTGTTGGAATTTGTATTGTGATTTTGCAGTGATCAATATGATTATGAGGTTGTGAGGAAAGTTGGGAGAGGGAAATACAGCGAGGTCTTTGAAGGTACTAATCTCAATACCAATAGCAATACATAACCAAAAGCTGCAAGTTGGAAGGGTGAGGTGGAAGGAAAGAGTAATGATGGTGGGGTTGAGAGTATACGATGCTGTAGAAGCTCATGACAAGTTAGTTGGATTCTTTCATTTTGGCTTTCAATTATGAACTTGAATCTGTTAGGTTTTGTTTTCTGAGCAGAAATTGCTGAGCTTTTTGGTTTTTCATGAAATGGAGAAAAGTGGGGGAACAAAGTTTGAAGCTTAACATTTGATTTTGGTGAATTTTGATCTTCTTTTGTACTTGTGTAGATTTGGGAATCCTCTAGTTATGAGAAATTTCGAGGGTAAGAAAAGGGGAAATGGGTTTTCAAGTTCTTCTCCTATGGTATTCTGGGTTTGTTTGAAGTTTTGCTTCTGAAATTAATTGTGGTCCCTTAGCTTGAGAAGGAATTAGTCTTTCAAAATTTTGATATATCAGTTAATATTGTGATGGGTTATATGAATTCTTCTTATTGGAGTTGAGATGGTGACATGTTGAAGTTGGTTGGAATTCTCGAACTTATCTCTGTGTATCTTACTTCTTGTTATGTTGTTCCTTGTATTTTCTTTACTGCAGAAGTGAGTGCTTATTTGCGGTTGTTTATCAAATTAGGCCCTGCTGAGTAAATGATTTGGTCATTAAGGTGGAGACAATGGCATTGGTTACCCATCAAATGTAGGTAATTTGAAGCAATGTCCACGGGAAATTTTTGCCCTTCATATATTCCAATATATTGCTGCTTTTTAGCTAATCTCTCGAGTCTGATAATGCATTGGGTTTCTGTCTTTGTCTAAACACTACCTGTAAAACTGAAGATCAGAAATCACTTTCGTGAGATTACTTCTAGTTGTATAGAATGATTTTTCGTGTTCAAATCATGGCCTTTTGTATTGATAAATTTCTTATTATTTCTATTTTAATAGAAATTTTAACTTTGTATTGTTTTTGTTTATCGCATTGCAGGGTTCGTTTGTGACATATCTGTCCAGGCCTTTGTCATGGAGCAAGGGGATGAAGTTGAAGTGGTATGTAGCAACACTTCACATGGTTGGGAGGTACATTTTCTGTTTTCATTGCTGCAGATAAAGTGAGATTAATTTGATCTACTGAGTTGGATTGCTGCAAACTTATTGGTGCAATTGTGCAAAGAAAGGTTATGGTTTTCCTCAGGTTCCAATCAGCCAAAAGAAATAAAAATCGAGAGCATGACAGTGTAATCATCAAGAAGATTTTGTGCTTAGGCATGACAGTTCTAATTTCCATTGCATGGGTTTTCCTGTCTTAGGCTGAAGATTTTGTGGAATGGATGCTGACTGGGATTTGACTAGTAATTGGGGTTCGGAAGCTTTTTCTGCAATCTGTATTTTGACAATAAGCAGCAGGGAGCTCGGTAATTGGTGTTTCTGCAAATGAACCGTTCAAATCCTGCCATCTCAATCGTTGAAGGCTACTTGAAGGTAAATATATGGTCCAGATAATGACACTTAGAAAGCACTCTGTTGTGGTAAGTTATACCTGAACATTGACTGACACTTTGATCAAACTACAATGCCTAGAATTGCAAACTGTTCAACCTCCCATTGTCAAAGGTAATGCTATAATACCCTAGACGATCATTGTGTTGAACTACACTTGCATATAGTCTGGCCCCTTTAACATTGCAAATATACCAATTCCGAACTGCTGCTTTAAGTTCTTTGTTAATTGATTGGTGGGGACCTAGGTTGTTAAATTTTAGTGATCCTTATCCTACTTTCTCTCTTCATCAGATCAAATTTGAAAGCTTTTATTATATTAATGTTTATTTCTTACTCGTTATATCGCTTTACTACTCATGAATACAAAGATTGGGGTATCATACTTGGGTTTCACATATATACTTTGTGCATCTTAAGACTTCAATTATGTAGTCTTTGTTCTGTTTTACTGAAATGCACCACTTACTGAACAATCTTACAGTAGCTATAAACATATTTCAAACTATTGCATGTGTTCAGAAGGCAGAGTGTTGATGATAAAGTTCAGAGAAGAAGACATAAGACATATCATTATGCTCTGTCTCAACTAGTTGAATGAGAGCTAGACTTATTTCTATTGTGAACTGTGGTCATTGGACGTTGGCTGTTGTGAATCTGGATGAAGAAACCATTCACTTCATGGATTTGTTAAAGAGGCTACTTCAGGCTAGATCGATTTTACTTTGTTGAATATTTGGAACAATTGATGTAGTTTGGTGGTTGCTTGAAGTAGTAGTACAGTTTTTGCAGTGTTTATCAATGGATATGTTGTTACTGGTTTCCAGGTTTTTGATGAATATATGGTACAAAGCGATTTCCACTTTCTATATGAATGGTATATTTTGGTTTATATTTCCAGGTTCTGATGAATGTATGGTACATTATTATGGTTTCCAGGTTTTAGAATGTATGTTGCTTTATTAAGAAAAGAACACATTGAAGCCAAATTCTGTGGTTGTAAACCAAATCACACAACATAAAAAGGAAAACAATTGAACATCAAACAACAGAATTCAAGCAAAATTCTGTTGTTTGAAACAACCAAAATCCACAGACAAAGATGGAGTTTATAGTCATAGTGTTATTCACACGACTGATTATTGTTGTGTAAAATCATTGCACACAACAGATGTAACAAAGAAACTTTGAAATTCTGCACATTCAGACGACATTTTATTGTCGTCTCACATTAAAACAGACAATAGATTATTTTTAAAGTCTGTTGCTAGAGTTTGACGACAACAACATTTGACTGTCGTTCTATTTCATATCTAACCACATATACTTACAATTTGTGCATATTTAGGCACACTCAGACGACAGATTTTTTTGAGGTGTCTGTCGTCTGAGTGAACTTCTGACGTCGGGCTTTACCCGTCGTCTGAACGTCAATCAGATATCAGCTTAATAGACGACAGATTTTCTTCATATCAGACGACAGTCAATGTCTGTCGTCTGATGGGTTTGTTGGCATAGTGTCATATACACCTCGTCAGGCAACAGCCTGTTCACCCGATGATAAGTTACACGCACATTATCCGGAAGGTCCACATCCACTCGCCTCGCCGTCGCTGATTCTCACAACAACCCCTCAATAATGGTAGTGGGATCGACATTGGAGTACGGAGGGTCGCTCTTACTCGGAGCCTCATTCGGCATATCCGCTGCCAAACAAACATACAACGTTAGCGAGGATATAACATAACATACGACCAAACACCAAACAAACAGAGAACCCCGCACCCGAAAACGTCCCCATCTCAAACCTCTCGTATATCAGGAGCCTACACAGACAATAGAACCCCCTCGTCCCCTTGCGAAATGCACTCATCACCCTCGCCACACGCTTCCGCTCCATAACAGTAACACTCCTATTATTTGCCACAACGCATTGAGCAATAGCAGCCCTACCGATATATTCAGGTAGGATAGCAGATACTACAACTCCTCCGGTATTGGGAACGTCAACCCACACCTGAGCTGATATTCGTAAAAGCATGCCCACCCCAACTCGGGGTGGCTAAAAGTTTCACCATCCCTAAAAGGGCGCAACAAGATGTTGTCTGGAATCGCCCAAGTGGTCCTCATCTCGGCGATCTGATCCTCCATCATACTCGGACCAGGTTGATCAATAGGAGTATCACCAAGGAGAAACCGCCCCCGTGGCGAACACGGGATCTCCAATACTTCGACATCTCCCATGTTAGGTATATCAGACACCACGGGTTGCTCAACCCCACTCAGACCTCCACGAGACGGACCCTCACCACTTCCTCGCGAAACACCCTCACCGCCTTCTTGGGAACTCCCTGCGATACTCCCATGAGGAGCTCCCCAACCACGTCCTCGGGAAGCGCCCTTGCCACCTACCCGGGAACCACCCGCGACGCCCTCGCAGGGACCGCCTCCACTACGACTACAAGAAGCGCCCTCTCCCCCGCCACGAGAGGCACTAACGCCACCACGAGAGGTCCCTTCCCCTCCGCAGAGGAACCCTCTCGCTTACCGAGACTGCGGTTCTCCCGCGCCATACTAAATTTCAAATTTTCAAATCTTCAAAACCTACCCGGAGCAACTACAAGAGGCTTAACTCGACCCGAAATTCAACCCCTCCAAAATCTCGCCGGACCTAACTCAACCTAGAACCCGCCAGTAAATCTCACTCCCCGAATACGACCCCCTAGTAAGACCCATTCACACCAACACCCCCAGATGAACCCAGAAAGGTCAAGAGATGGCGTACATGTTCACTCATCCGATCGAAACATAGAGACAATGACGGCCACCTCATGACAAGTTCTGAGCTTTCCACACACCAAAGGCCCCAACTTCACCCAGTTTTTATCCCAATCTCCAACACGAACACAAGAACAGTAACCATCTATATATCTATCCTCTGTCCTTATATAAGGACCTCGAGAACACCAGGACGGTTGGACGTGCAAGGATGACTACTCCAGATCTCACCATGTGTCCGACATCCCTGAGCGTTACAAAAGTCATGTGACGTCACCTCTACTCCTCACCATTACGCCATTATGACACGTTACGGACTCCAGTACATCGGTTTTCCCGCACACGAAAACAAATAAGATCACCACACGTGTCACAGGGGCATAGCCTATGAGCCAAAAGACGCATGCAACCCCACCACCATTCGCAATAGCGACATAACGTCGAATGCCAACACGACCAACTCACCCCAGCCAAGACTCCTCCTAAGTGGGGACTTGGGGGACTGGGGGTAATGGCTGTACGGAAGCCACGTGGCGTAAACTCTCCTTGAACTTCCGATACTTTTACCAATGACAAACTCCCCATCCAAGAGAACTCTTGATCGGGGACTTGGGGGACTTGTTGGTATACACATACCTCCTAAGCACAAGACTCGTATCGCCAATATACCAGCAAGGTAAGCTCCCAGCCAAGGGTTCTAATACCCCTCGAGGTGATATCGGGGTCCCGAGGATCCCACACCCAAAGAAACGGAACCAAGCTCCCACAAACCTGCTACATTAAGGTTATCTCGAACAACCTAAAGAGGTAATTGTTTACTATCACTTTCCATTATCATTATCTTTTTCGATATTGACTTAGGCATCGGAGAGTTGAAGGCCTGCACACCTTGTCTTCCCTCTGACCTTTATCTGTTTTGTAGATAAGTGAGACCGATAGCGATAGTAACAGACCGATACAACCAGTGTTCAGTTGGACCAGACTCCTCTCGAGACAACTGAAACATCAAGATTTTTCGATTCCGGCCGAGTCGTAGTGTCGGACCTATATCAAAATCATCTTCTCGATGTCAGGTATTACTTTTCCGAGATGGGTTCCGATGAGGGAGAATCGAATCTCTAAAGTTTCTGACTTTTCCGGCGAGCTTCCATGTCTTCCGGCGATGTTTGGTTTCAACTCAGGAATCAAACTTGTTTCCCTTGTCGAGATCTACCTCGCTATATGCTTGAATTCCATTTTGGTTGAGGATTGAAGAAGTTAAGTTTTGGACAGTGGTTTGGCCACCGTCGGTTTACTGTTCACGGTAGTGGTTTTAGACGTCCTTGACCAATTTTCGACCATGACACAAAACATTGAGCATGAATTGATTCTTTGATGTTTCTGGAATCCTTGAAGTTGTAGAATTGGTTCTGCAAAGTTAGGCTGCAGACGTTTTGGGTTTTCTGAATATTGTTGAATTTGAATGAAGGATGTTTATCCTTATTATGATTAAACAAAATGATTTAAGGTTCTAATGATGTAAGGTTCTAATGATGTAAGAGCAGCTGTGAGAGTAATCGTGTTTGGGTGGAATTAAGGTTTGAAAGTTTGGTTCGGAGACTAGACGAGGCTACTGAAAGGGGTTTGATGGATATTGATGAGTAATCTGGTTATTGGATGCGTTAATTTAAAATGCAAGTCGCAGTCTTTTTAGCCTTGAGTAACGTTGCAATTAAAGTTTGAGTTTCCAGGTATGGTCTCTCAGGGAACCTTTTCTATTAAAGTGATAAATAGAGTTGAAATCGGTGAATTATTTGACATTGGTTGACTTAAATATTGAATGTTGTTATCGCCTTGTTTAAAAGCATGTGTTATAATGATGTCATTCATGATACATATGCATTGGGAAATGTGCATATAAATTGTAAAAAAAAGGGATATGTGGAATATTGACTTGGATTACGGAAAAGAATGCTTTTGTGTGGTTGAGCTTAACTCGTCTGGCCAAATTTCAGGTGGGTTAATAAGCTATATGATTTTTGATAATCGAGGTTAAGCAAGATGGCTAACAAAAAGGAATGTGGACTGAATTGTTACTAGGAGTTAGATCATATATTCAAAACACCTGGAGCCACCATCGGTTGGTAAAATACACGGTATGAGGACGTGTAGGCTCTCTTGTTTTGATATATGGACTAACGAGTAATTAAGTGAAGTTCATTTGACATGCATCTTTTATGTTATTCATTTTTGTAAGAATTGTTTGATAACTTGATTGTGACATTCAGATAAAGTTGACTTAAACGGTTTGGACCTATTGAACGTAAGCTCACCCCTATAGACTTTTGTTCATGTGTGACACGAGTTTTGAGAAGATTAAGCGAGACCACATTTACGATTACAAGACTCCTGAAACAATTACAAGATTAGAGCGAGTGGGATTAGAAAACGAGGTGTAATTTCTTTTTGTTAAAAGTTTTGTTATTTCAAATGTTTTATTTTCGACGATTTCAAAAAATATATTTGGTGTTATTTTAAATTTCGTTTTACATTTCTACGCTCGCTTCTCGGATCTACTATTAGGTAAGTAATCTCACCTCCACCTGGTTCGGGGTTTGACACTATTGCTAGAAATCTTTAACATTGATCGTCCTTCAATTCTTTATCAATATATGTCTACCGATGAAAAACAAGTTAAGCTAGCATAACTGCATAAGTAAACAATTATTCAATTAGTTATAAGGAAGAACAAAAACGTTATGATATAGTACCAAGTGTGAGTTAATATTATTTAACTTAAAGAAGAGCAGCGAATTCCGTTTTTCTTGGTTTTTTGGTTGCCATAGGAGTACTGGTTTCAGTGCACATGCATGGTTTCCTATGCAAGAAACATGATGCAAGCGCCCTAGCCTCCCACAATAGGGTCAAGGGCGACGACGTCATCTCTCCTGCGTAGCGAACCTTTGTATATAGGCTATACCTGGTGCTTGATTATAAGTCATGTCAATTCTCTGTTTTAATATTTCTTCCAACCACAAGCAGGCATATCAGCCCTAGCTAGCTAGCAAGCTAACCATATGCCCATAATCTGTCTTAATCGTATCAACTTGCACATATTCATTTTTTTAACCAGAACTGATTATAGGTGAGTAACTAACTATGTACATTGATTTCATAATAATGAACTGCTATTAGTTATCCACGAGGACATGAATGACTGACACTAGCACAAATGTAACATCATTCTCATGATAACGTGCTGATGCAAAGTTTCGGTCGTAGTCAGAATTGTCGACTAGTCTTATATGAGGATTTGTTAGAATTTCTTGCTTGATTTTGTGTAGATGGAGGAATCAATAGATCAAATTATGTCACTCGAAGGCTATTCAATTGTGAGGTCACTTCTGGAACGTCATGATTCATGAGGTGTAGGTGGCAATATATAATACGAAACGAAAGCTATGTAATCTTTCTACTGCAACTCATACAACAGAATAAAGCAACTTGAACCCATTGCTAGCAGGGTTTCTTCCTTTCAGTTTCATTTTCCTTGTTCACGTACTAGAGCCATAAACCATAATGACAGTTATTTCTAACGCATATGATTGACGATTATTGATGTATGCGAATATAAAATCATGTATGCTAAAAGAAACCTGAAAGTCAACTTACTTGATTTCGCAATTACCATTGTATCAGCTTATTTTCTAGGACAATTCGTTGAACATTAGGCCCTATAACATTTCTTGCTATTTATCCCTAGCTAGTCTATGAAAAAGGAACGTATTATCCACACACCCTCAAGGAAAAAAGCCAGACACAAACATGACCAAAGATACTACGATACAAAGAGGTCACACAAAAATGATGAGGTACTCGAACTTCGAACTCTGACTTTTAGGCGTAGAGCAAGTACTTTCCCCTAGTAAAGCTCCACAAAAGCTTTGCGTATTTGCTTATACCATTTTGATATCAAGTATTCCAGCCAGTTAGTAATTGAAGTACTAGATTGGCTAAATTAAAATTGCAGATGGACAGTCACGTCCAAACAATGTCCAATTCAACAACATGACACACATGGCTTGGAATGGTGTACCAGAGGTTGAGAACATGATTCAGGAAGAAAAAGGGTACACTGTTATGGGGTAAAGCATAAAGCTATTACTCAAGAAGCAGAGAGAGAGAGAGAGAGAGAGAGAATTTGTCCAAGAAAAAACAACACCCATGATATGTGGTCTTCATTCAGCGGGAGAAAATGGATAAATGGATAACGTCGACCAGAAGAACGTAGAAAGAAGGAGTGACAAGAAAAAAAAAGGAGAAACTACACCCACCTCCTTGACCAAACTCTAAAACACAAAAAACTCCACTACATTTGTTTTTAGACACTTAAGGACATTTTGTCTTTAGCAAGTTTCACCTTTCTCTTCAAGTTTTTATCTTTCCTTTCAGTAAAAAGAAAATTGACGGAGCGTAGTGGGCCCATGCTTTTGAATTTGTTTGTTTAACCATATTACAGGTACAAATCCATCCTCCATACTCGAAGGTAAACAGTTATTTTTACTATTCATAATTTCTATCGTTGACAGACTAGAGTTACTTGCTATTTGTAAGAATACTAGCAAAGAATTAAAAACAGAAAGAGAAAAGTTGAGAAAACTGAAACTCTTTAGAGAAAATCTCAACAGAAATACACCCAACTACTGGGATATTATTTATAGACTCCAAATTAGAATTTATAAGCTAGAGGAAGATATTGATAATCTCTTATATGTTCTAGAAATAGAACAAAAACCTCTAGATTATTTGAGCATTGGTTAGATCCGCAATTCACTGGTATCAAAGCTTGTAAAATAGCTCAAAGGAGAACCCCTCCTTAATGGGGACAATGTCAGAATTTTTATTAGAGAAAATAAATTCTCTACTGAAATCTTCTGATGAGAAATATCAGAAGTTGTTTCTAGAAGTATCTAGATGTCAAGATCATCTAGAAAAATTACCTACTATAATCCACCAATTAGAAAGATTGGAAAACAAACTGGATTATATTAAGGAACTTCCAAAAACGGAAGAAGAAAAGCTGACAGTCGTCAGTAAGAAAATTAATGAACAGCAAAAAACGCTGGATTCTATGAAAAATATACTGAAGGACAAGAAAGTGCCTACAGTAAAAAAGAAAGCTAATGGATTCAAACCATTAGAAAGGCCAGACGAGAATCCTGTTCCAAACATGATTTTTCTGGATCCTTCAACTAGTTCTACTAGTATCCGGTATGAAAACCCGGAAAAAAGAGAAATGAAGATGTTAAGCATCTTTGGAAAAAAGAAAGGAGTACAACTCCTAAATGCTGAAGAATTTGAGTTCAATGAGATTGAACAAGAAGTAAAAAATTCCTCAATCCCAAAGTTAGATTTTAAACAGATCTACAAAAGAGGAAAATTTGATTTAATGGACAGCCATTATTTCAAACTACTGGAAATTACAACCCCAGCAACAGCAGGTGGAGAGACTGATCTTCTACTGATCACTCCAGCAGAAGTTGCCAGAGCACAAGTAAAAAAATATCAATTTATGCATATTGGAGCAGTCCAAGTAGGCATAAACTTGCTTGCTCGTGAAGGTATAAACTGTTCAGTCCTATGTGTTCTACAGGACAACAGGTTAACAGACTTCCAAGCTAGTCTGTTGGGAACACTCGAAGCATCCTTGTGCGACCAAGTAGCATATTTCAACTGCTTCCCCAACTTCACCACCAGCTTGAAAGATGCAGCTCACTGTCTCAGACTGAGAGTCAAGACAGATGGCATATCTATGAAAGAAGATATGCAAGAACTGGCAATAGTATACAGGATATACTATAAATTGATGAGCACCACAGTAGCCCCTAAGACGAGGATTACAAATATCCCAGGTCTTACTACTGGATTCCTCACCAATCAGAAGAACCATTCATAGCAAATCCACAAAGTTACTTGGAATGAAGTAACATTTCCCCCTGAATGGAAATTATCAGGTCCAAAAAAGCAACCGGAAAGAGCAAAAGCAAAAATCTACGAGAGTAGAAGAACTGGAGAAATCAGTCTCAACTTCGACAATCACAGGAAAAGTGACGTCTGTCCTGAGAACCTCAGGATAAACAGCAGTCTTCTGAGAAGAAGCTACAGCACTAGAGAAGCTAGCGTCAGTGGAACAAAACCCACTATTGAAGAGCCAATATCAGAAGAAGATCTAGAAGCTGATCTAAACAGACCAGTCCAGATGCTCAGAGCTGAGAAGCTCTATGATCTTTATGAAGAAGCTGAGAATTGTGAAAATCCTGAACGATTAGAAAAACTAATCGAAGAAATGAAAAAATTCAAAATCAGAAAGACAAGAAAAGTCTTTCCATATCAAGATATTGAAATGGAAGAAGGAGAGAGCTCCAAGACTTCCATCGTTCGAGAAAAGGGAAAAGTCAAACTCCCTATACAGAAGGCCCCTACGGGCAGAAATGGAGAAAGAAATTCTCAAAGATTTGTCCCAGAAGACAAGATACCCAGAGTACCAATTTCCAATTATGGAATTTGGCTAGATCTGGATAAAGCTCTTGACAAGAGAAAAACTCTTGACCAATGGGTAGACAGCCTAATGATGGCCTCTGCTCTTACCCTTGGAAAATTTGAAGCTCCTGATCTTCAGATGTACTTTGAAACTACTCTCACCGGGGTAGCAAAAAAGTATTACTTCTCTTTCAAGGAAACAGCCAGAGGAAAAGAGTGGTTGGAAGAAATCAAGACTTCAAAGTCTCCGTATGATTTTGCAGTACCCCTGTACGATCAGTTCTGTGGAGATCTCTCAAATTTGAGTGAAAAAGCCAAAGAAACGGCAAAGTCGAATATCTATGCTCTCAAAATTTGTGACATGAGATATTTTGAAGAATACCTGAATGAGTTTCAGGAATACTACTGTACAATTGGTGAACTAGAGAATACTGATCTAGTTAATCTGTTGCACAGAAAACTCCCTGAACCATGGAGAACAGCTGTGAGAGAAAGCATAGCCGAAAAACCAATTGAAAGATTTTCAGTTGGAGGAATTGCCGACAGAATCCGGCAATTACTGAAAGAGCAATGCAAAGCCAATCTTAGAGCTAAGATGGCCAAGAAGCAACTCAGAGGAGTTGAAAATTTCTGTTACGGAATATTGGATATGCCCACAAACTGGGGATGTCATGAATCCAAGTTCCA
Source organism: Rosa chinensis (assembly GCF_002994745.2). Classification (NCBI taxonomy): domain Eukaryota; kingdom Viridiplantae; phylum Streptophyta; class Magnoliopsida; order Rosales; family Rosaceae; genus Rosa; species Rosa chinensis. Next base: position 58,830,521 of record NC_037092.1, read on the forward strand.
CAGAAAAAGAAAAGAAAAATATTACTCTAAAAAATTCAAAAGGAGTAATCAAAAGAAGAATTGGAAGTTCAAGAGAAGTTCCAATTACAAGAAACAGAAGGATGAAGATCCAAAAAAGAAATTCTTCAAGAAAAAGAAGAATACTCATCAGCATAAACAACCTAGCAAGAAAGCTTGCAGATGTTGGTTGTGTAAAGCTGAAGGGCACTATGCCAATGAATGCCCGGAAAAGAGTAAAAGATCTACTAAAGCTCTCTTTGAAGAATATGAGCAAATAGTAGAGGTAGCAAACCTGAAAGGCTACGAAATAGCCTATTCTGATGATGAAGATGACGAGTCAGTTTATTCTGCCTGGTCTGAAGAAGAAACTTCATCAGATGAGTCTGAGATAGATTCTGAAGTAGAGTACTTCGAATCCAGACAAATGAATGTTTTGAAAATCAAAAACTGGGAAGAAAGCAAGACAGAATCCTTCATGTCTTCTTATCAGGTGAACCCTGGTACATTCGTTTGTGACTACTGTTTTTGTCACGAAAAGAATGGTCTCCCTATGTTTTGTGAAGAGTCTAAGAAGACTTATCACAAAGAATGCTTCATAGCTGAGGCAAGAAGAAAAACCAAGAATGGCCTTGTCAGCCAGTTGGTTGAACAAGAATATGAAGAATATTTCTCTGAACAAAAAGAGAAAGAAGAAGAAAAAGAGGTAGAAACTTTGTTCCAAAAAATTATGGAACCATCTCCTCCCTCTTCCTCAGAAAGAAAGGAAGAAATCATCGGTGAAGAAAACATCGATGAAGATATTGAACTGGTTGAAATACCAGAAAAGGTAGAACTGGTGAAACCACCAGAAACTGTTCATCTCTTAGAACGACAAGAGGAGGTTACTAACACATGGGATCTACTTGGCCAGCCATCTGGCAAGTTTGATTATAAAGTTAGGTATGACCCTCCGTCATGGTTCAATGATCTAGAGATCAAAGAGATAACTCCTACAAACTGGGATGATAGAATTGATAAATCACCCACTCAGGAAAATGTTCCAGAAGAATGCAAACCATTCATTCCCAAGGAACAAGCTCAGAAAAATGAGCCTCAACAATCAAAAGTCGTCTCTACAAGTAGATACAGCAACTATATAGAGATTGGACTCAAGTTCCCGAATCACAGGAAATATCATCTACATGCTTTTGTAGATAATGGATCGGGATTTACTGTTGCAAAAAGATTTGCAATTCCAGAAGAACTCTGGAAAGAAGATAAGAAAAAGTCAGCTACTGGTGTTACATTTGATGGCAGCCATCTCACCATGAAGAAAGTAGCAAAAAATGTTCATATCACCATTGGTGGAGGAACATTTATCATCCAGAATGTTTGGCAATCTGAAGGCCAAGGATCTGATTTCTTGTTGGGAAATGACTTTATTCTCCAACAACGATTCATTCAGGATGAAGAAGCGATAGGCTTCCGGAAAGGAGAACGGGTGTTCTGGGCAGACCGACTCACATATGCATTCAGTGTGGTAGGTCCCGGTTTTACTACTCACTATCAGAGATCGCAACAGAATAGTGGTGATCCCTACAAACCCAAATTTGAACCCATACTCCAAATCAAGCAACAAGAAGAATTGCTTGTTGAAGAATCTTCTGAAGAAGAAGAAGAAACTAGTGAAGATGAAGAAGCCAGTTTCATCCATGAGCACAACCTCAAGCACTTTCAGAACAAGCTTGAGTCTCAACAAATTCCCACCCTTGAAAAAATCAAGAAACTACTAGAACAGAATGTGGATACAAATCCTCAGAAGTTTTGGGAAAAAGACCCAGTGGTCTGTGAATTGAGATTGCATGACATGAACGCTATCTGCCATGTCAAAGCCATTCCTCAGTACAAAGAGGAAGACCAGAAAGAATTCAGAAGTGATATTGAAGATCTCCTGAAAAAGAGATTAATTCAACCTTCCACTAGCCCTCATCATGCTCCAACATTCTATGTAAGAAATCATGCAGAAAACTTACGAGGCAAAGCTAGAATGGTGATTGACTACCGAGATGTCAACAAGAAGACTGTCAAAGACGGTTATCAAATCGCTCAGGTACGAGTACTGATCAACCAGCTCAGAGGAGCCAAAGTCTTTTCGAAATTCGATGCAAAGTCGGGTTTCTGGCAGGTCAAGGTGCATCCTGAAAGTGTACCCCTCACTGCATTTGGAACACCACAAGGACATTACGAATGGCTGGTAATGCCTTTTGGTCTAAAGCAAGCTCCCTCAATATTCCAAAGAAAGATGGACAACATCTTCAAGCATGTGGCGGAGTTCTGCGTCGTCTACATAGATGACATCCTGGTTTTCTCCAAAAACCGAGAAGAACACATGAAGCACCTCCATGAGGTAACAAAGCTGATAGTACAGCATGGGATTATCCTAGGAGAAAAGAAAATCTTCTTTATCCTTGATGAAGTCGATTTCCTCGGGATAAACATCAAGAATGGAGTCATAAAGCTTCAACCTCATATCCTAGAAAAGATCTGGAAGTTTCCAGACAAAATTCCTGATGCTAAGAGTCTAGAGAGATTCCTTGGTGTCATAAATTATGGGAGAGATTTCATCCCTAAAATCTCAGGGTTAACAGCAATGTTATCTCCTAAGACTAGTTCCAAAAGAAAATGGAACTTCACAGAAGATGATGAAAAGATCGTGAAGCAGATAAAAAATCTCTGCAAAAACCTCCCTCCTCTTCAACAACCAGAAGAGAATGATGAAATTATCCTCCAAACAGATGCGAGTGATAATTACTGGTCCGGTGTAGTCCTTGCAAAAACGCCTGGAACTAACATCGAAAAGATTTGCAAATTTTGTAGTGGCAAGTTCAGCCCTGCAGAACTGAATTATCCCACAGGGGAAAAAGAAATTTTAGCTGTTAAGAAAACAATTTTAAATTCTCCAGCTTTCTTGGAAAACCCTTTACTGTCCGCACCGATTGTGCCAGAGTAAAGAATTTCAAAAATTTCAAAATTGATAAAGCTGCTGATAGAGGAAGATTAGCAAACTGGCAATTATTTCTTAACCAATATGATTATAATGTTGAATTAATTGCAGGAAACAAGAATTATCTTCCAGACGCATTAACCAGAGAAATGGCAATGTTCAGCCAAAGAGAAGACGACGAAGGTCGTAATCCCAGAAGCAGAAGGACTGGGAAAGAACATGAGCATCAAGAAGATCCTATGGAAACCAAAGAAAAAATTCTTAAAAGGTTTCTGCTAAGTCCGAAAGGCTTGGCCACAACTGATCAATCCCAGGGTAAAGGATTGGCTAGCCCGTCTCAAACGGCAGACGGTAAAGGCTCATCAAGACCGTTGATGGCTGCTGCTTTGCCAAAAAGCAGACCAACTCCAAATGGAGTTATAAATGTTTTTAATTATGAATTAAGAACTTTTGATACTCCTGTGTTCAGAACTGGCAGGAGACTAGCTTATCACCAGAAGGCAATCCTGGATAATCTCTTATTTGCCTTTCAAGAAAGAAGCAGTGGTCTAATGTTCCCGGCACTCTTTGCACTAGCTGAAGAACTATATGAGAATGCTAGACCACAGTTTGAAGAAAGTCATATACAGCAGAGTGCTGTAAGAAAAGAAAAAATTCTCTTCCTTGAAAGTCCATAAAGTGCTAAGGTTCCTGTCATGGCACTTAATGAATCAGACTGGGATGAATTCCATAGTCTGATAGGAAGACATAATTCAGAAGACCTGGTTCCTCCAACTCTCTTTATTGTTTCAGGTCCTTATGTTGGAAGATACCTGGTTAATGTTCAGAGTGAACATCCTCAAGAACACAAGCTCTGGCTTGTTGAAAATGGTTTTGTCCATAATCTGTGGACTAAAACAAATGATGATCTAAGAGGTTTGCCGCCTATCATTGTCAACACAGTCAAAAATATCAGAAAGAATGACTGTATGCTTCGACTAAAGTTCAGATCCACTCCTCCAGAATGGATCCAAAAGGCAAACGGTGAAGTTGAATATATTCCTCCTTATCATTATGTAAGAATTATTCAAAGGAAATATCTTCAACCAGCCTGTGTAGGGTACAATGGCCAGCCAAACTCAAGCATCCCGTGGATGAAGGCCATGACTCTAGAATATATCAAGAAGATCATCTCTGAAGATGTCAACAACACCTTCCTGGCAGCAGGAGAAAAAATTATCATCACTGCTTACGATCATCCTGACGTAGTCAGCAGTGACTTATTCCTATCTCTTACCAGAAAGGAGATAGATTCGACACTGGCATGCTTGCGATCGGTGGAGAAACTTGAAACTGACAACCACTACAAGATGTATGTTGATACAGATGTCGAAGATAATGCAACAACAGTAAGGATGGCCCAGGCAGATAACGACTCGTTTGTCCTTGGTCATAATTCAGAAACCGACGAGAACATGTGAAGCAGCAGGTGTAGAAAACACCGAAAGTTCTTTTGTATTTTCTCAAAAGTGACTTTTGCTTTTCAAAAAAGCAGGTGAAAAACATTTCACCAAAGGAATCTGCTTTTTCCCCGGCCGACCTCCACCAGCAGGAGCACTAAGGAAAGCAGAAAATCACGGAGTCGTCCTGTACATTTTGTTGTTTTGATTTGTAATTTGAGTTCCGCTCCCTATATAAGGAGCTTTAGTTTCTCTTAGAAGGGGGGTCGAAGAGAGAAAAACATCAGTTCTATATTCGAAAATCTCTAAGATCAGTTCATAGTTATAGCTAAGAAGCAGTAGCAGTCAGTCTATGAAGTGTGCTTTCTATTACAAGTAAGTAGTTGCAAATCAATTATGAGTAGCTAAACAGCTTCTAGCTGTTTGCCCAAGAGTGAGGCTCTGGGTTCTGTATCTGTATTTATGTTTAAATAAATAAATTCAGTTTGTGCCCAGTACCCTGTCACAAAAATACTTTACTGTTTTTGCATTTATGTTTTGGCAACAGTAGCAGTCAGTAAGCAGTAGCAGTCTTTCTGTTTTGCTATTTAGACTGAACCATTTACCATACTAAGGCAGCAGTGATTCCGCCCTGTTAGTAGCCGTTTAGACAGGAAGTCGCTAGGTGAAATTGTGGCATGTTGAAGGCTAGTCCTTAGGTTGATACTGTGTTTAGTCTAGGACAGTACAATAGAAGCTGATACTGTGTAGAAGCTGATACTGTGAAGAAAGTAAAAGGATAAAAAGAGAATAGTGAGTGTCCTTAATTGTATAAGGGAAAAGGTTGTGGACTTTGTTGTCAAAAATCTTATTGTCTGGGAGTGCTTTGTAGTTAACCCAAAAAAAAACAACACCCATGATATGTGGTCTTCATTCAGCGGGAGAAAATGGATAAATGATAACGTCAACCAGAAGAAAGTAGAAAGAAGGAGTGACTGTAATTTCCCTGTATATTCCTCACTACTTCAAAAAAGGATGCAAGTCTTTCATTTTGCTTGGGAATGGTTGTAAAAGTAAAATGGAATTGGTCTGCTCATTTCATTTCATAGTCCCTTTATATAGGAAGAGAATTACAACGGAAACATCAATTACAATGATGACATTAAATGCTGATTGATCGGTAATTCTTGCTGATTGATGGTAATCGCTAATTCCTTGATTCCCTCTTTGTCAATCACTTTGACCAAGGCACATAATGTGTTTTTCCTTTAACACTCCCCCTTGTGCCAAGTCAAAGGCGAAATGGTGCATGAGTTGTTGCCTCACTAAAAACCTTGCCAAGTAACAATAAAAACCCTGTGGGACAAAAAAAATACACCTTGGTCGAAGGAAAAGAGCACAACGCACATTTTACATTTGAGGATGACATGTGTGTGTTAGACTCCCCCTAACATCTACACCTCCCCCTGATCCTTCCATTAATCAAGGGAGCTTGGAAAATCTTTGCATTCCTATGTTTTTTACATGTTTCTCAAATATGGCCTTAGGCAATGATTTGGTGAACAAGTCTACCACATTCTCCTCAGACCTTACTTGATTCACTTGAATCTTGAGGAGGGCATGTTCTTGCTTATTGTACAAAAAATTTTGGCGATATGTGTTTTGTATTATCACCCTTGATATATTCTAGCTTCATCTGTTCGATGCAAGCTGCATTATGTTCATAAATACAAGTAGGCTCATCAGTGGTAGAACTGAAACCACTAGTCACTCGAATATGTGTAATGATAGCTCTTAACCATACACATTCACGAACAGCCTCATGTAGAGCAATGATCTCTGAGTGGTTCGAGGAGGTAGCCACAAGGGTTTGCTTAGTTGATCTCCAAGATATCGCCGTGTTCCCAATGGTAAATACATAACCAGTTTGGGAACAACCTTTATGTGGGTCAGAGAGGTACCCATCATCAGCTAAACCAACCAAAACATCATTTGGGGTTTCCGTATAGTGAATGGCGCTTTCGCCATCAACATTTCCTTTAGGGATTGCAATTCCATATGCGGTCCCTCTTGTCTCTCTGTAGGGAAAGAACAGTCTCAAGTCAATGGTTCCTTTTAGGTATCAAAAAATGTTCTTGATACCATTCCAATAATGTTGTGTTGACACAGAGCTAAATCTAGCTAACAAGTTCACTGAGAATGCAATGTCTGGTCGAGTACATTGGGCACTTAGATAGGGAATTTCAGATCCCAACACCTCTTCGTCATCTTCCTTTGGACGAAATGGATCTTTCTTTGTATCCAAACTTCGACTGATCATGGGAGTGCTAGCAGGATGTGCTTTGTCCATGTTAAATCGCCTGAACATCTTTTGGACATACGCAGACTGGTGGACTAGTATTCCACAAACTCGGTGTTCTAGTTCAAGGCCAAAACAGAATTGAGTTTTCCCAAGATCCTTCATCTCAAATTTGGATTTCAAGTAGCTCACGATTTCTCTTATTTCATCAAGAGTACCTATTATGTTCATATCATCGACATATATAGCTACAATTGCAAATCTGGAACTTGTTTTCTTTATGAATACGCAGGGACAAAATTCATCGTTCTTAAATCCCTTCCCAATCAAGTAGTCACTTAGACGGGTATACCACATCTGCCCGGATTGTTTCAATCTGTAAAGTGAGCGTTTCAACCTAATTGCAAACGCACTCCGTGGTTTAGAGTCACTTGACTTGGGTAATGTAAGGCCATCAGACACTTTCATATATATCTCTGAATTAAGATCCCCATAGAGATATGCAGTAACTACATCCATGAGCTGCATTTCCAGTCCTTCGGAAACTACCAAGCTAACTAAGTAGCGGAACATTATAACGTCTATTACGGGAGAGTATGTCTCCTCGTAGTCAATTCCAAGGCGTTGTGAGAAACCTTGCGCCACAAGGCGAGCCTTGTACCTCAAGACTTCATTCTTCTCATTATGTTATCTGACAAAGACCCATTTATGTCCTACAGGCTTTACACTTGGTGGGGTTAGCACTACCAGACCAAATACATATCTCTTTTTCAGAGAATCTAATTATGCCTGGATTGCTTCTTTCCATTTAGGACAATCTGCTCTTTGTTGACATTCTACAACAGAGCGTGGTCTGATGTCATCGTGCTCTATGATTTCTTGAGCAACAGTACATGCAAATACGTCATCAATGTGTATGGAAGATCTTTCCATCAACTCATACACACTCTCATAATCTATTGAGATTTCTTTGTTCTCTAGAAGCATTTCAAACATCGGAGTGTCCTCTAGTATTGATTTATGGATATAACTATAATCAGAGACAATCTCATGAGATGGATTCTCTACATTGATGACTAATGCATCGGTTTGTGCCTTACTCGCCCTCTTCTTCCTTGGGTGAGTGTCAATCGAAGCAAGTGGCCTCTCTCTCTTCCTATGGGGAGCCACAGCCTCAACCACACCTCCACTAAGTGTAGTTGCATCGCTTCTATCTGCGGCGCCATGCCCCTTGTTGGGGACTTCTAACCTTGCAGGCACATTTACAGCTGGTATATGTGATCTCGTCACTTTTGCGATATTAGTAAACGCATCAGGCATCGAATCTACTACGTTCTGAAGATCGATTATTCTTTTCACTTCACTTTCACATTGTGAAGTGAGGGGATCAAAATGAGACAGAGTGGGGACAAACCACGACAATTCTTGTCGTTCCTTTGGAAAATCCTTTTTCCTATCTCCCCCTAACGATGGGAAGACTATCTCATCGAAATGACAATCCGCAAATCTAGCGGTAAAGAGATCGCCTGTCAAGGGTTCCAAATAGCTGATAATCGTTGGAGATTCGTATCCAACATAAATATTTAATCATCTCTGATGACCCATTTTGGTTCGCTATGGGGGCGCAATAGGCACATATACTGCGCAACCAAATATGCGTAAGTGTGAAATGTCAGGCTCATATCCAGATACCAACTGGTACGCAAAAAATAGTTGGCTAGTAGTGGGTCTGACACGAATAAGTAAAGCTACGTGCAATATTGCATAACCCCAGATATATGCAGGTTGGTGCGCATAACCAATGCCCTAGCCACTATCTGTAGCCTTTTGATGGTGGCTTCTGTGAGACCATTTTGTGATGCAAATGGGGTATAGGATGCTCTACATCAATCCCAATAGACATGCAATAATCATCAAATGCTTTTGATGTAAACTTTCTAGCGTTATCAAGCCTTATAGACTTGATAGGGTGATCAAGGTGGTGAGCCCTTAAACGTACAATATGTACTAGGAGTTTTGCAAATGCAGCATTTCTTATGGACAATAAAGCGACATGTGATCAGCACGTCGAAGCGTCCACCAGAACCATAAAGTACTTGAATGGTCCGTATTCTGGATGGATAGGTCCACAGATATCTCCTTGTATCCTTTGTAAGAATGGAATGTTTTGTTTTGTGTCTTTAGCATAGGAAGGTCTCGATCCTGTTTTTGCTAAAGAGCTGGCTTTGCAAAACTAGTGATGTGCCTTTGAAATAGTCAATGAGGCATAATGAGAGGGAGGTCGTGCTTCTGGTCCTTCAGAAGGCAATGGTTGCATTTGAGTAGTACTAGGACCGACACCTTATATTGTGGCGGATTTTTCTCCCATTTTATTTTTCACTCGAAAGAAGGGATGTCCATATGAGTTCTTTAAAATACAGATCATCATGTCAAGGCCGGGGTGCCCTAGGCGGTCATGCCAAAGTCTGTATAAGTCAATGTCCCAACATTTCATTATTCGTGACAGCATGGGATTCAATTATCCGAATCTTAGTGAGGTACAGTCTACCAAATTGACTCATAAGTTTCTCTAAAATGTGTTTGCTTCCACATTCATTAGAGGTAATATAAAGGTATTCAGTTCCATTTTCACAGTGTATTTCTACATGATAACTGTTGGCACGAATATCTTTGAAACTTAACAAGGTTCGATTAGCTCTTGGTGCATATAGAGCGTCTGTAACTATAAATGTTGTGCCATTAGGCAACAAAAATTTGGCAGTTCCTCTCCCTTTTATTACTTGTGATGATCCAATCATCGTAGTCACAGAGGAATTATAGGCGATTAATTCAATGAATAATTGCCTATTCCTTAATTTGGTCTGGGTAGTCTCACTATCAACTAAGCACTCAAGTTCTCCTCGATTCATTCCTACAAATAAATGGGAGGTATTATTAATTAATTTAGAAAATATATCTCATATTCTTTAGAGTATTTCTATTTTAGTAGAATGATAATCTTTTCATTCTAATAATTTTTTTTCTAGATGGATTGCTTTACATGTTTATAGTGCTATTTCTAACCATGTAAATATGTGTAGTAAATAAAAATTGAATAAATTCAATGCTTTAGAATAAAATCTGAAATTTATTAATAAGCCAACGATAATCGAATCAAGGTCTTGTTCAGAAATCTAATTCATCAAACCGTTATTGAAATAAACTTTAAGACCAAGTAATAGTCTAATTAAAAATGAGGCATTGTGTCTTCACAACTGTTTTTGGAAAATAAAATAAATAAACCAGATCAGTCAAAATCTGGGGTATCGGTTGACTGAGCAAGTTCCTTCTTGCCATTAAAGTGTACAATTGTGAGGTTGACGTCTGGGTCATGGCCTCCTTCTTCCATTTAGTGAGCCTCTTGTTCTTTAGACTCCATATACCTCTTGTAATTGGTTGCTACTCTGTTGCTTGCTTGGCAGTTCTTGTACCAATGCCCAATGACTCCACACCTATAGCATGGTTCATTGCCAACTCTTTCCTGTTTGACTGAAGGGTTCTTAGGTACCCTTTGCACCTTGTTTCCATGACCACTAGGGCCAGCACCACCATCTCTGCGCCATACATTGGGAGGGCCTCCACGGCCCATACCACGACCCCCATGTCCCTTGCCACGTGGTGCATTGTTTCCATGTGGGTAGGGATCAACACATCCAACCCCCTTTGTATTGGGGTTCTTTCCACCTTTCACTTTGCCATAATTAGCCTCGGGAATTTTCTTTATCCCAACAGGCCTGGGATTGTTGTTTAAAAGAACCTCATTATGTCTCTCAGCCACTGACAGTAGGTTAATTAGCTTATTGAAGGTTGTGATTCTTTTCTTGTCATACTCCAGCCTATATTGGTTCGCTAGTATAAGTGCTGAAGTAGGAAAAGTAGAAAGAGTCTTCTGGATCATATCATCTTCTGTGAGTTCCTTTCCACAAAAATTTAGACGTGCCTTTAGGCGCAACATGTCCTTGTTGAAGTCATTGACTCTTTTATAGTCAAGCAAGCGGATTTCATTCCACTGAACGGTCAGTTCTAGGAACAAGGTGTCATGAATGTTCCCAAAACATCCCTTAAGGGCATCCCACAGTTCTTTGGGTGTCTTCAACTGAAGGTACTCCCAGCGTAGGCTAGGATCAATATGTCGCCTCAGAAACATTAAGGCATTTGCTTTCACCTTGCCAGACGATCCATCGTCTTTGGGGTTAGTGGGAGTTTTGATGGTGGCAGTGTAGTCTTTTACCACAAATGTAGTTTCTACATCGGAAACCCAATGGTGGTACTCAAGTCCTTCTGAGTCCAAAATGTCAAATTCATGTCGTGTTGGATCAGCCATCTACATAAACAAGAGAGAAGAAATAAATTATGCAGTCATAAAGACATCCAGGTGAATTATTTTCCAAAAATATGAATTAGACTTCAAGACCAAGATTCCTAATGGTCACACATTTTTTTTTGATGCTATGTGAAAATGCTTTATCACTGTAAGTATGGATTTATAATGCGCATGAATTTTCATTATCATGGCAAAGCTCAATTTATAGATAGCATACTAAATAATTAAGGAACAACTATAGCACGTTTAATAATGAATAAAACATAGCATATATAAAAATAAATTACGTGGCATGCTTAAAATTGCAATATACAACAAAATATATGCTACATATATCATGCGTAAAAATAAAATATAAACAATAGCATAATATAAAGACATGCTTAGGAATAATTATATAAGCGTAAATAAAATTCACAAAACATGCTCACAATTGCATAAATAATATATAACAAACTATATAGGGCATGTTCAAAATAAAGTATAAACCATAGCATAATTAAAACATGCTTAAACATAATTATGTAAAACATAAATAACAAGACATGCTTAAAATGATAAAAAAATTATCTAACTAAACATGCTCAAAAGTTCTAATTATAAATAATTAAATATACAATAGTATGAAAATAAAATAAAAGAGAACATACTTGGTTTCAAGAAAATAAAACAATCCTAGGGCACACGCGTGTTGATGCAGGCTTGTGTAGCGATGTTTTTGGGCTTGAGAAGAACAGGGCCGCTTCTTTCTTTTCAACAGTGGGCTTTGTTCTTTTTCTTTTTTTTCTTCTTTTTTTTCCCCTTTTTTTCTTTCTGGGCCGCAAGGCTTGTTTTTTTGTTTTTTTGTTTTTTCTGTCTGTTGGGCCGGGTCGTTACTTTGGGTCGGGTCACCTTTTTTTTCTTTTTTCTTTTTTCTGGGTCGGGTCCCACTTTTCTCTTGTCTCTTTGTTTTCTTTTCTTCTCTGTTTTTTCTTCTCTCTCTTCTTCTTCTTTTTTTTTTGTTTCTTTCTCTTCTATTCTGGTTTTCTGGTTTTTTGTTCTTTCTGGTTGGCTGCTGCATCGAGCTGGGGTGGAGACTGGGCAGTGCTGCAGCACGCGACCTAGTGTGCTGGGTGAGAGCGGGTTGCGAGGGAGACGCACGAGAGAGGGAGGCCGCGCCGTCGATCAGGACGAAGGCAGAGGTCGGGTTCGACTGAGTCTTCTCCGGGACGGGTATGGTGCTTGCTGGGCCGTGCGTGCTCCAGTGATGTAGGGCAGGAGGCTGCTGGGCAGAGGCGAGCGTCTGTGTGTTAGGATCCCCAGGATCCAACCAATGGTATGACATTGTGAAAGGAAACAGAGAGAAATTCTAGACAAAACTAAGAAAATAGAAACGCAGATTTTCATTCATAGATATGTTCTACAAGAAAGCTAGTAGATATAGAACTGTTTAGGACACGTGTCAACCAACCAGTGATGACCCCTACCTAACATACTCCCAGCACAAGGACTAAATTAAACAAAACGCTGCGTTTCAATTGTAAATAAAATGACTCATAACATTTCTTCCCCCTTAAACAGAAACTTGACCTCAAGTTTCACTTTTAGAACCAACTCCTAACATGCTGCAGCTTGTCCTCAACTTTCGAGTCCTCTTTAACACCCTTAATCAAATGCCAAGTAACCAAAACAGTAAATCCAATCACCACAGATGCCACAACCTTCAAGTAATTGACGCTATGTCCTCGAAGAGCATTCTCACAGTATGATATTGATTCCATAACTTTACCTGTCCTGTTATACAAATCTGCCAGACGGATGAAAACTGAACCAACAGATGGATGATTCTCTCCTTTAGTGGTCTTAAACCAATTTAACGCCTTCTCATAAGCAAAAATAGCCTCATCATACCCGGACAAGGGTAAGTATGTGTCTCCATTTTTGCTGTCAACAGAGTTTACCTCCACTTCCTGGCCATTTGCCACCACAACCCTGCTAGCTAAAACAAGATGCTCAAGAGCAGCTTCAAAGATTTGATTACATGAGCAGGACGTATCAATGTTTGCCACTACTCCCAAGAATTTGTTGCCAACTGTATATGTTATCCAAATCGTAATCAATTCAAGCAAAAGTAGTATCGCACCTTCTTTGAAACCTGGCAATGCCTTAATGATCCAGATAGAAAAGATATCTATCTCATTATGTGGCATGCAAGGGAACTCCATTCTGTGCTTCAAGAGACATATATAACTTGGCTTTGGAGTACAATGATTGTTGAGCATAATGAATAAGCCAATTAGGAACCTCCTGCTTTGATTCCTTTATCAACTCTACTACCATACCAGTAGGACCAATCTTGTGAACATAATCATCTATGCTTTTTGAAAAGTCAAAATTGATGACATGTGCAACATCAAACATTACGGCAGTACCATGATATACTTCTTTGACAGCCAACAAGGCAAACAACCCATTTGTTACATCACCAAGCTGAACAATTGCACTCTTCAGCTTCTCAAACCACCACTACAGAAGATTCCCCTTTGGATCCTCCCTTGCCATCCTTCCAACCATAACAGTATCATGACCATAAGCCTTTGATTGATCATACATTGCACCCAAAATAGCGTCCATCAGAGCAGTGCCATCAACACTCTTTGTCAAGAAATGCCTAACAACATCAACACCCGGAGCTTCTGTGGCAGATTTTTTCACACCTTGAACCTTCTTCTGGCTACCCAAGAACTGAATTTGCTTCTTCATGAAAACCCTTACCGTATCTGGATAACCAACCAACCACATCTGTCGTGCTGAGGAGTTTAGTGCAATTACATCACAAGAATCCCACAACTCAAGCTTGAAAGAACTTCTAAATTTAATCTTCATGGAGGTCAATCCAATCTCTTCCATATCATCTTCTTCATCCATGTTCCAGTAAAGAACAACTACGCGTCCATCAATTTTACTAATCACAAAACTATTACATTCAATGCCACTAGAGATACGCCCATGATCATTGTGCAAATCGAAACATCCATTTCTAAGACTAATCACTGATGCCATTGTCCCTGCAAAGTACTCCATAAAAAGTTCATTTGTTAAGAGAGTACTACCTTTATCATGAACCTTCTTATCAAATCCAAAGAAGCATAGTTGCAGTACGTGGTAGCTAATCTTCTTTGAACCCTCAATGTAATGCTTAAGCCTTACACACAATGCATTAAAAACATTCACCACGGAACCTATACCAATACCCTTTTCATACCTAAAACACTTAGGTAAGGCATAGTTGATTAGCACTGATGAAATCGGCTGAAAATTGGGGTTAACAAAATTAGCATGCATCTGAGGAATAACATAAGGGACAAGTGGTGGTACTTGATACTCCAATTTGCTACCATCTAATACAGCGTCACTGCTGGTTGCTACTTTCAGAAGAGCTGCCAATGCAACAGAATCAAATAACTCTTTTACCTTGATTTTAGCTTCAAAGAATTCCAAATTTTGCTTCTTGGAGTTGGCTGGAAAAACTACGATGTCGTCGTCATCCTCCGAGGACGAATCAGAACCTGAGTGTTTGTCTACCAGGCCTCGCTTCTTCAGATCCTCATACCGACAAGCGTATTCTTCATTGGTGTTCAGATTCGGAGCAATACTCTCTTTGGTTTCAGAGTCGCTGTCGCCGTTGAAGTCGATTGACGGACGCAAAGATGAACCATCAGGGGCTTATGTGGGAGTATAGTGGGTCGTAGGGATAAGTGATGACGAAGACTCCGTTGTAGCTGGAATTAATTTAGGTGTTGATGACGGTGGAGAGCCAAGCTTCAGTGGAGTATCAACTCAGCTTGCCGGAGATTTCGACGAACCCCTTAACAAACGTAGCTCTTCCTTGAATTCAGATATGAAGGTATCCATCGAACTCTTCAAATATTTTTGCAACTCACAGAGCTTAGCATCTGTGTGTTCTTTGTGAACTTGTAATTCACCGAAGCCTCGTGGTGGTGACGGTGGTTTCTGAGCCCCTTAAGTTTGACCGTAGTCTCAGGTGTGAAAGGGGAGTAGTCTGAATCAACAATTGGGACCTCCCAATCACGAACCCGATCAGGTTCCATTGGAATTGGACGAAGCTGAAGGTCATGAGTTTCCACATGCTTTAGATCTGAAATAGGACGTGGTTGCTCATGAGTGGACGGTGGAGGAACAAACTGGTTTGTGGGGATGCAATAAGGCTGGGTAGGTGGGTAATAGTGATAGACCTCACCTGGAGTTGAAGGATGTTGACATGGTGAATGGAAATTTTTCAGATGTTGCAGAGGCTAAGAAGTGGTGTAAAAGCGGTGCTTAGGGGTTTGTGGTAGTGAATAAACGGAATGGGTCATATGAGAATGGATTGGGGAAAAGGAGTGGGTGGAATCGACCATACTACTAATCTGAGTGTGAAATTGAGGATTTTGGATGAACGATTGTGATGGCGGTGATGGTGGGTAGTATCGCTGTGGTGGAATCTGTGGTGTATACGAATGCGAATAGAGAGAAAAACCAGTGTATGTACCAATAGTTTGAGCAGAATTGCCATCCAACACCGTCGTTCTAGTCGGAGCAAAACCAGGTGAAACCCGATATTGCGCCACCGCAACAGACAGCTCCGGTGGCCCTTGCCCCAACGGCCCAATCGATGGGCTCTGATACCAATTGTTAGGATCCCCGGGATCCAACCAATGGTATGACATTGTGAAAGGAAACAGAGAGAAATTCTAGAGAAAACTAAAAAAATAGAAATGCAGATTTTCATTCATAGATTTGTTCTACAAGAAAGCTAGTAGATATAGAACTGTTTAGGACACATGTCGACCAACCAGTGATGACCCCTACCTAACATACTCCTAGCACAAGGACTAAACGGTGCACACCAATTAAATAAAACGCTGCGTTTCAATTGTAAATAAAATGAGTCATAACACTGTGTGAGCTAGGCCAGGCTTGGCACTGATCTGGAATGGCGATCAATCCGATCTCCGGTGCTTGAGGAAAAAGAAGGCGGTCCTGAAAGGAAGGCTAAGGCGGGTCGAGGCCGGTTTATGGGGCTGGATGCGCACAAATTTTTTTTTTTTTTTTGGTGGCTGCAAAAAAGAAGAAAAAGTTTTTTTTTTTTCTTTTAGGGTTTTGGTTTTTTTTGTTTTTTACTGAAAGAAACTAGAAAACTATGTTTTTTTTCTCTTGGCTATTGGCTCTGAACGTGCTGATAACATGTAAAAGTAAATTGAGAATTGGAATTGGTTTACTCATTTAATTTCATAATCTCTTTATATAGGGAGAGAATTACAACGGAAATATCAATTACAATGATGACATTAAATGCTGATTGATCTGTAATCCTTGTTGATTGATGATAATCGTTAATTCCTTGATTCCCTCTCCGTCAGTCATTTTGACGAAGACACATAATGTGCTTTTCCTTTAGAGTTTTTCTATTGGAAACTCTAAATTTACGCACTTGACCTCCTATGCTTTTTGCACCTCCTATCAACTTTGCAAGTACTAAATTTACTCACTAAAGTTCCTCAAATAACCTCATTCATATAATTTGCAAACAAACTATTATCTTTAAAATAAAATAGAAAATTACATACAAGTGTCATTTTGAAACTCTAATTAGCCATCAGGCCACACAACTCTTTTTGTCTTCTTAAGGCCACTTTCACCATCAAATTATTTTGTCTCTGACAAATTTACCCTTCCATTTAACAAGACGTCAAAACCAACCTGAGATCCTATTCAATCCATTCTCTTCAAAAAAAAAAAAAAAAACTAACCCATCGTTCTCTCTTTTCTCTCTCTCGTCGGCGATTCAACCTTCTCTCTCTCCGTGGCTGTCATCCATGGCGTCACCAACGAAGAACATCTACGACGTGAGAAGCTTTCCCTTGGCTGCAACCGACTATTGCTCATCGCTGGCTGAACGATCTCGACGGAGAGAAGCTTTGTTACGGATCGGAGCGAAACGAGACAGCATCGTTTCACCATCTCCTCCTCTTTCTCCCACGTTTACTCTAATCTCGGCGCCGATTCGAAGCAGATCTGAGCTCGGGAGATCTGTCGACGCATCGATCGGTGACGCTTCTCCTTCAGATTGTTTGCCTTCGGTGACCTCCAGCTTTGTTCCTTATCGGTGACCTCCAGCTCCGGTTGTCCTCATCTTCCTCTAGAAAGTTGTTCAGAATACATCAGCTCGTGGTTGACTTCTCCGGCGAGGTCAAACTCCAGGAGGCGAAGGCCGACAGACGCTACCGGAGGAGGATGTCGTCGACGCATGTGGTGTCGGGCTCGAAATTGAGCGTGTAACTGGGAGAATTGTGGCTGACGCCGCAGTCCTTCGCATCTGAAAATGAGATTCCTGCACCGGTCCCTGATTCTATTTCGTTCGGCTTCTTTCCGGTGACGAGTTGTCCTCAATGCCATTCATTTTGCTGAGTTTTTGATTTTGGTATAGATTTGTGGTTTTAATTTTGTATTGTTACTGTTTTTGGAAAAGGTAGAAACTCATTTGTTCCCTATGCCTGATTTGATGCATTGTTGGCTTTTGTCACTAGATTTTGTGGTTGATTTATGGACATGTAGTGATTAGCGTTCTCTGTTGGTAGATTTGTGTCACTAGATTTTGTTCTGCTTGGTTATAGCTTTTGACATTTATGAGAGTAGTTTTTGGTGATGGTGAGAGTAGTTTTTGTTATTGGTGAGAGTAGTTTTCTGGTGTTGATGACAGTAGTTATTATTATTGATGATAGTAGCTTTTGGTATTTGTAACAGTAGCTTTTGTTGGTGGGGATAGTAGATTTTGATTTTGAGGAGTGTAGCTTTTGTTGGTCATAGTAGCTTTTATTACTGGGAACAATAGTTTTTTGTGACCTCACCGGAGGTTGCCGGAAATCTCACAAGAGTAGGTTTTGTTCCTAGTGACAGTAGCTTTTTTTGTTGGTGACAGTGGTTTTTGTTGTTGGTGATAGTAGTTTTTGTGATCTCGTTGGAAATCTCACCAGCGTAGTTTTTGTTTGTGACAATAGCTTTTGTTGCTGGTGATAGTAGCTTTTGTGACCTCACCGGAAATCTCACAAGCGTAGCTTTTGTTGCTAGTGATAGTAACTTTTATTGTTAGTGATAGTAGCTTTTGTGACCTCACTGGAGGTTGCCGAAAATCTTATCAGAGTAGCATTTGTTGCTAGCTACAGTAGCTTTTGGTGTTAGTGACAGTAGTTTTTGTAGTAGCCAGAGTTGGCCGGAGGTCTGCCGAAGACCTACCGGAGTTGATTGGAGACCTTGCCGGAGATGAGAGAGAGAATGATTGTTGACTTTTTACTCTAATGGCATTTATATAAATATGTTAGTTTTTATATCTAAAATATAACACCCTTTTTAATCTAGTGGCCTTATGAGGGAAAAAATTAGTTTGTGGCCTTGTGCCGAAAAAAAATTGAAATATGCACTTATATGTAATTAACCCAAATAAAAAAACTTAGCCATTTCAATGATTTAATTATTTTATAAATCTCAATTACATATTCATTCCTTAATTAGATAACATAAATCTCTTTTTCAATAAAAGAAAATCAAACAAGAAAATAATATGAACTATTCTGTGGTTTTTTTTTTTAGCTATGCAAAAAAAGAAAAGAATAATAATTTTTTCTTAATGTTTATTTTATTTTCTCTATTTTCTGTATCTCATGATTATTATTATTTTTTAATTGCTAGCTCATTTTTTGTTTTTTTACAAATATAATGGATAGACTTATATTTAGGTCATAATATGATTTATTTTGTTTTTCCTCACCAATATGAGTTCCATATGTATATCATACATTTTTATTTCACATGATCTTAATCACAATTTTAATTCTGATTATATATATATATATATATATATATATATATATGAATACATTAATGAGTATGTAGTGAAATTGGAAAATGAAAATAGATAAGGAAAATAATAAAGAATACAATCTAATGTTATTGAATTGAAAAGTCTAGAGAAAATTAATATAATATTTTTTTGGGGTATAATTATTATCCTGAGTAGTAATTTTATAGTAGGTTATATATGTCATTTAATAATTCAAAATAGAATGAGGTCAAGTGAGCAAATTTGGAGATCCCAATAGAAACTCTTTCCTTTAACATATAAAAGTAAATTGAGAATAGGAATTGGTCACACAAAAATGATGAGGTACTTGAACTTCAAACTCTGCCTTTTAAGCGTAGAGCAAGTACTTTCCCCTAGTAAAGCTCCAGAAAAGCTTTGCTTATTTGCTTATACCATTTTGATATCTGTTGAAGGATATCGATATAATGTGTGCCTCTACAAACTAGGGTTTAGAGTTGTAATAGGAATGTGTTCTAGGTATTCAATTGTAATCAGATTCTATTACCTTTTTCGGTACTTTGTAACTCCCTATTTAAAGGGCTCCTATTATCAATAATATACACAACTTCATTCTCCTACAACACATTATCAGCAAGAGTCTCTAGCCCTAGCTTCGAAAAGAAAAAAAAAACGTAGACTTGTTCTTTCTCTTCTGCCGCCCTAAACAAAAAAAAAACAAAAAACAAAAATTCTTCTCTTCCGGCCTCGTCCATCCCCAAGGATCGGCGCCGTCTTCTCTAGGCCATCTTCTCAGCCAGCCGCCCTCAGCTTGACCCCGATCCTGCCGATCGATCCCAGCGCACTGCTGCGCCCCATCCGCTCCGACCTACAGCGCAGCCCAGTCCTTCTTCCGGCCACCAAATCATCCACGATCGGCCTCCCTCTCCAGTTCGCCTTCCTCCACTGCGTCCTCGTCAGTCCACCGTGGCAGCCTCCTAGCAGCCCAAGCCGCCAGCAGCCCAGGCCGCGAATAGCCCAGCACTTCCGACCTGCACAGCAGCCCCCGCTGCTTCCTACTGCATGGCCGCATGCTCCCCTGCACCTTCCTGCTGCACAGCCGCTCGTACACCAGCAGCCCTCGCTGCAGCCTATAACCCATGCAAGCCTAGCCCGTGCACCACCATCCCTGCCGCTGCATCTCTTCCGACTGCCAGCGAAATGAAAAAAAAAAAGAAAAAAAAACAGAAAACAGAAAGAAGAAGAAGAAGAAGAAGCGTAGAAGAATGAGGGAGAAGGATTGGGCCCATCAGAAGAAGAAAAGAAAGAAAAGAAGAAAAGAAAAAAAAAAAGGGGGGGGAAGCAAGCTTGGGCTGAAAGAAAAAAAAAAAAAAAAAAAAAAAAAAGGGGAAGGGAGAAGGGAGAAGGGCAGCCCACCAACTGTCAATTTCCGACCAGATTCCGGCAATCCTAATTTAGCTACACGCCTGCATCAACACGCGCGTGTATAAAGACTCGTGAAGCAAAGCTTCAAATCATCAAGTAAGCTTTTGTAATTAAAGTTTCTGCTTTCTTGTCTTTTAAATTCCTTTATTTGCTGCAGGATTTTTATAATACGAACATGGGTTCGATTATTTAATAAGCGGAATTGTGGGGATTCACGCTTAGCGAACTAAGAGCGCTCGTAACCAATAAACTAAGAGTGTTCATAATGCTTGGACTAAGAGCGTCCGTAAGCATCAAATTGTGACCATATTAAAACATCATTGTTTGGTCTAATCCAATTATTCTTGGAAATTGATTTCTTGGTAGCATAGCTCGGAAATCTTATTATTATTAGTTTTCGTGGAAGTTTAGCTCCGAAACTAATTCGTTCTTGTTTCACCCTTTTTCAGGATGTCAAACTCGAACATACTCGATTTTGTTCCATTGGATTATGCAGGCAAAAGATACATATTGTGGACTCAGGACGTTGAGCTCCATCTTATTTCCAGTGATCTATTATACACAATCCAAGATCTTTGTTTTGAAGGAACTGCTCCAGACCCTCAAACTGAGATTGACAATTCCAGGGCACTTGCCCTAATGATGCGTTATATGGATAGAGACCTCCCGTTTGAGTTCATGAATGAGGATAGCGCCATAAAGCTTTGGCAAGCGCTTCATGAATGTCATGGCAATGTTCATGACTCCATCCTTCCGAATTTAGAAGTAGAATGGAATGATCTTCTCTTCTCTGACTTTGATACAGTCATACGATTTTATTCGGAAGCTCTCCGCATCACAGGAATGATGCGCTTCTATGGTAAGACGATCACAGAAGAACAATTGATTGAGAAAACCCTCAATACCTTCCCTACCTATGCTATGAGATCCTGTGATTTATTTCGGACTCATATAAATGCAAGACGGATCACAAGCTTTCAAAAGCTTATTGAAGCTATGGAAATTGCTGAAAGGCAATACAACGAGCTTGTGACAAGAGAAATGGATAGGCTTCAGGATTGCTATCCAGAGCATCGTCCCATGGCTAGAGAAAGTCGCCATAGACATCATGATCCATATGATTGAAATGCTCATGAAGGTAGTCGCCAAAGGCGACAATCACGCCACAGTAAGAGCCGTGATTTTGAGGAACTAAGGGTTGGAAACCATAGAGCCAACGTTGGTCATGGTCATAATCTTCCAACGCCTCAGGTCCTAGGGACCATGCACATTGCGCCAATGCGCCTCAATCAAGGGAGAATCCTCTTCATGGTATCTATTTCTAATATGGAATGTCTGATCAATGGGCTTGAGTTTGCAATGTACCTAAGAAGGTAGCTGCCTCACAATGATCAAGACATCGAGTTCAAAAACACTTTAAATCTGGCGATAAAGACAAAATGCCGCAGATTTTTATTTCGAATAGTCTTTTATTTTTCCAAGAATTATGTAATGACAGTTATGCCTTAAATCAATAAATGACATTTTGTTTTAACTCTTTCTCACTTGGCTCACCTAATTAAGTATGATGTCTAGGAAAGTAATTGAGATTAGTGGTACTTAAGAGAGCCTCGCTCCACCGACATCTCTTCCTACTTCCCTGGTCATATTTGATTGGAGTCACCGAACGGATTGAGTGACTACAATCTGTCTAAGTTTGACTTTTATTTTTGGATTAGACTTTGGTTAAGAAACTTTGATGTAATCATTGGTTATTAATAAAGTGTCGATTCCTTAATGTCTTGGACATACCTTAATTCGGACTTTATTATATAAGAGCCAATGGTTTTCATGTGGAAACACATTATGAGAATGGACAGAGTTCCTTTGCATCACCTCTAATGACTACGGACTTAAACGAGTATTAGAGAAACTTATGTGTCGCTCTATTTGAGTTATTGAATCCAACCATGTCATGAGAGACGACTTATGGGATTCTGACACATATAGGCTTTGACATGATGATCCGTGTATTAAAGACTTTACACGGACATCCATTTTCAGAACGAAGAAAAGTAAGAACCAAGAATTGGTTCGAGGAGCTACACATGCGCCTCATGGCCCCATGATTGTGCAAAGACTGGCCATACATGGCCTGCGCCGCCTACCCTCTGCGGCAAATACATGGCATTGACGCCATAAACTTCTCTCTCTACTTCTTAAGTCTATTGTGACATTATGGCTTAACCAAAACCTTCATTGGTTGATTATAAAGCCCATATTTCGTTCTGTAAAGCCTGTTATTTAGGATTGAGACCATCCTATACAAAGGAGATTGAGGAAATAATTCCATTCTCACGAAGAATCTAAGGGAATTATGTGGATTTGATCAACCAACTTGCGGATCGTATAGATGTTTTATGGTGTTGGTTGATACGCAAACACGCTGGTCACGTGTTGTGCCATTATCCACTCGTAATGCTACTTATACTACACTCCTAGCACAAAACATATGGCTACGGGCTCACTATCCAGATCATCCCATTCAGTCAATTTGACTTGATAATGCTAGAGAGTTTACATCGACAATTTTCGATGAATATTGCATATCATTGGGTATTGATATCAAGTATCATATTCCCATGTACACATCCAATTGGTCTAGCGGAAAAGCCACCATTAAACGACTACGATGGTAGCCCGGACATTGGTAATGCGCACCAATATTTCCGCTTGGGTTATGCAATATCGTATGCAGCTATGCTAATTCGTCTACAACTCATAGCCGCCACTCAACTTTTATTTGCGTTACAGCTAGTGACTGGGTTCGAGTCTAATATCTCGTATTTATGCATATTTGAGTGTGCAGTTCATGTGCCAATTGCGCCGCCACAGTGCATCAACATGAGTCATTGCAATGAATGCATATATATATTTGTTGGACACGAGTCTCCAACTATAAGTCCGCTATGTAGAACCCCTGACAGGCGATCTCTATTTCGCTGGATTTGCGAATTGTTACTTTGATGAGACAGTCTTCCCGTCGTTAGGGGGAGATTAGAACGTCAATGTTCAACAGGAACGACAGGAATTGCCGTGGTCTGTCCCCACTATGTCTCATCTTGATCCCCTAAAAGTGACGAGATCACATATACCTGCTGCAAACATGCCTGCAAGGATTGATGTCCCCACAAGAGGACATGGTGCCACCCAGAGAAGATGGGTACTGCACCACTACCATGGATGGTAGTATGGTGACGCCACAAAGGTGGCATAATGGCGTCATAGGCCATGGGTTCCGCTAGAGAGAGTAGGAGACCCATAGGTTAGATGGATTCTCGCCCTAAGAAGAGAGCGAGTGTGGCACAGCTTGATCCATTGATCATTGATACTCAAAATCCGTCTCATGAGAATATTTTGGATTGTAGTTATGTCCAAGAGACATCGTTGGGGGACGCCTCAATGTTAGAACCAATTCCTGAGAATATAGAGATCTCTACGAACTACACTAGTGTACATGAGGACGTGGAATTATTGAGACCAATGACATCGAACCTTACTCCGTTGAAGAATGCCAACGTAGAGAAAATTGGCTTAAATGGAAAGATGCGATCCAGGTTGAATTGGATTCACTAACGAATAGGAAAGATTTCGGGTCTGAGATGCCAACACCTCCTAACATAAAACCTATTGACATTAATAGGTCTTCGTTAGATAGCGTGATGAGAAAAAGAGATGGTAATCTCGCCTTATGGCGCAAGGTTTCTCACAACGCCCTGGAATCGACTACGAGAAGACATATTCTCTCGTAATGGATGTCATTGCACTCCACTACCTTGTCAGTTTGGTAGTTTCCAAATAACTGAACATGCAGCTTACTAATGTGGTCACTACGTATCTCTATGGGGATCTAGATACGGAATATAATGAAGGTTCTTGTGGACTTTATTTACCCAAGTCAAGTGGCTCTAGACCACGGAGCGCATTTGCAACGAGGTTGAAATGCTCACTAAAATGACTACTTGATTAGGAAGGGACATGATGAACTATGCCCACGCGTTTCCATGACAAGTTCCAGATTTCCAATTGTCGCGGTTTATGTTGATAAACATAATTGGAACCCCTTGAGAGTTAAGGGAAACCGCTGAACACCTAAAATCTGAGTTTGAGAGGAAGGACCTTGGGAGAACACGGTTTTGTCTAGATTCAGAACTTGTATACCGTGTCAATAGACATTTTTGATAAATTCAAAGATGCACCATGGTCGTCAGTAGTCTTGGCCCTAAAAGGGATCCGTTTCGTCCCAGGGATGATGACGAAGACGTGTTAATAGAAGAAGTGCTTACTTATGTACAATAGGCGCATTATTGTACTTAGCACAATACAAGACCGGACACCTCAATTATTATGAACTTGTTGGCTAGATATAGCCCCGCGCCAACGCAACTCCATTAGAATGGTATAAAGACAATCTTTCGATATTTGAGAGGTACGATTGATATGGGTTTGTTATATCCCTACAGAGAAAAGAGATGACGGAAGTGTGGGATCGGACCCCACAAGGCAAAATGCCACCTTCCGTGCTCCTCCTCCCCTCCATCAAAATGACAACAAGCATTTCTAAATATTGAAGTGAACCAAATCCGTTCAGAGGATAATGTAGCGGACTTATTTACTAAGTCGTTACCAAAATCCACCTTCGAGAAACATGTGAAGAGCATCGGATTGAGAAATTTATCCGAACTCCCATGATTGTAGCAATCAGGGGGAGATATTGACATCAGGGGGAGCCAAGATGTCTACATGTTCGATCTCGAAGAGTGAATGACGTGTTGTGCTCTTTTTGTCCTTCGACTAGGGTTATTTTTGTCCCACAGGGTTTTTGTTACCTGGCAAGGTTTTTAACGAGGCAACGATTAAAGCTTCATCACCAAGTTTGAGCAGCACAAGGGGGAGTGTTGAAGGATATCGACATAATGTGTGCCTCTACAAACTAGGGTTTAGAGTTGTAATAGGAATGTGTTCTAGGTATTCAATTGTAATAAGATTCTATTACCTTTTTAAGTACCTATTTAAAGGGCTTCTATTATCAATAATATACACAACTTCATTCTCCTGCAACAATATCAAGTATTCCAGCCAGTTAGTAATTGAAGTACTAGATTGGCTAAATTAAATTGCAGATGGACAGTCATGTCCAAACAATGTCCAATTCGACAACATGACACACATGGCTTGGAAGAGTGTACCGGCGGTTGAGAACATGATTCAGGAAGAAAAAGGGTACACTGTTATGGCGTAAAGCATAAAGCTATTACTCAAGAAGCAGAGAGAGAGAGAGAGAGAGAATTTGTCCAAGAAAAAAAAAACAACTACACCCATGATATGTGGTCTTCATTCAGCCGGAGAAAATGGATAAATGGATAACGTCAACCAGAAGAAAGTAGAAAGAAGGAGTGACGGTAATTTCCCTGTATATATTCCTCGCTACTTCCAAAGAGGATGCAAGTCTTTCATTTTGCGTGGGAATGGGAATGAGAATGGCCAATTTGTTTATCTATTTGACGGAGGGCGTTTACACACAATGTTTTTTATTTAAGTGGGCGCTTGCACTTTTTCTCCATTTCAGATTCTCAAATATCAGATTCTCTTCGTATTGAGGAGGGTTCTTGCCTTTCTTTAATCGTTTCTCCAGGATGATATGATATGTATGTAATTTCTCATGTATGCTTCGAATTAACTCTATGTATTTGCTTAAATATCTCCTTGTAATCACAAGTAATTTTTGTTTCATTTTGAATAAAGAACTGAACTTTGTAGAAGCTGTTTCGTTTTGACTCTGATTACTGGGAAAGATCAAAATTCAACACCATATATTCCTCTCTACTACTCATCTGCATGCATTTCTCTTTCTCTGATCAACACTACTGTTCTGTCCTTTGCTTCCAATATATTTTTTTTATCCTTCCGATGTATACTCAATAACTACCAATGAAACAATCAACTGTAGGACACCCAAAATGGTTATTGTAACCTATTCAAACAGCTATGGTTAAGGATTCAACCTGATCTCATACTATATATAGTCTGGGTTTAAGAGTTGCAGTAGAGGTGGTTCCTTAATTTTACTTTTCAGAACACATTATTAACTGATCACTATTATGTGACAATTGTTATATATGTTAAATAACGCCTAACCATCACAATTGATGTCAGGCCGGGGATTGTAATTTCACTTTGTTGGAAGATGATGAGAGGTTTTGCTCTGATCAAGCTTGCTTAGTTTGTGGTGTGTTTCTGTTGAGAGGGTTCCGGCTGCCCTTTGTTCGATCATCTGTCCAGGTATGATAAAAATTTCTCTATATGCTTCTAAGCAGATGTATATATTTCCTTTCTTATTGATCAGTAAATTTTGTTTTTCTTCGAAACTTTTGGGTAGAGAATTGAACTTTATATAGCTGCTTTATTCTCAGTGTGTTCCTGTTTCGTCCTCTACTTGGGAAATTAACGGGGAGCTCAATAGACATATATTAATTGATGGGGACTGAATTACCCTCCTCCTCATTTGCCTCTTCT
This sequence comes from Rosa chinensis, assembly GCF_002994745.2. NCBI lineage: Eukaryota > Viridiplantae > Streptophyta > Magnoliopsida > Rosales > Rosaceae > Rosa > Rosa chinensis. The sequence goes on from NC_037092.1 coordinate 58,857,422, forward strand.
TCAAACACACAATGGACATATGACGTTTTTCTCAGTTTCCGAGGTGAGGATACTCGTAAGAGCTTTACAGATCATCTATATGCTGCTCTAGACCAAGAAGGTATTTTCGTCTTTAGGGATGATGAAGAGCTTGATAGAGGACAACCCATTTCATCAAAACTCCTGGAAGCAATACAAGTTTCAAGAATCGCGCTTGTTGTTATCTCGAGAAACTATGCTTCTTCGAAGTGGTGTTTGGATGAACTCACTACAATTGTTGAGTGCATGGAGGATAGGGGGCAGATAGTGTTTCCAATTTTCTATGATGTAGATCCATGCGAGGTAAGGAAACAGACCGGATGGTTTGGACAAGCCTTTGCTGTACATGAAGAGTGCTTCAAGGATGACTTGGAGAAAGACAAGGCGCAAAAGTGGAGAGCTGCTTTGACTCGAGTGGCCAATCTCTCCGGATTTCATTTATGCGATAGGTACGTAACATTTACTAATTGATGATGATTAGATAAATAAGAAACCCGATGATATTTAGTTACAAGCCAATGTCTCCCCCTTTCTTTTTCCCGCAGGTATGAGTCAAAGTTTATCCAAGAGATTATGGGAAAGATAGTAAATGAGTTGAGCGGTACAATCCAACAGCCTCATTCGGATGATCTTGGACTTGTGGGAATTGACTTTGGTGTTGAGGAAATAATGAAGTTATGTTCAGCTACAGATCAAGGGAATGATGTTGTCTTTGTAGGTATATGGGGAATGGGTGGGGTTGGCAAGACAACTCTTGCACAAGCTTTTTATGATAAAATCTCTGATCAATTTCGAGATAAATGCTTTCTGAAAAATGTTAGAGAGATTTCTAGACGAGACAGTATTGTTGCATTAACAAAAGATCTCCTTTGCAATGTCTTAAAAAGGATGGCTGTGTATGATAGTGAGATAAGGTATAGATTTCGTCGTAAAAAAGTTCTCATCATTCTGGATGATGTAGATAAGTTGGAACAATTGCAAGCATTAGCTGGAAGCAAGAATTGGTTTGGTCGAGGGAGTAGAATCATTATAACAACCAGGGACAAACAATTGTTGATTGCTCATCATGTGGATAGATGTTTCAAGGTCAAGGAATTGGAAAGGGATGATGGCCTTAAGCTTTTCAGTTGGAAAGCCTTCAAGAATGATCAACCCCCAAAAGATTATATAGAGTTATCCCATAACTTTGTAAATTATTGTAAGGGCCTTCCTTTAGCTATTGAAGTTTTGGGTTCTTTCTTGTGTGGTCGAAGCCTTAAAGAATGGGAAAGTGCCTTTAGTAGAATACAAGAAAATCTAGACAAAGATATCATGTCTGCACTCAGAATCAGTTTTGATGGATTGCATGAGAAGGAGAAGCAAATATTTTTAGATATTGCATGTTTCTTCAAAGGACAGGACAGAGATGAGGTGACAATATTGTTGGAGGGTTTTGGTTTTGACCCAATCATTGGTATAAGTGCTCTCATTCGAAAATCCCTCATCACTATAGTAGGGAGTAAATTGTGGATGCATGATTTGCTTCAGGAAATGGGTTGGGAACTTGTTCGTGGGGAATGTCACAATGAACCTGGGAATCGTAGTAGATTATGGCAACCGGCTGATGTGCTTGATTTACTGAAGAATCATAAGGTAAGTGAAGATGGTTTTGTTAGAATAAACATAAAGCTAAATGTAGTCTTCATTTTATATCTTCAGTTATACATAAATATTATTACGTGCCAGTTCCGTATTTTTATTTTACCTATACTGATTAACAGTTTGCAATCTTTGTTATGATTACTATGTGTATATAGGGATCAGATGCAATTCAAGGGATGGTCCTTAGCTTGCCTCAAGAACAGAAGAAAGAATTGAAACGTGACACCTTGTCAAACATGAAAAAATTGAGATATCTTAAAATATCTAATGTGCTCCTTCCTCTTGGCCTCGATTATCTATCTACTGAGTTAAGAGCTCTCGAATGGCATGGATATCCTTCAAAGTTGTTGCCAAGAGCTTTCCCATCTGAGAAGCTTGTTCACCTCAACCTGTGTGGCAGCCATATCAAACATCTATGGAAAGGATTCAAGGTAACAACTTTTTCATGCATTTATGGGTTTTAGTAAATAGACTTCATAAGAGCTTATAGTTTTTCCATTTGTTTTCTTTTTACACAGTGTTTAGATAAGTTAAAATCAATTGATTTGAAGGACTCTGAAAGTTTGATTGAGACACCAGACTTCAGGGGTGTCCCAAATCTTGAGAGGCTGATTCTTGAAGGTTGCACAAAATTATCTAAGGTTCATCCGTCCATTTGCAATCTCAAACACCTTAGATTATTGAATATGAAAAACTGTGAAAGCCTTCGGATAACTTCATGGGACATCAGTTTGGAATCTCTCGAAATTTTCAATCTTTCGGGCTGTGCACGACTCAAGAGATTTCCAGAGATTGTGGGAGATATGAAATGCTTGTCTAAAATTTATTTAGATGGGAGTGCTGTAGAGGAATTACCAGTGTCGATTGAGCGTCTGACTGGTCTTACATTGTTGGATATGGCTCATTGCAAAAATATTTTGAGAATTCCTAGTGTCATTTCTAGTTTGACGAGACTTAAAACAGTCATTCTATCAGGCTGCTCTAATCTTATTGAAATTCCCGAGAGTATTGGGAATGTGGAATGTCTTGAAGAGTTGGATATAAGTGGAACTGCTATAAGGCAAATGCCAAGATCCATTGTGTATCTCAAAAACCTCAAAGAGTTATCCTGCTCCGGGTGCAGTGGTCAAGTTTCTACATCACTGCTCTTTCCCTGTCTTCCAGAACTATGCCCTGGACCGAACTTGTTGTTACCTGCTTCATTGTCTGGTTTTAGCTCTTTAATATCTTTGAATTTAAATTACTGCGATCTGATTGATGGAGCTCTCCCTAATCATTTGGACCACATGTCATCATTGGTGGAGTTGAAGTTACGGGGAAACAATTTTACAAGCATACCTGAAAGTATTTGCCGACTTTCTAAGCTTGTAAAACTTGAGTTGGGTGGCTGTAACCTGTTGCAGTCATTGCCAAAGCTTCCATTGAGTATAAAATCGGTTGGGGCAACTGGTTGTATGTCACTTAAAAGTGATTCTGATCAGTATGAAATATTTTGTGCTGGTGAAGAAAATGTTTGGATTAAGAAGCGCACAACATCAACTATATATTTCATTAACATTTCGTGTTCACAATTTGCAGCATGGCTGAACAAATTCCATGAGGTTAATGAGGTATACCCTTCTCTTTAAATATTTCTCTCCCAAGTCCTTGGCCAATCTTAAAATAAGTTGCAGTTTTTTTTTTACTCTCTCTCTCTCTCTCTCTCTCTCTCTCTCTCTCTCTCTCTTTCTTTTTTTTTTTAAACAGGTAGAGACAAGTCTACCGGTGAGAACTGCATATGGTTTATCAATTAGAACTCAAGAAATTCCAAAGTGGTTCAACAACAGAAGCAGCAACTGTTCTATAACAATCCCGCTTTCAAAGGACCTAATTAATAACAGTAGGCTATGGATGGGATGTGCTTTCTATGTTGGCTTGGAATTTGATGAGAATTTTGATACCAGCTGTTCTGATTTCAAAGTCAGGCACAAGTTTGATTGTTATTTTGATACCATGGAAGGTCCTGGTTACAAACAAACTCTATACCACGAGGTAAATGCCAAAGGTGTCCATTTGACTGGGTCATTTGGATATTGGATAATAATACCGCATCTGTGGTTTTCAACTAGGTTGAATGCCTTCAATCAGTGCAGTAGCATCGAGGCAAACACTACAATTGATAGCCCATGTGTGGAGGTTAAAATGAGTGGTGCCCGTCTACTCTACAATAGAACAGATTTTATAAAGTTTATCCAAGCAACAAGAAGCGAGAATCGTAATTCAAGAATTATGCAGAATAACAGTCTCTCTGTAAGTCTGTTGGCTGAGGATGGTCGCTGCAAAATTGACCCGAGCATTTCGTTGAAAGAACATCTTAGCTTTCTTCCTTCAGATTTAGAATGCTATGAGGTCTCTCTATCATCTATATTTCATTCAACATCAAATGCTTCATAATTGACCCAACCATTAGTACTCACTTATCTCTTCTTGATCATTCTTGTCGCACATCATATTTTCTTTATTCAGGGGGTAGGTGTTGGGATACCCAAGTACTACCTTATTGAAGGCAGAGTCTTTCATCCTCAGACCTCGTCTCTGTTAGGAGAAATCCTGCAGGTCTCTCTCTCTCTCTCTCTCTCTCTCTCTCTCTCTCTCTCTCTCTCTGTCTCTCTCTCATGGTCATGGTCACAAATCTAATTCCAATTTCTTTTTATTGAATAGATATATTCTGGTCAGCACTACGTGTTTTATAAAGAAACTTTTCCTCAGTATGGAATTCCAGAATGGTTCTGTAGTGTGAATGGTTCCTCGGCAGCCTTCCCGCTAAATCCTAAGAATGGGTGGAAAGGAATAGCTGCATGTGCCGTTTTCACAGTCCCTGACAATTTGGATCCTGAAACGCCTCACATAGGCTGTCGTTGGGAAATTGGCCATCAGAGTGGCGGAATAATTGGAGGCGTCACTGAATCTCTGATTAGTTTGAAGGTTCGTGGTTTCATGGCTATGTTTTATGCATCACGTGGGTCACTTTCACATCATATGTCAAATGATTACACTTCCATCATCAAAGCCAGGTTCTATAGTACCAGCAAGAACATAACGGTGCAGAGTTGTGGGTATCAACTTGTATCTCATGAAAATATGGAAGAATTTATGGAAACAATGCTGCAATGTTCAATCACATCTCAGACTTCGCAGTTGTCAAAAGATACGAGTATAGAAGAAAATAGGCCTACAGCTAGTCGTCTAAAAATAGAAAAGGAGAAAAAGAAGTCTTCCGGGAGATCGATTTGTTGCATCTCGTGAGCAGGTGTATAAATTAACTAATCTCGATATCATTTTTTGGGTATTGTCAGAGTCTCAGTTGTTGTTTGTCGGCTTGACTTGATGGGCTTGGCCCAAGTTGGTATCCCTCTGTGGAAGACCGTGTGAGCTGCATGTGCAAGGTTTATTGCACATATGTAGTAATGTCGATATGTCTTTGAAAAGGGCCGTCATGGATGATTAGAAGAAGATGAACAAATTGAAGCCATCCCAGAATACTCATAGACCCTCTTCCTCTCCTTGTTGGTGACTTAGCTAATCCATAATTGAAGCTTCTTGAGTTTAGGTATTTGTGTTGCTTTGTATTGTATATGAGAAGTAAGTATTTTTCGTCTTCTCTATTTGAATCAAGAGAGAGTTAATAGGTTTTAGTGTAGTGGAGATTTGGGTAGAGAGAGTTGCTCATAAACTCTAGTTGTATATTTTTTCATATTGATCATAGTGGAATATCTTGCCGGCTCCGAAAGTAGATGTAGCTCAATCACACCGATTGAGTGAACCACTATAAATCTTGGTGTTTTTTATGGTTTGTTTATTGGTTGCTTTCTTTATCATTGTTTGTTACTCTAAGAGTTCATATCAATACCCTGTTTGTTACGTTTCCGTACAACATCAGTAACACCCATTAACACTTAATTTCTTGTAATGTTTTTGCTTTTTGCTAATATCTGTTGTAAGTTGAAGCGACTCTTATGACATGCTTTCCATAAGCTACATTCAGGCAATGTTTTGGCATCCCCACAGGGAAAACTCTACGGTACATGCCTATTAGCTTTATAGCTTTTAAAGAAACGTTTAAAATGTCAATTAATGTCATTGATGAATGTTCTCAGTGATAGCATCATTTGCGTGCTAATATCAACTTTTATGCATGTCATGCTTTCCATAAGCAACATCCAGGAAATGTTTTGACATCCCCATGGGAAAACTTTGCGACACTAAAGTAGGCAAGTCCAAAACAAAGATTAGATTTGTTCCATGTAGTGGTAGACTAGTTCAATTTTATATTGAACTAGTTTACTTGATGTATTGGTACATTAATATACCGTAGCTCTGAACCTCACCATGGTTGCTCTCTTTGAGCGACGGTATCAATTCACCGATTAACAATTTTGAGTTCTTGAATTGATAATCCATTGTTACTCAAGTGAATAACAAAATTTTGTTGTAAAGAACCTATTTTATCTGCACATTCATCATAAAGCCACAATATCAAAGACATCAGGGTATTAACATTCATTCTGCAGTCCCAACGTAAAGTAAACACCCTGCACTGAAATGGCAGATACCATCGTCTATAACCATAATCTGAAATAAAATCACACATACAAATAATAGGAACACAATCTCATGCTCAAGAATATAATCAAAGCAACTACGTATATGCATGAGAATAATGTCATTGTTTAACTAGCAAGAAAACTAGATTTTCTGCTCCCGACAAAATCTTTAATTGGTTGTTAGACTATAATTGCCTTATATGGATTGTGAGATGGACATAACGTTACATATGAATAGAGTTAAGAGTATTCTTAGCAGACTCTCTATTTTGACTCCTTATCTATTTTGGAGAGCATGTTTAGTTTTTTATATATTTTACCAGCTGCACCAGACTCCTAAGTAGCTCTTTATTATAACTTTTAGCTATCTTGCTCCTAAATATAGAGAGCGAGATGAGAAATAATTTAAAACATTCACTTTATGTTATTTTATGTAATTTATAAATATATTTGAACTATTTAATCTTCATTTAAAAAATAATATAAACTCAAAATTAGATAAAATAGATAGCACTAATACAAACGTATTTCTAAAGTGGCTAGCTAAAATGACTTTTTAGCTATTTTGACTAAAATTTGACTCAAAAATGGCTAGCATTTCTGAAGATACTCTAAATCACAATCCTTATCGTAGACAATCTGGATAGTAATAATGGACAAACTTGTTTAAGAATAAAGGATTTGAGAGAGATTGATGAGAGAATTGTATGTTTTATTATTGAGAATAGGAGCTCTATATATAGGGATTACAAAACACATGTTCTAATGATATAAGGAAAACTATTCCGAATAGGACTAGAAATTCTAGAACATTATCTCCTATTACAAACATGAAACTAATCATAGTTTGATTAGGCACACATAAATCGATTTCCTTCAACAGAACTGTAATTTTTGTTTCTTAAGTAAACCTCATGAATTCCTTATGTTTTGTAAGCAAGGATGTAACCACATAGTAGGCTATTTATTTGGGCTATAGCCCAAGGCAAATTTGAGCCCAAAAACTGCTAAGTATAGGTAATATCATCTCACAGCCCAGAGTAGCCCAAATAAATAAATAAATAAATAAATAAATAAATAAAAATATATATATATATATATTATAAGTCGCAAAACCTGAGTCTACTGATTCCTCGTCCTCATAGTCTCAAACCACAACCCTACTACCACTCTTGCGACCGCGAGTCCTCCACCTCCTGTTTCCCCTAATTCTCAATAAATTGATAAGCATGAAGCTACTGACCTTGCTTTCTCTTAATTCTCAGTAAATTAACAAGCATGGAGGCATTGATCTTATGCAGGTTAGGCTATGGAGACATTAAAAACAAAAATTGGCATTTGCCCAAAATAAGGGACACCAATAAACTTAGCCACCCAATTTTCAAATTCTAAATACGTCCTTGTTTGTAAGCCTAAATAAGTTTTGCATCCCTACCATATTGCCCACCATCACAAAAGAAACAACCTTGCTTGGCATATGCTTGCTACCTTAACCACAAATAATTATAAGTATGTAATTTCTCATGTATGCTTTAATTAGCTATGTTTTTCTTATCTATTAATTTTTTGTTTTAATTTTCTTGTTCTTAATTTGAAGGGAAAAAATCAGGAATGGTCACTGAGTTATGACATATTCAACACTTAACTCACTGTATTTTCAACAATATCACATAACTCACTCAATTTTGAAACCGTCTTTCACTCACTACCGTCTACTTGGTTGTTAAATAATTGACCACATGTAACATATTGAGGGATAATTTTGTCCAATCAACCCATTCCTAAGTCTCTCTCTCTCTCTCTCTCTCTAGTAGAAAAGAATACTTCAATTCAAGGTTAATTCGATAATTCTATTCATCCCACAATGAGGGTATATATACAAGTACAAAAGAGTAGTCTAACTGTAATAGGAAACAATCTTTCCATAATTCCTAATTAAATAAAATCCTAATTGCATACAGATTTACAGCGATTCTACACTCCCCCTCAAGTTGGTGCATAGATATCTATCATGCCCAACTTGTCAACTGAGCTGTCAAATACCTTCCTGGACACTCCTTTAGTAAGAACATCAGCTAATTGCTCCTCTGAGTTTACAAATGGAAAGCGAATAACCTTTCTGTCAAGATTTTCTTTAATAAAATGACGGTCAACCTCCACATGCTTTGTTCTATCATGCTGAACTGGATTATGTGCAATCTCAATGGCAGCTGTATTATCACAATGCAAATCCATAGGCTTTTTAAGCTTGTAACCCAGGTCCTTCAAGACATTACGAATCCACAATATTTCACATACTCCATGTGCCATACCTCGGAACTCAGCTTCTGCACTTGATCTGGCAACGACTTTTTGCTTTTTGCTACGCCAAGTGACAAGGTTCCCTCCAACAAAAGTGAAGTACCCAGATGTAGAACGTCTGTCCGTTTTATCACCAGCCCAATCTGCATCTGTGTACCCAACAACTTCCAATTCATCTTTTTTCTGAAACAGTAACCCTTTACCTGGCGCCCTCTTCAAGTACCTCAAAATACGAAATACTGCATCCATATGCTCTTCACTAGGACAATGCATAAATTGACTAACAACACTCACAGCATAAGCAATATCAGGTCTAGTATGTGAAAGATAAATCAACCTTCCTATAAGACGTTGATCCCTCCCTTTATCAGTTGGCACTTGATCAGGATAGATAGCAAGTCCGTGATTCATCTCAATGGGTGTCTCGATGGGTCTGCAGTCCAGCATCCCCGTTTCAGCAAGTAAATCAAGAACATATTTCCTCTGTGAAAGTGAAATCCCCTTCTTAGACCTTGCAACTTCAATACCCAAAAAATACTTCAGTTGTCCCAGATCCTTCATTTCAAACTCCTTTGACAAATACTTTTGTAATTCATTTATCTCTTTCGGATCATCCCCTGTAACAATCATGTCATCAACATACACAATAAGAGCTGTAATCTTACCACTCTTGCGCTTGATGAACAAGGTATGGTCAGAATTGCTTTGTCTGTATCCAAAGGCTTTCATGGACTTTGAAAATCTTCCAAACCAAGCTCTTGGAGACTGCTTCAGGCCATACAAAGACTTCTTCAATTTACACACCTTGCCAACGTCACTTAGGTAATTCTTAACACCTGGGGGCACATCCATGTACACTTCTTCTTCCAAATTCCCATTAAGAAACGCATTCTTCACATCAAACTGGTGCAAGGGCCAATCTTTGTTTGCTGCAAGTGAGATTAGAATCCGGATAGTATTAATCTTTGCCACAGGTGCAAAAGTCTCCTCATAATCAATCCCATAGCGTTGTGTATATCCTTTGGCAACCAACCTCGCCTTGTATCTATTAATAGTTCCATCTGCATTAAGCTTCACAGTAAATACCCAACGACATCCTACAGTCTTCTTTCCAACCGGCATAGGTACTAGCTCCCATGTTGCATTCTTTTGAAGAGCTTCCAATTCTTCATTCATCGCCTTTGTCCATTTTGGATCCGCCAATGCATCCTGCACGTTACTAGGAATAGATACAGTAGATAATTGATCAACAACAAGTGCATGTGACCCAGAAATCCTATGGTTAGACATAAAATTAGCTATAGGGTATTTAGCTTTGGCTTTGACATCTGGTTCATATTGTTTCTTAGGAATTCCCTTGGTAACCCTTTGTGATTTCCTAGGTTCGACACTTTCTAACCCAGAAGACTCATTACAGTTTAGGGGTACCTGAGGTGGATCATTCTGACTGGGATCTTCAGTTGGTGATGCAGAAGGGGAAATATCTTGTGTGTGAGCTTCAGATATGTCTTGATTTTGATTCAAACTATCCAAAAAAGTTGTCTCTTCCGTCTCGGAATTCACAACACTCTGTTTGGCAGTTACATTTTCTATTTCGGAATTCGCGACACTTCGTTCGGCAGTCGCATTCTGTTCGGTAGTCACATTTTCTGTTTCGGAATTCGCAACACTTCGTTCAGCAGTCGCATTGTCTATTTCGGAATTTACAATGGTCTGTTCGGCAGTCACATTGTCTGTTTCCGAATTTCTACCTTCAAATCTATCCTCCAAATTTTCCAAGTCTTCAAAGACATCAAAATCAATAATAGAACGAGAACGAGGATTCCCTTCACAACCTCTCTCCCCCTGAAGGGAAGACTGAGAAGCTCCCCCTGAGTAGTAAGGCTCGGATTCACGAAAAGCAACATCAAGAGAGACATGTATAGTGCCAGTGAGAGGATCATAACATCGATAACCCTTCTGGAAGTCAGCATAACCAACAAAGATACACTTACGGGTACATGGATCAAGCTTGCTGCGTTGAGGCTTGGGAATATGAACATAGGCTGTGCACCCAAACACCCGGGGCTCCAAATTAGGCATAGAAGGGATGGTCAAAAGTGTATGAAGCTTCTGATGAGGATTCTGAAACTCAATCACCCGTGAAGGAGTACGGTTGATAAGATATGCTGCTGATTTTACTGCTTCTCCCCAATAGGATCGAGGTACATTCATACCAAACAAGGAAGCACGAACAACTTCCATCAACTGCATGTTCTTCCGTTCTGCTAAACCATTCTGTTGAGGAGTATAAGAATTGGAGGTTTGATGACGAATTCCATGTGACCGGCAAAACTCAATCATAGGGCCATTCACAAACTCTCCACCATTGTCAGACTGAAACACTCTGATGGATTGTTGATACTGAGTTGCCACCATTTTGTGAAATTCGGTAAACATTCCAAATACATCACTCTTATTCTTCAGTATTGACACCCATGTCATGCGAGTGCAATCATCAATAAACGTTACAATATACCGAGCTCCAGAAAGAGAAGGAATTTTCGCAGGACCCCAGACATCGGAGTGAATCTTCATAAAAGGAACAGGACTTTTATTAAGACTTGGTGAATATGAAATACGGTGACTCTTGGCCAGTTCGCAGATGTCATAGTGGAAATCTAAATCACTAACAACTGAAAACAATTGAGGTTGCAGCTTCTTAAGATAACGAAAGGATAGATGACCTAAACGGCGATGCCATAACCATACAGCTTCCTTCGCATTCTCTACCCCGTTGATATGATTAGCCTGTCCCAAAAGATGCTTCTGTTTCTTTCCAGTCTCTGTCAAATCCAGATAGTATAATTTCCCCCTTCTAACACCATAACCAAGAATCCGTCGAGTCAGAATGTCTTGAAACACACAGAAAGACGGATAGAATGTCACAATACATGCAAGAGCTAAAATAACTTGACCAACAGACAAGAGATTATAAGCTAGTGATGGAACAACTAAGACAGATTCAAGGGTTAAGGTATCAGATAAAGCAATAGAACCTTCTCCGGTGACCGGAGTTGGAGTACCATCAGCAGTAGAGACAATGTCTTGAGGGGAACGTCTAAGGTTTTTCACAAGACTTGGGTCATTGGTCATATGGTCAGATGCACCTGTATCAATTATCCATGTATTATTCAAAGTAGCCTTACCCTTCATACCTGACTGCGCTACATTAGCGGAGGCATTGTCGAGATGCTCTTCCTCTGTAGTAGCAATAGCCGCCTTGCCCGGATTCTTTCGCGGTTTCCTGGTGAAGTCCCACCAATCAGGGTAGCCAATCACTTCATAGCACCGCTCCTTGGTATGACCTACTTCCCCACAGACAACACATTTTTTGTTTGCGTATGGGTTTGGTTTGTCATGAGGACGGCGTGGAGAAGGACCTGAGAAGCCTGGAGGAGGACCTGGTCGGCGTTGAACGGCCATTGAGGAATTTGGGGTTTGTTTTTTTTTTTTTTAGGTTTGGTTTTTCTAGGGTTTCAAAAAATTCAGGGATGGCTTGATTTTAATGGTGGTGGTACGCAGCGGTTTGTGGTGTGCTTTGGGATTCAGGATTCAGGATTCAGGATTCAGGATTCAGGATTTAGAATTCAAAGGATGCAGGCAAGTTCAAAGGATTGAACCTGCTCTGATACCAAGTAGAAAAGAATACTTCAATTCAAGGTTAATTCGATAATTCTATTCATCCCACAATGAGGGTATATATACAAGTACAAAAGAGTAGTCTAACTGTAATAGGAAACAATCTTTCTATAATTCCTAATTAAATAAAATCCTAATTGCATACAGATTTACAGCGATTCTACATCTCTCTCTCTCCCTCCTCCTGTCACCTCCAACCCGAAAGCCCAAGAGTCAACAACTAACCTCAAAATTCATTAATTTTCATTGAATATTTAAAGATTTTGTTTTTGTTTGGGGGTGAGGAGAGAGAAAGCTCAATGTTTTCAGATTTGATTACATCTGAATGAATACAAAGCTTGGGGCTTTTCACTACTGAAATAATGGAAAAAGAGAGAGCAGGGGGGTAGAGGTGTAAAGGTCCACTTTTTCCTCTTCTGTTGGTTTTAACCTTTTTCTTTTCTTGGATCTTTGTTTTCTTGTTGCTAAGATCATTTAACTCACTGAATCAAAGTGCTTCTGCTTCTTCTTCTCTCATGAAGTTCAAGCCTTTATTACTTTGAAATAGCACAGTCAATCAAACCAGCAAACCCAGAACACACTACAAGAAAAATGACCTTTTGCAAGGAATTTTTTTCCTTGTAAAAAACTGAAAATTCCTTGCATTAACTCAAATGCAAGGAATATTCCTTGCATTTGAGTCCTTGCAAAGAGGCCCTTGCAAAAGAGCAAATACAACAACTTGAAAATTCCTTGCATTTGAGTTCACAAATACAAGGAATTGTTCATCTCAAATGCAAGGAATTCTGAACTTGAGGTTAACTCTAGTTAACTGATATACAAGGACAATTCCTTGCATATCATTCCTTGCATTTAGTATTAAAAAAAAAAAAAAAAAAAATATAAAAAAAAAAAACTTAAAACTGAATAATAGAAAAGTACCCCAAATGTCATTCCAGATTTTTTTGTATTCCTTGAATAAAAAACAATTAGTTTATTTGTAGATCATATACATATGCACAAATAAAGCACCAGACTAAAAGTTAGCAATTGCAAATCATTGAAGCTTGGAGTGAGGTAAATTCTGGTGCGGGGAAAGTCATCAATAGAGCACCAACTCATCTGCTCTCGAGATCTCTTCAACAAAACTTTCAAGTGGCCATTTCCTTGCTTCAATATGAGAATACCGGAAGAAAGCCAGTTCATTAGAGTTTAAAGCTTAGGTACCTAATTAAGAAAGATACTTAGTCACATGAAAAGAGTCGATTGCACCTAAACTAACAAATCATCAAACATTGAAATTCAATCATATAAATCAAATTATGTGGCTTCATGGAGGAACATCTATAGGTACTTTATAGACATATTCAAGCTAAAATATGAAGTACAATTGCAAGATTTCATTTAGACGCAGCCACAGTACCTTGGTATATATACAGCTCAAGGAACTAACCCATCATACTACCATTTATACCATAACAAAATTAGTTGATTACAATACAACAGCTAATTTCAAAGTTCGAGCATGAAATGATTCTCATTTAATGAAGTGTAGATTGGTTTGTTAAAGTGAAGTAATCACCTACATACATATATATTTGGGGATTTCAGCCATAATCTTGATAGCAGATTTATCAAATTTGGAGTATCGGCTTTGTTGACCACCTTCGCATCCACTACTACTTTACCTACACCACCTAACATGAATAACTAAGTTAACTCTTATCACTGTTCTACTTTATATAATAGTTTTTGTACAAGACAATGTATGGGAGTATCACATTTGAAGGATGGTTCTGTAATTCAATTGTAAAACTCACCGTGTAAGATCCATGACTGTATATAGGTTCGGCTATATTGTTCATACCTTTCAAGGCACACTTCATCGAGTCTCTTCTTCATAAACATGCCATTAGCTAAATAGAATAGTTAATATGTATAAATAGGGTTCTAGGACAAACACTAAACACTAGCCGAGAATGGGTAAATCAATTGAATCTGAGGGGCGTAAAAACTCACTTCTTTGGTGCTTAATCCCCTGATAACTTCACAGCAGCAAAGCTTGTACAGGGACTCTGCAATGGCACTCCAACCCATCTTGCTGAACATAGCACAACGTTTAAAAGAATATAGCTTTGAATTGTTAGAACCAAAACAAAGGTTTGCCCAGTTAAATTCAAATTTAAACCACCACTTGTTCCCTTAAATTCAACACCCTCGCAAACTCAAGCACACCATTCTGCATCAAAAGGTAAAAGTAAAAAATCACCAAATATCAGGTAAAACACAAACAAACAAACAAATATAATTCAGGCGAGTATGAACCTGTCGCTTGTTGTGTTCTTGGACAGCAAAGAGAGCGATACTTCCCATGCTATTCTGAGAAGCGCAGAATCTTCAAAACCACCCAAATTCATTTTGATGTGGGGTCGTCCCTGCAAAGCCCCAACTCAAAAATTTCATAGACCTTAATAACCTGACAAAGAGAAAACTTTAAAGAAGCAAGAGAGCAATTGAGAGCGCATATATGAGATGAAAGATATTTGGGGCTACGGTGTTAGGGTTTGTGTTTTAGGGCTAGGGATTAAGAGGCAATGGAGCGGGATTGGAGTGTGTAAAGGAGAAGGATGGCCAAAATAGTGCCTGAGGTCAATTAACTTGTCCATCATGCATATGGTGAGCCATGAAACTGATAAGCACAAAAAGAATATATTCAAAAACTGACAATGAAGTTGACAAGCTCAAAGCAAACTTAATATGTGATCATTCAAGTGTTTGGTACAACTCATCTATGAACCCACTCTTAATATGTCACTGACAATAAAGAAAATCACAACCCAGCAAAGTGCTTAGTACAACTCATCTATGAAAGCACTCTTAATATGTCACTGACAATAAAGAAAATAACAACCCATCAAAGAAACAAATATACCTCTGAGCCCTGAAACCAAACAGAAAAACAAGAAAACCTGCAAAAAGAAAATCACATACCAGTCAACCAAAGGTACTAATTAGGTCACCGCCCCACCAATAATCTGGTATAAAATTACCTGCATATACAAAGAAGGTCACAAAATCAAGTTAATAAAAATACATAAAGTTTCATATGTAGATAAACCAACCAGACGTGTGACTGCCAACACATTGAGTGCAAGAGAGAATAGGATACCTGAACATCAAAATGACGCATACCAAGCTTCTGTTTCACAGCTTCACAAACAACAGCAAAAGCCTCTACAAAAAGTCACCACTTAGAATCCGAACACAATAAATGCACAATCTTGGTAACAAGTAAACTCTAGACAGAAAGCAACCAGCTTGAATATCCGCAAGTGTCTCTCCTCGTCCCAATCTCCGCTGCAGTTTTATCAGTAAGCTACAACAAACAAACAAACAAAACCCATAATTCAAATCACCAAAACAATCTCTTACAACAAGTAGAGTCGATTAAAGCCAGCAAACCTGGTCGTTAGTGAGCCTTTGTAATTGTGGCTCAAACGAGTTGACAGAATTGACAAGGTGGTAATAGTCCCGAACAACCCAGCTGTTCAAGCTAGTCACTCATCGTTCCAAGTCTTCCCAAGTCGGCCCAGGTTTTCCTGAAACAAACAGAGAGGTGAGTGAGGCATATCATCGAACAGGTGGTGCGTAGTGAAGTCAGAGAGTGGGGAGGGCAAAAAGGGGAGTAATTTACCTTGAGAGAAGCGGCAATGGGGGCGCGAGAGAGAGTGAAACGACAGCGTGGAGGGCGGGAGGAGGTGGAGAAGGAAGAGAATAAGGAGGTGGAGTGGTTGGGGAAGGGGAAGGTGGGGCGTTGAGGGAGCAGTTTGAGGGAGAGGAAAGTGGGGATTTGGAGACTAGCAGTAGAGGCCATGGTGGGAACTGTAACTGGTTGGAGATTATGACATGGGGTAAGATTTGTATGTAACATGAGTCGGATAAGAGAAGAACTAGAACTCAGTTCGGAAAGCCACCGCCCGGATCCTACCGGTCACCGCCTTCGCCTTCCTTGAGCTTGGTTTTCGGCCTGCTAGCCACCGCCGCATCGCCGTTTGAGGCCAGGCCGGGCCTGCCGTCATCCAAAACGGCGCGAATCTCCACAGCGCGATGCAACTACTCGGTGAATTTCTGGGTAATAGCCTCCTTGATCTTAGGGTTCGCGTGCCTCTGCGTAGTTTCCAGCACTGGAATTGGGAATCGCAGCAATCGAATTTGAAATTGAAATTGGAAAGGGGAAGATGAGGGTTCTAGAGTTTGAATAAGGGGAAATTATGGATCGGAGGGTGATTGCTGGAATGGAGAAACCCTAGATGGCTAGATACTGGTTTGGTTGGGTATGAGAGCAATTGAGACTAAAATTTGGCTCTAGGGCGAATTAGCAGTGGGAGAGAAGAGAGAAAAATGGAGAGATGGAGAAACACAGGAAGAGACGGCGAGAGTTAAAAAAAAAAAAAAAAGATTCAGATTTTTTTTTTTTAGAGCAAACCTAAGGGCGCCAAAAATCCCGCTCAACCAATGCAAGGAAGTGAATAGAAAATACAAGGACTTTTATTTATTTTTTTATTTAAATAAACAAAATGCAAGGACTTTATGTATTCTTGGTATTATATCCAAAATAAATGCAAGGACTTGTATAATTCTTGGTATTATCAAACCAAATGCAAGGAATTTTAACTCCTTGCATATAAACCCGTTGCATATACTCAAATGTGTTGTAGTGACAACACTAAACAGAAACCCGAAACCGTAAAAGATCGACATGGAGAAAAGCATGGATCCTCGGCTATGGCAGACCTATGCCGGCGGCAGGGTCCAAATGACTCCGGTGAACTCCAAAGGCTTCTACTTTCCTCAAGGCCACGCCGAGCCTGCCCAAACCACATCGATTTCCCAGCCTCCGTCAGAATCTCAGCTCTCATTGTCTTTTCTTCCTCTCACTCCCACTCTCGTCTTTCTCTAGTTCTTCCCTTTTTTGTTTTGTGATTTGAGAAAGTCGGGCTTTGACTCAATTAAACGATATTTTTACAATGAATTGGACGAAAATGACCCTTTCAGTTCAAGATTTAATGGATAATAAACGTTGTTAGACGATAGTGAGTTATGTGAAAGACAGTTTCAAAATTGAGTGAGTTATGTGATATTGTTGAAAATATAGTGAGTTAAGTGTCGAATATGTCATAACTCAGTGACTATTCCTAAATTTTTTTCATAATTTGAAAAATAAAATAATTGAATTTTTTCTTTTTTTTGAAAATAAAATGCTAGTGTGGCTGCCTCAAGTTTTGATTAATGAAACTGCCGAATACAATGGGGGGACATTGAGCCTAAACCCCTTAATTACAATAAGCATTGAGAGAACGTCCCAAAATGATATCAGGAGTCTCTACAAAACTCATATATTCTAACATGCACCAATTAGCAAAGAGTTTTCTATTGGCTACTCCATTTGCTTTGACATAGTGGTGACATAATGGAAAGATAACTCTATCACGAAGAAACAACATTACAAATAGTATAGCTTTCCAACTATGTTGTCATAAGGAAAAAAATCCGGCGACACTATGTTTCATTCTGCCACTAGGAGGTAACTCCCATCTAACAACGGCACGCCGCCTCACTAGGCTAGATGTAGACCGAGTGAAAGCCCATTCAGCCCTACTAAAGAAAGGTAGGGATTTATTAACTGCACATCGCCACTAATTACTAAAAAGTAAAATAAATTAAAAGCATAAAATAAAATATAACCAAGCCTGGCCAGATGACTAAGTCGGGGCCCACATTCCAGTCAAAGTAGCAAAGTGGGAAATGCAACCCACCAGGCCAGCCTATGAGGACCTTACCACCAGCCTTATCACCATCAGACCATGTCACCCCCATCGGGGCACCACCCTCCTTCCTCCCCTGTCACACCTCTAACCCAGATCTTGAGCGCAGCTCAAGGCCATAGACAAGGAACTTGCCACTAGTCCCCAAAACCATACCAAAATCATATGGGTCCATTTCATTGATCGAAACCAGTGCCCTATGACCACCAAGATCCAGCCCCAGATTTACCCCCGCCGAAAAGCCGCCACCCCTCCGCCATTGAAATAGCTTGAGAATGGTTCCCTCTGGCCTGAAAAAATATCCAGTCCAATCCAAATCAAACACCAATCTCACCCCGACATTGATCCAATCCCGACAGCTATCCGACTAAACAACGATCCAGTCTGATCTAGTTCCCCATGGCTGACTCGGTCCAATCTCGACACCAAGTCCTTTTGCCGCTGCTCTCTCCCTGATTCACATGCAATTTATATGTGTTTCTAGCCCTAATTACCTTGAAATTAGCGAATACTCAAGCATTATTTCGTAGTATTATTTTGCTTTCTTCATTTCTAAGAAATTATGGTCAAGAAAGGGAAAAGACGAAAGAAAAGGAAAATTCGAGCAAAAAGTCAACTTCTGACTAAAGCAGGAAAAGTCAACTTGTTGACCGTCAGGTCAACCAAGTCAACCCGATCCATTAGCAAGAAGTCCAAGACCAAAGAAGTACACAAGTGAAGACCCAAGCACATTTGTATTACATATTTATATTCAAATTTCAAATTCAAAATGGAGGTAATGACAATAATAATTGTTAGACCACACATAGAGATGGCAATGGGGCGGGTTAGGGATGGAGATCACAATACCATCCCCATCCCGGGGATAATTCTCCACCCCCATCCCTGCCCTAATCCCAATAAAAATATATTGGGGATTCCCCGTCCCCATCCCCACTGGGGACTAGGCCTCCAAACCCACCCTAAATCCCCAATAAGAATTTAATAAATAAAATAATTTTTTCTCATATTGCCTTTTCTAAAATCAAAATCTACAACAAATAAAATTATAACATGATAATATTCATAAATCATAATTCAGTTAGGGTTAGAGAGAATAATAGGAACGGTTGGGTTGTTGTTTATGAAGGAAGGGTTTATACGGTGCCTTTTATATTGTAAAATTGTAGCCATTAAAGTAAAGTAGTAAATGTATATATTTGTGATTTATATTATAAAAAATATCTAATATAAATTAATACATATATATAATTTAAAATATATATAAATTAAATATATGTATATATTATTGGGGCGCATTTGGGGATGGGGATCACAATACCATCCCCGATCTTAGATAGCGGAGATTGGGGATCTCCATCCTCATTCCTCATTTGTCCCCAAATTCTCCTCCCATTAGGACAGGTATCCTGACAGGACCCTCCCTGAATTTCACCCTGAAATCCAAGGTGGCCCTATGGGGCCCACTTTAGGAATAACTCTACCAAAAATTCAGTGGAGTCACCCCTAAAATGGACTACCCAAAACCTGTAAAAACACATTCACACTTCAAATAAAGCATCCTTATTCTTCTGGAGTCACCCTGCTCCCCAAATCCCAACAACTCCACAAAAGCAACTGAAATCTGAAAAATACAACATAAAACAAATACGCAATTGTAGCTACTAAACTTTACAACATTTGTCCCACACTTTATCAGAGCAATCTAAAGGAGGAAAAGAATTCAAGATACAAGTAGGTTCAATAAATAACCTACAATATAGAAAACCACAGCAGCAGATGCTATGCCCGAATCCTATTATGCCAAACCAGCTACTCTGCAGACTGAGCATTTAAACCGAATGGCCCAGGGGAAAGTAGATAAAAACATTAGCGTGAGTGGACAAAAATAAATAATTGTAAAGAAGAGGGAGTTTATACTTTCCCACATATTTAAACTTATAAGACCTCGATGCATGCAACGTTTATAAAACGTATTTCTTTAAACTCAAAATCTCGTGAAAACATACCATCCCCGCTGGTTAAGAGAATCGGAACAACAGGGTGTGGGGAAGAAGTCATCACCATACGAGTAAAAGAGCCTCCCAGGCTCGGGTCGGAGTGTCCCACACTCTTGAGCATCTCATGCTCTGCTCAACTCACCCACAAACACAGAGTAGGCAGGGAGGAGTACTAATAGGCTAGCCAACAATAAAATAATACGACCCAAGTATGGTGGGTTAAAATCATACGAAAACCGAAAAACCAATAAAGCTTCCCCAAATCTCACGAGAAAAATAATATATATCTCTGACGTGGCCCCACACGCCAAAATATTCTCGAATTCATAAACCAATATGCGAGGTTAAAGTAAATCCTTGAATCCCAACAAAAATCTCATTTTCGAAGATCCTTTGGGAAACTCAAAATCGACGAATGAAAAAAATATTTAATTTCGGAAATCACCACAGAAAATAATTCATCGAAAATCATTCTAAATTTTGAGTTTAAAATTGAGCATAACAATTTCTAATCTGAAAGTCCAATCGAACAAATAATTGAATATTTAAAAAGTCGGATAATATGTTCAATAATTTTAAAAGGGTAATTTAAAAAAATTCTTTATTCAGAAAATAATTGCATGCATTATTTAAAATCAAACGTCCACTTGTAGTATATGGCTAACATGGTATCCAAGCGTAAGAATCCTCATCAAGTGATGAGTCAGTACCTCGTCCTATACACAATTATATTCCATAAACAACAATTCGACAAATAAATACAATTCTAAAACGAAACCCGAAAACCCCTACGTAAACCAACATCTCCATTTCTTTCCGGATTCAAGCCAAACTTCACTACTAATATCAATCCGTCAATTAAAGCATTCCATATCGGAAATAAGGGAAATCCGAAGGTCGGATTCCCACAAATCGACATCCGAAACTCCAAACTTCGGAAATTCATAATCCATGTCAAACTTCTCCCAAAATTCACCAAAATCACATATTCCACCTCTACAACAATTATAGGATTTAATAGGCTAAAAAAATCAAAATTAAAAAGCTGTCCTATCTGCCGCCTCCGCCACCAGCTCCAATGGCAGCCAAACTTTGGCAGCAGCTTCGTCTCAACCATATGAACAGCTTCCTCAACTACAACCATTTCAAAAAATGGCCGGAAGTACCTCAATAATCAAGGAGAAGCTTGAACCCGATTCGTAAATAGTGACCCAAAACTTCCCGCCGTTAGTTCTTCCTCCACATTTCGATTCTTGGCAAAAGCTTTGGGGAGGATGCTCTTCGTCTCAATGCTCTCCTAATGGACCTGGTCTGACGATTTTTGGTGGCCGGAGTTGCGTGATCAACGTGTTGACTCAAAACGGGGACGTGGAGTTCCCGACGATCTCCCGCCGTTTTCCGGCCAGGGAACGTTGTTCCACCGCCGCAGATCAGTCGAGGATGAGGAGAGGAACCGATGCCCAGGTGGCCGGATGAGAGAGATGGTCGGACTTGTAGTGGAGAGAGAGAGAGAGAGAGAGAGAGAGAGAGAGAGAGAGAGAGAGAGAGAGATGAAAGTTACTGAGCTCCACAGTAAAAATTCAAATATATATTATCTATCATGAACAGTAATTTTGGTATTTCGCTTATAACTTTCGCATACGAACTCCGATTTTTACGTACCACATATGCACATGCTCGGTTTAACGTCGTCTACAACTTTCATGAAGGAAATTTTCTCAAATTTTGACCCAAACAAAAAGTCAACTTTTAGGGCCACTAAAAGTATTAAAACAAAGTAAAAAGTGAAAATAGTTGTCGTTTACCATCCAAATGACTAGTAAACGGTTAAATTGAGATACGGGCCGTTACATATCCAATGGAGCTCCTCTCCGCTGGGGATTTTTGTCATTCCTACCTCACACACAACACACATGTAGATAAAGATATTTATGTTTTCCGGTGATGATCCTTGAACAACTTAGAAAATTGATTCACATTTTGGAGGCACACACAAAAGTAGTTGTACACAATATATAAACATACAAAAACATCAAAACCTACATAATGAGGAATTTTCTCTAGTTGAGATAGACTTGTATAGAGACGTAGAATTGCACCGAGTATATGAATGCTGGTATATATTACGTATGCTCGGAACAATTACAAATTTAGTGTATCTACACTTGCGATTAAATACACTGTACTGGAGTTCTATGAAGGTGTTGATTGTGATTGAAGGAACAAAAGTTTCAAAGAATTGAGTATACTCACCATTTAGCTGTTATCATTTTTTTCTTAAATGGCCTACTTAGACTGAAGAAGGCATTGTGTCGTTACCAACTCCATATTACCCAAAAGCAAATGGTCAAGCAGAAGCTGCCAACAAGGTAGTTATCAACGTTCTAAAAAGAATGATCAATGACAAGCCACGTGATTGGCATAACATTTTGTCGGAGACTTTGTGGGCACTTCGGACTTCAAAGCGGTCTGCAACCGGAACTACCCCATTCGCCTTGACATATGGCCACGATGCCATGCTCCCAGTCGAAATAAAGATTAAGGCTATACGGGTGGCAGAACATAACAATTTCACAACCGGGGACTATACGCAGGCTATGTTGCAGGAATTGGAGGATCTTGATCAAGCTATATTGGACGCTTACAACAGTACAGAAGCTCAAAAACGAGCTGTGGCACGAGCTTATGATAAGCGGGTCAAAGGAAAAACGTTTGCTGAAGAGGATCTGGTTTGGAAGGTAGTACTACCTAAAACTGCAAAAGATCATGTTAACGTTAGAGATCCAAAGGGGGTCTCTAGTCAGCTTTAGAGAGAGACACACACACACGATGTATAGTGGTTCGTCTCCGCCTTAGCGGGAGACTACGTCTACTTGAATATTGTACTATGTGTGTTTGGGCCTTGCAGCCCAAGAGGATTACAAAGTGTGTAATGGGATGATGTTTAAGTGGGAGGAGGCATTCATTTTATAGGTGAAGGAATGCTCTTCCTTTACATGGTTTTCGATGTGGGACAAGCAACCACCATTTCTAGTCTAAAAAGCCTAGTTGTGAGGGCATGTTGGCAAGGTCTGGAAGGTGGCTTCCCGGCGACGTATTTGCCGCTTTCGAATATCGTGGCGTAGCTTGAACATAGGGCTACAAGATGCATGTCTCGGTTGGGCCTCACCACAGCTTGTGGGTGTCCCAAAGTGGGTGTTACTTATGCTTGGTGATGTAGCAAACTAGCCTTGCTAGTAGAGGTATCTACAAGTCCCTGAAGTCCTCGAGTAAGAGGAGCTTCTTGGTTGGGGAGTTATAATCATGAAGTCATCAAGCATAAGTAACCGGGCGGCATGGAGCCCCTACAAGTCCCCGAACTCAGTAAGCAAGAAAGGACTTGTAAACCTGCATAACAAAGTCAAAAACAAGCATATGTAGAATGCTCGTTGCATTGGTTATCGTTCGTATTAATGGAATGCGAAAAGAATTCGATTTGTAGCGAACAACAAATGGTAGAAGAATTCAATATTCCATTAATGTGTATGAACATGTAAAATATTGGTAGTTGTATATGTGGATCTTATGGCCATATAACATGCACAATAGATAGTGGCAAGTATAATGGGTGTCCAAAGAAAATTGTGGGAGTAGTCCTGGTGACATAGTATGAAGCGTTTGTGAACTTGGGGCTTAAGTAAAACATGTTGGACATGATCGAGCAAGTTGGATGTAGTTGAGTGTGTAGGCGTTGTGTGAGCATGCGGGGCGTGGCCCAAGCGCAAGTCGTGGCCATACTCAATACCCAAGTGAGTCATAACCCGAGCAAGTCGTTTATCCGAGCATGTTTAACTAAGTCGTAAGTGTCACAAGCTTCTAGATGAATGTCACATGAAAGTGAATCTAAGCATGTATGTGTGTAGCATGTACTTGTAGTAAAGTTGCTAATAACATTTTGAAGGCATGCTTAAGGGTCATGGAGACATGTATAGACATGGCAATAGCTCTAATTGCAAGAGCGGAAGAGATAAGATATAGTGACTTATCTTATACCGATTTGGAGCGAGTTGGATTTGGCATTAATATGAGTACTCAAATCATGTTGGAGTTGTCCAAGCATGACGCTCCATTGCAACGGCGAAGCACCATAGTGGAAGGATGATGATTTCGTTACTTGGAGAGGTGATCGGTGATTATGTCTCCTTGAAACAAAATAGGTGATTAGTACATGTGTATGTAAAAGCAACGCTAATAAACAATTAATGTGCTTGTTTATTTGCATATATGTACCAACAAAGCAGAGTGTGCAAGTAGTGCGTTTGAAGACAAAGCCATTGATTACTTAGAGATCGATTTTGAGCCTTTAGAGTGAAAGATGAGTATATGGAACTTATTATGTATAATAGCCATTGACACATGGCAGCTATGCCGTGGGCATAGATAATAAGGATGTGATATATGGCATAAATGTGATATATTGTGTATATATGCGCAATGTGTCTGTTATGTGGCATAAAGGCAGTGAGGCAAATTAATTCAGCCCTTTAAGAAGTAATTAATGTCATGTTGATATTCAATCGAGTTTTTGCATCTTGACAATAACAAAAACGACAATAGATATTTGCTGTGTGTTGAAATGAGCTAGTCATTATGCATGGCCAAGTAGTTGCCGACATACAAATAGATATGGAGTATGTATGAATAGACCTGTAAATGGATCGGATTTGGATCGGATCGACCTAAATCCAAACCCGTTTACTTAAAAAAATTTTTGATCCAAACCCGCTCCGTTAACCCGGCGGATCATTGATAGCTCGATCCAAATCCGTATCCGCCGGATTAACGGATACCTGATCCGTTAATCCAACCCGTTTATAATTTCAAATATTTTAAAATTTTAAATAGTAATATTAAATTTATGTCATGATACCTCATAAGATATTAATAAAATATTAAAACAATATGAAAAGTATCATCAAAAGTAGAATTACATTATCAAAATTCTTAATGCTTCTTGGAATCTTGGGTGATGAACTATCCCTTAGATTTCTGCAAAAAATTTGTATTAGAAATTCTTCATATTTTATATTTTATATTTTTTAAAAATAATAATATATTAATAAAAAATAATATTTTATTATTACGAAAACGGGCCGGATCATTAACGGATAGGATCGACCTAAATCCATATTTGATCCGTTAAATAAACGGGTTAACAGATTCGGATCATTAACTGATCAACGGATCAAAATTTTCGATCCAAACCCGTCTAATAGCCATAGATTTGGAGCGGATCTGGATCAAAATCAGGTCCATTTACAGGTCTATGTATGAAGCTGCACTATGCTAGACATGGTATTGAATATAGTATGTCAGTGAGTGACCCCACTTGTGCGATACGTGTGCATAGAAGACAATCATAGCAAGACATTGAATGCGATATTTTGGGCTTTTGAGATAGTCATTAATTAAGACAAGCTCTGCACTGATGCTTAATTGTAATCATAATAGAATAGTTGGCATAAGCAAATAAGTGAAGTGTGAAGTAGCCTTATGTGTGAGTTGACTGATGAATGTGCCTAATTAAGTAACATGGCAGAGAGACCATGCAAGTGGCACAGCAAGTCAAATCAATTACACGTGTGGTATATGTTGGATTTGTATCAATGAATTGAAAATATGCTTCTACAATATATAAGTAATTACAGCAATAATTTATACAATAATATATGGATTACAATACTCAACATGTATCTGAGATAAAGGAATTGTAATTGCAAGAGAAATTGACTTGTGATTTGATAGAGGCTTGCAGATTGGCAATGTCCTTTAGACAGAATTTCACCCCTTTCTTGTAGTTCGTTAGTCTTCTGTCCACCAGGATACAATTATCTTTAATCTAAGAGCCTAGCACCAGACCTTGGATTCTAGCGAACGTACTAAGTGTTTTTCTCTCTAAAGGAAAGAGGGAAAAATAAATCTGTGTATAGGAGAGGAAGACCTGTTGAGTTTATATAATTTTTGAGACACCACTTCAATTTAAATTGAAGAGGTAAGTTGCCTTTCAATAACCTCTTTCAAATTCAACAGGTAAGTTGATCAGACTTGTCAACCGTCAAAAACTAAATTCTATTCCACCACCGTTTGAAAATCTCATTGAGGAAGATCCAAGTGAGGTGAAAATCCCCTTGAGATGGATCCGAGTGAGGAAGAAAATCTTCGATAGGTAATATCCCCTTGAGATGGATCTGAGTGTGGAAGAAAATCCTTGACAGATCCTTTTGAGACAGATCTAATCCTCCTCAATAGAAACCTATTTCTATTCAAACTCTAACAGTCCCCCACATTTGAATAGAAAGATGAATATAAGGAACTATGGCAGAATTGTACTAATGATGAAACATTTCGAGAGAAATTTGGAATTGATACGCATCAGGAGATGTGTCTTTTGGACTTGAACCTACCTTAGTGAATACTTATCGGACGTACTTGGTGACGCAATGGATATAAAATCTTGAACTGTTCACCGTTGTAGTAGGCCAAGACAACAAGCATCACACATATCACTTCCGACACTTTTCAGTTCATATGTTTGTGTTCATTTTGGTCCTGAACAAATCCCGGATTCATGAGAGCTTTAGAGAACTTAGCCATGTAATTCTCATAAATGCGACCCCACATTTACTCTCGTATAGGTGACACCTAATTTATGAATATCCTGCTATATTCCTCTTGAAATGTAAGAGATTAGTGTCATTAAGAATATTGAATTCAACCTTTCACTTCGTCACAGGTAACACACTTTTCCCATCTTAGGAATGAGTTATGTTGTGTGTTCAAATTTTTGAATCTTACTCAACTAGTTTGCCTATTGAACCTAGACCATGGGATCTCCAATCAACTAGGTTAGGTTTCCGCCAAGTTTGATTCATTGAATTGGCTTTAAACCCATTCCCCTCGATGTATACTTTACTTGTTCTCTAGGTATACCTTTTGTAAGAGGATCTGCAACATTCTCTTTTGATTTAACATAGTCAATGGAAATAGTTCCATTTTTGAGCATTTCCTTGATTGTATTATGCCTACGTCTTATGTGACTCGATTTCCCATTATATATATGGCTTTGCTCTAGCTATTGCTGACATGCAGTCACAATGTATGCAAATAGCTGTAAGAGGCTTAGGCCACAATGGAATGTCATCTAAGAAATTGCAAAGCCATTCTACTTCTCCAGCTTTATCTAAGGCTATAAATTCAGATTCCATTTTTGATCGTGCTATACACGTTTGCTTTGATGATTTCCAAGATACTGCTGCACCTCCAAGAGTGAAGACATATCCACTTGTGGATTTAGATTCATTGCAATCTGAAATCCAATTAGCATCAGTATAGCCTTCCAATACATGAGGGTATCTTGTGTAGTGCAATCCATAATCAATGGTATATTTTAAGTACCTTAGTACTCTTATTAAAGCTTCCCAATGATCTTTTCCAGGATTGTTAGTGTATCTACTAAGCCTACTTATGGAATAAGCTATATCCGGCCTAGTACTATTCATAATGTACATTAAACATCCGATTACCTGAGAGTACTCCAATTGTGATACACTTTCACCAACATTTTTCTTTAACTTGCTGTTGGCATCAAAAGGAGTTACGGCAGGATTGCTATCAAAGTGACCAAATTTCTTGAGTACTTTTTCCACATAGTGGGATTGAGTTAAAACATATCCATTTGCACTCCTTTGAATGCGAATGCCAAGAATCACATCAGCTCTTCCCATATCTTTCATATCAAACTTAGAGTTCAATATTTTCTTTGTGGAGTTTATGACATCTAAGTTGGATCCCAAGATAAGCATGTCATCTACATATAAACATATAATGACACAAGAATTTTTAAAATTCTTTATGTAAACACATTTGTCACATTCATTGATCTTAAAACCATGTGTAGTCATTGTGTGATCAAACTTTTCATGCCATTGTTTGGGAGCTTGTTTAAGTCCATACAAGGATTTAACAAGTCTACAAACCTTCTTTTCTTGACCTTTTACCACAAAGCCTTCCGGTTGTTCCATATATATTTCTTCATCTAATTAACCATTTAAAAATGCAGTCTTCACATCCATTTGGTGAATTTCCAGATTATACACTGATGCAATTGCAATTAGCATCCTTATAGATGTAATTCTTTTGACCGGTGAATAAGTGTCAAAGAAATCCAACCCTTCTTCTTGACGATATCCTTTTGCAACTAGACGAGCTTTATACTTATCTATGGTACCATCTGGTTTCAATTTCTTTTTGAAAATCCATTTATATCCAATTGGTTTATTACCAGGAGGTAAGTCAACCAATTTCCAAGTGTTGTTTTGCAAAATGGATTCAACTTCACTATTGATTTCTTCCTTCCAAAAAGGAGCATCTGGAGATGTCATTGCATCTTTGTATGTTTGTGGTTTCGATTCAATTATATAAGTAAGAAATTCAGGTCCAAAGTCCTTAGCAATTTTGATTCTCTTACTCCTTCTTGGTTCCAAGTCTGATTCTTGATCGTCATTATTGATAGCATTTGGTTCCAGATCATTTCCTTGTACACCAGATGATGTAGCATCATCAATATGACTTGAATCATATTTCCTTTTATTTGAAGATACTCTAGTTTTGTATGGAAATATATCTTCAAAAAACTCTGCATCCACAGATTCTATAATAGTATTTACATGTATATCAATCACTTCTGATTTAAACACTAAGAATCTATATGCTGCACTATTATTGGCAAATCCAATAAACACACAGTCAATTGTTTTTGGTCCTAATTTGCTCCTCTTTGGTAAAGGAATTTGAACCTTAGCAAGGCACCCCCACACTTTTAATGTTTTATATGAAGGCATTCTTCCTTTCCATATTTCATATGGAGACTTGTTAGTTCCCTTGTGTGGGATTTTATTCAAGATTGCATTAGCAGTAAGTAATGTTTCACCCCACAAATTGTGAGGAAGTCCAGAGCTATTTAACATGGAGTTTATCATATCTTTAAATGTTATGTTCTTTCTTTCAGTAACTCCATTTTGTTGCGGGGAATATGGTGCAGTAGTTTGATGAATGATGCCATGTAAAGAGCAAAATTCTGCAAATGCATTAGATTCATATTCACCTCCTCTATCTGACTTTAGGATTTTAATTTTGTTATCAAGTTGATTCTCAACTTCAACCTTATATGTCTTAAACATATTCAAAGTTTCATCTTTGCTATGTATTAGATACACATAGCAGTACTTACTGCAATCGTCTATGAAAATAACATAATAGTTCTTCCCCCCCCGAGTTGGTGTGGATTTAAAGTCACATAAGTCACTATGAATCAATCCCAACACCTCATTTGATCTACCACAAATTGATCTAAAAGTTTGCCTTGCAAATTTTGATTCTGTGCAAGTTTCACATTTATGTGCAGCATCTATAGTGCATTTTGGTAAAAAACCAAGATTAATCATTCTATGTAAAGAACGAAAGTTGACATGTCCTAATCTAGCATGCCATAAATTACAAGACTCAAGCAAGTAAGTAGAAGCATTATCTATATTATTATTAGCAACATCATATACATACAGCACTGAGTAGGGGTGAAATTATGTCTAAAGATTGTTGGATTTGTATCAATGAATTGAAAATATGCTTCTACAATATATAAGTAATTACAGCAATAATTTATACAATAATATATGGATTACAATACTCAACATGTATATGAGATAAAGGAATTGTAATTGCAAGAGAAACTGACTTGTGATTCGATAGAGGCTTACAGATTGGCAATGTCCTTTAGACCGAATTTCACCCCTTGCTTGTAGTTCGTTAGGCTTCTGTCCACCAGGATACAACTATCTTTAATCCAAGAGCCTAGCACCAGACCTTGGATTCTAGCGAACGTACTAAGTGTTTTTCTCTCTGAAGGAAAGGAAAGAAAAATAAATCTGTGTGTTGGAGAGGAAGACCTGTTGAGTTTATATAATGTTTGAGACACCACTTCAGTTTAAATTGAAGAGGTAAGTTGCCTTTCAATAACCTCTTTCAAATTCAAAAGGTAAGTTGATCAGACTTGTCAACCGTCAAAAACTAAATTCTATTCCACCACCGTTTGGAAATCTCATTGAGGAAGATCCAAGTGAGGTGAAAATCCCCTTGAGATGGATCCGAGTGAGGAAGAAAATCTTAGAGAGGTAATATCCCCTTGAGATGGATCTGAGTGTGGAAGAAAATCCTTGACAGATCCCTTTGAGACAGATCTAATCCTACTCAATAGAAACCTATTTCTATTTAAACTCTAACAGTATAGCTCTTGCACAAGTACATGGTTTCGTGTCATGAATTGGAGTATAGCAGATCACATGTATGATTAAACCCATGACAAGTGTATTTCATGTTTGCAGTAACTATATTATTTGCTAACGTGCTTGTGAGAGATTGATATATGTATATAAAACTTGCTTTGACTCTGCACAACAGCGAGCAAAAGTTGAAAACTTATCTTGTTTTTTAGCCAAGAGCTTGGACATGTAGCTGTGTCAGAAGAGTTGGAAACTCATTTATATTCAGAGAAGAGTAGGAGAAAGAGTCCAGGTGAATCTCAGGCGGCGAAGCAATGAAGATGAGCAAACTGTGCAGCTGCTTTGCAGTGGCGTTGTTTAGCAAAGGTTTAGCTAACAGGTCAGTGGAGCTGTGCCCAGTAGTTCGGAGCCTTTGCAGTGGAGGTTCTGCTCTTAAGGGAGGAGTTTGTAGAGTTTGCAGGGGAGTTGGCCAGAGGAGGGCTTGGCTAGCGGTCGAGCTTTGCCGGCGGTAACCTTGTCCAGCGGTAACAGTTGGCGGAGGAAACTTTTGTCAGCGAAGGTGGTTGGCAGAGGTTTGCCGCCTAAGTTTTGCAGCCGAAGTTTTTCCGCTGGGATTTGCTAGCGGGAGATGGCCGACGATGATTCCCCGCGGTAAATCTTGGTGGAAGCTGCCTTGCGGTGAAGCCCATTGTTGAATTCCAGCGGTAAATTCCAGCGAAGAATCTCTGTGATGGATACCAGAGCATGGCCGGCGGTGAAGTCCCGCGGACAATCTCAGCAAAGGCTGTGTACTTGCTCAGCGGTGATACCCCGGCGGTGAAGACCGGTAAATTTTTGTCAGCGGTTTGCTGCTAGCAGAAGGCCCTTGGCGGACTGGGTTGTTCGCTGACGGAGCGGAGATGGTGCTAGCAGAGTGCACTGGGCTTTGCTCGCCGGCGGTTGGCTGAGCGTTAGCTAGCAAGTTGGGCTGAGAAGGAAAAGCAGAGCTGGCGAAGCGTTGCTTATTAGAGGAAGAGATGCTTGTCAGCTGAGGTGGAGCTTTGGTCAGTGATTGGTGGGACTCTGGCCAGCGGTAGCGGAGCTATGCTCTGCGGTTGGCAACGCCGTGCTCAGCGGTTGATGATCATGGCCGCTTGATGCAACGAAGAAGAAGGTGCGCGTAACTGAAAAAAAGAAGGCAGTGGTCAAAGTAGATTTGTGGGTGTCCAGATCTAGAGAGAATTGGCACACTTTTTTTTTTTTTTTTTTTGGAGTTTTGCAGCATTGACCATTTGAGCTAGCGTTGACTTTTGTGCTGATCAGCGTTGACTTGGGATGGAGTTGGCATTTTCCATCGTTGACTTTGATATGGGCGTTGACCAAGCCTTGCTCGACGTTGACCTGCCCTGATGGGCGTTGACCCACCCTGACTAGCGTTGACCAGCCTTGTCAATTGTTGGTCATCGTTTTGACTTGAAACCTTGCAACGCCAAGGATGGATAGCGGCAGATGTAAGGCTTGATTGAGAATACAAGGTAAGGAAGGTTGAGTTCTTCTAGCGCCAATGTTAATGTTAGAGATCCGAAGGGGGTCTCTAGTTAGCTTTAGAGAGAGACACACACACGTTCTTCTAGCGCCAATGTTAACGTTAGTGATCCGAAGGGGGTCTCTAGTTAGCTTTAGAGAGAGAGAGAGAGAGAGACACGATGTGTGAGCCCTGGTAAAATTGTCAAGCTAAGTTGAGATCGTTGAGGAATTAATTTACGATCTCTGTAATTAATACAGGTGTTCGAGAATATTTTTCAGAATTTTTCATAAAGTGAAATCCTTGATTTAAGAGTGTGATAATAAAGTACATGATACGACGAGTTCGTGGTAATTTTCGGAGAATTTTTCAGACACGAGAGCTATTTATGATGAATTTCTAAAGTTGGAAAATTATAGAAATTCATTTTAAGTAAAGAGAAAACCCACGGTGCAATCTGAGGAGTCCAAATTCTCACCGCTTCATCGTAGCCGTTGAAATTCAATTAAGGGAGGCTATAAATAGAGCTGGATCAGATCAAATGTCCCAGAATGATCGAGAGGTCTCTGGGCTCTTCAACCCGGATTCTCGACCCGGCGACTGAACCCGGCCATAACTTCCTCTTTCGGCGATGATACGGCGGTGCACCGGTCACTTTCGACGCCTCTCGTCGTCGTGGTTCCTCCTGTGGTTATGGATCATCCATGCATGGAGTGAGGAGAGAGAATCGAAGCCCTAAAGCTTCGGGTTTTCAGGCGAAGTTTCCTACAATTTCCGGCGATCTTCGGGGCTGCATGTGGTATGGAAATCGATCCTCTCGGTGAGCTCTACGTACTGGTATACTTAGTTTTCAGTTTTGGATGGATTTTGATGAATTGATGTTTTGGTTGTTTCCGGGTATATATCGACGAGCTCACTGTACACGGTGATGACGGGAAACTGAAACTTAATTGGATTTGCATTAAGTCAGAATTGAGAAGGGTGGAGAGCGGTGGACGACGAAGGTAAACAGAGAAGGAAACAGAAAGAGGTAAGATCCTTTTACGAAAGTGAATGAGTTTAAAGTAAGTTCGGTGATGATGATTGGTATTTCTATTCCATGGAAACAGAGTAGAGAATGTTCAGTTGCTTGGTCCAACAACGCAGCAGGAAGAAGGAGTTTAAAATAAAGAATTTATAAGGTAAGTGGGAGATCACTTTGGACAATTAATGTTAGACTTGAACGTATGTGGCACGGGTATATTTTTGTTTGAGCCCAAAAGTAATTTTGGCAGAATCCTTTAGTGGGTTCGAGCCAGCGGGCCGATACCTGCGGCCCAAAAATAAGGCTACGCTGGTTTGGTTTATAGTTTCGCTCATCCCGTGTTTCGTAAGGAGACGAAGTCTTATTGAAATCGAGTAGTAGAGACTAAACAGGAAACTTCAATTAAGAATCCTTCTAGGGCAAGGAGCAGTCGAAAACCCTAGGATATAAATACAGGGTTAAGCAGCGAGTTAGAGGACCTCTCTCGAATCAATCAATCCCAGCGATTACAAAGCCTCCCCGGAGTAAACCCTCAACCTTGTTGAAACCCAGTGACCGCCCGCCAGTCCTAGTCTCCTCGCGAGCCGACTGTCAGCCTCACCAGATCAACCCGGCGACCGTACTTCCAGTCCCAGTCTCCCCAGGAGCCGACTGCTAGCACAACCACCACTGTTACTTCCAGCGAAGCAAGGGTAACGCCCTCGCAACCCAGCGAAGCTAAAGTCACTCTTTAGCAAACCCGTGCTTCTCTCAACTTCCCAGTGATTGCTCTGCTTAGTCTACAACACTAAGTATCGATTCGGTGAACGCGAAGAAACCACAACCAAAGTCCTTATCCGTAAGGCAAAAGTCCTTTCCCGAAAGGCAAAGAAAAAACCCTGTGACTAGGTTGGTGCTCTCCTCGTCCACAGCGCTTGAAGAAGAAGTCAGGTCACGGGACTACCCCAACGACTGCACCCCGCGGTGCTGGCACGCCTGCCCAACCGCACGCTCAAAAGAGACTGTTTGCACACCAGCTGGTTTTGGAGCCAAACAATTTTGGTGAAACTGTGAAAGCATTACTAGGCTACTGTACGTATGTAATGATCACTTGATATGGTTTTGATCAATTGGTAATATGCTGCATCATATTTACAAGAATGACAA
Source organism: Rosa chinensis (assembly GCF_002994745.2). Classification (NCBI taxonomy): domain Eukaryota; kingdom Viridiplantae; phylum Streptophyta; class Magnoliopsida; order Rosales; family Rosaceae; genus Rosa; species Rosa chinensis. The sequence continues at coordinate 58,891,440 of NC_037092.1, forward strand.
AAGTTGCAAACCAGTTCTATTTGTAAGGTGGAATTGATATCCTAATTATGCAAGTAGTGACAAAAATGTTAAAAAGGTCACGTTGCCTTTAAAGGAGTTAAGTACCACATTGTTCAATCCTTGGGATTAAGTGGTTTAAATGTAGAGATTGGTTCTATTTAATATATGTGCAGTGAGCAGCACAATTAAATACAAATACAAGGTTGAGCTTAATTTATAAGCTTGGACAGAGACTCCATATATTTATTGGTAAATTTTGGTCAAACTAGGGAATGGTCGGACAATTTAATTTGTCGAGGTTTATATAATTATTTCCGTAAGAAAGTGTTATTGATATGAAATCGTGTCGGAATCTAGGACTCCAGTTACCCGAGGAACGGAAGGTTCGTGACTCTCGGAGTACGTGAAGAAAAGCATCGGAATCCAGGTAGGGGATTTGGGACTCTCCTCGATTAGCAATTTTATTATATTACGCTTTTTATTAAATGATGCATGTTAAGACCTGCGGTTTGGTTATGTTAAAATGCAATGCGTACTAAGCAAACTGTGAGAGATGTGATGGCTTGAGAGCGAAAGGTGGCTCTGACTTCATTGGGTTCGATCCCCTTAACCTCCGGAGGGTTATCTACACCTGTCGGACGGTGCGCGATCGCAATGAAGACCCGATCCGTGTGTGTAGCTAGGTAGCGGACGCTCTCGCTACGCTTACCTGGTTATAAATTAATTTTAGGTAAGGTCGTGTAGTGGGTCTATGGGACCGGCCATCAGATAATATTTGGATTTGACGTCGTATTCATTTAAGTATCATGCATCGGTTTTCGAGTTGAAAAATATTTTTAAAGTTTGTCATTCTTTAAATGACATGGTTTTGAGTATGTTTTTATATTGTGGCCACAAAGCAATACTACATTGTTTTCAAACCTAGTCGAGATGATTTCCCATTGAGCAGCGAGGATGAAAGCTCACCCCTACAACAGTGTGGATGCAGGTACTGTGCACTGGTGACAGGATAGACGGACGGAGTAGGGTGCACGAAGATAGCTTCGGTAAATAGTAGTAACTGAACTCAGGTTCCGTGTCTAGTCTTGAACTCTATCTCTTGAGAGTCGTTAATTTGGAACTTGTTATTCCTTATTTCGTCTTGTATCGGAGTGTACCAACTCTTATTTACCCTAGTGGTGGTCTAGAATCACTTTAGACAAATAAGTTCGATAAATGATTCTAAAAAGTTTTCACCTCAAAAAGTATTTCGATGTTTCCACTACGTGATTTACGAAAAGCGATTTAACTAAAATGTCTTGCGGGTTTTTAGGATGTAAACTGAACATTCAATTTATGTCTTAGAGACACGTGGCACTGTGACGTGCTCAAGCTGATGAGGTGCAGTTTGGGGCGTTACACGATGTATAGTGGTTCGTCTCCGCCTTAGCGGGAGACTACGTCCACTTGAATATTGTACTATGTGTGTTTGGGCCTTGCGGCCCAAAGGGATTACAAAGTGTGTAATGGGATGATGTTTAAGTGGGAGGAGGGATTCCTTTTATAGGTGAAGGAATGCTCTTCCTTTACATGGTTTTCGATGTGGGACAAGCAACCACCATTTCTAGTCTAAAAAGCCTAGTTGTGAGGGCATATTGGCAAGGCCGGGAAGGTGGCTTCCCGGTGACGTGTTTGCCGCTTCCGGATACCGTGGCGTAGCTTGAACATAGGGCTACAAGATCCATGTCTCGGTTGGGCCTCACCATGGCTTGTGGGTGTCCCAAGGAGGGTGTTACTTATGCTTGGTGATGTAGCAAACTAGCCTTGCTAGTAGAGGTATCTAGAGATCCAAAGTATGGAAAATGGTCACCAAAATGGGAAGGGCCATTTATTGTTGATCAGATCCTTGGAAATGGGGCTTACCATCTTCGGAATCGAGATGGTGAATTGCATTATATGCCCATAAATGGCCAACATCTAAAGAGGTACTACCCTACTGCATGGGAGATGCTGGAACATAATTCATGATTAAAGTGATCTGGTTGTGCAAATAGTCGTTTCACTTGGGGGGGATAAGAAACAACATGATGTATCTTGCAGTCGGACAACACAGCTTGGTTGATAATTTAGCTAAGGTTCTAGCTGAGGTTTGGCTAAGCTTAACGGTGGATAAGTTGAATTTGTCCGGGATTGAATCTGGTTTAGTCAATAACTTAATTCAAATTGTTTTAGCCGAGGTTAGGTTAATCCTAGCTGAGAATCGGATATGGGCTAGTCAATTAAGTCTGTCCTAGCCGAGGTTCGGTTGATCATAGATTTAATTGCAGTAATTTAAGAGTTCTAATGAATGTGAATTAGATGAGGTTCGACTAATCCTAGCCGAGAATCGGATATGGTCTGGTCAATTGTCCTAGCCGAGGTCCGGTTGATCTTGGTCAAGGTTCGGCTCAATGGTGGGCCGTCAAAAGTTAATTTGGGTGATATCACGTTTGGGGTGAAGCAAATTAAGTCTGTCCTAGTCAAGGTTCGGTTGATCATAGATTTAATTGCAGTAATTTAAGAGTTCTAATGAATGTGGATTAGCCGAGGTTCGGCTAATCCTAGCCGAGAATCGGATATGGCCTGGTCAATTGACCTAGCCGAGGTCCGGTTGATCTTAGTCAAGGTTCAGCTCAATGGTGAGCAGTCAAAAGTTAATTTGGGTGATATCACGTTTGGGGTGAAGCAAATTAAAACGGTCGAACATTAAAAAAAAAAAAAAAATTTAAAAAGGACATGTGTAAACTAAGAAGACCTCAGCAGAGTGACACGTGGCCGAGACGATTTTTGAGCGAACATCTTTTGGCAAGCCCAGTGGGATAAGCCAGGTCCCAAATGAAGCAGGCATGGGTCATAGTGAGTTGTGATATAATAAATATTTAGCCGAGGCCCGGCTCACTTCACTTCAGCTGAGGTCTGGCTCACTTCACCTCAGCCGAGGTCCGGCTCACATGAGTCGATTTCTGGTTTACTTGTGGCTGAGAAGGTCCTATCCGATGCTTGTTTCAATTGGTCAGGGACACTGATAGCAGGACATTATGAGCAGATAAAAGCTACTAAATGCCAAATTCTACGTTCAGAAACATTACAGCACTAAGTGTGGCAGTTATAAAAATAATCATTGAAGAGTCATGATGGTTGATTGCTAATTATGCACATCAAAGGAATTTTATTCTTAGAATTCAATTTGTAATCAATCCAGTCTCAACAATTAAAGCTGAGATTGTATTAGTTTTATTATCTTTATTCTGTACTATAAAAGAGGCCGTAGACATCTTTGTTAAAGGTCCACGACCAAAAAACACAACAGCTCAATATAAATTCAATATTTTCAAATTCTCTATCAATCTAAATTATCTATCGTCAATTATTTTACTTACTGGTATTTTTCTTGTCTTTCCGGCACTTTGCATTCTTGCATATTTATTTTGTCGTTCTTTAATTCCTTGCTCGTTATTTTTCCTGCACTTACTTTTTTCACAAATCAAAACCTCGCTCGGCCTCTCGACCGCGAGTTAGCACGCCTGCGCGCACGTCACCAAGCCAAAAGGACACGTGTAAGTTAAGAAGACCTCAGCCGAGTGACACGTGGCCGAGACGATTTTTGAGTGAACACCAACTTGGGTTTACCTCAATGTTGGAGATTTCCGCTAGAGTTTTGGTGATGCTTGGCCTGTCAAGGAATTCCACCCTTGTGTCCGCTGAACTTTGGTGTGGTTGGGCCGTTGCCAATCTTGCCAATGAGTCGGCCTTGGCGTTCTTTTCCCTAGGGATCTATGTGATGGTGTGAAATTTGAATTTCTTGAGAACCGTCTTAACGTATCCCAGGTATGCCGCTAACTGTTGGTCTTTGGCCTGGAAAGTGTCGTTGACTTAGTTAACGACTAGCTGGGAGTCGCTGAATATGTTGACACCGTCAGCCCCTGAGTCGATGGCGAGGAGTAAGCCAGCAATGAGCGCTTCATACTCTGCCATGTTGTTTGAGGCTGTGAATTTGAACTTCAATGCATATTCCACGTTCAGTCCCTTTGGTCCTGTCAAGATGACTCCGACGCTGCAAGCCTTGGCGCAGGCAGAGCCATCCACATGGAGGTTCCAGTCTGACTGCTATTGCGGTAGAGGTTCCTCAGCGGTTATTATTTCTGTGTTGGCCTCTTGTGCCCCTAGGTTGGGTTCATCCTGACGCTCGGTGAGCTCAGCGATGAAATCTACCACTGACTGGCCTTTCATGGCGGTCCTTGGCTTGTAGTCAATGTTGAACTTGCTGAGCTCGATGGCCCACTTACCGAGGCAGCCAGAGTGTTCAGGGTTTTGCATTACCTGCTTCAACGGTTGGTTTGTTAAGACATGAATGGTGTGGTCCTGGAAGTACTGGCGGAGGCGTCTAGAGGAGACAATGAGTGTGAGAGTGAGCTGCTCCAGGGGGATATCTTGTTTTTGCCCCGTTCATGCCCCTGCCAGCATAGAACACTAGGAGCTTGTCCTGTCCCTCTCACCGTACAATAGCACAGCTTACCGCGGATGTGGATACCGCTAGGTAAATGTAAAGTGTCTCCACCGGTACAGGGATGGATAGAAGTGGACCGCCACTAGGTATTCTTTCAGGATCTGAAATGCTGTCTCACAATCTGGGGTCCAGTCAACTTTCTTCTTGTGGGTTTTCTTCATGACTTTGAAGAATGGGAGACATCTGTCGGTGAGTCTGAATATGAACCGAGAAAGGGCGGTTAGCTTGCCTTGGAGGCTTTGAACGTGCACCTTTTCGTCCGGGGACTTCATGTTGAGGATAGCTTGCACCTTGTCAGGGTTGGCCTCTATGCCCCGCTTGCTGACAATGTAGCCCAGGAACTTGCTAGCGGTAACGCTAAAGAAGCATTTTTCTAGATTGAGGCGCATACCATAGGCCAAGAGGATGGCGACTATGATGCATAGGTTTGCTATGTGTCCGCTGGCTTTGATGCTTTTGACCAACATGTCGTCCACATAGACCTCTATTATTTTGCCAAGGTGCTCCGCGAACATGGCGTTCATCAACCGCTGGTATGTTGCCCCAGCGTTCTTCAAACCGAAAGGCATGACATTGTAACAGTATAGGCCCTTGTCAGTAGTGAAGGTGGTGTACTCTTGGTCAGCAGGGTGCATTTTGATTTGGTTGTATCCTGAGAAGGCATCCATCATGCTAAGAAATTCATGTCCCACTGTGGCGTCAACCATTTGGTCGATGCGGGGTAGCGGTAAGCTATCTTTGGGGCATGCCTTGTTGAGGGCCTTGAAGTCCACACACATTCGCCACTTTCCGCTAGGCTTTTTTACCATAACCAGGTTGGAGATCCACTGGGGATAATTGACTTGGTGGATGAATCCAATGTTCTGGAGTTTGGCAACCTCCTCCCCTATTGCTCAATATCTTTCCTCGTCAAAGGCCCTCCGCCGTTGTTTGACTGGATAGAAAGATGGTTTGATGCTCAATTTGTGCGAGATGATTTTAGGGGAGATGTCTGGCATATCAGCGTATGACCAACCAAAGATGGCGGCGTTGTCTCGTAGGAATTGTGTGAGTTCTGCCGCTACCTATGGGGCCAGCTGAGTGCCGATGTGAACTGTCCGCTCATGGTGATCATCAGAGATGCTGATAACTTTCAAGGATTTTTCTGGATTGACAGGCTCCTTTTGCACATATTTGTCCTCGTCGTCCCTGGGATCCTCAAAGATGTTTGTCGACGGCACATGTGTTAGCATTAGAGCCACCCTCAAGTGCAAGAGGTACAAGTTATAGAATAGGGAATTAAGTAAGGATGTCGAACCCACGAAGATTGGTAAATCCTTTCCTAGCTAGGGAAAACCTAAGGAAAAACTAGAAGAATATGCAAATGTACAATCACAAACAAAGGCTCACAAGTGAACCAAAGTTCATGGTGAGTATGTGCAAGATGGTGTGTAGAGATTTGATTTTGATTTTGAGATTGGTTTCTATTCAAATTGAAACAATGAAAGCAAGTAATATAAACTAACCTAAACAAAACAAGTTGTTATCAAATGGATGGGAGTTAGGGCATCGGGTTTCACCTTTTGCCTCCCTTGCAAGCATTAAAGAAATTGAATATGAATGATGCAAAGCTAATTGTCCAACTACCCTCTTAGCATCCGGATAGGACTACTAAGGCTTAAACCCCTTTCATTTTATTAACTCTAACCGGATAAGTCTAGAGCTAACTACCTAGAGACAAATTCAATTACCGGATAGGTCTCAATCATTTGCCCCTAAATGCATAAAGCTTAGAGTTTAGGTAACCAAGCAAGCAAACCAATCCTATCTCTAGGTGATTTTAGCTCACTACCCTCACATGCACACATGGTGTGCTTTCATGCTCCCTTTTTGCCTAGAGGTAATCAATCTCTAGGAAAAACTTCATGTCATGGCAAACACATAACTCAAATTGATTAGGTCTAAGTAATGCATTCAACTATTGACTTAGCATGTGAGAATGACAACATGAATTTTCATCAATTTATAAACAAAAGCATCAATCCAAGCAAGTTTGGCTAGGGCTTTCAACCCTAGCCCCAACTAGTTCACTACTCACACATAGCTAGATACACAAGCTTCAACATTCTATTAAACATCAAATACATAAAGAGATAGAAAGTAAATGGTGACTATTGATGATGCCGGAAGAGGTGGTGGAGATGGGTCTCCAAGAACATGATGTGGTGGTAGTCACCTCCTTCTCCTTGCTCCAAGCTCTTGATATTGGTAAGAATAGTGAAATTTGGGATCTCTAAGATGAGTTGTGGTGTTGAATGGTGGAGGAAATGAAGGTTGTAGTGGTGGAAATGGAGGTTTTAGAGGTGGAGATGGTGGTTTTAGTGGTGGAAATGGTGGTGTCTTGTCTAGAGAGAAAAATAGATCTTGGATAGGATGAAGATGATTGAATGGAGTCAAGAATTCTCAATAATTGGTCTTTGGCCTCTTTTTGATCAGCTAGGTGTGTCATCTTTGGTCCCCAAGTGTGCAAGAGATGCTCTTACACCATTGTCCCCCAAATGGTCCCAAATTGGCAAGGTGATAAAAGGACAAGGTGTAGGGAGATATTTGAATTCCAAGTGATGGGATATTCTCACCACCATGGTCCTCCTTTGCTGGAGAAAAGACCCTCCATGAGTGGCGGCTCGCCGGAAAAGTTTGCCGGAAAAGTCGCCGGAAAAGTCAATTTGCAATTTTCTTCCAATCTCCGTATCTTCTTCCCCTAGCTTCAAATCTCCACATTTCAAGCCTCAAATAGTCATTTTATTCTCAATGCAAGGTTTCCTACAAATAAAAGGAAATGGATTAAAAAGGGTAAAATAGCATGGAAGACAAATCAATTTTCATAATTATGGGGCACAATTGCATAAGTAATTTGTGACTCAACAAATACCCCCAAACTTGAATATTGCTTGTCCTCAAGCAAAAACATTAACCCAAATCCGAAACATAACAAAACTAACACAACCTAATCCTTCCAACATTATCCTCAAAGAACACAATTTGCTCAAGGCTAGAAAATCAAGTCATATCTCAAAAGTTTATGAAGCTATGGGACAAATGATAGAGTAGAATGTATGTCATGCCATGATTGTCACTTTGATGCACCAAAACCAAGCTTGCACAACAAAACCGTGCTAACCATAAACTCACTAGATTTTCACTCTAATTTTCACACAAGTGTTTAAAGGTTAGCTACACTATCACTCAAACAATCTCATGCAAATGCCGCCATATGCTTGTTTTTCAATCTCATCTCCACGGGTCATGCACAAACCATCTTGGATCAAAAAGGACTTTTATTAGGTTGTAATGAGGCTTAGGGCGAGGGGTTAGAGAAATGAAGTGGATAGGAAATCACAAATTCCAAGCAACTTAGCAAGCAACTCCCTTATTGAGATTTTACGAACTTAAGACCTTAAGATGCTTCATTTGATTCACTCTCTTAACCATTCCCCCAAACTTTAAACTAAAAAACTATTTATTGAACTAGAGAAACTTTCTTTTGAATTTTCTTTCTTTCTTTCTTTGCTCTTTTTTTTTTTTTTTTTTGACTTTCTTTCTTGACTTTCTTGAAATGTAAAGACAAATTACAAGTGCACAACAAACATAATACTCCCCCACACTTATTTCATTTCAAGTACCCCCAAACTTTGTTTCTTGAAGCATCTTGACATATACAATCTCACATTGCTCACTAAGAAAACTTAGAAAGGGTAAGGCTAGTGTTTAAGCTAGAAGGTAAGACATTTGTGGTGCAAAGAAATGAAAGGCTAACAAAAGGCACAAATTGGCAATCTAAGGATAATCATCTTTTTAGGACAAGAGCTTATTTGGCCATGGTGGAATTCCTATTGTCTCAATCATTTCCGCGATGTATTCATGCTTGACAAAAATTTTGAGAGATATAAAGCAAGTTCTAGAGATACAATTCACAAAAGATTGAACACACATGAAGAATAAAGTGCTAAGAGCTATTGGATGCACTTTTATTAGGCTCAAAACTCACATTTGTGGTGCAAATAGTTCTCACAAATCTCATCATGCCAACCATATCTCAATGCATCAACTTGACAATCAAAGGTACCAATGAAGTTAAACATAAGTCCCATAACCTTTATTTGAAAAATTGAGTTCACAAGACATAGACATGCTTTCTATCCCTTTACAAATCAAGTTCAAGTTTCATCATAGGAGTTGGAAGGAACTAAACACAAACAAAACACACAATAACTAGAAACAACTAAAAGCTAAAAATAATTATTTTATTTTTTTTAACAATTTGAATTTATTGAATTTAAACTAGACCTTCCCCCCACACTTGAACTTAACATTGTCCTCAATGTTAAAAAGTGTTTTCTTGAAAGTTTTGCAATGAAAGAGTCAAGCATGGTAAGAAGGAGCATGCAAACTATCACAAAAACAAAGAAGTGACCGGAATTTAAACACAATGAAGTACATAAAGCAAGAAAAAGGTTTAGGAATGCTCCCCCTTGTAGACCATGAAGTTCATTCAATTCACCAACAATCACCACATGCAAGGCTTTAAGCCCTTGCCTTCCAAGCTAAACTTTAATGGTGTCATTTCTTCAAGAATGGTTCCAAGGGTTTTCCTCCTCCTTCACTTGCATTATGAGCTTGGCTACCTCCAAGTAGGGCTTTGCTTTAAGGACTTCTAGCCGGTCCGTTGATTCTTCATTCATTCAAGGGGGCTTCTTGAGACAACCATCTCCCTTGTTTACCTTCTTTGAACTTCCAAGGCAAGCTCCCATGTCAACAAGTGCTCCCTTGAGCAATCCTCCAATTTGTTTCTCCTTCTTAATGGGGATCCTCAAAGATGTTTGTCGACGGCACATGGTTTCCTACCGTTAGGATCTCATTGTGGCACGTTGACAGGGCTACAGTTATTGAATAACATTCTCGTGCCAGCTGTTGGCTTCCCCTTACACAGCATGTCCCATTGGGTGTAGGGAACTTCATGAGAAGCATATAACCTGCTATGATGAACTTCAATTTGTTGAGCGCTGGTCTCCCAATGATGGCATTATATGAACTGAAGCAGTCGACAACAATGAACTCTGTATGAATCTCCGCCGTGCATGGGCTGGCGCCGAGGACTAGGCATATGTAGTCAGAACCAAGCGGTTGCGTGACATCACCGGAGAAACTGAGCAAGGGCTCATGATCTTGGAGTAGTTTTCGATTCCGCTGAAGCTGGTTGTAACAGCCATTGAAGATGACATTGATAGCGGATCCACTGTCCACGAGGACCTTTCCCACTGACCATTTGTCGAGCATGGCGTCGATCAAGAATGGAGCATCGTGGGGTAGGTTTATTCCGCGCTCTTCTTCCTCCGAGAAGGTGATGGGTTCCTAACCAGATTTTGGGAGTTTGGCGGATCTTTTATAACGGATGTTGCAAGTTTCCTTAGGGTGGTTGACGCGTGCATAGCACTTTCTTGCCCTGTGAGACATATTGGTGATCAGAGCACCGCCGTCGATGGTGTTGATTCGACGCATGGGCTCGATGTTGGCGACCACAGGTGGCGGTTGGCGCACCTTGAACTGATCCATTTTACCATCACGATATAATGTCTCAATGCCCGTTTTGAGAGCGTTGCAGTTATTGGTGTTGTGATCACTGTCCTCGTGGTATTTACACCACTTGCCAGTGTCTCTTGGTTTTCCCACCCTTGGGTACTTTCTTGGGGGTGGTGGCGGGATCTGGTCGTTGCATTGGTTGTATATTTCTTCATATGAGGCTGTGAGGACCGTAAACACTACATACCGATGGGAGGACTTCATCTGTTTGTTACGGTTATCCCCGTGGGATGAGCAGTTGTCCTTGTTGTAATGTTGGTCCTTCTGCCGCTTGTTCTAATAGTTTCCCTGCTGCCACTCTCTCTTCTTATCAGTTGGCAGCGGTGCAGAGGTTTTGTTGGTTTCCTGATGGCCAGAGGAAGAGGGCTGAGTGGTCTTTACCAGCGTTGGCGGTGGTGGTGGGGTTTCTCCATAGGTGATGAATTCTGCCTGTGCATGGATGACAGCCTCGTTCATGACGTGGTCATACGCGGTATTTGGATGGTTGTAGTTGAGGTGATAGAGAAACGACCCTTTTAGCAATCCCTACTTAAAGGCTACCAACGCCATTGTTTTATCAAGATCGCGGCACTGAGATACCGCCGCTCGCCATCTGGTGACGAATGCCTTCAATGTTTCCTCTATGCCATGTTTGACGTTGAACAATTGACTTAGGTTGTGGTGTCCGGCGGCCAACAGGATGAACCGAGCGAGGAAAGCATTTGATAGTGCATAGAACGAGTCGATGGATCCAAGTAGGCATTCAAAGAACCAGCTCATTGCCTCACTGTCTAGCGTTTCACTGAACAAGTGGCAAAGGGTGGCGTCGTCAAATCCTTTGTTGTTGGTGAATTTTTTGAAGGTGTCCATATGGACGAAGGGGTCAGTCATGCCCTGTAATGTGACATCTTTTGTGTCTTTGCATGTGCTGGGCTGACGAACTGCAAGATCCTAGCGGTGAATGGTCCTGGTCTGGATACAAAGAGTGGATTTGGGATTGGCGTTGGGGTGCCTGCCTCTTCCCGGATTAGCCTTTTCTTTAGATGCTGCATCCTTTCTAGGATTAGGGCGGTTGAATCGCCAGCGGGCCCCGCTTGGAGATTCCGCTGAACTGGCCTCCACTTGGGGACAGGTGGATTACCTTCAATTCTAACCCTGGATGCCCAGCAGTTGGTGTGCGGCTGTGACTCCGCTTCCTGCTCCATCATTAGGCGGGGTTGAGGACGTGGACCCGTTCCTAACGATTCTGGAGGGTTCAGCGGTACCTGCATTTGTAAGATTGGTACTAGCACCAATCCGCCGGTGTTAGGTTGACTACGTCTGGTGCTCCTCGATTGCTCGCTTTGTGCTGGGTTAGCATTTGGCTCCAGCGCCTTTTTTAGTTCGTCAAATTTTGACATCAGTGTGGCCACCTGCTTTTGGGCCTCGGCCTTCTCTATGCGCTCTCTTTTTGCCTTGTGGAGGTCCTCCAATGCCAGCTCATACATAGCGGCGAGATCTTGGCCTGGTGGGTGACTGCTGCCCGGTCGGGTCTCCGCTGTAGTTTGAACCAGCGGGACATGGGATGAGCCCTGGGGTTCCGCGCTTGGGTTGACCGGAGTGTTGAATAGTGCACGGTTAACATTAACCGCTGGGTAAAAGTTAGCCGCAGGGTTGGTGGGATGGGGCTTGGCAGATTGATCCGCTTGCTCCTCAGCGTTTCCCCCGCTATCGTTAGTCATGGTGATTGTTGTGGTGGGATGGCTTTTTGTTCAAGGATTCCCACAGATAGCGCCAATGTTAATGTTTGAGATTTAGCGTTAGCTAAACCTTGGTTAACGCTGGTCCGATCAGCAGACCGCTACTTGTAGTGTAATCGATACTTCCGCTACCTGTCAAGTAAAATACAAAGGGCGTCAGAAGAAGACCGCGTTGGGCGGTCTTCTCTTCTCCGATGCCTAAGTTAGTCAATGTATTTATGTTGACAAAGTAACAGTAGGAAGGTAGTAGATGCGTAATTAGTGAGGAGAGAGGAGAGAACCTTTTATAGGTGAGGAGGGAGCTGATATTCTCCATGTTTTCGATGTGGGACTTATGTGCTTCAGTTCCCATCTTCTGGAGCTTCTGATGCTATCTTAGCGAGGCGCGTGGCGGCTAGTTAGCGGTGATCTGGTAAGTTGGGGCTCAGGCTGTAGCCTGCTTGGCTGTGTTTCCGTAGGTCACACCGTTGGTGGTATTTAGTACCGCTGGTGGTAGCATGAGTGTGGCTCATTATAGCTAATTATGCTTAGCAATGCTCATGTAAGTACAGCAGGTTAGGATGAGCGTGGTTGAAGCTGTAGAACTTCCTTGCCGTGCTGTGGTAGGTTTATTACCTAACTGTGCTACGTACTTATTAGTCTTCCGCTATGTAAAGAGTGTAGTGTGTACAGTTACTTATTGAATTGACGTTTTCAGTTTAATTTGTAAACTTTGCTTAATGTAATATGTGACTCTAAAGAACGAGTTTGTATTCACATTGTGGGTTTAGGACATCATTGGTTGCCTTGTTTAAAGGAAAATTTTCATAGCTATTTAGTATTGGTGTCTGAACCATCAAGCCCAGAGCAGTTGTATTTGTTTTATTGTTTTATTATTTGTGTTTGAAAATCGGGCCATGACATGTATGAAGCAATTTTCATCAACACACGACGGAATTTTTTTTTTCGTTGTGTGAAAAGCGTCTTCTGTTGAGGTTTTTGGCATAGTGATATGAACTCACTCCTAAATATTGCTTGCATCACAACATGCTCATACGATCTCCAAAATTTACATATCATATATCAAATGCTCATATCGACGATTAGATGATAATGAAGTAAGAAACTGCCTAAGACATGGCAGAACGCATAGCCACGCACCGCCGTACCAAACTCCAAACCAGCTTGATCCAACCATCCAAAATGAAGTTTACACTACTAGGATCAACCTTAATACCTAGAGCGAAGCCCAACTCAACCTAGATCTTCACTGATCGCCGCTGCAAGCCAAAGACCACTGTTCACCGTGAGTTGGAGTGAAGCTCCTTCAGAGGAAATCGATTAACCAAACCTCCAAGGATAGAACGAGGATGCTCCTAGCAACCTAACACGACCGGTTTGAAGCCTTGCCGACACTGGAGCATGGAGAACCGATCGAGTCCGCCGTCACTCAACTTCGCCGCTTCGATGCGCCGCCGTGGGTGAGAGTCAATCTGGGTTGGTACCGTGGCCAGAAAACGTCGAGATTGGCCGGAAAAGTCAGGTCGGGTAGGACCGAAAACTGCCGGACCCTAGGGTTTCGAAGAGAGAGAACGGAGAGAACTGACTTTCCGAAAAAAGAAACTTTCCAAAAATATCAGATTATGAAATTCCAAAATAGAAATTTATATTTATAGTAATTTCCATAAATAGTAGAAACTTCCTCTAATCGTATGGGAATAACTTTCCCGTATGATCTCCGATTTACGCGTGCTGCATGTCCACAAACTCATATTGACGCGCTCTATGACTTTCATGAATGAAGTTTTTAGAGAAACCCAATGAATAAAAAGTCAACCTCTTGACCCCTCGAACATAAAACGTTTTGAGTAATTATTCGTCCGAAATACTTCCACATCGTCTCGGAACTACGTACTCGCACCAACAACCACCGAATAAATTCAAGAAAAATCCTTGGAAAATAATAACGAATTTCTAGGGTATTACAGTAAAGGTACATATTCTTGTTAGAGTTTTTTTTTTTTGTTTTTTTTAGGCCAAAGCTGGTGTGTAGAAATAAAAAATAACTATCATGTTCAAATTATTAACATGTTCAAGGGCTTTCTTTCATTTTCTTGTGCACATTCTTTGAAAAGCCCTTGAACTTATTACTAATTTGAATATGATGGCTGTTCTTTTTACTTGAAAAGCTAAGGAAATGATGAACATAATACTATCTTAAAAATCCACCAACAAAAAATCCAAACAAACAACTACATGCACCACTCAATCTCAAAACATAATCGCCGAACTTTGCAATTGCGGTATGGTATATCACTAGAGAAGTAAGGAAGTTTGTCACTAATAAGGAAGTTAAGCAGTTGTGATTGTTGTCCAACTTAATTACAACTTGTCCATACCCTTGGAGGAGCCAAAGAAGGAACATAAGCAAAAGATGAGGAACTTAGTAGTATATTTGATAGACGCATTTTATGTGACATTTATAAGGTTAGTCTCTATATTAATTTTTGTTAGTTTCTTCTATTTTCTCTTTATTTATTTAGTTTTATGTTTATTAGGTTTTTTAGAGAAAATATGAGAAAATGAGATATTATGGAGAAAAAAATACACAAATAAGAAAAGCTTGGAGTCATGACCCGAGTAGGAGACCTTGATGGATCGAGGAGCCCAATCCATGGAGATTATGCAGCAATAGTGGAAAAAATATTGGTGATGACATAATGGATTCTCATTGGATAAAGTGATGTGGAGAAAACCTAATTCAATCAGAGAATTAAGAAGTTGGCTTTATCTACACTTTAAGGAATCACAAACTAAAAAGGAATGAAAGAGGATTCAAGAGCACTATAAATAGGCTGGAAAAGCTAACGATAACACTCTTGCACGTTAGAATCAAGTAAGAAACCCGAGCATAAGAAACAGAACAAGCCAATTTTCGACTGGCTGAAGGAGTCACGTCGACCAGTCAAAATCCGGCGATTCCCATTCCGTATTAGGATTTTTTTTGTTTTCCTTCTTATGAACTTTTGTGATCTTTCAATTCAAACCATGTGCAACTAATTTCTTAGTAGTTGGGGGCTATTGAAGCCCCAATTGTGATTGTATTCTATGTTATGATGTTTGATTAGTTTTTGTTTATTCAATGGATGAGAACCTAAACTCTATTTTACATTGGTAAATCTTTTATATGTTTTCTTTGGTGGTTAATTTATATTGCTTGTTTAGGGTTTTATTGCAATAAATCATTATTGCATGTTCCTTGTAAGAAGGTTTTGTTAAGAGTTCTATGTAGTAAATTATCTATGTATAAGGCAAGTGATTAGGTTCCTAGGTCAATTGAGACGTGTCATTGTTGGATCATAATTCATATACATAGTTGTGTCCTAAAACATGGAAATTACTTGTTCTAAAGTCCAATTTAATGTTGACTAATCTAATTCCATTATTCCCCTAATCTTGTACTTTTACTTAACCTTTGTGTTTATTTATATATATTTATTTTCCTTATCATGCTAGGAAATGATGGAGAAGCATGAAAATGCACTAAAAAGTCAACCTTAGAACATTTTTCTACTCCGACTAGGAGAAAGCGAGCTAGACAAGAAAGGAGGGGTGGCAGCCTGATCAAACAAACTCCAAATGAGTTGAAACTTTCCAGATCCATTCTAGAAATCCTAAGAATCATTTCTTATGAAGAGTTCAAGAGCTATTTCGGAGTGTAAGGCCTTCAAAATATCGGTCCAAGTTTCTGACTAAAAGACGAAAAACCGGCAAAACCGGACCTGTATGGATTCCGTTAGCATTTTCGGCCAAAACATGGCGAAATAAGCTCTGAAATTTTACCAAGATGATCTACACATATTAAGGTGGGTAGTTAGTTTCACACTTATCCGGTGGAAATTGAAAAAATAAAAGGAGTTTAGGCCTTAGTAGTCATATCCGGATGCTAAGAGAGTAATTGGATATTTGGGATTGCATTACTTATAGTTTGAACATCAATGCATGCAAGGGAGGCTATGGTGAACAACCTAAAGCTCTAACTTCCATCCATTTTATCACATCTAGTTTAACATAGCCTAGTTTACATTTCAAGTTTCATTTTGTGTTAATTTGATTCAAAACCATTTTCAAAGCCAAAAATCAAACCACTACACCATATTGCATATATTCACCATGAACTTTGGTTCACTTGTGAGCTCTTGTTTATGACTTGTACATTTGCATATTCATCTAGCATCTTTTAGGTTTTCCTTAGCTAGAGTGGGATTTTCCAATCCCTTAGGTACGATATCCCCTACTCATAATCCCTACACTATAACTTGGCCCTTATTCTTGAGGGTGGCTGTTTGGCTAATAGTCGTACTCAAGATGCCTTGTGATGTCTCGTTTTTGTAAATCTTAAAGATTTCTTTGTGTTAAATTTAGAGTTGCGTCAACCTAGGTTGCATTTTAGAAAATAAGTTAGGTGTAGAGCATCTCTCACTTAGCATGCAAGTAAGGAAAAACAATAGGCTAATTCATTAGTTGAGTTAAGTTGAGCATCTTCATCCATAGATAAGTAAGACTAGGTTAAACATGGCTTTGCATACTTGATTGATTGGTGGTGGATACACTCCCTGGCTTCTGTTCTCTTATTGATTTTCAACCTTAAGCATTTTGATTGATTGTTCTATTTACTCTAATTCGATTTCACAAAATCACAACTCAATCTTTCAAACTCGGAAAATCTTACAATTAGTTCCTTCAGTCCTTTGCGAGAAAACCTTCTTTGCTATCTACAATTGACAATCTTAATCAGAAGTAGGAAATTAATTGGCATAGAAATATCCGATCAATTTTTGGCTCTATGTCACCAGGGAAGGTTTAGTTCTAATTTTTTTTCTTTCTTTTTATTTCTAGTTTTCTTATCTTAATTTTTTTGTTTTTTCTCAAGTGTATGCTTACACAAAAAACCTCACCAGGCAAACTCACTCATTTGGACTCTGAAATAGAATGCACTTGTAGGTCGAATATGAAGAAAACAAAGGAAACTTGTTTGCTAACTGTCGGCACAACTGCAGGTTCTATGTCTTCGAAAGGAGAGGACTGAGAGCAGCACACACCATCAAATTCACCAAAGAGCACACCTTGATACTCACATGAGCATTCTCAGCACGAATACGAAGAGAAACATCACAAGGAACCTCCTAAAATTGAGATGGTTGTTGAAGTAAAACCACTAAAGGACACCTTTTTCCCAACAACTTCTGAATCTCCCTCATGCATTAATTATGCACTAGAAAGTGATCATGCCTTCTCCATCATTTTGCAATTGCTTAACTCGTTGCCTATGTATTCGGGCATGGCATCTAAGGATCCTAATGTTCACATTATAAAGAGTTCTTGGACATCTGTAAACTTTAGACCATCAATCATCTGTCTGCTGAAGGCCTCAGGTTACTTTTATTTCCCTTTTCTTTAAAGGATAATGCTAAACGTTGGCTTTACTCTCTCCCTTCAAGTATCATTAAAACATGGGAACATATGGTTTGAAATTTTAGCGCAATACTTTCCCGCTCAACTGAGAAGGAGACTAAGGAGGAAAATTCAGAAATTCTGTCAAAATGATGGAGATACACTATATAAGGCGTGGGAGGCATTTCAGAAGCTGTAGAGGAAGTGTACTCATCATAATTTCAATTTGGATGACTTGGACATGGTTAATAGAAGGAGCGTGGACTCAGCATGTGGAGGGACTTTCATGAACTAGACCGGCTAACAAGCATATGAACTTATTGATGACTAGGCTAACAACAATTAGCAGTTCTATACAAGGAAAAGAGAGCAAGAGGTCGTGGAGTATATGAATTGGACACTAGGAATGGCATGTAAAATCAGATGGTAGCTTTGGAGTGCAAGCTCGATATGATAGTGAAAGTCATGGGCAATGGGTCTAAGGCATCTCTTCAGGTATGCTCTGTTTGCTCATATACTGACCATACTACTGACATGTGTCCTATGTCTGCTTTGTCAGAGGAACAAATGAACTTTGTGGGGCAACTAAGGCAAAAGTATGACCCCTTCCCGAACACATACAATCAAGGATGGAAAGATCACCCAAATTTTGTTTGGAGCAACAACGATAATGTGGTTCGACCTACTCAAGGTGATTACAATGCACCACTGAGATTCCAAGCTACTAAAAAACAAGCATATCAACAAGCTCCACCTCAACAAAGATTTGGCAAGTCACTAGAGGATATGCTCAAGGAGATGGCACTTCACACTGCTACCTTGAACAGCACAACTGTCACATTCATGCAAGAGAAAAAGGCTTAATTCAAGGAGAAAGGAAACTCAATCAAGAACTTGGAGAGGCAAGTTGGGCAACTTGCAAGTGCTATGCAGAACAGGCCTCCCGGCACTCTTCCTAGCACAACAATCCCAAACCCAAAGGGTGAGAATGTTGCGGAGCTTAATGCAATGACTCTAAGGAGAGGGAAGCAATTGGAGGAACCACTAAGGGCAAAGGAAAAGTTTCAACAAGCTTTGGAGGAAGAAAAAAAATCTGAAAACGCAAGAAATTCGACTAGTCGAACCTATTTTTCGACTAGTCAAAATATCAACAAGCACATGAAATTTAAGGGTACTCAACCGGTCGAAATTCAGAGACTTCAAAAAAAGATGATTTCAACCACGTAGTGGCTTTACCAAAATAAATTCTCAAAATGTAAAAATATGCTTAAACATATCATAGTCCTACTAAAAACAAAGTACAACGAAAAAAAATTAATACAAAAGAAAAAAAGATAAATCAGCCCCCATACTCGTTAGTTCAGTGGTTAGAGCACCCACTACCTAATGACGAAGTCATGGATTCAAGTCACCATGGGGGTAGGAGTGAAATCTTTTGATCCTTTTTAAATAATTATATATATAACCGACACTACTTATCAGACATTCTAGTTTCAATTGAGGACATTTACACCCTGAAAACAACACGCACCTAGAACGAATTAACATCCACACCTAACCACCACATGTGGTTAAGTTGGTAAGAGTCTCAAGGTGTAGAACCCCCATACCCGGGTTCGAATTTCGCCAATACTGATTGGAGTTTAAATATCAATCTATTATCGATGACTAGGGGTGGAGGAGAATTTTGATACGAAACCCCCTCCCCTCCCCCGCGCTGTACGGATTAGTCTATGGGTCCAAAAATCTTTTGAAGATACAATGTGATTTCAATAAAAATAAGGGGAAATGATCATTTACCCAATTTCAACAACAAAATTGCCCACTTGCTCCACCAACAGTTTTTTAACCTCATTTACCCAAAACACTCTAAGGGGTTATTTCCCTACTACCCAATTAATTCTTTTTTTTATTCTTTTTATTTATTTTTGGGACTTTTTTGCCCTCTCCTTCTTTCTCACTTAAAGAGAAAAGTCATCCTCCGCCTTGCTGTGCTCCGGTGACTAGTGGCCGGCAGCGGACTCCGGCGACCGGTGACAGGAATCCGGCTACCGATGATCGAAATCCGGTGATCGATTACCGGAATTCGGCGACCGGTTACCAGAATTCGGCGACCGGTTACCGGAATTCGGCTATTGGTGACCGGATTCCAGCTTCTGATTTTATTACCCCCCAATAATACCTAGTAATCATATTATTGCCCCCCAATAAACATACTATTGGCCCCTAGTAACAAGTTTATTAGGGATCAATTATTAATGAAAAATGAAGATGTTTACAATTTTGAAAGTCTTTATAGATTTATCCAAATAAATAATCTTATTATTGCCCCGTAATAATCTTATTATTGGCCCTTAATAATCGTATTATTGACCCGCAATAGACATATATAACTCCTCAATAAAACCTTTTTTTTCATTCTTCTTTCTTCTTTCCTTCCTTATAAGCCTTCTGCTCACAGTATACCCAAAAAAAAAAAAGTGCTCTGGGCACCCACCAAAGTGTGAGACCTGCTCTTTTTTCGCTGGTGCTTCCCCGGCAGCGATTTGGAGGCTGGGGTATCTGGGACGAGGGGAACGGTGGGATGGTAGAGCAGAGAGTGAATCACACCAAAGCCCTCGCCGGAATCCGAATCAGACTCACCGGCCACCGAGTTCGCTCATTCCTCAAGTCCTTCGATCCATTGCAGAGTCCGACTCCACCATTAACAGTTTGCCACCGGCGTCAACGATCTGGTCCGCGTCAAGTTCAGGGCTGTCGGCGTCGCGGGTTTGGGGGTGGACTAGAGTTGATGGGATCATCATGACGTTGCTTGGCTCGGCGCAATCTGACCCGATATGGGTTGGATCCGATCAGAATTTTTCGATCTGCGTCTGGGCTTTTGATTCTAGCATGGGGAAGGGAATGATTGGAGAGGGTGACGTTTTTCCTCTGAGCGGCGGGGATGGAACGAGGTGGATGACGATCCGGCGAGGAGAGAAGGAAAGTCTCCGGTGAGGGGTGGAGAGAGAGAATAGATCGAAGAGGGGGGAGGGAGAGAGAGAGAGAGAGAGAGAGAGAGAGAGATAGAGAGAGAGTGAGAGAGAGAGATGTAATTTATTAATTAAAATAGGAGCAAAACTGTCAATGGATGTTAGATTGGGTAAATGGGTTTAAAAACTCTTAGTGGAGTAGGTGGGCAATTTTTAAGCTGAAAATGGGTAAGTGGTCACGACCCCTAAAAATAATATATATAAAAAGTTCCACACCTAAAACCTTCATTCTCTGCAGGCCTTAATTAAGATTTGAGCCCAACTATAAGCCAGGGACAAGTCCCAAACCCAGAAGCAGGACAGGGTCCTAACCCAAGCCCAGACTCTGACCTATCACCCATCCATTATAAGACAGATCCAATCTACCACGAGAAAACCATTGAGCACTACTCGCCACTAAGGTGTGTCACTGCCAATCTAGAGAGCAATCCGAGCTCAAAGTCCTAGCTGCACCAAGGAAGCACCGAAGTGCTAAGAGATCAAATATCCAAGGGGCAAGCCAGTGGCCACTGCCATAAACAAATTTTTTTATAAAAATATATATATATATATATATATATATATATGTATAGGGTTTTTCCACTAAGAGATTCCTTTTTTATTAGGGGTGGGCATTTTGTACCGAAAATGCGGTTACCGACCCGAACCGCACCGAACTAAAGCGGTGTCATTTTATGATCACACCGCACCGAACCGTATAAAAACAGTTTGGGTCATAAACCGCCCGATTTAAACCGACCCACGCCAAATTTATTTTAATTACATTTTATTTATTTATTATTTCTTTATTGATGGAAATGTTGGTTTTCAATATATAAGAAATCCATTTTTGATTAGGTTTTCAGTTTGTAATAAGTTGCTATGCTTGCTTGATCATTGATATATATATATATATATATATTTATATTTATTTATTTATTTATTTATATAGCTGTGTGTGTAATAAGTTGCTATGGTCTTTCTACAAGTTGCTTGATATTTGGGTGACATTTGCTGATTTGTGTGGACTCTAAATGCATTCAAAATTTATTTATGCCTTATTGAAATTCTTAGGTAAAAATAAGCCTGATTTTGGCCCTCTCTTTCTAGTTGAAATTAATAAATCGCTCTAAACCGAAACCGACCCGCACCGCACCGAAAATTGGTGTAACCGAAATAATCGGTTTGGCCCTTTTGTAATATGGTTGCGGTTTGATATATAGGCCAACCGAAAAAAGCGGTTTGGTTGCGGTTTGGGCATCAAACCGAACCGAACCGCACCGCGCCCACCCCTATTTTTTTATCATTTTAAGGGATTCCTTGTGTGACCCATTTTTCGATAATGTTTCAGCATCTCGACCGATCAGTTTTTAAGTCCTAATTTGTAGATCACTTCTACAAAATGATTGTTAAGCATTTGTAATCGTGATTTACATTTCTAAATATGAACAATGCAAGTTGGACAAATTTGGTTCGTCCATTTATTAATCTAATTTGATACTTTAATAATCAGCAATTGGATTGAATCTTGCATAAGTGATCTACTTATAGGGACCTAAAAACTGAACGATCGAGCTGCTGATTTGTTATCAAAATGTGAAAAACGATCCCTTAAAATGACTAAATAAAAGAATCATTCACCGGAAGGGCCCCGTATATAACAATAAAGCACTGAAAGCATGTATTATCTGATTTTTCTTGCTCTTCTTTCCCACAGCCATGTGAGAGATTTTCAATTTACATGCGGACAATAGTCAAAACCTAAAACAACAGTGCATTGTCAACCTCATGTAACAAAAGGACGGCATCCCTTTAATGTTCACTAAATACAGAACTTTTCAGAACAAAAATCGCACTTCCTGACTGCTGCAATGTTCACTTTGGATCAACGACATGCCCAGAAATGCTTGTCTTTCAATTTTTGTCTTCAATATAATCCTTCTAGCTACTGAAGAAAGTACAGAGTCATCCTAGGACTCCTTTCAATTAAATTAAAAGTTCAGAGGTTCACCGCACATGACAGGGAAAAGTTGAAAGATGGATGGTAAATTGAATCTCCATTATTCCATTTCATCTAAATGTCCAAATTGTTCTTTCCAATTACTTGATGCTTCTTCTGGGGTTCGAAAAGTCCAGATGTGAGCCTTGGCTTTCTCACGAGACTCCAAAATTTCCTGCATTCAGAAATTCCAGCTTATTATTAGCTACAGAATGGTATTCATCCCAAGACAAATTGAATTGAGAACCTCATCCTTGAATAGCAAATAGCTGTCAAATTGTCAAAACTGAAATACAGACCAAGCAGCAAAAATTTGTCCCACATGTACAAACTCCCAAATGAAAAGAAAACATCTAGAAGAAATTGAAAAGGACAAGTTGATGCAAGCAATAGCTCTACACGGAACCTCAAGATGGCTTATGAAGATCAAACAACAAGTTAGCAACTATGAAGCGCTAACACTGCCTTACAGTGTCCACAGCAACAATTTCCTCGACCCAATGCATGTCCAATACTTTGGTATATCAACGACATTTGTGAGTGTGACTGTTAAGGAACACTTCCAGTATAGATTTTCCTAGAAAGCCACTACAGCAACTACCTTCAAATATAAGTCAAAAGAATTTCATTAGTTAATTCCGATTTAAAACAGAAAACCTAATATGTATCTAACTGTCCAACCAAAAGTTCAAATCTAAAGAGCTCCTGGGAACTAGCAGACTGATCAGATTCTCAATGATGAATAAACACTATTCTCCAGACCATTTACAGGCTTTAGATATACTACCGTAAGTGATCAGGTGCTCCAATAGAAGCAGAGCAGCTGCTTTATCTTTATGCTTATCATACATCCTCAAAAAGATGGGACGAGACCCACCAATTAATCTGCTTCTAATTACATGAAGGAACGAGACCCAGCTAATTATATGAGGATATTGTTTGTTTAAGATGTCAACAAGCTGATCAATAATAAAATGTATTGAGCATCCAAATGCATTGGTAAAGGAACTTGAAATTGGTTGTACTTTATGAATATGTGAAGGTTACAACAAAATTGATTTGTTACAAAGCAAAAATATCCACAGCGCGGTTCATTCTAGGAAGGTTAAGAAGTGTAAAATCACATTGGGAAATCACAAGATTGAAGGATAAGGTCCGAGAATAGAAGGCTGACATGATGAAACTTGCGGAGACAAGGACTTACAAGACTCTTGGGAATTCCAGTCATCAAAAGAAAGTCTGTAGCACTGTCAGAAACACAGCAAGCAAACTGAAATATTGATTCATCAAACATGACATGTCCACATACATAGATCCTATTAAGATCTATAGGCACTACTGCTTTGTTAGATAGAACTATCTTCTTTGGACACCCAGGACTAACTAAGCCCATAGGGCCAATCTAATAGCGAGGCCATTGTCTGAGCAAAATGTCAATGGTCGTACAAGCATCAGTCAATAGACATATAAATCAATTAGTATAAGAGTTACATCAAGCGCTTCTGTCTTATAAAACTCAATGCCTTCAATTTCACTAAGTGTCTCCTATTATTAATGAGTCTTTCATATTGAATGACGAGTCTTTCAGCATTTGTAGGATTCATTGACATTTTCATTTGAAGCCTATCAATCAAATTATTTCTTATAAAGCAATTCAGCTTTGGATGAATGAATTCCTAAAGCCTTGTTGAAGATTTGGTGCCATATCTCCTCCCTTACTCTCCTGTGTTCTGATCTGTATTATTTTTAATTTCTCTTAAATTACAGAAAGCATAAAATTTCTTTTCCTGAATATCAAAGTTGCAAAATCTAAACCTCACCACAATCATAGGCGCAACACCTAACTTGCGTCATCCAATGTATAATCGAGTACACACTGTTTAGCTTTAGATTATAATTTGTGCCAATTGTAAGGTTTGATATGAGGTCAATAGCACAGCCAAAATCGTTTCAAAACTATAATCTGGTAGCGGACCAAATAATTTCTCACATGGAAATCTTAGCAACAGTGATCTGCCAGGCAGACGTTAATAAAAAAATTTTAAAAAAAATAAAAAGCTGCCATGGCCAGAACTAACTGGATAACTATGAAACAGACAATAAAGTGAGACCAGTTTCAAAATGTTGCCTATGTTAATATTCTAATGTCCTGCACCTCCATTTTTTTCGCAGAGTAAATCGAAGTTTCGTGAAGTATGTCACTGGTAGACAAAATTAGCTGTTGCAATATTCAACATCTCCAACAGTCCTAAGTACTTTGATAATGGTACACAACAATTTCTCACATAGGCAATGCAAGTCTTATATGTGCAAAACTACAATAAAGCAATCTAATCATTAGCTAAAGAAATATCCAACTGTATTTTGGACAATGAAAGACAGGATACAAACAAAGTAAAGATTTGACTACTGCAGATCCCCTAACATCAGTATGTATTAATTGAAGGAGCAACCATTATCACACAGACAAGGGACGGAAAAAGAACGAAACACAAAATTCTTTAGAAACAAACCTGCACTTCAGCTGACCGCTTTGTCTTCAAAGTTAAACAATCCACAAGAGCACTCCATTTCCCACCACAGTTATCAAGTGTCCCAAGCCTATAATATTGCTGCATCTGATGAACTGGAGCTAACATAACATGATTTTTCAATTACCAAATGGCAGAAAGAGAAGTGATCGACAACAAAAGAGAATCACAAAATAGAAGAGTGACGTATACATGTTGTATGAGACAATAGGAAAGAAAATTGTCAGCATAAAAACCCAACGAAAATGCGCAATGATGATGAACAAGTAGCAAATGGATTAAGATAGAACACATAGAAATAGGCTGAGCATAAAAGTGGCTAAACATGAAAAGGTAACATTAACTGACAACAGACAAAGAATCAACCAGAAACTTAAAAAGACTGTCATGTTTGGAACTTGTTAAGTGGGCGATAGCTAATATTACATAAAGAATCATTGAAAAACACTACCCTGCTTTTTCTTTTCTTTTTCTTTTTTGGGTAGTTTTAGCAACTAGTCTTGTTCCTAAATTCACAGTAAACCCCAAATCAAATGAACAATTAAGCAAAACCCATTATAAGAATTGAAGTGTAGGACCCAAGAAGCAAGAGGTAAGGCATAGAATTATGAACTAATTGAATGAAATGTAAGAGTTGGAGCAAAAGAAAAGGAATTGGAAAGACAAAGGGTGTGGAAAAGAGCATACAATAGCAAAACCAGAGAGCGTCAAAGCAGGTGGAGCACGATAAGGTACGCTTTGAAACCGAAGAGACTTCTTCGCCTGAAGACATGACTCTGCCTCTCTCAACAGACCGAGGGACTCTGCCTTCCCTAGGGCCAATTACATCACAGTTTTCATTAGGCAATTAAAATCGAGGTTTTCAAAACAAATTTGCAGCTACAAGTTCAAATTCAAACGAAATGGAAAATGCGAATTACTTGGGAGACGACGAGGCCGAGGCAAGCGGAGAAGGAGCACGAGAACGCGAGCAACGTCGATGGCGGAATACCGAGAAACGCCGACAGCGCTCGGATCTACACAGAGAATGCGATCCGGAAGCACACAATACCAGATTCAGAGGACGACGGCGTCGGCTTTGCACGTGACGGCGGCCGGAGCGACGCGAGCTTGTTAGCGCCGCGGATCTTAGAGTCGCAGGTCAGATACAGGTAGGCCGAGTCGGTGCGGCCAAAGAAGGCCGCCGGCAACGACTTGCCGGTGTCGTAGGGCTTGGGGGAGAGGCCCGGCAAGGTCCAAAATCGGTTCAAAATGATATCTGAGAGCTTTTGTTTGAGACAGATATAGAAGCCGATGCAATTGGTTGTCAGGTGAAATGGCAAAATCGTCGGAGATTTTATGCAGGTGGCGGTAGAGGCGCAGAGCAAGTCCACCCGTTTGGTCACCGAATCACTTATTATTCACTGCTTTTATATTTACTTCCATCCTCTGGGTCATGCACACAGTTTTCAAACTCATTTGGGTCACTCTGGGTCAATTTTGTGACCTGCTTTGGAAACTGTGTCCATGCCACAGAGTGTAGAAATAAACACTAAAAAGCAGTGAATAGTATACTGACCTGGTGACCCAACCGTCTGAGGTCTACTGCCGGACAGGTGTTTCGATCTGTAATTAGTCGAGGAAGCTCCTTGGGTGGGTGTTGTGTGCTCGAGGGTATCTGACAGCTTTGGTTTTGTGTTTCTGGCAACTTCTCCATTCAAGTCAAGCGGTGGGGTCGTGTGTTGATCAAAACCGGCAGCATTGGATTCTGAATCAACGATGGTGTAGATGTTTTGCGCACTTCACCGGCGTGATTCTTGATCGAGTCTTAACGGCGTGAGCTGTGGCAGCGTGTAGCGCGGCATTTTGGCATTTGGAATCATAACTGCTAAGGTCATGGTGGCATGGGGTGCGGCAGCACGGGTCGAGCGGAGTTAATCATTCAAGATATTCATTAATCAATTACTAAAAATGCAAGAACTTCATATTCATAATGGAAGGTAATTAATCATTTTTACACTAACAAATTAATTAGAAAAGATAAAAGTCAAATTGGATTCACAAACATAAAATAATAATAATAATAATAATAATAATGTTCAAGTAAAACCCTAATTTGTGTTTGACCCAAACTCTAGGTTACTTGACCTAGTGGTAATAAGGTTTAATTAGAAAAATCTAGAGATTATATTTCTTTGTATGATTTAGACTCTATGTATTGTAAACCTCTATATAAAGAGACCGTTATTATCAATGAGAATACACAGCAAATTCCTCTCAATTTCAGTTTCTCTATAACACGTTATCAACATGAAGCTCTAATCCTGAAACCCTAAATTCGAAGCCTTCAAATTCTAGATACCACTGCCGCCCACCTTGTAGATCCAAATTCCAGGAAGCCAGAACCGGCGATGCCACCTTCAGAACCGGTCAGAAAATACTCGAACCGGCCCCCAGAAATACGGAAATCCTCTCTGCCCGGTTCGAAGACGTCCTCACCACCTCCTGCAGCCATACTCCACCACCTGCATCATCTCCATCCCAGACACCTGGAATCGGAAATTTAACCACCAAAACCAGCCAAAAAGTCCCTGAACCGCTCACCAGAAGTCCACCTGCCCTAAATCGCTACCTCACCTTCAGCCTGTAGATTCTCTCTTTGTCCTGTCCCCGTAAGCCCAACCCAGAAGCCTAGCGAAGCCCAAAAGCACAACGCAGCCCATAAGCCCAGCAACGCGGCCCACTGACGTTAGCCTGCCACGTCAGCATCCACGCAGGCATCCAGTTAGCTCACAGTCAGCCTGCCACGTCAGCACATGACTGCCACGTCAGCAACCGGTGCCACATCAGCAGGTCGGTCAACTCCGATCAACACCACCGGTCAACCTTTTTCCGACGACATTTTTCCTGCCAACTTTTCCGGCAATTTTTCAAGGTAAACTTTTCTAAAAATTCCCATTTTTTTGAAGTTTTTATTACTTTCCTCTTCTTTTTCTCGGAGACTTCTAACATCCCTTCTTCTACCCCCCTTTCTTCTTCATAGGGGAGATCAATAGCCGAACTGTGGGGGTTCATACTCACTCCAAACTTGGAGCTTGTAAAGTCCTCCAAACTTAAAGTTTGTTGAGAAGAAAAACGATCGACCACATACATCATTGTTTCGATCTAATCCAAAACTCCTCTTGGGATCGGGTTTTTCTTGGAAGCGACTACGCTCAGAAAATCCCTAATTTCTTGGAAACGACTACGCTCAGAAATTTTATAGTTTTTCGTGGTAGCCTTCTTCGCTCCAAACTAACCCTATTTTCTTGTTGTTTTTCAGGATGAGTAACCTGAACAAGTTGAGCTTCACTCCACTAGAGACAACAGGTGCAGGATACCACAAGTGGGTCCGTGATGTGCGCTAGCATCTTAAGGCTGATGGGATCCTAAGTATGATCCAAGAGCCAAGTCAGGATGTGCTTACTCCTCAACAAGCTACTGCTTTTGAAGCAAATAGAGCTAAGAGAGAGGCAAATGAAGCTAAAGCCATCATTCTCATGACAAGGCACATGAATGACGCTCTCCATAATGAATAACTCAATAAGGAAGTCCCAAGAAAACTATGGGTAGAACTCCAGCAGCGTTTTGGTAACGTCCGTGATTCCCTGCTTCCAGACTTAGAAATGAGATGGCATAGCCTCCACTTCTGTGATTTCAAGTCTATACTTGACTACAATTTAGAAGCACTTCGTATCAAGTCTATGATGGAATTCTGTGGACAGAGAATCACTGATACTATGTTGATCGAGAAGATTCTCTCCACCTTCCCTATCTCTGCATTGATGATAGCCAAAAACCATCGGATTGATGTCAATGCTAGACGCATCACAAGATTTCATGAGCTAATTGGTGCCATGAATGTAGCTGAAAAGCACGATAACATACTTGTGAAGAACTATAATTCTAGACCCGTGGGAACCAAGTCAATTCCAGAGTCTAATTATAGTCACGCCTCCAAGGGAGGACGCAAGGAGCGAAACCCTAAGAATAGGGATAACTCTGGACGTTCTAGTCCATATTCTTGCCCCAAAGAGGAAGGAAACCGCCAAGATAGGCGTACACAAAACCGTGGAGGGAAACGTGTGAAGAGAGAGAGAGGCCAAGCCTCCGGTTATGGTGGTGAAGCCACCAAAGGCAATAACCGTCCTCAAAGCGCTCCTAGAGCGCCTCGATCAAGGGAACCTGACCATAATGATGCTTGCCTCAAGTGTGAACTACCAGGACATTGGGCAAGGGCATGTAAAATATCTCAGAATGTTGCAAACGCATACAAGATGTATCGTGAAGCAAGGGAGGCAAATTACATGGAACAAGAAGATCAAGATGGCGATCTCGATCTAAGGATGGAAGACTTCAAGGATCAAGACCCAGAAACTGGCGATTTTGATTAAGTTTTTTTATTTTCCGAGAGATGTAGGCAATTGCCATATTATTTTTTAGTAGATGTCAATGGTTTAATCTTTCTTCAAAGTAGGCATACTCAATGTAAGTGTGATGTCTAGGAAGGTTTTAAGATAAGTGGTACTTAAGCGAGGTTTGCTCCACCAACATTTCTCTACTCACCTGGTCATATTTACATTAGAATTACAAAAAGGAGTTAGATGACCGCCATTGTTTTGCATTAGCTAGTCTATTGGATTAGATTTCCTTTGGTTAAAGAAACAATGATGTAATTCTGTTTGGCTTATTAATAAAAGTTGAGTTCTTTTCTTTATGACTCCTTTTTAATTACGAGCTTTTCTTTTAGGAATTGATGAACTTCAATGTCTTGCGGATAGTGCGACTACGCACACCATTCTACGACGTAGGCAATTATTCTTAGAGATGTTGCCTACGTATTCCTTTGTGACTATGATGGCTGGGACATCAGGTTTAGTTCAAGGACATGGAATGACCCAATTACTATTGCCAAATGGCACCTTGATTAAAGTCACTGAAGCTCTCTACGCACCTAAGGCAAATCGAACCTTAATGAGTTTTAAAGATATAAGAGCCAACAGATTCCATGCAGAAACACATAATGAGAACGGAAAAGAGTTCATTTGCATTACCTCTAATGATTGCGGACGAAAGTGCATCTTAGAGAAGCTTATGTGTTAATCTAGTGGACTTTATGTCACTACAATTTGACCAATTGAATCCAATAATGTCATAAGAGAATATCTCTTGGATTTTGACACATATTGGCTTTGGCATGACCGACTAGGGCACCCTGGTTGTGATATGATGCTCAGTATACTAAAGATTTCACACAGACATCAATTCTTTAGAGTGAGAAGAAGCAAGAATCGAAAATTGATTCCTGGACTTAGTAAGACTGCAACAATTGCAGCATCTGGCACTGCAGCCGTCTTGGGGTGCCATAAGGCCGCACAAGTCCCATGTAATGACGCCATCAATGGCGCCAACCATGAGCATGACGTCATGGTTGTTCCTCCCAATGGCCTTGACGCCATAAATAACAATTCCCATGGTTCCACCGCCATGATGAGAGATGTAGTCACACATTTTGCTTCTAATAGCGCTACAGACGCTCAAGCCTTACCAAAATCCTCATTGGTTGCTTCTAAGGCCCCTCACTCATTTTGCAAAGCCTGTTCCTTCAGGAAATTAGGACCGAGACCGTCATACGCAAAGGATCCCAAAATACTCATTCCATTCTTACAGAGAATCCAAGGGGATATCTGTGGACCAATTCAACCATCATGCGGACCTTTTAAATACTTTATGGTATTGGTTGATGCGTCGACACGCTGGTCATATGTTGCGCTGTTGTCCACTCGAAATGCTGCTTATGCTAAACTCCTCGCCCAGATTATCCGTCTACGGGCTCACTACATTGATCATCCTATTAAGTCAATTCGACTTGATAATGTTGGGGAGTTTACATCAAAAATGTTCGATGACTATCGCATGTCACTGGGATTGATGTAGAGCATCAAGTTCCCTATGTTCATACCCAAAATATATGGTCTCGCAGAAGCTGCTATCAAACGACTACAGATGATAGCGCGGACATTGGTTATGCGCACCAATCTCCCTATTTCTGCTTGGGGATATGCAATATTGCATGCAGCGACGTTAATTCGTCTATGACCTATTGCAACCCAATCTTACTTTGTGTTACAGTTAGGGACTGGGTACGAGCCTGATATCTAGCACTTACACATTTTTGGGTGTGTCATTTATGTGCCTATTATGCCTCCACAACGTACTAAGATGGGTCCACAACGACGAATGGGCATTTACGTTGGATATGAATCTCCAACTATCGTCTTCTATCTTAAACCCTTGACAGGT
The DNA here is from genome assembly GCF_002994745.2 of Rosa chinensis. Classification (NCBI taxonomy): domain Eukaryota; kingdom Viridiplantae; phylum Streptophyta; class Magnoliopsida; order Rosales; family Rosaceae; genus Rosa; species Rosa chinensis. Next base: position 58,922,597 of record NC_037092.1, read on the forward strand.
GATCTCTTTACTGCTAGATTTGCGGATTGTCACTTTGATGAGACAGTCTTCCCATCGTTAGGGGAGATAAGAACACATATGTTCAACAGGAACAACAGGAATTGTCGTGGTCTGTCCCCACTATGTCTCACCTCGATCCCCGTACCACACAATCTGAACTTGAAATGCGAAGAATAATCGAGCTCCAGCACATAGCAAACACTATGCCTGATGCGTTTTCTGATGTTGCCAAAGTGACTAGATCACACATACCTACTGCAAACGTGCCTGCAAGGATTGATGTCCCAAATAATGGACATAACGCCCGTGTGACACCAGGAGATGGCGCCATTGCCCAGAATGGCAATGATGTGGCCTTTATGGCCGCAGGTCCCGCAAGGAAGCGCGGTAGACTGATTGGTTCGAAGGATACTCGCCCTAGAAAGAAAGCGAATGAGGCACAAACAAATCTTTTGATCATCGATACTCAAAATCCATCCCATGAGAATGTTCCGGATTATGGTTATGTCCAAGAGACATCATTGGGGGATGCCTCAATGTCAGAACCTATCCCTGAGAATGTAGAGATCTCTGTTAATTACACTAGTGTGCATGGGACGTGGGAAAGAAACTCCATCATCATTGATGATGTATTCGCATATTCAGTGGCGCATGAGATTATTGAGATCGATGACATCGAACCACGCTCCGTTGATGAATGCCAACGTAGAGCTGACTGGCCAAAATGGAAAGATGCGATCTAGGCAGAACTTGATTCTCTAGCGAAAAAAAGGTATTTGGCAATGTTATACCACTACCGCCCAACACCAAACCAGTTGGTCAAAAATGGGTATTCGTTAGAAAGCGTAATGAGAAAAATGAGATTGTAAGGTACAAAGCTCGCCTTATGCCGCAAGGCTTCTCACAACACCCTGAAATCAACTATGAGGAGACCTATTCTCCTGTAATGGACGTTATTACATTCTGCTACCTTGTCAGTTTGGTAATTTCTAAAAAATTGAACATGCAGATTATGGATGTGGTTACAGCGTATCTATATAGGGATCTAGATACGGAAATATACATAAAGGTCCTAAATGGACTTCAGTTACCCAAATCAAATGACTCTAAATAACCACGGAGCATGTTTGCGATTAGATTGAAATGCTCACTATATGGATTGAAACAATCTTGACGGATGTGGTATAACCGTCTAAGTGACTAGTTGATTGGAAATGGATGTGTCAATAATGAACTATGCCCATGTGTGTTCATAAAAAGACAAGTTCTAGATTTGCAATAGTAGCGGTTTACGTCGATGACATGAACATAATTGGCACCCTTAAAGAGTTAAGGGAAACCGCTGAACACTTGAAATCCGAGTTTGAGATGAAAGATCTTGGGAAAACTTTGTTTTGCCTCGGTTTAGAACTTGAGCACCGTAGAGATTGTATCTTGATTCATCAATCAACTTATACCCAAAAGATGCTTAGGTGTTTCAACACTGACAAGATTAAGCCTTCAAGCACCCCAATGATAGTCAGTAGTCTTGATCCAAAGAATGATTCATTTCATCCAAAAGATGATGACGAAGAAGTGCTAGAGGCAGAAGTGCCCTACCTAAGTGCAATAGGCACATTATTGTATTTAGCACAATGCACAAGACCGGACATTTCATTCGCTGTGAACTTGCTAGCTAGATATAGCTTTGCGCCAACACGACGTCATTGGACTGGTGTTAAAGATATCTTTTGATACCTAAGTGGTATGATTAATATGGGCTTGTTCTATCCCTACAGAGAGACGATGGATTCGGACCCATCGAGTACTAGGGGTGCCACACATGGTGGACTACGTTCCCTCTCCCCATCCCAAAACGATATAAGTGTTTTGGAAGGTTTTGCTGATGCTGGGTACCTCTCTGACCCACACAAAGGTCGCTTTCAAACTAGTTATGTTTTCACCATGGGAAAGAACGATATTTTGGAGGTCTACAAAGTAGACCTTAGTCGCTACCTCTTCAAATCATGCAGAGATTATTGCTCTTCACGAAGTAGTTCGTGAATGTATATGGCTTCGATCCATAGTTACGCATGTTCAAAGCAATTGTGGTATGAAGTCTACCACAGATGAGCCAACAAGCATTTATGAGGATAATGCTGCTTGCATTGAACAAATGAAGCAAGGCTACATCACAGGCAACAACACCAAGCACATATCGCCTAAATTATTCTACAATCAGTAACAACAGAATCTCCTCAAGATCAAAGTGAACCAGGTTCGATCTGAGGACAATGTGGCAGACTTGTTTACTAAGTCATTGCCCAAATCCACGTTCGAGAAACATGTGGCAAGAATTGGCTTGCGGAAATTATCTGAACTCCCATGCTTGCTTAAAAGGTACATGCAATGCAAATATGCAATACAGCTCAATGCTTTAATTACATGAAAGGTTGGCAAGGGAGTGCAACACCTTTCTCTGCAACCTGAGCGGGTACATTCTCAGTTCCAGGACCTAAATTCCTGCCACCACCAGCATTTAACAAGTACACAAAAAGAAACTTAGCTTGTTTGCATCAACTGAAATTAATGGCACAATAAATTATAACTGTTAAAACAATTGCACAGCATGTTAATAAACATTCCCTTTATTGATGAGGGAAGGGATGATTTCCCTCAATGATAGACATACATAACTTATTAATCAACAAACATAATCAAAGTTATATAACTGAACCTAAATTTTGACAAGGGTAACTAAGAAAACTACAGAATATTGAGCTTCAAACAAGTTCTATAACTTCTATTTGAACTTCACTTACCATATGGGCTTCATTGGTCTCTAACTAGTATCTCTGTTTTCTCATTGTAATCATATTCCTTCCCTTTCTCATCTCTCCTAAATCTGCATTAAATCTCTTCTCATTGAGCTTTTTTTTTCCCTATTGGAGTAGAAGAAAACAAAGTTCAGAACTTCCGCCAATTACCATCAGATCATATTTTTGCACACTTACTAAAAGGGAAAAAATAAGATCGATCCATAGCCAATTGCCAATGGACATAGCATCAATCCCTGCAATTTTCTGCATCTACCTTGTAGCCTCCCTCTGCTTCGTGTTAACCTAGATCTAAAGATTTTATTTTTCTTTTACCTTTATTTCTACAAAGATTTCTATAGTTTATAATTTGAGCCATCTTCAATAAACTATCAATAACCAAACTAAACAACACCAATATATGCTCACCGAGATTTCTCAAACTTAATTTTAACAAACAAAACCACATCACATAACAAACGCCAAACTTTGAATTTGAAGAATTCACACCAGAAAAGGTTACCTTCGGATTTTGATTCGGGGTCGATTGGTTCAACCGTGCGAGCAGCAGCCAGTTCATGTCATAAACTAAACACCAACTCTAGTTCATGCCAATGATTCTGAACGAGAGGGGGAGAGAGAAAGTGTTGAGAGGAAGACTACATCTGTGAAGAGATGAGAAGACAGACGTCTGCTTGAATAGAGGGTTTACCATGATTGTGTGTAAATTCTTTAAGGAAGAGAGGGCAATCGCTGTTTTATGAAAGTATGATTAATCTACAGTACATCGCGCTACAGTAAGCGCTGCTGTTTCTGCTTCCAAAAGCAAGGTAACTCTAACTTCTGCTTTTCCAGCTTAAAAGCCTTGGCTTTTGGAAGAAGCTAGCGTGAACCAGGTTTACCAAACACTACTCTTGCTATTGCTTATAAGTGGGGGAGGTAAAAAGCCCACCCTTCCCCCCCCCCCCCAAAAAAAAAAAAAACTGCAGTTATAATCCTAGTGATCGTCTGATGAGTGCTATTGGTGATATATTCCTAGTAACCGTCAGATGAGTGTTAATGGTGACATGATCCTAGTGGCGGTCTGATGAGTACTACTAGTGACATGATCGTAGTGGTCGTACGATGAGTACTATTGGTGACATAATCCTAATAGTTGTTGGATTAGTGCTACGAGTGAGGTAACTTAGCTAGTAATCACTTAGTGAGAGCTACACGTGAAATGCTAGAGATTTATTTTGCATTACTTATTGTGGGTTAAAACAAATTACTTAAATTAATAGTATTTTTTTTGTATTGAAATTTACTGATTGAGATTTAAGGGTAGTGACCCTTATGTATTTTTGGTTGGAGTTGGTTGTTATTTTGGGACCAGATAGGCTCAAGGACTTGGAGTTTGGATTTGGATAACAAGTGTGTTGAACTTATTTTACAAGTTTGGGTTGTCTATTTTAGGGGAAGTTCTGCTAAATTTTCAGTAGAATTTCTCTTAAGATAGGCCCTGTAGGGCCAATTCAAATTTTAGGGTGAAATTTAGGGTGGATCCTGTCAATGAATATTTCAATAAAAAGATATTAATAACTCGAATTTCCCACAATGAAACGATAATTATTTATACTGCCGTATCAATAAATATAATAACACAAAAACATAACAAAGAAAAGGATCATAATAAGGTCGTAATATCTAATTTTATACACGCCAAAATGCGAGCGACCATTAGAAAATTCATATGCGACAATGACATTAAAAAAATGAATAATCTTATAACTGATTGGGCACCTAGTTAACCATGAGAACATGCAAATCCATACACCCAGGAATGATCCCACAACATGCAAACTCATATTAAAAAAAAAAATAATAATAATTAAAAAAGCAGTTGTAAACCCACCCCAAAATCGACCGATGGACATGCAAAGAAAAAAAAAGGGTAAATCAGACAAAATCGAGTACAAAACAAATACAACAAATCCAATAACACCATGCACCAAACACCACGTATGAATAGCAGAGCATATTGAAGCAACCCCAATCAATCACCAAAGGCAATCAGTGCATCCAAGATAGATCGAGTTACATGCACACTGATCACCCATGAAAACAAATACCTCACATAAGACAAAAAAAAAAAAACACCAAGCGAAATGTCCTGAAACTCACACAATTGGAAACAAACCACAAAAAAAAAAAAAAACTAAAACAACCTAAACACTGTACCTATAAACATGCAGAGAGTCAAAAACTAATTGAGATCCAAAGAACCAAGGTCGATCGAACAACATGCAAACACAATGAGGAATGCAGCTAGACACTAACCAAGCTTTTTTTATTAGGGATCGTCAACGGGTCTGACCTTACAATAGTTTTACATAATGATGGACCGAGTCGGGCTAGACTTTATTATAAATTTTAAGATCCAAACCTGTCCATATAAACAGGGCCTTGCAAGCTTTTTCAGGCTGGGTCAGGTAGCCTTTGTTTATCTGAGCCGGTCCGGGCCTATATTTTACTAGTTTCAAATAATAAATAATTTAATCTACATTGAACTTTTTACCTAAATAAGTTACTCAGGACTCTTGAAGTATTTAATTTTGGAGAAGAACATGTGCATGCATATACATATATGTGTGTGTGTGTGTGCGGGCGCGCATGTTGTCTAATATATTAGACAATACATGCATATATAATTAACTATACATAGTATAGTATTTAATTTACTGGCTTATGGGCCGGGCTTAGTGGGCTTTTATAGGCCTTTGGCCGGCCGGACTTCAAACTCCTAAACCAAACCCGACCCTCTACTCACCAGAGCGGGCCTTTTGCGGGCTTTTACATGGGTCGGGCCAAACTTTTACCCGTCGGGCTTGCGGGCTTCCATCGACCCATTTGATCCACGGGCCAAATGATAAGGCCTTCTTTTCATGATAGCTAGGAACAATAGTTTGTCTAAAGGGATGGTCAATAAACACACACTCTCGATTAGTGTAGCGATATTGCTCTTTTATAATGTTAGCTGAGTTCTACATTCAAATTCAACCTCTTTCCTGAATAGAAATTAAAAATCATTGAAATAGTTTGGGAGAAATTAATATCAATAATATGTCTTAAATTTTTTTATCACCATGCCCAAATGCATTTGGAATCTTTTTTATTTATTTTGGTGGAGATCCCTTAGTTATTTGAAACTTCGAACAATATGGCGGGGAGTACTATTATAGGGCAGATGTGTTCCCGCCAATATTTCACACTCTCTCTCTTCCTTGCGATTGGAAAATAACAAAATGCCATGCCCATAAAGAGATTTTGACCACGGCGACCTTCACCGAGTTAACTCAGAGTCAACTCTCTCTCACATTTTCGGTTTTTTGTTTTTTCCAATTTTTATATAATTACGTCTTTGTAATGGAGGACCGGATTCGGTGCAGACTCTTTCTTGTACTACTCTATTGTACAATCCGTTGGATCAGCTGACAATTGCAAATATCAGATGAAGACAAAATGACAAATTGGCTCCCCTTGTTTTGGTAAGGTTTTTTTTTCTCTTTTTTGTTCCTTAATTTTTTTTGGTGCTTGATATTTGATTGCTTAATTAAGGTAATGAAGTTCCTCATTTGGATGCAATCCTTTTTCTTTTTTTTTGAAAATGAAAGTTCATTGAATAAGCAAAAGAAAGAAATGATTATGTGGGACTAAGTAAGGTTTCCAAAATATTCTTTAAATGTAAAAAAAAAAATGTTAGGAAAATATCCTTTATATGTTAAATTGTTAATTTCTTTTCATAATTTCAATATTTGATACTTTATTAGTCTAAGAGCTAAAAGGAATTGACAGAACTAAAAATCAATACTAACAGAAATTTTACTATTTACCCGAATAAAATTTTAATGAGTTAAATTATTGTGATATGTTTTTTTTATTATTATTATTTTTTATTTTATTTTATTTTTTTATATAAGTTAATTGCCTTAAAAAAAAATCCTAGTAAAGCTCTAATTCTCTCTCATATACGTAGTCCCTAGGCAAAGTGGTTTCTCGGTCTCGATTCCAACAACTAGTAGGTCTCCCACAACTTCTATGCTTGTATTGCATTTCATGGCATACAATGGTTACTTGGGCTTGGTTTATCAACATTTTCTTGTGGTGTTCAAGTGAACTCTCTGATTAATTACATGTTGCATCATAATTTACTGTGCTATCGATCAACTTTCTCTCAAGTGGTGGCGGTTCTTTCAAATAGGCAGAGTCTCGAGTTAATTATGATTTTTATGAATATACAGAAGGTAGGGTTTTAGCACCGACAATCTAACTTGGTTTCGCGTAACTCCATTGAGTTGAGTGGGTCCCACTATTAATTGGTAGTGACCCATTCTATAAAAACATGGGGGGTTGTTTTGGCGGTCGTGTTTGTTCTCGCTCGCATAGATGGCAAGTGGAGTTCACATTTGAACAATGTTTATGGTATTGTCTCTAAAATGTAATATTTTTTTTTTCACCCGTTAGCGAAACTGACGTTTCCCGCTAAAATAAAAAACTATGTTACCTCATATAGAATTAATTCAAACAAAAAGAAAGTACGAAAGGAGTAAATCATAACGTATCATTTCTCCCACCTATTAACGAAACTGACATGTCCCGCGAAAACAAAAAGCTATGTCTCTTTATATAGAATTAATTATTTAAAAAAGAAAAGAAAAAAAAAGGAGTATGGAAGGGTGCTCCCACAGCATCATGAATGCGAAGCAGAGAATTATGGAATTATAAATTTAGTATAAAAGAAAAAAATCACCACTTCGTGTCCGAGGTGGTGGTACTAGTGACTCTGAGTTAACGAGTCGTGAATACAATTTAACTCGCCCACTCTCCTCTCGTTTTTGTCCCCATTAGGGCTTCTCTCTTTATTTCTCTCTACTTCCCCTATCTCTCTCGCTAACGCCCTCACACCTCTGCAATGGCGGTTTCTAAACCCTAACGAGGTACATCGCACTCCCACCTTCACATCTATTCCATTCACTCTCTTTCGAATCTCATTGTTATTTCATTCGATTTGAGCTCAATCAAATCGGATTCGTTCCTCAATTGCTTCTGCTATTGGTTTATAGGATCTTCACGATTTTAGAGCCTTTTACATGATGCGTTTATCCCAATCTCGTTGATTAGGTTTAGCAGAGGGGTATTAGGGGTTTGTTGGAAGTCGGGCTCGGGGATCCGGTTGGCGAAATGGATCCTCCGGTGGCGAAAAAGAGGGGCCGGCCGAGGAAGCGGCGGGCTGATGATCGGAAAGCGGGCCCCGAGGCGAAGAAGCAGGCATTGGAGACGAGATCGATTGCGTTGTTGGGACGGTACGTGTTGAAAGAGTTTGAGAGTAGGATTTATCTGGGGAAGGTTGCGTTTTATGATGCTGGATTGTATAGAGTGCACTATGAAGATGGGGATTTCGAGGACTTGGAGAGTGGTGAGATTCGGGGCATTCTTGTGGGTGAGAGTGATTTTGATGGGAGTTTGAGTGCTAAGAGGAAGAAATTGGATAAGCTGGTGGCGAAAGTGAGTGACGAAAAGAAGGTTAAGGTGGATGAGAATGTGGAAAAGGAGGTGGTGGTGGATAGGGTTGAATCCTCGGAATTGAGTGAGTGGAGCGGTAGAGTAACTATTGACAATGATGAGATTCGAGAGGATGGTGATGCTGATTTGTCTAGTGATTCGAGTGAGTGTGCAGAGGATATGGATGCCGGGGTTGATGTTGAGACCCCGGCTGTGCTGCCGCCGGAGTTGCCACCGTCTTCTGGAACCATAGGCGTGCCGGAGCAGTGTGTTTCGCATCTTTTCTCGGTGTATGGTTTCATGCGGTCGTTTAGCATCTGCCTGTTCTTGAACCCATTTACTTTGGATGATTTTGTGGGTTCGCTTAATTGTCGTGCTCCAAACACATTGTTTGATGCAATTCATGTTGCTTTGTTGCGTGCCTTGAGACGTCATCTTGAAACAATCTCATCCGAAGGCTCAGAGGTAGCACAAAAATGTTTGAGGTACTTAAACAGACAACTCTCTATGCCTTTTTTTTATTGGATCTTTTACAATATCAGTGTGTTGAAGTGCAAGCCGTGTTGTGTGTTGTATAATGTTTTACAACATATTTTTTTAAAGTGAAGCACTATATCGCCTTCTTTACCTTGACATCTCATCTACACTTATATCACTAAAGTTTCAGTACCTTGCCTTTTTTTACTATTTATCTGCAGGTGCATAGATTGGAGCTTGCTCGATACAGTGACTTGGCCTGTTTACTTGGTCCAGTATTTAACAATTATGGGATATGTAAAAGGACAAGAGTGGAAAGGTTTCTATGACGAGGTTTTGGACAGAGAGTATTATTTATTATCAGTTGATAGGAAGTTAAGCATTTTGCAAATCATTTGTGATGATGTCTTAGACAGTATAGATATAAGAGCTGAATTAGACATGCGTGAAGAATCAGAAGTTGGAATAGATTATGATGCCGAAGCAACCAGTGCTCTTGTAAATGGGCCAAGAAGGGTCCATCCGAGATATTCCAAAACTTCTGCATGCAAGGACAGAGAAGCAATGGAAATTGCTACTGAATCCCATGATATAAAATTATCTGGTAACTTAAATTCACTAGGTTCCAAAGTTGCTAAAGGGGAGTTTGATGCTACTGATGTTGATTCAGATTGTAACTCTGATGAATGTCGGCTTTGTGGTATGGATGGGACATTGCTTTGCTGTGATGGATGCCCATCCGCCTACCATACGAGGTGTATAGGTGTGATGAAACTGTCGATACCAGAAGGATCCTGGTATTGTCCTGAGTGCACTATCAACAAAATTGGGCCAACTATCACAGTTGGAACATCAGTTAAAGGAGCACAATTGTTTGGGATAGATGCCTACGAGCACATCTTCATGGGTACTTGCAACCACTTACTTGTGTACGTTTCTTGACCTTTTCCCTTGCTCTTATTGTCTACTGATTCTTTTGATTGTCATTTAAACTATTAGTTGCAGGTAGATGATCTTTTGTTATGGTTCTTGCAGGCTTAAGGAAACTATTAACACACAACCATGTCTTAGATATTACAATCAGCATGACATTCCAAAAGTCCTGAAAGTTCTTTGTTCATCTGGGCAAAATACATCTTTTTATCTGGGCTTGTGCAAGGCAATTTTAGAATACTGGAATATCCCAGACAGCATCTTATCTCTTTCAGAGCTGGCTGAATCAATGACTAATTTGGCGAAGATAAAGGAAGATGCGAACTTTTGTGGCCAGTCACTTCCTTTGTCTGGCAAGGATTGTGATAAAGTTATGGATATGGTTGAGGCTGGGAACTGTGAAACTTATGTAAATGAAGACCATTTAGGTAAATCAGTTTCATCTTACAATTGCCATGGTGATAGTACACCACAGGAGTACTCACATAGGAATATGGAGATTGATGAAAGGAATAAAATGGAATCTGCTGTTTCGACTGGTTCTGTCACCCAGCAAGCTGATCCATCTTACTTGGTCCACAGAAGCTCAGTTGACAGGCCAACTGCAATTGACCGAAGCACATGCACACCAGGGAACGTCAACAGTGGTAACAAAGTGCATGCAAATGGTATGCGTCTTTCAGTGACTTCACAAAATGAAGAAGGCAATCATATAGGAAAGGTTTACTCCACTTCAGTTGATGATTGCAAATACAAGGGTTCTTTCTTTAAACCCCATGCATACATAAATTACTATGTGCATGGGGATTTTGCTGCATCTGCTGCTGCCAAACTGGCTGTACTTTCATCAGAAGAAGCTCGGGGTTCAGATGTCCAGGCTTCAGGCAATCCCCGGAAAGTTGCATCATCAAACAATTTATGGCAAGCAAAAGCCTTCTCACTAACAGCCTCACGTTTCTTCTGGCCAAGTTTTGAAAAGAAGCTTGTGGAGGTTCCAAGAGAGAGGTGTGGTTGGTGTCTTTCTTGTAAGGCTCCAGTTGCAAGCAAGAGAGGATGCATGCTAAATCATGCTTGTTTGAGTGCCACTAAAGGTGCTATGAAGATCCTTGCCAGCCTTCGTCCTATAAAGAGTGTGGAGGGGAATCTTGTAAGCATCGCAACATACATCTTATACATGGAGGAGAGTTTGCATGGTCTAATAACTGGCCCCTTTCTCAATGAAAATTTTAGGAAACAATTCCGCCAACAAGTTTATCAAGCATCAACCTGCAGTGCAATAAAAGTCCTATTGCTCAAAGTAAGTTTATACTAGTATATCGTGTAGATTTTAGTTGGGCTAGTATTTGTTGAGTGCTGGTTTTGTTGAATTATAACTGTTCACTCTATCAGGGTAGTTGTAATATTTATGAGATAGAATGTCTGTAAAGTTTATAGTTTACTCCAATTTGTCTTTGGTTCGGATCCTGCATTTTGTCATCGTTGAACATAAGCAAAATTAGCCTCCAAAATTAGGAGCTGTATACAAGTTTATAAGCTATTTAGAATATAAAAAAGGTCTTTATTTGTTAAATTTGTTATTGACATGACGGGAGTTGCAGTGGTTTCATTTTATTAGAGACATATAGCTGACTAATAATTGAGGGGTAGCAACTTCGCATGTGAACTGTAGAATCGGGTCTGTTGGTGCAAAATTAGAAATGCTAACTGTAGTCTGTAGTCTGTAGTTTTAGCAGTGTCAAACCAACTAGAAAAGGATACCCAAAAATAAACAAACAGTGGGAGCATATTTGAAACAGAGATGAAAGAGACTTTTAGGGAAATCGTCCTGAGAAAGATAATGCCAACAGATAAAAGCTGTGTACAAAGTCTCTTAATAGAGTATTCACACTGGAGTTATACCAGCCCTAGCATCCTAGCTCGTAATGACTTTTAGGCTAGCTAATGCTATTGTCCAAAATATTTAAAACAGAGCCCACTTAATCTTAGAAAGACTTGTTGATGCCCCTGTATCAAATTGACCAGGTTGGGAAACACTTGACTCCAGTGAGAAAGCCTCCACGACTTGAGCGTGTATTATTAGAATATTAGATTAGCTCTTTTAAACTCTTTAGCATCCTGTTCTTTCTTTAGCAGGTTTACCGACGAAGTTAGCCAAGAATCACACTTATGGCTTGCCTCCCATATAGCAGATCCACCCACTGCTACAAACATATATTTCACTAAAGTTTCTTTTGTATTCTGATGACTACTTGTATCCGATTTATGGCTTTTATTTCGTATCACAAAGAACAGAATTATCTGTAACATAAAGTTAAATGGACAAGTGACACTGAAATATGATGTGGTGACTCAAATTCAAGTGGCTGCCTAGATGGCAGGCATCTCTGTACTATTTCCTCCTAAATGCAGAATTGTCTCCCTCTATTTGATTGAATTCACGTAATCACCTATTTGTGAATGTTTTATTTTATTCTAAAATATATCTATGCTTCTTTTTTGCCCTCTTGTTTGCAGCTTGAGGAAAACATCCGAACAATTGCTCTTTCTGGGGAGTGGATTAAACTGGTAGATGATTTGCTGGTTGAATCTTCTGTGATTCAAGGTCCTACATGCACTGTTGGAACAACACAAAGACGTGCACCATACAGCAGGCGGAGCAGGAAACAGAGTGCAATTCAAGAAGTTATAGATGATGACTGCAATGACAAGAGTTTTGTATGGTGGCAAGGAGGGAAGCTGTCAAAAATCATATTCCAGAGAGCAATCTTGGCTCGCTCATTAGTTAAAAAAGCAGCTCGCCAAGGTAAATTTGCTTCTGGCATTCCCTCCTGCAAAACTAGCTGGGATTTCCCCCCCTTGTTATCTTTGTCTTAGACGATCTTTCCATTTCGTTGTTTTGATAGACAAATTATGTGGAAAGGGATGGGATATATGTTAATGGTTTTATCACTTTATGTGCCTCATCAGGTGGATCGAGGAAAATTTTTGGTGTATCTTACGCTGATGGTCCTGATATTCCTAAAAGAAGCAGACAATCTGTATGGAGGGCTGCAGTTGAACTGAGCAAGAACGGATCCCAGCTTGCAGTTCAGGTATAGTTTTCCAAACATCCAAGTTCTTTTGCTATTTCCTCTCACATTCTGTAGATTTGCCTCTTGTTTTGTGCGTATGAAATTACCTGGTGAAATATGTAGTTACCCTTACTTCATTTGGAATTTAACCAGGTTAGATACTTGGACTATCATTTGAGGTGGAGTGATCTTGTTCGTCCTGAGCAGAACCTCCTTGATGGGAAAGCTGCAGAGGCAGAAGCTTCTGCTTTTAGAAATGCAAGTATATGTGATAAAAAAATGTTAAAGAACAACATCGTCTATGGGGTTGCATTTGGTAGTCAAAAGCATCTGCCTAACCGTGTAATGAAAAATATCATTGAGACAGAGCAGAATCAGGATGGAACTAACAAGTTCTGGTTTCTTGAATCACGTATTCCTTTATATTTGATTAAGGAATATGAAGAAAGTGTAGGTAAAGTGTCTATTCCATCAGCTCAGGAGCCTAATCTATTGCACAAGTTAAAGAGAAGGCAGCGGAAAGCAACCTGCAGGGACATATTTTTTTATCTCGAGTGTAAAAGAGACAATCTGGACTTGTCTACCTGCTCTATGTGTCAACTGGATATTTTATTGCGGTAACTGTTTCCCACAATTCCTTTATTTATTTAGTTTTTTGTTATCTATACTGCTCTGTCTTAACTCATTTATTTTTTTTGTGTTACGAACTTCAGCAATGCAGTCAAGTGCAGTGCCTGTCAAGGTATATTAGCATGAACTTTTGTTTTTTGACCTACAGTAGTTATTAATAATTATTAAATAAAAGGTGGCATGTTTCTGTGAGTTCCTAATTACAGCTTTCAGGAAATCAGAATCTTCCGAGAAGTGCTAGTCATTTGATTATTAGCTTCCTGAATAAATAGAATGTTTTTTTGTCGATATTTAAATTTTCTGCCATAATTTTGCCAGGTTATTGCCATGAGGGCTGTACCATAAGTTCAACAGTTTCTACAAATGAGGAAGTTGAGTTCTTGATCACTTGCAAGCAGTGCTACCATGCGAAAGCTCTTACCCAGAAGCAAAAGTTTAAGGAGTTTCCAACTAGTCCTTTGCCCTTGCAAATGAAAGAATATCATACTCCACTGACAGTCACAACTGGTGGAAGGCCTAAAAATTATAACCAATCATTAACCTCCATCAGGGTTCAGGAGCCTCGTTCTGAGATTAAACAAGCTACTAGAGACTCGAGTTTGGCAACAAAAAAACGACGTCCCATTTGTTCTTGGGGTGTTATATGGAAGAAGAAGACTCCGGAAACTGGCACTGACTTCAGGATTAATAACATACTCCTCGGGGGTCGTTCGGATGTGCATGGGTTGAAACCTGTTTGCCACTTGTGCCATATGCCATATCTCTCCGATCTGACATATATACGCTGTGAATCTTGCAAAAGTAAGTTTGCTCCCATCAAAGTGTTGCCTCTCTCTCTCTCTCTCTCTCTCTCTCTCTCTCTCTCTCTCTCTCTCTCGTGTGTGTGTGTTTATTGGTGTTTAAGACGGAGTGTTTTGTGTTCATTCAGATTGGTACCATGCTGAAGCTGTCGAACTTGAGGAGTCAAAGATCTGTGAAGTGGCAGGCTTCAAGTGTTGCAAGTGTCGCAGGATAAAATCGCCTCTTTGTCCTTATACTGATCTTAAAGACAAGACCTTGCAAGAGAGCAAGAAGATTCGCAATAAGCGTTCAAAGCAAGAAAACCTTGGAGAGGACTCGGATTCTGCAACCAATTTTGATTCAGAGGTGTTTGAACCTGCTACTCCAGTGTTTCCCATGGAGGAAGTCTCCATTCAGGATGATGATCCTCTTCTTTTTGCTCTCTCAAGAGTGGAGCTAGTTCCAGAACACAATTCAGAAGTTAATGCTGAATGGGATACTGCTGGGCCAGGGCCACGAAAATTACCTGTGAGAAGGCATGTTAAGCGTGAAGAGGACTTGGATATATATTGTGACAGTAATAAATCTCATGCTGAAAAAACTATGCATGATGAAACAAATTACCTGTCGGAACCGATGGAGATTGCGGCATTCCCTCATGTGGAATGGGATACTTCCATGAACGGCATCAATGGTGAGATAATGGAACAGTATGAAGATCTGAACTACGATATGATGGAACCGCAAACTGTCTTTACTATCAATGAGTTGCTGGCACCTGATGACGGCGACCTTTTTGATGGAGTTGAAACATTTGCGGATTTACCAGAAAATCTGGAAAATCCATATACAACTTCACAGCATGTAGGCCCTGAGCAATATGATATGGCCACTTTCACAGACGAATCAAAGTCTGCAATTCCTGAAACATCTGCTGTTAATATGATGCAATGTCAGATATGTTTACTTGCAGAACCAGCTCCTGATCTTTCTTGCCAGAACTGTGGGCTATTAATTCATAACCGTTGTTCCCCTTGGATTGAGTCATCATCTCAGAATAATAGCTGGAAGTGTGGACAGTGCCGGGAGTGGAAGTAGCCATGTTGTTCAGGTTTTGCGCCTATAACAATTTTCAGAGGGAGTTGGGTTTCCTGGGTGAGAAGTTGGAAGGAAATCGCCGCAGAATCGATAATGGTTATTCTTTGTCTTGTCAGAGGTGACATCAGGTATGGAAATTTCAGTTAATGGTTTGGTTGTTGCCTCCTGCCAAGTACTCATTTCTTCATCAATTTTCAAAGTTTTGGGAAGCTGAATTGCGACTTCCCAATTATATAGTTTGTTACATGCGCACCTCACTAGTTTGGAGTTCTCTACTGCAATATTAATTTGGAGGAGGTTTGGAGTTCTCTACTGTAATTAAAGCGGGTAATTTTTGCCTAATCATCAAAAAATTGGGGTGCTATTGATTCACAGCCTTTGTATTTGGCAAAGTCCGAATGATAAGCAGGTTTTTTTTTGGTGCTTATCTGATTGAATTTATTGTGTATAGTTGAAATGTCTGTCACAGCTTCTTTCTTATGAGATCAGTCATTGATTGTTTTAAATACACCTAGGGCTTTCTTAATGCAGACAAGAACAGTAAATCTACCTTCATAACATTTGACCCCTTACAGATTGAACTTGACCTCAAGTTCAGCCTCTCATCAGAGCTGAAGTTCCCTCTCCATATTCAGCCTCTAGATCAAAATCTGGATACCTCAATTTGATCACATCTACATCTTTCCATGTAGATATTGCTACCATGGACACCTATAGTGAGTCATGAGTCTAATGTCATCTATTGTTGATTTATTTCTCCCATTATCTCTAAGCCTAATTGCGAAGTTGAGATGCGTTATGGAAAGAGTTTGGCGAGGAGGTGGGTGTGTGGGAATATGGAAGGATATGAATTGTCTTGGATTTGTAATCACGTGGCTGTCGGATATGCTAACCGGCTTCTCTACGAGAAATTATTAATGACACGTTTACTTAATTAAAATGGAAAATAATCATGAATCAGAGACAACTGAAATTAGAGAAGAAATGAATAGGTATTGATTTCGGAGGATTTGATTCCTAAACCCATTTCCCCCTTTCGTAATTAAATTCTTAAATATGCAGGAATTGATTCTTTATAAGGAGGTGAGATCTACACCCATCTGAACAAAGGAATCAGTATTGATTCAGAGGATTTGATTCCTAAACCCATATTCCCCCTTCGTAATTAAATTCTTGAGTATTCAGGAATCGACTCCCTACAAGGATGTTAGACGTACACTTATTCTGATTCCTTCATGTGTTAATAAACGTAGAAATGCTTTAACCTGGAATCATTCTGATTCCTTTATGTGTTATTATACACAGAAATATTTTTACCTAGTAATCATTTCCTCTTATTTCAAGTAAGTAAACGTGCTCTAAAATTATATTATGTTTATAAATTTAGATGCAGGGACGGACATGGGACTAGGCCTGGCAACGTGCGGGTATAGTGCGGGTACGGTGCGGGTTCTTAACGGGCCGACCCGGTAAGAACCCGTT
The DNA here is from genome assembly GCF_002994745.2 of Rosa chinensis. Classification (NCBI taxonomy): domain Eukaryota; kingdom Viridiplantae; phylum Streptophyta; class Magnoliopsida; order Rosales; family Rosaceae; genus Rosa; species Rosa chinensis. The sequence continues at coordinate 58,939,404 of NC_037092.1, forward strand.
AGCTTAACGGGTTTCGCGGGCCAAACCCGGCGGGTTTGCGGGTTTTCCGTTGGAACCCCTTACAACCCGTAAATAGATTATTATTATTATTTTTTTAACTTTTTATCAAAGCAACTAGATATAACTTTTTATCAAAGCAACCCGTTAAAACCCGTTACATCTTCTCCTCTTTCCTCCGTAGATATAAATTGGGACTCATCATTTGTACTCATCTGCAAAAAAAAAGAAACATATTGAGGTTAATCTTCTAATTGTACCAATTCAACTATAATTGCACAATGGTGAGAGTAGTTAAAGGCTTCAGCCTTGTTCGTATTCAACTTAGGACATAACTCTAAATGAACAATGCATGTGCAATTCTAGTCATACGTACAGATGACTACACACTAATCCATATAATTAAAAAATGGTACTGCAATACTCCCTGATCAAATACCAACCAGGTTTTGTCAAAGATTAAACAATGGTCTTCAAGTAAATTAAGCAGGGGAGGTGCTACATGAAGCTCAATAACTACAGAAGAGTTATTAAAGCTCAATTTCAGACCACACACAATAACCCATATCCAAAAACTGACCAAACTGCAAAACTGTAAAGGGTTTCAAACAAAAGGAATTGTGGGTATTGGAGACAGGAGAAAGCCATGAGAGAGAAGCAACAAAACAGTAAAGACATGAGAGAGAAGCAACAACCCAGATTACGGGTTTGCCTTCACTACCTGTAAGCAACAAAAACAAACTATATATTTCATTGTTTGCGATTGTTGGTGAACACTCCAGAGAGAAGCAACAACCAAACCCAATGATACAAATTCAATGATTTAATCCATCAAGGATTCAAGACCCATACTTTCAATAACAAAAGAGCACAGATTAATCAAAGCAATAAAGACAAACTGAGAACTGAAGAGAGAGATTAGAGATGGTACCTTCACTACCTTGTTTCCACCCAAATCCCAATAAGCACTTCAGAACCCAATCCTAGCTCAGATCTCTCTCGCTCTGAAATTGTGGATTTGGATGAAGAAGAGAGAGATGCAGTCATGGAGTCTACGAGAGAGGCAGAGAGCACGGCAAAGAGTCATGGATCGCTTTCTTTCAGAAGAGTAGAAAAGGTTTTAATTTTCAGAAATTACTTAACGGGTTCCAACGGGCCTAACTGGTCTAGCATGGCCCTGCCCGTTAATTTACGGGTTTTTAGTGTGCGGGCTTTTCTCAGCCCGAATTAATTATTGGACGGGTTCGTGCAGGTTTTTACCGTGCAGGTTTCGGGCAGGTTTGCGGGTTATAGGCTCAAATGCCAGGCCTACAAGGGACAATGATTGGATGTAGGAGCCCAACCCGAGTTTAGCTCTTTTTGCAGGTTGTTGCTATCGGAGAAAGGGTATGGAGGATTACACTTTTGGGAGGCCTACTTTTTTATAAAAGTTGTTTTTACTCTTTGATTGAATTATTACATTTTATTTTTTGTGAAGGATATATATGGTTAATGATTTGTATGTTTACCACCAAAATAGTAAATTAGAAACAGCACCTTCACATGGATTTAGGTGATATGGTGAGCTAGACCTAAAAGATTCACTCCAAATCACCGTTTATTGTACCTAATATAATCTCGGACTAATTGGTTTTTAGAATTAGTCTTTAACATCAACATAACACCATCGTCCCTTCATTTATCGTTTCTTGTTAAGTTCGTAGCCTCCTGGTAACTAATCAAACCCAAACCCAAAGGCTTATTGACTTCATTTATTTCAAACTTAAAGGTCCTGACTTCTTAATGGATTTTAGGCCCAAATCACTTACCCTCTAATTGTTGTGGGTGCAGTGTTCCTTAGGAGGGCAGTGCTGTGGTAGTTCGGCCTTCAAGGTGCCAGATAAAACTTGGTATCAGAGTAATGGTTCTGATGGACCTTAAATTTAAATTTTGAATTGTATGAAGTTTGATAGATTATCTTTAATCCTTGTTTTTGTCATCTACCATACTAAAAATATTTTAAAAAACATTACAGATATGAAAGAAAATGTCTAATTCCTCTCTGGACTCCTCCAGTACCAACAACACAGCCGACTCTTCGCTACGCTTGATGTTCCTTCGTCCTCTTCCACTAAGAGCCCAAATACCATGGCTGCAGAGATGTAGAATTTAATTGTGAAAATTGATAGGGATCTCAATAGTATAACCACGGTAATGAAGGGGACTGTATATCCAAAATAGGAGAGTAAGTCTACAAGAGTACACTCAAGAATTTTTGGAGGTGAGGGTACGAAATCCTGAGATACAAGAAAAGTTTGCAGGACCGCAACTATCGATTCATAAAGGGTTCGAGCACGGATGACAGAGGAGTACTCCTGACCATGGCATGAAGTTGTAGTCGAGGCAGAGATCATTGATGAGCTACAACTTTATGCCATCATCGAAAATACTCAGTGTTATCCTTTAAGTTTGAAATAAATAAGTCAATAAACCCATGGGTTTGGCTTTGGTCCGACAGTAACAGCTTGCAAAATCAACTAAAGTAAGGGTTAAGCTCTTACTTCCAATCATTTTTCCATGTCCGCTTTGCATCTAAGTTTAAAGGGTCCTTGACTCAAAGCACTAAAATTGGACAAATTTATCCCACTTACCCCAACAACATATTTTTATTCCCTGTTACCCAGTTTAACGTAGAAAGATAATTTTACCCTCAGTCAAATTAATAAACTACACATATGCCAAAGATCTCTCTCTCTCTCTCTCTCTCTCTCTCTCTCTCTCTCTCTCTCTCTCTCTCTCTCTCTCTCTCTCTCTCTCTCTCTCTCTCTCTCTCTCTCTCTCTCCACCTCCAGCTGGCGTCGATTCGCTCCCCGATCTCTAACTATGGAGCGGTTCGACCTCTTGCCTAGATTTCGCTGCAGTTAGCCTGTGAGCTCAACCGCGTCCAACTGTTGTCGCGTTGACAATAACGATGTCGATGGCCTCCTGGATGCCTTGCATTTGCAGGTCGACTCTTGCCCAGATTCCTTTACAGCTCGCCCAAGCTCAGCCCCGTCCAACTGCCGTCGCCCTGATAACGACGACCAGACGACGTCTTCGATGGCCTGTTGGACACCTCGCCGTCTCCTTGGCATCACCGATGGCCTCCTGGATGTCACCGGTGCTCGACCCAGGCTGTGGTAGAGGAGATTGGTGATTGGGTGCCCAGAGCTTTTCTCTGGGTCCCCAAATCAATTTCTAGCTTCTTTTTTTTTGGTAAAATGGTAGCAGAAGGTCAGAATGGAAGAAAAAAAAAAGTTCTATTTGGATAGAAGTGTGTTAAAGGTCTATTGGGGGACAATAGACTTCTATTGGAGGGCAATAGATGTTTTGAATTGATGTAATCTTCTCGTTTTTTTTTCCTTTAATTAAAGTTTTACTTGTCTAAATGTAGGGTGATTAGTTTCCATTTTAGCAACTGAAAGTTATATTGAGAGGCAATAGACCCCTATTGGGGGATAATAGACCTTTATTGCCCCTATATTGGGGGGCAATAGACTTCTATTGGGGGGGGGGGGGGGCAATAGATGTATATTAAGGGGGAAATATACTATTGAGGGGCAATAGACATCTATTAGGGGGCAATAGACATCTATTGCCTCATAATCTCTATTGCCCCTTTATTGGGGGGCAATTAAAGGGCAATAGAGCTTTTTAGAAAACTCCGGTCGGCAGCGGCCGATGATCGGAATTATGCGAAAGTTGGCTAGAATATTGCGACTGGTGACCGGAATCCGGCAATGGGTTCCGGCAAAGTCTCCTATGGTTTTTCTCTATGCAATTTTTTTCTCTCTCTCTAAGTAACAAAAGGGTGAGGGTAAAATGGTATTAAAAAAAAAAAAAAAAACCTTAATGGGGTATTAGAGAAGACTTCATTAGAGTGTTTTGAGTAAGAGAAAATTAAAAAAACTTAATGGGGTAAGTGGAAAAAAAATCCCTATAAATGGGGTAAATGGACAAAAACCCAAGTTTAAAAATAGAATATAATTTTGATAATAGATAGTAGAAAAACCGGTTTCTCCACATAATTTAAAATCCAAGGTAATTGATATCCTACCATATATTTTCACACAACTGCCTCCTAGTCATCACTTCTCAACTTTATAAGGCTAGAAACAATAGGAGAAATAAATCAACAATAAATGGTGAAGTGATTGCCCGGATACCTTTAGGCCCCCATATATCCACAAAAGGAAAAAGAAAAGAAGTGATTGCCCAAATATATATTTTTTTTGTTTGAAATAAAGGGTTGGTGCGGCCGCTCTCAAGCCTTGATTAATGAAACTGTCAAATACAGGGGGGGGGGGAGGTGACATTGAGTCTAAACCCTTGATTATATAATAAGCAACGAGAGAACGTCCTGAAATACTATCACAAGTCTCGACCAAATAATTGTATTCAACTAGGCACCAACTAGCAAAGAGCGCTTTACTGGTGACTCTATTTACTTTGACATAGCGGTGACGTAATGGAAAGATAACTTCATATGTAACCCGATTACAACGTAGCATAATTACCATACAAATAACTTTCCTACTTTGTTGCTGCTGGAGGATAAATCCTACGACACTTAGCTTCACCCTACCTCTAGGCGGTACCGACCATTTGACAAAGCAAGGAACTCACTGCCTACCTAGAGCAGACAAGACACTTTGAGTGCACACACATGCACATAGCCCGACTAGCCCTACAAGATACTTGTAGGAACTTATTACTTGCCAAAGGCGAGACAATACTAACCAACTAAAATTAATAATACTAAAACCAGAAATAAAACAACTAGCCCAGACTTAGACCCAGAAAAGGGCTCAAACCCAAGGCCCAATTTAGGAAGCAGGAGATACACTAGACGCCAGCCAAGCCTGGCTCGACCCCACCCCCAGCGGATCCTCCACCGCTCGGCTCTGCCACCATCGTCGGACATCCTTCGACATCGATCTGCCATCCCTGTCACACCATGGAGATGTGACATCCCAGATATCCCATATCAAATCCCATCGAAGCAGAATAGCCATGGAGAAATACTAGACCATATCAGATCCTTGAGACCCAAACCAGACTGACTTAATCCGATTAGACCCTAGCCGCTCCGCCCCGTTCGTTTTACAACTTGGCCGCCTTCGAACCCGAAATCCAATCTGCCGATTGAGCCAGCGAGGGAGGAACCAAAACCTGCTTACCGCCGCGATCTCCTCCTTCTAAGCCTCATAGACAACCACCGCGTTTCACCAGATCCACAAGGGGTCAACAATGGCCTGTCCAACGACGGCAAAAAACCTCCCTGGCGGATAGGGAGGAATCTCTCTTCTTTCTCTCAGGTGCGTCAGGCCTGTATTGGAGCCGTATATAGCAAAATGATGCCCAGATATAAATTAATCGAATGGATTGTGCATAAAAATCAAGGCATGTTGCGCACTCGATTATCATAGCCAACTGCAACTCAATTCCTATTTCAAAAATCGAACCATCTATCATCTTGGTATATGTATACCTCCCAGGCACAAGTACCAGAAGTACAAGGCTCGTCTAGCCATCACAAAGTAAGGAAATAGCTCCCAGCTGGGGTTCCAGTACCCCTTGGGGCGATATCGGGAACCCCAAACATCCCATACAGAAAGGAATGAAACCAAGCTCCCATAAATATGCTACATCAAGGTCATCTCCAATAACCGAAAGAGGTAACTGTTTATTATCGCTTTCCATGCATTATCATTATCTTATAACGATACTGACTTAGGCATCGGAGCATTGAAAGCCAGCACACCCGGTCTTCCCTCTGATCTTTGTTTGTCTTACAGATAAGCTAGGCCGGTAACAATAGTAGCAGACCGAGACATTCCCGTAGTTTAGCTGGATTAGGCCCTTCCTGAGACAGCTGAAACATTTGGGGCTAGGAGTCCCCTCGCTCCTTGTTGGTAGAACAACACACTGCTAATGGCTACCAGCACTTCCAATACCAATAATGATGATCATCCCCATGAGGCAGAGACCCGTGAGGTCCAATGCACCCTTGAATTCCTGAGCTTGAATACCAAGACACATTCAGTCATGACAACAGATGCAACCACCGCACTTGAGATAGCGATGCGTAACCTCATGGATACACGTGCACAAGCCAAAACCGAGAGAATGCCATGTTGAAAATGTGATCCACCCCACACTCACCTTGCCTATTTATAGGGGAAAGCCACTGCCATAAACAGTCCCCAGGTGACGTTGTCACACCGTTTTAATGACATGCAATAATGACAACTCACAAAATCGACAAAGCAGTAAATACTCAATGAACTGGGGACTATCGCTAAAAAAAATGCTTGTTCCCAATAAACTTTTCATATTTCCAAAGAAAAACGAACATTCCAAAAGGAAGATCAATCGGTCAATGTCTCGACAAAATTCAAAGCATTTACACGTCAACAAGCCTATCACCAAAAAATAAAAAAATAAAAAGAGAAGTTATGTTTCGCCCTCGAAACTATGCGCCCGCTCCACTGTCGCGTCTCGCTCTCCAACATTCTCGCCCTCCTGCGCATTCCTGGCATCCACGCAAACTTTCCCTTGCTCGCCCACATTAGCACCCCCAACCTTGCGATCGCCAGCCTGGCTAGAGACGCGCTCCGTGGCAACATACTGTTTGTGGATAACAATCCCCCCGCCACGAATGTCACTCGCTGCACTGGTTTGCGATCTCGCCACCTTCTTCGCCTGCATATCGCAGACCATTTTATCCTAATCAATCCAGCCAGCGGCGATATCGTCACGAAATAGTGCAAGCCCCCATCTGAGAAGACCTTATTTATCTTCTCTTGGAAATTGGACGACAGAAGATAATGATCCACCGCCCTTTCCGTGCCATCTCGCCTGGCTTTGTGGAGCTTGTCAACATGCGTCTCGGCAACGACATACAAGTGAATACAATCATCAGCGAAAGCACTAGCCCAAGATCGCTCCTCGACCAACTCTTTCCTTAATCGCTCTAGCTCCACATCCTTCTCGCCAACTTGACGCTCAATGACCCTCAGGCGGTCAACTTCTCTTTGCAAAGTACCAAGCTGACCCTCCAATTCAACCTCCTCCATGGCTTTCAGACCAATTTCAGCTAGCTGCAACTTACCAGTCAGGTCCAAATTTGACTCCCTCAAGGGGGCAACAGCATCCTCGACCTCCCACTGCCGAGACTCCTCCACTGCAAGTGATCACTCCAATTCCATCCTTCTCGTTATCCCATCGTCAATTGCCCGCCTCATCTCCTCACGCTCCACTTGGCTGCGATCCAACGCACCTTGAAGCTCACGTGCCCACTCCCTCTCGACATTCAGCTCCCCCTATAGTCGAGCGATCTCCCGATCAAAGTGTGCAAGCGACTCAGCGGAGGCTTGATAGTTCATGTTCACCGCCTACATAGCACACCAAACATCAGAACATTCCCAAAATACAAAGCAAAAGAAATGGAATGCATGCAAAGAAAGCACGATACTTACACTCATCAATCTTTCTTGGGCATCACGATACCCAAGACGAGGATCCTCGGCATTTACACAGCCGTGATCGCTATGACAATTGCGCAAATCGACAACCATATGTAAAATGGCACCATCCATAATCATAATCTCGCCAGGGGTACGTGAGAGACTCCCAACAACCTCGTCACTGGAGCCTCGTGAGCCTCCACTTGTAGACCTCGAGCGTGCTACGTCATCAACTTGAGACCACTTTCCTCTACCAGAATCAACACTAACACCCACTAAGGGACTCCCAAGAAGAAGCTGAGAGGCAGTCCTCTTCCTCGACCCAGCTCCGTCGGTACGGGCACAAGTGTCAGACACTCGGGTCCCATCCACCTTGCCAGTCTGAACATGGGCCACCATCTTGGCAACTTGAATACCCCTGACGTCGCCCTCCCCAACTTCCTATTGCCATCAGGGACCTCAACAGTCGAAACTGCACCACCAACGGCCTGGCTAGTCACCTTAGCCTCCCCGCTATCGACAGTAATAACTTCCCACGATCCAGGACAACTGGTATGGTCACCAAAAACAACATCCAGTTGCTCCAACATGAGATCCTGCACTAGGCGAGCCCTGGCACTTGTATCGCTCTGGCGCCGATCAGCTTCTTCAAACAGCTCCTTAACTGAGATCTCCACTTCAACCCCCGACTCCGATTGCTCATTCACGGCACCACGTTCCACCCATCCCGCTGAGACTCAGGGGGATTGCCTTACATCTTCCTAAATCTCAGGGGACTGGCGCTCCCCAGCGAGTACTTGGGAACGCTGACTCGCCTCATCCTCCTGCCCCCAAGAATGCACCGCCACCTCGGCACCTGGCCCTTGGTGGCCTTGAGCCACTTGCCCCTCAGCACCTGCTTGCTCCTCGGCTCGCTTGTTGAGGTGCTCCAACACACTATCAGGAAACCTCAAGTACTCGTCATCGGGCAGCTGCATGTTCACCCGATGATTGGTCACATACACATTCTTATCGGGGAGATCGACGTTGCATCGCTTTGCCGTCTCCACCTCTCGCAACAGCTCCCCGATAATAGCATCAGTGGTGACTTCAGCATATGGAGCATCACTCTTGCCAGCGGCCTTGCTAGGCATATTCGCTACAAAACCTCGACATCCACTGCCTCAAGAATCTCGGGCCCCACAACCTCTGCGAGACACTCAACCCTACTCAGGACCTCGCGGGAAGAACCTTCGCGACCTCCACGAGAAGCACCCTCGCTACCTCCATGAGGAGCACCCTTACCACCTTCATGAGAAGAACCCTCGCCACCTCTACGAGAAGCGCCCTCGCCACGACGACGACGAGAAGAACCTTCTCACCTGCAGCGACCGTGATGCTCCAGTGACATACTGCAAACGATACCCAAGATAAGTCAATTGACTCCTGCCTATCGCCTTCACCGACCCATCCCACAAAATTTCAAAATCCAATAGACCAATTCAGAACCACAACACAGAATCCGATTAAACCCAACATTCACCCTCCCTAAAGCCTAACTGGACCCACGACGACCTGAAATCTACCTGCAACTCTCAACCCCAGCCACCGAAGCCTTAGCAAACCCACACTCCACCACAAAATTTTTTAAGAAAGAAACCTAGAAAAGTCAGGGACAACGTTCCTGTTCACTCTTCCAACTAGAAAACACATATAACAACGCCAACAGCATGGAATTCCGACCACCAAATGAAAGATTCAAACTTTCCCAACACCAAAGGCTTTAACTTTACTCACCTCTCCTTCAGGATCCAGTCAAAGCAAGGGAACAGTAATCGCCCCCTATCTCCCTCCTCTGTCTATATATAGGGACCTCAAGAGTACAAGGACCGTTGGACGTGCAAGGACGATGACACCAGATTCCACCACGTGTTCAACATCTCTGAGCGTTACAGAGGTCATGCGTCATCGCCTCGACTCCCTACCACTACGCCATTATTACATGTTACGGAGTCCAGTACACATGACTTTCCGCACATGAAAAATGAATGACAACAACACACGTGTCACCAGGGTATAACATATGCGCCAAAAGACGCATGAAACCCTACCACAGATACGCGATAGCGACACAATGATAATAGCGAGAATGATCTCCTCACCCCAGCCAATACTCCTCTTAGGTGGGGACTTAGGGGACTGGGGGGTAGTGGTCATACGAATGCCATGTGGCCAGAAACTCGCCTTGAACTTTAGATACATCTATCAAGAACAAACTCCCCACACAAGAGAACTCTTGACGGGGGACTTGTTGGTATATGTATACCTCCCAAGCACAAGTACCAGAAGCACAAGGCTCGTCTAGCCATCACAAAGTAAGGAAAGAGCTCCCAGCTGGGGGTTTCGATACCGATTGGGGCGATATTGGGAACCCCAAACGTCCCACACCGAAAGGAATGAAACCAAGCTCCCATGAATCTGCTACATCAAGGTCATCTCTAACAACTGAAAGAGGTAATTGTTTACTATCGTTTTCCATTATTATTATCTTATAACTATACTGACTTAGGCATCGGAGCGTTAAAGGCCGGCACACCCTGTCTTCCTTCTGACCTTTGTTTGTCTTACAGATAAGTGAGACCGATAACGATAGTAGTAGACCGAGACATTCCTGTGGTTTAGCTAGATCAAGCCCTTCCCGAGACAGCTGAAACATATCATTAACCAAATCAATTGTCACCGGTGCAAAGACCAGCTACACAATAAGGGCAACAACCTTACCTAGCTTAAAAATAGTTTGGGCGGCGAGGGATCTCCTTATGATCCAAAAGCTAAGTTAACATGCAATTAAAACAAGGGCAAATGTTATAAATGATCCCCGTGGTTTGGGGTCAAGACTGCATTTATCCTTGTGGTTTAAAAATAGAGTTAATTACATATAAGTGCATCTTTGAATGTTTTTTTAGCCATAAGGCCACCAACTAGTTTTTTTTCCCTCATAAGGCCACTATATTAAAAAAGGTATTATATTTTGGATATTAAAAACTAACATTTTACATAAATGCCACTAGAGTACAAAATCAACAATCATTCTCTCTTTCCTCTCCGGTCAACTCCAGCGGGTCTCCGGGGAACTCAGGCCGACCTTCGGCGACCACAAAATCTACTGTCACTAACGCCAAAAGCTACTCTGATGAGATTCCCGGCCACCTCCGGCGAGGTCACAAAAGCTACTATAACTAGTAACAAAAGCTACTCTGGTGAGATTTCTGGCAACCTCCGACGAGATAACAAAAGTTACTCCTTACTAGAAAACCTATGCTCCCCAAAATGAAAAGCTACTATCCCTACCAATAAAAGATACTGTCACCAATACCAAAAGCTACTCTCATCAGCAACAAATGCCACTCTCACCAAACTCTCACAAACACCAAAACCTACTTTCACCAATAACAAAAGTTATTGTCACCAACACCAATGAGCTACTCTCACTAACATTAGAGAATTACTATGATGGAAAACCACTATAATATAGTTATAGAGAGCTACTGATTTGAAAAAAAAAAGCTATTGATAGTAGCTTGAAAATATACTAACATAGACACATAAAGCTACTATCACGATATTGAAATGCCACTAGAACAATTACACGGAGCTGCTAACTTGAAATAATGAAAATGAAAATAGAAGTTTTTGACATCATGTTGAAAAGATACTAACATAGACATAGAAAGATTCTATCACTATGTTGAAAAGCCGTTATAACAGTTATAGAGAGTTACTAACTGCCTTCCATAGTTGTAAAAAGTCACTACCATTGTTGTGAAAAACTATTACTATAGTTGTATAAAGCTATTGTCAATGTTGTAATACTACTATCATTTTTCAATGTAAGAAACTTTGCCACTGCTGTACAAAGCTACTACCAATGCTATCCAATATTGTAGAAAGTTATTGCCAATGTTGTAAAAATCTATTTCAACTATTGAAGTGCTACTGCTAGTTTTGCTTTGTACATGTTTTCTTGTTTTGGCGCCCCACAGCACTACACCTACCACACTTTATATGTCTTCTCTAGCCACCTTCAATCAGGCAAACAAAAACAAAAATCAAAGTCAAAATCAAAATATAGAAGGCAACTATCACAGTTATACAACTCAACTAGAATAGTTATAGAAAGCTAGTAGCATAGCTATTGATTGCAACTAAAATATGATCAAGATTGATTTTTGTGATCAAAATTGAAGATAACATGCCATGCCAGCAAACATCTACTTTATCAACTTGATAAAAAAATAAAATAAACCACAGTCAAGACATAAAACTAATAACAAAATGTGCAAAGCTGCTGATCTGATTGTGGAAAGGTACTGCTAGAGTTTTAAAAAGCTATTGATAGAGATATAAGCGGTTACTAGCATAGCTTTCCAGTAGTAGAGAGCATGAATCCATTAAATTTGCTTTTATAGTGAATGTGTTTTCTCTAACTATATCAGTAGCTTTCTTTAACTAGGTCAATATGCTCTCTTTAATTGCAGCAGTAGCTTTTAATAATTAAGTTAGTAACTTTTCCTAACTAGGTGTATAACTTTCGTTGTCAGATTTAAACATCAATTCTTCTGAACAAAAAAACCAATTTATACACTATGTCTATAATGAAAACCCAACTTAGGGACTACAAGAATTCTATAGCAATTGAAAACAATTCTATCTCAGCATGAATGATCTAGTGCTTTTATAGCAATTGAAAACAATTCTATAATAATGGCTTTCCAGATCATTAACAAATGTCATACCAAGGAGGAACAAAAGACGGTGGCTCGGCAGAATGAAACCAACACCAACCAAACCAAAACCCAATCATATCAGACATGTAAAGTTAACCAAACTCAACAAAATAATGCAAATAAAAAAAATGATCTTCAAGACCAGCTTGAAATACCTCAACCACATAACCTAATCTACATCTACTTTAAGTTTAATTGTCCAAAATAAAATGAAACATTTCGATCAATAATTTCCATAATTGAAACTCCAAAGCTTACAGAAGGAGTGATCTGATACTCTACCTCTACAGCAACTTGAATGCCCAATCCCACAGCAATTTTGGCAACACAAATTTTAAATTCCACAAATTAGAAACCCTAAATCAATACTAATTTCAATCAATTAGAAATAAACAAAAGAAAATTCAACTTACAGGTAGATGAAGCTAAAGTGGTTGCGGTCTGGTGATGAGGAAGACGGTGCCGATGAATCTCAGGTCGTTGAGAGCTCTTTGAGCTCTCAATCTCGTCCTTTGAAGCTTCGTCTTTAGCCTCCTCGCCTCGTGTCGCTGGACCGTAAGGTTGCCAGAGTTGGACAACGCGGCGATGGGTTTGCTAGTTGGATTCAAAGATTCGAGGCCGAACTAGTCCAACTCGTCTCCGTTCGGGTCAGCTCCGGCTGAGAATGGTAATGGAGAACGGAATCGACGAAGGAGTTGTCGCATCCGACAGTCCTGTGCTGCCGGAGCCGAGCTAGATGGGGGAAGGATGCTGCCGGAGCTGAACAAGATCATGAGAAAGGGTTTTCTTTCCGGAGAGAGAGAGAGAGAGAGAGAGAGAGAGAGAGAGAGAGAGAGAGAGAGAGAGAGAGAGAGAGAGAGAGAGAGAGAGGGGAAAGGAAAGGAAGAGAATGATTTTCTTTTTGCAATAGAGAGATAATGAATGATGTAGTTAGTTTTCTTTTATGAAGGGAAAAATGGTCAGAAAAAATAGTTTGAAGATGCAAGTTTCCTTATATATACAAGAAAAATTAGGTGGCCTTATGGCTAATTAAAGTTTCAAAATGACACTTATGAGTAATTTTCTATTAAAAATATCTAATTTTGGTCATGTGGTTTGATAAACAAGCTAATTTTGGTCCAACTATAACAATGTAACAATGCACTGGGAGCGGAAGCAAAGAATAAAAGACTAGGCTTCGATGATAGATTGGAATATAAAGTAGACTGGTTTAACTTAGAGGTATAACAAGTATATTGATAGAAATTATTAATCAGTTTTATAAGAAAAGCATGACTCTGCTTGACGCTTATTACATATTGCCATGGAGAGAGATGTAGGCAACTAGACATTACACTTTAGCACTCAGAGTTCGAGAAATATCGTACTATTTTTTTAGAGATTTTCATTATGTTGTGTTGGGACAGAGTTACATTGTTATAATGCATAATTACCTGAAGATACATAAAGACCATGCGTGTGAGTAAGAACAATGAATTAGGAAAATGCATCTGATCAGATTAGAAATCTCAATATGGCTTTTGAAGGCCATACCCAGGGTTTCCATATCCAAGAGAGCGAGGGTATCAATATATTCTAGAAACTCATAATTAGCACCATTGGCAGGCATGCATACTATAATGAAATACTAGGATGGACGTTTCGGGATGTTAGGGATTGAAAGCAAGGTTGCTATCCTGACAGTTACTAATAACAGAAATTTGCAATATACACAACAATTTGTTTACTCAGTGAAAACCTCAAACTAAGGTTAAAAACACTGCGGGGCTCTAACTCTTGATAGCCCAAATGAAAAGCAATCCACTAACGGTGAATAAAGAGTTTCTTTTACAAACATACAATAACACTGACCACTGCTACAATCATCAGACTATCTAGATGATGTGTTTGAGTTGAACTTCTTCTGTCTTCTTCACTTAGATGTTCTTCAATGATCACGCTTCTTGCACCAACGACTTCTCCACTGATCTCAAGAGAACCATGCAAGAGTATGAATGATGAAACACATAACAAGGAACAAGTGTTTTAAAGAAACATGTGAGACTCTCTCCAACTAAGTAAGATGCAAAATAATCTCATGTAAGAGTCGTGCAACCTTGAACACATAGTTTCAGAATATAAGGAGGAAAACAAATCTTACTCAATCAATGACTCTACCCTAATTCACTCCTAATAGGAAAAATCTTTTAATAAAAGATTTTCAATTAGAATAAAACTATATCCTAAAGCTATTAGGACTGACATACTTTAATGGTACGAATTAAAAATGTGGAAAATATCTTGCAAAATAATATTTGAATTATAGAAAGATACTTTCCGAAAAACAACGACAAAAAAATGAAGACAGACCTGGAGATTGCAACACATGTTGCAATCCTAGTGCATATGTAGAAACAAGAAATACATTTACCTAAGACGTCTCTGAGATTAGTATTGTGCCTCTTTTTCAGCTTCTACATAATGAAATGAGATGATATACTTCACTTGCATTGTATGGGATTGCCAACAACCAACACGTACAAAATCTTGTACATACAAAACTGCACAAAATAATTGTTGGAAGGAATACTATACTGTCCATTGTAAAATGAAGAACCTGGTTTTGGATACTTAGGGTGCAATCCATATGGTGTCTTTGTTGATAAGGATGTCCACTGAAATTTCTCTCTGTTGATGAGGATGTCCACTGAAATTTATGTACAAAATCTTGTACGCACAAAACTGCACAGAATAATTGTTGGAAGGAATACTATACTGTCCATTGTAAAATGAAGAACCTGGTTTCAGATACTCAGGGTGCAATCCATATGGTCTCTCTGTTGATAAGGATGTCCACTAAAATTTATGTTCATGCTGTTGAAAGATGGAATCAATTGTGTTGCATAAGAATTTTTTTATTTTATATTTTATTTTTTCTAATTTTTGGTTTCTCCGATCCACCATAAATTTCTGTAGCACAACTATTTGTTTCTCAGTGCTCTCAAGGGTATTCAGACTCAAGGTTGTGATGTTTGATGCATTCAATAGTATGTCGTAGATAAGCTATTCCTTCATATACAACTTGATCCTATTGATGGAGCATTTCCTTTCTCCCACTATTTTTCATGCACTTCATGGCCTTCTCAACATGTTCTTTTAAGACTTGAGCTGGAGGGAACTTGTTGTTAGGTCCATAATTACCTAGTAATTATTCCCATAATCTTGCACTTTTACTTAACCTTTGTGTTTATTTATATATATTTATTATGTTTTCCTTATCATGCTAGGAAATAATGGAAAAGCTTGGAAATGCCTAAAAACTCAACTTTAGCACATTTTCCTACTTCGTCTAGGAGAAACCGAGTTATGAAAGGAAGAAGGAGCGGAAGACTGACCAAATGAACT
Organism: Rosa chinensis; assembly: GCF_002994745.2. Taxonomy (NCBI): domain Eukaryota; kingdom Viridiplantae; phylum Streptophyta; class Magnoliopsida; order Rosales; family Rosaceae; genus Rosa; species Rosa chinensis. The sequence continues at coordinate 58,955,038 of NC_037092.1, forward strand.
CCGAATGAGTCGAAGCTTTCCAGATCCATTATAGACATACTAAGGATCATTTTTTATGAAGAGTTTAAGAGCTAGTTCGTAGTGGAAGACCTTCAAAAGATCGGCACAAGTTTCTGACTAAAAGATGAAAACTACACAACAGGACCTGTACGGATTCCGGTAGAATTTTCAGCTAAAATACGGTTAACTAAGCTCTGAAATTTTACCAAGGTTATCTACACTCATGGAGGAAAATTTCGTTTGAAGAGGTCGGAGGCCAATTCCGAAGTCTCGGTGGAGATTCAATTGAAGGAAGATAGGAGAAGAAAGTGCGCAAACGGATAAAAAAAGGGTCAACGGTGGTCAACGTCGGATTCCGGACATTGCCGGCCGAGTTGGCCAGTCGAGAATATGTGCGGAGGACATGGAAGAGTTGATTAGGGTTAGAGACTTTAGGTCTAGGTTATTTTGAAATTCAAAATTTGAATGATGACAAATGGTCTCATTCTAACACCTTACACCTTTGTCTCCCATTTATTACCTTGTTCGCTTACACATGACCCTTTTGCCCTTACTTTTTCTTCTCCACCAAAATATTTATGAGCTTTCTAGGTCATTTCCATGTAGAGTTAAAGACAAGATCCACATTTTGTGCTTACACATTTGTCAATCACATCTAGCCCTTCATTTTCTTTAATCTCCATCCTCCATTCATCACTTTTGGCCTATAAAAGCACCCTCCCTTCATTTGGACGTTTTTCATCTTCTCTTCACACATTTCTCTTAGTTTCTTAGCTTGAGTTCATAGTTTCTTAGTTTTGTGTAGAGAAAAGTGTACTGTCTTGGGTTTTTACCAAAAACCGAAGATCCTTTACATCTTTGATCAATCACACCTTAGTTTCATCATTTCAAGCCTTTGTTCTTCAAGTTTCTAAGAGATTTGTGGATTTTTATGGCAATTTGGGTTTGAGAAAACCGAAATTTCCATACTTTGAAACATCTCTCACTAGTTTTGCATCAAGGGGAGCTAGTTTGGTAACCAACCACTTTCTCCACTGTTCCTCACTATTGCTTGATGTTATTATGTATATGGGTTTGATTTATGTAACTATGGGTTGTGAGTAGAATAAAATTGGGGCTAGGCCGTAGCCCTAGCCAAACCCATGTATAAAATAGTGTGATGCCATGTTTTTTTTATGAATATGCATGTTTTGAATCCTTTACCTACTTTACTTTAATGCTTTCTTACATGTGTTTTTGGATTTGTCACCTAGAATGCATGTTGTAGGAATTAATGAAATCAGAAACTTAAGCTTGACAATCTTTTGTAACCGAGAAGCATGTGTAGCTAATAAGGTGCTGGTCTAGCTTATTCTTATGGGAAGAACTAGATTGTTTGGGTTTCTTACCTAGAAATTAAAGCATGATGTTGCGGGTTTAGGTTCCGGAAGAATTTAGGCTCACGGCACCATAGGCCATTTAGGATCCTGAAGAATTTAGGCTCACGGCAACCTAAACTCACAACATCATGCTTTAATTTCTAGGTAAGAAACCCAAGCAATCTAATTCTTCTCCTATCTTCCTTCAATTGAATCTCCACGAGACTTCAGAATTGGCCTCCGACCTCCTCATATGAAATATTGCTCCATGAGTGTAAATAACCTTGGTAAAATTTCAGAGCTTAGTTCACTGTATTTTTTCCAGAAATTCTGCCGGAATCTGTACAGGTCCTGTTGTGCAGTTTTCATCTTTTAGTCAGAAACTTGTGCCTATATTTTAAAGGCCTTCCACTTCGAACTAGCTCTTAAAATCTTCATAAAAAATGATCCTTAGGATGTCTATAATGGATCTGAAAAGTGTCAATTCATTCGGAGTTCATTTGGTCAGTCTGTCGCTCCTTCTTCCGTGCATAACTCGGTTTCTCCTAGCCAGAGTAGGAAAATGTGCTAAAGTTGAGTTTTTAGGGCATTTCCAAGTTTTTCCATTATTTACAAGAATGATAAGGAAAACAAAATAAATATATATAAATAAACACAAAGGTTAAGCAAAAGTGCAAGATTAGAGGAATAATTACTAGGTAATTATGGACCTAACACTTGTCTAATAACTTGAACTTATAAATGCATCCATAAGCCTTCAATAGTTTCTTTTGTCTAATAAAAATTCTGAATAGCAATAATAGCATTAAACGAGACAGTGACAGCTGGTTGAAGATTTGGAAAAGAAAAGATTGTAGCTGCAGAAGTTTTCACATTCTTAGTTTTGACATCAGGAGCTTTCTTAGTTGTGACAGGATCAACAGTAATGTTGTTCTTGGCAGTTGGTTGAAAATTTGAAGAAGAAATTTTTTTTTTCATGCAAGCGATTTTACTTTCTCAATTTTAAGAGACACAATACCAATGTTGTTGGTAGGTGCCTTATCTGCGTACCAAGGGCTCGGGACAATTCAGTTACTTGTTCATGTTGAGCTACTATATGAAGAAGACCTTGAAGCTCATTTGCATCATAACCGATGTCAATTCATATGTAGTAACGAGCTGCAAAAATCCTAAAACCTCTAACCAACTCTCAATCCCCCCTGTCATCTTAACCTTCCTGTCACCGGCCAACTTCATTGCTTCTCCTCTCACCTTAGAATTAAGTTGCGCCTAGACTCTCTTCAACTCTTCCAATAAAATAATATGTACTTGTCCTTTTGATAAGTAACAAATCAAACTCCCTATTCTCCACAGTAGAATTAGAAGGGTGAAACTCTTGCATTGCATCAGAAATCAATTTTGCTGGCCCTAATGACTCTTGTTGAAGAACAACTGAGATTTCTTTGCTCACCAAATCATTTCTCTTCATATGCTTATACATGAATAGTTGCGAGTCTTTATCATCCCTGATATTGATTTTGGAATGATCTCTTGTAGATGAAGAAACAATGGTATTGTTAGCAGCTAGGTACCTCTGTATTCAACTTCAACACTTGATCTTGCAACAACTTTCTATTTCTTGCTTCTCTAGGTAATTAGGTTACCTTCCACAAAGGTAAAGTAGACAGATGTAGACTTCCTATCAATAATACAACCAAACTAAGCTGCATGTGTACCCACTAACATCAGGATGTTGATGTTTAGAGAACATGAATCCTTTTTCTGGTGCTGACCTCAAGATTCTCATTACAACCTCCATGTGTCTCTGACTTGGATTGTACATAAACAGACTCTCAACACTCACTACATAGCCAACTTTAGGTCTAGTGTGTCATAAGTAAATTAGACGCCCCACTAATCTTTGCTACCTAGATTTATCAGTTGGGACTTGATCAGGGTACTCTGCCAGCTTATGGTTTATTAGAGTGTTAATTGGACAACAATCCAACATGCATATTTCTGCCAAGAGATCTAGCACATACTTTCGTTGAAATAAGAAGAATAGAAGACGCCTTCTCTCTCCTAGCTACCTCGATCCGCAAGAAATACTTTAAGTCGCCCAGATTCTTCATCACAAATTCAGACACTAACTTCTTCTCAAGGCTTCCAATTTCTGTCAAATCGTTCCCGGTAATAACCATATCATCCGCGTATATAATGAGCACATTTAGTTTCCCTTTTTAGTGTTTCAGAAACAAGGTATGATTTGAATTGCTCAGCTTATATCCTAAGCATCTCATAGACTGAGTGAATCTACCAAACCATACATGGGGTGACTGTTTTAGCCCATAAAGTAACTTCTTCAATCTGCACACAACATAACCTGTGGATCAGGTATGTAACTAGAACGTAAGTTCATGTATACTTTTTCAGTCAGTTGATCTATGAAGGAAAGCATTTTTAACATCAAATTGATGGAGAGTCCAGTTTAGATTTGCTGCAAGTGACAATAACACCCGCGGATTGTATTCATCTTGGCTAAGCAAAAGTCTCATCATAGTCTATCCCATATGTCTGAGTGAACCCATTAGCTACCAGTCTTGCCTTATATATGCTTATAGTGCCATCTACATTATGCTTCACAGTCTAGATCCACCTACACCCAACAGGCTTCTTCCCACGTGGGAGTGGTACCAGTTCCCAAGTGTGATTCTTCTCTAATGCCTCCATTTCTTCCTCCATTGCCTTAGCCCTTTTTGGGTCTTGCATTTCCTCCTACACTTTGTTAGGTACAGATACAAAAGATATTTGATTCATAAACGAAGCATAAGGTTTAGACAATCTATGGTGTGACATAAAGTTAGCAACTTGATACTTGGCTTAAACAGTTATGGAAGACTCATATTTTTTAGTTGGTTTACCATGGGTAGTTCTACTAGGTAAGACATGTGGAGGTGACAGATTCTATGGGATCAGTAACAGTAACTACTAGACATACCTGAGTTGGAGCTTCTTGACCAAAGAGTTCAGCAATAGGGGGTGAAGTATCAGGTGAGGGGAAAGCTTGACCAAAATCTTCTTTAGCTCCATAAATCAACTAGTCAATTATCATTCTTCCACTAGTCGAGTGCCTCTCGGCTTCTTTCTTGTTTAGTTGGCTTCGGCTGGCGGTCCAGATTTCGACTAGTCCCTCTCGACCTATTGATTTTCCTCAGTTTGACTAGTCAAAAAATACTCTAGACTAGTAGAGTACCTCTCCACCTGTTGTCTTTCCTCAGTTTGACTAATCAAAAATTGTACTCAACTAGTCGAATTTCCAATATTTTCATTTTCGTGGTCAGGTCTTTTTTCTTTTCTCCAAAGCTTGTAGCTTTCCCTCCTTGACCTTTAATGGTTCCTTGGTGTCTTGAATCTTTTTTGATCCTTCACCAACAAACATCTCTTCAAAAAACTCATTCTTCCCCCTAAAGAGAAGTATTGTTAGGGGAGAAATAGCACATATATTTATAGAATGAGACATCCATGGTAACGAAAAACTTACGTATAGGTGGGTGATAACACTTACAGCCCCTACAAAGACACATTTGAGAGCTCGCGCATCCAAATTTAACTTTTGATTTTTGAACTTGTCAATAAAGGCTACTCACCTTAAGACATGGGCATGAAGATTGTGAAAGAAAGGGATGGAGACATGGTTTGATAAGACTTCAAAGGGAATATGCCCTTGAAAGACAATGGAAGGAAGACGTCTAATGAGATGAAATGTTGTTTGGACTGCCTTACTGCACAGATACTTGGGCATATGAGCTCCAAATAATAAGGCTTGAGCTATGTTTAAAAGATAACAATTTTTATGCTCAGGCACACCATTTTGCTCTGGTGTTTGGAGGCTAGTGGTTTGATGAATTAGGCCTTGGTCTTGGAAAAATTTCTGAAAATCATGATTGACAAACTCCCCTCCCCCACATCAGAATGAAAAACTTTAATAAGACCATTGAACTGCATTTGAATCATTTTTTGGAAAGCTTGAAAAGCAGAAAACACAACATCCTTAGATCTAAGCAATGCAACCTAAGATAATCTAGCACAATAATTAATAAAGAGAACAGAATATAGCATTCCAAAAACAATGGGTTCCTTGGAAGGCCCCAACACATCAGAATAAATAATTTTAAAAGGATTGGAACTTTTATTAGAAAGACTCAAAGGATAACTGACTCTGAATTTTCGCCAAAGCACAAGTTTCACAATGTAAAGAGGACTCGATATTGCCGAAAAATAAAGAGGCCATAGTTTTACGCATTACACTGAAAGAATGATGCCCTAAGCGTCTATTCCATAACCAAACTTCATTAAGCTCTTTAGAATTCAAAGTCAAAGCGACTAGGAAATTCTTCCTCGGCTTCTCCCTGGCATATGCTTAATCTAGATGAAACAATCTCCCCCTCCTATATCCCTTGCCGATTAACTCCCTGGTCAGAAGATCTTAGACAACAACATACATAGAAAGAATGTTCCAGGGCTTAGGGATTGAGCATTTAGTTGAGGAACAAAATTAGGTGCTGAGATAAGTCAGACACATATAAGACATTATGCAATACTAAGGTGAGTGTGACTCTTATGGATTGTATACTTAGGACAGGAAATGACTCACCATTGACATTGGTAACATGTGACACATCTGGGGTGGGTAAGTTAATAAAATATTTTCTACATAGGTCATATGGTATGGGGCACCTGAATCAATAGTCCATGTATTTGAACCTACAAAGCTAGAAACTTTCAAAGCCATCCCAATCTTACCAGTACCTCTACCAACCATGAAGATTGATGGATTTCCATATTTTCCTATGGTATGGCCTTGCCCAACAATACAAAAATGAATAGCTATCTTCCCTCTTCCTCGAGGTCCAGTTGGCTTGGGTCTGCTAAAATATTCAACAAGATACCCGCCCCCCCCCCCCCAACTTATAACAGTTTTCCTTGGTGTGTCCAGCCAGATTGCAATGCTGACATATAGGCCCACCAGAATTGATTTCATGTGAAGGAACCTGAGTCATGAGACGAAGTCCTGATGATGGTATATAGAAGCTAAGTGGTGAGCCTTAAGCACGAGGGGGCTTAACTTGAATGGTCAAGCTAGAGATCTTTGAATGGACTGCCTTTGCACTATCCTGCTGAGACTCATCATTGCAGATATAGGTAAAGCCTCAATAAGATAAGGAGGTTCTTGCCTTCAAAGCAGCTAATCCACTCAAAAACGGGTGCACTGTAGACACCTCTACTTTTTCTTGTTTATTTTATTTTGTTGTACAACGCATGGGACTACATATTCGAAAGGTACAAAAGTATTCGTGCTTAGGTAAGACAATGGGGCTATTTTAAAGGATTAAGAATTTAGAGAAAATCCAATTTTGGTCAAGGAAACTTTTCTTAAAGTACCGAGACTTAGGAAAAGCCCGGAAAATTTACCTGGAAAGATTCGATGAAGTATCGGGGAAATAAGGATATTTGGAGTGGTATTTTCGAAGTGGGCTTGAGAGAAAATTAAGAGAAAAAGAAAATGGGAGCAGCCAAGCCCACTTGGGCCAAAGGGAAGGGCAAGTTGGACTTTTTACACTAATCAAAGGGGAAGTATTTAAGGCTTCACATGACCAAACCCTAGTCTCAAAACTTCATTTCCTCACTTCACACACACTCACACACACACACACACACACACACACTCTCTCTCTCTCTCTCTCTCTCTCTCTTCAGCCCTCCCTCTCTCTCAAAATTTCCAGATTTTCTCCTCTTTATTCCCTCTATCCATTTCTCAAACCAAAATCTTGAGATTTGGCCATCCAATCATCCAAAAACCCTAGAACCCTAAATCAATTTGGGGGTTTTTGTGATTTCTTCAATCTAAGTCCAAATCAAGGTAATCTCCCTCCTAATCTAACCTCTATTCATCCGATCTATGCTTATTTCTTATCAAATTCGAGTTTTTAATTTCCATTTTTGATTTTGGTGCATGAACCCAATTTTCCCTTAAACCATAGGCTAGGCTACGGGTTTGGCAAGGATTTGTGGTAAGGATCTATCTCATGCAACCTTATTTCGAGTTTTTGGTTGTGGTGCTAATTTTTGGACGGATTTGTAGGTGAGGAAGGCTAAGGAGAAGGAGAGGTTGTGAGTTTTGGGAGAAGAAAGGGTAAGGATTGGGTTTTGGACAAACCCTTGAATTTTTGGAGTTGTTTTGTTGATTTTAAAGTTTGTTGAGTTATTTTGTTAGTGGAAAATTGTGAAAGGAGGGATCTTTGAGGAGGATTTAAGTAGTAGGATTTATTAATTTAGTTTTCAAAGTGTTGAAAATTTTGGTGGTTTTTGTTGTGTAATTTTGACCAAAAGAAAAAGAAAGTGAAGAAGAAAAGAAAAGTCTGTTATAAATATTATATATATGTGGCTGTCCACTGTAAATACTCATTAGTTACGTCCTTATGATGCAAAATCTACCCCTTTATAAAAGGGTCTAATGAGAATGAAATACACACTTCTACCTCCTCCATACTCTGTTTCTCTCTTCTATCTCTATATTTTTCTTTAGTTTATAACACGTTATCGGCACGAATTTGCTCTTGTTTTTCTTCTTCTTCTTCTTTGAACTCCATGATGATCCACAAGCCTTATGGTGCAACATAGTTGCTTATGACCAAGGCTAATGATCTATGAGTTTTTATTCTTTCTCTCCTAGATGAATATCAATTTTCATTATGCGATCATTTACATATATTTGTATGTATCTTTTATATAATATAATTGTTGAAAATTTATATTTCATATACGACAATGAGAACTACATGTTCCATTGCTCAAGACTCGAGTCCCTTGACCGAGTAGTCTTAGAACCTATGGTTCTATAGACACGACAAGAATGTTTTTCTCGTGTGTTCCCTATGGGATCCATTGTTCATATTTATGAACTCTTCGAAACCTTGGTTTCGTACATGAATTTTTCATAGAACATATTGTTCTAATAATTATGGATCCTAATATATCTCATCTTTTCTGTTTGTAGAAAGATGACACATCTAACAAAATTGGACTATGATCCTCTTAAAATTTCTGGCAAGAACTATTTGATGCTGAAATTCGCCTTATGGCTAAAAACCTTGGAAATTAATGCCATCAAAATTGACAATAAGTCATCTATGCAAGATCCCGCCAAACCTTTGATTTTCTTGCGTTATCATCTTTATAAGATCCTAAATGATGATTACCTTACGGTGAAAGATCCACTTGAGATTTGGCAAGCATTGGCTGATCGATTTGCTCACCAGAAAACCATTGTTCTATCTAGAGCATGATATGAATGGACGCATTTTGCACCTTCAGAACTTTAAATCTGTCACTGATTTTCAATTCTGCTAAACATATGATTACCTCCCAACTAAAATTATGTGGAGAATTTGTCAATGAAGATAACAAGCTCAAAGTCTCTGATTTTTTTGTCGACAATGGAAAAACATGTTGATGACATGATCAGTGCCAATTTTCTTGACACCGATAAATTTTAAGCCTATGTTTAGGCGGTTTTTTTGTCTCTATTTATTTTGTTTAGTCATTTTAAGCCTATGTTTTGGCACCGATTAAACATAATTATATTGTCTTATCTTTATATGTTTAATCACATTTATTATGTTTAAATTACCTTTATTACAATTCTTTCATAACTGAACTTGTCATGAGTATTTGTTGCAAGAGCTACAATTATCATGATAATATTTTTAATTGCCATTATCTTGCAATTATTGTTATTAATAACTCATTTTATTATCATTCTATTATCATTATTCGATACTTACCATAATTATTTATTTTATGCGATCATAATGAACATTTATTACTTATGATTATATCTACCTCATATGATTATGTCGTTTGTGAAAAAATAACAAAATTATTTTTCATCGCTGGAACTTGAACCCAAGTCTTTTTGGGTGAGAACCAAATATCCTAACCAACTACACTACAACGAATTTTCGATTATTTTGTTATAATATTATATTAATGCATATTTCAATTACTGACTCTAAATGAATCTGCCTCTATTTTGGCAAATGGTACTCACATATTGGTATCAAAAATATCAATTATATTTTCAACAGAATCGAGGTATGTATTTTCATGAGTTTGACAACTTCAATTTAATTTCCTCTTATTATCTTATCTAATAATTTGATATAAAATTGTCACTCATGTTTCTTGTTTCAATTACATGAGGACTTAAAATTCCTCCACTGATTGTTATACAATCAAACAGATCGAAACATCTTGTTTCTTGATCTCCAATTATGTCAGGACCTTTGTCCATTCTCTTTATGAGTACATGTGAAGCTCTGTTCACTCCACTTTTAGAACATGCTTCTAATTGTGAAGACTCAAATCAAATGTTTTGAGTATGAGGGCTATGGTCCCTAAATCTATTATTATTGGAGTATATGCTTATACCCATATGGACTACTGTCCCAGACTCAAATTTGAGTATATAATTTTGACATTTGTTTTCAGTGTCAAACAATAATATGAACCACGTGTTCATTAATAAATTCATTTTGAACCATGAATGTTTATGATAAATATAATGACAAACATAGCTGTCTTGCATGCATATAATGCAACTATGGAGATGATCCATTGCAATTGTTGATAGTTTTTCACAATTGATGTTTAAAAAGGCTAAGGTAACAATCATCTCAAGAGCTGCAGATCTTGATTGATGGCCGGCTCCAACTGATCAAGCTCGTATTATGTTACATATATGGAATTACCACTACATATATTGGTAATGAAATTTCCACCGACTTTATGTTGTATTAATCAACTATGAGTATACTACTGTATACTATATCATGAATTAAAAATTTCATTGAGCGAAATAAATTTATTTTGGCGTGACTAATGTGTCATTACTATGTCATGTAGACTCATCTACATACATACTCTACATTGTTGTTTAATACAACAATAATTGCAAACTTTCCTAATGAGGATATTATAATTTATTGCATATCTGTGAGTTGTCACTTTAATAAGACAATTCTCCCGTCATTAGGGGGAGAAATATTATGAAAAACGATATGAATTGGTGTGTGATATTTATCCACCATGTCTTATTATTATCTTAAGAAAAAGTCTCAATCAATTATGAGAAATTGAGAAAGTGACACTTATTAAAGACAAGTTTTTGACCTAAAAATTGGTTTGGACTCGCCACCCACCAATGGATTTCCAATCCAAATATTTTGCACGCATATTTTGTGAATGGTCAAACTAGAGGGTCTTCCCGCCGTTAGGGGGAGGAAACACTATTGTAACGACGTGCATTATGTGGGATATATCCACCAAGTCCAATATTTTAATCTCCCTTTAAAGGAATATTATACAAGCCCTATAACACTCTTCATGAGGTTATACAAAGATCCACATTCTCTAATTAATTTGTTTTAAAGAGACAATACATTCCTAAAAAAGGAATGAGTACTTGATATCAACAAAGCTTATTATAGCTAATGCATGCATATATGAATGTGTGAGTTCGAAATTTGATGATATCTCATCTATAGTAGCGTTACTGAAAATCATCAAGGGCTGTATACTATACCACGTTTCGATGTGTACGTCAACAAATTATAATATTAGCCAAATTGGAAAGAGGCAATTCCAATTAATTTGATTATTAGAAACGTGATGAAATATTTGGACTTTATGACCCCTAAAATACAAGAGGGTGTTCATTCTAGTGAATTAAAATCACTATGACACAAGTCTCTTTATAGAGACATGGGACTATCATTCTTCTCCAAATGACAACTTTTCTATAATTACAGTGTTACATATATGTGTTATATTCACGAGAGGTTTATGGCATGTTGTCTTGGTTAATATGAAGATCTTATAGGCAAATTGCTAAAAGAAAATCTCCTAATTCTATGTGTCATTATAAGCATATTGCTTAATCAAATCCTTGAACGATTCATATTGTCATAGACAAGTCCATGAACGAATGAGAAAGCTTAAAGCTCACTCATGGAATCAAAGAGTCTAAAGTTTCATATATACTCATTCATTTACAATCAAAGTGACTTATAACCTCAATGAGTACTATGACAAGACTAATAAATTGAATTCGAATCATGCTAATAATGTTGCAACATTTTCTAACTTCGTGAAGATATGAATTTATCTAGAGCTCATATTGAGCCTATATAAAATTATCAATTACACAAATTGATATTTATGGCTAAGTATGTCATACTTAAATTTCAATGCTTGGATAAAGGTAAATGTGTCAATTGTTGTTCCTTTATATTGTTATTCTTTGCTAATATCTTTATCTATAATTTGAGCATATGAAATTGGTTCTACTTGAGGTAAGATTTATTATCATAGTTTTATTGGTATTACCCTAACCTTTTGCAGGAATTGCAATTCATGATGAGTCCCCTTTTTGCAAAGCACACATGGTCTCACCTATGTGATCGACACACCATATCCAATATACATGGTGCATGTATTTTATTGCATACACGATTGAAGCTTGCAAAAATCAGGGGGAGATTCTCATCAGGGGGAGCATTCAAAATTATGCTACCTAGGATATATGCGCATTGTACTCTTTTTCTCCTTTGACCAGGGTTGTTTTTATCCCACTGGGTTTTTGTTACCTGGCAAGGTTTTTGACGAGGCAACATTAAGCGCGTCCAACACCATATCATTTAGTGGTGGACATCCAAGGGGGAGTGTTATAAATATTATATATATGTGGCTGTCCACTGTAAATACTCATTAGTTACGTCCTTATGATGCAAAATCTACCCCTTTATAAAAGGGTCTAATGAGAATGAAATACACACTTCTACCTCCTCCATACTCTGTTTCTCTCTTCTATCTCTATATTTTTCTTTAGTTTATAACAAAGTCTTTATTTTGGAAGAAAAAAATAAAGAAATGAGTAAAAGTTGAATTAAAGGGGTTTTACTGTGGTAAAGTGGTAAAAACTGAAAATGGTGAAAGTAAAGGTAAAATCGGTGAAATGAGGTAAAAGGTAAAAGTGAAAAATAAAGAGGTAAAAACCACGATAAAAGTAAAAAGGTGAAAAAGGAGGAGTAAAAAAGTAAAAGTAGAAGTAAAACTTTACTTGTAATTATTTACTTATTATTTTTAAAATAAATAAGAAATAATGGTAAATTAAGGGGTACTTGGTCAAAAGTCAAAAGTCGAAGTCAAATGTCAAAAATCAACTCTGAGGGTTGACCAAGGTTGACCGACCTTGTAAAACGCGATGATTGACTCGACTTTGGTCACTCAAATTGGCGATAGGTTAATGGAGTAATAAGGATGTTTTCCTTTTTAAGAAAGAAGTTAGTTTTCCAAATTGGTAAAACTTGAAAGAAATAATAAATGGCCTCATTAAAATAAAAAGGATCTAGTATGCGCGATTACTTAGAGTTAGTCACGATGATTACCCGAATAATTACTTACAAACTAAGTAATGGTTCAAGAAACACGATCATTAAGGAAGCTTAAGCGGAAGCATCGGAGTGTGGAATACGCCGGCATTTCCAAGTAGGGTGGGCTGTCCCTTCCTTGTTAGAGGCTTTTCTATATATGTGGAATGCTCTAGTATAAGAGTACGTGCCTATCAGTCGTTTTTGGTTGTTCATTAGTCGATGCCTCGTGGTATCTGAGTTTTCATAACTGATAATTACTGATTGCAAAAACTGAGGCTAGACTTGCATGTTGAGATACTGTAACCCACTGTATGTTTATACTTGTGACCTGAAAATGAATGGGACCTAGATGCATTGATTCCTAGTCATCCCACGGTGTCGATAACCGTGAACCTCTGGAGGGGGCTGTGTTCCTATGTGCGTCGAGGAAAGGTAAGTACCGACGGTGAACCGGTCATAGGACACTCAGGGCCAAGAAATGGAGACTTTTGCTACTCGTAGTCATAAGGACTACAGAGTAGTTGGCCAGTTCTCGAAGAATGATGAATCGGTCGGTCACCGATTGTTTTAGATTAGCTGGCAGGTAAGTATCTCGGAGCTCCAAGTGGTGTGAAGCATGCTGCGTATGATTTTCTGAAAAAGACAACGATGATTGTTTTTGCTTGCATTTATTTTACTCGATTTTACAAATGTGCACAATCTATATTCTAGTATCTATGTTTTACTTATTAGTTTTCAAACCTAATTAAGGTTGGGTCGGCCCCTATTAATTCAATGAGGACGAAATGCTCACCCCTACATTTCAGGTTACAACGAGGTCTCTCCGGACAACCTAGATTAGAAGTTGGTCGTTGGCCGAGTTCGTGTGTCTCTAACTCTGTTGCTTGAAGTCCTTCCCTTTGGTACCTTATTAATTTACTCGCTTCCCTTTCAATGTTGAACTCAGTTGAATTCTGTGAGGTCTGCCTACCTGGGAGCGCACCTCACTCTATGCTTTATTGTTGCTGTTGACTTCGTAGGGCGTCACTGTGCACTTGCCTACTTTATTTTGAAGTATTTCTAGATTTGTTAATTTGAATATTGGGTTGTTGATCGAAAGTCCTTCTTAAAAGTTTTATTTGTTTTCTTACTTTCTAAAAATCGTATTTCAAAAAGCCTTGTTAAGTTGGTAGATCTACACTATGTTTACGACGTATCGAGCTCCTATTGGCTTAAAATTACGGCGCTATGGTATACCCATTCAGGTCGCCATATGCACCCGCTCCAACTCCTTCTCCTTCTGGTACCAAGCAATATCCTCAACATTCTTCAATTTGTTTGGCTTCGCTGATCAATTTCGGCCCAAACATTCTTCAGCTTGTGTAGAACATTGAAACAGCTTGTCCAACCTGCTCCATCCTTGTTGCCTTGCACAACAACTTATAGATCTGAGAGAAGTCAGATTCATTTAGGTAGAGATCATTGAGAATTTTCCAAACTTCTGCAGCAGTATCACATTCAATGATCAATTGGATCACCTTATCCGTCATGGCCTTGTACAGAATTGACATTACAAGTCCATCAACAGCTTCCCACTTGACATAATCGTCACTCTCCTTATCTTCTGGCGCCTTGATGGTACCTATGACATGACCCATTTTGTGAATTCCATGAAGATGGGCAGAGATCATCTTCTTCCATGTGTGGTAATTGCAAAGTCCGCTCAAATTTGCTCCTCCAAAAGTACCCAAGGAAGAATCCGGCTTTTGAACAGAAAATTCTACCTTCGAAATACCTGTATTGCCGGTACTCTCTGTTGATGTTTTCTCTAAGAGAAGCATGGTCTGACTTGTCATGGTGGAAGATGAACAGAATGTGCAGCGGAATTAAGTCACAGAAGGGTCTTCGACGGGTCGAAAGAGATGAATAGGAGGAAAGAACAATGATAAAAATAAATAAACAAAGTCGATCCTCTCTAGTTTTTGCTCTGATAACAAGTCAAACATTAGAAAGTAAAGAATAATATTTGTGAGTGAATATTCTCTGATATCTTATTCACAATCGTGTAAGGAGTATATATACAACCTTTATGTACTACACATCTACAAGTCAGTGCAATCTAATATAGATACCTACTTCTATAAGGTAACTACTAAATACATATATTCTCCTAATAATTCTAGTAATGACTCACAAGTCAACAGTCTCTCTTTCGCTTAGAGTTGCTTTTCGCGTTCGTAGTGCAAATTTTCCATTGTACTTCAAGTTGCTTTTCACGTTCTTGCTGCAACTTTTCCAGTGTTTCACTTTTCACTTCAAGTTGCCTCTCTTTCACTTGAAGTCGCTGGGAGTCTGCTTCCAATTGCTTTTCGCGTTCTTGTATTGTACTTTCGAGTGAACTAAATTGCTTTTGAAACTCATTGAGGGTTCTTTTATTAAGCGAATCAAGTTCCTCAGCTTTTAACAAAACTTGCTTCTCTTTTAATTCTAATTCTTTCTCTTTACGTTCGAGATTACAGGACCACTCCTCCAGTGATATCTTACGCGAGCAATGATCTTTCACTTTCAGTTCTATTTCCCTCTTTATTTCCTCTCTTGACTTAAGTGTCTTAGAGCCTTCCACTACTGATTTGTTATGCTCTTTCAACTTCTCCTCCTCTTTCAGTCTCTCCTCTCTCAGTTTCTGCTCTTCTTTAACACGCTCTTGTTTCACATCAAATGCTTTCTTCTGCTCCTCAGTTGTGGATTTCAACTTCTCTTCGATACTCCACTCAATCCAATTCAATTTCTTCTGTTTCGCTTTAATTTGCGTTTCTTTCAAATCAAATTCTACACCCTGTTCCATAATCGTCCTCTCAATCAGATTCAGTTCCTCACGAGATTTGTTCAACTTCTCTTCTATATTCCTCTCAACCGCATTCAATTCTTGAATTCGTTTCTCCATTTGTCTTTCCTTCTCTCCAAGCAATTCGGTATGCTGTTTGATTGATGACTGGAGCGAATACAAGTAGTTCTTGCTGTCTATAGCGTCTTTTTGTTTCTCCTCAATCATCTTTTCGATTCCAAGCAACTCATTCACTTTGGACTGCACCTTTAACTCTTTGGCCTCCAACTGCTTCTCTCGTTCCTGGAACTCATTTGCTTTGGACTCTATCTTTAACTCTTTGGCATCCAGCTGCTTCTCTCGTTCATGGAGCGCTTCGAATCGGGTCTGGCTTGCTTTCCAGGTCGAATCCAAGTGTTTCTCGAGGTCCTTCCATTGAAGGGTGAAGACTAGCATGGAAGATGCTTGGGAGTGCAAGCTCTCGTACATGTTTCTCATACTGTTCTTCTTCAACTCATATTCCTTCAAATCCAATGTCATCTCCTCCATTATATTCTGCTTGGAGGTGAGGGAAAAAAAAAAACCACAACACCAAGTTACCGACTGCGTAGTAAGATCTTAAAGTGGAAGGTCAGAAAAACAAGAAACCCTAAATCACTGATTTTGCGCTCTGCACGGGAGAAGAGAAAGTGTAAAGCTTAAACAAGCTGAATCGCTAACGTCGCTCTCTGCAGGCTGCAGGGGAAAAGAGAGAGCCTAACCTAAAAAAGGTTTTCTTGAATCGCAAATGGTGCTTTGTGCAGGGGAGAGAGACTCTCATTATGCTTTTCTTCCCTTTGCGAGCGTCATATATATAGGCAACAACTCCTATTTCCGTGTGGGAAGGGAAAAGGTGTAGGTCGTCTTTTCCTTTTTGACTTGGGAGTTATAGCTTAATCCTTATTCTTCCATGACTCTTATTCAGGAGTTTACATCCTGTAATTAGGTTTCCTCTACTACCTTGGATTGGGAGGACAAAAAAAAATTACCTTCCTTGATCAGGTTTTCATATCACAATAAGAAATTTACTGTTTCTTTTTTTATTCATGATTCCTTTTTTTTCTATGGAGAAGAGCATAATCTCATATATGGCACCAGTACAAACTTTATTATTATTATTTTTTTATATTTTATTTTATTTTATTTTTTTTGCTATGGAGAATAGCACAATCTCATATATGGCATAAGTACAAAATTTTATTTTTTACCATTCTCCTACAATGGCATCCTCAACACCAAGTACAATCTTGCGAAGAACAATTCACCACAGTATCTGCTTCTAGGAGTTCACTAATTCAAAGGAGATTTTTCTCCCAAATACGCTTGTTAGTTTGAAAGCTACAAAGAGATTCTGAAATCTAGTGAAATCCCTTCTGCACAAGAGTAAGAGAAAACCGCGAGTCTTGACTGATAACTTGATGAATTGAACCCCCAATCTTTCTGGCTCTCTGCTGTTCCTTGGTGAATCTTTCATCAGGGTTTTATACGAACCACAAATGAACCTGTTCAAAAATTTCAAACAGTTACAAGAAATACCAGTAAACGAAAAGAAAATAACCACAGTTTAATTCATAAATTATGTCGTGAGCATATATACAAGACAAGAAGTTGTGAGATATATGTCAGATTCAGTGCAAGACATGTTAATGAGAGAAGGCAAGTGTAAAAAAGAGAAAGACAGACAGTACTATGTCACAACGAAGGAGTAAGAACAAAGAAAAAATAGCCTAATGGAGAAAGTAATACCCCCACTTTCATGAATAACGCATCTCTACTTTGAAAATCATACACAAGAATCAGCACAAACATTTGAGACATGAATTAGGCAAAAGAGGGTTAAAATCAAATGGACCGCCTGGATCCCACGAGTGAATAGAAAGTTGGATCTACATTGGATGTCACCATAATCACCCCATTTATCCTCTTGGGGACAGGTTTAGTATGTCTGAGAATTCACACCCCCCAGCCCTTAAAGAAATTAAGGATCTATTATAACATCAAATACATCACTCAGAACCAAGCCCTTACATGCCTGCATTGGGATACAAGAAAATAATTTTTCTTTTTCATTCTTTAAACCTGGTACATAGGCTAAAATATAGAACCATTAAAAGGCTCAATGCAAGATGCTTGTATTAGAAATAAATCAAGGTTTGAAGGACTACTGAATCAAATAACACCATTGGTATTCCAAGAGATGGTCAAAAACAAAACCTAAGATGCAACTATCACAGTCCAAGAATGAAAAAAAAAAAAAAAACTCAGTAGACAGGATAGCAACTGTTCGAAAGGTACAGATACTTAAGCCCAGAACAAGTGCAGGATACATGGTTCAAAGGTACTTCTACCAACACAGATTATGACCAGAACCTTCACCTTTTATCCAAGCAGTGCAGCAGGGCTGGATAGAATACTTTGACAATAATCTCCTCTTTTTACCTTTTTTTTTTTGTGTTGCTCCAAAGTTTACTGTTCTCTAATTGAATACGAGTCATTAGAACAAGTCAACAACCAAATACCAGGCGGCAATCTATCATATAATCAATCCACTATTGGTCCATTGAGTCCACAACTAGAGGGAAACAATGGGACCCCTTTATTTACCAGCTCAAAACATCATATACTACACTCTTTTTGGCACGAAAACTGAAATGATATAGGCATGTTGACTATATTGCAGACAGTCACTAAACAAATATGAGGGTAACGAGAAAGAATTTACTCTACAAACAATGAAGTATTCTGTATTCCAGGTCATAAACCTGTCAGACAATAAAAGTCAAGCTACCCAACATATCATGGAGCTTCATTCCTAAGAACATATCATGGAGCTTCAAGGTATACTCAGATGGATAATCCATTATAATGACCATAAGGCGATATAATCTTAACAAACCCTACGGTAGCTAGTGATAGAGGGCTGTACATTTCTTAATTTTTAGCTAAATGTAGTCACTATTCTACAGCAATAAACAGAGAGACACTCTCATGCAGGGAGATGGGATGTGTCTGCAGAAACAGCGCAAGCAATCCCCAAGTTATGAAAGGCCCCTTTAATGACCCCACAAGAGAAATGGAGATGCATGTTTGGTACCTGTGCTGCCTTATTGTCAGCCGAGGCTCAGAATATTTTCTTGGAGATACGTCTCCATTTTCAGCGGCCGGATCAAGAGACGTTCATGAAAGCCATGGAAACCGATTATCTTGCAACACAAAGGTACCCTGCATGACTAACACATGTTATCTCATCAAACCCTCGCAGACACAACGAATGCCAATTCACATCGATTCTAGAAGTTACCATATGATTGGTCTTCAAGTTGTCTATCTGCTTCTTGAAAAGTTCAGACCGGAAATGCTTGCAGATGAACTTAATTGCATCGAGATGTTCAGTAAACCAGGCCGCTCCATTGTATACGTAACAAGCAGAACCCATTCATTACTCTGTACACAAATACACATAAATTCAGTACCTCACTCCTATTCCTATACTTTGATCAACATCCAAAAAAAAAAATTGCATATACATTTTTCACCAACTCTGCACATGTAAAGCAATTTCCTTTAAATTAAAGTAGACATCTTTACGTAAATTAAACATTGAAAATCACATGATCTCTGATTTCCCACATTTTCTCAACTCTACCAAATTGTCAACGGCTATTTCAGGTCTAAATTGAATGAAATTAGGGCACAAAATGGAAAGGGGAAGACTTTAAGAGAAGTTGTGATAGTGTGAGGGGAGGTGTACCTCTCGGAGAGCTGGTGGCCGACCTGGTAGCCAATAGCGTCGACCCTACAGGCAACAAGCTCGGGCTTATTGGCGTGTAAGCAATTGCAGTACATGGAGACCATCTCTGTGAGTAGACTATCTACGCAGCTCTCTCAGACTTCGGCTCTGCTTCGTCTCTCAACTTCGGCTCTGCTTCTTTACTGCAGTGAGATGATTTTCTCTCTTTTAATTCGTATGTTGGGCTTATTGGGCTAACTTACAACATGGGTCTGTGGATAACTTTGTGAATTTTTATTTTTTCTCACGAAGAAAAGATAACTTACACATAATTGAGAGACTAAAGATCGAGGGGGTGGGGGTATTTTTTAATAACATTGGTGGGTCAGACATGTTATATGATGAGATAGCTTCGTTTGAGACGTTAATAACATTATGGGTGTGCAAAATATGGTACAAACCGGCCAAATCGGTCGAAACCGACCAGTAAATATGGTTTGGTTAAGGTTTTTTAGAGTTAAAATATGAAAGCCTGTTCAATACCGAACCAAACCGTTTATGAATTGGCTTGGTTTGGTTTTTCTTTTACTTAAACAGTGAAACCCGAACCGACCGGTATGTATTAAATATAATAGGGAAAAAATTTAAATTTATATACATAATATATATATATATATATATATATTTATTTATTTATTTGTGGGTAGTCTTTTATAAGTAAGTTATAAATCTCCAATTATAATTTGATTCTCAAAATGATATACTACCAAATTGAATCCTAGACCCAAAAGGTTTAAAACCCAAGTGAATCGGATTTTGTTCTTTGAATATTAGTTTTGGATTTTGATTATTAAATTTTTATTATTGAGATTGAGTTTTAGTATTTTTACTATGAATTTTTCGTAAACAAAACGTCAATGCTATATAGATTAAAACGGTAAAACCGCCTTACCGACCGAACCAAACCATCTTTAAATGGATTGGATTGGATCGGATTGAGTTTATTTTCTTCGATGACCAGTTGTCTAAAATGTCTAAACCGCTTACTTTGGCATAGGGACGGTTTAGAGTCAAAACGGATCCAATCTAATCCGCGTGCAGCCTTAAATGACATCTAGGCACCAAGTTAGTTATGGTAAGAAAAATTATCATTTTCGAAACACAAGGTCAAGAATTAAATTGAGGCATTCAATTCATTTCTTGTGTCACATCGAACCAAAAAAAGAAAAGAAAGTGAAAGTAGTCGTAAAAATAATACAACTACAAGATCAGAGGTAGCCCAAGTGGTGAATGGAGGTTGAAAATTGGGTTAGGACTAGGTTAAATTAGGAGTTTGATTCGATTCTCCTCTGATGTATGTGAACCCAAAAAGAAAAGAAAAAAAATACATAGGTATTTGTTGGTGAGGTTGCTCTATCTTTGGCCACGAAGCTAGCCCCAACTCGCATCTCTTTTTCATGAAGTGATGGTTATTTTGAAACCAACATCTGGAATCCTTTTAATTTTGAGGATGATGGAACAAAGAAAGAGATTGAATGAGGGATGCAAGAGAACAAAAAAGCAATGTGGGTTTTGAACTTTTGATTAAAGCTTTGCCAAAAAAAAAAAAAAACAGAAAAAAAGATTAAGAAGGGATGCAGCTGAGCCAAGCCGAGGAAGAGAAGGAAAAATAGACGTGGATATAAGTTAAGCCACGTGTCGTATTCTCAAAGGATGGTCGGACTATTGTGACGCGGTTTGCCAAAATTTTGGCGCCATATAAATTAGTGGGGGCTTTATTTTGGCAGAAAACGCGTGCTTGTTTCATGGTCAACAGTGCAATTTATTACTCCGTGCTTTCTGTGTTATTTCCAAAATAAAGCCCCCCACTAATAATCCCTATATTTTTGTTATCTATCTCGCCGTAGACTATCCGTCAACAAACTGTACTTTGGCTGGTTGGGTAGCTAGATCTACAAGAAGCTGCTGAGGTAGAGTCTGAATCGGAAGCTGAGGTATTCAAACAATGACGTCAACTTCGTCTCCTCGACGTCGACTATGGAAATACGATGTGTTTCTAAGCTTCAG
This sequence comes from Rosa chinensis, assembly GCF_002994745.2. Lineage (NCBI taxonomy): Eukaryota > Viridiplantae > Streptophyta > Magnoliopsida > Rosales > Rosaceae > Rosa > Rosa chinensis. The sequence continues at coordinate 58,976,506 of NC_037092.1, forward strand.
GGGAGAAGATGCCCGTAGGAGTTTCGTCGGCCATCTGTATAAAGCATTGGAACGTAAAGCATTTCACGTTTTTGTGGATTCCGAGGGTCTGTCGAAAGGAGATTCCCCTGTTGATAGCGATTGAGGAGTCAAGAATTGCCATTGTCGTTCTTTCAGAGAATTTCACTTCGTCGTCGTGGTGCTTGGATGAAGTCGTGAAGATAATGCAATGCAAGAAAGAGATGGGACAAATAGTCTTTCCGGTCTTCTACAAAGTGGATCCTTCTGATGTGCGGCACCAAACGGGAAGTTTTCAGCTCCGTAGGAAATTGAAAGTGGAAGTAATGGAACACGAAGAAGTATATGGGGAGAATGAGGATAAGTTGAAGGAGTGGGCAGCCGCTTTGACAGAGCTGGCCAATCTTTCTGGCTGGCATTCCACGAATTACGGGTACTTAAGTCTCCTTCCCTCATTCCCTACCTCCTTCCTGCATATATATATTTTGACAGGGCGCATCTTAATTAAAGTTGAACTTTTCTGTAATGTTTAAATTGGTGGATATAAGTTATTTTGGTAATTTGAATTTTCTGAGGGAGGGACGAAGTAATATGAATTGAGAATAATGACAATCCAAAGCACGTACATGCCTTTTGTAGTCGGATAGCGATCAGATTTCAGAGTGAAAACTCTTATAAAATTGAGAGATGGGTTAGCATTTTGCATTTTCTTAGTAATGAGTATGTAAATCGTATTGTTTTCATTCTATTTTTGCCGGACATGTTACTTGCTTACTCAGCATTTTTATCTATTTTATTTTGTTCTTCTTAGAGACGATGCAAGATTGATTGATGAGATTGTTGGTGATGCAATTAAAAAGTTTACTCATTTACTCTCTTCAAGTGTTGACAAGGGTTTCGTAGGAATGGACTCCCGCATTGGTGATTTGGTGCACAATTATATTTGTCCAGAGTTTGGTGGTGTTCGTATTATAGGGATCCATGGCATGCGAGGAATAGGCAAGACAACACTTGCTGTAGCTATTCATGATGAAATCCGTCAGGATTTTGACCGAAGCTGCTTTCTTTCTGGTGTTAGAGAAAGTGCCAAAAAGGATGGCCTAGTTTCTTTACAAAAAAAACTTCTTTTCAGTATCCTGGGGGCAGAAATTGACATACAGAATGAATATGCAGGAGCTACTATGATCAAAAGGCGGTTATGTAAAATAAAGGTGCTTGTTGTTATTGATGATGTGGATCACCTCAATCAATTGGAGAAATTGGCTGGAAGTCATGACTGGTTTGGTCCAGGGAGTAGAATTGTTGTAACCACCCCAGATATTCATTTGCTAAAGACACATGATGTTGATGCTACATACAAGGCTACTGGGTTAAATGGTGGTGAAGCTATTCAACTATTGAGTTTAAAGGCTTTCAAGAAAAAAGTCCCACCAGAACATCATTTGGAGTTGTGCAACCTTATTTTAGGGTATGCTCAAGGGCTTCCATTGGCTGTTGTGGTTTTAGGTTCTTTTCTATCTGGTAGAAGCATTACGGAATGGGAAAGTGCAATAGATAGGCTAAATAATACACCACATCCAGAAATTATCGATGTGCTTCAGATTAGTTTTGATGGACTACAGGAAAAAGACAAAAATATATTCCTACATATAGCTTGCTTTTACAAGGGTTGGGATTTGGATCGTGTGACACAAATAATAGGCTATTGCGAGCTAGAACCTGACATTGGTTTAAGTGTTCTTGCTGATAGATCTCTCATAACCATCTCCAACAACAAACTGTCAATGCATGATTTGCTACAAGAACTGGGCTGGGAAATAGTTCGTCGACAGTCTCCTAGAGAGCCAGGCAAACGTAGTAGATTATGGTCTCATAAAGAGATCCACAGTGTGTTAAAGAAGAATAAGGTAATTGCTTGATTATGTAGAAAAAGCAACAGAAGCATAGAACAGGTTTAATTTATACAAGTAGTAGTAGTATTCTTTGTGCTGTGCAACTTCACTTATTGGTATTACTCCTGTTTCTCATAAGTAGGGAACAGATGCAATCCAAGCCATGGTAGTGGACTTGCCTAAGTTAGAAGTGGCTCATTGGAAACCAGAAGCCTTTTCAAAGTTGTCTCAACTCAGTCTTCTTCATATTCGTAACGTGGATCTTCCCAAAGGCCTCACTTTTCTTTCCAATTCCTTGAGACTTCTTGAATGGAGTGGATATCCCTTAAGATCCCTCCCACAAAATTTTGAACCGGATGAACTTATTGAACTTAACTTGTGCAACAGCAACATTGAATACCTCTGGAAAGGAGCAAAGGTATGACTGTTGGTTAATAGACTATTGATTGTTTGATAGTTTTATTAGAAAAGGCTGTTTTATGTTGTCCCTTACTATTTTCCTGATTGCTCTATATATGTGTTGAACAGAATTGTGACAAGTTAAAGTTCATCAAACTTTGCCATTCTCAAAAAATTGTCCAAACCCCAGACCTCACAGGCGTTCAAAATCTTGAGACTTTAGATCTTAAAGGATGTAAGACTTTGGTAAAACTTCATCAATCCCTCGGGCAACTCAAAAGGCTTACTGTATTGAATCTTAAAGATTGCAAGAGTCTCGAGAGTCTGCCAAGTAAGCTTGAAATGGAATCTCTTAAAACTTTAATTCTTTCTAACTGCTCAAAAGTTAAAAAGATTCCTGAGTTTGCTGGAAATATGAAGCGTTTATCGGAGCTTTATCTCGATGAGACTGCCATTGAAAAACTACCTGTGTCAATTGGATGCTTGAGTGGCCTTGCTTCGCTGAATCTGAGCAACTGCAAAAATCTTGTTTGCCTTCCAAGCACCTTTAGTAGATTGGAGTCTCTTAAAAAGCTTAATCTTTCTGGATGTTTGCAACTTGGTGAACAGGATAGTGCGATGGAGAATGGTGCAATTAGAACTGCTGTAAATCATCTTATGAAATATGGTTGTGAAGTTGTTGGGAAATATTTTTCATGGTCCTTGTCTTCTAGATTGGTGCAAGGAGCAGATATAGAACCAATGAGTATGCAGTTGCCTGTATCTGATCTGTGTTCTACGGAGAAAGATGCAAATACATCAATGAGTATCCAGTTGCTACTATCTCGTCTTTGTAATTTAACATATCTAAACATAAGCAACTGCAATCTTGGTGACGCAGCATTTGCCAACTTTGGCTGTTCTCCCTCCTTAGTGGCACTAAATCTGAGTGGAAATAATTTTGTTAAGCTTCCTCCAAGCATCAGATCCTGTTTTAAGCTTCAGAACATTAACTTGGAGAATTGCAAGACACTTCAAGATTTGTCAGGCATTCCATCAAATAGTAAATTGGATGTGAGGGCAGATGGTTGTTCTTCACTGGAAATGCTGTTTGATGTATCCAATTTTAAGAGATTAGAGAAATCATATTTCAATTTCATCAATTGCTTCAAACTAAATGACAATCAGGGCTGCACTAACATAGCATTTGAAATGCTGAGGATATTCCTTAATCAGGTACTAGCTCCCTCTCTCTTGTTGTGGTGTGTGTTTTTGCTCATTTTGCTCATATTAAATTAAATATCTATTTTTCATGACAGAGAATTTCTAGTGTGACGGAAACTTTTCAAATTGTAATTCCTGGAAGTAGAATTCCTAAGTGGTTCCATTATCGAAGTTTTGAGAGTTCATTAAGTGTAGACCTACTTCCAGGTTGGAATAAGAGTACGTTTTTGGGATTTTTTTTATGTGCTGTTTTTGTACTTGATGAGCACTTGGTTGATAAGCTTGAGTTCCATCAGTTCAAGACTTTTAAAGCTACTCATCATCTTGTATGTTGCCTGAAGCTCAATGGAAGAGAATTAGAAGTATACGGCAAACAGCCTGCATTTCGCTTTAGCGAACAATTTTGCCATGTTGAGTCAGATCACCTTTGGATATTCTATGTGTCCCGTGATAAATACTTTGGTACAGATTGGTGGCATAACAGTTGCAGTCAGCTTGAGTTCCTATTTAAAACCAGAGGGCCAGGTCTGAAGGTGAAGGAGTGCGGGGTGCGTTTGATATATGAGCACGATGTGCAAGAGTTGAACAAAACAATGACTCAATCAAGCAGTAGGATGTCTCCATATGAGGATATATTGATTGATTTTGAGAATCGAGTTGAAGGGGAAACCAGTGGTACTGGTAGCAGAACCTGCACCCTTGAAGAACTATAGGATTGACAGAAATATAGGGATCCAATACTGGCCACTTTGAAAAGCCGAAATGAAGGACTTTTTGATCCCATGGTTGGAAATGAGTGCAGAATGGTCAGTGGTCTCTCTTCTCTCATTGAACTCCTGTAGTGTTACTATCTGGAGCTCTCTTGCCTCATTTTTCACATATAGGTGAGCCTCGATCCCTCTAGTTTCTATATTGTGTCTTATTAATTAGTAACTCTTAATCTGTCGGCATATTTGGCGGACTCCACCACCAATTATTTTAAAACAACACTATAATATGCACATGCATTACTGACATTCTGGTAACAAATAAGTAATGTTATAAGAAAGATAAAACAATTTGAGGTCATCTTTGCATGCTATATTTCATAGATATCGCGCTTATTGTTTCCAATGATAATACAAACTTAGGCTCATCTTTTTGGTTATAACAAATGTTAGTACAAACTCAAATCAGAGGTTTGTTTCAAAATTGTTGCTCCAACCAGGGTCGAAGTTTAGGAAGAAATAACCATTTTTATACTTTTTTAATTTTAATAGGTTGGCAAGAATAATAAGAAAGTGTAACTTAATGCACTAGAGCTCCTTTCTTTCTACTTACATTTAGGACTTATAGTGATTTTGTTATTTCAGGAGCATGATAGGGAGTACATGGAGCAAATTCCCTAAATTTAACTTGAAGCTCATTTATTGTGTTTGTTGAAGCTGCTCTTATTATGTGTAACCTATATTACTTGCAGTAGTTTTATGTTTATAATAATCTGGATTTGCACATTGCTTCTGTATATGTTAGTTTGATATATAGGAAAAGCATGTAAAGGTAGTAATTCTAGTCTATAACTCTATGTGCTATCAGTTCCTTTGCAGGCTTGTACTTGAAATTGTACTTTCATACAATGTAGACTGGTGTACTAGCTGTTGAAGAGAATTTTAAGTAATCTTGCATTGTACTCTTAGCAGATTGTATAACACTAATGTGGCTCCCCGTGAAGATGATGGCGAATGCATTCGTAACACTAACTAGGAAAGTGTGGGAGACTACTCAAAATTTGTGGTAAGCATACCCTGATTTATAAAGCTTTTCTTCAGGTGATGCTCGATGTGTTGTATTGTTCTGTACTGGTTTTCTGAATTTACTCTCATGCATTGTTGCTCTTGAGTACAAAGTTGATGCTCAATGTATATGATGGAGATATTGCTATGAGAAAATCTGAAGGACACCCCCTTGCCTGCTCATATAGTTTTCCTCACAAAACATTTTCGACTTTTACCTTCGTCTATAATTCTGGATTACATGTACTGTGAATATGCACTAACACAGGTACGGAATACGGGGTGCGATACGATACAATACGGGGATACGTTTTTTCTCAAAAAAACAACATACGATACGTTTTGGATACATTTAAAAAAAATTATATATATATATATATATATAGTGTTAATAAATATATTTGACAAATATTGCATATAAAATGATAGAATTACAATAAAACAAGCAATTGAATGACACAAACAATCATACAATACGTTAGTCCAAGAATCACATTAAAAACAATAACCAATTTATATAACAATTATAATTGAAACAGACGGTTAGATGGTTACTGACACAAGAGGCTACTCACAAAGTCACAAGTCACAACAATTATAATAACCAATTTAAGGCTTTAAAAAGGTATTAGAACAGCCTGCATTTCGGTTTAGTGAACAATGTTGCCAAGTTGAGTCAGATCACCTTTGGATATTCTATGTGTCCCGTGATAAATACTTTGGTACAGATTGGTGGCATAACAGTTGCAGTCAGCTTGAATTCCTATTTCAAACCAGAGGGCCAGGTCTGAAGGTGAAGGAGTGCGGGGTGCGTCTGATATATGAGCAAGATGTGCAAGAGTTGAACCAAACAATGACTCAATCAATCAGTAGGATGTCTCCATATGAGGATATATTTATTGATTTTGAGAATCGAGTTGAAGGGGAAGCCAGTGGTACAGGTAGCAGAACCTGCACCCTTGAAGAACTGTAGGATTGATAGACTATATGGATTCAATACTGGCCACTTTGAAACGCCAAAATTAAGGACTTGATCCCATGGTTGGAAATGAGTGCAGAATGGTCAGTGGTCTCTCTTCTCTCATTGAACTGCTGCAGTAATTACTATCTGGAGCTTTCTTGCCTCATTTTTCACAGATAGGTGAGCCTCGATCCCTCTATTCTCTATATTGTGTCTTATTAATTAGATAGCTCTTTATCTGCCGGCATATTTAGCAGACTCCACCACAAATTATTTCAAAAAAACACTATAATATGTCACTTGCATTACTGACTTTTCTGGTAACAAATAAATAATGTTATAAGAAAGATAAAACAACTTGAGGTTCATTGTTGCATGCTATATTTTGTAGACATGGCGCTCATTGTTTCCAATGATAATACAAACTTAGACTCATCTTTTTGGTTATAACAAATATTAGTACAAACTCAAATCAGGGGTTTGTTTCAAATTTGTTGCTCCAACCATGGTCAAAGTTTAGGAAGAAATAACCATTTGTATACTTTTTTAATTTTAATAGGTTGGCAAGAATAATAAGAAAGTGTAACTTAATGCACTAGAGCTACTTTCTTTCTACTTACATTTAGGACTTCTAGTGATTTTGTTATTTTAGGAGCATGATAGGGAGCACATGGAGCAAATTCCCTAAATTAAACTTGAAAGCTCATTTAGTGAGTCTGTTGGAGCTGCTCTTATCATGTGTAAGCTATATTACTTGCAGTAGTTAATAATCTGGATTTGCGCATTGCTTCTCTATATGTTGGTTTGATATATAGGAAAAGCATGTAAAGCTAGTAATTCTAGTCTCTATGCTATCAGTACCTTTGCAGGCTTGTACTTGATTGTACTTTCATACAATGTAGAATGGTGTGCTGTTGAAGAGAATTTTAAGTAATCTTGCATTGTACTCTTAGCAGATTGTATGACAGTAATGTGGCTCCCCTTGAAGAGGATGGACAGGCCTTCTATACAGTAAATCAATAAAGGTATGGATGTTGGGAGGTCCATACTTGTACCATTGGATGCTAAATTGCCATAATTGTAACAATGGATGCTATAGCACATTCTTTGCAATTTACATGTGGTAGATGTTGTGCCAATTTGTGTTGCCATTAGTCATTAATTCTAGAGTCAATAAAGATGAATGCATTCGCAGCACAAACTAGGAAAGTGTGGGAGACTACTCAGAATTTGTGGCAAGCATACCCTGATTTATGAAGCTTTTCTTCAGGTGTTGCTCAATGTGTTGTATTGTTCTGTACTGGTTTTCTTAATTTACTCTCATGCATTGTTGCTCTTGAGTACAAACTTGATGCTCAATGTAAATGATGAAGATACTGCTATGTGAAAATCTGAACGACACCCATTTGCCTGCTCATATATTTTTCCTCACAAAACATTTTCGACTTTTACCTTCGTCTGTAATTCTGGATTACGTTGTAGTGGTCCTTTCTGGCAATAAGGACTTTCACATGCCAGGTTGATTGTATAAATCTATTCTTCATGCTCTCTGCAAGTTCAAGGTATTCCATGTGATATAGATAGCGAGGCTTGAGGTAGTACACATGTATACAGGTTATTTAAAATTCCTCATAATGGAATGCAAATTCATTTGGACTTGATCAACTTACATTTCTCTTTACAATTTCACTAGCTTCTAATGAACATTAAATTCAATAATAAGAATGGAAAAAATGGTTCGTTGTTAGTTTTTAACTAATGTCAGCATGAAAATGGTTGACTGCTCAAGTTTATAGAAGTTGCATGCAACAGGGTTCTGTCTGTGCATAAATTTGAGAAAATCTTTTTGTTGGACATAATACATGTATTGCTTAACATCTTCCTCACCAGTTTCGGTGAAGTTACTAGACTACTCATTTATTTGTGAAAAGTAATGTTTCAGTGAAGTGCAGTATTCTGTCGAGTTGTACTCTACTGTTCCTCTCGGTTTGTGTTTGCAACTATGTGCTATATATATTGAATTAATAGAAAGAGATTGTAAAAAAACAACAAAATCTATAAATCCCATGTTTAAGAAATGCTAAGCATATATGAGTCTGCTGCAACCAGGAGAAATAGAAACAAAGGAAAATCAAGGTGTAAGACAGTCATTTACACTTATTGAAATGATAGCTATGTAGCTTTAACATTTTGACATTCTTTCTTTCACTTTACACTACTGGGAGGTACTTATTGTTATCGACTATATTTTACTGGGGAAATGTCACAAATAGTACCCCAATTATAGACCATTTGATACATTGATACCTCAAGTTTCAAAACCATCACTTTGGTCTCAACTTCTATTCTATCATACATTTTGATATCCGCCGTTAAGTTTAAAATAAAAGATATTTTAGCAATATCATACATTTTATGAGGGTAGTTTCGTCAAATGACATATTTTAATTAAAATGACATATTTAACTAAACAATAATATAAACAAATTTAAAATAGAACCCAATAATTCATCTCTTCTGACTAAAAACAAAAATTTTCATCTATTCCAACCTTAAGTCTTTTGCAGTCCTAGATTTGTTATACAAGAACCCATTAACAAATCACTAATTTTCAGTTTAATACCGAGGGTCAGCGGTTTGTTGATCGAAACTCTGCAAACCCAATGGAGCAGCAGTGTTGTCAAGCATGTTTGGTGGTTGGAAATCTTCAAGCCAAGATCTGATTCATCTCTGCACTTATAGTTTGTTTCTATGCAATAGATTGCTTATAGATTTTTTGTTTTAACGAAGATTGGTGAAGGATGATGAAGAACATGATTAAAGAGGTATTTTTCTCGTTTATAGCTTTGGTTTTGAGTTTTTTTTTCCCGCTGGGTTAATTAATGATGATTATCATCATCTTCATCTTTTGAATACTTTCCCATTCATTATTTCATCATCGCGCCGAGGCCCGAGGGCATCCAATACCAATCTTAGACATCTAGAGAGGGAATTAGATTAAAGATTTGAATTTTGTAGTTTTGTTGATGGGGGAATAGCAGAGAGAGAAAAGAGATGAGACTGGAAATAAATTGCATTGGGTTCTAATTCATGAATTGCAAAGAAAGAGATGGAGAGACGAAAATGTACTTGCAAAAAAGAGCTTAATTGACGCCGTTATAACGGTAGGTATGAAAGTTATTCAATATCAACTTTTTTGTACTAAAGTCATAGTTTTGAAATTTGAGCTACTAATTTGTCGAATGATCTATAATTGAGGTACAATTTGTGACATTTTCTCTATTTTACTAGCTAGCTATACGATCCGGGAGAGGATTCTCTCCGGAGCTAAATTCTAATCTGAGCTACCAAGCTTTAAACGATGTAGTGACACGTGGATGTTATTAGATCGAATGGTCTATAACCAAAGCTTTTTAGCTTTTCTTTTTCTAATTTTTACTTTCTCTGCTGTTCTTCAAGGTCCTAGAAGCCTTCTGGGTTCCATTTCTTGAGCAATGGTAATTCCGGTCCCAACATTTGAAGGTACGAGTGTTTTCTCAGCCACCCAACCCTTGAAAACGTTTCCAAGTCTCTCTCTCTCTCTCTCTCTCTCTCTTTCTCAATAGCAGATCTCTACAGAGAAGACGTCCGCTCTCTGTTAAGTTCTTGAATCTTGACTCGTCCTTATGGGTTTTGGTGATTGATAAATTTCTTCTGGGACTGGTTGGGATTCAATTGATGGGTTCGATTTTTGGGGCTGGGTTTTCCACTGATGTGCTTCTTCCCTTTAAAATTTCAATAACTAATGGAATATGATTATTGAACAATCCCCATCTGAAAAACCAGTTTCTCTGTACAATGAAAAGAACAAACATCAGAATCCATCGAGGTCAGGGAACGACAGTGTACAAGCTCCAATTCGCACTGCTCGAAGGCGCCATCATCTCCCATTCTCCCGCTCCGACTACAACTCGCACTGTAAAATTTCAATAACTAATGGGTTACCATCAACCTACTTTCTTTCTTCAAGCACTGCAGGGGATCGACCACACCCATTAATTTGGTCTCTCTCTTTAATTTTGAGAAAATCAAATTTGTTCCATATCAAATATCATTTAAACCACTTGATTAGTTGATATATGGATTGGTGCTGAGTGAAGTAAAACAAGAACAGGGGTAAGAGAGAGAGAGAGAGAGAGTCCATCTCTATGATGCTATCTTCATCTTGCGTTTTGTAATTCATCAGTTCCCAGTATATTTTAGTCTGCATATACCCAATATTTCAAGCTACTCTTCTCTACTTGTTTACAGCTGAGACCAGACAGACTCGTAAATAAGAACTGAGTGGGGAGGGCGAGGGGGCATGAATGAAGAGACTAATAGAAAGAGAAGACGCTTTTCAATTACTTGTTGTAGACCGTTGGATACATTATATCCACGTGTCAATATCTAGATAAAAGTTTAGGAAGGTTAGGCATTTTGATGGGTTAGGAGAGATAATGATCATTAATAAGTACATGGGGGCATGGATTGCTTAAAACTGAGTGCGACGTTAAAAACTAGGTTAATGCTTTATGTAGGGTTTATGCGAGCAGTTAGGGGTTGGGTGTAGAGGCCCAAGATGAGCAGGTAGGGATAGACCCAAAAAACAAAAAAAATGTAGATGAAAAATGGGCTGATGGGCGTTCAATCTCAATAGCTCCCCATTCTCCCTCAAGTGAAGACGAACCTGACTCTTGATAACATAGCAACCATGGATCTACAAGCTTGAATCTTAACCAAGACTTGAAGATGAACTTGCAGAGAGAAAAAGCTCCAGAAATATCTTCAGGTCTTTTGCATTAGAAAACCATAAAAGAAAATTATTACAAGCCACCCTATTCATAGTAACAAGTCTAACTAACTTTCCTAACCAGTAAAGCAATATTACAGCCTGTAAAGAGAGCAAAACACACAGTAAGTAAGTCCACATCAGCTCGGGTAAAACTCTCTCAGTAAACCAGCATATAAAGTTTGGCTAGGCTAGGAAAGCACTAGGCTTGGTTCTGGTAACACCTCCCCTCAATCTCAGTGGGGGTAAGCACACTGAGATTGCAGCAATGCTCAATAGTTGCCAGAACATTCATGGCAGTGAATGTAGGTGGAGGAGCAGCACAGAGAAAAGAGCTGTTGGATCGCTGATGACAAACAGAAGAAACGTGCCCTCTTTTCCCACAAATTTGACAATCAACAATAGAGGGTGAAGCATTATTGTCAGACCTCCAGTAGCAAATGACTGTTGTATGTCCTCTCTTGCGACAAATCTGGCACTCTGGTATAACATTGTTTCCACTGCTGTAACCACTAGAAACATTGTTACCATTGTTCCTTCCTCTATCATCTCTCCTCTTATTATCACCAAAGCTTCTGTTTCCTTTGTTACCAAAGCTCCTACAGGTGAATTTACCATTGAAAGTCTCACTGTGATAATTCCCATTGTTGCTCAAATTCTCCTTTTGAATGTTACACTTGCCTTGAGAGGATGAAATATTTGGTCCCTGTGAGAAAGAACCTTGTTGCATTGGTGCATTACTGTATGTGCCACTGTTATTAGAGAATCCTTGCTTCTGAGAATAATTGTGCTGAGGAAAAGAAACATAGCCACCATTTTGAACCATTTGACCACCATTTTGAATCATAGAATTACCATTCTCTGTTGCATAAACACAAGGTGGAGGGGATGCTGAATATAAAGTTCCATTTCCAACATTGTTGCTCAACAAATATCCAGAAGTAGGTGCAGATTGTGAAATACCAATACTTTGAGTGAGTGGAACAATTTCTTGACAGTTTGGGGCAGCAGTAGGAACATTATGAATTGAGCTTGATATTATTTTGTTCTGTGGCATCCCAAAATGTGTAGTGGAAATAGGTGATGGAGAATAATGATGATGAACATTGGAACCAGAAGATGATGTGGTGAAACGATTATAAGCAGATATACCAGATAGCACACTAGTATTGGTAACATTAGGCAAGAAACCAACATTTGATGTAGCATTGTGTAAAACAGGTGCCGTAGAACAATCACCAGTATACCGAGATGACATTCCAGTATGTGACATTCCATATTGCACATTTTGAGAGAAACTGTTGCTGTAATTGCCAGCATTGGAAGAGCTCTCATTGAACCTTCGAGCAGACTGTTCAGTATGAGCAACCATAGCAGAAATGGTATTTTGAGTTGTTTGAAGCACCATTTTCTCAAAATCTCTCTCAACAGTCAACAATTGAGAACGAAACTCTTCCATAGAGACAGATCTGTCCATGGCTTTAATGACCACTCTGATGTTATTATACTCGGGAGGCAAGCCGTTGAGAGCTATGATCATAATGTCTTCATCAGCAAAGTGCACACCTACAAAAGCCAACTCGTCTCTAGCATGTTTGACACGTTGAAGATACTTGTCTATAGAATCATCATTTTTCTGTAATGTATGTAGATTTGTCTCGAGTTGCATGACATCAAATCTTGAAAACTGCAGAATATTTGTTCCTCAAATTGAGCCAAGCCTCCCTTGAACTTCTACTGCCAACTAAAGAGGACAATGCTTCACCAGATATAGTGGCAAAGATAAAACATAGCACTGCCTTATCACTCTTGTTCCATTCCTTAAATTCCCTAGTAATTTCAGTAGTTATCCCCTCATCAGTAATCAAGAACCGAGGTGGAGGTGGACATGTACCATCAATGTATCCCATTAAATCAAGACTCTAGAGCAAATTTTCCATTTGAAAGAACCATGAAATGTATTGTGATCAAGCCTCAAAGTAATCAAATTCTGCATACTGGAAAGAAGATAAATGACGGGCAATTGCGTATCTCTGTTCATGATGAAAATGAGGATGAACCAAGATGAAAATGCAGGGATAGACTTCAGTTTTTATCAATACATGTTTAAGATGAAATTTCTTCAAGAAACAAGTGACTCTTTGAGATCGAGATAAATGTCAATATTCAGTATCAATAATATCTTCAGCAACAAGATGGCATTTGACCTCAAGAAATATAAGAGGAGTGACCCTTTGTGGGATTGTGCTCCAAACTTTCACACTGAATCATCAAGAGAATCTACCCTTCGTGGGATGAGAATGATACACCGAAAAGATCACCAAAATTATTATCCCAAACTATCATTTATCAACAGTAATGTGATTCCATCCACTCAAACCTTTGTGAGATTAGCTAGCCTCAAAGAAATCAATTATGTTAATCAACAATAGCAAGCACCTTCCTGCACTTATATTGCAAACATACCAAGGCCAGCACCACTTCAAGAAATCCTTCAATTATCTCAAGTTGTCTTGGCACTGAAATAGTATCACTTGTACAGCAAAATTATCAATGAAAACTACCAGTTGCATAATTATCACTTGGACAGCAATAATGATAAGAACTGTTGCACTCCAATACTGTAATTACTTCAAACCAATACTTCAAGCTTTAATAGGAGTCACCAATTGTGTCTAAACAAACAGTGAAAAGGAACCATGCTTTGTGCAATTTCAGAACATGTGCAGAAGTCTCACTATGATATAGCATACCCTTCATGGGATTTCTTAAATGGAGAACAATAATCATACTAAGAGTGAATTGATTTCAGATTGTGAAATATCATGGCTTCAAAACTAGTTATGAATCAACAGATTGTCCAGATTATACTCTTCCAGATGCACAACACACACAATTATGTTATCAGAATCTCACAACAGTATATGAATCAAATCAAATCAAATCAAATCATTCTTCAACAATCTCAATATCAGATATCACGAGCTATACAAGCAACCCAGTACTTCAGCAAACTTCAAAAAATAGAGAGAATCGATCAACCTGGAAGTAGAATCAGCTATAGAGCAGTGTGTGATATGTAGAAGAAACTAGATATGAAGCACGAAATCTTGATTTGCAGAGGTGCAGTGAAATTGATGAATCGGAAGCAAATTGAGCTTCATAGAAGTAACTCAAACACAGGAGAAGCAGAGAATGAACCTCAAAAGTTTGCATTACAGAGAAGTAGCATGAATTGCAAATCTAGGGTTTCATTTCATCAAATCATGAAGAACCAGAGATGCGGAAGTAAGACAACGAATCAAGAGCAGCTAAAGTAGAAGATGAAGCCCAGGATCAAGAGCCGAAGCTCTGATACCATGATAACATAGCAAGTTAGCAACCATGGATCTTAAGCAAGATTAAGAAGATGAAGATGAACTTGCAGAGAGAAAAAGCTCCAGAAATATCTTCAGGTCTTTTGCATTAGAAAACCATAAAAGAAAATTATTACAAGCCACCCTATTCATAGTAACAAGTCTAACTAACTTTCCTAACCAGTAAAGCAATATTACAGCCTGTAAAGAGAGCAAAACACACCCATAACAATCTATATAACTATATTGTACCCAAAACAATCTATATAACTATATTGTACCCAAAAAAATCTATATTTATATATAGATACTAATTTGTTGATAAATAAATTTTTAAAGATACTAATTTTTTATAAATCTATATTTATACATCATACACTCCAAAGAGCTACATATAGCAATTCAAAGAAAATGAGAAACCGACCGTTGGATGAGTTTATTACAATAAATTATGAGTGTGGTAAAAAATTTAGCCAATTTCACCATATTTTTGAATCCGATCGGATTGGTCAACCGTAATCACTTATATGTTTTATTGGTTGACCGATGGCGTGGCAACCGCGAAACGTGCTTATTTTTTCACATCACGTTTGTATATATTCCATCGATGAATGTGTGTGGACATAAGATAAAAAAAATTAATTTTAATTACAAACACATTGGACTATACCAATTTTATTCCTAAAGTTATATGACTTATACATTTAAATTGTTTAGGTTCATTCTAAAGCAACCATGAAGTGGAAAATAAATTCGGAGAAACCAACCGCTTGATGGAGAGATTGTAATGTTTTATGGTGGTTGTAGAAAATCCAGCCAATTTAGTTCACGTTTCGAATTCGATCAACTAGGTCAAACGTAGTTACTCTTATAAACCTATATTTATATAGGATTAATTTCAGTTTACCCTCTGAGGTTTGGGGGTGAAATCATTTCACCCCCTCTACTTTCAATTTTGAATTTTTACCCCCTAAACTTTTCAATTTCAATCAGTCTTGTCCAATTTTTACTGTTCCGTCCAAATTAGACGTTAAGTTTAACTTTTGAGGGCTAAAATGTTCATTTCAATATAAAAAATTAAAAAAAAATTAAATTTTTTTTTTTTTTCTGTTTTTAAGTTTTTTTTTTTTTTCCTGTTTCTTAGTTTTTTTTTTTTCCTTTTTCTTTGTTTTTTTTTTTTTTGTTCTGTTTCTTCTTTTTTTAAAAAAAAATTTATTTCCAACCTATACATCACAAGTTATAATAGGTTTATAAAAACAAAAAAATACTTTAGGTAGTTGAAAGTCACTCGCTGGTCTACGATATTTGTGACATATCTCCGATAAAGTGAAGAAATATTTGTAAAAAGTAATTTTACACTTTATCTGTAAATAAATATCTGTATATCCCCAATAAAGTGAAGAAATATCTGTGTAAAATCATTTTTGGTTTACGATATTTGTGATATATATCCAATAAATTGAAGAATTTTAGGATATATCCCCAATAAAGTGAAGAAATATCTGTAAAAAATGATTTTACACTTTATCCAGTAAATATCTGTATATCCCCAATAAAGTGAAGTTTTACACAGATATTTATTTACAGATAAATATTGGATATATATCACAAATATCGCAGACCAAAAATGATTTTACACAGATATTTCTTCATTTTATTGGGGATATATAGATATTTATTTACAGATAAGTGTAAAATTATTTTTTACAGATATTTCTTCACTTTATTGGGGATATATTCTAAAATTCTTCACTTTATCGGAGATATATTACAAATATCGTAGACCAGTTAGCGGCTTTCAACCACCTAAAATATTTTTTTGTTTTTATAAACCTATTATAATTTGTGGTGTATACGTTGAAGACCAAAAAAAAAATTAAAAAATAAAAAATAAAAAACTAAAAACCAGAAAAAAAAAAATTAATTTTTTTAATTTTTTTTATATTTTTTATGTTGAAATGACCATTTTAGCCCTCAAAAGTCAAACTTAACGTCCAATTTGGACGGAACAGTAAAAATTGGAAGAGACTGATTGAAATTGAAAAGTTTAGGGGGTAAAAATTCAAAATTGCAAGTAGAGGGGGTGAAATCATTTCACCCCCAAACCTCAAGGGGTAAACTGAAATTAATCCATTTATATATCATAGACTCCAAAGAGCAACCCCTATCAATTCAAAGAAAATGGAAAAACCGACCATTGGATGAGTTTATTACAATAAATTATGAGTGTGTGGTAAAAAATTTAGTCAATTTCACCATATTTTCGAATCCGATCGGATTGGTCAACCGTAGTCACTTATATATTTTATTGGTTGACCGATGCCGTGGCAACCGCGAAACGTGCTTATTTTTTCACATCACGTTTGTATATATTCCATCAATGGATGTGCGTGGACATAAGATAAAAAAAATTAATTTTAATTACAAACACATTGGTCTGTACCAATTTTATTCCTAAAGTTGTATGACTTATACATTGCATTTAAATTGTTTGGGTTCATTCTAAAGCAACCATGAAGTAGAAAATGAATTTGGAGAAACCAAACGCTCGATGGAGAGATTGTAATGTTTTATGGTGGTTGTAGAAAATCCAGCCAATTTGGTTCTCGTTTCGAATTCGATCAACTAGGTCAAATGTAGTTACTCTTATAAACCTATATTTATATATCATACACTCCAAAGAGCAACCCCTATCAATTCAAAGAAAATGGAAAGACCGACCGTTGGATGAGTTTATTACAATAAATTATGAGTGTGGTAAAAAATTTAGCCAATTTCACCATATTTTCGAATCCGATCAGATTGGTCAACCGATATGTAGAATATATATATATGCACATATTTTATATATAAGTATAATAGTATAAGAACTTCCACACACACACACACACACACACACACATATATATATATATATATATCTCTCTATATATATATATATATCTCTCTCTCTCTCTATATACACACACACATATATATTAATATATATATATATAAACACACACACACACACACACACACATATATATATATATATATATCTCTATACACACACACACATGATATATTGATATATATATATATATATATATATAAACACACATACAAATATATATCTATATGTGTCTAATATATATATATATATTTATTTATTTATAAACACACACACACACACATATAGATATATCTATATATAACACACACACACACACATATATTAATATATATATATAAACACACACACACACACACATATTAATATATATATATATATATATATATATATATATATATATAAACACACACACACACACACACACACACACATATATATTAATATATATATATATATAAACACACACACACACACACACACACATATATATATAATATTTTGCGGGCTTTTACGGGCCGAGCCTAGCAGGCTTTTGGCGGGCCGGGCCTACGAGCCTGGCCGGGTTTTTGCGAGCCTCCATCGGCCCACAAAGGCGGGCTTTTGCGGGTTTTTTGACGGGCCGGGCCGGGCCAAAAGCCCTGCGGGCGGGCAGGCGGGCGGGCCTCCATCGGCCCACTTGATCCGCAGGCTTTTTGATGAGGCCTAGCCGAGTCTACGTCTTGTTTGCCGGACAGTTCCTTTCACTCCCTCTCAGACTTTTAGACTCTCACCTTCTTTATTTCTCTCAGAGATCAAAGTAACCTACTTCTATCAGTCTCCCTCTTCAATTTCAGGCAATCAATCAATTCAATGCAAGTGTGATTTCAATTTAATCAATTCAATTTGGGGCAATTTTAAGGGTTAAGGATTGATATTAAATTCAATTTCGCGGGTTTTGATTTAGCAGTGGACTGAAGATTTCGTGGTCAAATAAACAATGCGGTCGAAATCAATTGCTCTGGAGGTCCAATTCGTATAAGCTGCGCAAGATTTGTAGACTTTAGTTAGACAATGGGTTGCTGCAAAGTTGGAAGCTGCACATACTAATCCTCATTGAAAATATGACTACCAAACAAACAAACAAAAATTACGAAGACTAAGCTTATCATGGAAACAAAAATAATACACAAGGATACCACAAAGTCTATGAAAACAGTAGCACTAGATAAACTGATAAAGTGATGCCAAAACTGAAAATATGACTACCACAACAACCAAACAAAAACAAAATAAAAACATCCCTGTTTTGAGTACGGGCTCTCACAATAAATTACTCAAACTGTCATTTCATTAATAGTTAAGACCAAGATATAACCAAGATGTCCTTAGACACATGTTAATGGTATTACCTAAGTTGGACAAATCTTTGCATTTATATCAAGTATTATGTAACCAAAAAAAAAGAAGAAGAAAAATTTTCATTAACGTACATAAGTAACAAAATAAAAAAGATACAATTGATTGCCTAGTACCATTTACCACAAACAGCATAAATATCTTTTATAAGTTTAACTACCAATACATTGCTTTAACAGTTTAGGCAGTAGCAAGTTGAGGGGCGAGTCTTTCTCTAGTTGCCATCTCTAATGACTGCTTGAAACCTTTTCCCTTGGGAAGGAATATTCTAGGCATAATATCGTTGCCATTACTGTACACACATACCAACTGAGGATGACATAAAGAATGCAGTTGTCCCATGTTTCTTGCTAGTCTAAATAGTATCATTGCCCTTCACCAAAAAACAAAATGGTATTGTAGTCCATAATAAGTACTGGATGCACGAAACAGTTAGTCTAACAATGAGTGTTAAAAGTGAGAGTAAAAAAACACACAAACAGTCTTTTCTGTGTCTGAAAGTGAAGAATGGGTATGTGAAGAAAGCAAGAAGGCTCCTTCAGTTGATTATAAAAATATGATATCAAATGGTCCCAAACCATATCTTGACAGATACAATAGGTAATATGCTAAAAAATCTATTAACAGAATTCCAAGAGACAATTTGTACTAAATATACAGTATATACGACACAAATAATGTAATATGTGACAGGAAATAGTTCTTCAAATAATAGAACAAACCTGTGGCACAACGTCTCCATTCACTGCGTGGCTGCAGTAATCTTCTCTAAATTACAGTAATGCCATGGTCCCAAAAAAATACAAAAAAAGAAAAGAAAATAGGACTCTAAAGCTTTTCTTAAGAGAACCTGATTGGGACAAATCCTCTTAGCTAGAGAGATCGTGAATATGGAAAAAGGAAAAACTATGACCAAACTATCAATCTTCTCTAAATTTCTGAAGCTGCTATTGAGGAGAGAAGGAAAAACTGGAATCACTGTAAATAATTAAATCACTACGGTATCTGATAGGGATTGTCATAAAAGACACTAGAGTATCTGAAAGTGATTGTTCAACTAAATCAAACACTAATTGATGTTTGATGAAAAAGAAAGAAAAAGAAAGAAGAAGAAGCTATTTGAGCCAAGACAAATAAAAGAACAGACTCAAAATGAAAAGAAGGGAGCAAGTTTTATCACTCTATCAGTTTATGCTTCTTTTTCTTCTTCTTCCTTTTTTTAGCATCGTAATAAGCAAAAGGTCTTTGAAAACCAAGAACCAAAAGCTGAAACCTTTATATCTGAATTACTTACTAAATAGTAAAAAGAACAATTAGGAAGCAACGAATTAAGGCAAATTACTACTTGCAGAATTTGAGGAAGCAAAGGAATATACCATTCGAATTCGGTTCCTTTTTCTTTTTTTTTCGGTCGAAGGACATTGAATATTCAATGATGCACGAACCCATAAACTGTCATGAACAACAAACCCAGATATTGCGAACAATGGATATTGAATATTAAGGACATGAAGAGAACTCATGTTTCTCCCCTCCCACAGCTTAAAATATAAATTAATAAGTAAAAAAAAAGAAAAAAAAAAGAAAAGAAAAGAAAAGAAAGGAGACTCAAATCAGTAACACTAAGCAATTACATACACATTCATCAGATAACCTTGTTTTTTCCTTTCACATAGTGATTGCAATGGATCCATTACTACACATGGAATCAAAATCATTCAGTAAACAAATCCAAATAAATTGCTAAACCAATCTCTTTCTTGCAGTGATATATATTGTCCATTCACCCGGTTTGAACCCCTTATATATAAATTCCAAAACATCAAGACCTGAAAAAAAAAAAAAAAAAAGTTAAACCTTCAGTTGCAGGACAAACCTTAATCTGCAATATGCATAAGCATGCCTTACGCCCTTACCTTCGTATTGCTCAAGTCTTCCTCTTTCTGTTTCAGTCATGACAATTGCAAGTGAATGGACCCCTGCAAATACAGACGATGAAAATCATGAAATTAATCCAAATCATTTTCTCCCATTCATAGCAATTGCATACTAAACCAAACAGGTTTGCGGCTGTCTCAGGCTTCAAGGCTGCAACTCATCACAGCTACTATCCAGAGTTTGTTAATTTATAGCTTCCAGGTTTATGAGTGGCCTCGCTCGCTATTGCGCAAAGTCCAAAGTTGGACGAGGAATTTCTTCTGGTCCGAAGATCCGTTAAAGAGAGGATCTACTCTTATTGCTTGGTCCGTGTGCTGTTCTCCTAAATCCCAAGGGGGTTTGGGGTTAAAAAATATCTTTCATCTAAATAAAGCTCTTTTACTGAAGCGCTGTTGGTCAGTTGCTACTTGTTTGTCACCCTCGGCATTGTTTCTTAAAAGCCGGTTCTTGAAATTGGGGTTGAATCCTTGTTCTTATTATAAAAAGTTTTCTGTCTGGACTGGGTTGAAGAAGTTATGGCCTCTATTCCTATCTAATGTTCGGTGGCTAATTGGTGATGGAGAGAGTGTGTCCTTTTGGAAAGATAATTGGTTGGGAGTTCCATTATGTGATATGTACAATCTGGAGTCGAGTGTTCTACCTTTTCTTCAGGACAAAGTTAGTAAATTCATCGTTGATAAAGAATGGGTGCTGCCACCTATTTTTTCTACCTTATTTCCAGAGGCCGCTATCCTAATTCGGGACACTGTCATTCCATTGGATCCACTGCCAGATACAGTGATTTGGACTGCTACCACGTCAGGTGCTTTAGCTTCTACGGATGCTTACAACTCATTAGCTGCTCCTGGCATGGTTGTTCAGTGGGGCAAGCTTCTTTGGAATAAGGCAATTCAACCCAGGAATAGCTTGGCTGCTTGGCAAGCCTTTCATGGAAGATTCAAGACTGATGACTATATTCAGAAAATTGGAGTGCATCTCTCCTCACAGTGTTCGTTCTGTCGGGTCTGTTCTGAATCTTTTCATCATTTATTTTGGGAATGCGTTGTTTTGCATGATATTTGGGCCTGGGTGTTTGCTTTGTTTCATATCCGGCCTGCATATATAATAGGTGTGCACTCCCTTCTATCTCTGGATTTACTGCGTAATCTTACCCCAGCATCCAAATTGCTTTGGAGAATGGTGGTTTGCATCTTAATATGGCACACCTGGAATGAAAGAAACAGGCTTCGCAATTTATGCATTGATTTCCACGCTGAGAGCTTTAAGCATCGCTTTCTTTTAATGGTTAGGGAGTCAGCTCAGCTTGTTTTTAAGCCCTATCCTTCATCTGATAGTGCTCTCCCTATTTTCAAATTGCTGGGATTGTCGCCGCTTCAATGCCATGCCCATTGCTTTAAGCCGGTTACTTGGTGGCCCCCTCCTGAGTCATGGTTGAAAGTGAATACAGATGGGTCATTTAGAGACCCCAATACAGCAGGTTATGGTGGTATCTTCCGGGATTCCGAAGGGCAATTTGTGGGTGCTTTTGCAGCGAGAGTTGAGGTTCCTAGTGCAGTGGATGCTGAAGTTCTGGCTGTAATTGAGGCCATTCAAGTGGCATATGTTCGTCGTTGGACTCATATTTGGCTAGAAACCGATTCTTTGCTAGTGCTCACTTATTTTAAATCCCCAAAGCTCATCCCCTGGCGTCTTCGGGGCCATTGGCTCAATTGTTTACATCAAGCTCGGCAACTGAACTTTTATGTTTCACACATTTATAGAGAAGGCAATGGAGTAGCAGACAAATTGGCTAATTATGGCTCTATGCATGAGGGTTCAGTTTGGTGGCTTTCGCTACCATCTTTTCTTGCTTCTCCGTTTGGTCATGATGTTTCTTTGCGCACCAGCTACAGATTTAACTAGTACACTTTCATTTTGTTCAGTTTGGGCTCTTACTTGGAGTTCCAGTTTGTATTGTTTCTTTCTTTTGTTGGTTTTCGATTGCTGTATTAGAAGCGGTTTTGGCTTAGTCCCCCGTTTTTTATTGTTTCTCTTGTCATCAGGGAGTGGTTTCTGCCTTGTCCCCTTCCTTTGTATCTTCTATTTACTATCAATAAAATTTCGAATAAGGGCAATGAGCTAGCCTTTATTTCTCTTCCCCAAAAAAAAAAAAAAAAAAAATACTAAACCAAACAGTATAATGTAAAAGCTTAACCAAACAGTGACATAAGAAGGGAAAGACTAAGCTAAAATGGGTCAGGAATTGTTCAAATTGTTTAGGAACTGAGATCAATTGAAAAAAGAAACCACAGGTGTTTGGGAAACCAAATTTAGTTCAATGGAGAAGAACAGAGGGGTTACCTGGAACCATAATTAGTCAGATACCTGAAAGATTTAAAGAAAACCACAGGAAAAAATCTATTAGGTGGGAAACTCCAAAATCTTTTGAAAACGAAACCTCAAAAGTTTTCTAAAGAACAAATAGCGTACGAAAAAAAAAATACCATATGTATTTAGTTTTGTACGAGAGAAACCTTAGGTAGAGTAATGTCCAAATCAAATCACCGGGGAGTTAATTGAATATCAAAGGAAGAAGATATGATAAACATGTTAAACAGAAATGAGGTTTCTTCTGATTCTTCCCTTGCAGTTCTAAATGCAGCAGAACTTGACACACTTGTTGAAATTTCATTAATTCTTAATATTTTTGTGGTGTCACCTCATAAAAGAAAATCTACATCCAAGCAATCCGCAAACTAATGAAGAACATCTTAACTGAGGAATAGACTGAAATCTCAACCCAAAGCCTATAAGCCATATTCAACCCCAGCAGTTAATAAACTTTCAACAACAAAAACAAAGGAAGAAAACTAAGTTCTATGAAGTTCAGAAACAAAGCAAACCAAAATTTCAAAATTGAAGCGGCTAAGAAGTTAGAACCCAAGAGACTATCCATACATTGGCCAATCAATTCTTAGTTAAGATAGCCAACAAAAACTAATACGGTATGGAGTACTCTGTGAAGAATTGAAGAAATTAAAACAAAGATGCGAGGACAGTGATGATCGTGTACTATGTAAACAACATGAAATTAAATCATTCTTTGAAAGAAAACCATACGAAACAAAAACAAAAATCAATTAGCAAGGAAACCCAAATCAAAGGAAAACGATAACACACAATTACCGGATAACAATTCCAGGACGGCGCCGACTTCAAGAAAGAGGGGAATCTGCAGAAGGCACCGATGCTGAGGTTTAATCAGCCTGATTCGATTTCTCCTTCCCAATATTCTGTGTCTCCTCTTCTCGTTTGGGTATTCATAATAGTTGCTTTCTCCTTCCTAATATTTTGTGGAGACCCAACCGTCCTATGCGGCTGTTGAGAAAAATTAGAGATTTTTTTTGTTTTAGGTTATTTCCACTGTATATCACGTGCAAGGCATGTGAGTGTAGTAAAACAAGTTTTACTGACCTAGACGTTTTTTTGGCCTCTAACGGATCCTAACAGCGCGTGTATTGCACGCACGGTTGAAGAACCCAGGTGAGCACCCACCTAGGTGGGTGGAAGAAGCTCCGAATGCTCCACATTTCATAGGGTTGCACCCTTTTGGGTAACCGTCCTTGCATTTCCAACCGTACATACAATTCACCCCAATAACCGCTGGTGCAATCCCATTGGAATCAAAATCACAAGTGCAGGATCCATGGTTCAAAGGTACTTCTACCAACACAGGTGATGACCAGAACCTTCACTTTTTATCCAAGCGGTGCAGTGGGGCTGGATTTTACCTTTCTTTTTTGTGTTGCTGCAAAGTTTACTGTTCTTTAATTGAATATGGGTGAGTTAGAACAAGTCAACAACCAAATACGTACCAGGCAGCAATCTATCATATAATCCGTCCATTATTGGTCCAATGAGGCCATGACTAGCGGGAAATAATGGGACGCCTTTATTTACTAGCTCAAAACATCATATACTATACTCTTTTTGGCAGGAAAACTGAATTGATATAGGCATTTCTTGACTTTATTGCAGACTGTCACCTTAACAAATATGAGGGTTAACAAGAAAGTATTTACTCAACAAACAATGAAGTATTCCGGGTCATCAGCCTGTCGATCAGACAATAAAAGTCAAGCTACGAAACATATCATGGAGCTCCATTCGTAAGAATGATAGCCATATAAGGTATACTCAGATGGATAATCCATTCCATGACCATAAGACGATGTAATATTACAACAAAAACAAGCATAGGACGCCCATTTTGTTAAGATTAATCTTAACAAACATCACGGTAGCTAGTGATAGAGGGCTGTACTTAATTTTAGCTAAATGTACAGGGACGTTGCCAGGAATGAGAGAAAGGTTGGGCTAATTTTATACATACAAAAATTTTGCGAAGAACTCTATTTTTTTTTTTAGGTTTGGAACCCAGTGGGAGGCTCATCCTCATGCCTTTGTTATTTAAAACATACAATGGAGGGGACATAAAACCAAAACCCCATAAATTAAAAATTACAAGCATAAAAATTATCTGAATTGTACCCTCCGAGGCCCACTAACTTCAAATTCAGTAATCACTGAATCATTATCAATACTATCGGCAAAGTCTTTTTCAATGTAGAGAACCATCAAATCATCAAGAAAGTCATCTTCCATCTTATTTCGAAGTCTTTTTTTTTATGATGTTCATAGATGAAAATGCTCTCTCTGTTGTTGTTGTAGAAACTGGCAGAGTCAGAACAAGGCAAATCAACCTGTAAATCATAGGAAAGAATGCAGACTTTCTTGATTCAACTAACCGCCTACACAAATCAGACACATAATTTGTGTTGGAAAATCTTACATCCCTTTGAATATTTGTTAGAAAATAGCCACACTCCATGTCTAGAGCATACATATCAGATGATGTAAAATCTTGAGAATAAAACTTCAAAGCAAGATTGCAAACATCTTCAGATTTGAATGAAACAAAATTATCACGAGGATCAAATGTAGCACTAAGAACAAGAAGCTCCAACGAATTATCTTGAAATCTACTATCCAACTCTGCCAATTAAAAATCTATTACAACATTAAGTATATTGACCCGATAATAATACTCATTTGTAATATTTTGTTCCAAGCCCTTATACCTTTCTTGTAAGGAGCAGACATATCCGGCATAATAATATCATACTCACAACAAAATGATGCAACCCTCATAATCAAATTATCCCAACCATCGTCTCTCATATCTTGAAGTTTTGATTTTGTTATTGAAAGAAAGTTTAGAGCATTCAAAATGTCTATGGCTTTTTTTTGCAATGACTGACAAAGAAAGTCAGTAATCCTCATGACATCATGCATCAAAAGCAAGCAAAACACAAAATCAAAACGCTCCATAGCCTTACCTACACTCTGCTTCTCCTTGTACTTTATTTGGTCCATTTGCAACCAATTCTGCAAGAGTTGTTCGGGTGGCTCCAAATAATTTAATCAAACTTGATATAGATCGAAGATGTGAACCCCAACAGTAGCCCCTACTCGTTGTAAAGTGCAAGCCTGATTAGCCCCTGTACCTGTACCAAGTGTACCAACAGCCACTAACTCTGCAATTTCTTCTTCTCTGATAACTTTTAACGCTGAATGCCGTTTTGCAGAAGAATCAACAAAATTTACAATGAAGTTTAAAGTTGAGAAAAATTCCCAAATATCATGCACTCCTTTAGCTGCAGCATTTAAAGTCAATTGTAAGCGATGAGCAAAGCAATGCACATAATATGCAGATGGACACTCTTCACGAAACAAAGCTTGTAAACCATTAAATTCACCCCGCATGTTGCTAGCACCATCATATCCTTGGCCACGCATGTTTTCTACCTGAAGATCACATTGAGCAAGCACTTTGGATATTTCATTTTTCAGAGTTTGAGAAAAGTGTCTGCAACACTAATAACTTTGAAAAACCGTTATCTAATAAACCCATAACAATCAACAAATCGAAGAATGATAGCCATTTGCTCCCTATTAGATGTATCAACCGCTTCATCAACTAGGATACAAAAAATTTGGCATCTCCCACTTCCTCACGAATCTTTGTTCTAACTTTGTTGGCAAGAATATTGGCAATTTGTCTTTGAATTTCTGGAGAAATATACTTAGCATTTCCAGGAGTATTTTCTAAGACTTTTTGAACTTCTATATTCATTCTTCCAAAAGACTTCCTTACTGCATTGAAATTTCCACTATTGGATGAATCAATGGATTCATCACGCCCTCTAAAAGCACATCCTTGGTGGGCTAACAACCTTACACTCTCTATACTAGTAATAAGTCGGAGTCAGTTATTTGCTACGTCTTGTGATGATTGTGTGCTAATCACTCTCTCAATATGCTTAGATGTGTTTCTCAGTGTCTCCCACTTGGGCATGGCAGCATTATGTGGGGAATTTAATCCTCCCACGTGACCAAGAATGCTAGATTGTTTGGACATAACATTCTTCCAACCTTGAAACCCACACTCAGTGAATGCTGGATGGTGGGATGGATAATTATCAAAGAGGAAACACGGGAAGCAATATGCTTTGTCCAACTCTTCAGAATACTCAAGCCAAGGCCAATCTTTGAACCATTTGGCATTAAATTTTTGACCTTAACCTCCATCAAAACAAGGTGGATACTTGCTTAACACAGGTTGATACGATCCTAAGACCACATAAGCTCTTCGAATATTGTCACGCTCATTCAAATGATACTTGCATATTGGAAGTCGTATTCCTGGATCACGCTCAAGAGAAGTAACATCAACATTTTCATCTATCTCAATTCTTTCTTCACGACACTCTTCTAGTGGACTAGGTGGAGAAGTGTTTATAGGAACATCATTCACAGAATTCTCAGTCGCATTTCTACTCCCACTCCCACTCCCAATTTCATTCCCACTACCACTTGATGGAGTATCACTTGTAAACCATGAAAGAATATTTTTGTACCGCTTGGGTTTTCGGCGATCCGTCATTTTATTCAATACCTATAATATATATACATACATTTCAATATAACAATTAACACAATGCATTTTAATGATCATATATTCATATAGCAATTGGAGTTCTCGCACAGGTAGCAGAGTTTCAATGCATTTGGATGATCATATAGCAGCTTCATGCTTTAATATATATACATTTTGCAACAAATTACCATTCTACTCGTTGTTTAGTATTTGGTTAATTTGGACCGTTAAAGAAAACAAGCTAGACATAAAAAAAAAAAAATAATAAATAAAAAAGATAATATGATTATGATCTTTCATTCTTTCTGTACTCTTTTTCGCAGCTTACTGATTTCTAAGTTTCTAACCTTAATCATTGTAACAGTAACAACCTGATACAGAGATCCATTCCCAATTATCAACCCATCATCAACAACCCATTACCCATGAACCCATCAGCAATGACAATCAATTATCAAACATTCAACAAGACAAGTAGACAACAACCCATTCCCACTGCAGCAATGACAATCAATCAACCAAAAATCCAATACCTGGGATCTGGGATTGAAGCCTTGAAGGAGTCGCACTCACTGTCACAGATTCGCAGTGGAGCCGTGGAGGTGGCTCGGTGGGGGAGGAGGCGGCTCAGGCGCGGAGCGGTGGAGGTGGCTCCCGGCTCGGCGGACTGCCGGGACTCGCTAATCGGACCTGGAAGGCTGGAACTCCTGGAAGGCGGAAGCGAAATGGGGACAGCATCACAGGGAGAAGAAGAGAGTCTGAGACTCTGAGAATCGACCTGATGCTTTGGTATAATATTTTTTTATTTTTTTATTTATTGGGCTATACCGATACTTGGTTGATTTTGGGCCAAATTTTCCCTTGGGCTGTAGCCCAAGTAGCCCTTGTCTTGGCTACGTCCCTGTAAATGTAGTCACAATTCTACAGCACTAAACAGAGAGACACTCACCTGCAGGGAGATGGGATGCGTCCACAGAAACAGCGCAAGTAATCCCCAAGTTATGAAGAGTCCCTTTAATGACCCTGCAAGAGAAATGGAGATGCATGGTCGGTACTTGTGCCGCCTTGTTTTCAGCCGAGGCCTCAGAATTTTCTTGAGATACGTCTCCATTTTCAGTGGACGAATGCAAATTCACATCGATTCTAGAAGTTACCCTATGATTGATCTTCAAGTTGTCTATCTGCTTCTTG
This sequence comes from Rosa chinensis, assembly GCF_002994745.2. Lineage (NCBI taxonomy): Eukaryota > Viridiplantae > Streptophyta > Magnoliopsida > Rosales > Rosaceae > Rosa > Rosa chinensis. The sequence continues at coordinate 59,005,295 of NC_037092.1, forward strand.
AAAAGCTCAGACCAGAAATCCTTGCAGATGAACTTACTTGCATCGAGATGATCAGTAAACCATGCCGCTCCATTCTACACCTAACAAGCAGAACTCAATCATTACTCGATCTATACACAAATACACATAAACTCAGTACCTCATTCCTATAGTCCTATTCCAATACTTTGATCAAGATTCAAACTAACAAAAAAAAAAATAGAGAGAGAGAACTGCATATACATTTTTCACCAACTCTGCACATGTAAAGCAATTTCCTTGAAATTAAAGTGGACATCTTTACATAAATTAAACATTGAAAATCACATGAATTTCCCATATTTTCTCAACTCCACCAAATTGTCAACAGCTATTTCAGATATAAAGCCCAGCGCTTGAAATCACCGTAAGCCCGGCCTAAATATTCAATTTAGGGCACAAAATGGAAAGGTGAAGACTTTAAGAGGAGTTGTGATAGTGTGCGGGGAGGTGTACCTCTTGGAGAGCTGGTGGCCGACCTGGTAGCCAATGGCGTCGATCCTACTGGCAGCAAACTCGGGCTTATTGGCATATAAGCGACATGGAGACCATCTCTGTGAGTAGACTATCCACGCAGCTCTCTGAGACCATTTTCTCTTTTTTAATTCCTATGTTGGGCTATTAGTGAGTGGTGATGTCTAACTAACACCGTGTAGGTCATGGGGTCAAATCTTACTATCAGGGGTGGGATGAGGTAAAAGAGTTACACTGTCATCCAAAATATAAAAAAATAATAATTAAAAAAATTCCTATGTTGGGCTTATTGAGCTAACTTATAACACGGGCTTGTGGATAACTTTGTGAATTTTTCTTTTTTCTCATGGGTTTCTGAGAAAACCCGTCGAGGACAAACTGAGAGACTACTCGGGAGAAAAGAACGAGGGGGTGGGTTATTTTTTGATAACATTGGTAGCTAGGTCTGACATATTATGTGATGAGATAGTCTCATTCAAGACTTTCTTAACGCCCAGGCACCAATTGAGTTAGCTAGGGTAAGAAAAGTTAATTATTATCTTCGAAACACAAGCTCAGGGATTGGACTGAGGCCTTCGATCCATTTCTTGTGTCACAGCGAACCAAAAATAAAAATAAAAATGAAAGCACTCGTAAAAATAATACAACTACAAGATAAAAAATAGCCCGAGTGGTAAATGGAGGCTGAAGATTGGGTTAGGACTAGGTTAAATTAGGAGTTCGATTCAATTCCTCTGTAATGTATGTGTACGCAAAAGCCCTGTTTGGATGGCAAGAATTCATGGTATGGAATGAGAATTAATTTCATTTTCCATTCAGATGTGTCATTTGGTTGTAATTAGAGATTGGAAAGGAAATAAAAAATGAGATCTTATTGAAAATTGACTCTCTCATAAAGCCGGAATAGAATTACCTAGTCAGGGGTGATATTCAATTTTCATTTCCCACTATCAAAGATAAAATTACATTAATTATCCTTCTAAAAAAAATTATAATCCCGGCCCCACCAATATTCCTTATAAGTTAATGTCATATATGTACTTTAATTAGTAAAAATGCTTTATTAAAAATTAAAATTTTATATTTGTTAAAGTAAAATGACAATTGGAATTTGTCTGCTCATTTCATTCATAACCCCTTTATATAGAGATAGGATTACAACGGAAATATCAATTACATTGATGATACTAAATGCTGATTGAGCTGTGATTTGTAATTGCTTGATTCCCTCTTCATTTGTTTCTTTGACGAAGGCACATAATGTGTTTTTCCTTTAACACTCCCCCTTGTGCCAAGTCAAAGACAAAATGGTGCATGAGTTGTTGCCTCACTAAAAACCTTGCCAAGTAACAATAAAAACCCTGTGGGACAAAAATACACCTTGGTCGAGGGAAAAGAGCACAACGCACCTTCTACATTTGAGAATGACATATGTGTGTTAGACTCTCCCTGACGTCTACACCTCCCCCTGATCTTTACATTAATCAAGTGAGCTTGGAAAGTCTTCGCATTCCTATGCTTTTCACATGTTTCTCAACTGTGGCCTTAGGCAGTGATTTGGTGAACAAATTTGCCACATTCTCCTCAGACCTTACTTGATTCACTTGAATCTTGAGGAGGGCCTGTTGTTGCTGATTGTAGAAAAACTTTGGCGATATGTGTTTTGTATTATCACCCTTGATATATCCTAGCTTCATCTGTTCGATGCAAGCTGCATTATCTTCATAAATGCAAGTAGGCTCTTCAGTGGTAGAACTCAAACCACTAGTCCCTCGAATATGTGTGATGATAGCTCTTAACCATACACACTCATAGACCGCCTCATGTAGAGCGATGATCTCTGAGTGGTTTGAGGAGGTAGCCACAAGGGCTTGCTTGGTTGATCTCCAAGATATCGCCGTGTTCCCAATGGTGAATACATAACCATTTTGGGAACGACCTTTATGTGAGTCAGAGAGGTATCCAGTATCAGCAAAACCAACCAAAACGTCATTTGGTGTTTCAGTGTAGTGAGTGGCGCTTTCGCCATCAACATTTCCTTTAGGGATTGCAGTTCCATATGTGGTCCCTCTTGTCTCTCTGTAGGGAAAGAACAGTCCCAAGTCAATGGTTCCTTTTAGGTATCGGAAAAATATTCTTGATACCATTCCAATGACGCTGCGTTGGCGCTGAGCTAAATCTAGCTAACAAGTTCATTGAGAGTGCAATGTCTGGTCGAGTACATGCCTAAGTACAATAATGCGCCTATTGCACTGAGATAGGGAATTTCAGCTCCCAACACCTCTTTGTCATCTTCCTTTGGACGAAAATGGATCTTTCCTTGCATCCAAGCTTCGACCAATCATGGGAGTGCTAGCAGGATGCGCTTTGTCCATGTTATATCGCCTGACTTTTGGACATATGCAGACTGGTGGATTAGTATTCCACAAACTCGGTGTTCTAGTTCAAGGCCTAGACAAAATCGAGTTTTCCCAAAATCCTTCATCTCAAATTCAGATTTTCAAGTAGCTCACGGTTTCTCTTATTTCATCAAGAGTACCTGTTATGTTCATATCATCGACATATGCTGCTACAATTGCAAATCCGGAACTTGTTTTTTTATGAATACACAGGGGCATAATTGATCGTTCTTATATCCCTTTCCAATCAAGTAGTCACTTAGACGGTTATACCACATCCGCCTGGATTGTTTCAATCCATAAAGTGAGCGTTTCAACTTAATTGCAAACGCACTCTGTGGTTTAGAGTCACTTGACTTAGGTAATGCAAGGCCATCAAGCACTTTTCATATATATCTCTGAATCTAGATCCCCATAGAGATATGCAGTAACCACATCTATGAGCTGCATTTCCAATCCTTCGGAAATTACTAAGCTAACTAAGTAGCGGAACGTTATAACGTCCATTACGGGAGAGTATGTCTCCTCGTAGTCAATTCCAGGGCTTTGTGAGAAACCTTGCGCCACAAGGCGAGCCTTGTACCTCAGGACTTCATTCTTCTCATTACGCTTTCTAACAAAGACTCATTTATGTCCTACAGGCTTTACACTTGGTGGGGTTAGCACTACCTGACCAAATACCTGTCCCTTTGTCAGAGAATCTAATTCTACCTGGATTGGTTTATTTCATTTAGGCCAATTTGCTCTTTGTTGACATTTTTCAACAGAGCATGGTTCGATATCATCGTGCTCCATGATTCCTTGAGCAACAGTATATATATCATCAATGTGTATGGAAGATCTTTCTATCAACTCATACGCACTCTCATAATCCTTTGACATTTCTTTGTTCTCTGGAATCATTTCAAACATCAGAGCGTCCTCCAATATTGATTCATGGACATAACTATAATCAGAGACAATCTCATGAGAGGGATTCTATACATTGATGATTGGTTTGTGCCTTACTCGCCCTCTTCCTCCTTGGGTGAGTGTCAATCGAACCAAATGGCCTCCCCCTCTTCCTTTGGGGAGCCACGGCCTCAACCACACCTCCACTAAGTGCAGTTGCAGTGCCTCTATCTGCGGCACCGTGCCCCTTGTTGGGGACTTCTAACCTTGCAGGCACATTTGCAGCTGGTATATGTGATCTCGTCACTTTTGCGATATCAGTAAACGCATCAGGCATCGAATCTGCTACGTTATGAAGATCGTTTATTCTTTTCACTTCACTTTCACTTTGTGAAGTGTGAGGATCAAAATGAGACAGAGTGGGGACAAACCACGACAATTCATGTCGTTTCCTTGGAAAATCCTTTTTCCTATCTCCCCCTAACGACGGGAAGACTGTCTCATCAAAGTGACAGTCTGCAAATTTAGCGGTAAATAGATCGCCTGTCAAGGTTTCCAAATAGCGGATAATTGCTGGGGATTCGTATCCAACATAAATACTTAATCGTCTCTGAGGACCCATTGTAGTGCTCTGTGGGGGCGCAATAGGCACATATACTGCTCAACCAAATATGAGTAAGTGTGAAATGTCAGGCTCATATCCAGTTACCAACTGGTACGCAGAACATGGTTGGCTAGTTGTGGGTCTGAAACAAATAAGTAAAGCTGCGTGCAATATTGCATAACCCCATGCAGATATAGGCAGGTTGGTGCGCATAACCAATGCCCTAGCCACCATCTGTAGCCTTTTGATGGTGGCTTCTGTGAGACCATTTTGTGTATGCACATGGGGTACAGGATGCTCTACATCGATCCAAATAGATATGCAATAATCATCAAATGCTTTTGATGTAAACTCTCTAGCATTATCAAGCCTTATAGACTTGATAGGGTGATCAGGGTGGTGAGCCCTTAAACATATAATATGTGCTAGGAGTATTGCAGCATTTCTTGTGGACAATAAAACGACATGTGACCAGATTGTCGAAGCATCCACCAGAACCATAAAGTACTTGAATGGTCCGCATTCTGGATGGAGAGGTCCACAGACATTTCTTTGTATCCTTTGTAAGAATGGAATGTTTTGTTTTGTATCTTTAGCATAGGAAGGTCTCGATCCTGTTTTTGAGCAGGCTTTGCAAAACGAGTGATGTGCCTTTGAAATAGTCAATGAGGCATAATGGGAGGGAGGTAGTGCTTCTGGTACTTCAGAAGGCAATGACTGCATTTGAGCAATACTAGAACCGACATCTTGCAGTGTGGCGATTTTTCTCCCATTTTTCACTCGAAAGAAGGGATGTCCGTGTGAGTTCTTTTAAAATACAGATCATCATGTCACGACCTCGGTGCCATAGGCGGTCATGCAAAAGCCTGTTTGAGTCAGTGTCCCACATTTCATTGTTGGTGACAATATAGGATTCAATGATCCGAATAGTAGTGAGGTACAGTCCACTAGATTGACTCATAATTTTCTCTAATATGTGTTTCCTTCCACAGTCATTAGATGTAATATCAAGGTATTCAGTTCCATTCTCACAGTGTGTTTTTACATGATAACCGTTGGCACAAATAGCTTTGAAACTTTAACAAGGTTCGATTAGCTCTTGGTGCATATAGAGCGTCTATGACTTTAAGTGTTGTGCCATTAGGCAGCAAAAATTTGGTAGTTCCTCGCCCTTTTATTAGTTTTGATAATCCAATCATCGTAGTCACAGAGGAATTATAGGCTATTAGTTCAATGAATAATTGCCTGTTTCTTAATATTATGTGGGTAGTTCCACTATCATCTAAGCACTCAAGTTCTCCTCCATTCATTCCTACAAATAAATGGGAGGTATTTAGAAAATATAACTCATATTCTTTAGAGTATTTCTATTTGTGTAGAATGGTATTCTTTTCATTCTAATAATTTTTCTCTAGATGTATTGCTTTACATCTTTATAGTGCTATGTCGAACCATGTAAATATGTGTATAGTAAATAAATTTGAATAAATTCAGTGCTTCAGAATAAAATTCAAAATTTATTAATAAGCCGACGATAATCAAATCAAGGTCTTGTTCAGAAATCTTAATCATCAATCCATGATTGAAAATAAACTTTAAGACCAAACAATAGTCTAATTAAAAGTGAGGCATTATGCCTTTACAACTGTCTTTGGAAAATAAAATGAATAAAGCAGATCAGTCAAGATTGAGAGCATCCATTGACTTAGCAAGTTCCTCTTTGCCATTGAAGTCTGCAATTGTAAGGTTGACGTTTAGGTCATGACCTCCTTCTTCCATATAGTGAGCCTCTTGTTCTTTAGACTCTCTATACCTCTTGTAATTGGCTGCTATTCTGTTATTTGCTTGGCAGTTCTTGTACCAATGCCCAATGAATCCACACCTATAGCATGGTTCATTGTCAACTCTTTCCTTTTTCATCTTGTTTCCACGATCCCTATGTCCCTTTCCACGTGGTGCATTGTTGCCATGTGGGTAGGGATCAACACGTCTAAACCCCCCTTGCATTGGAGTTATTTCCACCTTTCATTTTTCCATAATTAGCCTCGGGAATTTTCTTTGTCCCAGTAGGCTAGGATCAATATGTCGCCTCAGAAACATTAAGGCATCTGCTTTCACCTTATTAGATAGTTCATCATCTTTGGGGTCAGTAATGGTGGCAGTGTAATCTTTTGCCACAAAGGCAGTTTCCATATCGGAAACCCAACGATGGTACTCAAGTCCTTCTGAGTCCAAAAGGTCAAACTCAGGTCGAGTTGGATCAGCCATCTACATAAAACAAGAGAGAAGATATAAATTACGCAGTCATAAAGACATCCACGTAAATTATTTTCCAAATGTATGAATTAGATTTCAAGACCAAGATTCGTAATGGTCACATTTTTTTTTTTCGATGCTATGTGAAAATACTTTATCACAGTAAGTGAGTGTATAATGCGCATGAATTTTCATTATCATGGCCAAACGGTATTGATATGTTGCATTAAAAATAATCATAGTACATTTAAATATAGGATATAAAAATAAACTACATGGCATGCTCAAATTTCACAAATATACAACAAATTATATACTACACATAATAATAGCAATAATATAGCATGCGTAAAATAAAATATAAACAATAGCATATAATTCCTCTGTGACTATGATGATTGGATTATCCCATGTATGATGGTAGGAGAAGACAGAGAGGGAGTGGAGTTTAGAGAGAAAATGGAGATTTCTCCTAAAACTCAAGTGTCTTTCCTTTGTTAGTGTGTATTTCCTCCTGTTATAAAAGAGAGGGTATTCTCAATTGTTGCTCTTCTTATTGCAGAAGAAAAATTGTTGTATCCTTTTGCTATAGTGAAATCCTTCTACAATTTGCCTATCATCTTGTGCTTCACTCATTTTCATAGTTTCTACTTCATTTGTAATTGGGTGCCCCATACCACAACGCTTCCTAACAGTGGTATCAGAGCTCCGGGTTTATAGCCGGTTATCGTGTTAAAGTGAGATCCAGTTAGTGGAAAGGAGGCATCTTCAACAATGGCGACGAAGTATGAAATAGAGAAGTTCAATGGGAACAATTTCTCATTGTGGAAAATGAGGATAAAAGCAGTCTTGAGAAAAGATAACTGCTTGGCGGCAATTGGAGATAGGCCTGAGGAGATCACTGACGATGGCAAGTGGAACGAGATGGATGGCAATGCGATTGCTAATCTGCATCTAGCACTAGCCGATGAAGTATTTCCAAGTGTGGCGGAGAAGAAGACAGCAAAAGAGATATGGGATACACTCACAAATTGTACGAGGCCAAATCACTACACAACAAAATCTTCTTGAAGAGAAAGCTTTACACCCTACGGATGATGAAGTCGACTACAATGACCGACCACATCAACACACTCAACACCTTGTTCTCACAGCTCATAGCAATGGGGCATAACATAGAGACGGGTGAACGTGCTGAAATTCTACTTCAAAGTCTACCTGATTCGTATGATCAACTCATCATCAACTTAACCAACAATCTAGAAATACTAGTCTTCAATGATATTGCAGCTGCGGTTCTTGAAGAAGAAAGTCGGCGCAAGAGCAAAGAAGATAGATTGGGTGGCTCACAGCAGGCCGAAGCTTTGATGATAAAGAGAGGGAGATCAACGGAACGTGGCCCCAGTGGGAGTCACAGTCAGAGTAGACCAAAATCCAGAAGTAAGAAGAATTTCAAGTGTCATCACTGTGGCAAGAAAGGGCACTACAAAAGGGAGTGTTGGCGTCTCAAGAAGAATGAAGAAACCAAAGGAAAAGGTCCTGAGTCATCAAGAGCTCAGAGTTGTGTAGCAAGTACCTCAGATGATGGTGAAGTCTTATACAGCGAGGCAACAATAGTTACTGAAGGGAGGAGAAAGTTTGTTGATATCTGGCTTATAAACTCAGGAACAACATGGCATATGACTCCCCGGAGAGAATGGTTCCACCAATATGTACCTATCTCAAGAGGAACTGTGTTCATGGGAGATGATTATCCCTATGAGATCGCTGGTATTGGTACCATCAAAGTGAAGATGTATGATGGTACAGTTCGCACCATTCAAGAGGTACGGCACGTGAAAGGCCTGAAGAAAAATCTATTGTCTTGGGGACAATTAGATAATAGCGGATACCAAATCTATGGTCAACATGGGATCATGAAAATAGTTAAAGGCGCGCTTGTGGTGATGAAAGAGGAAAAGATAGCTGCAAATCTGTACATGCTTAAAGGAGAAACACAACAAGAAGGAGAAGCATCTATAATGTCAGTAAGATCTTTAGAAGAATCAACGATGATGTGGCACCGTAAGCTTGGCCACATGTCGGAACGAGGTTTGAAGATTCTCGCTGAACAAAAGCTTCTTCCAGGGATCAAAAAGGTTTCATTACCCTTTTGTGAGCATTGTGTCACTAGTAAGCAGCACAGATTAAAGTTCAGCAGTTCTAATGGTAGAACTGATCCATTCCGATGTTTGGCAAGCACCAGTTCTATCCCTAGGAGGTGCAAGATACTTTGTGTCTTTTATTGATGATTACTTCAGGAGATGTTGGGTGTATCCAATCAAAAGGAAGGCGGACGTGTTTCCAGTTTTCAAAGTATTCAAAGCACGTGTGGAGCTTGAATCTGAAAAGAAGATCAAGTGTTTGAGGATGGACAATGGAGGAGAATATACCAGTAATGAATTTGATAACTTCTGTAAACAAGAAGGTATCAAGAGGCAGTTCACAGTGGCATACACTCCACAACAAAATGGAGTAGCAGAGCGGATGAACAGAACCTTGTTAGAACGGACAAGAGCGATGTTGAGGACTGCAGAGATGGCCAAGTCATTTTGGGCAGAAGCAGTGAAGACCGCCTGTTATGTGATCAATCGGTCACCATCAACCGCAATTAATCTGAAGACGCCAATGGAGATGTGGACTGGTAAGCTAGCTGATTATTCTCGCTTACATACGTTTGGAAGTCCTGTGTACGTTATGTACAATGCCCAAGAAACATCAAAACTGGATCCAAAATCCAGAAAATGTATTTTCTTAGGGTATGCTGATGGAGTTAAGGGGTACCGCTTGTGGGATCCCACTGCCCACAAGGTGATAATCAGCAGAGATGTAGAAGATAAGGTACAAGGAAAAGAAAATGATAGCATTTCAAAAGAGAAACTAGAGACTACAACAGTTCGAGTAGTCCTGGCGATGTGTGCTATATTTGACTTGTGCTTAGAGCAGTTAGATGTGAAAACTGCATTTCTTCATGGAGAACTTGAAGAAGAGATTTACATGCTCCAACCCGATGGATTCGAGGAAAAAGAAAAAGAGAACTTGGCTTGCAGGTTGAACAAATCTCTATACGGTCTCAAACAGGCGCCGAGATGTTGGTATGAGAGATTTGATTCCTTCATCATGAGCCTTGGATACAACAGACTCAGTCCAGATCCTTGTGCTTACTACAAGAGATTTGGTGATAGTGATTTCATTATTTTGCTGTTGTATGTTGACGACATGTTGGTAGCAGGCCCCAACAAAGATCGTATTAAAGACTTGAAGGCACAGTTGGCTAGGGAGTTTGAAATGAAGGACTTGGGACCAGCAAACAAGATTCTAGGGATGCAAATTTACCGAGACAGAAATAGTAGGAAGATTTGGCTCTCTCAGAAAAACCACTTAAAGAAAATCTTGTGTCGCTTCAATATGCAAGATTGTGAGTCAATCTCTACCCCTCTTCCTATTAATTTCAAGTTATCCTCAAGTATGAGCCCTAGTAACGAAGCAGAGAGGATGGAAATGTCTCGAGTACGGTATGCATCAGCAGTGGCTAGCTTAGTGTTCGCTATGGTGTGCACAAGACCAGACATTGCACAAGCAGTGGGAGCGGTTAGTCAGTACATGGCGAATCTTGGTAGAGAGCATTGGAATGCTGTGAAGAGGATCCTGAGATATGTCAAGGGTATCTCAAATGCTGCATTATGTTATGAAGGATCAGTTTGGTGTCGATCCTCTATTGGCCTAGCAGAAACATAAGCAGTGTGGACATGGCAAAGTAGAAAGGATAGAAGAATTGCAAAAGTGACTTTAAGTGGGAGATATGTGGAAGTAAAGCCACTTGTGCATCTTACTTCATGCTTAAGTTCTTGATAAGCATGATCTTCTTACTTAGTCAAAAATGGAGGCTTGCTTCATGCTTAAGTTCTTGATAAGCATGGTGTTTTTGATAAGTCAAAGATTGTGACTTACTTCATGCTTAAGTTGTTGATAGGTCAAAGTTTGTGGCTTACTTTCCAACATATGATAGTTGTAAAGATTGCATTTACAACTCATCTATAGCTAAGTTTCTTAAGCTTTAAGAAGCTAGTTGTAACCTCCTCTATCTAGTATAAATAGAGGTCTTGAGTTATAGAGTTGGTATCCCATGTTGTGGTGAGTGAAAACAAAGAGAGAGAGGGAGTGGAGTTTAGAGAGAAAATGGAGATTTCTCCTAAAACTCAAGTGCCTTTCCTTTGTTAGTGTGTATTTCTTCCTGTTATAAGAGAGAGGGTATTCTCAATTGTTGCTCTCCTTATTGCAGAAGAGAAATTGTTGTATCCTTTTGCTATAGTGAAATCCTTCTACAATTTGCCTATCATCTTGTGCTTCACTCATTTTCATAGTTTCTACTTCAGTTGTAATTGGGTGCCCCATATCACAACGCTTCCTAACACTCTATTCCAACGGGATGCTTTGCCACATTTAAATAGCTACGTTTTGCTACTCGTGCTGAAATCTCATCAGTAATCTGACTAATGAACTTAGCTTCATGCCTGCCAATTTAAATGCAAAAAATATTTATTAGACACAACTGTGTATGGGAGATCAGTATATAGATGTGGGTCTGGCCTAGATGTGGGTCTGGCTTTTACATCGGAGGGATCCACCTTGTAAAACACTGGCCAAACCAATTGTTGCTTCAACTCCTTACATTGAAGGATTTTAATTAGTTCATCCAAACACCACCTTGAGGATGCGTAGTTTTCAGAGAATATGACGATAGAAATCTTTGACCCTTCAATTGCTTCGAGAAGTGCAGATGATGTTTCTTCTCCTTTTCTAAGCTCTTCGTCGTCTACGAAAGTATTAATTCCGTTCTGAACCAAAGAAGCATGCAAATGGCCTGTGAAGGTGTTTCGTGTATCCACACCTGTAAAACTCAAAAACACATCGTATGGACGTGAACGGGTGAGAGGAGAAGAGGAAGGAGTAATTGAATATGTATTGATAGCCATAGGCAGAAGCTTCTTGGGATCGAAGACGTCGCACTGCTTCAGCTCCTCCACCGGCGGAGCCAGAGGCTGCATCTCCTCCAAGCTCCTGGGCCGCTGGTGGGTATCGAACGGCCCAAAAAGCCCAGAAAGCATATGGTAAGCAGCCACGAGCAGAGCCAAGAGTGTGAAGAAGGTCGCCGGAGATAGGCCCGTGTAGGCCACGATTGCTTCCTTCAGTGTTTCCCAGATTTGCAGAGCCATTTTGAAAGAGAGAACTTTCTTTGACACGGATTCGAATATTCAAATAGCTATGTTTTTGGTAATGATCTTTTTAGTGGTCATCAGTTTGAATCCGACCGAAGGATTTTACTACCATAAACTTGACCACCTTGCAGGACTATCGATGGCTGAGCAGCCGATCAGTTTGAGAGATAATGTGGGATTGCCTTTTTCTATAAACATCCATAAGAAGACTTTGTGAAGGCATATTCCAATGGGTGATTTTGATCTGTCGCGAAACTTGTGTGAAAACAGGTAATGGCTTCGATCGGTTTACATCTTTGTGAATCATCTTTTCCTTTTTGAAATGACATCTAGGCCCACGAGACAGGAAATTTCCAATGTCCAGAATGAATAAAGTCATGCTTCTATTTAATTTTTGACCTTGTTTGGTAATCTCTGATAAATATACATAGAGAACAGTAGATCTATAATCTCTGATAACAAGTTGTGCCATTCATTTTCTTGAAAATCATCACTCTTTGGTCATTGCATGAAACACAGAGGAAGAGTACGGGAAAATCATCCAGATAACATAACATAAGCTCATCCTCATAAGCTCACCCCGAGCAACCATGAAAGAATACATATCACAATGACACAATTAAACAACCAGAATATTAATCTACTTCCATTTAAAACAATACTGTATTCCACAAAAGTTTCTCAAACAGATTCAGAACCCGGACTAAGCTCATCATCTTTAGGGTTTAGGGTTCAGTCTAAACGACTGTTGATGGAAGCTTCAGTGCAACTTCAGGCTTGAAATGTTCTGTACTGTGAGCTCAATCCATTCTTATCACCCCACTGTTGCGATATATAAAAATTTTGCTGAGGTAATGTAATATTGATAAGACTAATTAAATGTACTAGCAAACCTCTTGCAGTTTCCTGAAAGCTTCAATGCAAAAGTCTATCAAAGAAAAGGACAACTGACCAATAGATCAAATTTCCCGGCAGCTTCATTATATAGAAATTTCAAGGGTGATTGACGAAGCTTGGAGCGTTGTGTGGTGCATAATTGAACCATGTTGGCCTAGTAAGAGGCTTCAGTGCAACTTCAATTCGAGAGTGACTGACCAAAGAAAAACAATGACGACCGACTTAAAAGACACGATTGTCAATATGTGATGCGATACGGTACTGATGAAAGTTTTTGACGAAGTGGTCATCATAACCTACCATCTTTCAGGACTGTTAGGGAGAGAAGGTTCGATATTTAAGTGTTTGTCTTTGTTCTAGGATACTCATTTGTTGCCTGCCAATGAAAACTATTTGTGAAGGCTTATTAATATCAAGAATTTCGATCACTGGTGTTTTTGATCATGAGATCCTGGACCAGATAAAACCCCAATTAGGATCTTGCCTTCAGCCCTAGAGATATGCCCCCAAATGTCAAGGATGAAGAAAGTCATGCTTATATTTAACTTTTTACTTAAGTTGGTGATCTCTGATGAATATTCCGAGAGAACAGAAAGATCAATAAACCAAATAACAAGTCGTGCCATTCATTCTCCTGAAAATTATCAACCTGTTCATTACATGAAACAGGGAGGAAGAGTGGGGGAAAAATAACATATAATAAGCTCAGCTCGAGAAGCCATGAAAACAATCACGATGACGCAACTAAACGACGAGAAGAAGATTAATCAACTTCCATTTAAAACAATAATGTATTCGACAACAGTTTGAGAAACTTATTCAAAACCCAGACAAAGCTCATCATCTTAAGTTCAAGGGCCAAACGGAAAGTAGAGAGAATGATTAACAAACTTTGAATGAGTCCACAAAATCATGTTTGAAACTCTGAAGATCTATTCTTCGGCAACGACACTGATTTCACCTTTCTCCAGCAAGTCAGAGAATGTCCTTATTTTCCTCTGCTCGTTCCAGTGATGCATTTTCCAAAGGCCTCCAGTAGCCAAACCAAGCACCAGCACGATGGTTTTCTCCTAAACAATGTGGTAAGAGCAATCTTGTGACCAGCCATTTCACTTGAAAACAGCTCTTTTTCTTTTTCAAGGATGCTCGAGATGTGTTGCAAAAAAATTGAAAACTACTCATGTCACTGACTACAAAAGAACAGTCAGACATTATACTGGTATACCAAAACACATAGGCTCTAGCTACATGCACAAAAACACATACGTTCTACAGACACAAAAAGTCAAAAACACATACGTTCATATCGCAGCCGTAGGAGGGTAGATATGTGTTTATCTTAACCTTATACTTTTATATATCAATGTAACACCAGTTATTTCAAGATTAATGGAATGGTGAAGAATTTGGACTGACCAAACTAATTAAAGACAAATTTGTCCTCTCCTAATGGCCCTTTTCCCCAGAGCTATTTTCCAATAACTTGCTGTCATTAGCTCTAATCAAGCAAACTTGATTCGAGTTCATCAACATAGTCCTCTGTTTTGAAAACAGGGGAAAGTTATCTCAACCATCAATAGCAAAAAAACTCAGACGTTTGCAAAAGTACAAACGTACATATAGTAGCAGCTGTAGGATGTTTGGTACGTGTTATCTTAAGTTCCTAACCTTTTATCACAAAAAAGAAGAAGTTCTCAACCGTATACAAATTCGGAATGGTGAAGAATTTGAAGGACTTACCCAATTAAAGATCAATTCAGCCTCTCTTGAGTCCTGACGGCCCTTCTTCTCTTGAGCTTCTTGCCGACTCACTGTCAGGGTCTCTTGATTTGAGTTCATCAACAAAGTCGTCACTTGATTCAAGTTCATCAACATAGTCGTCACTTGATTCGAGTTCATCAACATAGTCCTCTGTTTTGAAAACAGGGGAAATTTATCAACCACCACAAATAGTCCAATAGCAATTAAAACCTGCAAAATCAATTCTACAATATCCAGCAGTCAACTTAAGTCCTAACTTGTTTCGAGGACTTTTTGGATACGGCTGTTAGGAAATCTTCTGTAACTATCTAATGCAGCATGCCATTGATTTATACTCTTACCACAGAGAAGTGAACCTAAAATGTCGAAGACTCGAAGCCTATTAATTCCATCCACCGCTAGTGAACCTTCCACTAGCAAAAGTAACAGCACGGCGCGCGCAACCTGTTACTTTTGCTAGTGGCTCATGATGCAGAGGCAGAGCTACACACACGTTAAGATCAGAAACCAACACATGCTTTGCAGTTTGCACCAACTCTCCAAGTCTGCATTTTAATCAATCAATACCCGTTCAAAGACACACGTTAAGATCATAAACCAACACAGAAAGACCAAACCGCCACCACACACAGTGAACTCGCGGTGGCCGAATTCACCTCAAATACCACCTCCTCAAAAACGTAATCAAAACTGAAATCCAATTACACCAACTTGTAGAGCGTGATGATCAGGTCGAGTTTCATACCTCATGCATCAGCGAAGGTGACCGGAGTCGCCGGAAAAAGCTGCAAAACCGCCGGAGCTGCCGAAACTTCTCTGCTTCGATTCTTCTCCCTCGTTACGAGGTTGGACGAACCAAGACCAGAGGGAGGTCGGAGATGAGAACTCGCCGCTGTGCCGCCTCTTCATGGCCGACAGCGCAGTTCCGACCGGGTTGAGTCATCTTTCCAAAAATCTGGAGCTTTCTGATTCCTACGATCAAATCGGGTCTTTAATGATTCAAATCAACGGCTTAGATTTAATGGTGATTGGAATCAACGGTCCAGATCGCTCTGTTAATTTTTCTTTTATTTAAAAAAATTTTCCATAATTTTCAAACTTTCAAAATTCATAATAAATAACTCGGGTGACTAAAAAATTCCATGACTTGTCGTGTCGTATAACTCATTATCAAACCTTTAAACAGAAAATTTCACCTTCAGAAAAATTCAGGAGATAATCTCAAGGATCCTCAGCAATTACTAGATTACAAATTAAATCTCGAACCATTTTATTTTAGCTTCTTAAATATTTACGGGCCTCATAATCATCATCATTACCTTACCCATGTATATCATTTTAATTTCTTAAATTTTTCATTTAATTTACCAATTTACAATTGCGTTCTAAAAAGTAAGAAATTGAAAATTGATACATTTGACATTACCCAAAATTCAACCAATTTCATTCTCGTTTTGACTTCAATCCATCTAGTCGACCAAAGTTACCTTTATAACCATATATTTATCAATTAGCAACTGGGAAAATTGGGCGTTGGATGAGAGGATTAGAATATTATATGCATGTTATAAAAAATTTAGCAAATTTCATCATAGTTTTGGCTTCGATCCACTCAATCAGCCAAGAGTTTATATGTTATCTTGGTTGACTGATGGCATAACGATCACAAACCATGCCAATTTTTTCACACGACGTATATAACCACGTTGTTGATACATGTGAATTTCGTAAATAAAATTTTTCAAATTCGATTTCTCGAATCGTAGGAAATACCAATGTCCTTATTAATCTTGTAACTTATATATTCAGTATGAAGTGATGTGGACTGTTCGGCTCCAGTTTCAGTTTTGTTGTAGCTGGTCAACAGTCTCTTTTCTTGCGTGGGCGTGCCAGCACCGTTAGGGTGCGGTCGTCGGGGGTGTCCCTTGACCTGACTTCTTTTCAAGCGATCGTAGACGAGGAGAGCACCAACCTCGTCGCGGGGTCTTTTGTGCCTCGCCGTGCCTCACTTTGCTTCAGTTTTCTTCGATAATCAATACTGAACGTTGTAGGTCGAGCAGAGTGTATATCACCGAGAAGTATTGAGATCTTGCTAAAGCGTGACTTTAGCTTGGCTGGGTTGCTAGGGCGTTACCCTTGCTTGGCTGGTTCTGTAACTGTTGTGGTCGCGGCACTACCATCGGCTCCTGAGGAGACGAGGACAGAAGTACGTTGACAGAGGGTTCGGTGGCATTAACAGTCGGCTCCCGTGGAGACTAGGATTGGAGTGTGGTCACCTATAAGAGGAAGAGGGTTGTTTGCTCCGGAGAGGCTTGGATAATCGTAGAGATTAGTTGATGAATTGGCTATCCCTTCTTCTTTGTGTTAGCCTTAAATATAGGCTACTCTGTGAATGCATGGTCTTTAGAAAAGTATAGAATAATCTATTCTGGACCACATGCGTCTGACCTGTAAATGTATTAACTTTGGCATCTTGGCAACCCCCATTGTTAATTGATAATTGATCTGGATATACTTACAATAGGAGTAAAGTTGATTCCTCATTGGATGCGGGCCATCGGGATATGGTATTTAAACCTATCCCCGCGAGTGCGTCTCATTAATGCCGCACTAGTATAGTCATGATGCTATATTCCTGTACAGGTCCCATCGCACGTTTACTTCCTTTATTCTACCGCGAGCACAGCTGTATTGCACTCTCTGACCTCCACGTGGGCGAAGAATATAATGAACACTCCACGTAGATTCCCAATAGTGGGCTCCACTGGGCCTCTGCAAGGCTTCGCGAGAGTTTCCAACGAACTTCCGGCGGGACTGAAGGCCAGACATTCGGTTTGGGCAGCTTAATTCGGCCCATGGCGATTGTCCTTTATGGACCTAGGCCAAAATGTTCTTTTGGGCTCAAACATTGCCCCCCAGGCCTTGAGATTAGGCCCGCGGCAACTTGTAACTGATCGAAGAGGTTTTGAAGCGCCACGTCTCTTTGGTGGAAATGAGGCCATTAATGGAGAGCGGTATAATGATGAAACCAGGCGACCTTTTGGCTGCGAAAACGTCCTTTAGACGCATCGCTTCCCTCACAAAAACTCTTTTTTAAATCTCGACACCACCGAATTGCCCAAACAAACAACTATTCGTCAGTCTTCTTCTTCCCGAACCCTAGAAATTTCTTTCTAGCTTTGAAACCAGAAATCAGAAGTTTTTCTTTTCCAATCAACTCCCATTTCCTCAGAGAGCATCCGAAAATGGCCCAGCCCAAGAAACTTATTATTGACCGAGAAGAAGAGATCACCGAAGAGGCCGCACTCTCCTGGGGACGCGAGATGAGTAATGTAACGTCCCGAACCTGAATCCACCGGTTTACTAGTCATTTGGACGGTAAATGACCTTTACTTTCGGTTTAGTACTTTTACTGATCCTAAAAGTTGACTTTTTATTCGGGTCAAAATTTGAGAAAACGTTCTTCATGAAAGTTTTAGGGGACGTTAAACCGAGCGCGTGCATATGTGGTACGTAAAAATTGGAGCTCGTATGCAAAAGTTATAAACGAAATACTAAAGTTACTGTTCATAGTAGATTAGTATAAATTTAAAAAAGTTACTGTTGGGGTTAAATTTTTCTCACTCTCTCTCTCTCTCTCCGCGCGATTTTCTCTCTCTTCTTCCCCGGTTCTCTCCCTCCTCTGCAGCTCCGGCTAGCCTCCGTTTTTGGCCACCTGGGGATGAACCGCGACCACCTCTAGTTTTGTCTCCTCCTTCTGGACTCGCTAGTGGTGGTGGGTCGCCGTCAATCGACCCGAAAATGCAGTTTCGACGCCAAGAAGCTTACGGTTACTGTAGCAGTTTGGGAGTTTTGTCCATTTCCGGCGATTCCGGCCGTCTCCGGCCACTAAACCGGCGTCGAAGGTTCGGTTTTTGACATAGATCATTTCCCCTAAGGTCTTTCATTTCAATTTGCAGTGTAGAGGTCGAATTAACAATTGCAATTTCTAGGGTTCTTGGAGTTTTCTGGAAAAATTTCACCAGCCAAATTGGAGCCCTTCAAGGTAAAATTGGAACTTGTTGTAGTTGTGAAAAATGTTGGGTCTGTTGAGTAGGTGGTGCTGCCAAAATTTGGTGGTCATCGGAGGTGGTGGCCGCGGGCGCGTGGGGCCCATGCGCTGCCACTATTGGTGGCCCGTGGAGGCATGTAGGGCAGTGTTTTAATTTCAGTTTTTAGCCCATTAAATTGTATATATGTTGTAGAGCTTGTATGTGAAGTTTGGTGAATGATGGAGGAGTTTGGAATTATTTGTGAATTTCCGAAGTTTGAAGTTTTGTGATGGAATTGTGGGAAATCCGGCCGTCGGATTTCCCTCGTTTTCATTGTGGAATATGTAAATTGAGGAATTGGTGTTGTGGAACAGATTTGGGTGGAATTTGAGAAGTAATGGAGATAGGGATTTTCGGGTTTCGTTTAGGTTCGTATTTATTTTATCGGATTGCCGTTTACGGAAATATAATTGTGTACAGAGCAATGTTGCGAGCTACGGCTAAATGAAGGAACTCGTTTGCGTGGTCACTCAATAGTACTGTAAGTGGACCTTTGCTTTTAAATATGGATGCATGCAAATGTTTTTCCCAAATTAATTATTTAATTATTTAATCCATGTTATTATATTTTGCATTCGGGAAATTATTATTGATTTGTCTTGATTTATTTTGGGAAATGAATTAGTGACTTAAATTATTGTTTTAATTTATCGAGCATATTAAACGGATTTAAATATTTTATTACTATGTCAATTGGATTTTCGAATTGAAGTTGTTATGCTCGATTTTGAATTTGTGATTTATGCGAAATTTCGTTGAAGTAATTTTCCGAGGTGATTTCCCGAATTAAGTATATTGCCATTCGTTGATTTGAGATTTTTGGAAAGATTTTCGAAATGGGATTTCGATGAAGTTATTCCTATTTGTTTATCGACTTTCGGTTTTGGCATTGGGAATGCCTTACTGATAATCTAATTATTCTTTTAGCGTGTGGGACACGCTGTTGACTTATGTGACTTTTTACGAGAATTTCCGGGTACGGTTGGGAATCGTACCCGTGTTTTCTTTATTCGCGAGACTTATGGGGAAGCCTTTTAGATTTACTGGATTTTAATGGTTTTTACCCACCATACCTGGGTCGCTATATTTTATTGCTAGCTAGCCTATTAGTACTCCTCCCTGCTTACTATGTGTTCGTGAGTGAGTAAGAGCAGAGAATGGGATGCTCCAGAGTGTGGGACACTCCGACCCGAGCCTGGGAGGCTCCCTTATTTCGTATGGTGAAACTTCTTCCCCATATCTTATCGTTGCTTGACTAGCGGGGCTAGTCCGATTTTCACTGTAGCCAGCGGGGCTGGTCTTATCTTCTTGAGAAACGAGATTTCGGTTTTACGATTTATTATTTTCGAATGTTTTGACTAGCGAGGCTAGTCGGTTTATCATTTTGAAATCCTTGGCTTTAAAGCTAAATGTGTTTTACCATTTGTGCATGCATCGAGGTTTTTAATGAAATAAATGTGGGAAAGTATGAAATCCTTCTTATTTTAAATTGTTTATTTTTGTCCACTCGCGCTAAAGTTTTTCGTCTACTTTCCCCTGGGCCTTTCGGTTTCTAATGCCCAGTTTGCAGGCGCTATTAGTTGAGGTCGGGCGTACATGGTTCGAGGCATAGTTGACGAATAGCTTCCGCACTTCTTTGTTTGGCTCTAATCTATTGTGGGTTACTGTTTTGGGTAGTCCACTTTAGGGGTGACTTGACCAGTTCTCGGTAGAGTTATCACTAAGGTGGGCCCCGCAGGGCCACCTCAGATTTCAGGGTGAAATTCGGGGCGGGTCCTGTCAAGTAACGTATACCTATCTGGAAACGACGTGGAGCAACCCATCCTTTCTAGTCTTACAGACGGACGGGCCTGTTTGGGACCTACTCCTCAAATCCCCTTTTCAGATGCCGTTTTAGCCTTCTATGGCCTTCAAATCCGTCGTCCCATCCAGGCTCTTCTCCGGTCTCGGAAGGGACTACCAACCAGGTGATGCATCGGATGAGACTGCCAACTGAGCATGCGCCAAAACTGGCCTCCTTAATAAACTGAATAGCCTCTTCAAGAAACTGAAAATAACCTCAAAATCTCAATAAATCCTCGAAAGCATAAAATCAAATACTCTGTAAATCAACAAATGCTTTCAGAAAGAAAACTCAATCTAACTTCAAGGCTGATAAGTATGGAGCTCAAAGCTCAATAAATCTCGATAATTCAATCATGCTAAAAAATTCAATGAAACATTCGTACTCGTGAATCCTCACAAAAACCGATATTCGAAATCCATAATTCTCATAATATTTTCTGAATCAGTCACTTCCCGAAAATCATTCCTCAACTCAATAACTCATGAATGACTATCTCAAAAATCTACTAAAAGCCCTCGGGAAGGAATTTCAATACTAATCTCGTAATTAATAAATAAATCTCGATAAACTAAATCTCATAAAACCATAAAACTCAATAATTCAAATTATAAATTAAATCTCAATCGGAAAAATGCTAGTATACTGCATGCACAATTAATTTAAAATAAATGTCCACTCACAGTACTATTTAGGCGACCACGCTACTGGTTTCTTACGTCGAGCAGTAGCTCGGCACGTCGCCCTGTACACAATTATAATTCGCAAATAACAATCCGGAAATTAAATACAATTCCCACATCAAATCCTCATAAATCAACATTTTCATTTCTTCTCCAATTTAACCCAAACTTCACCATTAGTACAAATTCATTAATTGAAGGTTTGTAGGGCAAAACTGAGAGAAATCCGATAGTGGAATTTCTCATAAACCAATAACCAAACTATTGAACTTCGGAAATTCTGATTAATATCCAAACCTCCTCCAATTTCCACCAAACACATATCCATAAATTCATAACAATATATATTAGTCAATAGACCAAAACAACTCACCAGGATCGGCCGGACGCGCCCTCACGCGCTGCCACAGGCAGCTGCGCCTGGCCCACGCGCCGCCGGTCAACCACCATATCTGGCTACCAAATTTTACCAGCATCAACAACTCAATATTCTAAGAATCTTTCATAACTGTGGCCAAGTCAGAAAATACCTCTAAGTGGCCGAACAATTAAGCAAACCGAAGTAGAGTAAAATTTTCTAATTATGCTTTCTTCCTCCACGCTGCAAATCGCTTCAAGATATTTGGGGAGCTTCAAGTACGCCTCAAGACGCTTCTAAAAAGCCTGGCTTTGTCGCCGGAGGTGGCCGGAATTGAGGTCAACAGTCACTTGGTACAGTAAACTTCTCGGCCTTGGTGCGCCATTTTCCGGCCAAGACGTCGTGATCTACCACCGTGGGGAGGTTGGGTACGGGCAGAGGAGTCCAACGGTGCCCGCCTCAGGTTCCCAGGTGGCCGGAGGAGGAAGTTGCAGGGGTGAGGCCGAAGAGAGAGAGTGATGCGAGAGAAGAAAGAGAAGACACGGGGAAGGAGAGAGGGAAAGAAAAAGAAAAGTTACCTGCCAACAGTAGAAATTCAAATATATACTACTTACTGTAAACAGTAACATTCACATTTTGGCGTATAACTTTCGCATACGAACTCCGATTTTTACGTACCACATATGCACACCCTCGGTTTAACGTCCACTACAACTTTCATGAAGGAAATTTTCTCAAATTTTGACCCGAACAAAAAGTCAATTTTTAGGGCCCCCTAAAATGTCAAAACGGAGCCAAAAATTAAATGTAAATGTCGTTTACCCATCGAAAGACTTGTAAACTGGTAAATTTAGGTTCGGGACGTCACAATCTCCCCACCTTATAAAAATTTCGTCCTCAAAATTCATACTGCTGAAGAGTACACACCAATCCATAGTAAATATTCACGAAGATGAATAACACATCAATCATACGGCCGTGGCGATGATAAGGCACAGAAAAGATGTGCAAGTCTGCTCAAATCATGTAGAAATTACCTTCAAAACTAATCCAAAACTTGATCAATTAGAACATGGAGATCAACCCTTAGAAGAAACAATCCTCTAGCTGAAATCTAGTCAATTATTGTGATCTGAATAATTCTCACAGCATTCTTACTAAATTCAGTGTATTAGGAGGTAGATTTACTTCCACTCATTACTGACAATCCTTAATAACTGAGGGAGAACATCGTCAAAACATTATAAGGACCCGCCCCGGATTTCACCCTGAAATCCGAAGAGGTCCTGCGGGGCCCACCTTAGAAAAAATTCTACCAAAAATTTGACAGAACTTCCCCTAAAACTGGACAACCCAAAACCTGTAGAAAAGCATTTACACTTCTAAATCATCCATCCTTATATATTCTTCTGGAGCCACCCTGCTCCCTATATCACAACATCTCCCATTTCACAAACAATTCTGATACTTAAAAATATTAATCTCAAGGGTTATCAGAGCAATCTATTTCTTAGACGTACAAGAAGGTAGAATACAAGATAAACGACCAATACTTTTATAATGCGGAAGCTATGACAGCTATGCCTCAACCCCAAGTACGCTCGACCTCAAGCTAAACTGGCCTGCAAACTGGGCATTTAAAATCGAAGGGCCCAGGGGAAAACATTTAAAAACCGTTAGAGTGAGTGGACGAAAAGTAAGTAATTCCGAATGTATAAGTAAAACTTAATGCTTTCCCAAGTTATTTTCTAAAATCTCGCATACAATAAAAATCTTAGAAAATACTTTTAATCATCATCTTTACTGCAATCTCTTAAAATCTCATCCTCAATCCTTTTTAAAACATCATTTTCAAGAGGTTCGTTTGATGACTAGAAAGGACTGCTGTCAAGTCATCTCATGCCATCTGGGAGGGACTGCCACCCAGAGGACGCATCGGAAGGGACTGCCAACCAGAACAGGAGGCGGTGGATAGAAGGGACTGCCAACTAACCACAGGTAGTTAGAAGAGACTGCCAACTAACTACCTCATGTCATCTGGAAGGGACTGCCAACCAGATGACGTATCAGATGGGACTGCCAACCGGGCTGTAGTCTGGAAGGGACTGCCAACCGGACTGTAGTCTGGAAGGGACTGCCAACCAGACTATTACCTAGAAGGAACTGCCAACTAGGTAATGCATGCATGCGCTGACTGATGGCCTCCTCAATAAACTGGAAACAACCTCTTTCAATTACTTGCTTTCAGAAAGAAACTCAATATTACTTCAATAAATCATTAACAATTCACCGAAAGCAAACTCAGGATTATCTCGCTAACTCAAATCTCAATATCTCAATAAATCCTCGAAAGCATCCTCGACAGTATAAATCAAATACTCTATAAATCAATAAATGCTTTCGGAAAGAAAACTCAATCTAACTTCAAGGCTGATAAGTGCGGAGCTCAAAGCTCAATAAATCTCAATAATTCAATCATGCTCAAATATTTGCTAAATCCTTCGTACTCGTATTTCTTCATAAAAACTTATATTCGAAATCAATAATTCTCATAATATTTTCTGAATCAGTCACTTCTCGAAAATCATTTCCCAACTCAATAACTCATAAATAATTAGCTTGGAAATCTATTGAAATCCCTCGGGAAAGAAATCCACTAAAAATCCCGTGACTCATAGAGCATAATAAATCTCAAGAAATCAAGCTCATAAACTCATAATACTCAATAATTCAAATAATAAATTAAACCTCAATCAGAAATTAATAATATACTGCATGCACATTTAATTTAAAATAAATGTCCACTCACAATACTATTTAGGCGATGACGCATACGAGTTCCTTCATCGAGTAATAGTTCGGTATCTCGCCCTGTACACAATTATAATTCGTGAATAATAATCAGGAATTAAATACGATTCCAATGTCCTATTCTCATAAATCAACATTTCTATTTCTTCTCTGATTAAACCAAAACTTTATCATTTGCACCCATTCTTTAATTGAAGGTTTCTAGGGCAAAGCTGAGAGAAATCCGATAGTTGAATTCTCATAAATCAATAACCAAACTATTGAACTTACTTCAGAAATTTCGATTAATATCCAAACCTCCACCAATTTCCACCAAACACTTATCCATAAATTAGTAACAATATATACTACCCAATAGACCAAAACAACTCACCAGGAACGACCCGACGCGCCCTCACGCGCCGCCACAGGCAGCTGCGCCTGGGCCCCACTCGCCGCCGGTCAACCACCATATCTGGCTACCAAATTTTACCAACATCATCAACTCAACATTCTAAGCGTCTTTCATAACTGTGGCCAAGTCAGAAAATATCTCTAAGTGGCCGAACAATTAAGCAAACCGAAGTAGTGTAAAATTTTCTAATTATGCTTTCTTCCTCCACGCTGCAAATCGCTTCAAGATATTTGGGGAGCTTCAAGTACGCCTCCATGCGCTTCTAAAAAGCCTGGCTTTGTCACCTGAGGTGGCCGGAATCGAAATGTGGCCGGAGCTGCAGAGGAGAGAGAGAGGAGCTCGGGGAGAGAGAAACGGAGAGGAGAGAGAGAAAGTGGTAGAACTGATCTACCACAGTAAATTTTTAAATATATATATCAGAAACATCATAGAGTCAAGATTGGTTTCTGGCCCTCCATCCAACCTCCTGATGTAGCCTGGTATAATGAGGTTCGTGCCCGGGATTTGGCCCTCTAGAGGGTAGTGGGCATCGCGGAGGCTATTGACTTGTGTCTTCAAATTCCTGGTAGCCTTAATATCGCTTCTCTCGCCACAGACTTTTGCTTCTGGAACACCGCCAGCAACACCTTTGATTTCTGCTTCGGGCAGATGAGTTCAAATGACGTGCCAGCAGTGCCCTCAAATGACGTTCTCTTGGGCCGGTGGCTTTGCCGCAAGGGAAGGTGTGAATCTTCGGCATTTTCCGAGTGTTTCTCATTTTTGTATCTTCTAGATGAGATGCCGGACGTGAAGTTGGTGGTGAATAGAAGATTCCCCGCGATACTGGCAAATGGGTTTCTTCCTCGCCTGGGTCATCGCGAAGAAGCCATTATGATGTTTCGCCACACTATATCTTTCTCCGACATCCAATTGGCCACGGATGAACTAAGTTATGAACTTTATGCACCAAATCAATTTGCTCGTCAATTTGGGCTTGTTCAAATGGTGCCTTTTCCTCTGTACAACGCCATCAACTGCTATACTTCATGGAGGTGGATTGGGACGCGGTCCGACGTGGCTAACCCGCAGAGCGTGCTTCTGCTGATTGACCTTCCTCCCTGGGGGGAAGATGTATATTTCTATGATAGTGTTCATCACGACTATCTTAGGTGGTGGAAGGAAGTTTCTGTCAACTGTTGGACCATGAATAACAGTGACCTTTTCGCTATCTTTTTCCGCGACTTGGAACATCCCTTTGCGGCGGACTGCGAAATCCTTGAACAATATTACGCTGGCGGGGCTCCGCCTTAGCTGCCTGTTCCTACCCCTCCACAGCCTCAACCTGTTCCTCCCCCACAGCCTCCTAGGCCCTCACGGCAAGCACTACTGGGGATACAGATTTGTGAACATGGGGCATCAGTAAGTTTCCAACTTTCCTCACCATTTCATTTCCTTGGCTTGACTGACTCTCTATCCTTATTGCTAAGTGCATTTCTCAGCGTACCACCCGGAGCAGCACAGCCTCTACTCAGGCCGGGAAACAGAAGGCAGTAGCCGAGGAACCTCCTGAGGGGGAGTCTCTTGACGATGATGATATAAGCCTTGCTGAGGTAACCTGGCCCAGATTAATTCTGACTTTGCACATTTGGCTTTCCAAACCCCTTCTATTTTCTGAGTTGTGATCCTCTTCTTCTATGCAGATTGTTGTTGCTCATGTTCGCAAGTGCGATCGCGCCCAATTCGCTGAAAAGGACTTTGGGGATGACGAGCCTCTGTCGATGCGACTGGTGAGCTCTGGCCCCATTTTATTTTCGTTGGCTCTGTAGGATTTGAGCAGTGTTTTTACTATGTGTTGTTTCTTTGATAGGTTCGTCAGAGGATCATTGGTCCTTCTCATGTGAATGAGGCTGGGTCTTCAGCCACTACATCAGGCTTAGTGCCGGCGAGCGGTCCAACGCCAAATAGCCCCGCAGAGCCTTTTCCTGTTCCCCCATCCGGAGAACAACCGCGAGGACCTTCTCCTCCAATAACCATCTCCGATGATGATTCTCCGGATCATGACAGCGGGGAAAGCCATTCTGAGGCTTCTGCTGCTATTAGGGAGTTGGTGGAAACAGAGATTCTTGCTACCCTATCGGCCCAAGAAGTGAATGAGACAGGATCTTTTCCCCTGAATACCCCTGCACCAGATCTCGAACCAGAAGCACGAGAGGTAAGCCACTAGTGGCCTATATCTTTGCTTTCCTTAAAATAGAAAAATGCCCCTAAACCTTGTGG
Organism: Rosa chinensis; assembly: GCF_002994745.2. Taxonomy (NCBI): domain Eukaryota; kingdom Viridiplantae; phylum Streptophyta; class Magnoliopsida; order Rosales; family Rosaceae; genus Rosa; species Rosa chinensis. The sequence goes on from NC_037092.1 coordinate 59,032,289, forward strand.
AGTTCTGAAACTTCCTTGGACTCTGTTCATACTGAGGAGGTGGTCATTGATGCTAAAGATCTCGCCGGTGGGATGAACATCCTAGACTTGGACCAAGTGATCAGTGATGTTGGACCCCTGATCCTGGAAACGGCCGCGGCGAACATTGATACCAGTGGTTCTGTTCCCGAAGCTGCTTGCCCCCAAACATCCAAAAGCGAAACTCTTGCTGGATTTCCGGAGCATCCCGCAGTGGGCCTGCCAAACCAAGTTTAGGAGGCTGTTGCCGGACCTGTGGGCGAAGATGAAGGAAATGAGGAACCCATCGGCCCTCTTGCAATAATAGTCTATGATCGTGCTGCAAATCCCCCGCCACCTCCGCCTACTAGGCTTGGGAGACTTGCTCGGGCTCTTGCGGAGAAACCTCCTACCGCTGCTGAATTAACCAGGGCAGAGTTTCGAAGTCTTCTGGGACAGCGGCGGTTGGGGCCTGCAGAACTTGCCAAGGTCCGGGGAGCCATAGTTTTCCTCCGTCGAGAGCGTGCAGTCCAACCAGTTCAACTCGAAGTTATAGGGAAGCTATTGGGGGAACTAGATGTGGCCTGCGCTCGCCAATCCACCGCTGAGGCTCGAGCTCGCGTGATCAACACGGCCCACAATAACCTTGCCAATCAGGCGGCGAATGTTCGCAGTCATTTGGATGATCGGGCCGCTCACATGAGGGCAATAAGGCTCCAGATCCGACATCTCCGAGCCAGCCTGGCCCATATGAACAACGAGCTTAGAGTGGAGGAAGCCCAGCTGGAAGCTCCCTTGGCTGCTTCCGAAGATTTGACCAATCGCTTGGCCGAATCTGCAAAACTGGTTTCGTTGGCTGAAAATGGAGTTCACGCCGCAAGCCTCCAAGTTGAGATGCTTTATGTAAGGGTTGCTTTTGCAGGCTGGCCCCTTTAGGCCTTTATAGAGTAGGTTTTTTTTTTTTTTCTTTCTTTCTTTTTCGGGCCACCAGAGTAGAGTAATTCTTTCAGGCCCATAGTAGTAGTGGAATGTATAGGTTTATCTCCTTTTGTGATGCAGACCACATTTTTAAGATTTAAGTCATTATTTGTTTTTGGATCCACTTACTGGCCCAACTAGAGACTCTTGGTCTTACCGTCTTAATGAGTCTTAACTCCGCAATAACCAATCCGTTGAAAACGGTTGTTGAAAAGATAATCTTGAAAAAATGAACAGTTACCTCCTCGAAAATCATTCGGTTTCATCACGCGCCATTAAACCCTTCTTTTCCTCGATTTAGGGGCAATCAATTAATTTGCTGATACTAGTTTGACCCCTCAACTGTCCCTTTACGGGTGGAGACTTGTATGCCCTGTTCCTATAAATATGTGCATTCTGAAAAGGGAATGCTCACACCAAACCTTCTCCTGAAATAATTCAGAAATGGCATTCCAATCTTTACTCCTTTTCCTCCTGCTTCATAAATTTTCTCCCCATGACACCAATCTTAGCCTCTAAATCTTAGGTTTCATCGCTTAATCTCAAGCAAACCCTTGTTTCTCCCCTCTGAAAGTCTGGATGGAATGTATCAGGCTTCAGAATGGTTTAGAAACCGAGGGGGCTCCGAGTGCGGATTCTCCGATCACGGGTGCTCATCTTTGTTAGAATCCCGCATGCGGAGCTCAAATGGGGAAGGGAGGAAGGCCATTCTGTGGTTCGTCTTTCCTCTTCAGGATCCAGCGCAAGGTGTGTCCTCTAGATGGAAGGGGTTTTGGTGGCCAACGCCTTCTTATGCTCTCTCTTCAGAATATTGACAGAATCTTGGAGGGGCAGCATGGACTCAAGGAAGGAATAGGCTCAAGCTACAGAATGGCTGTTCCCATACTTCACGCGCAGAAAATGGTGGTTGCCAAAGTTGAAGAGGGTCCAGAGTCTCAAGCTTATTTTCAGTTCCTCTGCATTCTGCCCCTCTTGGAGATAATGGCACGGCTCAAGCCGATGTTGGGCTCCTTAGCTGCTTCTAATCGAAGAAAAATCTCTAGTGTTGTGTTCCTCCATTTGAAGAAAGATTCGGAAAATCTTAGAAGATTTCAACTTTGTATTTTAGCCACTTTTGGCTTTGTGAAAGTTATAATTGTATTGCTTTTGGCCGCAAAGCCGTTTTATGAGTATATCCAGAGCTACTGTTTATTTTTGTATATAAATATTCAAACTGGCATAGGCCCCACAATCATTTATGTAAAGCATAAACTTTAATTATTCCCAATGACAAAGTTGTTTTCTCCGCGAGGTAAGTGCTATGCGAAGCGCCAAAGTTGACTTTTTGATTTGCCGCGAGAAAGCTTTCACACTTGAAACCCCGCCAGGCTTCATGTGGTTTTTCCGCTGCCGCTAAAATTATTTTTTGCCGCTGCCGCTTAGGATCTTATTGCCCCCCCTAGGGTTGCTAGTCGTAGTGAAGGAACGATGATGGGCCTCTCGAACAGGCCTTCATGAATGGGCTTCGTGAGAAATGGAACGCTAAAAATGCCCCCTGTTATCCAAATGGGCCCTGACAGTATATCTGATTGTGCTTCTTTGTATCTGGATCCACTTGCTGGCCTAAATCGCTAGCTTCTTTGTCTCGTAATTATAATGTGCTTTAACTTTGCATTAACTAACCGTTGAAAAACGGTTGCGAAAAGATAATCTTGAAAAATGAATAGCTACCTCCTCGAGAACCGTTTGGTTTCCCACTCTTCATTTCTGAGATTTCAGTAATTAAACCCGATTAAAGACACTGATTTGACTCCCCAACCGCTTCATCCAAGGGTTAGGATTGATTCAATCTCTCCTATAAATAGGGATTCTCTGAACGAGGGATGCGCAGATCTTCCAAACTTGCTTTGAACCCAGAAACCATGGCCTTCCAATCCTTACTTCTCTTCCTTCTTCTTCATAAGTCTTCGCCTCATGAAAACTACCCTAGCCTCTAAATCTTAGGCTTCATGGCTCAATCTCAAGCATGGGTTAGGTTTCATGGCCTAATCTTAGGCAACCTCGTGCCTACCAACTTCTCCCAGCCTATATCTTCAACCAGGCTGTCGAGAGTGCAAAAGCACGAGGGGCTCCATTTGTGAAGGGGATCTGGCATGCGAGATCATCTTTTTCTGGATCCCTCACACGCGGAGCAAGCTGAGGGGGAGGAAGGCCACTTTGATGCCTTTGCTCCTCCGCTAACCCCTTTTCATTTGGACGTGGTTTGAACCGAGTCCTCCAGATGGAAAGGGCTTTGGTGGTCACCTCCTTCTCAGGCTCTCCCTTTTGATCATTGCAAGAAACTTGGAGGGAGAGGATGGACTCACGGAAGGAATGGGTTTGGGCTACAGGATGGCCATTTCCATACCCATTTCCCAGAAAATGGTGACTGCCAAAGTGGAAAGGGGTGCACAATGTCACGCCGCTCTTTCAGTTTCCTCTGCACTGTGCCCCTATTCAGAGATAATGACGCGGCTCAACCAGTGCTGGCCTCCATGGCCACTTTCATGCGAAAGAGAAAATAGAAGATTTCAAGAAGGTTTTTCATTTTTGTAATTCTAGCCACTTTTGGCTTTATAATCGGGAAAAAGTATAATTGTATTGCTTTGGCCGCAAAGCCACTTTATGAATACATGAATCTTTTCTTTTGAATGCTCATAAAAACTGTTGTTCGAACAACTCGCGAGGCCTCAATATAGGCCCCACAATCTCTAGTTTAATTATATTTCTCAGTGCGCTAAATTTCCCGCGACGCAAAGTGAAATGGCTGATAGGAAAAGGTGCTTGGGAAATTACAAGTTTATCCAACCTTGAAACAAATAAACGCGTGACGAAGCTGATCAAACCGTGTAACCACCCTACTCCTCGCAACCGCTTACTCGGCCCCTGCAGACTGTTGCCCCCCAAGTTTAGCCAAGCGGAGCAAAGCCCCAAAGGTGGGCCCTTAGTGAAACAGATAAGTATGGGCCTCAAGAACAAGCCTTTGTCAATGGGCTTCGTGAGAATAATGAAAACTACTACTGCCCCCCAAGATTCATGTGACGGAACCGCCTATCATTCTTCCGAATCCCAGACACTAGGAAAGTACTTCTTCAAGTATCTGCCATTGATGGGGTTGCGATGGATTTCACCATCCAAATCCTTGAGATGAAATGCCCCTTTCTGTAAGATCTTGTAAATGACGTATGGGCCTTCCCATCTAGGAGTCCACTTGCCGTGACCATGTAACTTCTCGCCTAGCGGGAGAACTGCTTTCCACACCAACTCTCCCTCGCTAAAACTCCGTCCCCGCGTCTGCTTGTCATAAGCATGAGCGACTCGCTGCTTCTCCATAACCATGCTATCTAAGGTCTCTAAGCGTTTTGTGCTAAGGTCTTCGTGTTCCTGCCACATAGCCTGAATATAATCTTCTCCGATCAGATGATGTTGCTCCTGAACTCGTAATGAATGGACGTTAACCTCCAAAAGAAGGATCGCATCATGACCAAACATTAATGCATAAGGTGTTGTCGCGGTGGGATTCCGTTTAGAAGTACGGTAGGCCCACAGGGTCTCATAGAGCATTTCGTGCCACTGTCGCGGATTATCTTCCAACATTTTCTTCAAGAGTGTGATGATAATTTTGTTGCTAGCCGATGCCTGGCTGTTGGATTGGGCATAATATGGGCTAGAATGAATGAATTGTATGCCCCACTCCTCTACCAGTTTAGCAACTTCTCCACCCATGAAGGCTTCCCCTCTGTCTGAAACAAATACTTATGGGATACCAAACCTGCAAATGATGTTCCGGAACAGGAATTGTCATAGTGTACCACCGGATGCCTCCTTCAGAGGTTCTGCTTCAACCTACTTAGTAAAGAAATCGGTCGCGATGATGATGAACTTAAGTTGCAGAGGAATGAGGATGAATCATTCCTATTAAGTCTAGTGCCCATCCTCTAGCAGGCCAGGGCTTTATAATGGGCTGCATTGGGATGTTGGGAACATGCTGGAGCGGCCCATGGGCCTGGCAATCTGAACAATCTTTCGCGAAGGTGATATAATCCTTCAGAATGCTAGCCCAGAAATACCCATGTCTTCTGATCAGCCATCACATTTTTGGACCTACCTGATGAGCGCCGCAAATACCAGAATGAGTTTCCCGCATGAGTCCCTTTGCTTCACTGCCATATACACATCTAAAATCTATGCCATCTTCGCCTCTCCGTCGGAGCTCATCATTTTTGAGGAAATAGTTAAGGGCTAGGAAGCGAATCCTTCTGTCTGTGGTCTGATCAGGGTCCTTGAGGTAATTGATCAACGGGATGCGCCAATCCATATCTATGGGTTCTAAAGTCGCTATCGATGTATCGTCTGGAAGATCTCTTCTTGCCATCCATGAAGGAAGAGTTCAACGCTCAACTTTCAGGATTCTCTCGCGCACGCCGAATCTCAGGGTTATCCCTGTTGCTAGTTGGGCCAACTCATTCGCAGCGAAATTATATTCTCGGGGGAATGTACTCAAAACCCACATCATCGAACTCACCTACTAGCTCTAGCGCCCTGTTCAAATAATGGACCAAAGCAAAGCTACCACATTTGTACTTCCCGCAAATCTGATTAATAACCAAGAGAGAGTCTCCTAGTACTCGCACGTCTCTGACTCCCATTTCCAGTAGTATCTCAAGGCCTATAATCAATGCCTCATACTCTGCTTGACTATTGGTACATTGAAACTCCAATTGGAACGAGTAAGAAAAGTGATCCCCAGCTGGATTCTCCAGGGCAATTCCGGCTCCGGCCATGGTTTCAGTTCTGGAACCATCGAAGTATAGTACCCAAGGCTGTAACATAACAGTTGCCTGGATTTCTGACCAGGGTCCGAAGCATGGCCTTCCAGATGTGATCGCCGCTACTTCTAGTTCGTGAATCTCGGTGGCCTCCAACTAGTGTTCTAAAAAACGGCCGCCCAGGCCGCTTAGACGTTGGGTGGCGGGAGACCGAGGCGAGTATTGGCTAAACGGAGCTGTTAGGGGGAATGGATTTAGGCGGTCTAGGCGGCTGGGAGGTTCAATTTCTTTTTCTTTCTTTTTTCGCGACACCGAAACCCCAAATCAACCAGATCTAATCTGCTAAACGCCTAAACCATTCAATCTCCACAACTCGTATTCGCTCTCCCCCACCAAGCCACCGCGTCTCTGCACCACTCCTCTACCGCAGCTCCACGGAGCCTCTGCTCCACTGCTTTATCTAAGCCTCAAACTCCCTCTGCTCCCCTCGAGCCACCGCAGCTTCCCCCCAAGCCACCCCCAACTTCCCCTTAAATCAAGATCTTGAAATCTGAGAATTGAAACCTTGTTTTTGTGAAGTAATTCACGAGGTGATTGAACAATGAAGAGAAATATGAGACTGTGGAGGGTGGTGGCTACTGGTTTTGGGCAAGAGAGGAAGAAAAGATGACAATGAACATTGCTGAGAGAGAGAGAGAGAGGGATGGCTACTGTTTGTCGAGAGAGAGAGAGGATTCAGACCAGAGAGAGAGAGAGGATAGATGTGCAAGTAGCTACATAATTAGAAGCATAATTGAATATTGAAATTTTGAATATGTTAGGTGGCGTGTAAGGCTTCCATGTTTCCCATACAAATTATATAAATATTTGTTGGAGAATGGAGACAGAGAGGAGAGAGGGAGAGTGGGAGGGACAGAGGTAACTTTTATGTTTAGTCTTTCATGTATTCTCTTTTTGACGGAGAATACTCTTCCCTATGTTCCCTCTTTTAGTTCACTGGTTTTGTTTGTGGGCATGGAAACTTGGAATAAAATATAATTTTATTGAATATCTTATTAGTTATAAGTTATAATAAGTATTCATATATTAGGCTATATATACTCGTGTATATATATATATATATATATATATATATATATATTTATATGATATAAAAATAAATAAAAATTTAAAAATACAAAACCGCCTAGGCGCTCCTCCCCAGCCCACCGCCCGATTAGCGCCTAGCGATTTTTCGAACCTTGCCTCCAACATGGGATGATGTGCTAGGAAATCCGCGATGGCTTGACCTTTTATTGCCTTTTGCGGCACATATTGTAAGGAGAACTCCAAAACAGCCAAAACCCACTTGCCAATCCGGCCCCTAAGAATGGGCTGCGACAACATATATTTGACCAAATCGGTCTGGGCAATTATGCATGTAGTAAAAGACAACATGTAGTGGCGAAGCTTGCATGCAGAGAAGTATAACGTTAAACACAGCTTTTCCATTGGTGTGTACCTTGTTTCACAATCCGTTAACGTTTTGCTAAGGTAGAAAATGGCATGCTCTACTTCTTCCTCATCGTTCTGAGCCAGCAAGGTGCCTATTAAGGCTTCTGCCGCTGAGACGTAGAGTTTGAGTGGCTGATCTAGTCTGGAACAAGAACTGGTGGATTTGTTAGATAGGCCTTTATGCGATTAAAGGCCTCTTGATGCTTCACCTCCCACACAAATTCTGCTTGCCCATGTAGCTTTAGCAGAGCAGAAAAGGGCTGAATCTTGCCGGCTGAGTTGGAGATAAATTGTCAGAAGAAATTGATTTTCCCCAACAACCTTTGCAGCTCTTTCTTTGTACGCGGCGGCGATGCATTGATTACTGCCTTCGCCTTGTCTTCGGACACTTCGATGCCTCTCTGATGCACAGTAAACCCTAGGAAGTCACTTGCTTGAACTCTGAACACACATTTCGCTGGGTTCATCTTTAACTTGTGGACTCTCATGCCCTCGAAAACCTTCTGCAAATCCGCAATGTGGTTTCCCCGCTGCTTTGATTTGACAACCATGTCATCAATATAAACCTCTAAGATATTTCCAAGGATATCATGGAAGATTAGGTTCATTGCTCGCTGGTACGTGGCTCCCACATTTTTCAGACCGAAGGGCATAACCACGTACTCGAAAACTCCAACGAAACCTGGGCATCTGAATGCAGTTTTGTGCCTATCTTATTCTGCCACTGGAATCTGGTGATAACCGGCAGTCCCGTCCATAAAGGACAATCGCTCATGACCGACTACTGCGTCTACCAACATATCCGCGACCGGCATGGGGTAGACATCTTTGGGAGTGGCGTTGTTGAGGTCGCGGTAGTCAACGCACACCCTTTATCTTGCCATTGTTCTTTCAAACTGGAACAACATTAGATAGCCACTGGTTGTACTCGGCAACCCTAATGATTCTTGACTTATGCATTTTCTCCACTTCATCCTTAACCAACACCTGGGTTTCCGTATTCATTCGCCTAGATTCTTGCCTCACCGGATTGTGATTTGGAATTGTTGGTAGTTTGTGGCAGACTAACTCAAGAGCTAGAGCTGGCATATCTTCGTATTTCTCTGCAAAGCAATCCTTGAATTCCCGCAATAGGTCGATAAGACTATGTTTTTCATCAGGCTCTAAGTTCTTACTGATTGCCACTTCCATTGGCTCAGCCTCAGTCCCCAAGTTCACCTTCTCTATAGGATCCCTGACCTTTGGAGGGGTATCGTCTAACGATGCTGGGGCCAATCGAATGGGCTCTTCTTCCTCCTCATGATCGGAGAGATCCTCATCCACATATTCCAATGCTGCCACTTATGCATAGGCCTCTCTTTCGATATTATATGCAGATAATCTATCATATAAAGAACGAAAGGCCTGTACCTCTTCCTTTGAAGGTTTTGATCCATCAATTAGGACCTGGAGTTGGCACCGCATGTCCGGGCCTTTTGAAGTCACCCTTTGCGACCGCGAGCCCTCATTATGCCAGTTTGGAGGCCATCACCCCTGTGGGGCGGCCGTTGTTGTCAATTCCGCGTACTTGTAGCGGAGTGATAGGTTCTAAATAGTACCTTGCGTCCAAGAAGACTGCGGAGACTGAGAAAGGTCGCGGATCTGCTTTGACTATTGCAGCTTTATCCGCGACTCTGTCCCATATGATCAGCTCCTGATGAAGGCTAGATGGGACACAATAACTCCGGTGGATCCAGTTGCGGTCCAGAATTGCACTATATGCTGCATCACAATCTGTGACGAAGAAGGTGTAAACCCCTTCTGTCGGACCATCCTTGACTTGTAGGAAGATCAAACCCAATGTTTTGGTCACAGTCCCTGCGAAGTTCTTCAGTGTCAGGGACGTGGATTGGATCTTCTCTTTCTTGATTCCTAGCAGCTGCATCGTTCTGGTGGTCAAGACGTTGACTGCGGCGCCCGTGTCTACCATGATTTTTCCAACCTTGGTGCCGTTCATATTAGCGATAATATATAATGGCTCATGTGTTGTGCTATATCTGGCGTAGGCTTGCTAAAACCCCTGTTCTGATCCCTCGCATCTGTGTCTACAGCCTCTACTGCTTCAGCCTCCTTTGGCGTAAGTTTCTTTGCGAGAGATGACGCAGCTGAGGTGATCTCGAAAGCGTGTTTGTCCAACGATTTATCATCCTCTGCTTGCCATTCCTGAGTTGCCACTGGCAAGGCATATTTTGATGATAGGATATACACCATATTACATGTAATGTCCAACATGTCCCTTCTTCTGATTTCGCCGCGGGAGAGCTCAGGTCAACTTCTGCCGCGAACTTGCTTGCGACTTAAGTGGCCCTCGATCCTTCTTGGATCATGGCCTGCTTGCTGATCTACTGCTAAGGGATGTTCCCTCTTTGGTGGCCCCTGTTTCGATGAGGAAGCCTCTTCGTACTTCGCAACCACTATGCTTTGAACTTTCTTAGGCTTCCACTGCACAGTTGCAGACCGATTGTCTTTGGCCCCCAGCATATCAAATATTGAAGGCTCACTATCTCTTCCTTCGAGAGATATTCTTTGCCACACGCTAGGTTTGCGGGTTGGTGGCGATTCTCGCTTCGCAAGAGCTAGGGACCTCTCTTGACTATCCCTTTGGTGAGCACTGGTTTTTGAAGCCCGTTGCCGCCTCTTCGGACGCCACAGGGGAACCCGCGGGGCGATGAACCTTTTGGAGGTCAGTGCTTCCACTTGTCTATGGTATTCTTCTGGAGATCTCACCAATTGCGATGGTTTGATCAACCCCTGATCCAGCGCTTCCAAGGTTCGGTTTGCTTCTCCAAACCTCCGCTAGAGTTTTCTCTTCCTTGAAGAACTCACTTCCACTGCCTTGCCCTTCTTCTGGGTATACCATCTCCCTTCCTTGGTAGTGGTTGTCGGCGCCGGAGGAATATACGGTCTGGTCATAGCGTCTAACCGCTCGTTTGCTCTTTCTTCTTCCCTTGCAACTTTAAATTTCTTGAACAAATTAGAGTCCCTTGGAGAAGAAGTTCCTGACCCAGTGTGTACTCTCGAACTACCTGGTTGGAAGCTTCTAGAATGTGCTGGTAACTTTATTGGTGGTGAAGTACCAAAGCGAACGGTCTGTTCTTTCTCTTCGTGCAACGCCTGGATATCACATTCCTCCTTGCACCTTGAACATAGCACGATAGGTGGTGCTGGCTTTGATCTCCACTTTACAGACTGCTCCATCACCTTTTCTAAGCCCCCAGTGCTACGATTTAGGCTCAGCCTCTGTTGATCTTTTGTGTCCCAAACCACACCAACCATGTTGACTCCAGTGTCTGGGAACGGATCCAAATCTACCAGCGCCGCAGCTGTTGTTGGTACTTCAACCTGTAAGCTACCATTATTCAACCAGATATGAATCTGATCCTTCAACCTGATACAGTCGGCTATGTTGTGATTCCACAAATTGTGGAGCTTACAGTATTTTTTTCCCCTTAATTGGTCTGGTTTGGGGAATGGTCCGGAGTCAGTCTTCACCATCTTCACAGCGATCATCTCATCTAAGATCTCATGAGCTTTATTCGCATCATAAGTGTAACTTGCGAATTCCGATTTGGTGAAGACAACCGACTTGAGTTTTAGTGGCTCTTTACACAGCTTCAGCTGTTTTAGCGTTGACGCCTTCTTCCCAGTGAGCTCGAGTGCTGCTACCTCATCCTCCTCGGACTTTTCAGCCTCTGCCAGGCTGGATTCTTCACACTTACAGTAGGGATAAAAGGAACCTGAGTAATGGTTCACTGCTGCCACAGTCCTCCGTTTCCCCGGAATGTATGTTCCTTTGGAGGAGTTCTTCACATCGTCCATTTCTCTGAGCAAATGCTCGAAGCTTCCTACTTCTTTGATCACTTCCCCCATAGAGTTGAACATGCTTCCATGCTGCTTCTTGCATTGGCGGGGCTCTAAGCCTTTGATTTCCAACTTTGCTAGCTCTTTCTTCAGAAGAATCACGTTCAGCTTCCTTTTCTGGATCTGGAAACGCTGAAGGTATGCAACAGCGGATTCAGTTGGTTGCTGAGCCATCTGGGTAAGTGAAGCCAGATCTACCTCTGGTTCGATAGTCCTGAAGGTTTCTTTAAACAACTTTTCCATTGCGGGCCAATTCGCGACAGATCCTGGTTGTAGCTTAATGAACCAGGTGAAGGCAGACCTTAACAAAGAAGTGGCAAATATATTACACTTCAGGTTGTCATCGTTCTGATACTGGCCGCACTGTACTCTAAACCTGACCAAATGGGCCGCTGCATTTTCGACCTCCTCTCCCGAGAAAGTAGAGAATGTAATGTTCTTGTATCCTCTAGGATAAGGTGCCTGCGTAATATGCAGTGGGAATGGCCCCTAATAGGCCTCCTCCAGATTAGGCCTCTGATTTGTGGCCCTGATCATTGCTTCTACCTCCTCTTGCCTTATATATCCCAGATCAGGAGGAGGAGGTGGTTGAATCACTGTGTCATTAGCTGGCAAGATTAGAGGTGACTCCTGTGTCAGCAATGGCGCATGTAATGCCTGGTTAACCAAAGATATGCTACCTCCAGTTTTTTGGTATCGACATCTGCGATGTAAAACCTGTTGCTGGCTGACTCTTCGCGGCCGCGGCGACCTTTGCTGAACTTCCAGCCTGTTGGCTTATTGTAGACTGGTCATGATACATGTATTCAACTCCATCGCTGTCGTACTAGGGAGATAGGATGTTATCAACAAGGGTAGCGTGGCGCTGTTCTTTCCGTCCATTGTGGGAGTAGTCTCCTTACCCCTGACTGATGCAGCAGTTGCAGTTAGAGTGGATGTGGCGGTGCTGCCGCCGCTGGCTTTTTCTAGAGCATTTGGCGGAATGTACTTGCATGACCCTGCAGGCTGGCCGAGGGACCCTAGAATAGCATTAGGGTCCCCTAACACCTTGTTCAAGACATCTCTTGCCTGATCCATCTCTGCTTTTTGCATGGCAACTTGGATCGCGGTATCGGATCCCTCACTGCGAATAGCCGCGACTTCTGTGAGAAGGACTTTCGTCTGCGCAGCTTGGGCATTTATCAAGGTCACAATCTGTTCATGTTGATCCTGAAATTTTCGTGAGTGTGGTTTATATGCCCTTGCAACATTTCCGTATTGCGCTCCATCTCCATCCTGACTTTCATTATCAGATTGTTGGACATCCGTCGCTACTCCTCGAGTCTTTTAGTCGTCTTTGCCCAGAATGTGCTATTGTTTTTCCGCATGATGTTAAGTTGCGCTTCCAGGCTTGCATTTTCTGGGATAGGGATGGGTACGAAGACATCCACTCTCACCTCGTCCTCAGCCACCATGGTGGTATCAAACGCTCCTCCAGCCTCATTAGGCTGGACTGTGAGAGCTGCTTCGACCTCAGTAGCGGGATGTCGACTTTCTCTTTGTTCGGTCGTCATCTCTATTGATGGCGTGTGGAGAGAAAATCTTTGAATTACTAATTCATCCAAAAGACCACGACAGTCTGCACGCGAGTGCAGTCTGTACCTGGAGGTCTTATTTTTTGGGTAGTTGAAGTATACCTTTTGGTAAGGGGTATCGTCTGACTTCCCAATGATGACATTTGTCAACTAAACAACTTCTAATGAAGTCCCACTTGGCGTGCCAAAATGTTCGGCTCCAGTTTCAGTTTTGTTATAGCTGGTCAACAGTCTCTTTTCTTGCGTGGGCATGCCAGCACCGTTCCGGTGCGGTCGTCTGGGGTGTCCCTTGACCTGACTTCTTTTCAAGCAATCGTAGACGAGGAGAGCACCAACCTCGTCGCGGGGTCTTTTGTGCCTCGTTGTGCCTCACTTTGCTTCAGTTTTCTTTGACAATCGATACTCAACGCTGTAGGTCGAGTAGAGCGTATATCACCTGGAAGTATTGAGATCTTGCTAAAGCGTGACTTTAACTTGGCTGGGTTGCTAGGGCGTTACCCTTGCTTGGCTGGTTCTGTAACTGTTGTGGTTGTGGCACTACCGTCGGCTCCCGAGGAGACTAGGACAGAAGTATGTTGACAGAGGGTTCGGTGGCACTAACAGTCTGCTCCCGTGGAGACTAGGACTGGAGTGTGGTCACCTGTAAGCAGTGTTCTAAAACTCGGCCGCCCAGGCCGCCTACGCTCTGGGCGGTGCCTCTCCGCCTCGAGGAATGCATAATCTGAGCTTCTGGGCACTGGGGATTTAGGCGGGCGGCTGGGCCTTTTTTTTTTTTTTTTTTTTTAAGTGATAGGGTCAGTCCTTCACTTCGTCCCAAAGGCCAAAACGCAACAATCTCTTCCCGTGCTCAGCTCAGTCTCTCCTCCAGTCCTCCGTTCTCAATCTCTTCCCATCGCTGGTGACCCTCTCTCTCTCTCACAGCGGCACAATCTCCAGCCTCTCTCTGGCGCTCTCTCTTTCTCTCTGGCTAGGCTGAACTCCAGAATCAGATCGGAACAAGCGGCCCTTGTTCTCTCTTTGTCTCTGTGTGCGCGGCTGCTCTGAAACCAGATCGAAAGCTTCTTCCACCCTCTGCTCCGATATCGACTCTTCCTCCATCATCTCAACCGGCAGCTTCTTCGCCCTTCTGCTCCACAGCTCCTCACCTCAGCTTCTCCACAATAAGTTCTGCTTCTGAGAAGTTGATAATCTTTGCTTGAATTGATAATCTTCGCTTGAATTGATAATCTTCTTGTTCTTGTTGAGTTGTTGGCTTGTTGTTGGAAATTGATATTCTTATTGTTCTTGTTGTTGGAATTGACAATCTGGAAATTGATAATCTTCTTGTTCTTGTTGAGTTGATGGCTTGTTGTTGGAAATTGATAATCTTATTGTTCTTGTTGCTGGAATTGACAATCTGGAAATTGATAATCTTCTTGTTCTTGTTGAGTTGTTGCTAGAAATTGATAATCATCTTGTTGAGTTGTTGCTGGAAAGTGGAAATTCCGAAATTGATAATCTTCTTGTAATCTTGTTCTTGTTGGTGGAAATCCGAAATTGATAATCCTCTTGTTCTGTTGTAGGCTTGTTGATTTGGTTTGGAAATGCATTTGTTTTGGAAATTGATAATTTGTTTTGGAAATTGATAATCTGGATGTTTTTGTTGTAGGCTTGTTGATTTGGTGCTATAATCATATAATGCTAATATGCTAATATTTGTATTGGATGAGGACACGGAAGAGGAGGAAGAAGAAGAGGATGTTGAGTTTGAGTCCAATACTGAAGGAGTCTTGGATGGATATGGTGAAGAAGAGTAATGGCTAATGCAATTGTTTTATCACTTTAGTCTTTATGTATGCAGTATGCTTATTTAGGAATTAGGACTCTCTTAAAATTTGAATATTCTAGGTGTAATTTTATTATTCTTTGAGTCTTTATAAATTTATATATTTTTAATTACATAAATAAAACTATAAAAATTAAAAAATACAAAACCGCCTAGGCGCCTGGGCACTCCTCTCCAGCCCACCTCCCGACTAGCGCTTAGCGATTTTTCTAACCTTGCTGGTAAGAGGAAGAGGGTAGTTTGCTCCGGAGAGGCTTGGATAATCGTAGAGAATAGTTGATGAATTGGCTGTCCTTTCTTCTTCGTGTTAGCCTCAGATATAGGCTACTCTGTGAATGCATGGTCTTCAGAAAAGTATAGAGTAATCTATTCTGGACCACATGCGTCTGACCTGTAAATGTATTAACTTTGGCATCTTGGCAGCCCCCACTGTTAATTGATAATTAATCTGGATATACTTACAATAGGAGTAAAGCTGATTCCTTATTGGATGCGAGCCGTCGAGATATGGTATTTAAACCTATCCCCGCGAGCACGTCCCACTAATGATGCACTAGTATAGTCATGATCCATCGGGATATGGTATTGAAACCTATCCCAGCGAGCGCGTCTCATTAATGGCGCACTAGTATAGTCATGATGCTATGTTCCTGTACAGGTCCCATCGCACGTTTACTTCCTCTATTCTACCGCGAGCACAGCTGTATTGCACTCTCTGACCTCCACGTGGGCGAAGAATATAATGATCACTCCACGCAGATTCCCGATAGTGGGCTCCACTGGGCCTCTGCAAGGCTTCGCGGGAGTTTCCAAAGGACTTCCCGTGGGACTGAAGGCCAGACCTTCGGTTTGGGCCTCTTAATTCGGCCCATGGCGATCGTCCTTTATGGACCCAGCCCAAAATGTTCTTTTGGGCTCAAACATGGACCTTTCAAAATCGACAACAAGATGAAAAATGAACTTGGAGAAGCCGATCGTTGGATGGAAAGATTAGAATGTTTCATGGTTTTCGTAAAAAATTCAACCAATTTTGTATTCGTTTCGACTTTGATCCGCTAGGCCAACCATAATTATCTTTACAACCCTATATTTATATATCATATTCCTCAAAGAGTCACCCCATCTAGACATACGAAACTGGAGAAATTGACCGTTGTATGAGAAGATTGGCATATTTTATATCTGTTGTAAAAAATTCAGCCAATATTAAACCACTAAACAAACTAACCATGTAGATTAGCATCCATAGCTGCATTTTGTGCGTCTAATATTTCCTGAATCTTTCATTATCGTTTCAACTTCAATCCATTTGGTTAACCAAATTTTATTTTAGGGATAAAATCTATTTAGTCCCTATAGTTTGCCTCTCTCATCGTTTCAGTCTCTGACATTCTAATTTAATCTAAAAACTCTTTGATCTTACAATTTCCCTCCAATAGGTCCCTTCCACGTCAAAATAGGAGTTGGCCTTGGGTGAAATGTTCAATATACCCCTATGTTATTTCTTTTTTCCTTTTTAGTTTCTTGTTTTCCTTCTTAATTTTTTTTTCTTTTTCCCTTTTAATTTCTTGTTTGTTTTTTCTTCTTTTTTTCTTGTTCCTTTTTAATTTTTTTTCTTTTTTTTCTTTTTGTTCTGCCTACTTTCTCCTTCCTCAACCCACCAATCTCATTCCGATCAAACTCCACAATCCATCTGTTTCTCTCCCCAAATTGAAACCAAACCCAACAAAGACCTAGCTTGGCGGTGTATAGAAGGACATCAAGCAAAAGCAAGAGGCTAGGAGCTGATCGATCACTTCTTCACCTTCTTTGAAGCCATCTCCCTCCGTTGTCTCTTAGCGGATCCGCCCTCGTCTACATCGTCGCCAACGCCATCTCTCAAACACAAGCAGATCCCAATCAGCTCAGATATTCACCGCTAAACCACTCCCCTCTTATTTTCACAGCCTACTTCTCTCTCTCCCACTCAAATCCCACTTTCTTTCTCCACATCAGGCCTCAATTTGGAAACTTTTTACTGAAAACTACCATTTTTTCAAACTCTGAGGTTTTTGGGTCTTGCTCAAAATGGTGATTTGGATTTTGGGTCTGGTTGAAATGGTGGTTTTTGATGGCCAAGTTGACCAAAACCAGAAGTGAAGAAGAAGAATAGTGATGGAAAAGAAAAATGGCCGCCGGCGTGGAGAACAATAATTGGGGTTTCGGGTCGATCTAGATTGGTTCGCCGACGTGGCGTTACTGATGCAGCAGGATATGATGGTCATTAAAAAGGAAAAATAAAAAAGAAAAAAAGAAATTAAAAAGGAAAAAAGAAAAAAAAACAAAATTAAAACGGAAAAAAGAAAAAAAAAAGGGAAAAAAATATAATAACAGAGGGGTATATTAGACATTTCACCCAAGGCAGGGCACCAACTCCTAATTTGACGCGGAAATGACCTATTAGAGGGAAATTGTGAGATCATGGAGTTTTTAGATTAAATTAGAATGTCAGGGACTGAAATGATGAGAGAGGCAAAGTAAATGAGCTAAATAGATTTTATCCCTTTATTTTATAACCACATATTTATTAATTAAATTGGAAAAACAGATCGTTGGATGAGATGATTGGAATATTTTATGCATGTTATAAAAAATTTAGTCAATTTCGTTATAGTTTTGATTTCCATCCACTTGGTCAACTAAAGTACTACGTTTATCCTCTTTTTGTTGACTGATGACATAACGACCACGAATCGTGCCAATTTCACACGACATATATAATTACATTGTGGATACATGTGAATAGTTGATGGATTGAGAAAAGAAGTTACGAATGAGTAGTTACGAGTATGTTAGTTTGATGGGTATTTAGGGTTTAGGGTTGACAACGTGGACCAAACGATGACGAAAATAAGTAAGTTTTTCACAATAGCCTTTTCTTCTCGTTATGAGAATATCCAACTGTTGAAATTGTGAAATTATACTTCCTCCACGTTATTGGTTTTAAAATGTATATTTTTCCATATAACTAAAACTACGTTAGTAGACATACAAGGGTTTTGTGGAGGAATATGTCACCAAAAACTGAAGAAGGCAAATTTCAAATGTGAGCCTCTGAAAATTAAAGGAGCTGAGATGAGGTTGTTCAAGATTTATTTCTGAACTTTGGTAAATATTATGGATGCTCAGAAATATTTTTATGAATTTTTCTTCATATTAAATCTATAATTTAAAGGTTTGTTAATAAATTGCATGATGTGATGAGTTCGTGAGAATTTTTGAGAAAATTTTCCGATACTTGAGCTATTTATTTTGATTTTCCGAAGTTTCAGAATTATAGAAATTAATTTTAGGAAAAAGAAAATTGGTGCGGTGCAATCTGAGCCGTCATATATCCACCATTTTAACTGGGCCGTGGATTTAAAACTGTTTTATTGTATATTTCCCCAAGATCGCATCAGATAGTCATGACTCATGAGAGATCGAACGCCTTCGACCCGGTGTGCTCAACCCGCGACCCGCGAAAAAAGTCCCTCTAGGAATTCCTCCGTCCGGCCATTTCACGGTGGCGCGCCGATGCTGTTAGATTCATATCCTTGTCGCCGACTTCAATGTGGTACCGGTTTGTCCAATAGTTGAGCAAGGAGGTAGGCTGAAAGCTTCGGCAGCTTCGGCTGATCTTCAGTGTTTTCCAGTGACTTCGGTCATTGTTGGCGGTTCGTGAGGTATGAACTTTGATATACTCTTCACACTCTACAAGGTGGTGTACATGGTTTTTGAATTCGGTGAAGTGTTGAGGATTTGATGTTTTGGGCACCGCCTAGTTTACTGTTGCCGGCGATTGTTCTGGAGTCCTTTGCCTCATTTTCGACGTTGGTTCTTGTCGCATAGCAAGAATTGTGTTTAGTTTTTGAACGTGTGGAGTGGAAGATTTGAATTACAATTGTGGGATCCATCAATTGTTGCCGCATGGTACCTTTGGTTCTGAAGTTGAGGTACATGGATTCCCTGAGGGTGCTAAGATCAATTTTGTTACTTGGTCCCCAGATGGCCGCCATTCGGCCTTCACTATCCGATTTGATGATGAAAATAGTAGTAGTCAGCTTAAAGTGTGGGTTGCCCAAGTGGAAACCGGGGTGGCCAGGCCTTTGTTCGAGTCGCATGAATACTGTTTGCATGCGGTTTTTGACAATTTTGTTTGGGTGAACGACTCTTCTTTGTTAGTTTGCACCATTCCTCTGTCCCGTGGAGATCCACCAAAGAAACGTTTGGTGCCTTTTGGGCCTAAAATTCAATCTAACGAGCAGAAAAACATTATTCAGGTTAGGACCTTCCAGGATTTGCTTAAGGATGAATATGATGAAGATTTGTTTGATTACTATGCCACCTCACAGCTTGTTTTAGCTTCTTTGGATGGCATGGTGAAGGAAATTGGTCCACCGGCTGCATATACATCAACGGACCCCTCCCCAGATCACAAATATCTTTTAATTAGTTCGCTTCACAGACCATACTCTTTCATTGTACCATGCGGAAGATTTCCCGAGAAGGTTGAGATGTGGAGCTGATGGGAAGTTTGTTAGAGAAATTTGTGATTTGCCTCTTGCCGAGGACATCCCCATTGCATTCAATAGTGTGCGAAGAGGGATGCGCTCTCTCAACTGGAGAGCGGATAAACCATCAACACTCTACTGGTATGTATATGTAACCCTGATGTCAAACTGCTGGGATATCTTAAATGACATGATTTTGAGATGCTATGTTGTAAAAGATAAGACCATATATTCAATAAGAATTTTCTATATAGGAGTACAACTCATGATTCCTTGTACTAATAGTTAATTTCCTGTAATGTACCCCAAAAAAAAAAAAAAAAAGGTTAAGTTTCTGTAAAACTAACACATGCACTTGAAAACTACCTAAGATATTAACAGCTTTGGATTTTCTCTTATTTGTCCCCACAATGTTTTGTTAACCGGTAGCACAATTCATGTGTCCCACTCCCACAGTAGCCATACTTTTTTTTTTCACGTGTGAGAACTTTTTTCAGAGGGATTTCTTGGTCCAATGATTCACTAGCTCTAGTTTACGGGTCATGGTACAACACACAGAGAACAAGAACCTGGCTAATTTCTCCTGGATCAAATGATGTCAGTCCCTGCATCCCGTTTGATAGGTCATCGGAAGATATATGTGTACTCCGATCCTGGCTCCCCCTTGCTCCGGACAACTCCTGCTGGCACATATGTGCTCGCAAAAGTGAAGAAAGAAAATGATGAAGGCACTTATTTACTGCTGAATGGAAATGGTGCTACATCAGAGGGGAATATCCCATTCCTCGATTTGTTTGACATGTAAATGTTTAATTTACTTGATTCTAGTGCGTTCTCCAAGTTGTGCTGTAGTGGTCTAAATCAAATTCTTTCAGAAATACAGGAAATAAAGAACGAATGTGGAAGAGTGACAAAGAAAAGTATTATGAGGGTGTTGTTGCTTTAATGTCT
Source organism: Rosa chinensis (assembly GCF_002994745.2). Classification (NCBI taxonomy): domain Eukaryota; kingdom Viridiplantae; phylum Streptophyta; class Magnoliopsida; order Rosales; family Rosaceae; genus Rosa; species Rosa chinensis. Next base: position 59,052,327 of record NC_037092.1, read on the forward strand.
GATGAGAAAGAAGGAGATCTTCCCATCAATACCTTGAAAATATTGACTTCCAGGAAAAACTGAAAACACCCAATATTATATCCTAAGCCTGCCGGAAAAGAAAGCATGTCAAATGACAAATTTCCCTCATCCGAATCCACAGCTGGCATCATTGCAGAGAGAGATGGTCAGGTACCAGAGCAAGACGATTGGCCAGAGAATGATCTTTGACCTGCACCGGTGCTGTCTTTAGCTTTTTGATGCATTTTGGTTTGGATGGTGTTGAACTAACTGCAACATGTTTAAGTACAAGAGAATTCAAGAGAGATTGAATAGATAATTGTCATTCATTATTGAGAATAGGAGCCCTATATATAGGGATTACAAAGTACATGTTCTAATGTTACAAGGAAATCTAATCCGAATAGAACTAGGAATTCTAGAACATTCTCTCCTATTACTACTCCTAGTTTGATTAGGCACACAAAACTGATTTTCCTTCAACACTCCCCCTTGTGCCGCTCAAACTTGGTGGTGATGCTTCATCTATTGTCTCGTTAAAAACCTTACTCGAGTGAAAAACCCTGTGGGACAAAAACACGCTCGAGGAGGAGAAAAAGAGTACAACACGTCCTCTACTCTTCGAGATCGAACATGTAGACATCATAACTCCCCCTGATGTCGATATCTCCCCCTGATTGCTACAATTGTGGGAGTTTGGATAACTTTCTCAATCTGATGCTCTTCACATGTTTCTCGAAGGTGGATTTAGGTAACGACTTAGTGAATAAGTCCAATACATTATCCTCTAATCGGATTTGATTCACTTCAATCTTTAAAAGTGGTTGTTGTTGCTGATTGTAAAAGAATTTAGGCGATATATGCTTGGTGTTGTCGCCCTTGATGAAACCTAACTTCATTTGCTCAATACAAGCTGCATTATCCTCATAAATGCATATAGGTTCATCCGTGGTAGACTTCAAACCACAACTTCCTCGTATATGTCTAATTATAGATCTTAGCCATATGCATTCATGTACGGCTTCATGTAGAGCAATAATCTCTGCATGATTTGAGGAAGTAGCAACAATGGTCTGTTTTGTAGACCTCCAAGATATCACAGTGTTTCCCATGGTAAAAACATAACCCGTTTGGGAGTGACCTTTGTGAGGGTCAGAGAGGTACCCTACATCAACAAAACCCATCAAAACATCATCGTCATTTTGATGGAGGGGAGTAGGAGGACGCCGGCCACCATGGACTGCAGCGGCAGCTGCAACATGGCCGGTGCCAAATCCTTGGAAGGTGGCGTTTTGCCTTTTGGGGTCCGATCCCAAACTTTCGTCATTCCTCTTCTCTCTGTAGGGATAAAATATGCTCATATCAATCGTACCTCTTAGGTATCAAAAGATTGTCTTTACACCAATCCAATGGCGGTGTGTTGGCGCAGAGCTATGTCGAGCTAACAAGTTCACTGCGAAGGAGATGTCTGGTCTTGTGCATTGAGCTAAGTACAATAATGCGCCTATTGCACTTAAATAGGGCACTTCAGCCTCTAATGATTCTTCGCCCTCATCCTTTGGGCGAAACGGATCTTTAGGACTACGGCCGATCATGGGAGTACTCACAGGCTTTGCTTTATCTTCATTAAAGCGCCTTAGAATTTTCTAAGTACATGCAGACTGATGGATCAAAATCCCATCACTACGATGCTCGAGTTTTAAATCGAGACAAAACCGTGTTTTCCCAAGATCTTTCATCTCAAATTCGGATTTCAAGTATTTAGCAGTTTCCTTTAACTCATCTAGACTTCCAATTAGGTTCATGTCATCGACATAAACTGTTACGATTGCAAATCCGGAACTTGTTCTTTTAATGAACACGCATGGGCATATTTCATTATTAATATATCCCTTCCCAATCAAATAGTCACTTAGACGATTATACCACATCTGTCTGGATTGTTTTAATCCATATAGTGAGCATTTTAATCTTATTGAAAACGCGCTCCGTGGTTTAGAGCCACTTGATTTGGGTAATTGAAGTCCATCTGGAACCTTCATATATATCTCTGAATTTAGATCCCTATAGAGATATGTTGTAACCACATCCATAAGTTGCATGTCAAGTTTTTCAGAAACTACCAAACTGACAAGGTAGCGGAATGTTATAAAGTCCATTACGGGAGAATATGTCTCCTCGTAGTCGATTCCAAGGTATTGTGAGAAACCTTGCGCAGCGAGGCGGGCTTTATATCTAACCACCTCATTTTTCTCATTACGCTTTCTAACAAAGACCCATTTATGGCCAACAGGTATTATATCTGGGGGTGTCTGCGTTATAGGCCCAAATACCTGTCTCTTTGCTAGTGAATCCAATTCAGCCTGGATCACATCTTTCCATTTAGGCCAATCCGCTATTCTTTGACATTCTTCGACAGAGCAAGGTTCGATATCATCATATTCTAAAATTCCTTTTGCAACATGATATGCAAATGCATCATCAATAGCCATAGAATTTCTATCCATCATCTCATGTACACTAGTGTAATTCATGGAGATTTCTCTATTCTCTGGAGGTGGTTCTGACATTGGAGCATCCCCCAATGATGTCTCTTGGACATAACCATAATCCGGAATATTCTCATGAGATGGATTATTTACATCGATGATTAATGGATTATTTTGTGCCAAACTCGCTTTCTTTCTTGCGCAAGAATCCATCAACCATATGGGATTCTCGGCTTCCTAGCAGGGGCCGTGGGCCTAGCCACAACGTCACCAAGGGTGGGGACGTTGGCACCATGCTTAGGTATCCTTGAGATGGCGTCATGTCCTCTAATTTTAGGGACATCAATCATTGCAGGCACGTTTGCAGCAGGTATGTCTGATCTCGTCACTTTGGCGATATCAGAAAACGCATCAGGCATCGATTCTGCTACGTTCTGAAGATCGAGAATTCTCCGCACACTATGCCAATAATAGCTTCAAACGACAGATTATATCTGTTGTCTGATATGCAAATTATATGTAGTCTATCCAGCTGTCATCTCTTATAGCATCAGACGACAGATACCCTCTGTCGTCTGTTCTCACTCAGACAACAGAAGTTTCGTAAGGCTCTGTCGTCTGAACAACCCAACTTTGAAGGATATGGAACTTTCTGTAGTTATTAATCATATACAACGACATATTAATGTTGTTGAAATGAGGTACAAACTACAGTTTTAATAAAACCTCTGTCGTCTTAAGACAAATAAGAAAACATATATATGTGGTCTGAAGTTACCAAAATAAAGACTTGTTTGACAATCTATTGTTTGAATGCATTTTTAACGACATTTAATTGTTGTTTGTAAATCACTTATAATTGGGTAAATTATGCTCATATGTCGTCTAAGTAGTTGTAAGACTTTATTTTTATGTCGTCTGTCTCGTATTCCAACCACAATTTTAAGTTTTTATGTTGTCTGATAGAAAATGAAACTTCGCGTTTCTGTTGTTTGATAATCAATTGAACTTCATTTTTATGTTGTCTGTTAGAAGTATTTATGTTGTTTGATAGTGAATTGAACTTCAGTTTTCTGTTGTCTGTTAAAGGCATATCTGTTGTTTGATAGTGAATTGAACTTCAGTTTTCTGTTGGCTGTTAAGGCATCTCTGTTGTTTGACAGTGAAATAAACTTCAGTTTTCTGTTGTTGCTGTATTTGTGATACAACATATCATAAACCTGCATTTGTTGGATTTGAACCATAGCAAACCTCATTCTGTACAGTAGTCAATGGAGAAAGGCAGATTAATTATAAGATCTGAAATCAACAAATTCCTCATTGCATAAATCAACCCACCAAAATACATTCCCATCAGTAGCATAATACTAAACTAGCTAGCATGCTAGCCTTTACATTAAATGATTTTAATGACTGCCATTGTTGCACGGATCTTAATCTAACTAAGACAAAAACCTAGTAGCATCCATAGAGTAGTTACAGCAACTGCATGCATTTGTTCAACACTTTCCATCAGTTCTGTCAAAATGCACAAAAGCAGTTCCTAGCCACTACTACTGCTCATAACCTACCAGAAACAAAAGCATATATATAGGCAGTTCTGTCAAAATGCACAAAAGCAGTTCCTAGCCACTACTACTGCTCATAACCTACCAGAAACAAAAGCATATATATAGGCAGTTCTGTCAAAATGCACAAAAGCAGTTCCTAGACACTACTACTGCTCATAACCTACCAGAAACAAAAGCATATATATAGGCTGATACTTAATTTTCTGGGAACTTCAAAACATGCTCAGCCCATTCCGCTCGGATCTCATCAATATCATTGACTGTGTAAACCAAATTTGACCTCGTTCCCCACTGCAATAAGGAAATGCAGCAAATTAAATATGAAAGTTTCATGCACAGAGCATGCACGTACTATATCATTAAACAATAAAGTCCATAGGTAAGCAGTTGATCAATTTTACCTTCATACTAAAATCCAAGTTCTTGTCCTCCACAATTTCTTTCATGTAACGCATAATGAAATATCCACAAGTCTTGTCATTTTTTTGCTCCGGAATACCCTGAAAATACATAATTAAGATAATGGAAGGTGAAATATACAATGAAGTACATAAAACTAACCACTACAAAAAGTTCAACCGACTCACAGCAAGATTCTTCCATTGAATTACTTTCCTTCCTTTCCGATTCTTGTGAGCATTATAGATTTTAATGGAGCTTCAAACAGATAATGATAATTAGTAAATAAGTCCAGTACATGACCAAGTAACACCGACTGATCAATCACTATAGTACAAGACTTCTATGGACCAGACTTCTCTAAAATTACTTCTGTTGTGTGCCTCTCCGATCCTAATTTGAAACCTTTTAACAAAAAACAAAAATTAAATAAAAACAGGTACTCCGCTTCTAGACTGGAGGTCAAGTATTTTGGAATAGTTGCAAAATATATGGAAATATAAGGAATGCTACTCAATATTTATTTTTCTGGCTTTTACTCAACTTTAGAAAAGTAGAAAGCTGGCATAATCACATTTGTGGTTGAGACGAAAGTCATCCAATATTTCATTTCTTGACCATCTTTTTTATTTTTTTTATTTTTTTTCATCTTTTTACCATGAGGCAGGATCGCAGGACAAATAGAAGAAATCTAAAGGAAGCCTTCCTTTGTAGATTCTAGGGCTTTATTTGCTTAACTGATTAGAACTGTATGGTTTGTGAGAAGAACCAAGATGATACAGTACTAGCATCTCACCAGTAGGGTTCTAGGACTCATACCTAGGGCTAGTCTGCATCAGAAAAATCTAAAGAAAACATAACACGCACTTTATCAATGTCAAGTCCGAAAAACAAAGATTACAATAACTCACTCGAATGAGATGATACTAATAAATTTAGGTCTAGAAATAATAATAAAAAAATGACAACAAATTGCAGCCAAGTAACTATGAACTATCACTGTTTAATTTCAAAGTTAAACTATTTTTTGAGGCAACACAATATATGTTTTCTCAGGCCCGCTCACCTGCGGGACGAAAATAAAGGGACCAGACGAGACAAAACCATCCCAGCCGTTGAATCTTAATTCAGTTGATCAAACGGACAAAACGGCAAACCATTAAAACAAATTTTTTTTTAACCTATTATCCAATCCCGTTTAGTCTCAACCAAGACTCTACGTTCAGTCTTGGGTTCTTCCTCCTCCCTTGTCTCCACGTTCAGTCTTGAGTTCTTCCTCCTCCCTCGCCTCCCATATACCATTCTTGATTCATCCTCATCCTCATCATCATAAGATTGGCCTATCTTGAAGGTATTTTTCTTAGATTTTACTCTCTCTCGATTTTAGGGTTTTTTTTTTTTTTTAATTTTTTCTCTTCAGTTTGGGTGAATCATGGAGCCATCGTATTTTGTTTGATGATTTCATTTCTGGTGTTCTGATTTGATTGTCGAAATTTTGGTATTCTTTTGCAAGTATTGATTTTGCTGGGATATAGAGTTGGTCAAAATAAATTGAAAAAAGGTCAATACTTTTTGTCCATGGAATGGATTGAATCATTGAATAGGAAGCCTCATTGACCCAAAAAGGTTAGTACTTTTTGTCTTGGTTTCATTGTCTTAATTTTGATTTCATTCTCTATCTCACGGTCAAAGTTTCTGCTTTTTTTTTTCTTTTTTTTAAAAAATCTTTTTCAAGTAGGGCAATATGTTAATTCAGAGCACTAAAATCTCAAACGGTCAACATAGATTTGTTTAATAAGGAGCTCATGGCTTCACACAATTTTGTCGTCAAAATGCAATTGCATACATGAAGAGCTCAATTATAATATAAGTAAAATGCTTGAATTGAAATTGTGTTTAGAACTTGTGTATATTCTTTTGCATTATGATTATAACTTGTGATTGTGAATTGGGATGTCTGTTACATGTCACTGACCATGTCACTGACCAAGTAACTGACCATGTCACTGACCAAGTAACTGTAACTGGCCATTTAACTAGTCACGTAACTGACCATGTCACTGACCAAGTAACTGCCCATGTCACTGACCAAGTAACTGGTCACGTAACTGACCATGTCACTGACCAAGTAACTGCCCATGTCACTGACCAAGTAACTGGTCACGTAACTGACCATGTAACTGACCATGTCACTGACCAAGTAACTGACCATGAGACTAAACGGGATTGGATAATAGGTTAAAAAAAAAATTTGTTTTAATGGTTTGCCGTTTTGTCCGTTTGATCAACTGAATTAAGATCCAACGGCTGGGATGGTTTTGTCCCGTTTTGTCCCTTTATTTTCGTCCCGCAGGTGAGCGGGCCTGTATAAGTAAACAGGAATGCTTGAATTGAAATTGTGTTTAGTTTTTAACTTCTTTTTTATTAGTGTTATGTCTTTGACTCTGTTATGGTGAAATTCTAATTATAGCTGTGTTTGTACAGGGTGTTTGTAATATAATGCTATAGCTTTATGATGGGTGAACCATCGTTAGAAGAGACAAATGAGAATGCTGTTGTAGATGAACCAAAACTTCAGCTTGGTCAAGAATTCGAATCAATAGAGGAGGCCTATTACTTTTACAATGAGATATATGCAAAGACTATTGGTTTTAGTGTGAGAATGGGTTCAACTAAGAGAAGTAAGGTGACTGGAGAGATTACTTGGAAACAATTTTTATGTTCCAAGGAAGGAAAAACAGATGAGACTTATGAGAACTCAAGACGGCAACATTCATCGACCATGGAAGAAAGGAGGTGCGGAATAAAGCGTATGGGTTGTAAGGCAAGGTTGAACATCGTCTTTAACAAGGCAAGCAAAAATTGGTGTGTAAGTGACTTCGAGGAGGCTCATACACATGAACTTACAACCCCCAAAAGAGTACATTTATTACCATCACACCGCAAGCTTACAAAGGCAAAAAAGTGTCTTATGGAAAAGCTAAGTAGTGTTAATGTTCGAACAAGTCAGCAATTCAAAATAATGGAGACTGTGGCAGGTGGTATACAGAATGTTGGATGTATTCCCAGAGATTTGAGAAACTTTGAAAGAGATTCAAGGGAAGAAGTGAAGGGACATGATGCAACTATGCTACTTGAGTTCTTAGAGTCAGAAAAGGAAAAGAAGCCGTCTTTTTATTTTGAAGTTGACCGAGATGAAGAAAATAGGATGAATCGTTGCTTTTGGGCTGATCCTACCTCAAAAAAAGCATATTATTTCTTTAAACAACTAAAAAACAAAAAGAACAATTTATTATAGACTAAATCTTGGGCCAATAAGATGGGTCTCAATGTCAATGGCCCAGTCTAATATCCTTTGCCTGCATAATCCAATGGAACAAAATCGAGTTTGTTCGTGTTTGACATCCTGAATAGTGAAACAAGAACAAGTTTAGTTTCGGAGTCAATGCTTCCATGAAAACTAATATCAATAGGATTTCCGAGCTATGCTACCAAGAAATCGATTTCTAAGAATTATTGGATTAGACCGAAACAATGATGTTTATATGGTCATAAATTGATGCTTACGGATGCTCTTAGTCTGAAGTCTTACGAACGCTCTTAGTTCGTTAATAGCATGAATCCCCACGATTCCGCTTTTCAAGAATCGAACCAAATTTATAAGAAAGGTGGGATGAAGAAGAAGGGAGGTTGCAAGTCCCTGAAGAAAAAGAAGAGGAAAAGTAAATTTCGAAAGCGGGAACTTTAATTATAAAGAATTACTTGGTTAAAATTCGGAACAGATTTGCTTCTGAACAGCTCTCACTTCTATTAGTGTACAGATCCTAAAACAATTCCAATAAGGCTGAAATTTAGAGGTCAGATAGAAGAGGCAGAGATGAACAACTTTGATGAAAAAAGGATTTTGATATGAGGTTATGAACTAGACTTTTCGGGGCTTGGAAACATATGGATGTGCACAGAAATAGGGAAGGATGCAGTGGGTGTGCGTCGGTGCTGCAGGGGCAGCAGACGTGCGTTGGTGCTGCAGGGGCAGCAGGGATGCGTGTGCAGGGGGGGTAGGCACTGCAGGGGCAGGCGCTCAGGTGAGGCCAGCATGGGCTAGGAGCTGCGGCAGTGAGGCTTGAAGGTGGCAGCAGCAGTTTTGAAGGATTTTCTGATTTGGATTTTATTCTCGTGGTTAGGGCTCGTGCTGATAACGTGTTTAAGTAAAAGAGAATTCAAAAGAGATTGAATAGAGAATTGTCATTCATTATTGAGAATAGGAGCCCTATAAATAGGGATTACAAAATACATGTTCTAATGTTATAAGGAAATCTAATCCGAATAGAATTAGGAATTCTAGAACATTCTCTCCTATTACTACTCCTAGTTTGATTAGGCACACAAAACTGATTTTCCTTTAACACAACACTATATCTTCCACTAGGCTACGATCCATCTAGAGATGGCCCTCTTCCATGTTTGGTTTGGTCTTACCCTGAAGAATTCAAAAGCAAATATGTTGCCAGAAAATTTCGTGGTTCTCCTAATGAATTTGCTGGGATAGGTCTAACATCAGCCCTGCTCTGGATGGCTCGAAGGTATCATTGTTTGTCTTGCTGTGTTTAGGTGATTTCTATTTATATGGTTCTTCCTTGTAATTGACCTTTTTGATGTCTGGACTGAAGAAAAACAAGCAAGAGACTTGTGGAAAATTTTCTTGTATTACTTCTTGTTTTTTAACTAAGTACAAGGATACAAAATATATACAAAGTCTACCACCTAAACCCACAACTAAGATTAACAACTAAGGTAAGATATGAACAGTAGAAGGTAATGTACCAATCAGTGAACCATGCTAGATAAGTACAAAACAGTAATCAAGCACTCAATGTCGATATCCTTCAACAATATATTAAAAATCGTACAGAAGCCTGATTAGCATCTTGCCTTCAGCAAACATAGTTACTCGAAAGAGTCATGGAATTCTCTTGAAAATTATCTGATTAGCATCTTGCCTTCAGCACACAGTTACTCGCAACAGTCATGGAATTCTCTTGAAAATTATCTGATTAGCATCTTGCCTTCAGCACACATAGTTACTCGCAACAGTGATGAATTCTCTTGAAAATTATCTCGCTTTGATTCATTTACATGAAAGAAAGTGAGAGTAGGAGAAAATAACCAGATAGCATCTCAAATTGAGTAAAACCAAAAGGAAATCACTATGAAGCAAACAACAACAAATTTTGATCGAAACCACACTTCTTTTTTTTTAACCACACTGTTGAAACTTTGAAAGTGTCCATAAATTCATGATGGGATAATATTACAATTTAGCATATCACTTGATCAACCAGACTGATTTCTTCACACAGAATTAGTGCCTTCAGTTTCCTGTGGTTATTCCAGTGATGCATAAAAGCAAGTGCAGTGATGCTACAGATCTCATTGACAACACTGGGTCCTTCAGCTAGGATCAGCAATCCTGTGACCAGCCATTTCACCAATCTGCATTTGGGAAGAGTTTCATTAATTACATGATTTCTCTTAATATGCATTCGGGAAAGTTTCACTAATTAAATGATAAGAAACAAGTATCAGGCCTATCAAAGTATCAGTTATATCCAACACATAACGCAGACAATCTTATGGAATATTGAAACAAAGTGATGAAAATCAGCTCCTTTTATTTTTCAAGGAAGATAACTGCTTTGGATCTGTTGCCGAAAAATTGAAGATGGCTCATGTCAGTGGACTATAAAAGAACATTCCTACATGGCAAATCATAGGTTATACATACAAGCACATTGCAGGCTAGCAGCTGTAGAAGGGTGGTAGGTTTATCCCTTTTATTTTTTTGGTCCGGGTGGTAGGTGTTATCTTAAGTTCCTAGCCTTTATCACCAAAAAAAAGGAAAGAAAGGAGGTTTTCTAACGGGTATACAAACTCTGGAATAGTGAAGAATGATGGACTAACCCAATTTCTTGAGTCCCGACGGCCCTTCTTCTCTTGAGCTGTTTGCCAACTCGCTGTCAGACTCACTTGATTCGAGTTCATCAAGATACTCGTCCTCTGTTTTGAAAACAGGGGAAAGTTATCCACAGCAGCAATAGCAAAGAAAAAATTGCATAATCAATTCTATAATATCCGAGAAAGCACCATAATCGATATTAATAAAACTAAAAATAAAGTCTCCACAACGAAAAAAGAGAGACCTGATTCGATTCTCAGTGCCTGGTATAGTTTCATAGACTCTTCATTTGGTGGCATTACCGGGTGCACTCCGCAGCTTTTCAAGCCAACCTCGTTAGGAGCGACATCTAGAGAAATAGTAACTCGACATTGAAAGGGCGGCAGCGGACGCTTATAACGAAACGGCTGCATATCAATTCCATCGAACGGAATATAAAGCAGCCACACACAAGCCGAATCAGCTTTATATACACTGCCACGATCATCTAACTTATTCTCCACTTGTACTTCATTGATAAGAATTTCGAATCGCCACTCTAGCTTTTCTTCGGTAGCAACACAAAGAGCCAATCCACTGTTCTCCCATTTGAAATTAGGAAGGACTTGAATATGAAATTCAAAAAATGGTCCATTCGCTTTGAAATCTATCTGACTGCTGAACCACTTCGGAATTTCATGACTTCCTGGTAATACAACCCCGAATTCAGACTTCTGAGAAGAGAGAAAAAGAGAGAAGAGATTAGCCTCCATCTGATGACTATCATCATTCACTAACAAACCTTCCTTCTCTGCCTCCTGAACCAGATTGTCACAGAGTCTCCAGCAATCGGTCAAGTCCAGCCACTCAAACATCTGCCATTCTTCACGTTTCAAAATGTTTGATAACTTTGAAATTCTTTCCAATGATACGCAACCTCTCACACTTAGCATTTCCAAATTTGGTGGGAGCTCCGGAACTTCTTGAAGCCTCTTGCAACCCTTCAAGTTAAGGTAATTCAAATTGATAAATGTCCTAATGCATGCGGGAAGACTAACAAAATTGCTTTCTGATAAATCAAGCATTTCTAAGGTGGAGGCACAACCAAGCGTCACAAGGAAATCACAGTCCGAAGAAAAGCATCCTCCCCCTAAGAAGTATATTAGTGAAGGAAAGGATAACTTGTCTTGAACATCATCATCACCGTCACTTTCTCTTGATGAAATTGCCTTGCCGTAATGTGAAATCGTTGAGTGGGACGTTGGAGCTGGCCCTTCATAGTATCTCACCCTATTCGAAATTGGAGTTAGCACTAATTTTGGGCAACCTGTGAGTTGAAGATTTAATAGCTCTTGCAACTCATAAATGCTGAGTGGCAGATTTGTAAGGTTTTCACTGTTTTCTAAATTCAAACTCCGAAGATTAAAGAGATGATATCCAATTGATGAAGGCACTTCTTTGATGGCAGTTCCAGATACATACATATGTGTTAAGGATTCTATCCTTCCCACAATTTCTGGAAAGTTTCTGAGCCTCTTGCAGCCACTCAAATCAATATCTTCCAGAGATCTCATGTTGACTATTCTTGGAAACATCTTAAGGTTAGAGCAATCCCGGAGATTGAAGTGGACAAGCTTATCAAGGAATCCAACAGAAGGATGCAACTCAGTTAAACTTGTACAGCATCTTAAATTCAACCTCTCCAAGTTTGGAAACATCCCAGACAAGTCAGGGACCTCTGTTAGGAATTTGCAATGTTCAAAACTTAGAGATTTCAAGTTATGCAAATTCTGCGACACAAGACAGGAAAGATAATATGATGAGCTTCAAAACAACTTCATAACAATTCAAAATATAGAAGTTGGTCAAAACAGCAAATCGATAGTTAACAGCTTAGAATACCTTGAGTCCTTGCCCAAGTCGTGAGATGCGACTGTTTGGCATATTGAGCTTGACTAATTTTTGTGGATTGAAGTCGGATGGCAAAGATTGTGCTGGGAATCCAGGCCAATCAAGGAACTTCAACTGATTTGGGAGATATTTAACCTCTCCAGAGAAGCGTGCATTAATGTTTATAAAAAGTTGAAGATTTTTCATCTTTTTAAAGCATTTAGCACTCAAGCATATCTCATCTTCTCTTGGTAGCTCTACTCTGATGCCTTTAACTTTTTTTGAGCCCTGATATGAAATAAAATATAGGATTAGAAAAGCAAGAAAGTACTATATACGATTTTAATTTTCACGATCAGGAAGCTCTGGATACACATAGCTATATAGAAGGATAAATGTTCTATACTTACAGTATTTTCGGTTAAAACACGATAAACATCCTCATGAAACCATATTCTGCTACGTCTGCCAGCATCATTGGGTGACTCTTTACGAACTATCTCTTTCCCCATTTCCTCCAGCAAGTCATGCATCCAAATCAGACCATATTTATCAATATTTATGAGGGCTTTTTCTTCAAGTACTTCAATAGCATGTACAGGGTTGAGGTAAGAACCCTCTAGTGCTTGCATCACATACTCCTTGGGTTTACCTTTTAAGAAACATGCAATGTCGAGAAATGCTTCTTTCAACGGATCTTCCAATGCACTGTAACTTGTTTCTAGGACTTGTTGGATATTGCTGTTAGGAAATCTTTTGTAACTGTCTAATGCCGCATGCCATTGATTTATACTCTTACCACAGAGAAGTGAACCTAAAATGTTTACAACTAATGGAAGGCCGTGAGCATAGAGTACTGCAGTATCAATTGGGAATTGCACATACTCATCTGGATTTCTGTTATCCTTGAAGGCAGTCAAAATCAAGAGGTTACGGGCTTCATCGTTATCTAATGCCTTGGCTGTGTAAATTGGATAGACTTTATGAGCAATTAGCAAACGTTTATCTCTTGTTGTTATGATAATTCTGCTGCCACAACCAAACCAATCCAATGCTCCAGCTAATTTGTCCAATTGGTTCAATTCATTCACATCATCAAGAACTAAGAGAACCCTTTTACTACCTAACCTCTCCTTCATCACCTGAATTCCTCTATCAGCATTGGTCAGCTTCATTTTCCGGCCCCCTAAAATCTCATAAAGAATATTATTCTGTAGTCGAACTAGGCCTTGATGGGGTACTGAATCTGCTCTAACATTTTCCAAGAAACAACAACCTTCAAACTTATGGGCAATTAAGTTGTAAACAGCTTTAGCAATTGTTGTTTTGCCTATCCCGCCAATACCCCATATACCAACCATGCAAACATCACTTCCCCCGACATCTAAAAGCTCAAACATATCTCGTACACGAGACTCTATTCCAACGGGGTAGTTTGCCACATTTAAATAGGTGCATTTTGATATTTTTGTCGAAATATCTTCTACAATTTGGTCAATAAAGTTAGCTTCATGCCTGCCAATTTAAAGGCAAATAAAAAATGTTATTAAATGTGACTTTTCCATGGTAATCTAACCAACTCGTCTTTAAACAGCGAAGTAATACCAGTTCGATCATGATACAAAATGTTTTTAGAAATGACATAGTAGCACTAGACCAAATAACTAAAAACAAAAGAAGAAGGAAAAAAAACCCATTTTTTAAGTATAAAATAAGGACGCGCAGCCCAGGCCCAAAGTAAAATAGAATATGCCTTGGCTCCGCATTTTACATTAAAATTACCAAAATTCTCAGTTTTTCAAAACATTTACATCGATGCCACTGAACTTTCAGAAATCTCTTGACTAAACCCTGAGAATTTTCCTTCGCCAAGAAAAAAGTGATAATTTTCCGACTGCAGGTCGTCCTCGTCCTCGAATTCCTCATCTTTGGGGGTTCGGTAGCGGTAGTTAAAATGGCCGGATTAGGAGTGGGAGAGGCGGGTCTAAAGGAGAGAGACGAACAGGAAGAGGGGGAGGAGGACGGAGATCCCGGCACAGAGCCAGCGACCCCCTCCTATCCACAACCATGGTGCCTCTCTCTCTCTCTGTTTCGAATGAAAGTTGTTCTTCAAGTTTTCACTCAATTTGTGGCACTAGAGGCTTAAGTTTCTGTTGAGCTAAAGCTAGAACTTAATTCGAGTAGTAAATACAGAGTTGATTCGATGAATTAGTTCAAGTTGCTTTGGTATGTGGAAAAGTAGCGTGTTTCTAAGAAATGGCAATTTCCTAGTTGCTGACCAAGAGACCGAAGAAGGCTGGTATTGTCGGGAAATATGGTGATGAGTTCCTGAGAGAGATCTAAATGCTTTTGTTCTATTCTATGCTTTTTCAATCGCTTGCATGGTTTTATACCTTGATTTCTTTGTTTGATTATTTGTGCTTTAGCTTTCTATTATTGGTTTATACGGGCTACGTGGTGGTAGGAAGAAAAAGCATTCGGTTTCAGTATGTTAATATATAATCACTTTGTATTATGTTGGCTTGCTTATAATTGGCTCTTTCAATAAATTTGAACCTTTTTAAACTTATAATATGTTAGGATCGAATATGTAAAGTGCTTGATGGAAAAAATAACTTGATAATGATTTAAGAGTGTGAAAATCCGCAACCCCCATTTTATAATTCACACTCCCTCTTTCCATTTTTGGCTGTAGTTCTTATAAAGATATAAAAAGTTAAGTTACTAAACACAAAAGGCAAAAAATCACAAATAATTAATGCGTTATGACTCGTTCGACACTTAACTCACTGTATTTTCAATAATATCACTTAATTCACTCACTTTTATTTCCATATTTCACTTAACTCATTGTCGACTTGTTATTAATTCTACTGTTAGAAACCGTTAAATTTGAGGGTATATTTGTCAAAACGCTGAAAAAATACATTTCCAACTTAAAAAAAAATTCTGAATTTATTAGATTTTTTTTCTTTTCAATTTCTAAAATTTCTAATAAAAAGGATTTTTTTTTAATTTAAATATAAGTTGAAAAAAAAAATACTTGTCATTCTTTCTTCAGAAATTTTTTTTTAATTAGGAATGCATTTTTTTAGTGTTTAGACAAATATACCCTCAATTGTTATGGCTTCTAACGATAGATTTAACAACATTGAGTTAAGTGAAAGACAGATATAAAAATGAGTGAGTTAAATGATATTGTTGAAAATATAGTGAGTTAGGTGTCGATCGAACATGTCATAACTCAGTGACCATATGAGAGATTTTCCCAACACAAAATTAAAGTTACCAAAAAAAAAAACATAGAGTGTGAATTGTAAAATACGGTGTGTAAATTTCAATCCCCATGATTTATCCTAAATTATATGTGTAGTTTGCATCTCAAGTTTATGGAAGTCAACTCGCACCTGGTTTTAGTTAGCCTCTATTCTTTTCGTTAGCATCCAGTAGTAGCAAAATGATCATATATCAAGGGCTTTTCTATAGTTTATTAAAATGTTTTGTAATCGAACCTTAAATCTCGGTTGACCTAACCCGGCTTTAAAGATCCATATAGTTAATTAGACGAATAAGTATTCTTGAAAATTATGTAATACATGCAGACATTTTGGAGATCTAGATGCGTATTTAGGGTTTGGAGTGGCATATGCTAAAAGAACAGAAAGAAAACTATGCTCATACATAGACTAAATGTAGTATTAGGTGGTCAGAAGTATACCCGTTCGAGAAAGTCCACCCTTTTAAATTTGCTGCATGCGTAAGAGCCGTCCTCCATCTTTGCACTTTGTCCATGTTGTCCTTTAATCTGCGTTCATGTTTAGCAAGTGCCACTTTGTATTTACCAGTTTGGTACCTTACAACGGATGGATCAACCTTGTAGAAAACAGGCCACACCAGTTGTTGTTGCTTTGGAGATTCTTTACATTCAAGGATCTTAACGAGCTCATCTAAACACCATTTTGAGGATGCATAGTTTTCGGAGAATATGACTATAGAAATCTTCGATCCTTCAATTGCTTTGAGAAGTGGGGATGAAATTTCTTCTCCTTCTCTAAGCTCCTCGTCATCAATGAAGGTTCTGATTCCCTTTCGAACCAAACTGCTGCGCAGATGGCCAGTAAAAGTGTCGCGCGTATCAACACCTCTAAAGCTGAGAAAGACATCGTACGGACATGAATTTGGAGTGAAATGAGAAGAGGAAGGAAAGGCTTGTTCAGTCGGAATAGAGGAATCTGTGAAATTGATTTTTCGTCTTTTTGTTGATGGCGGATCCATAATTGTTTGGATTGCTTTTATGCCGGACAACTGAAGAGGCTGACTGATGATATGAAGAATTGGAGATTGATGGTAATCTGACAGTCATGTAAAAGACAAAGATATGTATAACATATCTGTTACTATGATCATGTGGGCTCTAGAAGAAGCTTCAGTGCAACTTCCGGCAGCTTGTCAATGATATGATCTCAATCTTATCATATAAGTATCAGCTGGCCTCTTGCAGTTTCCTGAAAGCTTCAGTCCAATAGTCATCGACTAATTTTGTCAACTGCTTACAGATTAGCCAGTTTTATCAAAGAAAAGGACAGCTTGTCAATGATATGATCTCAATCTTATTATATAAGTATCAGCTGGCCTCCTGCAGTTTCCTGAAAGCTTCAGTCCAATAGTCATCGACTAATTTTGTCAACTGCTTACAGATTAGCCAGTTTTATCAAAGAAAAGGACAGCCTGTCAATGATATGATCTCGATCTTATTATACAAGTATCAGCTGGCCTCCTGCAGTTTCCTGAAAGCTTCAATGCAATAGTCACCAACTGATTTTGTCAACTGCTTACAGATTAGCCAGTGTATCAAAGAAAAGGACAGCTTGTCAATGATATGATCTCGATCTTATTCTACAAGTATAAGTCAGCCTCTTGTAGTTTCCTGAAAACTTTAATGCAAATAGTCATCGACTAATTTTGTCAACTGCTTACAGATTAGCTAGTGTATCAAAGAAAGGACGACTTCAATAATGATCTTTTATTGGAAGAAACTTGTAGGATATTGGGAATTAAGATTTGTCATATCTTGGTGTTAATTACTTACCACCATACCTTGCATGTGTTAGGTTGAGCGGTGATTAACACCATGCTTGGTTGGTATATACTGTTGATGTAACTAGTCTTTTTTTTAGGGAATGGTCATTAGAAAAAGTATGGTGATAGGTATGGGCTTGGTTGGAGAAGGTGTGTTGTACCTCTCCCTATATATTTGTAATCTTCTTCTTGGTTAACAAACAGAAAATTATCTTAACCATTTCTTCATGGTATCAGAGCAGGATCCATTTCTAGCCTGACTCTTTCTTTTGTCTGAAAAATGGCTGAGGGAGATAGCTCCATTTCCTCTTCCTCTACACCCAGAAGTTCTGAGAGTGATTTAAACCCTAACCAAAGTCTATGTTCAGTGTTACTCAATGAGTTCAACTATATATCTTGGTCAAGAGCGATCATTCTTGCTCTTGGAGGAAGATCCAAGCTCGGTTATATCAATGGTGACATCCAAATACCACCACCTCTATCTGCTGATTATGAAGCATGGCTCAGCAAAGATCAGTTAGTCATGTCATGGCTCCTAAACTCTATGGAGCCTTCTTTAGCTATTCTGAGTCTTCTCAGCATATTTGGACAGCTGTGAAAGAGATGTATGGTAACCAAAATAATTGTGCCAGGATTTTTCAACTTCAAAGAGACATCACCAGTCTCAAACAAGGAGCAAACTCTTTTGTGCACCATCTTGGCAATATGAAAAGCATGTGGAATGAGGTAAACATCTACAGACCTCACACCACAGATGCAGCTATTCTACAAAAACGGGCTGAAGAAGATAAAGTGTTCCAGCTCCTAGCTAGTTTAGGACCTGAGTATGAAGATCTTCGTAGCCACATACCCATGAGTCCTGAACTTCCATCCTTGACTAGCATCTGCTCTACCATTCAGCGTGAAGAAACTAGGAAGAAGGTCATGAATGAAGATTCAAAGACATCTATATCTGAAGCTAGAGCTTTTGTAAGTGATCTTAAGCTAGCTGAGAAGAAACCTTACAGAGGTAAACACCCTGATCTCCACTGTACTTATTGTGATCATCCTGGACATCTCAAAGAAAGGTGTTGGATATTGCATCCTGAACTCAAACCCAAACTGTAATCTTACCATTCTTGAGCTTGATGAACAAGGTATGGTCAGAATTGCTCTGTCTGTATCCAAAGACTTTCATGGACTTTGAAAATCTTCCAAACCAAGCTCTTGGAGACTGCTTGAGACCATACAACGACTTCTTCAATTTACACACTTTGCCAACGTCACTTGGGTAATTCTTAACACCTCGGGGCACATCCATGTACACTTCTTCCTCCAAATTCCCATTAAGAAATGCATTCTTCACATCAAATTGGTGCAAGGGCCAATCTTTGTTTGCTGCAAGTGAGATTAGAATCCGGACTGTATTAATCTTTGCCAGAAGTGCAAAAGTCTCCTCATAATCAATCCCATAGCGTTGTGTATATCCTTTGACAACCAACCTCGCCTTGTATCTATTAATAGTTCCATCAGCATTAAACTTCACAGTAAATACCCAACGACATCCTACAGTCTTCTTTCCAACTGACATAGGTACTAGCTCCCATGTTGCATTCTTTTGAAGAGCTTCCAATTCTTCATTCATTGCCTTTGTCCATTTTGGATCCGTCAATGCATCCTGCACGTTACTAGGAATAGATACAGTAGATAATTGATTAACAACAAGTGCATGTGACCCAAAAATCCTATGGTTAGACATAAAATTAGCAATAGGGTATTTAGCTTTGGCTTTGATATCTGGTTCATATTGTTTCTTAGGAATTCTCTTGGTAACCCTTTGTGATTTCCTAGGTTCGACACTTTCTAACCCAGAAGATTCATTAAAGTTTAGGGGTACCTGAGGAGGATCATTCTGACCGGGATCTTCAGTTGGTGATGCAAAAGGGGGAATATCTTGTTTGTGAGATTCAGATACGTCTTGATTTTGATTCAAACTATCCAGAAAAATCGTGTCTTCTGTCTCGGAATTCACAACACTCTGTTCAACAGTTGCATTTTCTGTTTCAGAATTCGTAATACTTCGTTTGGCAGTCGCATTGTCTGTTTCGGAATTCACATTGCTCTGTTCGGCAACTGCATTTTCAGTTTCCGAATTTCTACCTTCAAATCTATCCTCCAAAATTTTCAAGTCTTCAAAGACATCAAAATCAATAATAGAACGAGGATTCCCTTCACAACCTCTCTCCCCTGAAGGGAAGACTGAGAAGCTCCCCCTGAGTAATAAGGCTCGGATTCACGAAAAGCAACATCAAGAGAGACAGGTATAATGCTAGTAAGAGGATCATAACATCGATAACCCTTCTGGGAGTCGGCATAACCAACAAAGATACACTTGCGGGCGTGGGGATCAAGCTTGCTGCGTTGAGGCTTGGGAATATGAACATAGGCTATGGACCTAAACACCCGAGGCTCCAAATTAGGCATAGAAGGGATGGTTAAAAGTGTATGAAGCTTCTGTTGAGGATTCTGAAACTCAATCACCCGTGAAGGAGTACGATTGATAAGATATGCTGCTGATTTTACTGCTTCTTCCCAATAGGACCAAGGTACATTCATGCCAAACAAGGAAGCACGAACAACTTCCATCAACTGCCTGTTCTTCCGTTCTGCAAAACCATTCTGTTGAGGAGTATAAGAATTGAAGGTTTGATAACGAATTCCATGTGACCAGCAAAACTCAATCATAGGGCCATTCACAAACTCTCCACTATTGTCAAACTGAAACACTCTAATGGATTTTTGATACTGAGTTGCCACCATTTTGTGAAATTTGATAAACATCCCAAATACATCACTCTTATTCTTCAGTAATATACCCATGTCATGCGAGTACAATCATCAATAAATGTTACATAATATTGAGCTCCACAAAGAGAAGGAATTTTCGTAGGACCCCAAACATCAGAGTGAATTTTCATAAAAGGAACATGACTTTTATTAATACTTGGTGAATATGAAACACGGTGGCTCTTGGCTAGTTCACAAATGTCACAATGGAACTGAAAACAGAAAACAAATGAGGTTACAGCTTCTTAAGATAACTAAAAGATAGATGACCTAAACGGCGATGCCATAACCATATAGCTTCCTTCGCATTCTCTACCCCATTGATCTGATTAGCTTTCTCCAAAAGATGTTTCTAGTTCTCTCCAGTCTCTGTTAGATCCAGGTAGTACAATTTCCCCCTTCTAACACCATAACCAAGGATCCGCCGAGTCAAAATGTCCTGAAACACGCAAAAAGACGGATAGAAGGTCACAATACATGCAAGAGCTAAAATAATTTGACCAATAGACATGAGATTATAAGCTAGTGATAGAACAACTAAGACAGATTCAAGGGTTAATGTATTAGATAAAACAATAGAACCTTCTTCGGTTACCGAAGTTGGAGTACCATCAGCAGTAGAGACAACAACTTGAGGGGAATGTCTAAGGTTTTTCACAAGATTAGGGTCATTGGTCATATGATCAGATGCACCTGTATCAATTATCCATGTAGTATTCAAAGTAACCTTACCCTTCATACCTGATTGCGCTACATTAGCGGAGGTATTGTCTAGACGCTCTTCCTCTGTAGTAGCAATAGCGGCCTTGCCCAGATTCTTTCGTGGTTTCTTGGTGAAGTCCCACCAATCACTTAATAGCACCGCTCCTTGCTATGACCTAGTTCCCCACAAACAATGCACTTTCTATTTGCATATGGATTTGGTTTACCTAGAGGACGACGTGAAGAAGGACCTGAGAAGCCTAGAGGAGGACCTAGTTTGCGTTGGACAGCCATAACAGAAGATTCGGTTTTCTGATAATTCCTTGGAAAATAATAGAAGAATCAAGAAGCTTGGAGAGTACTTTGTCGTTCCCTATATATACTCCCTCTCCCTAGACGTTTTACACACCCTTGAATTCAGAAAATTACTCTAAACGCGAAAGCTCTCTCCATCCTCTAGTGCAAGTTCAACGTTTCAAGCAAAGAAGAAGAAGAGAAGAACCAAGCCATGAGCATCATCATCCATCATCCACCTTGAAGACTTGCTTTCAAGATTCAAGAATCTAAACGCCAACCATCCATCCCCATCTCCATCTCACGGTGTAATTCGCCCTCTTTCTTTGTAACCTTGTTTGATTTCGTTAGAATTGTTTCTAGTTGACAACAATATTTGAACAAAGTTTAATTCTGAAATTTTATGATTGAATGAAGTTTTCGATTCCTATGATTGTGATTCTATAGTTGCTTTTGTGAGATTGTTCAATTAAATTTGCTTGATTGATATCTTTTATGTGTTTATCTTATATGGTTCGAAACATCTAGGGTTTGCATATAATTGGTGCTAGATTTAAGTTTATAATTCACCTAATAGTTTTATGAACTTGAATCAAAAGTTGTAAAGATTTTGGACAAGAATCGAATTCAATTGAAAATGATTGCAATTAGATGAACTTATTCATATTAAGTTGTGCACTTAAGTTGATAACCTTTCTCTTGTATATTGCGTTGAACATGTCTTGATTTGCTAGCTTTCTAGACTTTGATTGCATGTTTGATAGGATTGATTTATGTGCTTTCACTTAGATTAATTAGTAAAGGAAAGTAAAATATGGGAAATCGTTTGCTTCAAATGTTTCACATGATCAACTTCTTTCTCATGACTTAGAAGAACAATTGTAGGGTTGAAACAAATTTGATTGTGGAATTAGTTTTGATCTTTGTTTCTTATATTTCACTCTTGTATTTTTGTTTTTGTATTTACTTAATTTTATTTCTTTGTTTTCTTTCTTTTAATTTTCGAAAACCTAAAACCCTAAATCCCCCTTAATTTCATGATTGGTATATATTTGTGTAAATATTATAGTTTGTTTTTATTTTAATTCTCTACTTGTTGTACAATGAAAGGTGTACCCTCAATCCCCGGAATAGAACGATCCCTATTTACTATATACTAACGATGATATTTTATAGGATTAAATTATATGCTTGCTTAGAGCGTATCAATGTTTGGCGCCATTGCCGGGGATTGAAAAATCACTTGTTAAATTGTGAATATTTGTTGTTTATGTTGTGTTCGAAACTTAGTTAATTTAATTACTTAGGATGTTATTTATATTGTTGAACACGAATTTTAATTGTAGGTTCTAAATTGAGAGGAATAGATGAAGTCGCGTTTGTTAATATTGGCATAAACCCCTTATTGGTACCCAACTCAGGTCCCTTAAGGTTGAGGGTGGGCTTTATTAACACTTGTTGAACTGTCTTCACACTTAGAACCTTTTTCATCTAAGTAAGTATAGCCTATGTGGGATGGTGTCTAAGAATGGGACAACGTTCATAACGAGTTTTGGATCCAGAAGTGCTTACAAATGGGCCTAAACCACTGTGTGGGAGTAGCTCATGCCAAAATGGATTCTACCTCTTGTGGTCGCCCTCCCCTACTTGGCCATTTCAGTAAGGTTGCCCAAAAGATGCTTAAGGGAATTTGTGTCTAGACGACTATACTTGGGCCGCACATCCACTCGATTTACCGCTTGGAATTTAATTCGATATCAATGGTATTTATAACAAAAGAAAATGTTGTGATACACTAAGGTATAGTGGATTATACATAGTCTTGAATAGGGTGGCTGTTTCAGTCCCATTGCACATCGAGACTCCCTGTTCCCGCACCTAAGTGTTGAAAATAATTGTAAATAAAAGGAAAGAAAAGAAAAACTTGTACATATTTTTTCATAAATAATAAAAAATTGTTGTTTGGTTATTAATGGTTTATGAGAGTAAGAGTTTTATTATGAGTTTTTGACCATAACGGAATAGGTGAAGGACTTTGTCTTTAACATTAGTCATCCACCCTTCTCTTTCGTGTGGCGCACCTTAGTAGCTCTGCCAAAATCTTTCCTCTACTACCTGGCTCTGTGTGAAAAGAGTTACCAAACGATTGAGAAGGGCGACTAGTATTAAGGATTGAGCCCTTGGGCCGCACGTCTAAACTTTGGTTAAGAGCTTGTAATAGAATTCAAGCTTTTATTAATTATTTATTTCACACCCTAAAATAAAATGTGTACATTTGTGACGTTTTGTACTTGTGATTGGTGTGAAAATTTTGTATTATTACTTCTAACTATACATGTAAAGATTGTGAAGTGGCACAAAAGTATTAATTTGTATTTCTTTTATTGTATAGTTTACTAATTTATTTACCTCTTAATTCAGGATTTCCATGAATGACCGAGCCTTCTAAAATCCCTAGTGCACGAGAGATTGAAGAAAGACTTGCTCGTTTGCAAAATCCTCCACAACTTGAATATAGAAGATCTTCCCCTTTGAAGTTCAGAGAATACACATTTAACGAGCAAGGAAAGAGAAT
Organism: Rosa chinensis; assembly: GCF_002994745.2. Classification (NCBI taxonomy): domain Eukaryota; kingdom Viridiplantae; phylum Streptophyta; class Magnoliopsida; order Rosales; family Rosaceae; genus Rosa; species Rosa chinensis. The sequence goes on from NC_037092.1 coordinate 59,076,087, forward strand.
CTTCCCTTCTGAGAAATCCACATCACCTACACCAACTCCATCTCCTCCCTCACTAACTCCATCTCCTTTTGTTTCGTCCAACTCCCCCTCAACTCAGATCACACCACCTCTTTCACCACCCCCTGAAGAAGAAGAGGACGAGACAATGGCATCTATTAGGGAACTTTCCTCATCTGTGGTTCAAGGAGGACTCCCTACGAGTATTGTGTTTCCTGATGATGCTGAGGGAAGGTCTGCAAACTTTGAGCTGAAGAGTGGATTATTGCATAGACTTCCTGTATTTCATGGCCTATCTATGGAGGATGCCAACAAGCATCTCCAAGAGTTTCTGTTTGTCTGTTCAAGCATGATTCCACAAGGAGCTGATGAAGATATCCTTAAGTTGAAGGCCTTTCCCTTCTCACTAGCTGATAGAGCCAAGGACTAGCTATTTGAACTTCCTGCTGGGCTTATTACATCATGGGATGTAATGATGAAAGCCTTCTTAGAGAAATACTTCCCAACGTCCAAGGTCATCATGCTCAAGAAGAAGATAAGTAGAATACAACAAGCACAAGATGAATCTTATGCCACTTATTATGAGAGGTTTCAGTCCCTGATCGCTCAGTGTTCTCAACATCAAATGAAGGACGAAACCCTACTCACTTGCTTCTACGAAGGTCTCCTACCTCTGGAACGTGACATGCTTGATGCTGCAGCTGGAAGAGCCTTTGTTGACAAATCACCTGTGGCTAGGAAAGAGCTCATTGCCAATCGTGCCCTAAATTCCCAACAATATGAGGGTGTAGGACACACCACTCATAGAGTACTGAGGTCAGTACTAATTCTGCCATAGAGGACAAGCTGAACAAACTTACTCTTATGATGAACTAAGTTGTAAGTACCAAATGACCCATCCAAGCTTGTGGGGTGTGCTCTATGCAAGGGCACATGACTGATCAATGCCCCCAACTTATTGATAATGGAGGATGGGAGTCTCTGATGCTATAGGTGGATACCAAGGGGGTCCTCAACGTCCTAGGTATGATCCTTATTCGAATACCTACAACCCTGGATGGAGGGACCACCCCAATTTCAAGTGGACCAACAATGAAAATGTTCAGAATCCCCTTAGTGGTAACTTTCAACGTCCTCAAGGGCTACCCTTTCAAAGGCCTTATATGCATACTCAACAGGCCTCAGGTAGTTCGAATCCTAATTATGATAAAATGTTTGAGGCACTAACCAATTCTACTCAGGCTTTAGTCCAAGGACAACAGACCCATACAAAGGATATAGCAGATCTTAAGAAGCAAATGGGCCAAGTTGTGGACTTCATGAGCAAGATTCATGATACTGGAAAGCTCCCTAGTAACACAATACCCAATCCAAAAGGTAATTTGGAGAATGCATCTGTTGTGACTACTAGGAGTGGAAGAGTGTTTGTGGATCAACCAAAGAGATCAAAGGACACCCAAGTGGTTATTGAAATTAAGGAAGAACAAGAGCTCACCAAGTTGGGACTTGAGAAAGACCCTGCAACATCTAGGGTAGAGGCAAAGACGTCCTCGCCTTCAAAAGCAATTCTGAAAAACAAAGGTAAAAACTCTAACTTATCCAATTCGGTTATTGCTAACCCTTCTTCTTCTTGCATGCCTTTCCCACGTAGATTTGCCAAATCAAAGAAGGATGAGAGTGACCAAGCTATCTTGGAAACTTTCAAGAAGGTGCAAGTGAACCTACCTCTCCTTGAGGCCATCAAGCAAGTGCCTAAGTATGCTAAGTTCCTGAAAGAGCTTTGTACCACAAGAAGGATAAATCGTGAGAAGGAAATGGTTAAGGTAAGTGAGAACATCTCTGCCCTAATTCAGAGGAAGCTGCCCTCCAAATGCAAGGATCCTAGAAGTTTCACCATTCCATGCACTATTAGTAACTCGAGATTTAAGAATGCCATGTTAGACCTAGGAGCATCTGTTAACGTTATGCCCTATTCTGTTTAAGAAACCCTAGGTCTAGGAGAGCTTAAATCTGACAATGTTATCATTCAGCTAGCTGACAGGTCCAATGCATACCCTAGAGGTTTGTTGGAAGATGTGCTTGTGCAGGTTAACCATCTTATCTTTCCAGCTAACTTCTATGTATTGGAGATGGAGGACTCTCCTATGAGTTCAAAGCCATTACTATTGGGTCACCCTTTCTTAAGGACGGCTAGGACAAAGATTGACCTGTATGCTGGATCTCTCACCACGGAATTTGATGGTGATGTTATTGGTTTCAACATATTTGAAGCCATGAGGTACCCTCTTGATGTTCATGATTGTTTTTCTATTGATTTTCTGGATAATCTTGCGCAGAAAATGTTTGATATCATGAATGAGGATACTTTGGTCACTACACTCGAACAAGGAGTGGGCTACACCAAAGATGGCGTCATAATCCAGGAGGACATGCTTAAGGAAACTTGTGAGGACAAAATCATTGCAAATGTGTCCTTCCTTGAGGCATCACCCTTCGTAGGTAAGTCTACTCCACCCTTGTCCATTCAATTATCTGCTAATAAGACATTACCTTCAGTGGTCCAGGCACCAGAACTTGAACTTAAACCTCTCCCAGACCATTTGAAGTATGTCTATTTAGGGGACAAGGAGACCTTGCCAGTGATTGTGCCTTCTACCCTTACATCTTCACAAGAGGAGAAATTGGTGGAGATGTTGAAGCAATACAAGACCGCCATAGGATGGACATTGGCGGATATCAAGGGAATAAGCCCTACAACTTGCGTCCATAGGATACTTCTTGAGGAGGGGACCAAACCCCCTAGAAAGGCTCAACGTCGTCTACACCCTTCAATGATGGAAGTTGTGAAGAATGAGGTCATCAAACTCCTAGATTGTGGCGTAATCTACCCCATTTCAGATTCCAAATGGGTGTCTCCAGTTCAAGTTGTGCCAAGAAGTCAGGTGTAACTGTGGTGAAGAATGCTGAGAATGAACTGGTGCCCCAAAGGACAGTTACAGGCCACAGAGTTTGTATTGACTACAGGAAGCTCAATGCCACCACAAGGAAAGATCACTTTCCTCTTCCATTCATTGATCAGATGCTTGAGCAACTAGCTGGACATGACTACTATTGCTTCCTAGATGGCTACTCAGGCTACAATCAGATTGCCATAGCCAATGAAGATCAAGAGAAGACGACATTCACCTGCCCCTTTGGAACATTTGCTTATCGTCGCATGCCTTTTGGCCTTTGTAACGCCCCAGGTACCTTTCAGAGGTGTATGGTAAGTATCTTTTTAGATTATATTGAGAAAATCATACAAGTATTCATGGATGATTTTTCTGTTTTTGGAAAAAGTTTTGATGATTGTCTTAATAATCTGGAAATAATCTTAAAACGTTGCATGGAAACTAACCTTGTCTTAAACTGGGAAAAATGCCATTTTATAGTTAGGCAAGGGATAGTCCTAGGACATATTGTCTCTTTTAGGGGTATAGAGGTAAATAAAGCTAAAGTAGACCTTGTGTGTTACTTACCTTCTCCCACTTCTGTGAGAGAGATTCGATCTTTTCTTGGCCATGCAGGGTTCTACAGAAGGTTTATCAAGGACTTCTCCAAGATTTCAAGACCTCTGTGCCAACTACTCCAGAAGGATGTGACGTTTACCTTTGACAAGGAGTGCCAAGAAGCTGTTGACAAGCTTAAGGAGCTATTGACGTCTGCCCCAATCATGTTACCTCCAGATTGGTCCTTGCCCTTTGAGTTGATGTATGATGCCTCTGACTACGCAGTTGGAGCTGTTTTGGGGCAAAGAAAGGACAAAAGACCCTATGCTATCTACTACGCCTCAAGAACTCTTAATGATGCACAATTGAATTATTCAACTACTGAAAAAGAGCTTCTTGCAGTTGTATTTGCCCTTGAAAAATTTTGTTCTTACTTACTTGGTACTAAGGTTGTTATCTATATAGATCATGCAGCTCTCAAGTACTTAATGACCAAGAAGGAGGCGAAACCAAGGCTTATTAGATGGGTCCTACTTCTCCAAGAATTTGATGTGGAGATTAAGGACAAGAAAAGTAGTGAGAATATGGTAGCTGATCACTTGAGTCGTTTGGTGCATACAGAAGACCCTCTCCCTCTGGTAGAGACGTTTCCAAATGAGCAACTCTTTGGAATCTAGGTAAGTGAACCATGGTATGCAGATATTGTGAACTACATTGTTTCTAAAAAGATTCCTGATACCATGTCACGTGCTCATAGAGATAGGCTTAAGAAAACTGTTAAACATTATGTTTAGGATGAACCTTATCTTTGGAAATATTGCTCTGATCAATTGATTAGGAGATGCATACCTAAACATGAACAAAATGCTATACTTTCTTTTTGCTATTCTAAAGCATGTGGGGGTCACTTTGGGTCTAAGAAAACTGCATTTAAGGTGTTGGAGTCTTGTTTCTTTTGGCCAACGTTATTTAGGGATGCATATGCCTATTGTTTAACTTGTGATAAATTCCAAAGAACCTGAAATCTAGGTTCTAGAGATCAAATGCCATTATCTAATATTATAACTGTTGAAATATTTGATGTCTGGGGTATAGATTTCATGGGCCCTTTTTCTTCATCTTTTGGATTTCTCTATATCCTGCTTGCTGTGGATTATGTTTCAAAATGGGTGGAAGCAAATGCCACTTGAACTAATGACTCTAAGGTTGTTACAGATTTTATCAAATCTAACATCTTTAGCAGGTTTGGAATGCCTAGAGTCCTTATTAGTGATGGTGGCTCCCACTTCTGCAATCGAACGATTGAGGCATTATTAAGGAAATATGATGTTACACATAAGGTTTCTACACCTTATCACCCCTAGACAAGTGGGCAAGCTAAAGTCTCTAATCGTGAGATCAAGAGGATATTGGAGAAAACTGTGAACCCTAACAGGAAGGATTGGTCCCTGCGTTTGGAGGATGCTTTGTGGACATACAGAACTACATACAAGACTCCCATTGGAATGTCACCATATCGAATTGTGTATGGGAAGCCTTGCCATTTGCCTGTGGAGTTAGAGCACAAAGATTGGTGGGCTGTGAAGCAGTTTAACATGGACCTTGATGAGGCTGGGCTTCATAGGAAATTACAATTGCAAGAGTTGGAAGAGATAAGGAATGATGCATTCAAAAGTGCTGGGATCTATATAGAAAAAACAAAGGCCTTCCATGATAAGATGATTCGTGGAAAGATTTTTTTTGGGCCAGAAGGTTCTTTTATTCCACTCTCGTCTCAAACTCTTCCCAGGTAAGCTTCGTTCTCGTTGGATTGGGCCTTTCACTATTACTAATGTGTTTCCTCATGGAGCTGTGCAGATAAAGAGTGAACAGACTGGCAACGAGTTCAAAGTGAATGGCCACCGCCTAAAGCCTTATTATGAGGCGTTTGTGGAGCATGAAGTGGAGGATGTACCCCTCCAAAGTGCCCCACAACCTGAGGATTAAATGAAGGTACAAGTCTAGGCTGAAAGACTATAAACATCAAGCGCTGGTTGGGAGGCAACCCAATTTAGAAGTAGCTATGAAGGAGTCTACACACGCAGATTTGATTTCTCTTTCCCTATTTCTTTTCAAGTTTTCTTCTTTATTTTAGTAGTCTTTTCGTAAATCTCAACCCTTTATACTTATTTGTTTCATTGCATGCTTATAATTGATTACATTGAGGACAATGCAATATTTAAGTGTGGGGGGAAGGGATTTATACTTTTGTTTTGAGTCATATATATTGAAAAATACAAAAAATCAAAAAATGTCAAAAAATACCAAAAAGAAATAACCCTAGTCCAAAACACTTGTTGGCGTCTACTTAGTCTTTGTTTTTGTTTCTTTGAGTCATATATAGGATGCCTTTCAACTGTCTAGGATGATTCTATATCTCTGAAATTATGGCTAAAAGAGGATCACAATATTGAGATGATTTTTAAATGGTATTCTTTGGTTAATTGAGATATATGAAAAATGTGTGCATGTGTAGTGGATATGGATTTCGTGACCTTGGTACATAATATGAGCATGTTAGGATGAGTTTTGATTCATAAAAGCCCATGTGAGATATTTGAGTCATGTCCCTTTTCTTGGAGTGATAAATGAAAAATATATTCTTATTTTCTTCGCGATGTTTTGATGATCTCATTATTCTTTCGTTTGATTGATTGCTTGCCATAGATTAAGTATGATGGATTAGAGAATGCTAGAATTCACTCTTGTGCTTGTTGAGACTTTTATCAATACATGTCCCTGATTCTGGAAAGGATAGAGGCACCCTAGGAATTACCACCATTGCCATATAAGCTTGTGTTCCCATTTGTGCCCATAGTGGGACTCCCCTAGATAAACCCCTTTGAGCCTACGTTAAGCCTTTTCTTTCATCACCCTGAAAATCTTTAACTTGAACCTTAGTATAGTTACAACCTTACCATTTGTTCTAGAAACTTAGTGGAGCTAATTTTGAGACTTTACTTGAGGATTTGGCGTCAATAATGAAGGAGGAGAAGAGGTGAAAGTTCAAGTGTGGGGGTAGACCTGTCCATGAAAGAAAAAAAATATGTGAAAGCCATGAAAAAATAAAAATAAAAAAGAAAGAATTGTGTACGGCTAGAAAAGAAAAAAAGAAAAAAAAATGAAAGAAAATATATATGTTTATGGATTTTAGTCCCCCATACTTGGGGGATTTGGAGTTTACTTTGAATTGAAGGCCCACTATTGGAAAATTTGGTCTTTGTCCAGTTCACTAGTTTAAGGGAAGTTTAGAATGAAGTTGGGCCAACATGAAGACATTTGGCCCTTTTATAAAGCCCAAGGGAGGACATGATGTTTTGCTATGCTTGGTGGATTTCAAAAGTGGTCTCTCTACATCTACATGAGCTCTGCTAGGTTTTTAGGACACTTTGTTAAATTCTTTACCTTTCGTTTCTTTAAACCTTGAGTCTTGGCTCCATTACAACCCTTAGTAAGACCTTCTTGATCCTTAAGATGGGACAGCCTTTGATCTGTGGAGATGAGTTACAAGAGTTGAACTTCTGGCTTGGGTCCATCCATGCAAGTGGTTGATATCTTTCATGAGATCTTTGAAAAAAAAAATATGATATATATATATGTGCTTTCATTTCATATAATATGTGATATACTTGCTATCTTTCACATATACTTGAGTGTATAAGCTTTTAAGCATTACCTTGAATTCTAAGAGAAGAAAGAGTGGATATACCTTGTGAGGATATGAATCATACTTTTTTCAAACATGCTTAACAGAACCCATCACCATTGTTCCAACTAAGTCCTACTTGTGTATGTGTAAATTATGTGTTTTAATTAACTCTCGAATGCCAAAACATTGATTCTTGGTTGAGTGCTAATTTTGATGTTGTGAAAGTAAGAGATTTCTGAGACAAAATGGTGAAGGCCAATAAAGTTTTCGTTTGAGTATCCCTATCTTTGTTTTTGTTGAGTCTTAGTTGTGTCTATGTTGTGATTTTGCTAAGGGACTAGCAAAAGCTAAGTGTGGGGGAATTTGATAGGAGCATTTTAATGCGACGTTTTAACAGTTATTTCCTCAAATTTACTCAGTTATTTCCTTAAATGAATCCCTTTAGTTTAGGAAAGTTTCTTTTGCCTGTTTTTAGGAAAGTTTCCATTTTAGTTTAGGAAAGTTTCCATTTCTTACTTTTAGAAAGTTTCTATTTTTCATTTTTGGAAAGTTTCTATTTTTGTTTTAGGAAAGTTTCTATTTTTAGTAATAGTTTCTATTTTTAGGTCCTCGGAGCAAACAAGTGGAAATGAACTCACGAAAGGAAAGAGGGGTTAGCCAATGTTGAGAGGTGTAAAGATAAGACACAAAGGGCTACACAAATGAGCAGAAATGAAGCTTTCCAACCAGGAAACCCGGTTCAAAAGAGGAAAGTGTACCAAGCAAGATTTCGGAGCTAACCAAGAAACTTGATCGAAATAATGATGGAAATGGCGATAGAGACTGTCAAGGCTTGAAGATGACGCAAGATGACCCAAGAACTCTCTAGATTAACTTGGATTTTCGACAAAATGGATAAAAGCCCATTGGATTTTAGTGTTTGTGACGCAAAGAGATATGTTTAGAGGGTTTACCATGAAATGCCAAGAGGAAAAGATGGAGCCAACGTGAAAATCAAAGAAAATATCAAGAAGATTACGCAAGAGACATTCAAGGGAGAGTTTTAAGGAAAAAAGAAATGTGTGCAACAAGAAAAGGTTCAAAACAAGTTTAGATTCGCCCCCTATTTTCTCTAAAGATATTGTTGCCAAAATTGGTGAAGAAAATCAGAATAAATCTCTAAATATTTCGGCAATAATATATATTTAAGGGATTTAGACTTATTTTGGAGGGTTTCGATTGGTTGGACAACACAATAGGGCTTACATGGCAATTTTCGATTAGTTAGAGTTATGTGGCATTTTCTGATAATTCCTTAGAAAATAATAGAAGAATCAAGAAGCTTGGAGAGTACTTTGTCATTCCCTATATATACTCCCTCTCCCTAGACGTTTTACACACCCTTGAATTCAGAAAATTACTCTAAACGCGAAAGCTCTCTCCATCCTCTAGTGCAAGTTCAACGTTTCAAGCAAGGAAGAAGAAGAGAAGAACCAAGCCATGAGCATCATCATCCATCATCCACCTTGAAGACTTGCTTTCAAGATTCAAGAATCTAAACGCCAACCATCCATCCCCATCTCCATCTCACGGTGTAATTCGCCCTCTTTCTTTGTAACCTTGTTTGATTTCGTTAGAATTGTTTCTAGTTGACAACAATATTTGAACAAAGTTTAATTCTGAAATTTTATGATTGAATGAAGTTTTCGATTCCTATGATTGTGATTCTATAGTTGCTTTTGTGAGATTGTTCAATTAAATTTGCTTGATTGATATCTTTTATGTGTTTATCTTATATGGTTCGAAACATCTAGGGTTTGCATATAATTGGTGCTAGATTGAAGTTTATGATTCACCTAATAGTTTTATGAACTTGAATCAAAAGTAGTAAAGATTTTGGACAAGAATCGAATTCAATTGAAAAGGATTGCAATTAGATGAACTTATTCATACTAAGTTGTGCACTTAAGTTGATAACCTTTCTCTTGTGTATTGCGTTGAACATGTCTTGATTTGCTAGCTTTCTACACTTTGATTGCATGTTTGATAGGATTGATCTATGTGCTTTCACTTAGATTAATTAGTAAAGGAAAGTAAAATATGGAAAATCGTTTGCTTCAAATGTTTCACATGATCAACTTCTTTCTCATGACTTAGAAGAACAATTGTGGGGTTGAAACGAATTTGATTGTGGAATTAGTTTTGATCTTTGTTTCTTATATTTCACTCTTGTATTTGTGTTTTTGTATTTACTTAATTTTATTTCTTTGTTTTCTTTCTTTTAATTTTCGGAAACCTAAAACCCTAAATCCCCCTTAATTTCGTGATTGGTATATATTTGTGTAAATATTATACTTATTGTAGAGAAACTGAAATTGAGAGGAAATCGCTGTGTATTCTCATTGATAATAGGGGCTTCTTTATATACAGGATTACAATGCATAGAATCTCAATCATACAAGGAAAGTAATCATACATTGAATAGGAATCTAAATCCTTCTAATTTAACCCTATTACCACTAGAGCAAGTAACCTAGAGTTTGGGCCAAACACAAATTAGGGTTTACTTGAACACTCCCCCTTGTGTTGCCCAAATGAGGTGGGACAAAAATAACCTCGGTCGAAGGGGAAAAAGAGCACAACACACCCTTCACGTTTCGAGGTGAACATGGAGACATCTCCCCCTGATGTCTGTGTCTCCCCATGATGACTACGATCATGGGAGTTCAGATTATTTCCGCAAGCCAATTCTTGCCACATGTTTCTCGAACGTGGATTTGGGCAATGACTTAGTAAACAAGTCTGCCACATTATCATCAGATCTAACCTAGTTCACTTTGGTATTTTAGGAGAGTCTGTTATTGCTGATTATGCTTGATGTTGTCGCTTTTGATGTAGCCTTGCTTCATTTGCTCAAAACGAACAACATTATCCTAAATGCTCGTAGGCTCATCTTGTGGTAGACTTCAAACAACAATTGTTTGAACATGCGTGATTATGAACCCAATCCATAAACATTCATGAACCACTTCAAGAAGAGCAATAATCTCTGCATGGTTCGAAGATATAGTGACTACGGTCTGTTCTGCAGACCTCCAAGATATCACGGTTTTTTCCCATAGTGAACACTTAACCAGTTTGGAACCAACCTTTGTGTGGGTCAGAGAGGTACCCAACATCAGCAAAACCTTCCAAAACACTTATATAATTTTGGGATGGGGATAGAGAACACAGGCCAGCGTTAGCAACGTTTCTGGTTTGTGATGGGTCCGAATCCATCTTCTCTTTGTAGGGATAGAACAAGCCCATATCAATCATACATCTCAAGTACTAAAAGATATCTTTTACACCAATCAAAATGGCATCACGTTGGTGCAAAGGTATACCTTAGCTAACAAGCTAACTGCAAATGAGATGTTTGGTCCTGTGCATTGAGCTAAGTACAATAATGCGCCAATTGTACTCAAGTAAGGCACTTCTGCCACTAGCACATCTTCGTCATCATCCTTCAGGCGAAGAGGGTCCTTTTCAGGATCAAGACTACGGACGATCATGGGGGTGCTTGAAGGTTTGACCTTGTCAAAATGCCTAAGCATCTATCGACACGATGCTCAAGTTCCAAACTGAGACATAATTGTGTTCTCCCATAATCCTTCATCTCAAAATTGGATTTCAAGTGTTCAGCGGTTTCCCTTAACCCTTTAAGGGCTTCTAATGAAGATCATGTCCAACATGAACCGCGATGGAATCTGAAACTTGTTATGGAAACGCATGGGCATATCCCTTCCCAATCAAGTAGTCATTTTAGCGAGCGTTTCAACCTCTTTGTAAACACGCTCCATGGTCTAGAGCCACTTGACTTGAGTAAATGAAGTTCACCATGAACCTTCATGTATATTCCGTATCTAGATCCCTATAGAGATACGTAGTGACCGCATTTGTAAGCTGCATGTTCAGTTATTCGAAAACTACCAAACTGACAGGGTAGTGGAGTGCAATGACATCCATTACGAATGAACATGTCTCATCGTAGTCAATTCCAGGGCGTTTTGTGAGAAGCCTTGCGCCATAAGGCGAGATTGCCATCTCTTTTTCTCATCACGCTTTCTAACGAAAACCCATTAGTCAATAGGTTTTATATTAGGAGGTGTTGGCATCACTGGCTCAAAAATCTTCCTCTTCGTTAGATAATCCATCTTAACCTGGATCGCATCTTTCCATTTAGGCCAGATTTCTCTACGTTGGCATTCATTCATCAACGAAGCATAGTTCGATATCATCTTACTCAACAAACTCATGCGCAACGAAATACGCAACTACATCATCAATTATGATGGAGTTTCTATCCCACGTCTCAAGTACACTAGTGTAATTTTCATAGAGCTCTATATTCTCAGGAATAGGTTCTGACGTTGAGGCTTCCCCCAACTATAACGCTAACCTGGAAGATTCTCATGAGACGGATTTTGAGTCTTGATGATCAAAGGATTGGAATGTGCCAAAGTGTCCTTCGAACCTACGGGCCTCCCACGCATCCTAGTTGGGGCCATGACCGGTAACGCCAAAGTACCACTCTCTTTGGCGTTGGTGCCATGCCTACCTCCGTGTAGGGTGGCGCTATGTCCTCTCGTAGGGACGTCCTTCCTTGCAAGCTTGTTTGCAGCATATTTATGTGATCTCGTCACTTTAACAGGGATTGAGATGAGACATAGTGGGGACAGGCCACGACAATTCCTATCGTTCCTGCTAAATATCCGTGTTCTTATCTCTCCCTAACGACGGGAAGACTATCTCATCAAAGTGACAACCTGCAAATCTAGCGGTAATGAGATCGCCTTGCAAGGGCATTAAGTGGCGGACGATAGTTGGAGTCTCAAATCCAACGTAGTTGCCCATTCGTCTGTAAGGACCCATCATAGAGCGTTGTGGCGGCGCAATTGGCACATAAATGGCTCATTCAAATATGCGTAAGTACGATACTTTTACCCAGTCACTAGCTGTAACGCAAAGGTACATTGAGTGGTGGTAGATCGTAGACGAATTAGCATAGCTGAATGCGATATTGCATTACCCCAAGCGGATATAAGGAGATTGGTGGGCATTACCAATGTCTAGACTATCATCGTAGTCGTTTCCGCAAGACCATTTGGGTGTGTACATGGGAACATGATGTCCAACATCAATCCCATTGCAATATCCATTGAAAGTCTTTCGATGTAAACTCTCTAGCATAGTCAAATCCAATTGACAGAATAGGATGATCTGGGGAGTGAGCCCGTTGTCATATGATATGTGCTAGGAGTGCAGCATAAACATCATTTATAGGTGACAATGGCACAACACGTGACCAGCATGTTTGCGTGTCAACCAACATCATGAAATATTTAAGCGTCCGCAAGTTGGTTGAATCAATCCACAGAATCCCCATGGATTCTATGTAAGAACATAATGAGTATGTTCATTTCCTTTGCATAGGACGGTCTTAGTCCTAATTTCCCTAAGGAACGGGCTTTGTAAAACGAGCGAGAGGCTTTAGAAGCAACCAATGAGAATTTTGGTTAGGCCTGAGCGTCTGAAACGCTATTTGCAGCAAGTTGGTGATTGCAGCATCACCTGGGGCACCATCACCTTGATGGACGCTATCTATGGTGTCACGGATAGGGACTGTGCCGGCCCCAGGCTGGTGGTGGACGGAGGTGGTGCCCTAGGCAGCAGCGTTGGTTACACTTAGTCCAGAAATCAACTTTTGATTCATGTTTCGTTTTGCTCAAAAAGAATGATGTCCATGTGAAGTCTTTAGTAGACGGATCATCATATCATGACTAGGATGATCTATCCTATCGTGACAAAGCCAATGTGTGTCTAAATCCAAGAGATCTTCTCTCATAACTTTATTGTATTAATAGCCCGAATAGTGACATAGAATCCACTAGAGAGACACATAAACTTCTGTAAGATGCGCCTTTGTTCGCAATCATTAGAGATATTGCAAAGGAACTCATTTCCGTTCTCTACATGCTATTTCGCATGGAATCTGTTGGCTATAGGTGCGATTGGCCCTAAGAGCGTAGAGAGTTTCTGTAACAGTAATTAAGGTGCCATTTAGCAAGTGGAACTTGGGCTATTCCATGTCCTTGAATTAATACTGATGGCCCAGACATCGTAGTCACAAAAGTCATATACTCAGAAAAATGGAGTCATAAAGAACTCAAAATTTTATTCATAAGTCAACGGAGTAACATCATTGTCTCTTTGACTAAACAAAATCTAATCCGAGATGATAGCTAATGCAAAACAATGGTAGTCGTCTAACTTCTTTCGGTAATTCCAAAATAAATGTGACCAGGTGAGTAGAGAGATGTCGGTGGAGCAAGACTTGTTTAAGTACCACTAATCTCAGAACCTTCCTAGACATCACACTTACTTTGAGTGAGCCTACTTTGAAGAGAAGCTAAACCATTGGCATTTACTACAAAAATATATGGTAATTGCCTATTACATCTCTTGGAAAAATAAAGACTTAAACAGAATTGGCGATCTATTGATCCCAGCCAGATTTGTAGTCTTTAGCCCTTTACTCTAGATCATCTTCTTGATCTTCTTGTTCCATATAGTGAGCTTCTCTTGCTTCACAGTATGCTTTGTATGCGGAGACAATTTCTTCATGAGCTCTACAAATGTGTGCCTAATGATCAGACACTCCACATCGAGAACATACATCTCTTTGCTCAAACTCCATTGATTGAGGTGCTTTGAAAGTGTCATTTAGATGGCTCTTAGTGTTAGTGGCGCCACCAACATGGCCAGAGGCATTGCCTCCCTCTCTCTTTCCACATTTACCTCTTCAGTTCCGTGTTCGCCTATTTTAGCGATTACCTTCCCAAGTAGAGCCATTATATGGACCAGAACGTCCAAATGTATTCCTAAGATTAGGGTTTCGCTCTTGGCGCCCTCTTTTTAGGGCGCGACTATAATTGAATTCCGGAATATGCTCTGTTCCCACGGATCTCGAATTATAGTTCTTCACAAGGATGTTGTCATGCTTTTTAGCGACATTCATAGCTCCAATGAGCTCAAGAAACCTTGTGATTCTTCTTGCAGTAACATCGATTCGATAGTTCTTAGCAACCATCAATGCAGAGACGGAGAAAGTAGAGAGAGTCTTCTCAATCAACATCTCATTTGTGATATCTTTACCACAAAATTCCATTAAGGATTTAATGCAAAGTGCTTCCGAGTTGTAGTCAAGAACTGACTTGAAATCACAGAAGCGGAGGCTATGGCATCTCACTTCTAGGTCAGGAAGCAGGGAGTCACGGACGTTGCCAAATCTATCTTCAAGTGAGACCCATAGCCTTTTGGGGTCTTCTTCATTCATACACTCGCACTGGAGCAAATCATCCATATGACGAGTCATTAGGATGATGGCTTTCGCCTTATTTGCCTCTAAGGCTGCTCTATTTTCTTCTAAAGCTCGAGCTTGCTCAACAGTTGGTATGTCCTAACTAGGCTCGAGAATCTTATCCAAGATTCCATCGGCCTTAAGATGCTGGCGGATATCACGAACCCACCTGTGATATTCAGAGCCAGTTGTTCCCAATGGAGCAAAGTCTAATTTGTTCAGGTTACTCATCCTGAAAGAGAACAAGAAATTAGGGTTAGTTTCAGAGCGAAAAAGGTTACCACGAAAACAAATAAAATTTCTGAGCGTAGTCGCTTCCAAGAAATTAGGAATTTCTGAGCGTAATCGCTTCCAAGAAATTCGATTCCAAGAGGGGTTAGATTAGATCGAAACAATGATGTTTGCGGTCAATCGTTTTCTTCTCAACAAACTCTAAGTTTGGGGGACTCTACCAGCTCTAAGCTTGGAGTAAGCACGAACCCCCACAATTCAACTTTTTTGGTCTACCCTATGAAGAAGAAAGGGGGGTAGAAGAATGGATGTTGGAAGTCCCCGATAAAAAGAAGAGAAAAGTAATAAAAACTTTTTAAAACGAGAACTTTTAGAAAAGTTTACTTTGAAAAATTGCCGGAAATCTTGACTAGAAAAGGTGGCCGGAAAGTCGCCGGAAAAGGGTTCACCGGAAGGTTGACTGGCGTTGACCACAGGTGTTGACGTGGCTGAGATGGCGTCAGCGGCTTGGGGTGCAGCTTGGACTCCTGCGCTGTGACTTGGGCTTTTGGGCTTCGGCTTGGGCTCCTGGGCTGCGGCTCAGGCTCGGCTTGGGCCTCTAGGCTGCAGCTTCTCCTTCCTCCCCTTTTTTTTTTCTTTTTTCTTTTCCTTCTGCCGGACTTTCAGTCTGCCGGTTCAGCAAGGTTTTGGCCGGTTTTTGTGATATTTCTTCCAGTTCCTAAATCTTCAGGTTGAAGAGCTTCTTGTGACACAATTTGGTGGAAATTGGAGGTCCGGAAGTTGGTGAACCGGTGGAATATTTACTGCGAGATGTATGAAGCTTCCGGTGGCCGGTTCGGTAGGTTTCCGGCCGGTTTTTGGGGTAGGGCCGCCGGTTCTGGACTCTTGGGATCGAGTTCTTCAAGTTGTGAGGTGGAGGCAGAAAAGGCTTCAAGGTTTTGTATTCGAATTCAAGGTTTTTAGCTTCTTGAATCAGGGTTTGGCTATTTGTTTCAGGGATTGGGCTTCGTGCTGATAACATGTTGTAGAGAAACTGAAATTGAGAGGAAATTGCTGTGTATTCTCAATGATAATAGGGGCCTCTTTATGTAGAGGATTACAATGCATAGAATCTCAATCATACATTGAAAGTAATCGTACATTGAATAGGAATCTAAATCCTTCTAATTTAACCCTATTACCACTAGAGCAAGTAACCTAGAGTTTGGGCCAAACAAAAATTAGGGTTTACTTGAACAATACTTTGTTTTTATTTTAATTCTCTACTTGTTGTACAATGACAGGTGTACCCTCACTCTCCGGAATAGAACGATCCCTATTTACTATATACTAACGATAACATTTTATAGGGTTAAATTATATGCTTGCTTTGAGCGTATCACTAATTACCTAAAAGCCCTAAGATATTTTTATAGAAATGGAAAAGTAAGGGCAAATGTGTAATTGGCTAAGGAGACACGGTCAACATTAAGGGGATAAAAGGTGGAGATGTCCCTTTCACTTGTCTTATTCCCACTTGAATTTGAATTACGGTATCACTCCTTCCCTCCTTTGCCTTTTGACTTGTTGACCAATAACCTCCACCATTGACTTCCGTCCAACACCTTGCCAGCCACCATGTTGCCGGAATTGCCGAACTCCAGTAGTACGGATTTTTGTCTTTTTGTTCTGTTTTCTTCTCCTTTGATCCTTCAATTGTAACTCCACCAAGACTTCAGAATTGGCCTTTGGTCTCTTCATACCAAATATTCCTTAAGGAGTGTAAATCATCCTAGTAAAATTTCAGGGTTTAGTTCACGGTGGTTTGGTTGGGAATTCTGCCCGAATCCGTACAGGTCGGTTTTACAGTTTTTGTCTTCTAGTACATAAATTTTCACTTATCTTTTGAGGGTCTTTCACTCTGAACTAGTTCTTATACTCATCATAAGAAATTATTCTCAGGATGTCTAAAATTCCTCTATAAAATTTCAGCTCATTTGGATTTCTTTTGGTCAGGCTGCCGCCCCTCCATCCTTGTCTAACTCGATCTCTCCTAGCCGGAGTAGGAAAATGTGTTAAGATTGACTTTTTAGTGCATTTCCAAGCTTTTCTATTAGTTCCTAGTGAAAATTAATAAATATATATAAATAAACACAAAGATTAAGCAAAAATCTAAGATTAGAGAAATAATTACTAGGTAATTATGGACCTAACAATAAGGCTTGAAACTGGTTGGGTTTCAAAACTGTCCTCTTACTGATTCCATCCATCCAGCCTTGTAACCTAATTTGAAGTGTGGTGATCAGAATTTTGATTTGTCCGGTCAAAATTGGAAACTTTTGAATTTGAGCTAGCTCGATCTAGGCCGAATTGGCCTTAGCTCTAAGCATAAAAGTTGCTTCTCTCACCATGATCTCCATTTTGACCTATTGGATCATCCTAGTTTTCGTTATATTCTTCAGAGTTGGGAAAGTGCGTTGTTCAAAGGGGATCTACAAGATGTATGAGTTCAAAATCTAGCGAAGTCAGGTTCGGAATGGAAGTCTACCTAATATAAATACGCTAGCTCGCCTGTGAAGAAGAATTCTACCATCTTACCACTCTGAGCCTAAAGAGAAGAGAGTTTAGTCTACAAGAAGCTGGCAGAGCTTTAGTCATTGGACTACGAGGTTGATGTGGCGGCATGTAGAGCCCATGCGCAGCTGCTTGTGGTGACGCGTAGTGGTGCGTCTGGCCTCTATTGGGGCTGTTGTTTTTTCTTTTAATCTGCTACTCGTTGATATGAGCATGTTGATGTATTGTGTCATGTTGTGATCATTTGAAGCATGTTTTTTTTCCCCATTTTTTAAAAGAGGATCAAAGGATTTCACTCCTACCCCCATGATGACTCGAACCCATGACCTGGATCTTAGGTAGTGAGTGCTCTAACTACTGAGCTAACACCACTTCGTCAAAATAAATTTTAATGTTGTTTCAGTTTTCGATCCGTGAGGATCTAACCGTTGGGTGGTCGTATAGTTTCAACAAATTGATCCTAGAAGTGATCCAGAGACCTTGAGTGATCTCATATGAAGTTTCCTCTCAATTGATGTAACTTTTGGTTTTTAGTTCAAATGTAGGATTCAACCTTTAAATCGCTTTGTGTTTCGAAGTACTGAGTTGTGTCCTTATTTTCTTAGGTGCTTGACAAGGTGTGTTCTCTAAATAATCTCGTTCTGTGTGTGAAAACACAGCTGGATTTGGAGGTGAGTAAATCTCACGAGATTGATTTATGAATGAAGTTACCTTATTGTTTTGGATTTATTTGCTAAATTGTGAAATTGTTTTCCAAAATAAATATTCATTTTGGATTATATGAACTTGATAGTCTACAGTTCATGGGTAAGTTAAAATGAAGTTTTGTTATAAAAATAAATTTCTCTGATTATGTGATTTGTGAACTTTAGTTAGTATTAGTGGCATTCTTGAGAGGATAACTACGTTTGTGTGTTTACACACACACACACATGAAATATATAACTTGGTGGTGTGGTTTTGTGGTGAGGACAACATTTGTGATTTTATTCATGATATTGTTTTGAGACCTACTCATTGGGAAACAATATATTATGAGAAAGGTCCAGATCATGGGACACTATATTTTTCACAATTTTTAACACATCTTCTGAGCCATTAGATTTAAAAACGTTCAATGCTTTAGATTTGTTGTTTGAATGATGTCAACACAACACCAAGTGATGTGGAAAATGGCATGGCATTACATATTTTCATATAAAAAAATTATAATTAGATTAAACTTTAGTTTGCTAAAAGAAAAAACAAAATTAAAATTTGGAAAAATATTGTTCTTATCACAATTGTACACGATTAAAAGAAGAAGAAAAAATGATGCCAAATGCCATGGAATTTGAATGCTGAAATGATGGATAGAGATGAAGACAAACCAAAGTCTGGCGTCACCAATTTTTAAGGTAATTTGATCCCAACTGACCAAGAATTGTTAGGATATTACCTTAGCCACAAGGTTTTCGGAGATCCATTCATGTACGAGACACAAATCAAAAGCTTTTATCTTGGTGGCCAGATAGAGCAACAGAGCCATGGGACATCTTGACACAGTTTGTAGGAACCAAGCTAGCTAGACGAAAGTGAAGACCTCTATTTTTTTCACCAAACTAAAGGAGGAATGACTCAGCATCTATATATGCATGAAAATCAGGTTCTGGGACCTGGAAAGGTAAGCACATAGGAGTCATAATTTATGATTCCAAAAATAAGATGAAGGTTTAGGGACACGCAAACTGTTTCAGTATGAAAATAACGAAACATATCAAAACCGTTGTTAGATCATGCATGAATATAGCACTCCTTCTTCAAAGACTAGCAATCTTCCTCATGAATATGCGCTCTACCGAATCCGAATCAATGTCAATATAAATATAGAAGGAGAAATATGGTTGCATCCAAAATCATGGGATTTGAATCAAAATGTCATGGCATTTGGTGTCCTTGTTCTTCTTTTTTATGAACTGTAATTTCCAAAAGTTTGATTTTGTTTTTTCTTGTAATAAAATAAAGTTTAATTTAATTTTTTTGTTATGAGAATATGTAATGCTATGTATTTTCCACATCACTTCGTATTGTATTGACATCATTCAAACAAAAAATCTCAACTATTAAACCTTTTTTAATCTAATGGCTCATAAGATTGTGTGAAAAATTGTGTAAAATATAGAGCCCCATGTGTAAGGCCATGTCATTTTCCAAATCACTTAGTATTGTGTTGACATCATTCAAACAACAAATTTCAACTATTAAACCTTGTTAATATATGTCTGCTTTTCAATCTGTAAGGGCTCGGCATACTTACCATGAAGCAAATGGTGTGGCACATAGACTTGCCCACCTTGCTAACTTATTTTCCATTGATGATGTTTGGCTAGATGAGACTCCTGCTATTATTCAAGATGTACTCTACGAGGATTATTCTCTTAGTTCTGCTGTAGCACGGGGTTCAGGTATTATGTCCGCCCCCCCCCCCCCCCCCCCGTTGCAAAATTATGGAGTTAATATAATAAATGGAACCGGGCATGGGGCTGAGCCTCCCAGCTAGGCTGGGTTCCAAACCCCTTTCAAAAAAAAAAAAAAAAAAACCTTTTTAAATCCAATGACTCATAAGATGTGTAAAAAATTATGTAAAATATAGAGTCCCTGATCCGGACCCTATGAGAATGTTGATTTATGTTGTTTGGAAAGAGTGATTTAAGTTGTTGTGTAACATTTAATCTGGTAGCTCGATACAGGCCTAATCGGACTAAGTGACAAATATTAAAGTTTCTCTCCTTTGTGTGATTCACAAGTTGAAAGGTTCCGATCTTGTTGGTTGTGACTTTCATAGGTGGGGCATGAGGCCCACGCGCAACCTCTTGTGGAGGCGTACGATGGCGCATCCAGCCACCTTCGAACTTAAGACAATCTATAATTAGCATTGGAAGTACTACTAAAAATTGTCGACGATCAAAATGCGTCTTCAATGCTTAGTTGCACTCCTTGATCTCACTAATGATGTAGAATTAGAATAAAATAGGGCGCGGCTATTGTCACCCTATCATTTTCTTTGCTCACCTTACTTGCTCATTATACCCTGCATTTCAATTTCAATTATTATATTTATTTATCTAGCCAATTTCTCTTTCCAGAAATATCCTTATATGACATATCCAATTAAAGAAGTTTTTTCTTAACAAAAATCTCTCATTTAATCATTCAAATTTGCGTGGAGAAGATGAAAACTAATGTTATCTAATTAAAAATTAAGTAGTCTTTGTATTTAATTAATTAGTCATATATTTAGTTTTCCTTACAGATTTAGATTTTAGAAAATTAGTGTACTTATTAATCATTTTGCACTTTGGTAATATAGTCATTCAATAATTCAAATGCCCATAAAAATTTACTATACTTTTTACCATAAAATTAAGATTTATTAGATAAATAAAAAAATGTAAAAGAGAAAAGGAATCATCTAGAATTAGAATAAAATATGACTATTATTTGGATAGTGATTGACCTCAGCCAATATAAACTCCTACTGTAATTTTTACGCCTATATCTTCAAATGATTACCAATCATGGAACCACCAGATTGAATGATTAAGGAGAAAAACTGTATCTTGCTCACACTAGAAATTTCATAACTAGTGATGAGATTTGTTCCAATAAGACGGTACGTAACAACCACTAATTATTATCATTATCATTATTGTTATTATTTCTTTATTTTTTTTCAACAAAAAAGAACACCTAGTTGGTGGACTAGTATATATATGGTTCATTGTCCATGTTTTGATGTACAACATTGCTTGTAGTTATACTTTGTTGTACAAATTTTTTATCAAATGGAAAACTCTGCACTCAGATCAATTTTCTTGGTGATCATGACCCTTTTACTCGTTGTTTGTTGTAAGTGAACGTCTTCCCCTATTGCTCACACACACATGTGCACATAGTACCCTGCAATATCTTTGCGATGGATTCATTAATTGTTAGTACTTAAAGTTGTGAGAAACTGTTAAATAGACTTTCAAGTTTTGAAACCCTTATTTTACGATGCCTACACCTCTCAATTGGATTAGCCCAAATTCAATTCTATGTAATGGATATATTGTTAAAGTATAGATTCATATTTGTTTCGTTAAATTTAGGTTAGTACATTTGAATTGTAAACCACCAAATACATCCCAATACAGCCACCAAGTACATCATTTCATTGACAAAAATGGTCTTGCAAATAAAAGTGAAGCCAGTCATAAAAAAATAGACAAGAACAACCAATTTGAATGTGTATATCATGATCACTGAGTACTGTGTTGTGAATCACTGCATTTGTCAATGTTTTCTTATCAACCTAAATATTCATGCTTTGCACCTGAGCCATTCTCACCCTTGCCATTGATGTATAATGTGATAAAAGTATATTTTTTGTCTGTAAGACATTGCATCAACAAGATGGAGATTTATATGTCAATAGATATAGGTGATTGAGGTCTTTCTATTCTTAATTTTAATTGTTATATCCTATTATGGTGAAGATGCAAACATTAATGAAAAATATTGATTGATTGATTAATTAATTGGGTGCAGGCTTGTTAGATTTTGGAGTGGGTTGTAATTTTCCCTGGGATTGCGGAAACGCCTGCCCACCAAAGTGCAACCCTTTGAAATGTGATGGAGGACATTGTGTATGTACGTGCTGAAGAAAATTTGGTCGGTCAAATAATGTTTGTCATTTTTTTTAATAAAATTAGAGACAGTAGTTCTGGCTTTCTTGTCGTAGATCTACCTCTGTCTCTTAATTGATTTGTTCTAAATAAATTTTACTATTTGGTTGGAATGGAGATTAAGATTTTGATTTGATTCACAAGTACTGATCAAATTATTCAAATTGTTATGGCCATTTATTGATAGGGCTATAAGTAGGCTCGATACAGCTCGTGTTCGACTTATATTTGGCTCAATTTTAACTCGTTTGGCTCGTGCTCGTAAGATAAATGAGTCGAATTTGAGCTCAATATTAAACTCGGAAAAAAAACCAGCCAAGCTCAAGTACTGATCAAATTATTGAAAATGTTGTGGCCATTTATCGAGCCCCTATTCTAAAATTAACTTAATTACCTAAAGGGACCAACATCACTACGTGGTAGTAACGATTTTCTGGTTCGAACTGAAATAAGGGATATATACAATAATTAAGTTGTTTTAGGGAAATGATATTTGAGAGAGAATTGTTCTGTGTTCTCATTGGTAATAGGGGCCTCTTTATATAGAGGATTACAATACATAGAATCTGAATTGTACAAGGAAAGGTAATCATACAATGAATGGATATCTCTAAGATATTCTCCGAGATTCTCTCTAATTAAAACTCTATTATCACTACGTCAAGTAACCTAGAGTTTGGGCCAGACACAATTTGGATTTACTTAAACACTCCCCCTTGTGTCGCCCAAACGTGGTGCTCCTCTCGTTACCTCAGTAAAAACCTTGCCGAGAACAAAAACCCAGTGGGACAAAAATAACCTCGGTCGAAGGGGAAAAAGAGCACAACACACCCTTCACGTTTCGAGACCATACATGTAGACACCTCCCCCTGATGTCTGCATCTCCCTCTGACAACTACGGACATTAGAGTTCAGATAACTTCCGCAAACGATGCTACCAACATGTTTCTCGAAAGTGGAATTTAGGCAATGACTTAGTGAGCAAGTCTGTCATACTGTCCTCAGATCGAACCTAGTTCACTTTGATCTTGAGGAGAGTTTGTTATTGATGATTGGTGTTGTCACTTTGATGTAGCCTTTGCTTCATTTGTTCAAAGCAAGCAGCATTATCCTAAATGCTCGTAGGCTCATCTGTGGTAGACTTCAAACCATAATTGTTCGAACATGCGTAATTATGGATCCAATCCAGACTTCAAACCATAATTGTTCGAACATGCGTAATTATGGATCCAATCCATATACATTCACAAACCACTTCGTGAAGAGCAAAAATCTCTGCATTACTCGCAGATATAGAAACTAAGGTATGTTCTGAAGACCTCCAAGATATCACGGTCTTTTCCCATGGTGAATACTTAACTAGTTTGGGAATAACTTTTGTATGGATCAGAGAGATACCCAATATCAACAAAACCTTCCAAAATACATGTTGTTTTGGGATGGGGATAGAGGACGCAGGCCAGTGTTGGCGGCGTTCCTAGTGTGTGATAGGTCTGAATCCATCATCTCTCTATAGGGATTGAACAAGCCCATATCAATCGTACATCTCAAGTGCTGAAAGATATCTTTTACACCAATCCTAATGGCGTCGCATTGGCACAGAGCTATATCTTAGCTAACAAGCTTACTGCAAATGAGATGTCCAGTCTTGTGCATTTAGTTAAGTACAATAATGCGCCTGTTGTACTAAGTAAGGCACTTCAGCCTCTAGCACATCTTCGTCATCATCCTTTCGACGAAGAGGATCCTTTTCAGGATCAAGACTACGGACGATCATGGGGGTGCTTGAAAGCTTGACCTTGTCAAAATGCCTAAGCATCTATCGACACGATGCTCAAGTTCCAAACTGAGACATAATCATGTTCTCCCAAAATTCTTCATCTCAAACTCGGATTTGAAGTGTTCAGCGGTTTCCCTTAACTCTTTAAGGGCTTCTAATGAAGATCATGTCCAACATGAACCGCGATGGAATCCTAAACTTATTATAGAAACACGTGGGCATATCCCTTCCCAATCAAGTAGTCACTTTAGTGAGTGTTTCAATCTTATTGTAAACGCGCTCCGTGGTCTAGAGCCACTTGACTTGGGTAGATGAAGTTCACCATGAACCTTCATGTATATTCCGTATCTAGATCCCTATAGAGATACGTAGTGACCACATTTGTAAGCTGCATGTTCAATTATTCAGAAACTACCAAACTGACAGGGTAGTGGAGTGCAATGACATTCATTACGAGAGAATATGTCTCATCGTAGTCAATTCCAGGGCGTTTTGTGAGAAGCCTTGTGCCATAAGGCGAGATTGCCATCTCTTTTTCTCATCACGTTTTCTAATGAAGACCTATTAGTCAATAGGTTTTATTTTAGGAGGTGTTGGCATCACTGGCTTAAAAACCTTCCTCTTCGTTAGAGAATCCATCTTAACTGGATCTCATCTTTCCATTTAGGCCAAATTTCTCTACATTGGCATTCATTCATCAACGAAGAGTAGTTCGATATCATCAGACTCAACAAACTCATGCGCAACAACATCAAAAATTATGATCGAGTTTCTATCCCACGTCTCATGTACACTAGTGTAATTTTCATAGATCTCTATATTCTCAGGAATAGGTTCTAACGTTGAGGCATCCCCCAACCATAACCCTAACTAGGAAGATTCTCATGAGACGAATTTTGAGTCTTGATGATCAAAGGATTGGAATATGCCAAAGTGTCCTTCGAACCCACGGGCCTCCCATGCATCCTAGCTGGGGCCATGGCCTGTAACTCCAAAGTGCCACTCTCTTCGGCGTTGGCGCCATGCCTACCTCCGTTTAGGGTAGCGCTACGTCCTCTCGTAGGGATGTACTTCCTTGGAGGCATGTTTGCAGCCTATTTGTGTGATCTCGTCACTTTAACAGGGATCGAGATGAGACATAGTAAGGACAGGCCACGACAAGTCCTGTCGTTCCTGCTGAACATCCATGTTCTTATCTCCCTCTAACGACCGGAAGACTATCTCATCAAAGTGACAACCCGCAAATCTAACGGTAATGAGATTGCCTTGCAAGGGCATTAAGTGGCGGACGATTGTTGGAGTCTCAAATCCAACGTAGTTGCCTATTCATCTGTAAGGACCCATCATAGAGAGTTGTGGTGGCGCAATTGGCACATAAATGGCTCACTCAAATATGCGTAAGTACGATACCTGTACCCAGTCACTAGCAGAGGTACATTAAGTGGCGGTGGGTCGTAGACGAATTAGTATAGCTGCATGAGATATTGCATCACCCAAGTGAATATAAGGAGATTGGTGCGCATTACCAATGTCCAGACTACCATCGTAGTCGTTTCCACAAGACCATTTGGGTGTGTACATGGGAATATGATGTCCAACATCAGTCCCATTACAATATCTATTGAAAGTCTTTCGATGTAAACTCTCTAGCATAGTCAAATCCAATTGACTGAATAGGAGGATCCGGGGAGTGAGCCCGCTGTCATATGATATGTGCTAGGAGTGTAACATAAGTAGCATTTATAGGTGGTCAATGGCACGACATTTGACCAGCATGTTTGCGTGTCAACCAACATCATAAAATATTTAAGCGTCAGCAAGTTAGTTGAATCAATCCACATAATCCCCATGGATTCTACGTAAGAAGAGAATGAGTATGTTCATTTCCTTTGCATAGGACGGTCTTAGTCCTAATTTCCCTAAGAAACGGGCTTTGTAAAATGAGCGAGAGGCTTTAGAAGCAACCAATGAGAATTTTGGTTAGGCCTGAGCGTCTGAAAGGCTATTTGAAGCAAGTTGGTGATTGCAGCATCACCTGGTGTGCCATCACCGTGATGGACGCCATCCATGGCCTTATGGATAGGGACTGCGCCAGCCCTAGGCTGGTGGTGGACGAAGGCGGTGCCTTAGGAAGTAGCGTCGGTCACATTTAGTCCATGAATCAACTTTTGATTCATGCTTCATGTCGCTCGAGATAAATAATGTCCATGTGAAGTCTTTAGTAGATGGATCATCATATCATGACTAGGATGACCTATCCTGTCGTGACAAAGCTAATATGTGTCTAAATCCAAGAGATCTTCTCTCATAAATTTATTGGATTTAATAGCTCGAATAGTGACATAGAGTCCACTAGAGAGACACATAAACTTCTCTAAGATGCGTCTTTGTTCACAATCATTAGAAGTATTGCAAAGGAACTCATTTTCGTTCTCTACATGCATTTTCGCATAGAATCCGTTGGCTATTCATAGGTGCAATCTGCCCTAGGAGCGTAGAGAGTTTCTGTGACAGTAATTAAGGTGCCATTTGGCAAGCGGAACTTGGGCTATTCCATGTCCTTGAATTAATACTGATGACCCAGCCATCGTAGTCACAAAGTAATATGCTCAAAATTAAAATTGAGTCATAATGAAAAGAACTAGAAATTTTATTCATAAGCCAACGGAGTTACATCATTGTCTCTTTAACCAAAGAAAATTTAATCCAAAATGCTAGCTAATGCAAAACAATGGTAGTTGTCTAACTTATTTCGGTAATTTCAAAATAAATGTGACCAGGTGAGTAAAGAGATATCGGTGGAGCAAGGCTCGCTTAAGTACCACTAATCTCAGAACCTTCCTAGACATCACACTTACTTTGGGTAAGCCTACTTTGAAGAAAGACAAAGCCATTGGCATTTACTACAAAGTATATGGCAATTGTCTATTACATCTCTTAGAAAAATAAAGACTTAAACAGAATTGACGATCTATTAATCCCAGCCAGATTTGTAGTCTTCAACCCTTCACTCTAGATCATCTTCTTGATCTTCTTGTTCCACATAGTGAGCTTCTCTTGCTTCACAATATGCTTTGTAGGCGGTGACAAGTTCTTCACGATCTCTACAAATGTGTGCCCAATGATCAGACACTCCACATCGAGAACATATATCTCTTTGCTCAAACTCCATTGATTGAGGCGCTTTGAAATCGTCATTTAGATGGCTCATAGTGTTGGTGGCGCCACCAACATGGCCAGAGGCGTTGCCTCCTTCTCTCTTTCCACGTTGACCTCTTCGTTTCCTTGTTCGCCTATTTTGGCGGTTACCTTCCTTAGTAGAGCGATTATA
This sequence comes from Rosa chinensis, assembly GCF_002994745.2. Lineage (NCBI taxonomy): Eukaryota > Viridiplantae > Streptophyta > Magnoliopsida > Rosales > Rosaceae > Rosa > Rosa chinensis. The sequence continues at coordinate 59,103,242 of NC_037092.1, forward strand.
TGGACCAGAACGTTCCAATGTATCCCTAAGATTAGGGTTTCGCTCTTGGCGCCCTTTCTTTGGGCACGACTATAATTGGATTCCAGAATATGCTTTGTTCCCACGGATCTCGAATTATAGTTCTTCACAAGGATGTTGTCATGCTTTTCAGCAACATTCATAGCTCCAATGAGCTCATGAAACCTTGTGATTCATCTTGCAGTAACATCGATTCGATAGTTCTTAGCAACCATCAATGCAGAGACGGGGAAGGTAGAGAGAGTCTTCTCAATCAACATCGCATTTGTGATCTCTTTACCACAGAATTCCATTAAGGATTTAATGCGAAGTGCTTCCGAGTAGTAGTCAAGAACTGACTTGAAATCACATAAGCGAAGGCTATGCCATCTCACTTCTAGGTCAGGAAGCATGGGAGTCACGGACGTTGCCAAATCTTTCTTCGAGTGAGACCCACAACCTTCTGGAGTCTTCTTCATTCATACACTCGTACTGGAGCGAATCATCCATATGACGAGTCATTAGGATGATGGATTTTGCCTTATTTTCCTCTAAGGCTGCTCTATTTGCTTCCAAAGCTTGAGCTTGCTCAACAGTTAACACGTCCTGGCTAGGCTCGAGAATCGTCTCCATGATTCCATTAGCCTTGAGATGCTAGCGAACATCAAGAACCCACCTTTGATATCCAGAGCCAGTTGTTCCCAATGAAGCAAAGTCCAATTTGTTCAGGTTACTCATCCTGAAAGAGAACAATAAAAAGGGTTAGTTTCGGAGCGAAATAGGCTACCACGAAATCATATAAAATTTCTGAGCGTAATCGCTTCTAAGAAATTAGGAATTTCCGAGCGTAGTCGCTTCCAAGAAATTCGATTCCAAGAGATATTGGATTAGATCGAAACAATGACGTAACTGGTCGATCATAAATTCTCTACAAACTCTAAGTTTGGAGATCTCAACAAGCTCTAAACTTGGAGTAAGCACGAACTCCCACAGTTCGGCTTAATTTAGTCTCCCGTATGATGAAGAAAGGGGGGTAAAAGAAGGGAGGTTGCAAGTCCCCGAAAAAGGAGAGAAATTGAATTTAAAAAAATTCTAAAAAAAAAGGAACGTTTAGTAAACATACCTCGAAATAGGTCGCCGGAAAATTTGACGGGAAAATGATCGAAAAAGTTACCGGAAAACTGACCGGCGTTAACTGTTGATCGTTGACCGCTGTTGACCATAGCTGACGTGGCAGCGGGCCCCTTATGCTGACTTGTCCGTGGGTCCCAGGGTGCTGACGTGGCGGATGACTGTTCTGCTGATGTGGTTGTGGGGTCTGTGTCAGTGGCCTTGGGCTTCTGCGCTTCTTTTCCTCTCCTTTTTTTTTCTTTCTTTTCTTCTCTTTTCTGACTGTTTTCTGTAGAAGGTTTAGTCAGCCGGTTCACCTACTTTTAGGCCGGTTTTTGTCCTTTTTCTTCCGGTTCCTGAATCGTTAGCTTGAGAGGTAATTGGGGACAAAGTTTGGTTGAAATTGGATCCTGGGAAGATGGTGAACCAGTGGAATATTTGCTGCGGGTTGTATGGAGCTTCCGGTGGCCGGTTCGGTAGGTTTCTGGCCGGTTCTTCGGGTGGCGCCTCCAGTTCTGGACTCCTGGGATCGAGTGCTTCAACGTGTGAGGTGGAGCTAGAAAAGACTTCGAGATTTGGTATTAGAATTCAAGGCTTTTAGCTTCTTGAATCAGGGTATGGCTATTTGTTTCAGGGTTAGTGCTTCGTGCTGATAACATATTTTAGGGAAACAATATTTGAGAGAGAATTGTTGTGTGTTCTTATTGATAATAGAGGCCTCTTTATATAGAGGATTACAATGCATAGAATCTGAATTGTACAAGGAAAGGTAATCATACAATGAATGGATATCTCTAAGATATTCTTCGAGATTCTCTCTAATTAAAACCATACTACCACTAGGTCAAGTAACCTAGAGATTGGGCCAGACACAATTTGGATTTACTTAAACATAAGTAACGTTTTTCTGATTTTTCAACCTAGAAAATAATCTCCAAGACATAACTTATATGGAAAGAGATTTACTGCTTGGGGCCAAACGAATACATTTAATCAATAGTGCAATAAAGAACTGAAGGGAACATGGGTCTCTAAGATTACAGCGATTCTTGCTCTGATTGCCTCAAAAGCTTCTAATTCATGAAGCACCACAATACCATTCTCCCTCTATTCGAAAAATGCAAAACCATGATTAAATTAAAACAACTAGATGGGTCGATGGTCACTACCTCAGTCTTCAACAATGTCATCCCATTGAGTTGGCTTATTGATTTTTGTGCAAATCTAAGACTGGGAACCTTTAGAGAAGTGGGACGAATAATTACTCGAAAATTTTTATTTTCAAGGGGTCAAGGGTTTACTTTTTATTCGTTGAGTTTCTCCATAAACATCATTCACAAAAGCCACAGAGCGCATCAATACAAGCTCATGGATATACGACACGCGAATATTGGAGATCGTATGATAAAGTTGTGGTCTGCAGAAGTTTGTACTATTCTGAGAAAATTACTATAAATAGAACTTTCCGTAATTAGTTTTCATGATTTCTGTTTTTGGAAAGTTTCCAAAAATACTAGAGTTTTTCTCTCTCATATAAACCCTAACCCGACCCGAAAATCCATCGACCCGACCCGACTGTAATTCTCCCCTCCGGCGTCCTCCGGCGTCCTCCGGCAGCACCACCAACCCAGAAGTGATTGCCTCCTCATCGTCGTCCTCCCTATGGTGATGGTTTTGCTCTGGTTCAAGCTGTTGATAGGAGCATATTTATGCGATATTTTAATAGTTAACCCTTCATATTTTGCTTAATTATTTCCTTTACTTAATCATTTTTAACTTAGTTCTATTTTCCATGTACATTGCGAAAAATGACAAGGAAATGAGTTTAAAGGCACCTGAGAAGGATGTGAGACGTTGAAAATGACAAGTAGTAGGCACAAGGGACTCAGAAATGAAGAAATAAAGTATTCCTGATCCAACTAGGAAAAGGAATCCCGGTCAAATTAGAAATCCTGAGTCAACTAGGAAACAAACTCAGAGAAATGATGAGAAATAGCAAAAAAAATGCAGAGTCCTAGTTGGACTAGGAAACCTACTCTTACCAGGAAAATGAATCCTAATGAGACAAGAAGTCCCAGTTGATGAAAAGGAAAGCTCGAGAAAGTCTCAAAAATATCTAGAAAACATTTGGACTAAGAGTCTTTTTTGGACTAGGAGTCCTGATGAGATTAAGAGACCTGAGTGGACTATGAGAGCCTAAGAACAATCAAGAAGCACCTAGAAGAAGTCCAAAACGTCCTCTACAAAGATGATATGGATTGGGAGTCATATTTTACTAGAAAAGATGGATAAAGATCAAATTTGGAGTTTGTATTGAAGAAATATTGATTTTGACGAATTTCCAAGTATTTATCTGGATAATGACATTTCAATTAAATCCTAAAGGCATCTAGACATGATTGTCACCAAATGGAGACTCCTAAAGATAATAAAGGGGAGGCATGAGAGGTTTAAGGAGTTTACAATTTAAAAATGATGGAATCAAGTCCAGATACATTCCTTGTTGCCCACACTCCTTGTTTGCTGAATTTGAAGAAGAAAATCAAAAAATATCTCTTATATTTCGGCCATTTAAAGACTCATGGTGAGAATCCACTTATTTTTAGAGGATTCTCATTGGTTGGATGACGCTGTAGACACCAAAAATTTAATGAAAATAAAATTCATTAAATAAATCGGTCAACACTTACAATTATGATCGAACAAATTTAGTCGGCATGTGGGTCCCACAAAATGTGCATGTGGCTTATGAATAAGCAAAACCAAGCGGACTCAGGGAATGACATGTGACGGCATACAAAAAGTCCGACGGCAATAAATAAATTTGTTCCGACTTAATCAGCTGATATTAAAGCTGATCAATCAAATTAAATCAATTGATTCTGAGTCAAATCAAGTATTAAATTTCGTCTGCTGATTAGGTGTCAATTTATTTAAATTGATAATCAAGATGAAAATCAGCCATCAAATTGATTGGCTAATTCCTTAATGGTCGTGATTAAATCAGTTAATTAAGGCTAATTGATTTGATTATGTTATTAAGGAAAATACAATTAATTACGTGTCATTAAGGCATTCCAAATTAAGAGAGATGCTGACACTATAAATACACCCTCTCAAATCAAGAGAAGGGTTCAGCCAAAAAGAGAGAAGAAAATATTCTCAAAATTTCTGAAGCCTCCCAAACTTGTGTGAAGAACCCTCAAGCTGCCAAATAGCCGGTTTTTCACCAACCTCAAGTCAAAACGTTCATCACGTGTCGACTCTCATAACTCAAGATCAAGCGTCAAGCCCTTGAGCGAAATTCATCGTCAGAGATAGAATCAGAGAATTACCAAAGATTGTAACCCGCACTTAAATTAATAAAATTATTATTGTACACATGTCTACATTTTGTTTGTTTTCAGATTCCCGTGTTTACTGACACAGGAGAGGTTACATGGATTTATTTGATTGGTTTAAGTTATATGGACCAATTTAGATAATTCCTTGAATTATTAGAAGAATCCAGAAGACTTGGAACTCAAGCCTAGACGTCCCCTATATATACATCCCATTCTCAACGTCTAGAGTATCAATTTTTTCATTCTTTCACTCTCCAAAAATCAGTTCCATTCTCTAGTCTTCTAGTTCTGTGTTTTCAAGCGAGGAGGAGAAGAAGTCATGCAATACATCAAATTCCTAGGCATCATCCATCCTTGTGCCCTTCCTAGAAGGTTGCTTGCTTTCAAGGATCTTCAAGTTCAACGTCTCAAGGCTTTGCCATTCATCTTTCACGGTGTATTTCATCTTTTTCTTTGTAAACTCTTTTATTTCCTTTGTTTGATTTTGTAAACTATGGATTCTAGTTAACATAATGTTAAGGGAAAAATTTAAAGCGCATTTATATGTTTTGATAATAAAGTTGAGATTTCTATATGTGGATTTCTATGTTGCTTATGTGAGATTGCTTAATTGATTTTATATTACAAAAAACTTTTGCATGTTTATGTTCTTTAGTGGCCAACTTAGGATATATGCATGTAATTAGAGCTAGATTAAGGTAAACAATTTACCTAATAGTTTTGTGAACCTATTTCATAAGTAGTACGAACTTTGGACAATAGTAGAAATCAATTAAGGAGAATTACAAATAGATAAGTGATAGGAGCATTTCAATGCGACATTTTAATAGCTAATTCCTTATATTTTGCTTAGTTATTTCCTTAAATTATAAAATTGTGAGTTCAAGGACTTTTGAGATTAAATTAGAAAGGAAAGGACTGAAACAAGGATGAGGGCATACTTCAGGGACTAAACAGTAGTTTGCCCTATATAATACCATATTGTAATTTTTACGCCTATATCTTCAAATGATTACCAATAATGGAATGATCAGATTGAATGATTAAGGAGAAAAACTATATCTTTGTCACATTAGAAATTTCATAACTGGTAATGAGATTTGCTCCAATTAGACAGTAATATTATTATTAGGATTAGATTTTGCATACTACCCTATACTTTCAAGGGTTCGTCAATTCAATCGCTGCACTTTTAATTTAATCAGAAAAGTCCTCGCACTCTCCAATTTTATCAAATCAATACATTCCGTCACTATTCCGTCAATTTCCTCTGTTAAGGTGCTGACGTGGCACCTTTTCACAGGAAAATTCCCAAAATACCCCTACTCAAAGCCTCTTCCTACAGAAGCATGCTTCACTCTCTCTCCCACTTCTTCTTCCCCAAACCCTCTTTCCCTCTCTTTCTCTTCTCCCCACCCAAAAAAATGGAGAAGAAGAAAAACCATCTCTTCTTTTCCCTTACCTTCACTCTCCTCCTCTCCTTCTTCGTCGCCCTCGACCACTAGACCCTCCTCCTCTCCCCCTTCCCCTTCGCCCCTACTCTCCCTTAACCTGAATCCTTCTCCGCCACCTCCAAACCCTACACAAATTCCATCTCCCTCCAACTCCACCACCTCGATACCCTCTCCTCCAACCAAACCATCTCCCAGCTCTTCCACCTCAACCTCCACTGCGACGCCCTCTACTTCACCTCCCTCAGCTCTCCCTCATCCGCATCGGCGTTGGCACTCCCCCTAAATACCTCTACATGGTCCCTGACACAGGCTCCGACGTAGTTTAGCTCCAGTGCGCCCCCTGCAAACGCTGCTACTTGGACTCTAGGAGGCTGGATGATGGAGTCGGGGCAGGACCCGAAGCTGCAGTTGTTGATCCGGGCAACGTTGGGGTAGTGGTGGGAGAATTCGGAAGTGATTTCAGGGGGGGTGAAGGAGAGTTTGGATTGCCGTTAAGGGTGTGGTTGCTGGAAGAGGTTGTGGTCGGGACGGTCGCCGAGGGCATTGAGGACAGAGCGGGTCTGGGTGACATTAGAGACGGCGCAGCATGGCGGCAATGACTTTGGGGTTAGAAAGGTGGGGCATCTGGCTGAGGAGGATGAGGATGGTTATTGGGTACTAAACAACTGGGGCTGGCCACGTTTGTGTGTGAGTTTGTGTTTATACTAAACAAAATGATGAGCCAAATTTCTTGTTTTGTGTTTTGCTTATTGAATGGTTCATTCTGGGCTTATTTTCTGAGTTTCTGGTCATGTGTATTTTAGGTTGATGGTGTTGAAAGCACAGAGTCCTCTCATTGATTGTTGGGGGTTTTGTCTTTGTGAGTTGCTCTTGATTTCAGTACTCTTGCTTGGATGAGTTCATATTTGAAGTCTTTGATGTGTTTTGGTATGCATTTGATTTTAGTATGACTTTCCAAGTGAGCTAGTAATGGGGATCGATCCTGGGAAGTTGGTTGAGAATTGAACAAGGGAAGGACTGAGAAGAAGGAGAGTTTGTGTGTGAGTTTGTGTTTATACTTGTATGGGTATTTTGGGAATTTCCCTGTGAAAAAGTGCCACGTCAGCACCTTAACAGAGAAAATTGACAGAATAGTGACGGAATAGATCGATTTGATGAAATTGGAGAGTGCGAGGACTTTTATGATTAAATTAAAAATGCAAGAACTTGTTAAACAGCGACAAGCGTGGCCCGTGGCCCACCATTGTATTGATATTGTCCCAACTTAACCACCCGATAGGTATTGGGTTTTAATCACCTTTGCCTCGGTACAATTGGGTGAGATCCACCCACTTATAAGTTATATTTTATTTGTCACTTTTCCAATGTGGTATCTTTCCTCCCCAACACGCCCCCTCACGTGCAACCTAACTCTAGGTCTGCACGTGAAATTAATTAACAATCAAATTCCCACATTAGAAATTAGGACACAAGTCTCATATTGGAAACTTGGCCAATATAACATGGGCCTTGGATTATCGGACACTTGGTAATAATCCAATCAGAATTTTCCAATGGCAATATAAGGAACCCAAATTCGGGCCCATGACAATTGGAGACGCAATTGGAGAGAGACCCGCTTTGATACCATGTTAAACAGCGACAAGCGTGGCCCGTGGCCCGTGGCCCGTGGCCCACCATTGTACCGATATTATCCCAACTTAACCACTTGATAGGTGTTGGGTTTTAATCACAAAAGGTCTCGATACAATTGGATGAGATCCACCCACTTATAAGTTATATTTTATTTGTCACTTTTCCAATGTGGGATCTTTTCTCTCCGGATCTTTCCTCTCCAATAGAACTGAACTGACGAACCCTTAAAAGTACAGGGTAGTAAGCAAAATTTAATCTTTATTATTATTTGCAACAAAAAAGAACACCTATTTGGGGCACTAGTATAAATGTTGTTCACTGTCCAAGTTTTTGATGTACAACATTGCTTATAGTTATACTTGCTGTACAAATTTTCTATCAAATGGAAAACTCTGCACTTAGATCAATTTTCTTGGTGATCATGACCCTTTTACTTGTTGTCTGTTGTAAGTGAATGTCTCTCCCTATCGCTCACACACACATGTGCACATAGTACTCTGCAATATTTTGGCAATAGATTCATTAATTTTTTATTTTTTGAAATTATGACAAACTGTCAAATAGACTTTTGATTTTTGAAACCCTTATTTTTTATCTGTAAGGCGTCGCATTAACAAGATAGAGATTTATATGTCAATAGATGTAGATGATCGTGGTCTTTCCATTCTTAGTTTTGATTGTTATATCATATTATGGTGAATATGCAAACATTACTGAAAAATATTTATTGATTGATTCATTGATTAATTGGGTGCAGGCTTGATTGATTTTGGAGTACTGGGGTGTGCGTTTCCCTGGGATTGCGGCAACGCCTGCCCACCAAAATGCATCCCTTAGATATGTGATAGAGGACCTAAGAAGCACCGATACTGGTACGAGTACTCAGACACGATACTATCGGATACGTGAAAACGGCAAATCTTAAATGTAATAGGAAACGGGTACGTGAAGGAAAAGCCAATTTTATATATATATATATATATATATATATATATATAATTAGAAAAAAAAAATATGAAACATAAACAAAGTACTAGTTTATCACAATCAAACATTATCAATCCAAAGGTTCAAATAAAAGGTTAACACAACTAATAACAAGTTAACAATCATCAACTTCATTCAACTTGGACAACTGTTGGAGAGGAAAGATCCCACATTGGAAAAGTGATAAATAAAATATAACTTATAAGTGGGTGGATCTTACCCAATTGTACCGAGGCCTTTTGTGATTAAAACCCAACACCTATCGGGTGGTTAAGTTGGGACAATATCGGTACAATGGTGGGCCACAGGCCACGCTTGTCGCCATTTAACATGGTATCAGAGCGGGTCTCTCTCCAATTGCTTCGTCATCATGGACCTGGATATGGGTTCATTCATTAATTGATTCACCAATCTCCTCTCCAATCATGGACCTAGTTTGGGTTCATTAAATTGGCCATCGGAAGTTACCGATTGGATTATTGCCAAGTGTCCGATGTGGGCCTTGGATTGTTATGTGATTGGTCAAGTCTATAATGTGGGACTTGTGACCCTATTTCCAATGTGGAATCGGGTTTGTCAATTAATTCCACGTGCATACCTAGAGCTAGGTTACACGTGAGGGGGCGTGTTGGAGAGGAAAGATCCCACATTAGAAAAGTGATAAATAAAATATAACTTATAAGTGGGTGGATCTCACCCAATTGTACCGAGGCCTTTTGTGATTAAAACCTAACACCTATCGGGTGATTAAGTTGGGACAATATCGGTACAATGGTGGGCCACAGGCCACGCTTGTCGCTGTTTAACAACAACATCCTCAAGGTCTTCATCTTCATAATCAACATTAAACAAAACCCGCTTTATCATCAATAGTCTCGTTTTCAGGATCAGCAAATCCACTACTAGCACCGGCGTTAACAGACCCAACACTAGAACTAATAGGAGGTGTTCCTCCGCTGCTCATGGTTCCTGAAAAATACACAAATTCACAATTCACAAATTACTAATTTTGCCATAATCACAGTTTATAATTCTGCCATAATCACACATGTGTTTCAAATAGGTACCGTGTCATTATCATATGAACAAAGTAACAATACTGGTCACAATCATAATTAACATCACTGAAAGTAGTGGAATTATCTTGACCAAAACCCACAATATCTAAATACTATAAAAATGGAGGTTGGAGATTCAACTAGATTGAAACCAAAGATAATGGCTGTGCAGGTAATCGATGGGCCAAGAAGGAGAGGAGCCATTAGAATATATGTAATGGAGGCAAAAAACCGGCTATTAGAATCAATAAACATATCGATCGAGAAAAGCAAAGAGGATAAGAACTAGTTAGCCCATAGTTCCTGCTATACACACATCACATAACAAATATCAGAAGAAGCTCCGAGCTCCAAATTGAAGAACAAATATGAGAAGAAGAGCATAACAAACGTATCTGAACCGGCTAGAAATTCAATCTCCAAGCTCCAAGATCCAAGCGAATCGAAGAAGATGAGAAGTCTTGAGCAGAAAAGATTCCAACTTGCGAAGAAGAGCAGAAGAGGAACGACAAAGCCAGAAGAGAAACGTTCGATCTAGGTCTCGTCTTTTGCATAAGAGAAACGATGAAGCGGCTGAGATAGTGAGATTAGGTCGCGTCTCTCTCTCTCTTGATCTAGGTCTTTTGTTTTATTTTATTTTTTTTCAATTTTTGCAGAGTAAAAAGTCTGTATTACCTCCACGTTTCCGATTTATTTACATTATTACGTTTCCGCATAGGATACGGACATATCCAAACCGTTTCCAAATCAGGATACACGTTTCCGAGCAGTTTCGTACCTGTTTCCCCGATAGATACGGGATACGCCGGTAATTTCGCGTTTCTGTGCATCATAGTATAGGACATTGTGTGTGTACGTGCTGAAGAAAATTTGGTAGGTCAAATAATGCTTGTCATTCTGTTATAATAAAATTAGAGAGAGTAGTTCTGGCTTTCTTGTCTTTGATCTCTCTCTCTCTCTCTCTCTCTCTCTCTCTCTCTCTCTTAATTGATTTGTTCTAAATAAATATAATATTTGGTTGGAATGGAGATTTTGATTTTGTTTGGTTCACAACTGGTCAAATGATTCAAATTGCAAATACCTTACCATTCAGCAAATTCCAGAAGTTTCTCTCTCGAGAAACCCTAATCTCGGTGGCGGCGGCCATTTGAGAAACCATTATTTCCAGTGGCGGCGCTGGCTTCTCTGTTGGCCTTGGACTCACTGACGCCATGCTGTTTTGCTGCCAGACGGGGACTGATTAAGACAGCTTCAAGTGTTTCCTTGTGTTGGATGTTGCTCAAGCTTCTAGTGGGAGGTGTTTGGTTTCGGGTGTGGTTGCGACATCTCTGGGAGGTGGTTGTTCTTGTTTTAATGGTGGCTCAGATTGATGACGCGGCTTGAAATCGGAGGTAGTGTGGATCGGAGTCGCCGAAAACGGAGCATGTTTATGGTGGTGTTGTGTGTGGCGGCGAGGTCGTCGTGATTTGGGTTGTGAGGGAGGAGTTCCGTCGTGATTTGGGTAGTGGCGGTCTTGGCTCAGGGCGGCGAAATTATGGCGATGCTGTCACAGTGGCTGAGCGGCGCTGGGATGGTTTGTGGTCTGGATGTGGAGGCTACATCCTGGGCCAAGCTGGGTTTGCCAATCCTTGAGTGAGCCTTCTCTTAGGCTCCCTTGGACTGCACAAGCTTTGGGCTGGGGTTTTCTTGGCCCATACAATTTCTCTTTGTTTTAGGGATACTATGTTAGTAGTTTTACTTTCAATAATTCCCTCAGTTTTTAGGGATTTATGCACTTAGACTCTGGAGTAGTACTGAAGGAGGATTTACGCTAGTCTCTACGAATTTAATGTATAATGAGTGGATCTATTTCTATGTACCACCGTGGGTGCTACCACACCTTCTTGATCTGTCTAGTTGAAGGCAGCAAAATGGTATGTAATGGTCATTCTGGCATGCGATGAATACTATTGGCACTCGTTTTGAGTTTGATTCAAAAAAATGATTCAAATTGTTGTGGCCATTTATTGAGAGCCAATAATTAAATTAAGGGGTTTTGTCCATTTACCCCATTTCTAGGGATTTTTTTCCCACTTACCCCATTAAGTTTTTTTAATTCTCTCTTACCCAATACACTCTAAGGGAGTCTTCCCTAATACCCCATTAAGATTTTTTTTTTTTTTTAATTTTTTTTAATACCATTTTACCCCTCACCCCTTTGTTACTTAGAGAGAGAGAGAGAGAGAAAATGGAAGAGAGAGAAACCATAGGAGACTTCGCCGGAGCTCGTCACCGGCAGCCGGAATCCGGCCAACTTTTGCCGGAATCCGGTCACCGGCTGCCGCCCACCGGAACTTGCTGAAAATATCATCGGAAAGTTTTTTGGCCCCCAATAGACATCTATTGCCCCCTAATAGAGGGGCAATAGACGTCTATTGCCCCCCAATAGACGTCTATTGCCCCAATAGTCTATTGCCCCCTAATAGACGTCTATTGGCCCCCGATAGACGACTATCAGCCATGTATTGCCCCCAAATAGACGTCTATTGCCCCCCAATAGATGTTTAGATTACCGAAATGGTAATTAATCTTCCTAAAATTACACAAATAAAACTTCGATTAAAGAAAAAAACGAGGAGATTACATCAATTCAAAACATCTATTGCCCCCCAATAGACCTCTATTGCCCCCAATAGACTCCTATTGCCCCGATAGTCTACTGCCCCAATACACGTCTATTGCCCCCCAATAGAGGGGGAATAAATCTCTATTGCCCCCCAATACACTTCTATTGCTCCCCAATAGATGAAAAAAAGAGGAGATTACATCAATTTAAAACGTCTATTACCCCCCAATAGATGTCTATTAGCCCCTAATAAACCTTTAACAAGCCTCTATTGCCCTAATAGGAACCTTTTTTTCCTTCCATTTTTCTTTCATTCTGGGCTTCTGCCCCCATTTTACCTAAAATAAAATAAAAAATTTGAGCTAACAGTGAACTTGCTACGATAGCCTTATAGGTGTTTAATTGCACCTGTCTAGTGATTTGCGTTAGCGGGTCCGCTACATGCTTATCTCATAGAACAGTTCCTTCTTGGAATCCTATCTAAACCTCTTTACTCATTCACCACCAGTGAGCTCGATATTAGCCATGGCCGCCACTACTGTGAATATAAACCTACGCCACTGCCATGGCACGACGATAGCGATGGTGGTAGATCCATGTGGCGACGGGGAGAGAAAGACCCGACGTCGTGGGCAACTGTTCGGCAAAGAGAACGAAGAGGATGACGCCGCAGGACCATGCGTCAGCCTTTGGATTTGTTGCACCCGACCCGATACAGAACCTCCTGCTCCATGTACGCCGGTGTCCCGCAAGACGTGTGGAGGAGGCCATCCTGGAGCTGCTCCGGCAAATCGGAGGGTCCGTAATCGAAGACCTTCAGTTTCCAGTGCCTTCGAGGTTCTAAGGCTTGGCGTTGCGGTGAGCAGCACCATTTTCGTGGTAGAAGTGGAGGGTCGTGCGATGGGTTACTGAGCTTTCGTCGAGAGAGAGAGAGAGTTAGTTAGTTAGTTAGTTTCATATCGGAAGGAGAAAGAGAGAGAAAGGGGAGAGAGAGAGAGAGAGAGAGAGAGAGAGAGAGAGAGATTGATGTTGATGGCAGTCACTGTAACTCTTTAATTGGTTTGAGGGCGAAATGGTCCTTTCATGTTAAATTGGGTATGAGGGAACATAAATTTCTTGCTGGGGTAAGTGAGATAATTTTTCCTTATTTTGGGGCTTTGGGTCAAGGACCCTTAAATTAACTTAATTAGATAAAGTGATGTTGGTCTTATGTGATAGTAACGATTTTCTAGTCGAACAAAAATAAGATTCCCGATTTTCCGACCTATTTTCTAATCTCCAAGACATAACTTATATGGAAAGAGATTTGCTGCTTGGGGCCAAACGAATACATTTAATCGATAGTGCAATAAAGAACTCAGCAGCAAATAGGTCTCTAAGATTACAACGATTCTTGCTCCGTTTGCCTCAAAGGCTTCTGATTCATGAACCACCACAATATCATTCTCTCTCTATTTTGAAAAATGCAAAACTATGATTAAATTGAAACGATTACATGGGCTGATGGTCACAACTCACAACCTCGGTCTTCGACAATGTCATACCATTGAGTTAGCTTATTGATTTTTGGGCAAATCTGAGGCTGGAAACCTGTACTATGCCAAGTCGGTTTTTCACCGAATTCATCGCACCACGACAAATCTTGTGGTGGTGGTGGTTTACATGTGGTAACATTCGCAAGTACTTGAGCATCCTTCATATTCACCCTAGCGGTAACTCTCAATTAGTTCCCAAAATACATTGCTAAAAGTCCATTCAGAGCTTCAGACCACTCCTCATCCAGATTTCTAAACCAACTACCATCTCCGGTAATTAACATACCCCTCAATCATTGAATTGTATAGCAGTAGATCTTACTTCCTTCAAAATTCATGCAGACCCTTGATAGCAAGCATTCAAAAAAAGCAAAATCTATATTCAGAAGAAAATCGGATAGAAAAATTCGACTCAGAATGGACCGGGAAAAATAACTAGTTTTTTTTTTTAAGGAAACCGACACAGAACCGATAGATACGAGCCTGTTTTTTGGGCTCAGACATAAATATTTATTCCAACAAGAAGAAGCTCCCAATCTTTTTAGCCCACTTATACATGTGTCATCTATTCCAAAATTTGTTTTAGACATAACGAAACCCACAGATCAGAATACTCGTAATGGGAATTGCATTTTATCACAATTGTCCTCGATTCCAGTTTGTGGTTATTTCAAATCCGTTGTCACCTTCAGGCTTAATGGAGAGCAATTTCAATTTCAATTTCAATTTCAATGTTCACGAGGACACTCCCTTGATCTGATGCATTTTGTGCTAATGTGCAGTTACCAAATTAAAGTAACTGGTACCATTCCAAATGCAGGACAAGTGGTAGCCAATTTCTGCGTTACAGTATTCACTTTATAAAGATGTACACCGAGTTTGATAAAACAGTAAAGCTCACAATATTCACTCCGCAATTTCTCTTATTGAAAAAAATACTATTCATTAACAAACAAATACAAACTATTACAATTAGCCTACTTGATCCTCATGCAATATCTTACATTCTCCTGTCAAATACCGTACAACCGAAACCAATCCACCGAAATTGGTTAGGGAAAAAATGTGTAAGAATAGAATAAAAGGAAAAAAAAAAACCCTCACCCCAAAACCGAGAGAAATATCTCACATAGGCACAAATTGTACAGAAAGAATCTGAAAACCCCAATCAACCTGTGCAGATCCACAACACCAAGCCGTTCACACAAGTTAGCTCATCCTTGATTCCGACAGCCCTTGCATCAGGATTTTTGTTATCCACATTTTTAACTTGCGCGCGAGACCCTTGTAAGGTTGTATAAATCAGGTTTACATGTATAATGAACAAATTCCTCACTCATCAAGCATCGATCATCTTGACTTTCTCACAGCAGACCAGCCAGCAGAGCACCAGGATCCGTTAATGCTGCAGCTGGACTGGTCGGTTGAGCTACTGGAGGTGCTGGTGGCACTGGTCCAGGTGCACGAGGAGCTACCGGGATGTTAACTATTTGTTCCTTGATGAACTCCTTCAACCTGCAAATCAGAGGTCAGTGGACTCTTCCATGGTTGGAAGATTTTAATTCAACACTAAATGTTCTCAATACATACTCAAATGTTAACGTAGGATCCCCTGAAGCAACCGTCATACGCAACTGGGTTCTGTCTGCTGGATCTGTTTCTATTCTAGCCTGTGTAGCATGAAAGACGTGGTCAGACCAGTGACCTCTCAAATTTTTTAAGCATAACAAGGTGCAACGTGTGTATCATAATATCTCTTTATTTGGTCACACTACAGGGTGAAGCAAACATCCCTCTGATATTTCCCACTGATATCCAAGAAATATAGACTAATTCTGAATATTGTCATCGAACTTATCCATAGTTCAACCGTATTTGGCTGAAATCAAAGTTGAAGAGGAGATGGCGAAAACCTAAAGTAGCTACCAGCTTACCACTAAATTTCAAATCAAACAGCAACGACTCCTATCAATAGTTGGTAAGTTAAAGAGAAGATGGACAACACCTAAACTAGCTACCAGCCTACCACTAAATTTCAAATCAAACACCCACCACCACCATCACTAGTTGTAAGTAGGCAGAAATAATTTGTTTACAGCGAATGGAAATAACAATCTGGCATAGTCATTAGGTTCATCATGACTACCTTATTCATAAAGAATTATTAGAGAGCTAAAGAGGGACATGCGTATTTCATGTTCAAGCATAAAATTAAAACTATTGCTTCTATAACTTGGTATTACTATTGTGTCTATGTAGATGGATGCTCATCTGCTTTCAACTTAAACAACCTCTTGCTAGTTGTATATTGATTTACCATCTACATTTTGCACCTCAGATGTATACTAAAAGCATTTATATATGACATGGCCAATAATTTGAAACTGGATAAAGCAGAGAAAAATCAAATGATTCCTATTAAAAGCCCCAGCAACATAGAAACCTAATTTCATTTATACAAATACCATTCAGAAGTTCTCGACAGTGCTAATTTTATTCAGTGAAGCACAGAACTAGAAGCTTTGCTTTAATAATGAAAGTGGTTAATATCCCTGAAAAATGGTCCTAGTAAAAAATATACAATGCTTACCAAGCAAAGCATCGCCCGTGTACTTTCTGAGTAAAAGGTTGTGCTTGCAACAAGATTATTTGGATTAGGATCCTAAAAGGGAGAATACATTAGGGACCACCAAATATAACAGCTACTTCCAAGAAAATTTCAAAACATAAAAATGAAACTTACAAGCCCTGGACAAACCATCAACCGGAAGCTGTTAATTAGATTTGCCATTTCTGCAAGTGGCAGTGGTTTGACGCCTCTAACCTGCACAATTAACTGGACCATATCATCACATTGACAAATAAAGTAGCTTGCCAATGTACAACTATTTGGCCTTAAACCAGGTTTTGTAATAAGATAGCTGATCCTGTTCTACAAAATGGATCGCATAGAGCTCCTATTTTGGCAGTAACTTGACAATGTTATCATCCTGCTTTGAAGCTGATTATGAAAATGACTCCAAAATATTTCAATCACAATCGGATATTACCGTTGATCACTGAACAGAGGAATTCAAAAGTACATAAATGTGACTAAATTATGCAGTCGAAGAGAATGAATAAGAAATCCTCTTGTGAATATAAACTATAAAGTCAACTTGTCAATCATAAAGAAACCACGTAAACAATATCTCATTTAACTAAAAAATAAAAAATAGAAGACAAATGTGACATATTCCTAATACGCACCACTTCTTGAAGCTTCAGAGGTGGTCCTGTGAGTGATCTCCACTGAGGAAAGAACTCTTCAGCAGATACTGGTATAGGTTGAAGAAATTTATTCAAGACAGCTGGGAGACGAAGCTTGACATTGACCTATGAAAACAACACTCATGATATAAAAGAACGTACATACATGGATGAAGTTCTGATACATTTTGACCAGTAAAAACCACATATTTGAGATTCAAGTACCATATTGTGACCGAACTTATAAGAGAAGTCAAGAACTGCTACATCCCTACTTGGGCGGAGATTCACAACTTCAAGGGGGCACTGTACCTACACAACCGAAAAAAAAAAATAAACATAGATAATTAACAAATCTGAGGATAATTGAAGCAAAATAAAGAGGGACAGAAAGAGCGACTAAAGGTTCATCAATGACAGCAGATTAATTACAGGAACAAGTCTTTACCTGTGCCCTAGGAGGAATAGTCTCTGGCACTAGTGAGAGCTCCATTTTAAAGTGGGAGGGAGGCATTATTACAGCCTGAACTGATACAAGTGGTGAAGTATTTTTGTTTCCCAAGAAAAGAACAAGACACCCCTGATGTAAGCGCCACTCTGCTTTAATTCCGATCTAGAACAACATCACACGAATGCACTCATTAGCCATAATGGTGCATATGCATAAAAAATAATAAGGTCAACTCAATACCAAAAACTCTCTTTCTCAGAGAAGAGGAAACTTAATGAATCTAAAATCTAATACAAATAAATATGGATATAATTTTCGGGGGAAACCTGAATATTAGGATCTTCATACAGAACGCCACTATCTTTCAAGCACAAGGCATGAAATCTTTCTGCAATATTTCCTATAGGCTGCAGGCAAGATTATAAAGTTAGTTAGATGTATGAGTAGTACAGTGATGGAAAGTAAGATCTTCCGAGTTTCCTACTGGTGATAAAGTGACACAAATCACTGAAACAAATATACAGCAAAGTATAATGTATAACCTTGTTACAAGCAGGGACTTGAAAAAAAAAAACAAAACAGAAAAAAACAAAACAAAATATTGGATAAAACTCCCAAGATGAATTCACGCACAAGGGTCGGTAGAACTGATTAATCAGATGCAAAAAAAATATTTATTGAAATAATAACATACAAATAGTTCATTATTAAATAATAAACATGTTTACCTACTCACCAAAAACCTTTACTATGGAAAACAAAATAAGTAGGTCACCCTTTATGAAAGATAAGTTGGAATTTATTCAGGTTGCACCTACGTCATAGAACTCAGAGACAACAAAGCAGCCACCAAATATCAGAGATAACAGCTGAAGAAAGTACCTGAACAGAATTTGGCTCTTCGCCAACAGGAACTATGGCCGTAGCATCCACTGCATTTGGATCACCACCAGATCCAGGGATTTCAGTTTGATGTGATTGAACGGCAGTACCCGGAGGGCCTTCAATTGCCAGTGGACCCAAGAGGTCACCAAGGAGATCCGGTGAAGGAGTTTGAGGATCAACTTTATTCAAAGTACCATTTTCCTGAGACAACCCTTGATCGGTTGAATTGTGATCCTGTATTACACCAATTTCAATCAAACCCAATAATCTTTGGAATTTGGAAAAGAAAACCCTAAATTTCAAAAAGAAAAGCAAAGCCATAAAGCTTAAATTAAGGGAAAAACACTAACCGCATTACTGCTCATGTTGGGTATCTTCACAAGACCAAGCTGGTGGTTGGCAGGTGGGGTACCATTAGCGGGACGTTGGTCGGTCACAACCAAAGCATTTGATGTTTGCTGCTGGGCACGCAACTTGATAGCACTTTGTTCTGCGGTATCAACTTCAGTATCTTCAGCCTTTTTGATCAACGCAGACTACACATCAAAGGAGAAAACTAACATTAATTTCAGTAATTCCAAAGTGACTTCAATAGACTGAAACTATAAGCTTCTTCTGAAAATTTAAGTAACAACATAAATAAATAAATAATTGCAAAGCAAATATACCTGCCGCTCGGGGAATTTAGGCATTTCAGCCAATATATCAACAAGAGCTTCACCCCTCCTACTTAAGGCAAGGTATTCAGCGGCTCGTTGTTGAATCTCAACATCGATGCAACTCTCGTATCTGGAAGACAACAATAGTGAGCTATAAACATTTGAAACAAAACGAAACCAATTGATTACAAGTAAAGGTGAAGTGGTGAATCTCACTTATTGAATATTGCCCAAATCTGATTCTGTAGTTCTTGGTCTGGAGGTTGAGTGTGCATAAAGATCTTAGCATATGTTGAAAGAAGAATAGGTATTGTAGAAGTGCTGCAAATATAATACATACTCTAAGATTTATGAAGGAACGATAACTGTAAGTAGGAATCAGAGGAAGAACAAAGACCAAGTGCCCTTACGATACAGTAGGAAGCTTCTCATGTATGACGGCAAATAATTCTTTTGGACTACACCCAGGCCGTCTGGCTAAAAGGTGACCAAATTCTCCAATGATATATGCACTGACCTGTTGCATGTGTATCAATTTCAAATAAATCAAGATACTAATTTTAATTATATGGTGAAATTTTGGTTGATATAAGAATAAACACAAAAACTCTAAAGGGCAAGTTGAAACTAAAATGAACTCTCCTACAGTAAGAGATACACTCCTTCGTATTATAAAAATAAAAAATAAATAAAAAAACGTTGTCTAGTCGAACCATAGTGTACACACCTTAACCATTGTCTCATGTATAGCAGGTTTGTCAAGATACTCTCTGGCTTTTGCTGCAGCATAAGGCTGATCAAGTGCATAAAATTCTATCAAAATAAATACCAAGATGAACATATCTTTCAAAAAAAAATGCTAACCACTCTGACCTGTAAGTCTTCATTATTCGTAACAAATTGCACAACACGGAACCATATATCATCACTAACAAAATCTCCTGCCTTATCAATCAATTGAAGAATCACATCTACATACCTGTATAATATCAACATGCACCCAAAAAAACTTAATGAATTTAGCAACTTGGTGGATAATAATTCCCATTTAAAGAACCGCATGTAACCAACAAAAGGCCCAGAATGAACCGGAAGTAGAAATTACTGGATCAATCATACAGTCAAAAGCACAATTATCAAATCTAAAAAAATTTCAATTTCTCATGAATGAAAAAAATAAATGGAAACACTGTACATTCAATTGGGCCTAACCCAACTGATATTGACCTTTTTCGCTATTCAGCCGTATCTTACTAATTGATGCTGTCCTTATGAAAGAAAATCACACATGATGGGTGGAACCGTTTCGATTCTGGATTAGCTATTTTCCATAGAAAAATGTACAGTTGTTTCTAATTTTTTTATCACTAGAGAAAGAAAACTACATAGCTTATGACCAAAATTTATTGGTTCAGTCAGTCAACTTTGATTGTGTGTGCAGTGAAATTCCAATGTTTATGTTTCAGTGTTCAACCATAAACTTCAGAAATGGCAACATCACATCCTTGCTAGCTATTATACATTAAGAAATCTTTCCCTGGTTCAGTCATGTGTAACAAAAACCTCAGATGCAACGCTTATGAAGAGTCCTTGACTCAGTTATCAGTTTGTCTTTCCCACTACCTTAATATTTCAAAATTTGTCCAAAACTACACTGAACCTACATGACAACCTAAATGACATTTTTTCTACCAAGAGAAACCTACATGATTTGAAAACCTCATCAATTTATCAACTATAAAAGAGGGTGTATATTCTCTGAAATTAGAAGAACATATCTTGTAACAACCTTCTGGTCAAAGTTCTCAATAACTATATTAACAACGTTATTCCAGGTCGCTAATTCCATCCAATTTCCCTCAAGACAAAAACATGTCATGGGCAGGTGTAAAACTGTCATCTCTACATGAATTCATCATGGGTCCTTGACCCTCACATGGACCTCTTTTGACAGAAATTGGACTAACATTGGTTATGACGCTAACCACAGGTGTTTTAAGATCCTTTGACCACAAGAACACTGCAAGAAACCATCTACCACGTGGATTATTCTTGATTGTTAGCCAATTATATTCATAGCAACCAGGCTTTGCTAATGACCAATAATTTCAACTCATTGAAAGCTCCAGTATCCATAATTGATATATGTCAATTTATATCAAATCCTCCAAAAGAGGTCAACAAACAAGATATGACAGCATATCTTGATACAAACACCAATAGTCACATTTTATTCTTATCAACTTATCATGTAACACTGCCAACAAATAATCCATTTTAAATCACACATGCATGCAATTAAAAAGCTTCACATTCCATATGACTGTAGTCATATGCCTGTCTTCATATTTAATCTAGCATGCTGGTTCCATGACCACTTTCTTGCAAGAGAGATCCATATTTATCACATAATGAAAATGAAAACCATGCTTACCATGATAGATCAGGAGCAAATTTTTCTGCAAGAATGGCAGCCTTAAGTGACAATTCCTCGCGCATTGCGAAGTCTGCTGTACTAAGATACTGAAATAAAGATAATGTGGTTCAAAAGAAACCGAATCAGTGTGCTAAATAAAGCAAAAAAAAAAAAAAAAAAAAAAAACATCATCATCATCATCTACAAAATTATATAAAACAAAACATAGGAATGCAGAGCCAGTATTTGATGTACCTGCAGTAATTCTTCAACTATGTCTTTTGCATTTGAAACATCACACATGCCATAAAGCAGGTCAAGAGCACGCCTACGAATGCTGAGAATACAATTTGCTTTTAGTAAGTAAGCAAATAGCTTTAAACATCTATAACTGAAGCACAAAAAAAAACAGCTTCTGCTCATATAATTATCTATGTACGAAAAGAAAACTCTTCAAGGAAATAATTAACTACAGGACACAATACTCAAGCCTCAAGGAACAAAAAATGTTGATAGTCGAGTCCTCATATGTAGCAGGCAGGAATAGATAATCAAAGTGAATCGAGTATAGACAACAGACTGAGAACAGTGCAATAATCAAAGAAAAGAATGAATGCGAAGAAAAAGCATCTTATATGCAATGCAAGGTACGATGTGCATAAGTACAACCCGAGCTCAAGAAAACTTGCACGGTTTTGTGGTTTATTCCAACAAAATAACCATAATTAAGGATGTAACAAAATACTGCCAGACAAGAATTTTAACCTGACATCTGGATCCTTCAATGAGGTGATAATCTGGGCTTGATGTCTCTTGATGATATCTTGCACATCCGTTACCATTAGCATGCGGGTCATATTTTCCTGCACCAAAGCAATGTGTTCAGTATTACATATGCAGTGACCCTATATGTATCCTTTCAAGTTTAGATATAGTTTTATTTGCATGCCTCAATAATGGGTTGTGATAAAAATATGAACAGAAAAAAGAAAAGGGGAAAAGTTTACAGAGCTAAAAATGTTGCTTTACTGAAGCCAGAAGTAATTCACTACTTACCAAACCAAGATATCGAATATTTGGTTCTCGCACAGCAATAAATTTTCCCAGAAGTGCAACACATTGGGACATCATCTCCTTCTCAGCATCAAGATGCATGACCTAAATTGGGAAATGATTAGACACAATACATAAGAGACCCTTGCTTTAAAAAAAAATTAAAAATTAAAAAAAAGAATGAGTGTAACCGTTACTGTGAAGCACTTACAAGTGCGAGGGCTTCAAAAAGAACAGCGTGCGATGCGTTGTTCTTATTAACATTTTTCACAACATCCGTACCCATCAATATACGTTGTAAGACCTGAAAGAACCAATACATGGTTTAACAGAAGCAAAAATTATAACAGACTGCTGATAATAAGTTTTTTACAGAAGATGAACCTCAAACAATGATCTTCTTGTATTTGGATCTTCAACAGTGGGGAAATACTGCAGAACCCTCATTGTCTTGACCTGTGTGAACAAAATATTTGTAAGTATGAAATGTTCTACTTCCATCAAACACTACAAACTACTGAATGTGTGGCAATCCTATTCCCCACTGCACAAATTCTTAAGCCAAGGCTCAAGGGTCGTAGGAATTTCCAACAGTTATTATGTTAAAAGGCACTTGCCTAATGAAGTTCATTAAATCAAAAGAAAAGGCTAAGTCAGCACTAAACTTGGCAGATTTTGTTGATTAGCATGCCCCAAATATTTAGCTAATCAATGGCACATCATGGAATAAAAATAAAAACTTTTCAGAAGGCTGGTTGAATTAAAGATGCTGGGCATTTTGCACTGCGACTCGTGGAAGAGTAAAATGACGACATCCACTGAATTGGCAGAAGCTTCCTGAATAAGTAGAAGAGTTGACAAAGACCGCAAAAGGAAAAGCAGCAAGCTACTATCGATTTACTAACATAGTGTAAACAAAATCATGTTTCAGACAAAGGATAAATTCAGGAGGCTGATATTTTGCTGTCCCGGAGATGCAAGGAATTCTTTTAAAAAAAAAAAATTTTAAAAAAAACAGAACAAACTTGGACAGTTTATAAACCTGGAGCCAGGGAGATGGGATGCCATAGTAGGTGTACTCTTGTGGAATATCCTGGTTCCTCGCAAGCCGTTCTAGTATTTTAACACATTTTGGAAGACAACTCCAGTAAGCATCGTGGTGATTTGATACAAGCGCAACAAGAAGGCTCATAGATGATGTCAAAACACCAAGATCACGTTCATCTAAAAGTTGTGCCATGCGATCGGCCCTAAAATTTTAAAAGATAATCATAAAAAGAAAAAGAAAGATATTAATTCAATAAGCACGGAATGAAATGATTTTGGAATAAATACTTTCATGAAGAAAGTAACATTCATACTTACCAGCCATCTATATTGACAACATCAGGATTTTTTCTATACAAGCGCAAAAGACATAGTGCAGCTTTTTTTCTCACAAGCGGTCTGTAGCTGCTAGAAATCTAAATAAAAAAAAACTCGGTCAACAAAATCGTTTCTATTAATTGCTGCCAAACACTAAAGACGTATTGCCTCTTACAAGCAACTTTTGAACATCAGGTGCTAATGACTCCGCAAATTCTCTGCCTCCAATATTCCCAACCTACATAGTCAAAATACAAATTAATTAGTAGAAGTAGTTTGATCATACAGCAGTTACACTATATTAGAAGATACGCAGTATTAACATAACAGATATTCATTTAATATAATATATATTCCAGAATTGTCAGACAGTTGAAAATTAATATGAAAAACAAACAGATATTTATTGCCATACCATAGTCAATGCCAAACATTGGAAAGTTTCATTACGACCAATAATATCATTCCGTACAGTATTGATCGCTAATCTCAGAAAATCGTGGTTTTCATTGAGTAGACATGATGTCACAATGTACCCAACCTGCAGCCATGTTGAAGTCAATTAGACAGTGAAATGGCACTGAAGTTACGGTAACATATTGGAATTAAAGAGCTTACTACCATAGAGGAGCACTCACATATGTGAAATAACTAAACTACATAGCAGCCATGCATATATATTACTTATTAAGTACCATATGAAAACTTTCTTTTGAAAGTAAAAATATATTAGTGAAGCACAATTCATGACCATAATTAAAACTTCCATGCCTCTACAAATTCATACACCACATTTACTTGGTACGAATGAATGATAAGCCCCAGATGTACAACATATATCACTTTTTCCATCAACTAATATAGAAAAAAAAAAATCCATCATTTTTTTTCTTACAAATGGGAAATGTTGAGAGGACCAAGATTAGTACAAGTAAATTTATGTGACATTGTGGAAAGAAGGCATTACCTGCTTTTCTGGATACTTGGGCGCTGATATAAGAGAGACTGCTTCCATGTGACCAAAATCCACATCATATCCCAACATATAAATGTAAAGCATTTTCCAGACATATTTCTTCTTCTCATACGGTGTCAAACCCTGATGAATAATCAAAGAAAACTTTGAGTAACCATTCACCCCTTTTGGTGTATAGGGTTCAGAAAATCAACTGTGGTGTATAGGGTTCAGAAAATCAACCACCAGCAAATAAGAAAAGAAAAGGAAAAAGATGAAACTATCCTACAAGAAACATTTAGAATCCATCTCCAAAGGTATGCATTGAATTTTTGCAATCCGAAGTGAAGACAGTTTAGGCTTCATTCTAGATAATTAATGTCAATTTTCATGACCATTAATGAGAGACAGAGGGAGCACACAAGGACATTAAATTTTAAATTTACATTTCATGAGAAACAAGATTTCATTAAATAGAATTATAGGTACAATACAGAGGGCAAGATGACCACTTTACTTTACACAGATCATGAGGACAAATAGACTTATAATGCAAATACAGTAAACAGCACAAAATCCCCTAAATAACAGCACAGCCAATAGCAATTGGATATTCAGCATATGTACCAGTCATAAACATTTTATATTTGAATTCAGCAATCAATAGCAAAATTTCATTTTCAAATTACGGGAACCAAAATGTGCGTATAGACAGATTGAGTCTGAAATTCAGCATATGAAAATCTATGCATAGGCTACTGAATGACTGCCTTTCAGTCTAGCTTGAAGTTTAAAAATGGATGTCATATGACTGAAGAACTGCAAAATGATTTCAAAAAGAAAAAATCTTAATCTGGAAGATGGAATTGCCACAACCAAATGCTTTGTTACTGTCAACTATCTTCATGTATTCCCAAATCAACCTAGGCACAAACCAGGTCTCATGTCCCTCTTATGTACTTTCTTAACGAGAATTCGATTCAACATTTCAAATACCATCATATAACTGCCCAACCAATTTCATGTCAATTTAACTTTCATCAGGTTGAATAGAATTAAAGTGAATGCCTCCTGGTACTTCATGCACATCATTTGAAGTTCACTAAAACTCTTGGCACTGAAAAGCTCCATTCATGAAGTCATTATTCAAATTCTATGAGTTAAATTCCTCTAGCAACTCCCAAATAACAAATCTATACCAAAACACAATTCGAAATAAGCTCGATAGCCACAAGGACGGTGATGGTCCAACTAAACTCTACTTAATGATCATAAAACTACATATATGTTTTAATATCCAATAAAATAACCAACTCAAACGACCTTCAGTGAGTCATTAACCCTATGAACAATGCCGGTGCCACTAAAATGTACTAATATAATCGCAGAACTACATATATGTTTGCTTCCCGGTAATGCATTCACCTCAAACTAAGTTTGCATTTTCGCTTCCGAGTAACCGAAATTTAAACACCTTAAATCACCATTCACTTCCCCCGACTATCTCAGCGGTCAACCTAGCACCCAAACACACCCCAAATTTGAGCAATGAAGCCATTCTACCGCGGCCTAGATCGATTTTGCACCATGTATACATATAAAATTAAGAAAACGGAAACCCTAAGCCATAAGGCGTGCGCACCTTTTCGTTTTTGAAGCGCGTACGAACATTCCCGAGCTCCTTATCGACACGGAGCCTCTCCTGCTCTTTGTTCTGGCAATTCCGAATGTCGCTGATGAAAACAGAGAGGCCTCGCATGCCGGACAAAGCCATGGCCGCTCAGATCCAGTGGCGGAGAGGACTCGTCTCAGCTGCCCTAAATCCCCGAGATCCTCTGGTCTTAGTGTTGGATCTAAGACAAATTGAACACTGTGTGGGTGGTGGAAGATCAGCTCCGACTACCAAAAATTCAAAAATACCAAACGGAAATGGGGTTTTGTTTATCGGAGCTAATGAGAGAGAGAGAGGGGGTCTGATCTAATGCAGCTTCGTTTGTTTAGAGAGAGAGAGAGAAGGAAGGTGGACTGAGACGAAATTTAAGAAAAGGCGTCGGTCAGTGCTGGAGGTGAAGACTTTTATTCATCGTAGCCCAATTGAAATCATTTCATTTCAATGTCATTTTCCACCTAATGCACACTCGATCTTTTGTCCACGCTCCTCTTTTTTTCTCAATTTCTTCTTTTTTTATTTTAATTATTACTAACCTTTTCTTTTAAACTCTTAACACTTTCATACAGACAAAAAAAAAATCTGTCAATTTTCTCTTTATCATTTTTGAGTCCTTGACCATAGGTTTTTTTTTTTTTAAGATGAATCCTTGACCATAGGTTAAATTATAAGAAAAACTCAACAACAAAAACAAAAATCCCATCAGATCCATTAATCTCAAAAATTGAGCAAAATTATTATTTTTTAATATAACCAATTAGTAAATTACAAATTTGCCACTCTTACAACACCGTTCTAACACCACCACCTTCTCTCTCTCTCTCTCCCCCCTTTCCCCCCACCTTTTGATTCCGATCACCACCTCAACCATTTCCAATTTCAACAAGGTTTGGGTAGAGGAGGACAGTAGCCGTCACACCCCGATTTTTAAATAGAATTAAAAATTAATATATAATCTTATAATTATACATGCGTGATGGTTTAGCTATCAATATAAAATATCTAGAAAACTTTTTCCTTTTTAAACCAAGTACATACTGATGCCCTGAACCCACTATGTCAATACAGACTCGCTCTGCAGAGTCAAATATTACACAAATTTACAAATTAAATTGCCACAATAAAATAATAAGTAGATGCTCCTCAGAGCTTACTACAAGCGAAAGTCTTAATAACGGTAAATTCACAAAATTGACTTCCTACAGTAAAACTGCTAGCACACTACCTCAGTTTCAGCCACAATTACCCTGACTTGCAGGATTAACTCCTACACCATTGAATAGTGCACCGGGTTGCCACAAAACAAACCCGGTAAGCTTATAAAAGCTTGTATGAGTAAACTCAAAACCACAAAGCAGAAATACATTCTTAAGTCACCTCAACTTAAACAACGATATGCACATAACTCACACCTACAACCATCAATTTCATATCCTTCCATATAAGTCAATTCGTGACTACAACTTCATGCTCAAATTCTCAACCTAGCATTCAATTACACAAATTCCAGTCAAACAAGACTTCCTCAAACCATGTTTGATACCATTCTAACGCACTACGGTGAATTCCAAAATCACACTCATTTCCTCTCCACTGGAAGCTTTTGTCATCAACATAACATCAAAGGTGAGAATCAATTAATCAACTTGCTATCCTCACCACATAGTACAATCGTCACTACTATGGCTTTTAAGATCAATCAAACCATCAACAGATAAATCCAAGAAGAAAACAAGGCAATCAAAATTTAGAACAAGCGAAACAATTCATAGTAACACCTGCGTACAGTTTTAGTTCAAGAGATCACATTAAGACAACCAATTCAAGTCATAGTAATCATCATAACCCCACACTCTGACATCCGTAGGTAGCTCCGACCATCACAACAGTCCTCTCGATCTTTGTTAACTTAATAACAATTCAACTCTGCTACCGAGCAGTCATCACACATATTTCACCGGTTATCACACAAATAACCGTCATCCTACTGATCATCACACAGATTCCGCGGGTCATCACACAGATAGAAATCGTCCAACTGATCATCACGCAGATTTCGCCGGTCATCACACAGATAGCAATCATCACAAAGATTCATCATACTAATGTCAGCGATTCATTACACATATATTCATACACAAGCTTTACATGACAATCATCACAATATTCATCACACTGATTTCAACTATTTATTACACAGATATTCATACACAAGCTTTACATCACAATCATCACAATATTCATCACACTGATTTCAACGATTCATTACACATATATTCCTACACAAGCTACCATATCTTAAATCACCAATTAAGACTAGACCCATGGTATCTCAACAAATGAAATTCTATTATCACAACTCAATACTCAATTTCACTATTTCCAACGATAATGACCTCAATACGTCTTATGCTGCCCATATCACAACAATTGCACCAATACATATATATTTCACGTAAATATATATATATAGTCATCCACTCAGGAATGCCACTAATACCAATTATAGTCATAGTTAACCTAATAACTCCAAGACAATATGGTAATTATGCTCATAACGAATATAGTGAGATTTACTCACCCCTGAATCCTACTGTGTCTTCACACGCTAACCAAAACAAGCACAAATCGCTGCAATCCGTTCAACACAAGTCCAACAAGCACCTTAACACATAGGGTCTCGATTCAGTGCACTAATCACAAAGTGATTAAAGTTTGAAACCCCTGTTTCGAACTAAAATCCCTAAAAGTAACGTCAATCGAGGCGAAACTTCATCCGAGACCACCCAACGTCTCCGGAATCATTCTACGATCGATATGTCAAAACCACAATTAATCGAACGGTCTGAAACCGTAAAAATCATAACATATTAATACGATCTCCAAAAATTACATATTATATATCGAAACGCTCGTATCGACGAGTAGATGATATATAAAACCAGAAATTATCCATTACATGGCCAAAATGCCGCCACAGGCAGTGGCACAACCACCACCGGCCAAAACTCAAAACCATCTTAATCCAACCGTCCAAAATGTCAAGAACACCAAATAGCAACTCGGCCTAGATCGCCGCCTATTGCCATCACAAGCCGAGGATCACTGTTCACCTCGAGTTGAACCAATTCCCACGAAAATCGCTCCAAACAACCACCAAGGATCGACAGAGAATGGTGCTGCGAGCTCCTCAAGCTTGGTTTGAAGCCCCACCGTCGTCGAAGATAGGAGAACCGATCAGAACCGACTGCCTCTAACTTCGTCGCCTTGCAGCGCCGCCGTGGGTGAAAATCAACGCTAGAGGATGCCACAGGGAGGAGCGCACGGAGGAGGCAAAACGATCTGGGCTCGTCCTGTGGTCTGCCGTCACTGAGGATGCAAGTTCCGGCTGGGTCTGAAAACCGGGTCCGGGTCAGGTCAGTTGAAAAAGAAGAGAGAGAATGGAGAGTTTGGAGTTTCCGGAAAAGGAAATCTTCCAAAAATATAAATAGTAATTTCTGAAAACGGAAACTCCTATTTATAGAATTTTCCCAATTTTCAATCGCTCATAACTTTCTCATACGAACTCTGATTTCTGCGTTCCATATGTCCATGAACTCGTATCGACACGCTCTACGACTTTTGGGAAGGAAGTTTTCTGAGGAACCCAACGAATAAAAAGTCAACCCTTGCGCCCCCTCCTAAAATGACGCCTGATGAATAATTATTCGCTTGAAACACTTCCGCTCCATCCATGATCCACGAAACCGTCCAATAATCACTAATTAGATTCCGGAAAATCCTTGAAAAAATAATAACGAATTTCCAGGGTACTACAGTAGTGGGAGTCGATGAGGACATCGTCGTCTTCTTTTTCGAGGCGTCGTTCCAACCCTCACCACCTCAGTTACACCTAAGAGCGCAAAGAGAGTGAGTGCAGTCGCCTTAACACCAGTAATTGGTGGCGGTGCCTCAGCTTCGGTTGAAACAACATCATGTTGACTGGACTGAGCTAGTTTGGTGATCAATACAGTCATGGCCAAATAGATGGTGAGCATAAAGTTGACTATGCCCCACAAGCAGTTGACCCTGCCAAGGGCACCCGCCAAAGTCTCAATTCTGAGAGATATGTAGCCCAGTACGACAAAGTTGAGCATGAAGTCGAGTACACTGACTCTGACCCCCAAGTCATACAGCTGACATTTCCCGCCCTCCCCTTTGTACACCTCCCTTCCCATCCAATCAGTGTTGAACAGTAGGAAAGAGAACCACATGTTTAGGGATGATTCCGCTGAAGGTGTTTCTGATGGAATCCTCAATATTCCTACTCGCTGAGTTCTGCTAGAATCTATAGATAGACAGAGAAGCCATTAAGAGGAAGTATGGAGTTATTCGAACTTCACTCCTCGGATGCTCAAGTCAGAACATAACAAAGGGGAAGCCATTATTTAAATGGGTGAGAGTAAGAAATGATCAATACCTAGTGAGACCTATATATATAAGCGCTGAGGATGGCTGAGGTCCAGGCCAAGTGTCAAACTGACTCGACCTGGAGACATCGCACTCGTCCACATGTATGATCGCACGCTCTTCCCTTATGGGATCGTTGTCCTTCCTGTGTTGGGTCGCCTACAGTCACCACACGAGCAAGGGCCCGTGCTCTCAGTGTGGGCCTACCAATAAGTCCCTAAAGTAAGAGGTTTGGGGAATTTCGACTAAAATGAGGTATCCACTCACATTGAACATATGTTGTGTGAATGCGGTGCATATTAGCCAAACACGCTTCATCATTTCAGATGAGTCTCTCATTAGGCCCACCAAGGAGTCCCCCACTCCCTAGTCAAGAAAAGTCCTCATCATGAATAAATATTGTTCGATGAGGGGGGAGTCTGCCAAGAAGCAATGGGCATCAGGTAGCGATCTTGACATAATGGCCTAATTGTCGGGGATTGACATACCTGATCAATGACGGCATAGAGCTTGTCAACCTGTCCCTTGCATATTTTGAGTAAGTGTTAGAGCTCAGCAGATATCCTGGGTTATCATGCGGATGACCGCTTTGAAGGAATCTTAGTCATTTATGGCGATTGTGCGTGAGGCAGAGTGTCATACCTGTATTGGACACGTGGCAGTACTTGATTCAAAGGACTTGGGGGGTGGGGGTAAAAGTCGTGTATGAGTGAAAAGACCCTGTCTCAGTAACCGCTTCAATAACTGCTTAGACGTGGGACACATGACTTGATCTTAGATACTTCTTGTTTTGAACTGTGCAGATTTACCCAAAAAGTCTATATATAAAAGCGGTTTGGGTCATCAAGACTTATTTTTCGATTTCTCGAACCATAAAACTCCATCTTTAAAGCTTAAGCTTCTTTCAGCGTACTTGGAGATTTCACCGTCCTTGAAAAGCTTCATGTCCCAGAATTTAAGATAGGTAACCAATTATTTTGTAAATTTCCTCATCCTTTGCTTCGATCTTTAATTTTTCCATGGTTGTGTGCTTTGGTGATTCTGAATTACATGGCTGCTGGGTTTGTTGAATCTATGCATGCTTTCTGGGTTTAATTTTGAATACATTGTTGCTGTTTCTATTCAATTTTATGGTTTGTGTTAGCTAAGTCTATGATTATGCCTTGCTTCAAATCTAAAACAAGTACGAGAATACAATTTAAGTTGCCTTTTCATTTCTAGGTTTATGTTCATGTTCTTGGTGTAAAATTTGAAAAGTTTGAGAATAGAGGGGAAAGGAAAGGCAGTAGATCTAACTTAGTGTATGCTAATGACATCTAGGTTGTTAGAGGCATGTCTCGGGAGGTCATTGATTTATCAAGTGATAGTTCCATAGACACCGCAGAGCTTTTAGCAGATCTTGCCAAAACTCATGTTGAAGTTACCTCTCCTACTGGTGTAGGTATCTCATCCCACAAAGCTCAAGACAAGCCGTAGAACCCAGGTGGACCAAGCTCTACGAGTAGGGAATCTAACAACACTAAAAGAGAACCAAGTAGTATAGGGAGTGCCCCTGATCTTGACCATCCGCTTACGCTAACCCCCATTCAGTGAATATACCCTCTATTGGAGTTAGAGTATATGCAAGCTAGCACCTCCGATCAACCGAGTCCCCCACATAAGCTTATCTCAGGAGACCTGCAAGAGGAGAAGCCTTTTGCCCAAAACAAATGGCAAGAAAGAAACCAGAGTTTAAGGTTTCAAGGAAACGATCTAGGGGAGTCAGAGGCAAAAGGTTCTTCAAGCGAAAATGACGAAAGGGGCTTAAAGAGGGACACTAATGCGAAAACGAGCATGTTGAGTTCCTTGATGACGAAACACCCATTAATCTCCCAGAGAGATCGATGACGGAATAAGAATTTGATACAATGAGGGCACAATACTGTACTCCAAGTACTATTGGTCTCCATCCGCTAGCGAAAGACAAATTCTCGATTGATCAAACTTATATTCCTTCTTTAGGTACAACGTTTACATGTTAATGAGTAGTATAGCTAGCGTAGTTAATTTTAGTATGGAATGCTTAGAGCATCTTTAACAATGCTAGCAAATTTTAGTTAAAATAGCTGTATGACTATTTTAACTAGTTATCATTAAAATATGTCTATAGATAGACAAGAAGTTGTGGTAAAACACCACGGTGATACATAGGATAAGACCATTCATTAGACGTGTCATGCTCACTTATCAAAGTAAGCCTCTATACTATGAAAAGACATAGTAAATAGGCGAAGCTCCGAATACAAGAGTATTTGAAACTCACTTACCCTCATAAAAGACTAAAACAAGCATAGCTCCCTCAATAAAATAGGGAATTATTAAGAAGAAAAAATTATCTATCTAAATAGAAGCCCAACAGGCCCATAGGAAAAAAACAATCATGAGGCCTAAGCTAAGCAGCCATCTCGGCCCAAGTCCCTTCCTTGACCACTTCTGTGTAAAGACATCCACGACTACTCCGCCAACATCACAACACAAAGGACACCACCACCGTGATGTCACCACCAAAGCCACCAATGGATCGGTGCTTGAAATATCTGAACCCACCCGAATAGTGAATCCCAGCACACCGAAACCACCAACACACTCTCTGATGCTGATATCAATCTGCTATCTAATGCAGAGTCGGGACAGAGAAGCCCAACCCAACACCGACGTCCCTTGTACAGAATGTTGATCTCACCTGCCTTAGAGATGCATTAAGCTAGGAAACCCAAGCCATAGTCCACTTCCGTCAACCTTCGTATCAAAATTCTTCCTACAACCAAGATCAAGGTCTAGAAAAAACACCGCCTGTTCAGTAGCGGCATCACCATGTCGCACGACCAGGGCCACTGCCGAGCAAGCACGCTAGATTGTGTCGGAGATTAGCCTAGGGTTTCTTTGTGGGAGTATTGAAAAATTTGATTCAATTTTTGTTCACGTAAAATTTCACAAGTTTGTATTAGTTCACTCTAGTTTAGCTAGTTTTGAATTTATTATTATATATTAGAACTAAATTCAGTTTGCACCTTCCAACTTTGTGGCAGACATCAGTTTGGTCCCTTTTTTTTTTAATTTTTTTTATTTATTTATAATCATGATAGTCTCTCAACTTCCAATTTCCATCACTCGCATCCAAATTTCAAATTTGACAGCTAAATCCCACAACCCTCTCTCTAACCCCAAAAGCTCAGATCCCTTCGCAGCTCCACTTAACCGCCACCATGAGCGTAACCCAACCCTCTTCTCCTACCTCACTTCCCACTCTCAATCCTCTTCACCATAAAAACCAGTCTCTCTCTTCTCTCCAAACCCACTGTCTCTACACTCTCCAGAGGAATCCCCACCACCACCCAAACGATCAAAATCATATTTGACTTCACCTTCGCCACCCAAATCATCAAAACCAGAATTCAATTTGCCTTCACCATTAAAACCAAGATTCATTTTAGTGATTTTACTTTCATGGCCCAAACCCTCTGATTCAATCCTCGACTTCAATGCTCTTTGGACTTTGGTCGAAGCTAACAACAGAGTTCATTGGTCGAGTGATTATAGTACCAGTGCTAAAAATAAAAAATAAAATAAAATATAAAAAAAAACCTGATGCTTCAACTTTCTTGGTTTTTCTTCTGGGGTTTAGAACTGGATCTATCTTTAATGAAGACCGGAGCGATTTTGCCGTTGCAAATCTTCGAGTTCTAGTACCAGAGGATGATGCACTCACTCCTCCAGACCGATCTCTGATTCAGCATCACCTACAATGACGCCGTCTCCGCCACATCGGCGACATCGTCAAACACGAGTGGCTCGCCAACGATCAGTTCTTCTTGATGTGGAACCTATTTCCAAGGCCGTTTTCTTTCTTCATCGGAAGCACTTTCAAAGGCGTACCGAGGGAGCAACATGCCTTACTGGAGTTGACGGACACAAGGGCGAGGCTGAAGAGCGAGAAGGAGACATTGAGGAACACACTCAATTACCTGACGGCGACGTCTGCCGGCAAAGATGTTTTTCTGTCGTCTTTGGTGGTGAATTTGAAGGGAGAGAGAGGAAGAAGAGATTGAAGCCTGATGATTATTTTTTATTTATTTTTTTTTATATATATATTTTTATATATATATAGATTGAAGTAATGTCCTCCGATTTTTTTTTTCTTCGTTTAATCTTTTTATTGTGAAAATGTTTGCCCTTCTTATAAGACATGCTATCAGGACCAACTCAGCTTGTGATGTCATGTTTGGCGTCAAATTTAAAATTTAGATACGGGTGATGAAAATTTGAAGTGCAGAGACCATCATGATTAAAAAAAAATATCAGAGACCAAACTGATATTTGCCACAAAGTTGGAGGTGGCAAACTATATTTAGTCCTATATATTAAATGAAGAAATAATAGTTTAAATGTATTTATCAATCACATAGAATAACTAAAATGAATGTTAATTAACAAAAATAATAGCATTATCACACTCACTAGTTAACAAATAAAATAGAGAGCTACTTAAAAATCTGATGTAATTTTTTCACTTGGGAGTTTGACACAGTTGCTAAAATTGATACAAAAAACTAAACATACTCTCCAAAATAATTGAGCCAAGACAGAGTCTGCTAAAGATGCTATTATCTTTTAGTGATATTATATGTGATCCATGGATGAGGAACCCTCTCATGAGGAGAGGATCTGTGTCCCCTGATGTTTATGTTTGGCCAAAGTGAAAAAATTGCCCATAGAAAAAATCATTACCAGAATTGACAAGGGAAAACAGAAATTCTGTACCAAAATCCAAAAATGATCTATCCCCTCTTTGGAATGATCTATACCAGATAAAAAGCTGCGACTCAAAAGTATGAAGAATCTCTATTGTATATATGATAACTGAAAACAACTATTTTGGCAAGCAATACTAGTCTTATTGCACTCCACTCAATTTGGCCCAATCTACAAATTGCATACCACCATAGATATTGTTGGCAAATCGGACACCTATAGTGAATGCCATTGCAACTGGTGGAACACGCTTCGCCAAAGGCGATGCTTCAACCAGCCCTTCCAGTCCATTTACAATCTGATAACGAGTGTTGGACGAGAAAGCAAGAAACACACCTGATTAAGAGAGCAACACAATTAGTGTTCACAAGTTGATGGAGGATAATTAAGGGAACAATGGAAGTACCAAGCTGAACCCATATTTGAATTGCATCATACAATTTAGAACTTCTCCTAATTAGATGAACAAGGTTTTCACATGAAAACATATTACTAGAGAAAATATAGCTCAAAATTATAGATTTATGTATACAGGGGCAAAACAAAAAGAAATAAACTGACAAGCATATTAATATTGCTTTTTGATCTTAGTACAAACAACATACATCTCCTCAATTCAAAGTACTAGAAACAGAAAATCGATTCGCAGCAATTGAACAGTCAAGAGCAAAAACAGAGTTGTGTGTCCACAGGCATCATACGGCAATATTTCCATATAAAAAGATATAGCCTATCCTTGGCATTGTTTGTTAAAATACATGTATTTCTTTTCAGACAAGCATGTCTATCAATAATTCCCTTTTTTATTTTTTCCACAAAAAACCTCTCAACTATGGTTTTTCTAAAATCATTTAAACTAATTACCAATGATTACTCGCGGAGGAATATATTTCCTCTTTAACCATTGCGTTTCTTTACAGGTAACAAGAAGTTCGCCACATATTTATCACAGCATGAACAAGGAATTGATTATGTTTATGTATGTCTATGCATATCATTTATTTCTAGACCATTCCATGATTATCACAACTAGCAGACAACCATTTACATTGCACATATATTATTGTATATACTTGAAATACTATAGAGGTTTAGAATTATAGAAGAGTTAATGATTGAAAATTTAAAATCTGATCAAGAGAAGGACCTACCCCAAAGAGCAGCACTTTTCACAAGAGGAGGCACAGGTATGTCCTCTTCTGACTTCTTAATGCTCCTGACAACATGAGAATAACAAAGTGAGTTGGGGAAGAGAACTAAAAATGCATTGGCTCGGGCTTTTAGTAAAATTCAGTAAAAATTGAGAAAGGAAAATACTAAAAAAAGAAAAAGTTGGAAAATTAAAAATTATCAACATTATGAACATTAGGACCATAGGCCCCTTATCTCGGGGCATCAAGTGACCATCCCCACATTCACATAAGTTCCTCCACTTTAAATCTTTTCTAACCTATGATAAGGAATGCAAAGTAACTAAACAAAATTTCTTTGATCAATCTGAAAAGGCTGTAGCTTCCTTGATAGAGTAAAATAAAATATTCCACTTAGAAGTATGAAAACTTAAAAACATATTCAACTGCAGGGACCAAACTACCAACCAAGAATGATTATAGTCTTACAAAAAAAAATACAAAAATAAGTAAGAAATTAGAAAGATACATACCGTTTGGCATTCATGATCAGGTTAGCAATCCCTTGTCCAATAATACCACATACAAAACCAACTGAACCATACAACACACCCTGGATGCACATGTTACAATCAATTAAAAAGAGAAAATACCATAACTACAAGCAAAAAATTAGGGTCTATAGATCTACAAATGGTTCGGAAAACTGGCACACAAACCTTTTGAAGAGGAAAATCTTAGGCAAGAACATTTAAAAAGCTAAGGAGAGTGAGAAACTCAATCATGTCTCCAATGAGGACACATTTCTTTGATATTTAAAGTCCACAAAGCAACTACTAATTATCAGTTATTAAAAATAATAATAATAATAATAATAATAACAAGATGTTGTACCTTATAGAAGAATGAGGCTACTCTCTGCTTCACTGAGAATCTACATCCTGGCCTTTCAGCTTCAAAGACGCTGCATAGGAGGAATGGTATACAGTTCTTCAATGACTAGACTCAATAGGATCAAATTACTCCTTCATTTTAGAGGAAATACAGGCACGTACTCCTATATTCTAAGACTCATGGCAAACCCTTTCATGTTGACTCTACTTATCCTAAAGCAGACACATTCAGTAATAAAATGTCTCTGTATCCTCATTGTAGTCTGTGAGGATGCAGCATTGACATTTAGACTCTAGTTATGGCACATTTGCAAGTCACATGACACAAAGACCTCAAAACAAGATAAATATAATTTTAGTGGAGCCAACAATAGGCATCATGCATCTAATTGATGATCCTGATCAATTCAACAGGAGAACCGATATAACCATAGGAGAAACCATAATGAGCAACGATTCATGTTTCCCCAAGAGGTCACCCCAAAGTCTTTTGTAACATTGAGCAAAATATTGGTCCTAAAAAATTCTTCCTTGCAGTGCTTACCTGCTAGGGAGAGCCGCACAAGCTTGTTGTACGCGTCCAAATAAACCATGTGATATTGATGGTTTTCCAATTCGAGCATAGGGTGCCAACATACCAACCAAAGCAATATCAACAACGATTCCAACCAAAAGATCCGCGGCATACAACTCAAACTCATTCCAGAAGTCCTTCCCCCTTTTCTGAACTTCTGCAAATGTTGCACAACAAGAGTCTATGACTATCTGCATTACAAAAAGAAGTAGCGAGGAATTTCATCAGTATCTGGTGTAACTTACAGGTAACCAACAATGCAAAAAATACATGCAGATGACAATGCCACACAACCTAAATCACCGATTGACAGAGATTATGAACACAGTGCTGTACAATCATATAGTAAAACCAAGATACTATTCGTAAGGGAACAAACCTCTGTGCCAACTTTAAACAGAAAGGAAGGATCAGCCAGCATTCGATTACGTAGCATAGAGCAGTACTTCATCAAAAAGCTCAGTGGCCAAACTGACCCCTGAAATTCAGATAAGCAAATCAATAATCGCAGCGAAAACTACACAAAGCCATTCAAGCACAATAAGATGCAAATGGAGACCTGTAAAGCCAAGTAGCGGAGAAGAAACTCTTTACGAAGGCCAGTAGTCTTAGCAGCCTCGACCATATCCAAAGGAAGCTCCACTCCGCGAGCTTCAGTCTCCTTCATCACCTCATCAAACCTCAACAACGGCCCAAACTCCTCCCCCTCCGCATCCTCCTCATTGCCACCGCCCTCTCCTTCCCCACCACCACCACCACCACCGGAGGAGGAATCCCCGCCGTCACGGCCTCCGCCGCCGCCGTCGATTTTCGGCTCGGTGAAATCGCCATTCTGCGGCGCAATGGAGATCGGCGTATCTGATCTCAGGCAATTGAGGCGGAAGCCGCGGTTGCGGACAGGAGCCGCGAGCTTTAACGAGGCTGAGGGCTCGGGACAGGGTTTAGGGTTTTGGGGGCATTGGAGAGGGAGGTTAATAAGGTCGGGGCCGTGGTAGTGCGAAACGACGGCGTTTGAGAGGTGAAAATGCGATGGTGGCGAACAGAGTGACATTGTGTTGGTGTGACAAGGAGGAGGAGGCAGAAACTGGGGTGGAGCCTGAAGGGAGGGTTATTATTAAGTGAGGTCGAGTCTAGGAGAAATGGAGCACGTGGCAAGAGGTTAATGGCTGAAGAAAAAAAGGATCCAAAAAAATTAGAACGACGCCTGAGAGATTCGAACTCTCGCGGGGAAACCCCATGTACTTAGCAGGCACACGCCTTAACCACTCGGCCAAAGCGTCGGTTAATGGTAGCTTATCCATCCATTTCTATAAAATGTATACACGATTTGTTCATGCCCTTTAAACTTTACTGCATTTGATTTTCCAATTTAAGTTTTAGTTTGAACTTGATATTTCACATATGAGTTTCTTCGTATACAAACTTGGTTCAAATTGGTTTGTATGCCACATTATCCTTATTATCTCTAAGAATTTAGTCATTATTTTCTCTAATTCTCACACAATATGTCCAAAATGACCCAAATTGACTGTCCTTACTTCCTCTTTTTATTTTTATTTTTATTTTTCTCTATTTTTTTTTTAAATCTCCCCTCCCCTTTTTTATACTCTCTCTCTCTCTCTCTCTCTCTCTCTCTCTCTCTCTATCTCTCTCTCTCTCCCCCCCCCCTCCTAAAAACAAAATCCCTAAAACTCTCTCAGCTTTCTCTCTCGCCAGAGCCACTCTCGGCCTTGGATCGGAGCTCAATAGAGAACACAACCATAGCTTCCCCTTTTCCAACAGAATCTCATCGTTTCCTCCAAGTCCAGAATTCAAGAACACGAGACGAAAGGATTATGCCATCGAAGTTCATGGCGAAGTGGAGGGGGGTTCAGCGCCAGTGGCGGCGTGTGT
This sequence comes from Rosa chinensis, assembly GCF_002994745.2. NCBI lineage: Eukaryota > Viridiplantae > Streptophyta > Magnoliopsida > Rosales > Rosaceae > Rosa > Rosa chinensis. Next base: position 59,143,399 of record NC_037092.1, read on the forward strand.
TGCGTCGTCTAGCATCGGTGGCTAGTGAGGATTCAAAGGTAGGATGGCTGACGTTTGTTGGGTCGAGTGATGGTGGCAACGGCGAGACGGTGACCGAAAATAGAAGAAAACTAGAGAGCAGAGGCGTTGAAGATTTGAGGCGAGCTTGTGGAGGCTGGGATCTATGCCATGCATCGATCCTGCCTGGGCTTGAGTCACCGTCGACCTGTCTTTCATTTGGTGGTGGCAGTGTTTTGAGTGGCGGCCGGACGCCGCACTTTCTGGCGTAGACCCTTTTTTTTCCCCATCTTCAATCCCAGGTTGCCAGTCGAGTTGGGGAGGTTGGGGTGGAGCCAACTTCAGGAGCAACTTGTCGAGAGAGAGAGAGAGAGAGAGAGAGAGAGAGAGAGAGAGAGAGAGAGAGAGAGAGAGAGAGAGAGAGAGAGAGAGAGAGAGAGAGAGAGAGAGAGAGAGGGAGAGTAAATAAAAAAGGGATTAAAAAAAGAGAGAAAAAAATATAAAAAAGGAAGTGAGGAGTATAATAGTCATTTTGGACATGTGGTGGACTTGTTATGTGAGAATTAGAAAGAATAAGGACTATTCAATTTAATTTAAAAGGCGAATGACCAAACTGTTTTTTAGGGAAAATTTTGAGGAGTAACAAGTATTTAGTCCTTTTTTTTATGTGTACAAGTTTTTCTTCGATCATGACTTGTCTTTATCTTATGAGCAAATCTTGAATGAACTAAAAACAAAATGAATCCATGCAACCTTAAACTTAGCTTCACCCCTAATATACTCTGCTTAATTGCTCATTAAGTAGTCTAATATCTGAAGAATCTTAAATAGTGTGTGAACTTGATTGATTTGTGACATTCGAAGATTAAAAGCTTTACTCAAAGTAGCTCTAGGAAACTCTGAAAACCAATAGACAGTCACTAGTGTTCTATTAGGATCTAGTAAATGGAACTAATAGTCATTCCAGTTTCTCTTTATTTGTACTACACCATCTTTCATTGTTGTTTATTATGCTCTATTAGTGTAGAAGAATTTCCTTGCTCTATATTGATCCCCATATACTACTCATGGTCTAACTTTTTAGTTTCTATATTACGTACAATCTCCCATCCAAGTAGGGCTGGACTTTTTGGAACTGAAAATCGACAAACTGCACCGAACTGACAAAAAATAACAACCAAACCGAATGGATGTTTGAGGTGTGGTTTTCAGTTAGTGATCGGCCCTAAGAAAAGGATAAGAGGAGAAAAGTGAAATCGATACCATAATGAAACATTCCGGGTTTCATTGCTTATAATAAACCAAAAAATAACGGAACCACTATAATTTTAGAGGAGTGAAATTTGCACTCCTCAAATTACAAATCACACTCCCTTCATAATATTTTAATATTTTCTCTATAAGATTTTCATGAATTTCCAAATTTATCCCTCCTAAACATATTTTTGTCTTTGCCAATTCATACGTCTTCTGAATTTTTTATTTTATTTTTTTCTAAAACTCAACAATTCTCATGCTTTATAACCTAAATCAAGGTGGCTGATAATTACACTCAAATTTGGAATTAAAATGCCTCATACTTGTCAAAGTAGTAGAACTCGAACAATGAAACTAAGAGTTCAGAAACTTCTTGTGACATCAAGCTCAGGTCTTGAGACGAAGACTTTTCCACAGCTTCCTCAACTTATGCTTGTTCATCTTCCTCTTCCTTTTCCTTTTCTTCTTCATGCTGTCATCCCAAATCATCCCTGCATTATCAGATTCAACTGCATCAGCCTCGCACAGTCTATATTGCTCCGACCCAATTTGAGAAATCAGATTCAAGCAGTACCTGAATGGAAAACTAGGGAAAATTGGCAACGATAATTTGACCTTATCAACGCTTATAGGACCCAAATGGGGAACTTGGGATTCAAATTTAGGAGGGCCCAGATGATTGTGATGGGTAAGGGGATAGGGTTTATGTTCAGGGAGAAGATGAGTTCTTAGAGAGCTTGAGTTTCTGGTGAGTCTCCAGACATGGCTAGCAATTTGGGACTCTTCTAAAGCTTCTTTGGAATGGCAACCATTAACATATTTGGCTACCAATTTGGGACTCTTTCATTAACTATTATAGACTTTTACTCATTAACCTTGCATCTCCTCCGTTGACCAAATTTAATCAATGAAAATTCAACAAAGGTATGAGGGAGACGGGAGTTGATTTCAGCTTGAGATGTATTTCATTGTGTTTCTAGGTTTGAAAAGAGAGAAGAGAGAGAGAGAGAGAGAGAGGTGGGCATGAAAGCCAGATTTGAGAGATAGCGGGGTAAACTTGGAAATTCATGAAAATCTGAATGAGAATATATTAAAATATTACGAAGGGAGTGTGATTTGTAATTTGGGGAGTGCAAATTTCACTCCCCTAATTTTATTAGGTAAAATTTATGGGTTTTTGTCCATTTACCCCATTAAGTTTTTTTAATTCTCTCTTACCTAAAACACTCTAAGGAAGAGCCTAAAAGAGAGGGCTGCAGTTCTAAGCGCTAGGGTTTTCAAAAATCGTCGCTAGTCTCCGTCAGGCGGCGCGTCCACTGACGCTGTCATCGGACGGGCTCTATTTGTTGGGTGATCGTGGTCTCGCTCTAGATCCAAGGGACCAGTGTTCGAAGGTCAGACAGATCGAGGTCGCAGGGAAAGCTGTGGCTTAATTCCAGCTGGCTGATGTTGCGGGTCGAAGGGGCTGAGGAGGTGGGATCCGTGGTGGGGTGTCCCAGGCTAGTCGGAAGGAGATGGTGGTTGAGGGTGAAGGCTGGAGGAGCACTGGCAGTGGCGACCAGATACATGCGGTGGCCTGACGTCAGCGGGGGCGGCTCAATGCAGACAATTGTAATCCTATGCAGAAGGCAGTCCAGTACAGGCTATGGCCCGCTTCAGGTGGCGGTCTGGTGTAGGCGGGGGTCCGATCCAGACGGTAGCTCCTCGTTACAGACGGTGATGACCCAACGCAGGCTGTGGAGATCCGATGCAAGTGTTGGATCAGATTTGGGCTGGGCCATACTCAGGGGCTGCGATCTGTTTGCTACCTTGGAATGTGCTCGGGTTTGGGCTCACGTCATGGGCCCTGTCCAAGCTATTTTTTCTTTTATTGTTTTTGTTTATTTAGCTAGTCTAGTAGTGTTGCACATTTTGCAAGCAATAAGTCCCTACATGAGTTATGTAGGGCTAGTCGGGCTTTATGCCTGTGTGTGCACTCAAAGTGCCTTGTCTGCTCTAGGTAGGCGGTGAGTTCCTTGCTTTGTCAAATGGTCGCTCCCACCAAGTGGCAAGGTGAAGCTAAGTGTCGTTGGATTTATCATCTGGCAGCAACATAGTAGGAAAGCTGTGCTTATGGAACTTATGCTACATTGTAATCGGGTTACATATCGAGTTATCTTTCCTTTATGTCACTGCTTTATTAAAGCAAATGGAGTAGCCATTAGAGCACTCTTTGCTAGTTGGTGTTTGTTAGAATACATGTCTTCTGTAGAGATTTTTGATTTTATTTCGGGAAATACTCTAGATGCTTATTGTAATCAGGGGTTTAGGCTCAATGTCCCTCCCCCCTTGTATTCGATAGTTTAATTAATCAAGACTTGAGGGTAGCTGCACCAGCCCTTTATTAAAAAAAAAAAAAAAAACATTCTAAGGAAGTCTTCCCTAATACTCCATTAAGTTTTTTTTTTTTAAGACCATTTTACCGTCACCCCTTTATTACTTAGAGAGAGAGAGAGAATAGAAAAGAGAGAAACCATAGGAAGCTTCGCCGGAGCCCCGTCACCGGCCACCAGATTCCTGTCACCAGTCGACGGATTCCTGCCAACTTTCGCCGGATTCCGGCTAACTTTCACCGGAATCCTGTTACCGGCCACCGCCCACTGGATTTTTTTGAAAACCTCACCGGAAGTCTCCAAAGAGGTCGTTGGAGATTTCATAGGTCACCGGAAAGGTTTATTGCCTCCAATAGACATCTATTGCCCCCTAATAGACGTCTATTACCATCCAATAGAACTTTCAGTAGCCGGCATGGAAACTAATCTTTCTAAAATTAGACAAAAAAAACTTTTATTAAAGAAAAAAAATGAAGAGATTATATCAATTTAAAAACGTCTAGCCTTCCAATAGACGTCTATCCCTAATAGACATTCAAAAAAAATTTTTCCTTCTGCCCTATCACTTAAAAAAAATATAATAATAATAATAATTGATTTGGGCACCCACCCCTCAACCTTTCTTCGCCGGGCTGGGTTTCACAGGTTGCAAACCCTCAGATCGAAGAGGCGTCATGCTGGAGAGAGAGAAAGAGAGAGAGCGAAGAGAGACGACAATGTTCAGATCGATCGGAAGTTCGGCCTCTTCGTCGGTGATCTCAGAACTTCGTCGAGGTAGCTTTGAGGAGAGGCGGTGCTATTTTGTGGCTCTGATCGAGACGAAGTTTGACTCTGGTAGCTTGACCGGAGCTTCACGCTTGGACACCATCGAGGCATGTCATCCAAGATCGTGATGCTGGAGTCCGACGACGCGTCGGAGGTGATCGGAGAGAGAGAGAGAGAGAGAGAGAGAGAGAGAGAGAGAGAGAGAGAGAGAGAGAGAGAGAGAGAGAGAGAGTCGCGCTGGAGAATGAGTGACATATACTGTAGTTTGTTAATTATGTTAAGCGCAAAACCGTCATTTTGCTTGAAACAAGGTAAGTGCAAATAAAATTTTGTTGCTGGAGTAATTGGCATAATTTTAAGGGAAAATCGTCCATACAGTGTCTGAACTTTTCCAGACTATTAATTTTCATACCTATACATTAAAAAACCTCAAAATGGTACCTGGAGTTTTGGCCCCGACCCAATTTCTGTACCTAGCAACAGTAAAATCGTTAACAGAGTTAACTTTTGAAGGGTATTTTTGTCCTTTCACTATTCATCTTCTTCCTGGTTCGTGTTCTTCCTCTCCGACCTCAAATCCTCCTCATCTTTCTTCCTATACTACGTTATTAACATCCGCAATTTTCATTTTTCATATAGAAAAAAGGGTTTTACCCTCTTAAACCCCATTTGACATTTATCTCCCACTCCCAGTGTCCTACTCGCCGACCCCAAATCCAAAATGTTCCTCCTCTAGTGGCGTTGCACCTCCGCCCTCTCCGCACCCTTCCAGCTCCGCCACTACACCCAATCTGCCGCAGTCGCTCTCGTCGACGAAGATTCCAACCCGGAGTCCTTCCCCAGACTCGACCCAAAATACGACCAGACCATCCTTGTCGTCCCGCGCTTAGTCTCCGGCAAAAGCATCGCCGCGAAAGAGCAGAAGGCCGGCCGCGTCCCCGGCATCATCTTTGAGTAAGGCGACGGCCAGCATGGAGCAACAAGCGGTTGATCTCTGTCTGCACCAACTAAATCCGCAAGCTCCTCAATCATCTCAGCCGCTTTTTCTTCCTCTCCCGCCTCTTCCACCTCGAGGTCCGCTCCGACTTCGATGCAAATGACATCGCTAAGAAAGTCCACCTCTTCATCCAAAGATACCCACCATTCCAATTTCTTCCTGACCTTCTTAGGCTCACTGTTGGTGCTCGGAGAAGAAACCCATTCGATATTAGGCCTCTCTTTCTTAATCTCACTCATAATCCACTCCATTACAGTCCTTTACCAATATGATCTTATCTCTTTTTGTGCAGTAGTAGTGGTGAAGAAATTGGGTAGCTTTAGCCTTTACTATAATCTTCTTGCATAAACCCAAAATGCAGGAAATTGTGCAGATTTTCTGGGAATAGAGCAAAAGATAAGGAAATTGGGTTTAAAATTGTTTGATTTTTGTTTCCAATTTATCGTTGTCTTGTGTCATATCATAAAGATATAGAGCCAAATTGATTTTCGTTGCTTCCAATTGTTGTTTCCAATTGGGAGGAGTTGTTGATGAACGTTGAATGAAGACGAGAGAGATGGCAGAGAGAACAGAGAACAAAGAAAAGATGAGAGAGAGAGAGAGAGTCATTGTATTTTTACGGAAGGAGGAGTTCATTAAAGAGCTTAGTAAGAAGAAGAAGAGGGGTTTCGATTCGGGTTGTGGTGGTAGAAAGATGAGGAGGATTTGAGGTCGGAGAGGAAGAACACGAACCAGGAAGAAGATGAATAGTGAAAGGACAAAAATACCCTTCAAAAGTTAACTCTGTTAACGATTTTACTTTTGCTAGGTACGGAAATTAGGTTGGGGCCAAAACTTCAGGTACCATTTTGAGGTTTTTTAAAGTATAGGTACGAAAATTAATAGTGTAGAAAAGTTCAGACACTATTTGGACGATTTTCCCTAATTTTAATAAATTTTGGTGCTTTGGGTCAAGAAACCAAAATTTATATTTATATTATAGGAAATTATATTTATTACTCTAATTATACTTTAATTTCCTATAAGTGATTAATTTTCTATTGCTACTTTTAATTTTTTTGAGTCGTAACTTAATTTTAATTTTAATTGTAGTTAATTTCATTTGATTATTTGTTTTTATATTTCTTATAGCTTTTTTTTTTTTGAGAGAATATATTTCTTATAGCTTTAAATTATAGAATAAGCTATAATATATTTATATCTAGGGCCAATGAAGTATCTTATTATAAATCAGGACACACAAATGTCCCCATGATAATTAAGGTCACCTCTTAACAATCTGCCATTAAAATTAGGCATAATTACCAAAGCTGCCACCCGCAGCTCTCTCTCTCCCCTTCGGTTATCTGTGCCCATCTGAACCCTTATCCTTACCAAAACATCTCTCTCTACAATGGCGTCAAGTCCGTCTCTGACTCTACATATTCACCGTCGGGGGCCGCCAAATCCACGACGAATCCAGGCTCAACTTGCCACAGAGGAACGTTGCTATCTTCCGCAAGATCATCCCTCCGCTCACCAAGTACTTGCCGGAGACCATTTTGCTGATTGTGTCGAATCTGGTACTAATCTGGAGATGGTGAGCTCAAAATCGGCGACCACAAGAGAGAGTATTTCTTGCGATTTCTGCAATGAGCAGCCGGTGATGTTGTACTGTAAGGCCCACAAACTTCAAAAGATCTCTGAACTCTTCCTTTGTACTCATCGATCTTTGTTGATCTGATCCGTAATGCTTTTGAAGCTCTTCTTTTGCCATATGGTATTAGTCATCTCTCCCATTCATTCTCTTTGTAGTTTTCATTTCCCAGGAACGAACCCTTATAATTCTTTAGGTTTTAGTTGACAGGACCCGCCCCGGATTTCACCTTGAAATCCGAAGTGACCCTGCGGGGCCCACCTTAGAAGAAATTCTACCAAAAGTTTGGCGGAACTTCCCCTAAAATGGGCTACCCAAACCTATAGAAAACATTTACACTCCTCAATCGATTCATCCTTATGCTCCTGGAGCCACCCTGCTCCCCAAATCAACATCAGTCTCCAATTCACAAAACACGCATCCCAACTCAAATATCATAAATCCCATAGGTAATCAGAGCAATTCTAACAGAAAGGTATAAGAGGACAACCTAATTCAACGACAGATGCGGAAGCCATGCTGTTGACTATGCCTCAACTCCGTGTACGCCCGACCTCAACCAATTCGCCTGCAAACTGGGCATTTGAAACCGAAGGGCCCAGGGGAAAGTACATAAAATACGTTAGCGTGAGTGGACAAAAATAAACAATTTTTAAACCAAGTGGATTTTATACTTTCCCATATATATATTTCCTTAAAAACTCTCGATGCATGTAACGATTCAGAAAACAATTCACGAGAAGCCCTGCTCAAGAAAAACTGATTAGCCCCGCTAGTCACAAACATCCGAGAGGAAAGATCGAAACTCCGATACTCGACAGGATAAAACCAGCCCCGCTGGTTACACGGAAATCAGACTAGGCCCCACTAGTCGAGAAATGGTAAGATATAAGGAAGAGATATCACCATACGGGAAATGGAGCCTCTCAGGCTCTACCTACCCTCAACTGCCACTCACACATAGATTGTGCGAGGAGGAGAACTAATAACCTCAACTTCCACTCACACATAGATTGTGCGAGGAGGAGACCAAATAACCTCGACTGCCACCCACGTGAGGAGGAGAATAAATCACCTCTACTGCCACTCACCAACACAAAGTAGGTGAGGAGGAGAACAAGCTACCTCAACTGCCACTCACCAACACAAAGTCAGTGAGGAGGAGACCTAATCACATAACCCGCGTATGGTGAGGAAAAATCATCTAAAACCAGTAAATCCATGTAGCTTCCCCATATTTCTCACGAGATAGAAACCATGTATTCAACGACGTGACCCCGCACGCCAAGATTACTCTCAATCTCAAAATGGATCAGTGAGAAATAGGAATAAATCGACGGCGTGTCCCACACGCCCAAAATATTCTTATATCCGTAACCAAAACCGGAAATTAGTATAAGTAAATCTCATTTCCAAAAATCTCTCAAAATCTCCAAGAAGCCAACCAAATCCAAAATCCTTAATTAGGCATTCCCGATGCCAAAACCAAAGGTTAATAAATAAATGAGAAAATCCAACTCCATCGAAACTCATCTTAAAAATCTTCCAGGAGCTTAACTCGGTGATTAGGGATATGCTTAATTCCGGAAATTTACCTCGGAAATAAGGAATTCATCAAATAATATTATAAATCATAATCAACCTTTGAAACTCAATATCAAGAGCAAATCCACGAGATAAACCGAGATCGAATTTCCGAAAATCAAATCATTTGCTCAATAAGTAATATGATTAAAACTAGAGCATTATTTAAGAAAATAATTGCATGCATCAATATTTAAAAATAAAAGTCCACTCACAGTACTATTGGGCAACCACGCAAACGAGTTCCTTCATCTAACCGTAGCTCGCGACATTGCCCTGTACACAATTATATTTCCGTAAACGGCAATCCGATAAAATAATTACGAACTTAAACGAAATCCGAAAATCTCTATCTCCATTACTTCTCAAATTCACCCCAAACCTCTTCCACAACACCAATTCCTCAATATATATGTTCCACAACGAAAACGAGGGAGATCCAACGGCCGGATTTCCCACAATTCAATCACAAAACTCCAAATTTCGGAAATTCACAAACAATTCCAAACTCCTCCAAAATTCACCAAACTTCACATACAAGCTCTATGATAATTATACAATTTAACTAGCCAGAAATTGAAATTAAAAAGCTACCCTAGCCGCCGTTACAGCCGCCCACAGTGGCGGCGCCGCCGCCACTGCCACCAACTCCAATGGACACCAAAATTTGACAGCGGCACCTACTCAACACACTGATTCAACTTCTCAACTACAACATTCCCAAATAACAATTAAAAACGGCCGAAATCGATCAATGAACAAAACCCAGAAATCCTCAAGAACCCTAGAATTTCAATTCGTCGATTCGGCATCTACACAATAAATCGTGATACAAGGCCATAGGGGAAATGATCAGTGATGAAAACCGAACCTTCGACGGCGAGATGGGGACCGGAGGTGGCCGAAACCGCCGGAAATCGGCAAAAACCTCAAATTGCCGCCGGAGGGGATTTTGCTTCGATCCGTGCTTTTCCGGTCAAATCGTCGAAAACCAAGGTTACTAGGGTGATCGGAGGGAGGAGGCGCTCCTCTGATGACCGGTGGCACGCCGGTTGGTGGCCGGAAAGTGGCAAATCGAAAGGGAGAAGAAAAATGGCCGAACCGGAGAAGAGAGAGGTCGGGGGAGAGGAGAGAGAAGAGGAAGGGCGGGTTTCCGGAAATGGAAACCTACCCTGGGTAAATTTCTATTTTAATCAAAAATTATCATGAACAGTAACTTCACATTTTTGGCCATAACTCTCGCATACTAAGTCCGATTTTTACGCACCACATATGCACGCGCTCGGTTTAACGTCCCCTACAACTTTCATGAAGAACCTTTCCTCAAATTTTGACCCGAACAAAAAGTCAACTTTTAGGGCCACTAAAATACTGAATTAAGGTAAAAAGTAAGAGCAGTTGTCGTTTACCGTCCAAATGACTAGTAAACGGGTAAATGAAAATACGGGATGTTACATTAGTAGCAGAGATTTTACTGTTTTACGTCTGCTTATATGAGAAAGTAATTGATCAATTTGGATCTTTAATGGTGGGTGGAACTCTGAACTATACCATACCCTATAGATCTAGCTCTTACTATATATGAGTAGAGTATCCAGATTTGTTAGATTAATAAATTCATTATCATAAATTTGCAGCGATGGGTGCCAAAAGGATGTCCCAGTGGCGCTCATAAGCTTTCGCCATTGTAGCATTGATGCCAAAATCAAGACCAACATAGGTGAGTTTGGATTCGTTGTATGTTTCTCAATTCAATTTGCCTGTGAATCTGTGAGTGTTGCTTTAAGTTTGCTTATATTATGTTCAGAGGCAAACAACAAGTTTGAATTTGATATTCCAAATTTGAGTAAAGTAGCAAACGCTCTTTGAAGTTGTTCTTAGATCTTTTCTTTTATGATTGTTCCAATATTGGGCCTTTCACTTATGCAGAGAAATGCATGCTTGCAAGTTAGAATGGGATTGATATACTTTTTCTAGTAAAGATCTTTGGTTGGGTCACTTGGGTGTGTAGAATAATATAAAACATGTCGAGTTTTATGCTAGTGTCATTTGTCAGTAAGGACTAATTAACAAATGTGTTTCTATTATGTTTCACCTTTACAATGTTTGTATTACACTTTTACTTGCAAAAATCATTGCGGATTTGAAATTTCTCCTCCCATTGTTGTTGTTATTCATGTAGTGCACATGGTTCTTTTGAGTTACGTACTGTAGTGTAAGTGAATTACTGATGAAGGTGGGAGATGACCATAAGTGAACCATTTGTCAATTGGTTTCCAACTGAACCAATTTTGGGTACTTGAGGCAGTTGCCTCACTGTCAATCCCTGACCAAATCATTGTAAAGTCACTAGGCCAAGTCATTGTTAACCTTAAGTCACTGACCATGTCACTGTCAATCCCTGGTCACTGTTATATCCATATCACTAACCAAGTTACTGGTCAGGTCACATTGCATGTAACAGACTATGTCACTGTTTATATCCATATCATTGACCAAGTTACTGGCCATGTCACTGGTCATGTCACAGTCATGAACATGTTACTGATCATATTACTGTCAAAGTCACTGATGATCTTCTCATTTGCACAATTTCGTACAGGATATGCAAACAGAACACATAGGCCGGGGTAAAAGAAAACAGAGGGAAGGAAGTGAAGAAGATTATGAAGAAGAAGCAAAAGTTCTAGCCATAAAGAAAAAGAAGAGTAGCAAGGACGATAAATTTTAGAAATTTGTTTACGGCTTAAGATGCAAGTCACTGACCTGGCCAATTGTAAACTCTAGCTTACCAAATCAACTAGTTGGTATGTTTAGTTTTTCTTAATGAAATATTATTTTTATAGACTTTTTTGCAGCAGTTGAACCTGCCAAGTCACCAAAAAAGTCACTGAGCGTGTCATTGTCAATTTATGCATGGCCAAGTCACTGGCCAAGTTACTAGCCCTGTTACAGTTATGAACATGTCATTGACCATGTCACTGTCAATTCCTAGCCAAGTCACTATTAACCTCAAGTTACTAGCAAAGTTACTGGCTAAGTCACTGTTAACCTCAAGTCACTGGCTAAGTCACTGTTAACCTCAAGTCACTAGCTATGTCGCTGGCCATGCCACTGTTATGAACATGTCATTCATGTTACTGTCAATCCCTGGCCAAGTCACTATTAACCTCAAGTCACTGTTAACCTCAAATCACTGGCCAAGTCACTGTTAACCTCTAGTTACTGGCCATGTCACAGTCATGAACATGTCATTGACTATGTCACTGTTAATCCCTAGCCAAGTTTCTGTCAATCCTTGGCCATGTTACTGGAAAATGCAAGACATATGTTCTAACGACTGTATTGCATTCATTAGATGTCAAACAAAAAAGTGTAACTGATCATGTCACTGACATTGTCATTGACATGGCCTGCGACTTCACTGGCCAGATCAGTAGCTGGCCAAAGAAGTCATCGGCAAAGTCATTGGCTAGATTACAATTATGAACATGTCACTGTTAATCCCTGACTAAGTCACTGTTAAGTTCAAGTTACCAACAAAGTCACTGACTATGTCACCATCAATCACTGGTTAAATACATACTTTATAGGATGATATAATGAAACTGGCCAGTGAGGTCACTGGCCAGATCGCTAGACAAGTCATTGGCCAGAGAAGTCACTGGAAAAGGTCAACTCTTTGATAACGTGTGTTAACCTCATGTCACAGATCATGTAACTGACCATGTCACTTACAATGTATGTAACTGATCATGTAACTTAGAATGTATGTAACTGACCATGTCACTTACAATGTATGTAACTGATCATGTAACTTAGAATGTATGTAACTTACAATGTATGTAACTGACCATGTAACTGATTATGTCACTGACATTATCATTGACATGGCCTGTGACTTCACTGGCCAGATCAGTAGTTGGCCAAGTTATTGGTCATGTAACTTGCAAACTCAATGATAACCTTCTTATTTTAAAAATTTTGAACATAATTTAAACATCATAAATGGCAAGACCAAAAAGAAAAGAAAGGGAACCAAGCGACGATGACGAAGACTACCGAGAGGTGGAATCAGAAGATGAAGAAGATGATAGAACGATGCAGAGAAAGAAGTCATCGGCAAAGTCACTGGCCAGATTACAATTATGAACATGTCACTGTTAATCTCTGACTAAGTCACTGTTAAGCTCAAGTCACCGGCAAAATCACTAACCAAGCCACTATTAATCACATTTCACTTGCTAAGTCATTGATGAAATCACTGTTATATCCACATTATTGTCAATCCGTGGCCAAGTCATTGTTAATAATCTTAACAATTGTCTCATCACTATCAAATCTTCAATTTTAACCACAAACACAAACAAAATCAAAACTCCTTATAACAGCCCAATATATAGTAAGATGCCATTCCACCTCATCCTATTAGGAACATGGAGAAATTCCTTCAATGCTCTCATAGATATACAAGTAGCTAGCTAATAGTTAACACTTATCCAGATTTGATGGTTAATAATTGACCCATATCAATTAACATACTTGCACTCAATTCTCAGCCTCCCATGAATTAGAGTTCGTAACAGTTGCACTACCCACATTTGGGGCTGAGTTGTTCCTAAAAGAAATGCACAAGTACAATATATATATATATATAGCACAATATTATACAAAGCTGTCTCAGGGGAAATGTGAAATATCTATCATGGAGTTATCATCTTCCAAATGCTATTACATGTTTCATAGGCAATAATCTTCTCTGCTTCACAATTGGTAAGGTAGTTGGTTGACTTGGAAACTTTAAGAAAAGAAGCTGCACTCCTGCCCAGATTTTTGCTCATAGTGCTTTCTCTTATCAACTCTTTCTTTAGGGGCATTAGGACTAAGCTGATATGCGTGCCTCTAATCTACAAACATAAGGAAATAGAAATGAGCAACATCATCCACTAGTGTAGAATAAGGTCCAGAAACCCTCCCCCATGTTGTTCCCCAGTGATCTGGAAAGTCTGCATAATTACAAGGGAGAAGAATTTGAAAGCAGAAAAGAAAAGGAAATGTATCTTGCACACTGTTAATTTTAAGCAAACCAAGGGTAGTATCGTTAGTTGAGACCATAGAGTACACATATGAATGACATATGTACTTAAAAACATAATTGTATAGCCAAGTTACTTTCTCTTTCAAATAACAGTTCTCTGATAGTTAAAGTACATGTGAAGCTATCACCAAGTTAGAAAAGGTACTATTCAAAAGCAAACATATATGTTCAAATGCTATAGAGCCACCCATCAAATGCATGTAAAATAACTCAATCAAGATGAGCTCAAATTGGGAAAAACCCAGAAATCTCACTCTAGGTCTAACATGCATTGAAAACTAAGTGCTTACTTGTTTTCTTTATTTGGAGGTATATGTTTTCTATGATAGCTTGTTACTGTACCAATTTCCAAAATGCAAACCACGTCTGTCTACTGATCATGGTCCAAGGAGTAGTCTCAGGTGAACTTAAACAGCTCCATAAGAGCCAGCACATACTCTATTGAAGGACTTCCTTGTACACATCTATCAAATTCTAGTCACAAGATGCCGGGGCATGTAAAAGACAGTGATTTCCCGCAAGTCGGATTTCAGAAACCCTCGTTTATTTTTTGTAGATTTAATAAAATTGGCAGTCCAACAACCCTGATAATTAAGTAATTAACTAGTTTGCACAAAGCTATGACAGCTCTAAGTAGACCACAAATAAAACATGGAACATATCAAATCACAAAAAAAAAAAAATATATGGGATTGGTCCTCCACATGAAACATGTGAAACTTGAAAAGGCAAAACAAAGACTCCACTCTCTGGATAGGAATTGTAAATAAACTTCTGATTTGTAATCAAACAATCAGTTTATGAATATAAACAAAACTGAGACCAAGTTGGCACAATTAACCAATCCAAACCTCCAAAACTACCATGAACCACACTAACATACAGACCAAGATGCGACACTAGAAATTCAATAATTAAAGGAGGGAAAAAAAAACACCGAAAGAGAAGAGAGCCGTCTAACCTTACAATGGAGACCTGTTGTGAATCATTACTGGATGCTCCATCGCCACTTGAAAGCACTTTCAGCCTGCTCTCCATCCCCTTCCCCCATTGCCTCAGCATCGAATTTGAGCTCCCAGTCCTCTTATACGAGCAGCCAGTCCTCTGGTACGAGCAGTGGAACTTAGACGACATATCAGAATCCGAACAGCTTTGATTCCGGTGTTCGCCGCACAGCCTCAAACACCGCTTGCAATTTTTGTAGGCTACCGAGGCCTTCAATGCCATATCCTTGATCTTGATGCAATCTTTGGCCTCCACTCCAGCATCTGCTCCCAAATCCATGAAAACAAACACAAAATATCAACAAATTAGCATCGAAACAAAAGAAACAAAATTAACAAGTGGAACGCATAACAATGGTTCAAGAAATTAAAGGAAAAATAGGTTTGAAATTGAAAATTAAGAGCACTTGCCGACGCTGCAGCGTTTCTTAAGCTCAAGAGTGTCGTCAGTGTTAGGATTTTGGGAGCGGGAAATGAGAACGAAATCCGCGATGAGGAAGAAGAAGCTGTAGGTACATATCGAGTCTAGAGCACCGAATCTCGTCTTCATGATTGTCGTCACCTTCTAGTTCGTCTCTAGGTCGCTTTCCAGTCGGAGATGGAGGTCCAGTGGTCACTGGCGACTCGGCTCCAGCTGGAGAAAAATCGGCACAAAACGACATCGACTTCGGAGACAGCAAGGGGGTCAATGGAAAGGCGGAGAGCGCTGGAGGGGAATAGCGTTTGGAGGAGAGAGACAGAGAGAGAAATGATCAGGTTTTGAAATTGAAACACAAATAGGGTATATTAATACGAAGGGTAAAATGGGAAATGAAAATATCATAAACTGACATTTTTTAACATTACCTCATTATTGATAAGGACTAAATTAATATTTCTAACAATTGATAATTTACCTTTTTATCAAGTGGGAAACTAGGTGACCTTTTCCATCATTTCCCTATAAACTATTGTCTTGTTGGTCTTTTGATGTATACATTCAGTCTACATTAAATTTGGGAATAATAATTTTGTTTAGATAGTTTTTATATATGTACGATTACAGTTGAAAAAAAAAATTCATCAGAAATTAGGATTAAATCAACAATATTAACAAGGTTAAAATTAACTGAAACCAAACCGAACCAAATTGGTTTATCGAATAACCGAAATAGTTGGTTAAACGAATTGTGGTGCTTCTCTAAAAAAAAAACGTTTTTAATTGTGGTGCGGTTTCAATTAGCAACGAAAAACCGAACCAATGAAACAGAGTCCACCCCCACACCCAAGAGGCCAAGACCATGTTTTACCGCCAGAACCAAGTTTGAAAGCACAGAGATTCTCAAAACCATTCACTTTAATCTGGCAATCATTGAAAGTTTGAAACATAAACAAAAAGGCAATCTTTATTTGTAAGCAATGAGTAACTTTTACCGTCTATGCCTAGAACCTAAACATTAGCCTCAGATACCATTCACAGTTTCAAACTCACATCAAATCATCATTAGACATCCATCATTGAGTGGAGAGGCATATTTAAGTTTGGTACCATGGCTATTCATCGGAATATAGTAAAAAGGGCTCCATGGTATTTTGTCACCATTAACATATTTTGAGAGTTCTTGCACCTACCTTCCCTCTTAATATATTCTTAAATCTTAATAAAACAAAAACTTCCCTCCACTAAACAAATGCTTATTTGTCTGATTCTTCAAAGCCAAGCCTGCTTTGCTGGATTTCATTTTATGAACGTGACTATAATAGATTCATAGTCTGTACATGTTTGTTCATTTATTCCTGTCGGAAACTTAAGATCAACTGACCAAACGTAGGCCAATCAATTCTCAAACATAACACACCACTGATAATTTCCACTATTCCAGACTAACAAGTTACAACTTGATTCTTGACGATGTACATGTATAAACTCACTGTCAAACTAACTAAAAACTCAATTACAACATTTCTTTTCTCTATGTATCTCCTTATACCAGATATCAACCCTAGGATGTGGAGCACATATTCTGAGTTCAACCTTTGGTGGGATTGGCAGCATTCCGTGTAACAAATATATATATATATATATATATATATATATATATATATATTTACTTGTTTTCTATTTCTTCATTTTTATGATTTCAAAAGTTCTTCCTGCCAATCCCTACTCAAAAAGAATTTCTCTCAGTACTTGAACAAAATCCAACTGTAAAAGAACAATCTTCTATGGTATGAAATAAGTCATACCGTCCTCCATCCAGACACTGCCGATACAATTCTGGTTGGTTCACAGAAATGTGAAGGAAGCTCAAAACATTCAAAAGATCTCAATGATGATGTCAATTTTAGAATTTCCCTTCCTTTTTCAGATATTTTCTGAGGACCAACCAGAACCTCTAGAATGGCAGTGTTCCATTTTCTTTGTACTATCTCTCAAAAGTCAAAACAATGAAAAACTTTTCTTGTGTCTAGAATGGCAGGAAAAACGTGCCTGCTCAACTGATGCTCTTGGGGAGGGCGCGGTACTTCCAATGGTCACTGGTTTATCATCTGAAGGTCGTGAAAGAAGATTGCACCCAATTCTCCTGGCAACCACACGAGGCGAACTGAGGGAACTATGTGATTTGGACACCTTTTTCATCTCTTGCTTTATTTTACTAAATTCTTGTTCGAGCTCACCAACTCTAGATCTCATCTTGTCCATATCCACCTTTAAAACCCGGTTCTCACGCACCATAGTCACCCACCCATCCCTCTGTATAATCTGGCCAGCCATCTCAGCTTGGACATTAACAGGACCTGTAGGGGCACTTTCTGTTTCCAAGACATTCAGATGACCAGCTAGAGCAGTTCTCAAATGCATCTGCTCAAAGAACAGGACTTGAAGAACAACTCTAAGCGGCAACCTTTCATTTTGGGATGCATGGGCACATGCATCAATAGAGAGTTTCTGGAAGTCAATGATGTTGCAAAGTTCTTCCTTCTCCTTATCTGTGAGCCAAGGATGCGCCTGAAAAAAGAAAATCAGAATTTATATTACATCAAAAAGTTTTTGATATGGAAAGAGCAGCTTTTATTTAAAGACGTGGTCAAGTAAAATCAAACCTTGAAGTATATATCAAGTGACCGATACAGCCCATCATGCAAAGTTCTTGAAGAATCTGGAAGAGCCTCTGCAAGAGAGCGTATCTTTCCAGGCTTTAGAGCAACATCTGAAGCAACCTCCGCAATGTAGCTATCTATCAGCTTTGCCACTAACCTTAATGGTCCCGATGATGGAGATGTTTCCGGTTCAACTGATGCTGGAGAAAATGGTGTAACCTTCGATTCTGATGACATAAAATGTTGGATTATCCGTTGAACAGTGTCAATATCATACAATGTCTCAGCATCTGAATATGTAGGAATCAGAAGACCATCTAAAGTTGCAAATTCCAGTTGTCTGCCTATTCTCTTCTCTAAAGAGTCCTTGCAGGTTTGACTGGCTCCCAATATTAATGCAACACGAAGAAGTCCGAGCAAAAACCGGCAAAATGATTTACCCTTCTTTTGGGGAAGAAGTTTCTCAATGCTTTCTAAAACTACCCTTTGATCAAGGGCAATGGGTGTAAAACTAAAACTTGTAACTGTCCTGGGTATACTATGTTGTCCACCCTGCCATCTGCCCAGGCCAGGTAGGTATTTTCTGGTATAGTGCATTACAGCACCTACAATGTTTTCGGGTCTTATGCCCTTCGTTTCCATTGCCTTGATGAGTCTCTCAAACAAACTCACACTGAGGTATGAGATGTCTTCAAACCACCAATCAGACTCAGAGCTTCGAATCCTTGCTCCAGTATTAATTCCATTCCATAGGATGCTTCCACCAGGACTCTGTAAGCTACCATACATCATCATGGGCCACCCAAATAAACTAGGATCAGTACAAACCATCACCGATAAAGCATTTACACATTTGTTTATTATGTGAAGTTTTTCTGCCCTTTGGAGAACAGGCTCAGAACTTTGAAGAGCCAAGATACAGTCTTTCCAGTTGTGAAGTATATTCTTATAGAAAAAACTCTCCGACTTTGAGAGTAAGTTTTCTTCTCCAAACTCATCTATCATTTCAAGGTAGTCTGCTGCACAGTACACCATTACTATGTTTCTTGAAGTCAATTCCACCCGCGTACCATAGCAGAATTTAGCTGCGAGCAGGAACATGTCAGAGCCACCAGGGAATTCCTCAAGAACTGTAGTGAAAATCTTCTCATGTTTCCTTTCGGACTCTTCATATAAACGTGCTATCTTCCCACATTTTGATATGAGAGGAAACTGGACAGTGACGAATTGTGATAAGTGATAATTCTTACTCAAAGTTCATGGTAAGAAATAGGATATTCCATTACAAAACCATTCTTAAGGGTGGAAGACGACAACAACAAAACTTCAGAATATAAAAAAGTCACAAGTAAGGTAACAAATAGCTGAAAGCACATAATAGATGAGTCTCATCAAAATGAAGCTATCGCAAGACATGTACGACATATTCTATTCTTCAATTTCCAGAGAGAAAAAAACAAATAGATAAATCAACTTTGCATGCTACATATTAACAAGACAAAAATTGGTGCTGAACAGCTAAAATCCAGCCTTAAAAGAAATTGCTCTGCTGTAACAACGGCATCTATTGAAAGCTTTAATATAAAAGCTATCTACCTATATATTGTACATATGCAGCAAAGAAAGGAAAAACAAGAAGCTGAAGAAAAATTCTACCATGATCTAATAAACCAGTCGACAATTTGATCTTAATAAACCAGTCAAACACTTATGGGAATAAGGTTTGCGATTGTTATCAACTTCTATCCATATTCAATCCCATAATTCCATAACCACCAGAGCAATTGTAAGTACATACCTTATGAAGATGGAACCTTACACCGTCCACCACAACAGTAATATCACTCGGCAATCCGGCTTTGCAAAACCTTGTAAGAAACAGAAAAAATGACTACATCAATACCATAATCTCTTCAACTCATATAATCCCACGATAGAATCAGTCATCAATTCTAACAAGAAAATGGTTTAATTGAGATTGAATGATAGAGATCATCAATTCAACTCTAACTGGGCCTCCGGCCTTTTAAGTCTCATAAATTCAACAACCCCATAAATAAGACTCGAAACAAATCCCAAAAAAAGAAGAATTACTCCGAGAATCAAAGCATTAAAAAAAAAAAAAAAAAAGGATTTGAGAGAGAGAGAGAGATTACCAGTCATTGCCTTCTCTGAAAAACTCAGAAACCTTCCTAGCAGGAGGCATAGCCGAAAAGAGGAGCAGAGGAGCTGGCTTGAGTGGGTTCTAACAAAGCAGGTCCATTTGGGTGGAGAAGAGAGACCTAAAGACGATTTCTTTAACCAAAAGTAAAGGTGGGGAAGAAAGGAAGGAAAGGAACTGTAAGTAGGAATCCAAGTCCAACAGAGTCAAATAAACAAAGAGTGGGCCTTTACAGCTATGACACCCCGTTCTCTTCCCTCCATCAAACGACAAAAAAAAACCCCAACCCCACGTCACCACCACCACCACCACCACCAAAACCAAAACCAAACCAAACCCAACTCAAATTCTATAAATCAAACCCACAAAAAGTGTGCACAGATCACGACGCAGAAAACGACCTCCGAGTGTGTGAGCCAATTAGCAAATTCATATCGAAAAATAAGCGCCAGAAGAAGAAGAGTAGGCCGGCGTGTGAGGGAACAAGGACATGAGATGGAAGCAAAAGGGGGAATGAGTGGTGTTGCCGGCCGAGGAGGGGAAAGGGAGTTTTGGGTGTTATAATGAGGATGGGGTTTGTCTCGGGCTTTTTGTCTGAACAATCATTTTCTTTTTTTTCTTCCGAGACGCGTGGGGGGTTGGATTGAGATGAGAGAGAGCTTTGGAAGTCAAGTACAGTTTTTTTTTTTTTCCCTGGGAGTTTCGTCAGCTTCGGTGTGGGTCCACTCGGAAGGCACATCATTCTTCTGGTTTCGTTTAATCCCCAAAATTTTGGGGTCTGTCTGACACCACTCTTTATGGTTTGGATTTATTTTGAATTATATTCCTCCCATGGTTGTTTGGAGGACTTTGGACTGTATTGAATATGGGGAGTTCAATTGTCATTTTCACTTGTTTTTCTTTTTTTAATTATGTGTTTTGGATGCAAAATCTTTGGAGGTTGGAACTACTTTGATGTGATCACTCTAATAGTCTAATGTTGGTTAAACTTTAGGGTTAACTCGTTTGGTTGATTTGATACCTCCGATCATATTTTTATTGAAGTTAAATGACAATGCGGACATTATTGTTTTTTAGATAATAGTTGATCATCAATTTAAAACAACAATAATAGTATTACAAAGTGTTTTAAAAAGATCGTAACCGTTATTTATTAAACCGACTATGTCGGTGCTAGAAAACTCTAACAAGTCCCTTATGGGAATTGGTGACACCAAGCCTCCCTTGAATATAGAAAGTATTGGAGGTTTAACAAAAGATCATGACCGTCTCCATTGATCTCCCCACATTTTGTTGGATTCAAAGAATCATCAAGTTCGCCCAGAATTTTATGGTTTACCAAATTTTATTTTCAACAATGAAATGAAACGGAATTGAATGCTCTCACTAAAAGAATTTTGGTCCAATAGCAAACACAATCCTACAGTTGTAACTACTCACGAGCTAAGGACAGATGATATAACCAACTCAAACTTCTCCAAGACTCGAAGTAAATGAAATTCATCGAACTCTGCAAATTCACCAGAGCTCTAATAAAGCTCCAATAAATTGAGGTATATTTCATATACGCGCCCCTCAGTTGTACCTCATGATTCTCATACTGCTAGGTAGTCACACTGCTGAGTCTTAATTAGAATGCAATATTCATTAATAGGAATTAAGACAATAAGTAATTGATTGACAGGATTATATTATCATACATTATCAGTAATATAGTGGTTGTGATATAATATTTGTTTGGTTAGATAAGTCATAATGGATACAATAAACATTACCATGCCAAAATGATAGCTCTGTTAATTTGATAAAGTTTTCACCTACAACGACACATGCATATACAAATACAAGATACTAATTAACTTCGGATCGAGGTCTACTGTGGTTGGTGGTGCTGTTTTCGGGCAAATGTTGTGGTTTTTGGGCGAAGTATGTGGGTGGAGCATTAGTGTAGGCTTTCCCATTTGGGAGTGGTTTCCAGTTATGGTTTGAATTTGGGATTGGTTCAGTTTCGAATATAGATCAAGGATGTGGGTCGTTTTCAGATTCGGGTCTGGGATATGGATCTTTGTAGTTCTTGTTCTTTAATGGCCATGAATTCATATAGCCAAGTTGTCTTGTCCATGTAGGATTGTGGAGTACCTTACTCCATATAGCCGGAAATGTGGTGGTGATTACGTGGAATAAACTCTCGGAATTTCACAATTCCATATACATATTAGTTAGCTCTAGCGGTCGCGGATAGTCAACTGGAGTGCATGCTTGTTATCTAACCTAACAAGGGGATTTTGTTTACCAACCTTTGGAATCAACGTTCGTGGATTGCAGGTTTGATGAAGAGGCTCCCTAGTGTTACTCACACGAGAAGTGTTCCGGTTCCTGAATAGAGAAAGTGTCGGCATTTGTTCATGAATAGAGGAAGTGTTCCGGTTCCTATTATTTAGGGCTGTCAATTCCGACACAACCCGATAACACAATTTAAAATAAAGCAGGTTGAACCCGCCATAACTCATTTATTAAATGGGTCGGCCATAGGTCAACCCGCTCACACGAAGTGAACCCATATAACCATATTATGCTATATTTCTTCTTGAAATTTTGGACGTTAAGAGTATTTGATCATAGGATTAGACAATTTGAAATATTTTGCTTTATAATTATTGGATTTAATTATTCATTTATTATATAAAATTATTTATATTCTTCATCTTGTGGGTTTTCGAAACAGTGGATTCGAACTGAACTTGTTTTACACAAATAAAACCACATTTTTACATAACGTTATGAGAATATCCCAAAGTATATAATAATATCTAACGATGATTATAGCCACAAGGATTAGTTGTAGAACATGTTTAATTCAATCAAATTCATATCATGAACATTATATATCGTTACAACGTAAATCGGTATTCTATTAACCAATAGTCCTCTGATCATATCAATTGAAGAAGCAAACGGTTTGAAACTTTGTATCTTCCATATAATGTTTTGCTAATTATTCATCTCGAATTTTACATTTAAAATCGTTTGTATATCTGAACTTCTAATCTTATCTAATCCATCAATTTCTTCATGAATAGTAAAAGTGGCAACCTCGCTCATATTAATTTTTGCAACGCTCCACCGGGACGAACGTCTACTAGAAGCTCTCTAGTCTAGTGTTCAATCTTGAGCACTAAACTTTGAGGCACGAAAGATTCGGGTTATAGGGATAAAGAGCTGCAATGAATTTCTATGCTACATACTGTACGTTGAGCCTCCAAGTTCGAGTAGCATGTCTCAGCTGGAAGCACAGTGTAGAACATGAAATATTGAGCTCAACGTCTTAGGGCCTTTTAAATTTAGCATTCGGCCTTTGGGTCTCTGTTACATATATGTAAACTCGTTTCTCTTCCACTACGACTTTCTCCTTATCTAATTTTAGAGATTGCAGTCATGAATCTTGCTCAACCATCCAAGCTAAGTTCAATAAAAAAAAACTTTAAAAAATTATAAAATAAAAAAAGACACAGTACTTTTATGTGTGTGTATTTATACGAAAGCTAGTTCTGCCTCTGAAGCCAGAGCTTTGAGGCATGCAATAGATTTGATCTAGTATAGCAGTTGTAAATAATCAACCGTCCAGAACCCGTGGCCTAATGGATAAGGCGTCTGACTTCTAATCAGGCGATTGTGGGTTCGAGTCCCACCGGGTGTGCATCATTTTTTATTTTTATATTTTTGGATTCATTTATCGACGAGAAAAAGGATAACCTTTTTTCTTTGGTCCAGACTCCAGAGTAATCTTAAGGTGCAGGTAAAACCCCAGATTATATATTGCAACTTGCAAGATTCAAATCGCATCAAATCAACACGGCCGATGAAGCACCAATCATCAGTTTTGATGCCTGATGAGTGATGACAGGAAACTTCAAAGCTTGTTACTATACATGCATAATTCTTTTTTTCTTTTTTTTTTTTAGTGCAATTGGGGCAAAAGCCCAAACAAAACAAACACTAACCAGCAGAATGTCATCAAGCAAAGCTTCAGTTACTACAGTACGAGGCCTGTGAAACACACTTTCACATGAATAATATTCCATGCCCATTCAATTAGAGCTAAAACTCATCTTGCTCATGGAACAAATAGAGAGTAATCCTTTTTACCTCTAAAAGAGAGCAAAAGATCAACATATCCTTGAAAATAATAAATGCATTAACAAGGAAAAACAAGAGCTGAAAGGGTTATAGAAAATAATACAATGCCCGAAGGCAGAGATAGAGGAATGGCATGCAAACCCCCAAAGAAACAGAAACAGCTTCAATTGTATAATGGCCTGTAGTCCTCAGCATGTCGTGGTAAGAGCTCTGGTGACAAATTACAGTAACTCGATATAGTTCTCTAATGAAATCTATATATACTGCAAATATATTCCAAGCCCAAATTGCGGAGCTCTACCATGAACGATTAACTAACGACATCTGTAAGACGAAAAAATGTACTATATATTCGAATCAAACATAAAGATACATCTTAAGACTTCTTTAAAAAGAATTTGAACACCGACCAAACAACAGCACACCTAAGCAAGAATACTTGATTGGCACCAAAACCCATGTTTATTTAGTTTGTAGAAGCTGGTTGGGAAATGGCCTTCTTAATAGCCTCGGCATAAGTCCTATGCTGATAGGTCAGGGTTGATTCAAGCAAGTCCCATAGTGAAGTCTTTGGATTCCAGCCTGTCATGGATAGCACATTAAAAAGTCAGAAACGCTCTTAGTCAGATCAATTAGAGTAAAATTAAGGTGGAGGAAATATGCAAGACAATTACCAAGCTGCCTGTTGATGATAGTCATGTCTGGAATTCTCTTGTCACTATCATCATATCCCACTCCATAGAACTCCTTAGAGCTGACATCAATAGTTGGTTGCTCGAGTTTTGGCTCACCACTTACCTTTGCATAAACCTGTAATGTGCAAGAACATTGATCATCAATCCAATAAAATCAATGCAGGACTGCTACTGCAGCTTGATTTTCTAACAAGTAAAATAATCACCTCAGTCATCATTTCACCAAGCTGCCTAACTGTGACTTCATTGTTGGGGTTGCCCACATTGAAAATGTGACCATTGGCCCTAGCAGGATTTTCCTGTGGAAAAGTTCACGCTTCTGAGCAACCTCTTTTGCATGCCAAATATTAATATGGAAGATAAGATTCAAAACTTACAATCATCAACATAACGGCATCAATAGCATCCTTTATATAAACAAAAGTTCTTTGGGATTCACCACCGTCTACAAGCTTGAGTGGTTCACGACGAAGAAGATTCTGCAACAGAAGAAAGCAGGAAAGCAGGATTTAATCACAACGAAGATACCAAATAAATAACATTGCTCAGGTACCAAGTAAGTAGGTACATACATTACTAAAGCATGCTAGAACTCTTGGAACACCCTCACTTGGGCCATCAATCCCAGGAATGAAATCCATCCTAGGTCCAATCCAGTTAAAGGGTCTTACAATGGTAAACTCAAGACCATTTTCTGCACCCTCAGCTGTAAACAACAACAAAATAAATCAACCCTATATAACAGAGACCTCATAGAAAGAGAGGTAAAAGAAAACAAAGGGATGACTAACCATATATCAGCCTCTCGATCAATTGCTTTGCACATGCATATGACCACCTCTGCTTCTCAATAGACCCAAAGATGCAAGGGGAATCATCTTCTTTAAGCAGATAATATGCAGGATCCTAAGAAAAATGGCAAGGAAGAAGTTAAACTTTTCAGTTAAAGAAATAATTACTTGTATATGCTTACCTGTTGTTAAAATTGGCATTTCTCCTATTTACTTTATGAAATGAAAAGGAAGACAAGTAATGAAAAACTGAAGGCAAATGGAACTAATGCGTTCATATATAACCTATTCTTCCCTCCTTTTGACGTTTTATATTTTCCAATGATGTGTCTCTATGTCATCCATGAAATACACATTCTCAGACCAATTAACCCCAAAGTTGCTTTACATTAATTTGAAAATATATCAATGCATGTTAACCTAGCCATACTAAAATGAAAGGAAAACTGGACAGGTAAAAGGAAGAAAAAGGTTATATAATCTACAGATCGACTAACTTTATTTTGTTACAGGGTGTTGCGTTTCCTTGTTTTTCTTTTTGCATCATAAAACAAGGACAAGAAAGTTCCGCTTCTGAAAAAAAAATATTATATTGACAATTTCCAATCTTATAAGAAAAGCATAAACCTTGAGAAAAATGTGTATTTCACATGTGCAATTATATTTCAGCAGAACAGCGTATGAGGTTATTCTTAACAATGCTTTGGATCAGCATATGCTTAAGCATTACAGTAAAAAATGTCATCCCACCGAAAGAAACATGATGGATCTCCAAAACTGAATTTTGCAATCAATCAGTTGAAATTAAGTAAAATGACCCATTTTAACACTGATTAAACGTCAATAAGTTCAGAGATCTGAATCGTACAAAAAACAAAATTATGATGCGAAATGAAACAAGCATATAAAGAAAAAGGGAAAGAAAGGGAGAGGCTACCTGACGAAGAGGGCTATCTTTAGGAAGAAAGCTTCCAATGGTCTTCCCATACACTTCACAAGTCGAAAAGTGAATCAAGCGCTTGTTGTTTTCAGAACAGTACTTCACCTAACGAAATCATCCACAATAATTAAAACGCATCAAATCTCACATCAACTTCAATCAATTCCCAAATTTCACAAATCAAAATCTCAATTTTCAAGAAATGTAGAGCAGCGAACGCACCACAGGCAAGGCATCGATGAAGTTACTGTAGATAGTGTCCAGCGGGCGCGTGTTGTAGTCGGCCGGAGTACAGATCGCGGCGAGATTGATGGTCTGCAACAAAATCCGAGCCGTCAAAAAAACAAAGCAGCAAGAGAAAAACTAGAGTGAGAAAGAAGAATGAGGTACCAGATCTGAGGTCTTGATGAGGCCTTCGAGGCGCGAGTCGTGCTTGATGTTGAGGCGGTGGAACTGGATGCGATCGGACCAAGGATGACCGTCCGATGGCTCCAGCAGGTGCTTGATCTTGTCATTGTACACGTCTAGGGCTAGAACCTTGTGCGGCGTCTCCGCCATCAGCTTCTCGCAGAGGTGGGACCCAATGAACCCTCCGGCTCCGATCATGCATATCGTCATCGGCTTTATCGGCTTGCCGTCCAGATCTACTCTCCCCGCCGCCGACGCCATTCTCTCTCTCAGTCTCTCTCTACGACGGCGTTTTGATTCTTAATGCAATGGCGGATTGGGGGGTGAAAAGAAATGAGGTGGAGATTTTTGGGGTTCCGAAGTGAAAGAGGAGGAGGAAGAATATGGAAGAGAAAAGAGGGGTCAGAATTTATTTAAAGGGAGTGTGAAATGAGGATTGGGAGGGAGAGAGACAGTGACACAAGCCGAGACGCTGTCCTTGCGTTTACGGTACTCGCGCTTGGATTCGTCAGCCTTCAGGGTACTGGTTTTCTATTCTAGGCTTGCGGACAGTGGATTAGCATTTGCGTAATTTTTAAGTACATTTGGATCTAGGATTTTTTTTGTTTTGTTTTTAATAATAATGAGTGTTGGATCAATAAGGAATTAGAAGCCTTTTCAAAAAAAGAAGAAGAAGGAATTAGAAGCTTTGGATTGACAGAGGACTAGAGCTGGATTTGCATATGGGCAAATTGGCAATCATGCATGTTTAATTTTTTTTTTTATATAGTTTTTTTATAATGCATATTTAGTTTTTATGAAAATGTCTATTTATTTAAATTTCGATTACTTTAACTCCATTACCCCGACATCAAAAATCAAAATGGGGTTAATTCAATGTTTATTACTTTATTTTTAGTAAACACTCAATTTGAATGACTAAAAATTGTTTCTTAAATTCTACTTTCCTTCAATAGTCATTAAATTTTGGCTTATCTTGTATGGTAATGTAATTTTTTTTTTTTTGAAGTTCTTTAACATTAGTAGTTTTTTTTATATATAATATTTTTATCAAAAGCACGTAAATGAGAATATTTGGAAGTACATGAATTTCAAACTCATGAAATTTTACAACGAGAGCATTTATATCCCAACATTGTAGAGTTTCTTATTTTGGTTATTGCATGATGGATTATTCTTATTTTATCAAATTATTTGATACAACTTTAATCCGAAGAGAATGGTAGAAATGATCGTGGCAATGATAGGCAGTGGTGGTGTGACTGATGGAGGCAAATGACGTACACCTGTGGTGGGATCGTTTGAGTAATGTAAGTAGCATGAATGCTATTGGTGATCATAACGTTGGTAGGGATTGTGGTAAGGCAAGTAAGATAAAGTCGTTATCCATGATTGTGAATGATGTAAAAAAATATTTATGATACTTAAAAACTAATTTGTGCATGGTATAGTTCCATACACAGTTTAAGTATCATACTTTCTGTCTGTTAAAATTTTGAGTGACGTAAGAAATATAATATATACAAGCGGGTTGAATTTCTTGTTAAATTTTGTTCTCGTTGAAAATGAATACAACTCCATAACTTCATTATTGCCGATATTTATAAGATGAAGGCTACTATAATAGACTAATCGCTACTCTACACTAGATTTTGTAGATATGTGGTTGTCGTGATACAGTCGTGTATCCTTCATTAAATCTTTTTCACGAATCTAAATTTTATGGCGAATAAATTTCGAGTACGTGTTGATGTATGTATTATGACTCATAATGTTTTATTAGATTGCTGTTGAAATTCGTTAATTTGATATTATTAAAGCAACGTAATCACTTTCATTAGTGTTTTCTATTTATGGTAGTCAGTGAGTTGCTTTCATAAATTATATTTTCAAAGTTTTCAACCAAGCATTTGAAGTAGGCAGAGAGAGAGAGAGAGAGATTACTGTTTAGATTTTAGAGTGACAATCTCAAATGAGTAGCTTTCCAATGAGCTGTCTCTCTTTCATACTCACGTGGGTCATATTTTGTATTCAATTGAAATTGAAAACCCACTCGCTTACGCCAAGTTTTGAACGCGCTTTGCCATGCTCTCACCCGCCAAACGCTCTCTCTCCCTCTCTGTTTTTTTATTCTCGTTTGTTACATTTGTTCTGCTGTCCACAATCTTTTATTACCACTTTCTTTTTTGGGTTATAATTTTGTTCTTTTGGGTGAATTTTATTTGTAGCTCTTGCTAATCACGATGATATCTTATCTTTAGTGATATCAATTATTTTTTGGTAATTAATAAGTCTTCAATTCGGATCGACGACTACCGATTGTTGTATAAACTATAAAAAAAATATAATTATTTTTCTTCTCAATGTGTTGTGAATAAAAAATTTACCAAGCATTCAATTTGATCATATTATTAAGCAGGCTGTCATTCCTTATACTTTCCAATTGGGTCATGTATATGATGACATCACAGAGGGATTAAATTTCATCACATATTCTATGTTTAAGCATGCTTATCGTCAAACTAATTGTATGACTCACTCTTTAGCTTCTTTTACTTCTATGTCTAGATCTTATTTAGTTTAAGAAAACATTCGTCATTCGCCTAAAGTTTATTCTTGATGTCCTTTCTTCTTATTGTAATTTTGCTTATGCCTTGAATAAAGAGCTAACAATTTCCCTTAAAAAAAAAAATTGATCATGTTATTATGAAAGTTTACTTTCGACTATAGGAATTGGTTATTTTTTTTAATAAGGAGATAAATAGTGAGTTTCTATGGTGAGGCAAACACTTTATTGTCAAACTTGCTTATTTCTTCATTTTTCTTTGTCATTTCTTTTCTGAATCAATTGCTTATCTATGCTTATTGGTCATTTAGTTCACTTTGTGAATGAAAAGATTAAATTATAACTTACAAGGAAAATTTCAATTAGTCCAACGCAAGCATGAAAAGTGATTTTGATTAGCACGAAGCACACTTTAACAAATCTAACTTAACTCAAAACTAATTACTTTTTTTTTTAATCGAGATCACACGGTATCCTCAAATACTGTTTAGTTCCTAAAACTAATCCGTAAGCGGGGGTCACTAAATCAAAAATATCTAACTATACTATTTGGGAAGGAGCTTTTAAAAATAATTAACCTTACATACATGCCCTGTAATGAACTCAACAAATCAAAATTGATAAAAGAGTAAGACATTGTATATTTTCTTTTCATTATTTCATTTTTTCGTGTTTGATTTTTGATATTCTTCTAATTTTTTTTTTGAATTAAATTCTTCTAAAGATTAGGTGGGTAGTTTTTCATGCCAATATAATTTTACTCTTCAAAAGAAACGTGTTCATAACAACAATGAAGAGATTAAAATTACTATTCTTAAAAGCAATGACGATCTGAATGTATGAAGTGATTATCCCAGAAAAAAAAAATATTCATCTAAATAATGAAAATAAAAATGAGTAAATATTTAGAACAAATACCAAAAACATGTGCTTTATCCAGAAGCAGGAGAATTATTCAAAACAAACAAGTCAGTCAAAATCATTAAAAAATCAGAAGAAATGACTGACATCTGTACGTAGTAACATCTCCACTTTAGTGACTAGTTGTGGATAGTAGCACCGACAATCTCAGCAAGTACCACACACGCAGGTCTTAAGCGCGTGGGGGAAACCGAACCTTGGTTTTGGCGGTGGTAGCGCGCGTAACAGTAGTTTGATGTGTGTGGATGTAGGGGCTTTGTTAGCTTCCGGATCTACGCGGAGTTTTGAGGATTCACGGCACGGCGCAGCGAACAATTTTAATATTATACTGATATTCATAACTTATTTTCCATTGGATATATAATTTTCTTAACCAGTTTAAATGAATACTATTGAAGTTGATTATTAAAATCTCTATGCCTAAGAGTTTCGCAAATTTTTATTTTCTGCATTTTAATTACATGGCAGAAAGAGCTTACATCTTACATTACTCTTATTTCGATGATGATAGCTGTTTTGCAAAAGCAATGAAAAAGTCTTAGAATTAGATGGAGTTAGGAAAAAAAAAAAAAAAAACTCAGACACTCAGGATTGAAGCAGTTTGCGTGTGTGTGTGTGTATATATATATATATATAAATTCCTTTTTTGAGCAATAAATAAGGTTTGCGGTTATGGACTACACGATCAATCTAATACATGTCAATCCAATTTTATTTAGATTGAATATGAAAATTTTAATAATTCAAATAAATTGCATTTTACAACGTACGAACGGCTTTATGTGGTTGCAAGTAGGACTCCAAGTACAAGGGAAACGAGAGAAACTTCAGTAAGCCTCTTGGTTAGCCAATTAAAGCACCCATTAGAAGACCATGCTGGTTTTGAACCGTGAAACGACCACACCTCGCATGACATAGATGACCATGCAATTTGATCGTAGGCTAGCTAACAGAATCATGATCGAGCATTGTTAAGCTTGAAACAACCCAATTAATTAGGATGAACGCAATGAGGCTTTAGTATTATTAGGAGAGGTCAGAGGTACCATGCACAAAGACTCTTTCATATATACCAATATACCATGCCACGAGAACACAATAACAATAACTTACCTCAATCACCCAATCCTTAATTTGCATGATTAAATTGCACAGAACATAAAGATTCAAAGAAAACATTAATTTCTTCTCAAAACTTGCCGTCGTAGAGAGCATTGCATGAGATTTGCTTTCAACTGGGGTCATGAATCAACTTGAACTTATTATTTTGTATTCGCTTTGTTTTCTCTTGTCTAATAGACACGTGATGCTGCTCGATCCTTACCTAGGTTTAGGGTTTTCTGCTCCTCGTTCAAAATCTCATCTCTTCCCATGACGATCGCGAAAGTGACGATGAGATTGGTGTCGGCATTAGCTCTCATGATGAATCTGGCACGGTACAGCTTGGTTTTGCAAGGGAGAGAGGTAGCGTACAATTTCATCGAAGTTTAGAACTACTTTTACCAAGTGTTGAAATAACCCTTGTGATCAGTAACAATTTTGAACAAAGCCTTTGTTATAATTTAAGCTAGACGACATCCTTCATGTTCCTCTGAGTATTTCAACATGCAAAGGATTTTTGGGTTAAGAAACGCGCGTTGTCCAAGAGCTTCGTACAGAAAACATGCACTTTCCTTGAGCTACGTACCTATAAGGCTATAAAATCCGGGGTTTTATCAATGGTTCTGTTTGGCGTCCTAGCTGGGATCATTTACTGGAGCATTGGAGATCTTCAAGAAGGACATCATTATCGGCGAGTACCACCACGTTGCCTTGTCATACTACCAGGGCACTCCATGAAGGACATAACATTAATCTGTCCTCTATTGACGTGATTTGTGACCAAGAAACTATCATTTTCCTTGTCCTAACTGGATAAGGAGTCCGTGATCCGACTTTTTTCAAAACGACAAAATAATTCAAGTGGAATTCATTGTTCATTGGATATGGAAAGTTCTTTGAAAATGCAAATACATAATCAATGAGGATCCACTTAGGTGATGCATTTACATCTCGGTTCTTGATTTAAAATATGAGAAAAATTCAGAAATAGTACATGAAGTTAGGCCCACTACAAACTTTTGTACATGAAGTTTTAAAACTAAACTTTAGTACATCATATTACAAACCCGACCTAATATATGAACACGACGTCAATAACGCTGTTAACTCTTATGTCATTATTCATTTGTCAGAGGGTTATTTAGTACTTTCAGTTTCCTCTGTTTGACTCACTCTCATACACTCTCACTCCCTCTGACTCACTCACTCTCCTCCCCTTCTCTCTCTCTCTCTCTCTCTCTCTCTCTCTCTCTCTCTCTCTCTCTCTCTCTCTCTCTATACACACATACCCAGACCTTTTCTCACCCTCTATGGCCGTAAGCCTGTGACTCGAGACGCCTCCGCGACCCAACCCGGCCTGCGCGCCACCATCCGACCATCGATAGATGATGGACGACTGCCATCTTCTTCGTCTCGCCGCCGCCAATAGCCTACTATCCTTGGATCGTCCATACATTGAACGAGGAAGGAAACCCGACGACAAGGAGCCCGAACCTTCACCGGCAACCTCTGCAATTTCTGGCGACCGTATGGAAACTCATCTTCATGCCATTCTCTACGTGTTAGGCTAATTGGTTTTCAAAATTGATGAAGTTTTGTCGACTTGGTTTCTGGGTTAGCTCTGGTTCAACGCTATTGCTATGCTGGCGACTTCTCCGACGCGTCTGGGTTTAGTTTCTGGTTCGACTTATTCCCTGGACGAGGCCTGACCTTGAGTGGAAGTTAAACTTCGAAGATTTCTAGGTTGTGCACAGTGAGGCTTAGATACCAGTTCATCACCGAGTTCTCCCTCTAGTTTTCAGAAAACTGCTGCGAGGGAGTCTAAACCCAGACTGCAAATTTGACTTGTTGAAGGTGAATTCAAAGTTCTAGAAGGAATTGTTTCTTGTTTTGTGTCTGGCTTGAGAAATTGTTTGAGTAGTATTGAATGGGATATTGAATGAAATTGATTGTTGGTGATGGATAAGTTATTGGTAAGAGTCTCATTGTGTTGTCTCGATTCGTCTCGGGAAAGAGAACCATGTTTGTTTTGGTGGGAACCGATCCGAATAGAGAGGGGAGGGCCTGCCGATCGAGTTCTGAAGAGGAGAGAGAGAGAGAGAAGGATATAGGAGACAAAGGGAGGACGAGAAAGGAGCGAGACCAGGTCAAGAAGAAGAGGCCAAAGTCGGTGTGGTCGAGATAGGTGGTGAGGTTGGGGGCAGAGGCGTTGGCGACGGCGGCAGTGGTTATGAGTAGAGGGGCTTGGGATTTAAGAGGCAAAATGACAAAGTAAAGTGAGGAAGGGGAAGAAAGAGACAGAGAGATAGAGACATCGTTTTACCCCTCAAAATATGACAAACTAACGACATCATTAACGTCGTGTATGTATATTGAGTCGGGCTTCTAATTTGATGTACTAAAGTTTATGTTTCAGAATTTTATGTACTGAAGTTCGTAGTGGTCCATAGTTCAGGTTGACTTACCAAATTTTTCCCTTAAAATATTGGATGTCTTTAAAAATGGAAGAAGCTCTAAAAATATGAAAAACCTGTGAGTCACAACTAGCCTTTCAAGTAGATTCTCCATAGACTCTGATCATCTTTACAAAGAGAAGAGAACCGCCTTCTACTTTTTTCTTTTTTTTTATTGAAAAATAATTTATTAACTTCAAAAGATTACATCCATATGGGGAAGTTATACTCTAACAGAGCACCCCCAAACAAAACAAACTAGTTTCCAGCAATTTAATCATGAAGCCATAAAGCCCCTGATCCTTACAATACCTTTTTTTTTGCTATATAAAACACTACTAAGAATGCATGTATATTAATTCTTCATGTCTGCATTCTCTGATTACAATGTCCATCACCCACTATGCCAAAAAGTCCTTCAGACGACACGCATCAGACGACATAAGTTTTGTTTTATGTCGTCTGAGTTTTTCAGACGACATAATTTTCTTTTCTGTCGTCTGAATATACACTAAAACCATACTGGTTTAATTTGGAAAAATGGTGAGCATTCAGATAACATATTTGTGTAGTTGTAAAAGGTGGTGATTTCCTATCTCAAATTTAGATAAATGGTGAGCATTCAGACAACACTTATATGTTGTTTGAAAACATGGGAAAAAACCCTAGCAGAAATTTTAGATTTCCCTCCAACAAGTTGAGTCTTTTCCCTCTTAAGCGCCCAAACCTTATAGTTAACTAATCAATAGGGTGATATTTAGACAACATATAAGTGTTGTCTGAATAAGGTGAGTTTGACTTTTTTTGTTTTAGGTCTCTTTTTGCATAACATAAACCCTTCGTGTTTTTTTTCATTCCCACAAATTCTGTCTAAAAATCTCTCTCCTTCAGGCTTCAGCAAAACCCGGCCCCGTCTTCCTCTCCATCTCTCTCATTTCCTTCCCCAAACCCCGCAACCTCCCGAACAGCCACCGCAATCACTTTCAATCAAAAACCAACTGCCGTCGCCACTGGGCGTGGCAAACCCACCTAAATCTAGTCGCTAACCCTAATCCCTCATTCCCTCAGCCTCTATTCGAGATTTTGACTGACCCTGACCCTCAGCCTCTCTTCGACTCACTCCCTCTATCCCTCAGTTTCAGTCGCCGCCGACCCACCGCAAAGTTCGACGGTTCGGCCTTATCTCTAAGCTAGCTCTAACCTCTCAGTCAGTCATCTCACTCCCTCAGCCTCTCTAAGCTAGCTCCTATTCGTAATCTCGAACCGCTGAACCGTCGACCCACGGCTTTGCTTCGACCCACTGTAAGTAAACCTTCTCTCTATACTTCATTGTTGGGATGTTGGTCTCCGACCCATCGATCTCCAGTTAATAGATTTGATTATTTGAAATTTCATCTCACAACTCTCAATCTCCCTCAGTCCCTCATCTGAAATGTTGTTGGACAAGGAGGTGGCGAAGGAGGTGAGGAGGAGTTGTTGGAGAAGGAGGTGACGAAGGCGGCGGAGTCGCTGTCGTCTTGCACACTTAACCCCACGAACCCAACACATCCATTTCTCCAGAACGCACTCAACTCCTCCATCGTCGATTCCAAGACCAGTGTGTCGTTTCTGTAGGTCCTGGCAGGGACTCGGCGATTTCTGGGATTTGGGTTGATCCCTCTCTTATGGCAGTCCCTCATTCTTAAGGTTTTGTTTGATCAGATCCCTTCGCCTCTTTGTCTGTTTATTTTTTGATCGAACATAAATAAGGTGGGGTATTTACTGATCGAACATCTGTTCATGGACAATCAGCGTATCCCTCTGGTTCTCCATCAAAAGCTGTATGCATTTCGCCTTATCAGAGACTCTCTGCTAATGTTCCTGTTCAACTTCATGAGAGGTTTCAAGGTCCGTCATACTCTTAACCTTCGTATCCATTAATATATCTGCCTGATTTCCCTTTTATATTTTTGATGTATTATAGAGTTTTGATTGGGATTCTGGAAGCACACACGTCTATCATTGTTACGTCAACGTGGATGGGAGTTATGATCTTCTGTGATTTAGATTTTGTGATTGGCTTCTGGTGCAGGTTTTTGTTGCATCTTTTGCATTGGTTGGGTTATAGTTTGAAAAAGGGTGAGCGTATTTGTCAGTTTTTGATTATCTGTGGAGGAATTTTGGTTTGTGGTTTTGAATTGATTTGATTTGCAGAGGGAGCTAGATTCGTCAGTTTTGTTCTGCTGGGGAAGAAGCCGAATTACTAATTCTGTTCTTTTCTTTTGTCAGTCTTGATCACATCTGGGTGCTTTTGATCTCATCTCAATCGCTCCAACTGCAGTTTATTTGGGTATGTACGTACAAAGGAAGAGCTCTTTCCATATAGCTTCTATATATTGTCTTCTTCTTTTTCTCTCATTTCCTCCCTTTTTATTGTAGAGTTCACTTAAATTTTTATCATATGTTGCTTATGCATGCGTTTATATCGAATCATGATGTAGGTGGTTATGACAATTGACAAAGAAGACAAAGCGGCTAGAGCTTATGACTTAGCAGCATTGAAATATTGGGGCACCAGTCCCACAACCACTACCAACTTCCCGATGAGTGCATATATGATATATTCTGGTGTGGTTTAATTATTGTTATGATGTTCACACAATAATGAGATGTATATATCTCAAGTGGAGATCGAATATATAATTTGTATATGTATATAATATACCTGTAATACTATATCCAGATCAGTAGCTATGAGAACAAGATTGATGAAATGAAGCCCATGACAAGACAGGAGTATGTTGCATCTTTGAGGAGGTATGTATACTAATTCCATTCGAATTCCATAATTCTGATCATTGTAGAAGACAACGTGGTTCAATAATACTTTCTGCCCCTATACTTCTAGCTGGTCCCTATAAGAGTAATACTGGCTGTAATTCTGTGCAGAAAGGAAACCCCTCATCATTCTTATAATTTGGACAATCATATGCATCAGTTCAAGGGAAGTAGCGCAAGGTAAACATCTCAACCTCATATGGTTTATTCAAAAAGAATCTGTCAGTATATTTTGTATTCACTTTTAAGAGAACAAGATTTATCTCACAATTCCTTTTGCCAATTTGTGCAGCATCAGAACCAAAAAGGTGAAAGCTGAATGCCAACAGTTCAGGGAATATTGTAGGGCAGGAAATGGAGAATGGTACGTAATCACATAGATACGTATCTTCCAGTATAAAGAATCACAGCTGTGGCTTCATATATATTTTAAAGGAAACGGTAGCTAAATGCTTTTCAGATTCATTATCAGCTTCTCCTATATTTTTTAATTTTTAATTTTTAATTTTTTTAATGTTAGTAGGTTATTGTTTGGAACAGCACACGAGAGGATCAGAGGATGATTGTTACTGATATTCGATTTAGAACAAATCTCCTGAACAGAAAATGAACAAGTATGATGGTAGAGTTCCTATGAGTTCAGATTCGATGAGTAAAATAGAGGCAGAACTTGAAGCTGAACTTGGGAGGTTGGGGCTAAACAGGAATACTTCTACTTTGGGGAGAAGATTAACTGAACTTGATGAGGTACAAAGTCTACGCTTATCGTTGCAATTTTAAGTTTAAGCAGCACAAATGTATCTTTTAGTAATTACACATCTGGCTCTTTTCCTACTGCTGAATTAATAGTATATCATTTACTTCAATCTCCAAGATAAAACTGCACACTTAATAGTTTAATCCATGGCTTTGTGTAGATTATCCATTTACATACCTGGCTCACACTTAATTTCATTGTTTCCTTCCATTTTTGTTTGCAGGTGATGGTCTGAGTGTGTGACAGAGTAAAAGCAGGATCTCCTTCAATATATCTGACAGCTGTTAAGGTAAATGATCTATATCCTTATTTCCTCCATATGTATATATATCTCAATTATCTTGATCAATTACATTGTATTGTCTCTCTCTGTAGAGTGTCACTGATCAAATTTCAAAAAGAGAGATCGCAAAAGCTCTGTCTATATCCAATAATTACATAGAAATTGAAGATGGTAAAACTTTCCTGACCTTATGGCCTATATGTGGAGAATTGGGTGTGCCATGTCTCAGCCATTGTCTGGCAATGAATAAAGCAACATTCCCCTGTTTAATTAATGACGTATATGCATAAGATTTTTAGATACTCATCCTTTGATTGAATGACAAAATGTTGTCGTAGCATTCAATTGTACAGAAAATAGGAGTATAGTTTCAATGTATTTACTATAGTTTCTCAACTCAATCGAGTATAATTTATGATTTGGTCCTTGCATCTTTTCTATTTCTTTTAGTGTTGGAGCATCTTTTCTATCATGGATACTTTTAGCTGCTTTAGTAATTGTAGATACTCAATGACGTATTTATCTTAGTATCTTAATTCTCATTTCTAAAACCTAGCAATTTCCTTGATAGTGTGCTGTGCTAACTAGAGAATCTGAGTTTAGATATATATATATTTTTAATTTTTTTATTCCTTAGTAAATTTTCAATTCGATTATGATTTTTGAATTCTGATACAAGCTTTGTGTTTTTTTTTTTGCCTCATGTCTTCAGGTATTTTGATAGATTTTCCGGGTTTGAGCCTTCATGCAGCTGTAATGTTTTGTTGCTTTTTTTTTTCCTTCACTCGGTTGAATCAGACTTCAAACTTAATTTTTTGTTATAATGTTGAAACCAGCTGTAATGGATTTTGGTATGAGGAAGGGTGTAATGGATTCAGTACCTGTATGTTTTGGCTTTGGCTTTTGTGAATTCTTATATACTCTATTGTGTTTTTCTTTTTTAAGAAATAAAGAAAATTGTAATGCAGATGGTGATGGGATTATGAACGAAAGTGATCAGAAAAGGTTACATCCTCCAGGTCGTTCCAAAACATTCAATCTTGAAACTACCTGTGTTGCAAAAATTCCCATGAATTGAGCATTTTCTTTTTTCATATTGCTGATATTTTCAGCACCTTTCTTATTTAAAATACCATTCTCTCTCTTTACAAGCTTGATTAAAAATAACAGTTGTTGTAACATGTAAAATTATAATTGTATTATATTATATAGATCATGATTTGAGGAAAAAAAGAAAAAAATTAGACCCGCAGCATCGCGCGGGAGAATTTTCTAGTATGGAACTATATTTGTCTAGCTGGTTAGTTACTAAATGTTAGGGGCGCATATCTGCTTATGGAACTTTATTTGTTTGGAACTGACCATCTTCAATTAGCTGACAATGTATCTATTGAACAGGAAATTGCTTTGGCTCCCACAGCAAGCTAAAAGCATTTACAATGGCATTGGAATTTCAAGCTGATGGTTGATATACCAAGTAGTTTACAATCAGGTCCTTACCAACCCTAGGTACTTGCTCTTCACTTATATCAAGTAGTTTCTTATCAGTTGTCCTTTTTAATCTTTCAGTGGGACTTGATTATTCACTTGCTTGTTTGACCAGTCATAACTCTATTATATGATCCCTGTTGCCATGGTATACTCTAATCTTAATTAATTAATATTTTTGAGGCATGAGAGAGAATTTAAGAGTCCTGAATTCCATTCTACGGAAACACTCTGGGAACGACTCTAGATGGCTTGTAAACATCAAATAGGTAACGTTTGACAAAGGATAACCTAGAAGATTAGCAGTTCGTTGAATGCTCCATAATAAGATAAAGCAGCTGAGGCATCTATTCGAGTGTCTGCACTTGCAGTTATTTCAAGAAGCTTTGGGATGTTCTGACCATGAGCTCTCATGCAAGGAAATTCAACACCAGATTTTTCTTTGGTTGTATCTAGGTTGTGCTTTTGTCTGTCTTCATTGTTTATATAGCTATATCACTCTTTGTTTTATCTCTTTTTGTAGGAATGTTATAATATACTTAACGCGATCAGTGGGTAGTGAAATTAATAGTAACAACATTCATTATGTGGATATTGCTTCTGGCTTGTACCCTAGACTGTTATGTTATCCCATCTCACTAAAAGTAAGAACGAATGGTCTTATTTTTGTAATAATGTCAAATCTGTCAGTCCATCCTGATAAATCCAGCTAGAACAATACTTCCATTTCTTTTGTCACGGTTGCACCTATTAGACTGTCACTGATGTTTGTGTTGTTCTACATTGCAGGTTGCTACTAAACCAGTTGAATGCGACTGCAGTGTCACAGACATTTGAAAGCAGTTCTTTCTGTGGTTTATTTCTCTGTCCTTGCCGGGTCCTCTTCCGCCGTTCTATCCCCCAAGTTCACTTGGTAAGTCTTGACGGAACTTGTAGAACTTTTGACTTCTTTAATTGGAGACGAGAAATTTGCACGTCAATATGCTGCCAGGGTATATGTGCTTTGAAATTAAACTGACCTGTAAGAACTTTGGTTTTCCATTTCATTCTGAACAGTTTTTCCTTAATGTTCTTTTGCTCAAGAAACTAATTTCTACCAATAAAATAGAGCTCAAGAGAAGACTGTTGGAACCCTCGTCCATTAATTAAAAATGCAGAGTAATGCATGATTATGCTAACTGGGGCAACTGAAACTCGCCTGCTAGCCATATTTTATTGTAAATTTATATATATTTCATTGGGTGCATCACTCTTGATG
This sequence comes from Rosa chinensis, assembly GCF_002994745.2. Taxonomy (NCBI): domain Eukaryota; kingdom Viridiplantae; phylum Streptophyta; class Magnoliopsida; order Rosales; family Rosaceae; genus Rosa; species Rosa chinensis. Next base: position 59,183,966 of record NC_037092.1, read on the forward strand.
ACACAGGTTATCTGTTGGGACAAGTTAATGAATTAGATCTTTTTAAGTACTTTTCAAATTACAAAATATGGAACTTTATTTGTCTAGCTAATTAGTTACTTTCAGTTTATATATTCTAGGGATGCATATCTTTTATCATCAACATGTGGTTTTTTTTTTTTTTTAATAGCTTCAGGTTGAGTCCTTGATCTTTCCCCAAAATCTAGCAGGGTTGAAGATCTAATGCTTCTTCTGATGCTGGAACCCAGCTCCCTATCCAGTGGAGATGTCTGTACTCTGTAGCTTTATTTCTTCAATATTTGGGTAAGTACAGGTGGCCATACAAAACAAGAAAATGCTGAAGGGTAACTTCAAGTTCACAGCCTGTTGTATTTCTTCAATATTTTGTTTATTATTCTGCTAAACTGCTTTGTCCTTGGTTGCATGATATCTGATCCAGCAAAACAAGGATATAACTTCATTCTATGTGCATATTATCTGCAGGGTTATGCATATATACTCACGCAGCCCGGAATACCTTCCGTTTTCTATGACCACTTCTATGATTCGGGTGATTCAATTCATGATCAGATTGTGAAACTGGTACAGCAGTGTAGCTAGGTAGTTCCTTTATTAACTTGTGTCTAGTAGATTCTTCATTCATTAAGCCTTTGGACTTGTCTGCAGATTCAGATTAGTAGATATGAGACATTTTGAAGTGATCGATGCTCATGATTAGGTTGTGTACATAAGACAGTGGTGGATTAATAGAAATTGCAATGAATGATTTTGGATGTGGGTTTCATACTTTCATGAATGGGCAATTTTAATTTCCAGAATGCATGCATACCAATTGTAACAGGGGACTACTAATATGTGTTATCTCAAATTGCAAGCTACAACAAAAGCACACCAAAATGTGTGGTTGCAGCTAAACAAAAACAACACAAAAATCAAATAGAAGTCTATTGTCTTTTTGGCATTGGGACGACAGAAAATTGTAGTCTAAAGGGCAAAACAACAACATAAGTTAGACGAAAGTGTTGGCTAAAACATATAATAACAACAAATAAGTGTGGTTGGAATCAATCACAGACAACATAAAAAGACCTCATAAAAGACCTTTCACACAACACTTAAGTGTCGTATGTATGTACCCTAGAACGACACTTAATTGTCCTCTGATGCTCTTTACGACCACATATAATTGTCGTTTAAAGTAAATTAGCACAACCTTTAAATGCTGTTGTATGAGAGAAGACACTACATAAGAGTCTTCATATTTCTTATTTAAGGGCATTCAGACCACATAAATAAGTCTTGCAAATATGCTTCACACAATAGTATTTAAAAAATACTGTGGTTGTTTTGTTTATCAGACAATACAAAACTGTTGTTTGAATGCTTTTAAAGAAACATATCACAATGTTCCCAAAATGCAAAACTCATCAGACGACACAAGACTTTTATTTTTTTATGTCGTCTGAAAAATCAGACGACAGAACACTTCTGTCGTCTGATGCCCCCAAGAGACGACACCGTACTAGACGACACATTTTTGTTCGTTCAGACGACAGAACAGTTCTGTCGTCTGATGCACTTTTTGGCATAGTGACCCCACCACCAGTAGAAGGTAATATGTCACAACAATGCCTTCTTGGAGCTTGCAACTGTTTGATGTCAAGGTCTAGCTTTTGTGATAGCACTCTGACCTCCTCAAGCTTCCTGGGGGAAGCCATGTCATAGGAGCAATTTTGATAAGACTTCTTATAGATGCTCATGATTCCATCCTCTCTCATTGACACATTTTTTTTTTTAAAGGAAGAATTAAATTGCACAATGTCAAAAACTGTACAAGATAGAACAGAACAAAAACAAAAAAAACTACTAGCTAAAGGGCAGCTCAAGGACATGTAAATTCTAGTAGCACACCCGTAAAAGACATTAGCAATTAAGCACTTGCAGCATGATGTGAAAAATGTTGCAGCAGCCAAAAGGAGAGAACAACAGCTGCAAAAGAAGAATAATGCAGCAGAAGCACTCAAATAAATTATAAGGCCACCCAACTGCAGAATCAACCCAGTGAAGAACATATTGGCAGCAAAACAAGGAGGCAAACAAGCATATGTTTGCATTACCGGGAGGAATCAATGAGATAGAAATCCATACAACAACAAGCACCTCAACAACCATTAAACAAGCCGATATTCTGGTAGACCACAGAGGTTTCGCCCATAAGCACCCATTGCATTAGTGTGGCAAGAATCCCACCAGTGCAAACCCACACTATCAACTCCGATATTGTCCAACTTGTCGGCCACTTGATTACCTTCCCTATAAATATGGGAGACTCACACCTGCATTTTTTCAAGAAGAGCATGGCAGTTACTCCATTGAGTTGCCAATCGCCAAGGTACACTGGAGGGGGAGAAGATAGAAAGTGAATTGCTAAAGCTGAATCACATTCAATCCAAAGAGAAAACCAGCCCTTCCTCCAAGCAGAAGAAACAACAAGGTAGATTGTAAGGAGCTCTGCTTCCAGATCTGAAGCTAAACGCATTGGACCTGCAAAACAACCGATGTAAAGACCTAAGTGATTGCAAAAAATACCACCAAACCCCGCTAAACCAGGAGTACCTTGAGCTGCCCCATCGGTATTAACTTTGACCTGAAAGAAAGAGGGATTTAACCAATTAACTTCAATAATCTTAGGAGCCATGGGGAGGCGTCCACTGACCCCAATCGAACATAGGATAAGTAGCTCATTGCTAGAGTTAAACATAGTTTCTAGATTTGAAGAATCAATTTCCTGAATGTGTAAACTCACAGAGCGAAAGATGGATACAGCTGTGATGATAGTGTCTTGAAACCTCAATGCGTTTCTAGCATGCCAAACTACATAGACCACAGCTCCAATCATGCCCCACCAGAGCAATTGTAATTGGGAACTGAAATGGCATTGAAGTGGGTAAAATAGGCTTTCTATGTCATCAAAGGATGCAGAGACATGAAATAGCCGAAAAAGATTGCCCCAAATAAACCGAGTAAAAGGACACAGAAAAATTAGATGACTAATTGACTCTGACTTCAAGCGACAAAGAGAACAAACTGACGCCAAGGAAAAACCTCGATGTTGTAGCAGGTTATCAGTGAGCAACTTACCATGCAGTAATTTCCAAAGGACAACAGAGTGTCGTGGTCGATACGAGGAAGACTAGACCCAAGAAGCCCATGGAACCTTTGGATGATGTATTCGCTTCAAATCATAAGCTTGAGCAACTGAAAGCAAGCCATTACTAGAATCACGCCAAATCAACTTGTCAACAAACTCGGGTGAAATTGGAAGAATTGTGGCCTCAATATCATGGAAAAGAGCAAGCCACTCACCTTGAATATTAGGGGGCTTAGACCAAGATCCATCAACAATAAAATCAGAGACTCGCGAAGTAAGTTTTTCACCAAGCGATAAAGGAATATTAAATCTTTCCACAATAGGTTAGTCAAGCCAATTATCATGCCAAAAATTTATATCTGTACCTCTTCCAACAATCCATTTAGATCGAAGCTGTATATCAACATAAAGCGGCTTGAATCCCGGCCAGATAGAAGAGCGTTTATAATAAGAACATGGTAGCCCTACTCCATTAAAGAAACGACCCTTAAAGAAAGTTCTTGCAAAGGAATTAGAAGAAAAGAGATCCCAGAATTTTTTCAACAGAAAATCTTTGTTCAGATTTGGAAGATGCTTAATTCCAAGGCCACCTTTAGACTTCGGCAAACAACATTTCTTCCAAGCCACAGTGGAAAATCCTTGTAGAAGCACATTTCCAGTCCAAATAAAATTACGGGCCCAAATACGAATTTGAACCAAAACTATGGAAGGCCAAGCATAAATTGTAAACCTGTGAGAAGCATACTCAATACAACTTAATTAATCAATGTAATACGACCAACCATAGATAGGGAACACCCACGCCAATGAAAGGAACAACTCTTGACACGGTCAACAAAGGCTTGGAAGTAGGCACGTTTAGGCCTTCCAGTGAAGATTGGGACACCAAGGTAAGTAAATGGGAGTGTACCGGGAGTAATTCCCAGCCATGAATAAATAAGTGGGCGACGAGCAAAACTAGCTCGACCCAGATAAATATTGGATTTTCCCTTGTTCACACGCTGACCAGAATTAGTTCCGTACTCCTCAACAAGAGACCAAAGATTAAGAAGGCTCGCTTTGTCACCTTTAAAAAAAACCATTAGATCATCTGCATAAAAGGCATGGCTTGGAGCTTTAATTCCACGTGGAGAAGAAATAGGTTTAATCTTGCCAGTAGAGACCAATTCAGCTATACCTCTACTAAGCACCTCCTCAGCAAGACAAAAAAGAAGAGGAGAGAATGGGTCACCATGTCGGAGACCCCTACTGCAACTGAAAAAACCTACAGGGGAGCCATTAAAAATGATAGATAGGTGAGTAGAAGATAAAATAGAAGTTATCCAACCAACAAATTGCTCATGGAACCCAAATGCCAAAAGAACTCGGCGGAGAAAATTCCAATTTAATGTATCAAAAGCCTTAGCGACATCCAACTTGATGACTACATTTCCATCCTTGCAAGGAATATCAAGTAAATTGATGCACTCAGAAAGTCAAGAAAGGAAAATTCTACAATGTGTTAACGTATGACATGTATACAATTGCCTTAAAAATGGTAAAATGAGTCCTCAAAATAGTAATATTAGTCCTTAAAGTAGTAACATGAGTCCTTAAAGTGGTAAATTTTCTTAGTTATCACTTGAGTCCTCAAAATAGTAATATTAGTCCTCAAAGTGGTAACATGAGTCATTAAAGTGGCAAAGTTTCTTAGTTTACTATATGAGTCCTCAAAATAGTAATATTAGTCCTCAAAGTGGTAAAATGAGTCCTTAAAGGGATAAAAATAGTTTATGTATGAAAAATATTAACATACCAAAGCTTTACCCGTCAAGAAAATGCAATCTGATATTTGACGCCCCTTGATAAAGGCATACTGATTAGGAAGGATGATGCGTACAGCAATTGGAGAAATACGATTTGCCAAATTTTTTGTTATAATCTTAAAATTAAAATTTGCCATGGAAATTGGTCTAAACTTCGAGATACATTCTGCTTCCTGAACCTTAGGTATTAAGGCAACAAAGCTTGAGTTTAAATTGGGTAGGATGCAACCAGACTCAAAAAATGACAAATTGCACGAGTCACATCAAAACCCACCAAATCCCAGCAAGCACGAAAGAAATGACCTCCAAACCCATCAGGACCGGGAGCACTATCGGGGTCCATTGAGAATATTGCAAGCTTAATTTCCTCCAAGCTTGGGACCCTTAAAAGACTATCATTTTCTAATGATGTGACCAATAAGGGGATTAATCGAGATACCAGACCACTATCCATCGTAGATCCATCCTCACTAAAGGATTTTGAGAAGTGATCGACAACATGAGTGCGGAGAGAATGCACATCATCCACCATCTCAGAGCCCACATGTAACCCAGAAATAAAGTGACGAGAATGGCGAATTTTTGCAACAATCTGATAGTAAGTAGTATTTCTATCACCATTTTTGACCTAACGCTCTCGAGATTTGGAAGACCAGAATTTATCTTGAAGATTAAGAGCATTACTAAGGAATAGTTGAGCTTCTAGCTCCTTAGCATGACGTTCATCAGTGAAACCAGAAGTGGAAATAAGTAACTGAATTTTTTCCAATTTCAGACGACCTTGATCAATTGCAAAGTTAACATTTCCAAACACTTCTTTGTTCCAGACTTTGAGAATAGACTTGATGTGTTTAAGTTTTTGTTGTAGCACAAACATAGGGCAGCCTGAGAACTGGAGAGAATCCCAATTTTCTTTAACCAAGTCATAGAAATGAGGGTGATCTAACCAAACTTTTTGAAATTTAAAAGGAGATGGACCTTGAGGTGAAAACTTGGAGCTAGAGACCAGCAGCGGATTGTGGTCAAAAGAGTGACGAACAAGAATGTTGCAACTCAATATAGGCCAACAATCCAACCAAGGAAGAGTACAAAAGCATCTGTCAAACAACATTTCGATATGAGCAGAACCTCTTCTACCATTAGCCCAGGTAAAAGGAGAGCCCTTAAAAATCGATAGGAACTAAACCACAAGAATCCACCATGGTCTGAAAATCCTCACACGAAGTAGAGAAATAGGTAAATTACCACCTACTTTTTCATGAGCGCCAAGAACTGCATTAAAATCCCCAAGAAGTAACAAAGGACCAGAAAAACCTGAGCAAGCTTGAGCTAGGGAAGTCCAGAGGGGACGACGTCTCGAGATTGTTGTGGTGGCATAAACAAATATGACTCCATGAGTGACAGTACCAACTTGAAAATGCAAAAAAATGTGCTGACAAGAAGAAAAAACTACAACAGGGGTGATAACATTTGCATTACAAAAAATCCAAATATTAGGGAGAGTATTACCTCGGTCATTGACACCTACCAAAGACATACCAATAGACCTCTAAAATGATGCATGGATACGAGTGACAGAGGTCATTGGTTCAGCTAAACAAAGAATATCTGGAGAATGCTTGAGAATTAAACTTTTCAGAGCACGTCTAGTTCGGCTATTCACCAAGCCTCTGATATTCTAAAAAAGAATCTTCATTGAGAAGTATGTGAAGGGACCCCATCAATAGAGGGGTTTGGATTCCTGAGCAACTGCTCTCGTATCTTCTTCCTTAAACATTTCCTATGTGAACGAGAGAGGATTTTATTATCTCCCAATTGCTCCAAGTTAAATTCATTATTGAACTCAGTCCCAGACATCCAAGATTGAACTAAATTGAAGTCCCTTTGGGCTGTAGGAGGTAGTAATGGCCGAGAAGATGAAACCCCCAAACTTGGGGATGCGACTGGTGTGAAGCTAGGAAGGTAGGGAAGACTAGCATTGTGATCGTCAGATCGAGATTGCCTCTCATGAGGTGGCACTTCAACCATTAGATCAATCCCTGGTATAGAGGAAGTCAAAGAATTGCTGACATAAGTGGGAGCTTCTGATGTGACATAATTAACACGTTCCTTGACATAAGTCGGATCCTCCATAGCAGAAAGAATAGGTTGTCCCATAACACGATCAATGCTGTGAGCAATGATAGGTTCATGCACAGGAGAAACTTCCTCTGTTGCCACTCTGTGGCCAATGCCATTAGAATCTTCAATCATTGCCTCATTATTAGCTAACTTCTCCGGACTATCAGTGGCGACAACTGATTGTGGAGGCATGCCCATTTCAGGTCTATACAATTGACGATACTGTCCAGCAATGGATTTCTGTTGGCCCTGGGATTCTGGTTTGGTTACTTGCTCAAAGACTGCAGAGCTTTTCTTTAGAGAATGGCAAGTGCTAGCATTATGGCCAAGAGCACCACGGTGTGAGCATAAGCTTTCGAAAATAAGCTCAACTGGAAATTCATGACCTTCTCGCTCTACCATAAGTGAACTGGGTAGGTCCTCGGAAAGATCAACATCGACAAGAATGCGAGCAAAATAACCAAAAGCCTGTTCTTTGTTGGCTTTATCAAGTTGGAATGGAGTCCCAACTCCACGACCAATTTCAAGTAAACGTTGTGGGTGCCAGTATTCTTGGCTAAGCCCAATAATTCGTACCCAAATTTGAGCATGTATATTAGGGAAAGAGTTACCTGGGCGAAAATCCTGGCGCCATTGTGAGAGACGGAAGATGCCGGACATGAGAGTGCAGGTTCCCTCGCCCCAAGCACGCCGTATATCTTCTTGTCTCAAAATGAAGATCAAAATATCCCTTCCCCAACGGAACAAGACGCCATGGAGCAATAGGTTGCCACAGACGTTGCAAAGCTATTTTCAAAGTTTCAATTTTCATGGGCATAGATCCGTTCCTTAGCAGTAGACGACCAATTAGATTGGTTTTGAACAACTTCAGTTGTTCCTGATAAAGGTTTTTGCTGATTTTCATATAGGTTTTGTCCCCTCGCAAAGTCGGAGCGGGCAATTGACTGAGCCTTACTGATGCTTTAACAGAATCTGTTAAGATGGAAGCAAAAGATCTCGCCTTTAGCCCAGTAGCCAGTGAGGAAGGGCCAGACTGAATTGGGGGGACTGGTTTGGAGCTTTGTTGTTCGTGGCCTGCGAGGAAAGACCAGGGGCAGACTGCCATGGGGCTGAAAGCCATGGCGACCGATTTAAATTCTTCACTCTGAATTGGGGGCGCGTGCAGCGCGTACTGACGTCAATAACAATGACTCAATAATTAACATGCACCTGTGTATGTAGCAGCTAGCGAAACTAGAGAAACCATTGAAGTACGTACAAATACTGTTTCATTAGTGAAGCACTGGAGTCCTACGATTTCCAACTAACCTATATCATACAAGTTACCCTACAATACCAAGCTTGTGGTAGAGTCAACGCCGATTTAGCCAGTCGATGAGCTATTACATTGAAGCGTTTCTTCACATGCTTCCAAGAGATTAACTCAAACTCATTCATTGACAATCTCACTGCATCTAATACTTCTCTAATCTTGTTAAGGTCCCAACCGTTTACCTTCAGTCCATCAAGCACATTAAGGGCATCTCCTTTTATCTCAGCGCTCCTTACCCCAGCTCCTTGCAGTAATTTAGCCCATGCCACAATGTAAGAGCTTCAGTTGCTGTAGGAGTGAGAGGAAATGGCAACGGCAAAAATAAAGCCCCATGAGACATCCTTCTGGATTCAACAAAGCAGCCCTCAAGCCAACACTTTCAGTTTCTTTACTAACAGTCCCATCAAATTAAGTACAAAACTGGACTAGAAGAATTACTAATTTGTATAGCCATATCTCCAGCTCGTATCGCACTTGCAACCATACAATTGTTGCTGCCCATTATCTTGGATAGCTCCACTTGCCAGTCTAGGCACCTTTGAAGAAGAATCAGTGGATCCAACTCCAACTTTCTAGAAGGACGTCGTTCACTAGCCCAAATAGTTCTAATTTTGCTTGTACCTTATTCGGCCACTATGTAAATCAAATCAATAAAAGATTGTTCCTTCCATCTTTTCACAACCCCTCCCAACCAAGTATTTTTCCAAACCTTCCTAGCGTTTTGACACCCCCACAAACTATGCAAGACTGACTCTTCTGCACCACCACACCTACCACAACCATCAGATGAGCACACTTTGCGTTTAAACAAACACTCATCACAGGGCAAGAATGCATGGCAAGCTCTCTAAAGGAACAACTTGAATTTTATTAGGGACCGTAAGCCCCCAGATAATACTTGTTGGAGAAATTACAATAAAAAATTATAACTTCTCTTGAGAAACTCGTTGACAAAAGGCTGAGGCGCGGGTATCTCGCTCTCTTTAAGGAGATTCAAGCCCTCTGCAGAACAATGTCGGTGCACCAGAAATCTCTTGACTTGTCCCCTCTAGGATACAATAGCCCAACAACAAGTTGTACGTGTGACTCACACCGATCTGCACAAATTGGAGGAACCCAAAGCTCCACCAAAAGAACACATTTCTTTGGCCAAAAAACACACAAGACGCTTTAGAATTTTTGTGGGGAAAGTTGATGGGTGAATAATAGAGTAAATGTTTTGTATATCTAAACATGCAGCAAATGATGCTATTTATAGGCTCTTAGGACACTCCCTACATTTAATAGGGTAGTAACCAAATACCATAGGTTACAAGAATTAAAACCCAAAATAAATCAAAATAAAACACCATGAGTTACAAAATAAAATTCTGAATTTAAACATACAAATAAATTCAGAATTTAAACACAAAATAAATTCACCCAAATTTAATTTCAATAATAAATAAAATATTAAAATGTTACGACATTCCCCCACTCACTTTAATATTTTAAAAAACAAATATAAACCAAAGTTACCGGCCAAAGACGAACCATTATGCGTCATGAAGGCGTGCTCTGCATTGAACCTTCACTTAGTTAAATAGCAATCTCTACTCCAGAGTTGATAATGGTCTCAGACTTGAACTACAACTGCTTAAGGAAAAATAAGAACTACTGCTCACACATAATAATTCAGGTGTTAGTATGAGCTTTATTAGCCAGCACGTTACGGCCTTGTGCTTATCTCGGTTTTCATGAGTGCATTTCAAGAATAAACCCAATTCTCATAGAGAGCGGCCCCACTCTCACACTCATACAGGTAAAATCCGTCAAAGATGCTTTTGTAACTATGACATCCCATTCATATGAGCTACACATTTTATTAAGAGTTTTAAGTGAACTCAACCTTCATATACGTTACAAGATTAATGCACTTACATCATAGGGATGAGTAAGAAAATATAATGCATTTTTCTTACGGCCACCTTATGATTCGTTTTTCCCATTGAACCCAGTTTTTAGGATCTCTAATCACTGGGTTGGGCGTCCTCATATATGGCTCATGATGATATGGGCTTCAATCTCATCCCCCTCAATGTACTCCAGACCTTTTCTCTTGCCAAGCTCCTAGTTAAAGGATCTGCAAGATTATCACATGCTTTAACATAATTCACATTAATAATTCCATCACTCAAATATGATCTCACAGTACTGTGTTTTCTTTTTATAGGTTTGGATTTACCGTTATAATAACTGTTATTTACTCTACCAATAGCTGCAGTGCTATCACAGTGAATCAATATAGGTGGTATAGGTTTTTCCCACAAGGAAATTTCATGCAATAAATCTCTCAACCAATTTGCTTCTTCACTTGCTGAAGCTAGAACAATAAGTTCAGCTTCCATGGTTGAATTAGAGATTATTGTTTGCTTCTTTGATTTCTAACAAATAGCACATCCACCTAATGTAAAAATATAAGCAATGGTAGAGAGAGAATCACCTGACAGAGTATTCCAATCGGCATCACAAAAGCCTTCAAGTACAGCAGGATATTTTTTATAAAATAATCCATAATTTTTAGTACCAAGCAAATATTTCATAACACGCTCAATTACATGCCAATGTTCTTTACCTGGTTTACTTGTGAACCTGCTAAGTACTCCAACTGCATACGCAATGTCAGGTCTAGTGCAGTCAGCTGCATAGCGCAAACTGCCAATTATGCTAGCATATTCCTTTTGATTAATCACATCATTTTCACTTTCAACAAGAAATAAGTGAACACTAGAATTAAAAGGAGTAGACACATGCTTATGGCCAACATAATCATATTTCTTTAAAATTTTCTCAATATAATGTGACTGATCAAGAAAAATACAATCACATGTTTTTGTTATTTTCATGCCCAAAATAACATTAGCCTCACCAAAATGTTTCATATCAAAATTGCTCTCAAGCATAGTTTTTGTCTCATCAATTACATTCAAATTTGAGCCAAAAATTAACAGATCATCCACATAGAGGCTAATAATAACATGTGAATTTTTCCAAGATTTATAATATATGCACTTGTCACATTCATTTGATTTATAACCATTTTCAATCATGCAGGAACCAAATTTTTCATGCCACTGTTTAGGAGCCTGCTTTAAACCATAAAGGGATTTAGATAACTTACATACCTTGTGCTCTTGACCAGGTTCTATAAAACCTTCTGGTTGGTCCATATAGATCTCTTCATCTAAATCACCATTTAGAAAAGTTGTTTTCACATCTATTTGATAATAATCAAATCATGAATTGCAGCAATAGCAATCAATAATCTAATGGATGTAATCCTTGTAACCGGAGAAAAAGTATAAAAACTGTCTAGATTAGCTTTTTTCTTAAAGCCTTTAGCAACAAGTCTAGCTTTATATTTGTCTATACTTTCATCTAGTTTGAGCTTTTTTCTAAGGACCCATTTACATCCAATGGTTTTAAAACTTGTTGGTAAATCTACTAATTTCCAAGTATTATTAGAAATTAGAGACTCTATTTCATCATTCACAGCCTCTTTCCAGAAAATTGCATCTGATGATGATAAAGCTTCATGTAAAGAAATAGGATTTTCCTTAACATTATAAATATAATAGTCAGGGCCAAAATCTTTTTCAACTCTAGCTCTCTTACTCCTTTTAGGTTCATTGTCATAAGTTTCTTGTACATGTAAATTAGAAGAAGAAGAACTAGGCTGGGTAAAAACATTTTTCGATTTAAAAGGAAATTTTTCTTCATGAAAAATTGCATCACCAGATTCAATCACAACATGATTTTCAACATCAAGAAATCTATAGGTTGCACTATTTAAAGCATATCCAACGAAAACACAAGTAGTAGCTCTAGCACCCAATTTTGGTCTTTTAGGGTCAGTTAACCTCACAAAGGCTAGACAACCCCAAACTCTAAGATAACCCAAATTTGGTTTATGCCCCTTCCACATCTCAAAAGGTGTAATTTTTGTATTTTTATGTGGCACTCTATTCAACACATAACAAGCAGTTAAAACTGCTTCACCCTAAAAATTAGAGGGAGCACCTGAATCAATCAACATGACATTTGTTAACTCAATCAAAGTTCTATTTTTTCTTTCTGCCACACCATTAGATGCAGGTGAATAAGGTGGAGTAACTTCATGAATCGCTCCTAAAGATTGAACAAAAGAATTGAATTCAGAAGAATCATATTCTCTCCCTCTATCACTTCGGATCCTTTTAATTTTTCTACCAAATTGATTTTCAACCTCAAGGAGGAACTCTTTAAATTTGGCAAAAGCATCACTTTTATTTTTCAACAAATAGACATAAGCATATTTAGAACAATCATAAATAAAAGTGATAAAATACTTGTTACCTCCACGAGTTAAAATTCCCTCAAATTCACACAAGTCTGTATGAATTAATTCCAATAGTTCGGTATGCCTTTCAACATTTTTGTGAGGCCTTCTAGTAATTTTTGCTTTACTGCAAGTCTCACATTTTTCAAAAAAAATTTGCACTGAAGGAATTAAACCCAAGTTACTCATGATTCCCACATATCTACTATTTATATGACATAAATGTGCATGCCAAAAATTCAAAGAAGAGAGCATATAAATTGAAGTAGATGCTTTATTATTATTCTCAACATTCAATTTGAACATGCCATCACAAGCATAACCTTTGCCCACAAATACACATTTTTTGGTAATCACATATTGGTCATATTGCATAGTTTGTTTAAAACCAGCCTTATTAAGAAGATAACTAGACATCAAATTTTTTCTCATGGAGGGTGTAGGCAACACATCTTTCAAAGTTAGCACCCTACCAGAAGTAAATTTGAGTTCCACCTCACCAGTTCCAAGCACATGAGTAGTATGTGAATCTCCAAGCATAACTGTTTTGGGCTCCTTAAAAGGAGTGTATTTCTTGAACCAATCTTTATCATAGCAGATATGTCTATTAGCACCACAATCTGCCCACCATCCTTCAACACTTTGAACCATATTTACATCAGTTATCATTGCCACATATGGTTCTTCAGTGACGTGAGCTTGAAGAACAGCCTCACGTTTTCGATAATTGCAATTTCGAGCAATATGCCCACTTTTGCCACAAACATAACAACAAGTATATTGTTGCTTATTTTCTGAAGGAGGATATTGGTTCTTATTCACATAGCTTGGTTTGTCTTTATTCTGTTGGTGAGGTTTGCCAACTTTTTCATACTTTTCTTCTTTGGCTGCATATGAGAGTTTTTATGAAAATAACCATTGGGCATATTATTATTAGAAGATACTAAATTTACCTTGGAGGTGTCATTAATGTTTGTATCTTGCATAAGAACATCTTGACCTCTTGCTTCCTCCTCAACGCGGATGCGAGTGATTAAAGTCTCCAAGGAAATCTCATTTTATTTGTGACGCATGGATTTTTGGAACTCTCTACATGTTAATCTACAAAACTTCTCAATATTTCTTTGAATAATAGTGAGTAAGTCATCATAATCATACACATTATATAAGAAATAAGTCAAGCGATAAAAAAGAATAGTTACACTCATCTTTCTCAAGTTGAGATTTCCCATATTGTCATATGGTTTCTCTTGTGCATGCTCCATCTTCGATGAATCTCCTTAAAATTGTTAGAGAAATTACAATAAAAAATGATAATTTCTCTTGGAAACTCGTTGACAAAATGCTTAGGCGCGGGTATCTCGCTCTCTTTAAGAGATTCAAGCCATCTGCGGAATAATGCCGGTGCACCAGAAATCTCTTGACTTATCCCCTCCAGGATACAACATCGCAACAACAAGTTGTGTGACTCACACCAATCTGCACAAATTGGAGGAACCCAAAGCTCCACCAAAAGAACACATTTCTTTGGCCACAAAACACACAAGACACTTTGGAATTTTTTTGGAGAAATTTAATGGGTGAATAATAGAGTAAAGGTTTTGTATATCTAAGCATGCAGCAAATGGTGCTATTTATAGGCTTTTAGGACACTCCCTACATTTAATAGGGTAGTAATCAAATGCCATAGGTTACAAGAATTAAAACCCAAAATAAATCAAAATAAAACACCATGAGTTACAAAATAAAATTCAAAATAAATTATGAATTCAAACGCACAAATAAATTCAGAATTTAAACACAAAATAAATTCACCCAAATTTAATTTCAATAATAAATAAAATATTAAAATGTTACAACAATACTCCATACATTTTTGGAGTTGGATTCACCATTCCCCACCTCTACAACCCGTACTCACTCCCACCTGCTTTAACTCTATCCCTAACCAATATTGTCACACCCTAACCCGGAAATTTGCAATTTTTTTTTCTTTCCAGAGTAAGGGTGTGAATAGCTTTTAATTGTCAAAGATAAGAAACACTTTGGCAAATAAAAACTATATTGAAAAAAATGAGAATCAGAGAAACTCTTTATTACATAAGTAATTACTTACAAGAGAAATAAAAGCAAGCTTAGAAAATAAGCTTTATTGTACAAAGATAAACCAAAACATCAAACTAAAAATTTATTTCTCCTTTTCCAACAACCAGATTTCCAGAAATTAAACTCTAACCCTCAAAAGCATGATTTGCACAATATCATAAAAGGGGTGAGCTTAAATCTCATTAGAGCAAACCTCATACATATAATTAGTAATGATGCAAGACAGAAAATAACTCCTTATACTCCAATTGTTAGTAATCTTGTACTAATCTCGGTCACCAGTGTCTTCTTGCCAAACAATAGATCGTTTTATCAATAATAATTGAAGGGGCTTCTCTCCCCAAGTGTATATACCATTGGCTGACTTTGCTGGTCCCTTACGAGTATTAGACTCAACTACACAACCATTATTACTCTTTCTTCAAGCTAGGATCAGATAAAACAACATGATGATGAATTAAGCATATATATATATATATAATTTACACAGTATAAACATTCTGATCAGCAGCAAATATCACTCAAAATCATATCAATAGACTGATATAATCAAACTTGAGGTTCCCCAAAACTTCCCCTACCTTAAACCTGATTTAGTAAAGCTGAGACTTTGTTTCCAGACCTCTAAAGACTTGTCTCCGGTCCCTGCTATTTCCAGATTCTCTAACTTGTTTTTCTGCTCTCTTTTCTAACTTTTGTTTCTTACTGCAGGTAAAGGCTTCTTTTATACTAGAAGATGTAATAATTAGAATCTATAAGTAGACTAGCCACCTCCTGCTTAGCTTAGTCTGTTAGATAACCATTGGAAGCAGCTTACTGCTAGCTCCTGCTTAGAAAAATCATCTGAAAATTATTCCAAACTGCCAGCTCCTGCTTTGAGCTTGTTGCCCAAGTTTTAAGTTGCTCTAAGAGCAGCCACTTGCTGCACACAAGTAACTTTATGTCTGCAGACTCTTAATTGTGGTTAGAAGTGTGTAAACATGTATTTTCAACAAGCTACTAGGTGACACAGCAGTTTAAATAAAACAAAATAACATTCCAGATTTTCTTTTCTTCTTCTAATGTGTTTTTGGGCATGTGTTGCAGGTTTTAACAAGACTTCCAGCAAAAAAAAAAATCAAGAAGAGGGAACCTAACGAGCTAAAGACAGTTGCTAGAATTTTTGTACTTTTGCACAATGTAATGGCAGCAAGTCAAGGAAGCTAAAAGTACAAAACATAAATAAGAAATTGATGTATTGTGACATTTGGAAACATGTATTAATGTAAATATAGTACTTGTAGCTGTCTATGTAACCTTATTGTAACCAAGCACAATCTGTACTATTTTTTTTTCTTTTCCTTTTTGACAAAGAATGTAAACAGGTAAAAGTTTGCTTTTGTTTGTAAGAAACACTTGTGTTATACTCTAGTATTTTGTTAACAGAAGCTAGTTGGTTTTTGAGTTATAAAAACAAAATCAGCAGGGATCAAGCAATTCATCATTCATGACCCTATACACAAAGCTAGACCTCTATATTTGGCCCTTCTTTTACTAAAACAATAAGTATATAGCTATAAATAGTTTAGAAGTAGAGTAAACCAGACTAATTAACTTAAATAGAGTTCATGTCTTCACAAATACCCTGACTTCACAGTATATTAACCGTCCTTTATGTAGTGCCAGATTGCCAAATCACCCCCACTTCTTTCACAAAGAGGGATAGACAAAATTTTCTTCATATCCACAGAAATAAATTGTTTCGAATAAAATCAACATTTCACATACCTGGTTTCTCCATCAGCTAATTCACCATAGCATTACTATCCAAGAATCTAGGGCGTAACCACCAGAAAGGACCAAGGTGAAGGCAACTATTTGTCCTCCCATATCCTCGTTGTAACCCATTCCCAATATGCCATCGAGTGCCAGCACATAAGAGTTCCTTTCCCCACACCAAACTCCTCCAAATAAAGGACAATTTTGGACCAACCAGTGCTGCTGCCCAATTTCCACCAGAAACATATTTTGCCTGTAGCACAAGGTTAACCAAAGACTCCGCTTGCAAGCAATCCTCCCAATGGTCTTCGCAAGAAGTGCTTGATTAAAGCACTCAATATCTCTGAATCCCAGTACTCTTGCTGGCCTTCTTATTTTTACAAAGCATATCCCATTTACACAAGTAGATACCTTTTTTTTTACCACCCGAACCCCACCAATACTTAGCTACCTTAGATTGATAAGTATGACAAATACCTTTTGAAAGAGCCTGAAAACAGACATAGTGTAGGATGGGCTAGCCTGAGCGGCAGCTTTTACCAACACTGTTTTACCTACCTTGGACAACAACAAATGATGATCGAGCCGTTCATGAATCTTCTTGAACATTTCTTTCTACATAATGTTTTTTTTTTTTTGATCAAATAAAAACTTCATTAATAATGAATTGCTTACAATGAGTTTTAGGCAACATCTCTTACATAGAAATGGCCACTAGACTTCACACTGGAACTCTATAATGACTGACTCCAAACTGGCACTACAACTAAGTGGCAAAGACAACAAACGCAGGAGCAGTGAATCCTTGATCCTTGACATCTCACCTCTCGTCAAGCCAATCAAAACTCTAAAACTAAACAACTCACTTGTGTCAACACTAACTCACTAACCAGAGTCTTCCTGACCAGCTTTTGATCGACCGAGTAAATACTCGTTGTGACCGAAATCCGACCAAAAGGATTGCTGAACATTCAGACCTGGGACTGAAGAAACCCAACATCACCTCCCTATTGTCAACACCATCAATCCACAACTGCTCCAAATCGCCATCGCCTCCAACCCAAAACCAGACAGGAACGACCCACTAGAAGGCCAAAAATGCTCGTCAATGGCACAACCTGACTTTTTTGCTGACCCAAAACCAGATAGGAACGACCCACTAGAAGGCCAGAGAGACAAGAGTCTCTGCCACAACTTGTAGTGCACACGACTCTAAAGCTAAAACCTAACACAACTGAAACAACATGTAGTGCACACGACCCTAATACCACAAATGGTACCAAGGTTTGGACTTATTACCAAAAAAAAACAACATTAAATAAAACAACCAGGACAGGGCCCAAAATTGAGCCCAAACCCCACCTCCAGACAAAATAGCAGAGAAATCAGATCTACCAAACAGGCCCAGCCCAGTTCTTGCACAACCCCCACCTTCGTCCCCGTATTCCTGACATGCCACCACTTGCGACGGACCTCCACCATCAGCGCACCCCAAAATCGGTTATCTCGCACCATCGTCGGCAACCCACCAACCCAATCACGCCACCGCCAGAGATCCACAGCCCACACCCCAATCCAGAAGTCCACCCAACCCTGATCGAGTCGAGGACTCGTAGCGCCAACCCAGAATGGATCGACAATCCACCACCATATCTGACCATCCAGGATTCGACCCGCCACAAATCCCATCTCCCCTGCCCTCTTCTTCCCCAGACATGCCGCCCAACCAACCCACAACGTCCACCTGCAAGTACTGAACCACCACCACCCAACAACTCTTATCTCCCCTACCACCTGCCATCGATCCCAACGATCAAGAGCAAAGCCACCCCGATACAAGGGACCACGATCACCCAGCAGCAAGGTCCGTCCGACGACAGCGTCCATTGACGTGCCGCCGGATGGAGGCAAGAAAGTTTTTCCAGAAAACCCTAGCAGAGAGAGAATATTAACTTTGAGTTTTAACCTGTCAAACTATTTCTACATAATGTTTAATGTTTACGAATTCTATCATTATCTATACTATTATTAAGAGAAGAGATCTTGCTCTCTAAAACTATTTTTTTTTTACCAATATGACCTTTATATATTAAAATATTATGAAATATAATTAATTAATATGGATAATATAGTAAATTGTAAAAAAAAAAAATTTAAATAAGCAGAAAATGTGGTAGTTGTACAAAAAGTTTTCCCATTAATATTAATTTCTCTCCACGCACATAGTGGGTGGGTTCTGCTAGTTATTATTATTATCTATACTATTATTAAGAGAAGAGGCTTTGTTAGCCAAAATTGAAAATTTTGACAGATTTAACCCTGAAAGATTAAAAAACTTTGAGAATAAATTAAATCACAAGGATAAATAGGACAATTATAAAATAGATTTTTATTAAGAAAATTATTAAAAAAAATGATTCCACAACCCGCATTTTTCTCTCCAATTATTTTCTCTCTGCGATAACTACCCGTAAATCTGTTTCTTTTGCAATAACTACTCACATTTTTTTTTAAAATGAAAATTTTTTGTACACATGCAAAGCATGTGATTGCAGACTAGTAATTCTGTAATTTAAGACGTCTTCTAAATTGAAAAATAAAAAAGTCATCTTCTAAATTAACGGACTTTAATTCTTAGAATAAGCATTAGTGGCGACCGGCTCTGGACTCCCTCCAATGTAATATTGTGTACGATATCCAATATCTGGTAACAGTTGGGACTAGTAAACCGTCGGATTCAGTAGAACCCAACTCCATCGATCATCCTTACGGGTTTGTAAGGAGCAAACAGTACTTTAAGACGATCAAACATATCAACTCCTTCGAGTTCAGTACAGTATTGATCTAATGGGTAGAAGCCCTCCATTGCTTGCCTCAAAGAAATAATTGCACACACCCCTACTGCACGGAGTCACGGACTGCAAGCCGGCGAACCCGGAATGCAGATCAAAAGAGAGAAGAGAATAGTACAAAGAAGAATATACTCACTCAGGTCCAATCTCCTTGAACACTGTGCCCTCCTCCCCTCTGCCCCTCTCTTAATTTCTACATGCAAAATGACTATCGATCTGCTTAATCTTTGCTGATTAATTTCATCGTGCAATTCATTCTGGCACCACCACCACCACCACCACATTTACTTGGTCCATGGACTCGTCAATCCTCATACACACTATTTTGGTATCTGTGTTTCTCGTAGTGTGTGCTTTACTGCTTTTCTTCCCCTTGATTTTGGGTGTAACACTAATGACTAACCCATGCTTCCTTTGGATTCCTTCTGTTTTCCTCTGTCGTTACCTACCTCGGGAGTGGCCACATTTCCGATGCCAAAACCAGAAAAAGGGGCTTTCCCCTGACCTCTTTTCGGGGGCAACAGAGGTGCGCAAAAGACCAAAAAACCCATCCTCGTGTAGACCAAATTGTAGAAACCGTCATGGCGCCACCTGTTAAAGTTTTGCATGTAGAGGCCAGGACAAGTGTCTTTGGAGAAAGCTTTGAGGAACTAGGTGTGCGTTATTGGATTCACCACATTGCCCCATTTGGTCTGCAAAACCCAACTGCATTTTCTTCCCATTGTTTGTTTCTGGTACCCATGTCTTCTTCTCCACCACGTGGTCTAATGCACTGCACTGGAGGCTATAATCCACCACAACATGGCTCAGTCTCTCGATTTCCCTTAATGGGTTGCTCTTGTTCTTGTTCATTGTGGTGAACCTTCTCTGTCATCTTGGTCACTCATGGCTGCTTCAATTCTTCGGCTTCGCAAGCTGTGCTATGTTCAGCCTGTGAGGTTTTCGGCATTGTGCTTTCAGTCCTTTGAAACAGCCAAGGACGAGGGTGCTGAAACCCCGAAGTTCGAAAATGAAGTGAAAGAGAAACAGAGGATTAAGAACAAGAACAAGAAGCAACCGAGGGAATGGAGATGCATACATAACTGTTGTTGGATAATTGGGTCCATGTGTACAACTTGGTGGCTTCTCTTGTTTTTGTACAACACCTTGCCAACTGCATTGACTGGTTTTCAGGTGCCAGAATCACCTGGAACAAGGCTTAGGCGCGAAGGTGTAAGCCCGCTTCACCCAGTTGTCATGGTCCCTGGCATTGTAACCGGTGGCCTAGAGCTCTGGGAGGGCAGGCCTTGTGCTGAAGGTCTTTTTAGGAAGCGACTTTGGGGTGGTAGTTTCTCAGAGATCTTCAAAAGGTTTGCTTGCATTTTCATGATTGAATAAAGTGTTAGAGTCCGTAAGAGATTAATATTAATGAACTGAGAAGGTTGTGAATCTGGATTGTGTGTTTATAATTCTAGGCCTATGTGTTTGTTGGAGCACCTATCACTGGACAATGAAACAGGGCTGGACCCTCCAGGAATTCGAGTCAGAGCAGTTCGGGGACTCGCTGCAGCTGACTATTTTGCTCCTGGCTACTTTGTTTGGGCTGTCCTCATTAAGAATTTGGCAAAAATTGGTTATGAAGGGAAGAACATGCATATGGCTGCCTATGATTGGAGGCTTTCTTTCCAGAACACTGAGGTAAAGTTCTTTACCTGCTGCTCTATGTCACCGATTTGTTGTACAACAATATAACCTGAATCACACTATTGTTTGTTGGTTTTTCCATGTATGAGGCTCTCCTTAGCAGTGATTCATAAGTTGGACGAATCTTATTTGATTTATTCTCAGTATACTTTGTACTGTTGATAATAATGGCTCATAGATTTCTATTATCTTTCATTTTTGTGTATTTTCAATGGCTTATTTGCTTTCAGAACTACAAAGCATGTGTCTAATGAGTTAATTGCTGTTCCATGCGTTAAATTAGTTCCATACTGAAAAATTTTCTCAAGGGGCCATGTACAACAATGAGTCATTGTCTTGTGGTCTCCAAATATGTCTTACAATGCATTTATACAGTCTGTATATGCTCTGTCTTAGCAGGCATGAGTCTTATAAGACCACTTGTCTAAGCTGAGTCCACTAATATATTTTCTAATGGGGGCAGATTCGGGACCAAGCTCTTAGTAGGTTGAAGAGTAAAATTGAGCTTATGTATGCAATCAATGGCCATAAGAAAGTGGTCGTGGTGCCTCATTCTATGGGGGCTATTTATTTTCTCCACTTCATGAAATGGGTCGAGTCACCTCCTCCTATGGGAGGTGGTGGTGGTCCAAGTTGGTGTGCCACGCACATCAAAGCAATCATGAATATCGGTCCAGCATTTCTTGGTGTTCCAAGAGCAGTTAGTAATATATTTTCTGCTGAGGGTAAAGATGTTGCTTACATCAGGTTTGTCTATGTGTTCAATTTCTCATGTGTGTTTGCATTCTGATATTGAGAATTGGGTTGCACAAGAAGGACATTATTATTTAGTACTCTTATATAGTTATATGTGATTTAAGTGATATCTGCAACAATTAAAAGTTTGATATATGCCCAATGCATGATGAATTTGACTTGGCCCTTTCAGAGCTATGGCTCCTGTTGTTTTAGATTCTGAAATTCTTGGGCTTCAAACCTTTGAACATGTCATGCGGGTATCTCGGAGCTGGGATTCCTTGATTTCCTTGTTGCCAAAAGGTGGAGAAACCATTTGGGGCAACTTGGAGTGGTCTCCTGAAGACGGGCATAGCTGTGACCTGATAAAGAAGAAATATCTGCATTCCACTGCTGGTGATACCAATTACAACAATAGCAATAAGAATATAATTTTCCAAGTAAAAGAACCTATGAAGTATGGAAGAATAATCTCATTTGGCAAGGAATCATCAGAATTACCCTCTTCAGAGCTTCCTGGTCATGATATAAAGGTACTCTTGGATTTTTGGAAGTATGAAACTAATAACGTAGCCACAAAGGAATTACAGCTAAAGTACTCAACACAAATAAGGTGATGCAAGTTTGACAAAAACTATTCTAGTGAAGCTTCTAACAATGCATTCTTTCAAAGAATTGGCATGATAATCTCTTCCAAAGAACCCTGCTAATAGTAGCATTTCTCTTTAGTTGATGTGATCAGTTGCCTTTTCTGAAGTCTCGGAGTTATATTCAGAGTTCAGATGCCTCATGAGAATTGAACCTCTCTGCCCTTTCTCACAAATGATTAAAGTAACTCATTCTGTGGAAACAAAATCAATCTGTATTCTTCTTGTTCATTCCCTTTATCCCAACTGGTAATGCAGGACTCTTGGAACTCTGTTGTAAAAAGTTAGTTAGAATTGATTCAGCATTGCGGTCGCATCCAAAGAATCCTCTTATAGTAACCTTGTTATAGTTAGTGGGTACTAGTACATCCTTTGTTTCCTTATTGTCTTTAGAAAACCTTTACCATATCTTTATTGGATTAAAATTAAGGGAGGTCTATGAGCAAGTTTGAAAGTCCCAGTAGAAATTCTCATTTATTTTCCAATATTGTTACTGATTCGGCGTTTCCTGAGAAAGAAACGGAGTATATTTGATTTCAACACTTCACACTAGTAGAAAGACCATATTATGCATATTCTTTATCAAGAAATTTTCTTCTAAACACTTGTTTATCAATTTTAATGAATTTCCAGTGAAAAAAGGGAATATGCATGTCCATCACAGAACTTGATACTGATAGCTGTATGCTTTCTCAAATATTTATTTTAATACATGGAAAGACAAAGATCCTTAGATCAGAAACAACATAAAAATCAAAATACATCGTATTCTTGGTGAATGCTAAATTATTCCTAATTCAATACAAAAAGCTTTCTGATATATCATTTCATTCTATATGTATTAGAATGATGATCTTCTTTCATAATGATGATATTAATAATTTGTTTAACAACTGAGCAGGAACTTCTTTACAGGGATTCTCCTACCAATTTCAACTCATCATGTGGAGAGGTGTGGACTGAATATGATGAGGTAAGCAGGGAAAGCATAAGAAAAATTGCAGAAAATAAGGCTTACACAGTTCAAACCCTTTTTGATCTGCTACGCTTTGTGGCACCAAAAATGATGCAACGGGCTGAGGCTCACTTCTCTCATGGGATAGCTGATAATCTTGATAATCCTAAATATGACCATTACAAGTACTGGTCCAATCCACTCGAGACCAAGTAAGCATGCAGAAATATCTTTCCACACTGTTCTAGAGAATTTTGCTTCCTAAAAAGCTTTGAGTTGTGTCTTCTTCTTTCTTTAACATAGATATCTGTCTTATCTATATAATCTTATTTCATTTTTTCTAATTTTTTCAAAAGCCTATGCATAGTCATAACTCATAAGTATTTATATGTAAATTCCGACATCTTATTTTCTAACTCATAATAATAGTCCCTTTAATGTCACAAAATCTTTTCTCTTCCTTTCAGGAACCACATTTCTGCTTCCAAATGATCTTTTATTTGATATGTTTATGGTCCTACTTCCAAATTTGTTATCAAGATTCAAAACGAAGCACAAGTGCTAATGCAGCTATTGCTTCAGGGAATGCACGAGTTTTAATACCTTATTATCCTTTTGGTTCCATAAAACCTCACTGTGTAACTTTGTACCTGTTTTAGGTTACCCATTGCTCCAGATTTGGAAATATACTGTTTATATGGTGTTGGACTCCCAACTGAAAGATCATACATATACAAGACATCTCCTTCTGACAAGTGCAAGAACATCCCATTCCGCATTGATAGCTCAGCAGATGGAGAGACAGGCAGCTGCCTTAAAAATGGAGCACATTTTGTTGATGGTGATGATACCGTGCCTGTATTGAGTGCTGGATACATGTGCACCAAAGGGTGGAGAGGAAGAACCAGGTTCAACCCATCCGGTATTGCTACCTACATAAGGGAGTACCAGCACAAGCGACCTGGTAGTTTTATTGAGGGAAGGGGTACGGAGAGTGGTTCACATGTTGACATCATGGGAAATGTGGCATTAATCGAAGATATCCTATGCATTGCTGCCGGAGCCACTGGTGCACAGATTGGAGGTGATAGGATCTACTCAGATATTATGAGAATGTCTGAGAGAATAAATCTAAAGCTGTAACCTGTAAGTATATTTGGAAGAATGATCTCCTGTACTGGTATGCAATAAGAGAGTAGCACTAACAAGAGGGGAATTTCTGCTTTGAGGTTCCTGGACAATAATCATTACAGTCTAATTATCATTTTAGAGTAGGGCTATGCTTTGAAGAATAAAATAGAATTGCTCTTGGTAAGCAACTAGGTACTGTACGGTACATGTTCAGTTTTAAGTTTATCCTCTTAATGTCGATTAGAAGCTAAAATTCAGCTGCATTTTTTTGGCCAACCCCTAACCTTATTCAAATTGGGACATGAAGATCATTTATATGAAGTCGTTAAACCCACAACAATCCTTGGTGCAAACCAGCTTCCTCAGTTTACTTCTAAATGCAGGACTATAGGAATTCAAACCCTTACTCTACTGCTCAAATGAACAACGAATTACAAAATATGTTGAAGTCTTTGAAGCTAGAGCAGAATGTTGAACTGAGTCACTAAGGGAAGGTACAATTAGCAGCGTCCCATAAAATGTGTAACGACCAGAAGACCTATCACACTGTTGCTATCAAAATAAGTGAGAGTTGATGGCTATGAGATGCTCTGTAGTACAACAGGACCAATTCCTCAGTATTGCTGACAAAATCCTGATACCGAAAATGATGAAAATCTTGATCTTCATTTTGCTGAAATGACAACGAAGAGTTGGTGATATTAGTTCACTTGATCGTATTTGGAGAAAGAGAGCAACATAAGACGAAGGCGATACCTTTCCGTGTAACATTTGAAGGACACTTCCAAGACACAAAATTAATGCACGATCTTTTTCTGAAAGGGGAACATCTGGGAGATATATCCGAAGTCCGAACAAGTTGATCATCTTGGTTTGGCACCAAGGAAGAGTCAAGTTCTGGATTCTCTTGCCAACCAGAAAAACATAGTCTGATAGTTGCTGCAAAAACAACCATAGCTTATGAATGCTAAGGTCCAGGCACGGAACTAGGAATTAAATTTGAGGTGAGCTAAATTTTTAGGGATCAATAGATTTAATTACTTACATCAATAAATCGATAAATACTCAAATTCTAACATACATTACATTCTAATTTCGTCAAAAATTTCATTATAGAAGAGAAGTTAAAGTGTAATACCTTCGCAAGGTTGAGAGAATGAGAATGAGTGCAGGAAAGAAGAGAGACCGACCCCTATAATAATGATGTGCAAAGAGAATTAGAGAAGTGAGAGTTGAGTATGAGAAATGCAAAACCGGGTAGAGAGGAGGAGGAGACAGAAAACTGAAAAAGAGGAGAGAAAGGGGAGAAAAGTTTTCTTTGTCTAGTTGTCTACTTGTTATTTGCAGACTACAATATATCTTAATCATACATATATATAATAATTCCCCCCCCCAAAATGGTGCAGCACACCTCAGCCCACCGCGACATCCGTGCCTGCTAAGGTCCAGTTTGAGAATTTATAATAAGCAGGTGTAGCTTTTCATTTATGAGTGCTGCATTTTACCAACTTCTATAAGCTACTGTCAAATGGTGTAAATTTACATAAGTTGCTTTTATTTTTTTCACTGAACACTTTTTGCTGCTCAACTTGATTTGTTAAACTCTTAACCGACCCTAAATTGAGCCCAAGACTCGCTTGCCATTCATGAATATCGAAGTCATAAAGATAGCCACACTTAGACCCCATTTTAACTTGCTAGATCAGCCTGAATTTCATTAACTAATACAAGAGGACCAAGGCTTACCCTCAAAAATTGGAACACCATAATAATTGGTAGGTGTAGAGCCCACCAGAATCCCTCAAACCGCCACAACTGAACCTCTTCCTTACCCAGAATTAGGAGCATGCATGCACGCACCTCAAATAAATCATAAAGTGCCTCAATTATTTCTCTCATTTGGAGCCTGCAAATAATACCAGTCACAGTTTCAATGAAGGTGTAGTAATAGAAACAAACCCAAAACATTCTTAAATCTTTTGTAAGAATGTCGAAGAACTTGAGTTCACGTCAACATGCATGGCAGTTAATACTTCTCCATCAAAGCAAAGGCAAAGCACCAACCTTTTCCCTTAAATAGTAAAATTTAAAATAGTAATTTGCATGAATTCTATTAGATATTCTGTGCATTAACAAGTAAGATCGTGCAGCAATGCCTGGGAAATGGTACCTGGACTCTGTTTGTACCTATTGCAATTTGCAACCATTATTTCTCCAGTTTAGTCAAAATGTTCTCAGAACCCAATTAAGCCGAAAATAATAACAGATGGTCCTGCAGTAACAACCCAATCAGTAAATTGATAAGGGAAAGATAGAGCACAGGAAGAGTAGAAAGCATTCACAAGCTGGTTAAATCTAATATTAATAATAATAACATTTGAAGAGACAAGGAGGAGGTTTGGAAAGCTTACCTTGCTTCAATTGGAAACTTACAGCAATTAGGAATTAAGTGGTGTCAAGAAGCAACCTCTAATGAGAGTGTGGTAATTTTTTATCATTAAATTGTGGTTCCATTGACAAATCTTAACCTGAATGGAGCTGACCTTGAGCTACAGATTCAAACACAAATACAAAGAATTAAATTGTACATCAATAGGTACTGTTAAACCTTACATTTTCACGCAAGTTATTGTTAAGGAAGCCAAAATCTCTTATGATCGAAACCAGTGTTTGCATGCACAAAGCTGAGAGTTCAAGATGAATTTTTCCACTTATATTACAATCTGTAACTTATCTCAGCTAATTGACCGATCAATTAAGATGTCTAGAGAATAGAGAAGGAAAAAATTTAATGAGAAGTAGAAAAAGCAAAAGCGCATTCTTGTTATTGATTTGTATGATTGGAAACAAGTCACTAGGGTGAGAGTCTAATAGTTGAGAAGTCCCTAGCTACATCCGAAGGAAATCCCACGACTTCAGAAATGTCAAAGAGAACAGAAAATATGGAGTTATTCATCTCTCTAGAGAACTTATATACCATTCCTCATATATTTTTGTCACAGGATAAATAAAAATTAGGAACTCTAATCCATCAAAGTGCCTTTAACTCATGTACAGGCATCGAGTGGTAACCATTTGGTGTAAAATTGATTGTAGACTTAAAAATATAAACGGACAGACCGGAATTAATGTCTACCTGTTTAGACCTTTTATCTTTTTCTTCACTTTCCATATGGCCCAATCCTGCAATGCTGTTAGACAGATGTTATATAATTACCAATAATCTGAAAAGAGTAATTCTTACGAATTACGGTCACCTAAGAAGTAACCATGCAGAGGAGAGAACTGAAGTACCTGGACTCTGTTTGGTGAGAGCCTCCTAACAACCCACTTAAAAGTTATGCCTAAATAATAATCATGCCCCTGCAAAAACAACAAAATGGCTAACTTGGTAAGGAAAGTATAAAGCAGAGACCAGAGAAATGGAGAGACTAGGGAAACAACAGAAGAAAAGAAGATGTGGTGGTTGCAAAGCTTACCTTGCTTCAAGACGATTTCAAGAATTAACCAGGAAATCTTCTGCCTAAACCGTTAAAACTAGAACGAAAGTAATCTTCTGCAACTGCCAACTGGAAATACAGTCGTAGATGTTTTTGTTGGAGGTGTTGTGTCTTATAGCTTCAGAAAACTAAGAGAAAAGAAGTTTGGTCAATGCTTGGAAAGACAAAAAAGGGGATATATATATATATATATATATATATATATATATATATATATATATAGGTTTTATTCCTTATTTTGATGCTTCAAACAAGAAAAGTTTTTGCTTTAGAATTGACTGACTAGAGTTATATAATAAGGATGGATGACCCTAAAATTCAACCCTTGACTAAACGAGTAAATTCACCCCATTATGATTAAGTACTTTCATTTAATAATTTTAAAACCCAACCATTCATATTTCATATCATATCATAATGTAAAGATCAACTCTTTGAAAAATCCAACAAATTGGAGACCTTTTAGTTATTTATTTATATGAAATACATGAATAATTCATCATAATAGTAGTAATTGTAGCCAAAACTATTCATTTGTTTGTTTCAAACGTTCCTATATGATTTTCACAAGAAGTCGATGTAACTTCAGTGGACTTAAAAACTCTGAGTTCAAGCCTTGGTGTTTGCATAGGACCGGAGCCTACTTAATGAGGCAAAGTTCTTAGTCAGTTCAGTATTGTCTTCTCTAAGCAAGTTCATCTGTTGAGGTCACTAGGTCAGATACTATTCACTGCTTTTTGCCTTTCATTTCCACCATCTAGGACTGGGTCAGATACTGTTTACTCTGGGTCACTTTCCGGGTCAATTTCATGACCTACAAACTGACATTATCTGATCTAGTGAACAGTATCTGACCTAGTGACCTAGATAGTGGAAATGAAAGACAAAAAGCAGTGAATAGTATCTGACCTAGTGACCTCAACGGGTGAACTTGCTTATATAACCAAACTGATTGATATCTCATACTTTTTTCCTCTTTGGTAAATCAACTATTATATAACCAAAAAGAAAAAAACAGAAAAGCTTAGGGACAAAAAGACCCTATAACCAGTATACAGAGAAGGAATAACCAGTAGAGAGTAGTAATATTCCACCCCCAAGCTACCACTAGATTAGCAGACCTAGTGGAATGGCGATAATTCATATTACTGATGTAAACTTCGATCATATATAATAAAACTCTTAAAAACTCATCAAAGTTCTTTTTTCCCTACTGAATGCCGGATTGACTTGTGGAACAGAGAAGAGAACAATCTGAAGACAATGAGATCAAAGAGCCGAACCATTCTTGTTACTGATGCATATGATTACAAAAGGTATATATGATGTAATTAAAAGTTTTAAACAACCTCATAAGTCTGCAATGCACAAAATTCCAAAAAGCAGTAATATTTCGTAGTGGAGTGTGAAATTTCAATTGATAGCTTTTAAAAACAAGGAAAGGTGATGGAGAAGAAAACATCATGCTTAACGAAGTTAAGAAAGAAAAACAGAATAAGTAATACTTACCATGTATTTCTGGAATATGACGAATCTTAGGCCACTCTGAGCCACTCTCCTCGGTGCATCTTTCCCTTAGAAGAGGACACCGAAAGATCTCTAGGGCTTGTAATTTGGTGAGGTGCTGCATGGCTTCGACAGAGGGTAGGTACTTCATATTCTCGCAATGCGCAATCACTAGAAACTGAAGAGATGCAAGGTTGCCCAGCCACTCTGGGAGAGCCACCACTCCCACAAAAAAATGCATCTCCAAAATGGTCAAAGAAGTGAAGTGTTGAATGTTTTCAGGGAGAGACTTGAGCATAGGCCATCCATAGATTGCTAATTGTTCAAGTTGCGGTATAACCTGAAAAGCAGGGAATGACTCGAGCTTTCCCCAGAAGAAACCAATTTTCAATTCCTTCAAACTGGTGAGGCTGCAGACTGAGGATGCTGCTAATCCATTCGGTAGACTTGTTAATCGAGAACAATTAGTAATCACCAACGTGCGAAGGGATGTGAGCTTGTCTAAACTCGGAATACTCTCTAGTTCAAAGCAAAAAATTATGTTCAGAGAGACGAGAGTTTGAAGAGAGGCACTAAATTCCTGCCCAAACTGTCGACCATTACATCCTTCGATCGTCAATTCACGGAGGGATGTGAAGCCTTGTAATGCTGGAAGAAACTGTAAGTCATCTATAGTCAACTCTTGGAGGGCTGTACTGAGACTTTCGATTGAAATGGATGTTACCTTTGGGCAGCTTGTTATTGTCAAACTCTGAAGAGAGGTGCAGGATTCCAGTCCACTCGGTAGGCTTGATAACTCGGGACAATATACAACTTCTAATTGCTGGAGGGATGTGAGGCCTTGTGTAGTTGGAATAGACTTTATTTTGGAGCATCCAATTAATGTCAATGCTTCAAGAGCTATGAGACCGCGTGTACTATCTGGGATGAACTCTAGACTGCGACAATCAAACAAACGCAACTTTTTAAGAGAGGGTGTGAGCAGGCCGTCAGGTAAATACCTCAAATTCTGACACCTGCTAATATGCACTGACTGAAGAGATGAGCAGCAGTACTCTGACCCTTGGGGAGTGATATCAGTTAAGTGATAGCAAAGATCTAACCTCAACTTAGCAAGATTCTTGTTGTTTTCCAATATCCCTTCCGGCAGACAAGTAAGTCCTTGGATATCACTTAATCTGAGATAAGTCAAAGTGGTCAGTTTTGTGCTCAGAATGCTTACTACTGGCATGCCACTACCCATGTCCCTTATCACCAACCTCTTCAGAGTGGGAAAATGACTTGGAGCACTTCTCAAATCCCTACAGTTCTCGAGAGTCAGCTCCTCAAGGCAAGGAAACACCCCACTTACTCTTCCGGTTGGCGCTTCCATCCATTCAATCAGGTGTGTGGCCTCCTCAATATGTAATGTTTTCAATGCAGGAAACAAAGCTCGTGTCTCCTTACTTGTTCCAGCTACTGCATCGGAAACGTGTTCATAACCATAGAAATGAGATCCCAAACATTTGAGGTTCTGCATGCTCTTGATCTTAAGATGTCTAAGATTGGGCAGATGGCCAAGTGCTGGTACTCCTTCGCAATTGTTGCATTCGCACAATTCAATCTCGATCAAATGGCTGGCTAGCGATAACCATGATGGAAGTGTAACACCCATGAACCCTCCAATCTTCAAAATTTCCAGACTAGAATGTGGTTGGAGGCCTTCTAGTACATCATCCTCATTGTCAACATTGTTGCTAGGTCTACTAAGTTTCCAGTCAAGAGTTAACTTGCTTAAATGTTTCTTCTCAACCAACTTTGCTTTCTTTGCTTCTTCTCCATCTCTTACATTTTCCAAACCATAAATACACAAGCCGTGTTGCAGTTGGATTAGACCACCCAATTCCTCAATCCTAGGACCCTTCTCCTTACCCACCTTTATAGAAGGTAATGATCGGAGATTGGTTAATCTTCCCAATATCCCAACAGGAACCTCCACGTACTTTCCATAATAAACATGTCGTAAGTTGACCAAATTTGCAATTTCCCTCGGAAACTCATCAAAGTGATAAGGCATTTTTAATGTCTGTAGGTAGTAAAGTTGACCGATAGATTTGGGAAATCTTTTGACTCTTGTTTTCATGACATTCAGATACCTCAAGTGTTTCAACTTTCCAAGTGAGTCTGGTAACTTGTCAGTGTCTGCCTCATAAAGATTTAAGACACGTAAAGAATTAAAGCTAGGCAATGTGCTCTCAAAGTCTTCTACCTTCGAAAACAGTGAGTGCCGGTTCTTCGAGTTTGATACATGTTTTGCAAGATTATGTACAAGATCGTGCATCTTGCATTTGGTAATATTGTTGTGGGAATCCTTTGTAACATCTTGAAAAAAGGAATTTTCTAATAAAATGTTAAAATATTCATTACCTATATCCTCCATCTCTAGATTACTTGTGATGGGAGAGTGGTGAAGCCACCCTTGAGCCATCCAAAGTTGAATCAAGTCATCCTTTTCCATTTCAAAATCTTTGATGAACATTGAGCAATATGCAAAACATTGTTTCAATGATGGAGATTTCAATTCATCAAAACTCAACTTCAAAATCGACAAGATTCTTTCTTCTTCTTCTGGTACGTCCCATATTCCATTTTGTAGAATTGATTGCCATCCATCATTCCTTTTAGAGCGCATCATATGTCCCAGAACCTAGAATTAAATTTGCATATGAGTTAATTTTTTTTTTAGTAGAAACAATAAATTATTACCCCACCCCACCCATCTCATGCTGTCAGTGAGAGTTGAATATTTGACCTCCATAATATCGGTTATTTCAAATAACCAACAAGTCACAACTAATCATTGACATGAGTTAGATTTCTATGACACAATAGCGTGGTCAAAATAACACTAATCTCATATTAAAGAAGTAGTTAGCAATTCAATTAAAGATGATTATACTTTCACAAACTTTTGATTGAAGATATTATGTTATGTTTCGTAGCTAGATTTACCTGTTTACTAGTCATTTGAAAGGTAATTAAACGACTACAATTTTTATTTTCCAGTTTCATTTCAAATTTGGGTAAATTCTTCTATGGTACCTAAGGTATGGCCAATTGGACACTTTGATACATAGTTTTCAAAAGATGACAATTTGATACCTGAACTTAGGCTCTGTTTGACAGTTTGGTACTTATATTAATTTTTTTAGTTAAATGTAAGGATAAAGTTGACATTTAGAATATAGGTATAAAAACAAAATAAAAAAACATGAGTTTTGTGGGTCAATGACCATCAGCCTTGGGTCTTCATCATTTTTTGCGTCATTTGGGAGAAAATGAACATGAATTAATGCTTTTGGGTTATGTTGAAAATGACATAATTGAATTTTATGTTTAAAAGATTTAGTCGTCGTGGTTTGAATACTCATGAGACTATTTTTGGTGAATTAGACATAATTTGGTGGAGTAGTCTCATCGGTGTTCAAATCACGATTCCTATATTTCTTAAAAATGAAATTCGATTATTTCATCTTCAACATAACCCATAAGCATTAATTCATACCCATAAAATGATGAAGAACTACACTCAACCCACAAAACTCATGTTTTTTATTTTGTTTTTATACATTATATTCTAAATGTCAATTTTATCCTTACATTTAACTGAAAAATTAACAGAAGTACTAAATTGTCAAATGGAGCCTAAGTTCAGGTATCAAATTGTCCTCTTTTAAAGACTAGGTACCAAAGTATCCAATTGGCCATAGCCTAATCACCATAGAAGGAATTTACCCCAAAAAAAAAAAAAAGTTAACCAACTTTTGATACGTTTTTCATATTAGATTCTATGAATTTGATTTATGGACTTTTTTCTAGGGCTGGGCGTTTAAGCCCGAAAACCCGAAAACCCGAACCGGCCTGTCAAAGCCCGACCCGTACGGTCCGGGCCCAATTTTTATTTTCCTATAAACGGGCCGGGCCGGGCCTTGAAAGTCAAAGAACGGTCCGGGCCCGGGCCTTGAGTTTTAGAAATGCAAAAGCCCGGAAAGCCCGTATACATAAAAAGGATACATGTGTCTGTATATGAGTGGCTCATATAATAATGCAAGGCTCAAAATTGTTATTCTAGGATCGACACACGAGATTTTCGTCTTCAGCTCCAAAGACCCAAAGTCCCAAACGGCCAAACCTAATTTCCGTTCGATCTAGTCTTCAGTCCTTGTTCACTCCGCCTCCTTTCTTCCTTCTTTCACATTTTCACTCGATCTCCTTGAAACCAGCACGAGTTCTGGACTCGATCTCGGATCTCCTTTCTTCCTTAGTTCCTCTTCTTTCCTCACTCAGTCACTCACTCCGCCTTGAATCACGATTTCACTCGATCTCCTTAAACCACCAGAAGTCCAGAACTCGATCTCATTTCTTCCTCTTCTTTCCTGACTCATTTAAGATTTCACTCGATCTTCTTAAACCACTGGAACTCGATCTCCTTTCTTCCTCTTCTTTCCTCACTCATTCACGATTTCACTCGGTCTTCACTTCCTTTGAGTCTCATCCGCCGTAGTCTGCTCTGTATCAAGGATTTAAGGTCTCTTTCTCTCTCTCTCGGTGATCTTACTCTGGAGCTGCGTTGAAGGAACTCAAGGAAGTGTAGAAGAATAAGACCAGGGTCCAGGGCCAGTCGCGAAAAGCTCACCAAGCACCAAGTAGGCAGGTACTCCTTTTGTCCCTTCTTTAGTCGCTCTTTGTTTATGTGATTCGATTTGAAATGATTGAAGTTTCTGTGATGAATGTTGATTCAACTTTAGTTAACTCCATAAGAAAGTGTTTGGGCATTGATAGTCTCTATAGTTGGTGTAGCTGTGATGATATTTGTGGTTTTCTTTGCTTGAAGTTGTTCATATATTCTTCCTGTTTTGATTGTAGCATGGCTACTGACGGGAATGCTATTGTACCATCACCGACAGCTCCAGCGAGAGCGCCTGATGCTCCGATTGAGCCTACAGCTCCGACATCTGCTCCTCCTCCAATAGCACCACAAAGCAAGAGGAAGAGGGCTGAGAAGAAGGCAGTCAAGACACTGAAGGTCACAACCAAGTCGGACATCTGGGCACACTTTGAGAAGTTTGATAGGCCAATAATGGAAGTGGTGGATGGAAAGAATCGAGGAGATGGAGTTCTATGAGTTGTGTGAAGAGGGTATGTTTCCTCTTTACATGTTTAATCACTCTTCTATGCCATTGTTTTTCACTTTTTGATGTGAATCAATGTTAATTTAATGTGTTTTAATGAAATGGCAGATTATGCAAAGGAGAAATCCAGTGAACAATCAGCAAAAAAGGCTGCTGCTTGTAAGGCAAAAAAATCAAAGCTGGCTGAGAAGTCAGGTGAGCTGCTGTGTATTGGTTTTGATCTACAATAAGCTATTCATGCTATCAGCCTATCAATAAGCTTGCATAATCAAATCAATATTCTTACAAACTGATTATTATGTTCTCTGCGATATTATCATAAACTGATGTCAAGTTTGATTTGTCTTCACTTTATTTTAAACTTCTGCTCTAGTTCTGGGATGCCCCAGTTTTGATTTGTCTTCACTCTATTGAGTCACTGGTTGATAGTTTTTGACTTTTTGTATATTGGTTGGTGTAGGTATCGTGATTGCCAATTGATAGAAGGTTTTGCTGAAAGCAAGCTGAATGCTTAGAAGACTGGAGAAAAGAAAAACTGCTAAATTGCTTCTTCCAATTTGGACTTTCTATTTCAACTGCAACTTTGTATATGAATTGGGACTTTGTACTTGAATTGCAGCTTTATATTTGAATTGGGACTTTGTAAGTCTGTATTTGAATTGGGACATTGTATTTGAATTGGGACTGTGAGTGCTTTGTATTTGAATTGGGACTGTGTTGAATTCAATGAATTGGGACTTTGTATTTGATTTCAATCAATATTCTGGCTTTTTGTATTTGAATTTGGATAATGAACTCTACATATTTGGATATTTGAATGTGCAGGTTGAATGTTGGATATGAATAGTGTGTTGAACTTCAACTTGTTGAAATCATGAAATTAATGGAATGTGGATCAAGTATATGTGGGCAGAAAGTAAAGAAAAAAGCTGGTTTTTGGGCCCGAAAGCCCGGAAACCCGGCCCGAAGGTAAACGGGCTGGTCCCTGAATGTGCCAAAACGGGCTTTAGGCCCGAACCGTAAAAAACGGGCCGGACCCGGGCCCAGTGAAATATAAAGTCAGCCCGGCCCGTGCCCAGCCCTACTTTTTTCTTTGGTCTGATTGATTTATGGTCAATAGACCTTTATTTTTTCTTTTCCTCAAACATAATGTTACACATTTAACTAATCACTTTGATATTTGCCCTCTTGTCACTATTTTGGATTTGGTAAAGTTTCTGAATGGGCTGAATTTTATTCCAAGCGTTTAATGAAAAATAAATTTCAACTCTCTCCCCTGAGTCCCCTCTGATCTCAAGGCCTATCTATCGGTCTAACTTTCTCAATCTAGAGCAAATGTCCAAATTTGCAAATCTCATCCATGAGATCTTCATCAACTAATTTCTAAACTCTAAGAATCTACTCCTTGAAGAGAAACAAGATAGCCTCAAAATTCGTTATGGAAATGGTCGATCCTTTCCGAGACTTCGATGTGCGGATTGTCACTCTCTCTTATTGGATTCCCAGAGGTTTTACTAAGGTCTACAAAATTACATTACAACTTCTATAAATCATTATTATGGAGACTAAGGAACATTATTTTTTTAGAGAGTTTATTAATATATTGATAAATGAATAATTCTTATTTTATCAATAAATGAATATTTGTTGAGTTTTATGTTTTGTCTAGTTGAATTACTTAACTTACTTCATTGATGCACCATACCAAATGTGCATGCATTGAAAATTGTTTAATTCGATTTAGTACTATAGAAGCATATTTTGAGAAATAGTTAAATTGCAAAAATAGAAGTTGCTAAAAGTTAATGAATTTTTATGCGCTATTTCTTTTATGTATTTAATCAATGAATAATTTATGTATTTACTGGGCCCTAAAATATTTCTAGATAAATTATTATGTACGGTATTTAGCAAGATTATTATTTTAGTATACTAGCCCAAATTGGGACCGGAGGAATTATTATTTAAGCAAGGTTATTAAGTTATCAAACATTCATTTATTGATATTTACTGTACTCCATTCTAGTTGACATTTGAGCCGTTGTCACATCTTCAGTGTTTTAGTCCTAATCCATGACATCGCCTATTTCATGAGTTTTTAATGTTTCTTCCATTGATTGATTGATGTTTTATAAATTCTTTAAACAACATTGTAGTTGATATGATAACTGGGGAAATTGTAAACTTCAATTAAATGTCCATGCAAAGCCTAAGGGGTGCCACTTGAGGTGGCTGCCTCAGGCCACCGGCTTTCGAAGGGCCTTTGAGATCATAGTTTTAGTATATTTTATGTAAGGGATAATTCCACAAATGACCACTGAATTATGACTCATTCGACACTTTGGTCACTGAAGTTTCAAATATATCACTTTGATCACTCAACTATTACAATGTCAATCACTTAAGTCACCTAAAGAGTATTTTTTATAATTTTTTTTAATGAAAAAAATTAACAAAGTGACTTAAGTG
Source organism: Rosa chinensis (assembly GCF_002994745.2). Lineage (NCBI taxonomy): Eukaryota > Viridiplantae > Streptophyta > Magnoliopsida > Rosales > Rosaceae > Rosa > Rosa chinensis. The sequence goes on from NC_037092.1 coordinate 59,221,225, forward strand.
ATTGACAGTGTAATAGTTGAGTGACCAAAGTGATATTTAAAAAAATTAACAAAGTGACTTAAGTGATTGACAGTGTAATAGTTGAGTGACCAAAGTGATATATTTGAAACTTGAGTGACCAAACTGTCGAATGAGTCATAGTTAAGTGAACATTTGTGAAAATTTTCCTTTATGTAATGTATTCTGAGTTTGCACATATCTTATCAATTATTTGTGTTAGAGCAGTGATCATAAATCTTTTTATGTATATTATAAAATCTGAGTTTTTTTAAAATATGTTTTTGAAGTAGTCATACAACATAAATTTTATATATTTCTTTTGATGTTATTATTTTATAACCATTAACTTCAATAAAAAAATGATCTTGTATAGCTATTTAAAAAGCAAAAAAAAAATTAAAAAACATGTGAAGCCACATTGTAATTATTCGTCTCAAGACTCTACAATATCAAGACCGGCCTCTGCAATTCAGAACAATGTACACGAACGGTTCCGATTCGGCAGATTCGGTTCGTTCGTGTAAATTGCAGTTTTGGATGCCTTAACGATCACCAATTTGACTGAAATTTTGCAGAGGTGATCTACACATTAGGACCTAAAAACTGAACGGTTAAGATATGAAAATGTGATCGAAAAGTGGATCAAAACTGGAAATCCGTACCTTTTTTCTTATATCCGCACCTGAGCAAAGTTATATATATTCTCATTTTTTATCAGATTTTTACTTATAGTAATTGAAATTATTTTTATGATAAAAAAATATTTTTCCAGATGTTTTTTTTTTAAGATAATCAAAAATATCTTTTTTTTTTCGATAAAGAAAAAATAAATGAGAGATATATATGAGGAAGTAAAAGGAAGATGTGAAAAAGAAGGTTGAGGTTATAATATCGTGTAAAAAAAAAACAACGGCTAGATGACGTCAGCAGCTGCTAGTTACTGACGTCATGCATATCTCACAGTAGCACCCAACGGTGGGCCTCCTTTTTTTGATAAACTTTGGGGCTAAATTTACCCCTCTCTACTCAATTTTAGCCCTAAGGGCAAAAAGGCTAACTTTGGGGCTAAATTTACCCCTCTCTACTCACTTTTAGCCCTAAGTTTTGGCCCTAAGTTTGGTGGGTTGGAGATCATTTGGGCTAAAAAATAGCCTTTTAGCATTTTATGTTGGTAGGTTGGAGAAGGCCTTGAGGATCCATCAAAAGTCAAAGTTTTAGGCTGGTTAGTGGTCAATGGGAGGTTGGCGGGTGAATAATTTTGAGATGCCTCACGTAGAAGGCCAAAATAATTGTTGCTTTTCTAAACATTGATGTGTGGCAAATTGAAGAAGAGAGTGTTAATCATGTTTTGTGCATTGTATAAAAGATTATGGTTCACTTCTCTTAAATTCTGCTAGATTGGAAGGCAGCAGTATTAAAGGGTTTTTGTTCTTCTATAGCACTTTTTAATTTAATGATACTTCTACTACTTGTTTAGTTGTCTCTATAAATGACTTTTACTGTCAGTCTGTCATCATTCTGAGGGGAGTGAAATTCACACTCCCAATTTTACAATTCATACTCCATGTTTGTTTTCTTTTTCAGTATCTCAACATTATATTTTAACAATATACACTACAAAAAGATAAAATTTAAGATATTACAAAAGAAAAATGAAGTGTGAATTGTAATGGGGAGTGTGAATTTCATTCCCCTATTTTTGATCAATAAAATTTTTCTAATTTCAAAAAGAAAAGGAAGTTTAATAAATAGATCAAATAAGAACAAGAACAAAAAGAAGCTCTGCTAAAATAAAAAAAGAATAAAAAGAAGCATGAAAAAAGTTTAAATAGATAATGTGACATACCTTTGCCGCTAATGGTACACCTCCACATTTTTTGGCAATCTCCCTTCCGATTCTCTCTTGATCTTGAGGCAGAGGTTGACTTTCAACGGGAACTGCTTTGTCTTTCAATATGAGCCAACATTCATCATCCGATAGCTTTTTCAAATCATTCCTCGGAAGTGTCTCCACCAAATTGGCAACTTTGTCACTGCGGGTTGTAACAATGATGTGGGTTCCACGGGTGTTAGTAACTCTTAACAAACAACTCACCAAATGATTCCATTTTTGAGAATCTTCATTCCAAACATCATCGAGCACGAGAAGATATCTCTTGTCTTTCAACATTTCTTTCAGAATTCTACACATTGCATCTATTGATTGTACTGCAGCGTTTTCTGGTTTAAGAGATTCCAAGATCCTCCTCAAAACCGAACTAACTTCAAAATGAGTAGATACGCAAACCCAAATTTTCTCATGGAAGTGTTTGTTTATCTTATCATCATCATACACACATTTAGCCAAAGTTGTCTTTCCAATCCCTGCCATTCCTACGATGGCCATAACAGAAAGATTATTGTTGTTTGAGGCCGTCAAGACTTTCACTATATCTGACACAACCACTTTCCTTCCAATGATATTGTTTTCATCTTGCTCAAAATGAGAGTATGTTTCCCGGTCAATTCTTTGACCATTGGAGCTTATTGCATCTATGGATGGCCTAGCACTTAACCCAATAGCACTTGCCATATTATTCAACTTCTCCAAAGATGTGTTGATCTTATTAACTTTATGTGCCATTTTTACACGAAATACAATGGGATTTGAAAGCGAAAAGAAACATTGCACCTTTTTCTTTATCTGGTTGCGCAGTTCCACCTTACGCCGGAGAAGTTCATAGCCGTAGTCATCCAACACCTCATCGGCATCATGAGCTACGTCTTCAAGCTTCTTCACCCAGAGCTTCACAGCCTCTCCCTGATCTTGATGTGGATGTTGGGCATCTTGTAGCACAGCTTCAAGCAAGAGTGATGATTCACGCAGCTTTGTTAATTCTCCTTTGAGTCCCCAAACAAGATTGAACTCTTGAGCAGCAAGTGAAGCCACTTTTGTAAGTATTTCCTGGGCAGCAAAAGTGAGAAGCTCAGCCATCGATCCCTACTCAACAGAGTCAAGAGTCGAGAACAAAGAATAGAATGCTTTGTAAGTTGGAACAACTAGAAGAGGGATGCAAAATCTCTCCTGATTGTAAAATGAATTTATAGAGACACATGAGGAGGACATTACATTATTAGAGTTACAAGTAAGTATAAATTGTAAACTTAAGTACGTTAGGCATAAATTTGTAATGAAGCCTTTAACTCTTTATTTCTTTAGTCTAGGCCAAGGAATCTCTCTTTTTTCACTAAAGTAAACAACAAAAGCATCTTGGGACCAATAAAACTGCCTTAGTGTATCAGTTTAGAACCAAAAGTAGATGCTAACCTCAACCTTCAGTTAAGAATCATGACATTGTTTGTTAGCAACCATATGACAGACATGTCATACAATTCTATTTTGGTGGTGAAGCAAGGGCACCCCTTCCTCCACCTCTTTATTCTTGCTTCCCTTGGATGCCTATGTTCTGTCTCTGTCTTGTTCGAACTATCAGATTGCGACGAGCGTACAAAATATTCACCCAATTCAAAACCCGATGGGAGGGAAGAGAGTGAAAAATGAAAATTCTCCACAATCAAAACCCTAACGGGCTACGTGATGAGTATGGGTGACAAGACAGTACCCAATTTATTATAGCAAAAATCCAACTAAATATGTCACTCATTAGGGCCCAATTCAAGCCTAAAAGCCGAACCCAAGGACAACCCAAATGGCCTAAGACCAAGTTCACCACCAATGGACTCCAAACAACACAAAACCCAATCCCACAAAACACACTGTACACCAAGTGATAAACAAGTTGTATTTCATTAATATTATTGGACCATGGGTAAATTGGATCAAAAATATATCATTCTTCTGTAAATTTCCACCATTACTACTACGAAAAATGGGCAGCCGCGGTTATGATAGACTGGTTCGTAATGAGCATGGGTTTTTTTTTAAGACATTTTGGGTTTCAATCATTTTGAAATTGATAGGAAAAGTGCTTTACTGATGATGGAGTTGTGCTACATGAAGCAGCGTACTTGGTTGGCTTATTTCGAGGTTGTTTTGTGGGAGGATGCTCCATGAAGATGTCTTCAGTAGCAAGGATGTGTAATCATTGTACTCCCTAATACTGGCTAGAGTAAGAGCAATCTGTGTTGGCTCTTACCTTCTACACTAGTAGTAGATGATATATCTTCGTTAGTATTGCGGTGCGACATTCTTCTCTTTACTTTAAACGCTAATGTATTCAATGAGGCTAGATTAAAGCGTTTTGATTGTTAGAATTATTAATGAAGTTTCTTCCTACAGATGAAAGAGAAAAAAAATTACTTTCAGACATAATATATTTTAGATAAATTTCATTTATGATTTCATCATCTAAAATTTTTATTAGATTCTCATTTATTTTCTATAAACATAACGTAAATGTTCATTTAGTTTTGAGACCATGTGATCATGTCAACTGTATACCTTTTCAACCAGTGACCTGATTATGACCTTATTATACCGACAACTTGATCAGTTGATTGACGACCTCAGCATTTGACATTCCTTCATAGATTTTTGGACCCTTCATCCAAAATCTGGTACTTCACCCAGATGTCCAAATTACATATACAACTACACATCATTTTACATGTTCTAAATTTAACTTTAGCCAGATTTCAAAATTATACATTACACATCATTTCAAATCTGGTACCTTAGCCAGATTTCAAAATATGCTAACCAAGTAGGTGTATAGGTACATATTACCAAAAATGGTCAGACTTGGCAACATGATTGCAGTTAAGACGAACAATCAGGTGATTCTAAAATGTTAGATTCACCGTTTGCAGAAGGTGACAGTTGCTTGGAAGTCTCAACTGAGTTGTTGGCACTGGAAGTCAGAAACAATGATGTAAATATAGAGGTGGGGTGAGGCCAGAGGCTGGTTTTTATTTTTGTGTGCAGAAATAAAAAGGGCAATACAATCTAAGATGGTAAAACTGTGTCATGAAATTTATGAGTATATGGTATTGTTTGTGCAGAAGAATAGGAAAAGGGAAAAGTTACCTTTTCGGAAATTTGTTTGATGGTGATGGCGATTTGAAGAGTGGCCTGCTATCTGTGTCCAAATGTCTCTTTTTTTGTGAGTGAGACCTTGTTTGCTGTGGAGCTTGAAGGGTGGTCTTCTTGTTTGGGAGTGAATCGCTATGAATCCTGAACGATTCCTTTAATAGTGAAGCCTTGTTTAGTGCCTTTCTTTAGTTTCAGCAGTTCTATCTCTCCCTGTTCTTGAAGGATCTCTCTGGTGGCAGCTTGTTCGGATCTTTATAATTTTATTTTTTATTCTTGTTTTTATTTTTTGAAAAAGATCCCCACAGGTTCTCTTGAAGAGGTCTTCAGCTTCCTTTCCCATAAATACAACAGTTGTCACATTAGTCTCATCTTCTATGATTGTGATGACTTTGAAGCTGCATTCAGAGAGTTTTAGAAAGGAGTCAAAGAGGAGTTTGTTTTGGTTATAAATAAGTAACTAAGCAATGCAAATGAAGATATCGCAGACATTGAGCATTTACTGGGTAGTAACATAAGGAAAAAAGGAACGAAGTTGCAGATGATGTAAATGCCCAAATTTCAGAAACTTACAAACAATAGATGGTTAAATACTAGATTTTTTTTTTTTTCGTCTGAATGAAATACGTACAGGTTTAAATGTTTCTGCAATTTAACTGTGATTCTTATCAACCAAATAATTATATCAGTCCTTCCAAAATTCAATAATGCGCACCAAACATCAACCAACATGTATGTCAAAAGCACAATCGGGTTCCAACAGAATTGCCCAATGCATATCACTGTGTGATCCATACTAATACTAAGGCCATGATCTTTACCAAAAAATCTAGCACAATCCACTATCAAATCTGAGGCATTAAGCAATATCCTAGACCCAACTTGGAAACTGATCCAAATTAGGATACTGGGTATCCTTCACATCAATACCAACTTTATATAACAGAGGCATCTGTTACACGTATGAATTACTCAATATCAATCACAGAATTAAAGAAGAGAAAGAGACACCTTTAATAGAGTGGACAGCAATATATTTAGAACAATAATATATGAAATATACAAATAGTTTCAGCCAAAAAAAGAGAGGGCAGTGAGATTTTTCATTTGAATCGTATAACTGAGAGATCAATAGATTAATCTTGTCTAGAATATGAGATATGTTGAGCCTCAGAACTATCAGGGTCCAGGAAGTGGAAAGTACTCCCTGTGCTTGATAGATTAATCTTGTCTAGAATATGAGATATGTAGTGGTCAGTGTATAAATTGCAGCTGAACTAAACAAATTCATAATCAGAGTTAAGGTCACATACTCTTAAATTGTTTTACTTTAAGGCTTGTAAGAACAACAACTGTAGGTGGTTGGCTTGTCCTGATAGCTTAAATATCCAAGCTAAGTGCATCATCTCCCCACAGGGTAACTTGTATACCCTCCTCCCTGCATTTTGTTTGGATATCAGAATTCAGAAAGTTTAATATCAAAATTAGTGAAGTGAATAGGAACTTCAGAGCGGACAGGTGTAGTTTCGTTAGGTTCTGCAAGTAGATTTCGCATTTTGACTATATTCTATCGCCTTTAACCGGGGTTCTTCTGCAGGTTTGATAGTCTTTATCCTATCGAGGATTTCTTTTCCCGACTTTTCTTTTTAAGATGAAGATGAAAGATTTGATAAGTTATTGTTATTGTTAAAATAATGTGGTTAAAATTGAAGTGATGTTTTAGTTATTGTTTACCTGAAAGAACTTGATCATTGTTGATGCGGGGTCAAGATGGTTGTAGTCAACCAGGAAGAAACGGTGCATTGGAATGTGTGGAGGTAGCTCGGGAGCATGCCTGATGATGTGTCTTGGAATTGAAATTGACTTGTCCAATGTTGCACAATCTTGAAAAAGGATTGGCTATGACTTGTGAAGAAACCACTTATTTCGAACATTTGCCCTTTATGCAAAAGAGGTTCTATTATGCTGCAGTACTATGCTTCTCTAACAGATCCTTCTATTGCATCATTCTATGTAGGAGGAAGGGGAGATAAAAAGTAGATGTTAGCTGAATGATGGTAAATCTTAAAGTATAATATTGAGTTGCTGGTATAATTAGATTGCGATATGATTGGTAGTTCTTACATGTTCATCAACTAAGACAAACTGAAGACCAACATTTCTTGCAACAGGTTGGTATTTCTTTGATCTCCACACCCTGCACACTCATACTTTTTCAAAGGCAGGATGTCTCGTATCCGGATGGTTCGCATTGTGACTATCACCTGTCAATAATGTAAGTATTTACTTATCAAAGAAAGCAAAGAAGGGACAGAAAATTGAAATGAAATAAGAGGTGGGATAACTATTAAGATTAAAGAGGCAGAGACAATAAAAAATCATTTGCAATTTTTCCTTCTTTCTTTCTTAGCCTAGCCACTCTTTCTCTACATACCACTGATCTATATCAAAAATCTACTTGGCAAGTATGATGGACTCCTTTATGCAATCTGCTAATCATAAGAGTAATAACACCATTTAACGAAAACCTATGAAAGACAGTAAGGTAGTTAGGACCACTGATCTATATCAACAATCTACTTGGCAAGTATGATGGACTCCTTTATGCAATCTGCTAATCATAAGAGTAATAACACCATTTAACGAAAACCTATGAAAGACAGTAAGGTAGTTAGGCTTAATCCTATGAAAATTAAGCCATGCTTATGCAATCTGCTGATCATAGAGTAACAACACCATTTAACGAAAATCTATGAAAGACAGGAAGGCAGTAGGGCTTAATACTATGAAATTTCAGCCATCCTTAAGCAATATGCTAAATAATTCTCTGGCCTTATAAACATAATCACAGTCAGGCTTAATCCTATGATATTTCAGCCAAGCAAGCCACTTTCAGTCGATAAGAAATGAAATAAGGGCAGATATTTTACACATAGATAGACAGATATGATGAAAGAATACCTTGTTCCTGCGCTTGAAATCAAGAAACTCATACACAGCCGTTGCTTTCTCTACATCAGTGGCTTGCTCCATGACCTGACAATTGAATTACCAAAGAAAAATTGAGACAAAAGGATTTAAGGGGAACAGTTGAAGACACCAGCAACATATTGTTACATGCAAGTAAGGTAGTTCTTTTGTAATTACTACAACAGAGACTACATATTTAGAATGAGCAATCTCTCTATCTACAATTACTGAAAGGAATCAATTACAGAAAAACATGAAGAGATTACAATTAATTTAACTTCATAGAGGGTATTGCAATTTCCGTGCTTCAAACATGAGCTTTAATCAACAAATTTGATTCCTGAATATTTAAGTCTCTGAGACTTTACTTATCGTGTACTCTGTACTCCAAATATATGTTGCTATCTTAAGTTTTGGGGTTGGTTTGCTTTATTTTAAGGAGAGTGATGTATCTATTGTACTTATCCCATATTTTTGTATTATGGAGTCTATGGAGGACCTATGTTTGTTCATATTGGGGTCTAATTGGTTTATGCTATAAGAATCATCAAAACCTATCTACCTTCCTGATCGCTTTCATTTCAGAAAATCCTAGAGCATTTCTCCATTGTTTTAATGGAAAAGTACCACCCCAGTGCCCTCTTAGGCATTAACTTCAATCTCATCGAGACGCTGTGCCCTGTGTCTTGCTCTAGTAGTAATAATCACATCTATTGCTTTACATGGAATCTTCATATTAATACTACATACATTCAAAACTTCTTATATATTGGAGTCTTCTAAATCATATTCCTTTTGTTTTACAGGATGGGACTTCCCATTATGTGAAAGGGCTGTTCTTATTCACTGCATTGCAATACTAATCGTGTTCATATTTTTCTGCTCATACATGGCAAAAAATGTATACCAAAGCTCATACCTTAAAATAAAATAAATAAAATAAAAAATTGTCCTGCAAATTCATCAAAATTTCACGTATAAAACAGATTTCAGCTGAAAAGGAGAATCAAAATGTACAGAATTACCTCAAAACTTCAATCTGAGTGTCTGGTGATTCTTCTTCTTCTTCTTCAAATCTGTAATAACATATCTAAGTGCTTTAAGAATGCATATGTATATAGCATTACATAAAAAAATGTAGGATAATATAAGGGTGGGTTAAGATCAATCACTATCAAATTGACAGCTGACCATAAAATCTCTATTTGTCCTTAGCTTAACATGCACATTGCGTGATCATTATGGTCTCAAGCTTCCTTCTTACTCCATGGTCTGCATATATATTTAGCTATAGTTTATACCCAAATGCGCATAGCTAGTTTATATGGCTCACATATCTTGGGAACATTTAATTATGCAAGCATTTCATATATATCCAGCTTCTTAAGTAACAAATAATGTACGTACTTATCATAATCATTATTCCATGCCACAGCAAAAACATTTCTTGTTAATACCAAATTCAATCATCAAATAACCAACCAGAGAATCATTAATCACATTATTCAGAATCGAATTCTATATCTCACCTCACAACTTGAGTAATTAAGCTATTCACTTCAAAACTGCAAAGCTTAGTGAATGCTGATTTAACAGAGAACATCCCAGTAGAAGAATTCCCACAAATCAGTTGAATAAAGCAGGTTTGCAAAATTATGCCAGCAAAATTCCTGCAAATGACAAACATAATTTACTTAAAGCTTCAATTGGCATGCCATACAGTAAGATCCTTTACCACAACAAGTTGTAAACTTTTGATGATGACATGGAAATATAGAACTCACTTGTCGGTGGTGGATATATATCAATTTCAGAAAGGAGAGTGGTTGATTGAACATGGACAAAATGTGAGATAACAGAGACCCGAAATTCAAATCAAACAGAGTTTGAAAAAAGAATTCACCTTGACAATTTGATTTGCAAGCGTTAGCGTTGATCTCTGTGCAAGCCACGCAAAAAAATGAAAAATCTAGGTGAATTAAGGGGCAAAACAGATCGTTCTTGATAATTGAGAAGGACCTAGAAGAACGGCAGCCTGCAATTAAGGAAACAATGCAAGGGCAGAACCATCTTTTCTGGGTGAACAGTGATCAACAGTTGGGAATAGTGAACTCACCTTTAGTATATGTGCAGAATATTTCCCCACTGCTACTGCTCCCGAGACACAATCCATTGCACGTGTACAAAGGTTGTATCTCAAAACAACTCTAACTGCTTTTTCATCATTTCTGTATTATAAAGAAGTAACGGTCAAAGTTTTAACTTATTTTTTTTCTCTAGTTCCAATTGATTTCTTATTTTACAGTAATATCTAAAATCTTCATAATTTTTCTTTAAAATTTTAAAAATTACTGTAAATTTAGAGAAGTGTTCAAGTAAACCCTAATTTGTGTTTGGCCCAAACTCTAGGTACGATTGGGATTGCTTTCCTTGTATGATTGGGATTCTATGCATTGTAATCCTCTATATAAAGAAATTTTTGTGCAAGGACGACTAACGTTCTTTTGACCTAGCCTCCTTTGCTAGGGTTCTAGAAAGCAAGATCTGATCTACCATGGATATGGAGATACTTAGTTGGAATTGCCGAGGGATCTGCAATGACATGACAAAGAGGGCGCTGAAGGATTTAATTTCCCAGAATCATCCTCAAATTATTTTTCTTTGTGAGACGAAGATCAGCACTCTTGCTGATTTCCGTGAATTGCACCGGGCTGTTGGATTTCCACACTCAAAGGAGGTGTTGAGTGATGGTCTATCAGGAGGTTTGGCGATGTTCTGGAATGATGATGTACAAGCGAAGGTTTTGACTTTCTCTGCGCATCACATCGATTTGGAGATCGTAGGAGGTCCTGGAGATCCTCGTTGGAGGCTAACGGGATTCTATGGGTATGCTAGGACGATAGAAAGGGATCGGTCATGGCAACTGCTAAGGGATTTACGTGATCTCGATTCTCTACCTTGGGCTGTTATTGGGGATTTCAATGAAATCCTGAATAATGGAGAAAAGATTGATGGTCTGCTTCGATCGGAACAACAGATGCGTGGATTTCGCGAAGCTCTTGGATATGGTGACCTTCTTGATTTAGGGTTTCAGGGTGCTATGTCTACATGGTGGAATTCTGACACACAACTCCGGTTAGATCGTGCAGTTTGTACACCCTGTTGGTGGGATATTTACGGGCATGCACGAGTGCGTCATCTAGCGCCCAGTGATTCTGACCATGTACCGATACTCTTACAAGCCAGCTCTGTTCCTTTGGCCAAAAGACAACGAGTGCACCGGTTCAAATTCGAAGCTTACTGGCTTCAGCATAATGATTGTGACGAGGTTGTGAAGCAAGCATGGGTGACAGACGTGGCTGGAAGTCCTATGTACTGTGCAACCAAGAAGATTGAATTCACAAGGATACAACTTGATGATTGGCAGAAGAGAACCTTTAGGACTAGGCAACAACAGATGTTGGGGGTGCGTGCTCGTCTTGAGGAGTTACTAGATGTTCCTGTGTCGGTGGAGGTGCAGAATGAAAAGAAAGAGCTGATGAGCAAGTTGCAGAGGCTTCTTTCACAAGAAGAATCCTTCTGGAAGCAACGATCCAAAGTGACATGGTTGAAGGAGGGGGATAGGAACATAAGCTTTTTTCATCGAAAGGCTGCTAATAGAAAGAGGAAAAACTTCATTCATGGCCTCTATGATGAGAATGGGAATTGGTGTGATGACGACGCAGGTCTGGAACAAGTTATCTCTACTTATTTTCAAAAGATGTTTACAGCTTCGAATATTGATGTTGAGGCAGTGAACGACACTTTAGCAGCTATACAACCATGTGTAACACAGGCAATGAATGTACAATTGTGTGCTAATTATACACAGGAGGAGGTGAGGACTGCCTTGTTTCAAATGTATCCCACCAAATCCCCAGGACCGGATGGCATGCCTTCGCTCTTTTTTCAGCATTATTGGGACACTATTGGTGCAGACATTACTGAAGCAGTTCAGAGTTTTCTCCATTCAGGTCAACTTCTTCGTGAAATTAATTTTACTCATATCTGCTTAATTCCCAAAGTAGATAATCCGGAAAATATGTCAGATCTGAGGCCTATTGCGTTATGCAATGTTATTTACAAGATTTGTTCTAAGGTGATAGCCAACAGATTAAAGCTAATCTTACCTGAGGTGATTTCTCCATATCAAAGTGCTTTTGTTCCCGGCAGATTGATTACTGACAATATCCTTGTGGCTAATGAAACTGCTCACTTTGTTCATAATAAGAGGGAGGGTAATGAAGGTTTTATGGCCTTGAAGTTGGATCTAAGCAAGGCTTATGATCGCATGGAATGGAGCTTTTTGAGAAAAGTTCTAGATAGGTTTGGCTTTGCTCATTCATGGATTGATTTGGTGATGCAATGTATTAGTACTGTCCGGTATTCATTCTTAGTCCGTGGAAAGCCTCGGGGGCTTGTGATTCCTAGCAGGGGACTGAGACAGGGGGATCCTTTGTCTCCATATTTATTCTTAATTGGAGCAGAAGGTTTCTCTGCTTTATTGCGCCAGAAACAAGAGTTAGGCTTGCTCCAAGGTATTAAGGTTTGTGATGGAGCCCCTTCTGTAAATCATCTTTTATTCGCCGATGATAGTATGTTATATGCTCAAACTTCTTTGGAAGATTGTTACCAGATTCAAGAAGTTCTTGAAACTTACGGGAGAGCCTCAGGACAATTGGTTAACTTTGACAAAAGTTCAGTGGTATACAGTAAAAATGTGGACTCTGCTATACAAGAAGAAATATCCAGTTTGTTGGGAGTAGAAGTAGTTGCCTCCCATGAAAAATACTTGGGATTACCTACTTATGTAGGGAGAAAGAAATCTGCAACCTTTCAGTACATTAAGGAAAATTTGGCTAAGAAGCTATCTAATTGGCAAGGGAAGCTGCTTAGTGGTGCAGGAAAGGACATTTTGATCAGGGTAGTAGCTCAAGCGTTACCTACCTATGCTATGAGTGTCTTCCAATTGACAAAGAATTTCTGTGAAGATTTGGAACAACTTTGTGCTCGGTTTTGGTGGGGATCTACAATGGATAAAAGAAAGATTCATTGGAAAACATGGAATGCTTTGTGTAATCCGAAAGAAGAAGGGGGACTAGGGTTTCGCAGTTTGGCTTGCTTTAATTCGGCGATGCTTGCTAAACAAGCTTGGAGGGTAATTTCTAACCCTACTTCTCTAGTTGCTCGAATTTTTACGGCAAAATATTACCCTACAAGCTCATTTTGGTTGGCAGACAATCATTCTTTTCCTTCATATTCTTGGAGGAGTATTTTCTCTACAAGGGATCTATTGAAGCAAAGCACATATTGGCAGATTGGTTCTGGGACAGAGGTCAATATTTGGAATGATAATTGGTTGCCAAGCTTGCCTAGTGGTAGGCCTCATGGGATTGCAGCAGGTCTTGCTGAAGTGTCTCAGGTTTCTGATCGTACTACTAATGGTGATTGGAATTATGATATGATTGTTAGATTGTTTTCTTCAGAAGAAGTGGAGGCCATTTTAAGTGTGCCTCTAAGTTTGAGAAGGGTGGATGATAGACTGGTCTGGAAATTGGAAAGAGATGGAAAATATTCAGTTAAAACGGCTTACAGGTTCTCCTTCTCTCATTCTCCTTCTTGTGTACCTTTTGAGCTATCAGTTAACACTGATTTTTGGAAAAAATTGTGGAAAGTGAAGATTCCTAATTCAGCGAAGATTTACATGTGGAAAGTGTGCCATAACATTCTCCCATCCATGGAAAGACTCATTTCTAAAAGAGTGGTGTTGGAGTCACAGGTATGTGTTTTGTGTGATAGTGCAGTTGAGACTACACTACATATTACTCGTGATTGCTCTTTTACAAGGCAGGCTCTCCAAAGTAAAGGAGTGTTGGCCCAAGTATGTTTAAGTTCTTATGCAATATCTTGTGATTTGTTGCATTGGTTAAGTTTATGTGTCCATGACCTTTCGTTACTGCATTTGGGGGAATTTATCTATCTATTGTGGGGAATTTGGAAGGAGAGAAATAGCAGAGTTTGGGACAATAAAAGGTGCCATGCTATTGATGTGCTTCTTAAGTCTACTGCAAGATTGCATGAGTTTCAATTTCATAATACCAGACCGATTACTCAAGCGAGTGGTCGTTCTAGAATTGCTCGATGGAAAGCTCCCTCATCTGGCTTGTTGAAAATAAATGTGGATGGTTCTTTTCACCATGTCTCACGAATGGGAAGTGCTGGGTTTGTGGTTCGTGATGAATATGGCAGTATGGTTTCTGGTGGTGGGCGTCCTTTGTCTGGATTAATTTCGCCAGAACATGCAGAGGTTTTGGCATGTAAGATGGCAATTGAGTTTGCTTTAGATCAAAATTTGTTACCTGCTGTAATAGAGACTGATTCTGAGATGGTGCAACGACAACTATGTAACTCCGAAGGGCCTAATACTTCCTTGCTGGGCCGTATCTATGAGGATCTGAAATTGTCTTCAAATCCCAATTTGCAGATTACTCACACTAGAAGAGATGCCAACAAGGTTGCACACCTAATGGCTGCGCATGCTAGTTCTCTAGTACATGAATGTTTTTATTTTTCTCCTCATTCCTTCTTATTAGCTGCTATTGCAGCTAAACGTTATCATATGTAATTTTCCAAATTCTCAATAAAGGCTGACCTCTTTTACCTCAAAAAAAAAAAAATCCTCTATATAAAGAGGCCCCTATTATCAACGAGAATACACAGCGATTATCTCTCAATTTCTGATTCCCTAAAACACGTTATCAGCACGAGCCCTAACCCTAGCCCTAAAAACCAAAACTCTTCTCACCAAAACTACCACAAGCTCCTAGCCCTTGCTAGCCATGCCGTACGCTTCCCCTACAGCCCTTGCGCACCCGTGTGTCGCCTACTGCTCCTGCAGCATTGCCGCACGCCTGCTGCCCCCTGCAGCACAGCAACACGCTCGTTCCTGTGCAGATCAGGCTGCTTGCACGCCCCGAAACATCTTGTTCGGGACCTCTGATAAAAATCCTTTCTTCATCAAAGTTGTTCATCTGTGTCTCTTCTATCTGACCTAAAAATTTCAGCCATATTTGAGTCTTTTTGAGACCTGTACACCATTCGAGGTGGGAGCTGTTCAGCATGCTCGTTCCTGTGCATATCAGTCAGTTTGCAAGCTCCGAAACGTCTAGTTCAGGACTTTATATAAAAATTATTCCTTCATCAAAGTTGTTCACCTCTGTCTATTCTATCTGACCTCCAAATTTTAGCCCTATTGGAGTCGTTTTGAGACCTGTACACCAATCGGAGTGGGAGCTGTTCAGAAGTGAATTTCCTCCGAATTTCAACAAGTTTGATTCGCCTAGGACTGAAGCTCGTCTGCAATCCTACAATAAGGATCGAATACGCTCTGTAATCCTAAGAGGTATAGTTTACTAAAAGTTCCCGTTTTTGAAGTTTTTTTTATTCTTTTTCGCTTCTTTTTCTCGGGGACTTGCAACCTCCCTTCTTCTACCCCCCTTTCTTCATTATAGGGGAGACCAAATTAAGCCGAACTGTGGGGGTTCGTGCTCAGTCCAAGCTTAGAGCTTGTTGAGATCTCCAAACTTAGAGTTTGTAGAGAATTTATGATCGACCACTTACATCATTGTTTCGATTTAATCCAATATCTCTTGGAATCGAATTTCTTGGAAGCGACTACGCTCGGAAATTCCTAATTTCTTGGAAGCGATTACGCTCAGAAATTTCATATGTTTTCGTGGTAGCCTATTTCGCTCCGAAACTAACCCTAATTTCTTGTTCTCTTTCAGGATGAGTAACCTGAACAAATTGGACTTTGCTCCATTGGGAACAACTGGCTCTGGATATCACAGGTGGGTTCGTGATATCCGCCAGCATCTCAAGGCTGATGGAATCCTGGATATGATTCTCGAGCCTAGCCAGGACGTGATAACTGTTGAGCAAGCTCAAGCTTTGGAAGCAAATAGAGCAGCCTTAGAGGCAAATAAGGCGAAAGCCATCATCCTAATGACTCGTCATATGGATGATTCGCTCCAGTACGAGTGTATGAATGAAGAAGACCCCAGAAGGCTGTGGGTCTCACTCGAAGAAAGATTTGGCAATGTCCGTGACTCCTTGTTTCCTGACCTAGAAGTGAGATGGCATAGTCTCCACTTCTGTGATTTCAAGTCAGTTCTTGACTATAACTCGGAAGCACTTTGCATTAAATCCTTAATGGAATTCTGTGGTAAAGAGATCACAGATGCAATGTTGATTGAGAAGACTCTCTCTACCTTTCCCGTCTCTGTATTGATCGTTTCTAAGAACTATCGAATAGATGTTAATGCAAGATGGATCACAAGGTTTCATGAGCTCATTGGAGCTATGAATGTCGCTAAAAAGCATGACAATATCCTTGTGAAGAACTATATCCGTGGAAACAGAGCATATTCCGGAATCCAATTATAGTCGCACCTCTAAGAGAGGGCGCCAAGAGCGAAACCCTAATATTAGGTATACTTCTGGACATTCTGATCCATATAATCGCTCTACTTGGGAAGGTAACAGCCAAAATAGGCGAACACAAAACTGAAGAGGTAAACATGGAAAGAGAGAGGGAGTCAACGCCTCTGGCCATGTTGGTGGCGCCACCAACACTAAGAGCCATCTAAATGATGCTTTCAAAGCGCCTCAATCAATAGAGTTTAAGCAAAGAGATGTATGTTCTCGATGTGGAGTGTCTGATCATTGGGCACACATTTATAGAGCTCGTGAAGAACTTGTCACCGCCTACAAAGCATATTGTGAAGCAAGAGATGCTCACTATGTGGAACAAGAAGATCAAGAAGATGATCTAAAGTGAAGGGTTGGAGACTACAAATCTGGCTGGGATCAATAAATCGTCAATTCTGTTTAAGTCTTTATTTTTCCAAGAGATGTAATAGAGATGTAATAGAGATGTAATAGGCAATTGCCATATACTTTGTAGTAAATGCCAATGGTTTAGTCTTTCTTCAAAGTAGGCTCACCCACAGTAAGTGTGATGTCTAGGAAGGTTTTGAGATTAGTGGTACTTAAGTGAGCCTTGCTCCACCGACATCTCTCTACTCACCTGGTCACATTTATTTTGGAATTACCGAAAGAAGTTAGACGACTACCATTGTTTTGCATTAGCTAGCATTTAGATTAGATTCTCCTAATGGTTAAGAGACAATGATGTACTCTGTTGGCTTATGAATAAAATTTCGAGTTCTTTTCATTATGACTCCATTTTGATTCTGAGCATATGACTTTGTGACTACGATGGCTGGGCCATCAGTATTAATTCAAGGACATGGAATAGCCCAAGTTCCACTTGCCAAATGGCACCTTGATTACAGCTGTCACAGAAACTCTCTACGCTCTTAGGGCAAATCGTACCCTATGAATAGCCAACGAATTCCATGCGAAAATGCATGTAGAGAACAAAAATGAGTTCCTTTGCAATACCTCTAATGATTGCGAACAAAGACGCATCTTAGAGAAGTTTATGTGTCTCTCTAGTGGACTCTATATCACTATTCGAGCTATTAATCCAATAAAAGTTATGAGAGAAGATCTCTTGGATTTAGACACATATTGGCTTTGTCACGACAGGATAGGTCATGCTGGTCATGATATGATGATCCGTCTACTAAAGACTTCACATGGACATCTTTTCTCTCAAGCGAAATGAAGCATGAATCAAAAGTTGATTCCTGGACTAAGTGTGACCGACGCTGCAGCCTAGGGCATCGCCTCAGTCCACCACCAGCCTAGGGCTGGCGTAGTCCCTATCCATGATGCCATGGATGGCGTTCCATGGCGTCCATCATGGTGATGGCGCCGCAGGTGATGCTGCAATCACCAACTTGCTTCAAATAGCGTTTTAGACGCTCAGGCCCAACCAAAATCCTCATTGGTTTCTTCTAAAGCCTCTCGCTCGTTTTTACAAAGCCCGTTCCTTAGGGAACTTAGGACTGAGACTGTCCTCTGCAAAGGTTATGAAAATACTCATTATGTTCTTACATAGAATCCTTAGGGATTCTGTGGACTAGTTCAACCAACTTGCGGACGTTTAAATATCTCATGATGTTGGTTGACACGCAAACACGCTGGTCATGTGTTGTGCCATTGTCCACTTGAAATGCTGCTTATGCTACACTCCTAGCACATATCATATGACAACGGGCTCACTCCCCAGATCATCCTATTCAGTCAATTGGATTTGACTATGCTAGAGAGTTTACATCGAAAGACTTTCGATGGATATTGCAATGGGCTTGATGTTGGACATCACATTCCCATGTACACACCCAATTGGTGTCGCGGAAACGACTACGATGGTAGTCCGAACATTGGTAATGCGCACCAATCTTCTTACATCAGCTTGGGGTGATGCGATATCGCATGCAGCTATGCTAATTCATCTACGACCTACCGTCACTCAATGTCCCTTTGCGTTACAGCTAGTGACTAGGTACACGTCTTTTGTACTTACGCACATTTGAGTGAGCCATTTTTGTGCCAATTGCCCCGCCACAGCGCTCTATGATGGGTCCTTACAGACGAATGGGCAACTACGTTGGATTTGAGACTCCAACAATCGTCCGCCACTTACTGCCCTTGCAAGGCGATCTATTTAAAGCTAGATTTGCGGGTTGTCACTTTGATGAGACAGTCTTCCCATCGTTCGGGGGTGATAAGAACACAGATGTTCAACAGGAACGATAGGAATTGCCGTGGTCTGTCCCCACTATGTCTCATCTTGATCCCTATTAAAGTGACGAGATCACACAAATATGCTGCAAACATGCCTGCAAGGAAGGACGTCCCTACGAGAGGACGTAGCGCCACCCTACATGGAGGTAGGCATGGCGCCAATGCCAAAGATAGTGGCACTCTGGCGTTACAGGCCATAGCCCCAGCTAGGATGCGTGGGAGGCCCGTGAGTTCGAAGGATACATTGACACAAACCAATCCTTGAATCATCGACACTCAAAATCCGCCTCATGAGAATCTTCCAGGTTATGGTTATCGTTGGGGGACGTCTCAACGTCAGAACCTATTCCTGAGAATATAGAGCTCTATGAAACTTACACTAGTGTACATGAGACGTGGGATAGAAACTCCATCATAATTGATGATGTAGTTGCGTATTTCGTTGCGCATGAGTTCGTTGAGTCAGATGATATCGAACCACGCTCCGTTGATGAATGAATGCCAACGTAGAGAGTTTTGGCCTAAATGGAAAGATGCGATCCAGGTTAAGATGGATTCTCTAACGAAGAAGAAGGTTTTCTGAGCCAGTAATGCCAACACCTCCTGACATAAAACCTATTGACTAATGGGTCTTCGTTAGAAAGCGTGATGAGAAAAAGAGATGGCAATCTCGCCTTATGGCGCAAGGTTTCTCACAAAACGCTCTGGAATCGACTACGATGAGACATATTCTCTCGTAATGGAAGTCACTGAACTCCACTACCTTGTCAGTTTGGTAGTTTTCAAATAACTGAACATGCAGCTTACAAATGTGGTCACTACGTATCTCTATGGGGATCTAGATACGGAATATACATGAAGGTTCATGGTGAACTTCATTTACCCAAGTCAAGTGGCTCTAGACCACGGAGCGCGTTTGTAATAAGGTTGAAACGCTCACTAAAGTGACTACTTGATTGGGAAGGGATATGGCCACGCGTTTCCATAACAAGTTTCAGATTCTATCGCGGTTCATGTTGGACATGATCTTTATTGGAAGCCCTTAAAGAGTTAAGGGAAACCGCTGAACACTAGAAATCAGAGTTTGAGATGAAAGATTTTGGGAGAACACGATTATGTCTCGGTTTGGAACTTGAGAGTCGTGTTAATAGATGCTTAGGCATTTTGACAAGGTCAAACCTTCAAGCACCCCAATGATCGTCCGTAGTCTTGATCCTAAAAAAGATCCTCTTCGTCTGAAGGATGATGATGAAGATGTGCTAGAGGCAGAAGTGGCTTACATAAGTGCAATAGGCGCATTATTGTATTTAGCTCAATGCACAAGACCGGACATCTCATTTGCCATGAACTTGTTAGCTAAGGTATAGCTCTGCGCCAACGCGACGCCATTGGATTGGTGTAAAAGATATCTTTCGATACTAGATATACGACTAATATGGGCATGTTTTATCCCTACAGAGAGATGATGGATTCGGACCCATCACACACCAAGAACGCCGCCAACACTGGCCTGCGTCCACTGTCCCCATCCCAAAACGACATGTGTTTTGGAAGGTTTTGCTGATATTGGGTATCTCTCTGACCCACACAAAGGTCGTTCCCAAATTGGTTAAGTGTTCACCATGGGAAAAGACCGTGATATCTTGGAGGTCTACAGAGCAGACCCTAATCGCTATATCTTCGAACAATGTAGAGATTATTGCTCTTCACGAAGTGATTCGTGAATGTATATGGATTGGATCCATAGTTACGCATGTTCGAACAATTGTGGTTTGAAGTCTACCACAGATGAGCCTACGAGCATATAGGATAATGCTGTTTGTTTTGAAGCAAAGGCTACATCAAAAGCGACAACACTAAGGATAATCAGTAACAATAGACTCTCCTCAATATCAAAGTGAACTAGGTTCAATCTGAGGTCAGTATGGCAGACTTGCTCACTAAGTCGTTGCCTAAATTCCACTTTTGAGAAACATGTTGGTAGCATCGTTTGCGGAAGTTATCTGAACTCCCATGACCGTAGTCATCAGCGGGAGATGCAGACATCAGGGGGAGATGTCTACATATATGGTCTCGAAACGTGAAGGGTGTGTTGTGCTCTTTTTCCCTTCGACCGAGGTTATTTTTGTCCCACTGGGTTTTTGTTACTCGGCAAGGTTTTTAACGAGGCAACGAGAGAAGCACCGCGTTTGGGCAACACAAGGGGGAGTGTTCAAGTAAACCCTAATTTGTGTTTGGCCCAAACTCTAGGTTACTTGACCTAGTGGTAATAGGGTTAAATTAGAAGGATCTAGAGTCATATTCAATGTAAGATTACTTTCCTTGTATGATTGAGATTCTATGCATTGTAATCCTCTATATAAAGAGGCCCTTATTATCAATGAGAATACACAGCGATTATCTCTCAATTTATGATTCCCTAAAACAAGAAGTATATTTTCTCTAATGAGTTAATGAACCGCTCATATCATAATACCATATTAGTTGAGACGAAAGCCTAAGACACGAATGTTTACAAAGGACGATCCCAATCGATTGATTGACCGCTCTCGACACATCAATAGACTGTCAACCATTTCCATCTAGTTGGCCAACCAACTAGCTCAGCTATTGCTACCTTCTGATGGATACAAATTTGTTGCATTTGTTGCCGACCTCATAAAAAATTACCGGGTGTATGATAAAACAAACCATAGATGTAAATGAGAAAATACCACGTGTTTCTTGACTCTCTGAGGAGAAAAAATTTATTGACCCTTAAAGGAAAAAACCATAGAGGCTCCCAACTAATGAATTGAACTCATTATCTAACAAATGTTAAGCGGTTCCTCCGCCTAACAACAAGTGATAAATGAGATGATCAACTCCTAGCATTAGTTTAACTGCTCGTTAGAGTATTGACCAAAGTCACCTACCCAAAAATGCACTGGCATTACTCTGTATATCCTAACTCGAAAGCCTACAACGTACTAGACAATCAGCTAGCACTGAATCAATCAATAGTTCTTGAAATCTAAAGAGCATATATCACCCACTACTCTGTCAAAACTCTTATAAGCAAAAAATTTCACATATCCCCAATCATCAGACTGATAACGTCAGATTCCCCACCCAATGAAGAGTAGAGGAAGAAAGAACGAAACTAATGAAATGTATATCTATATCTTGAAGTTGAAATTAAATTATGATATTCATAGCTATAAAGAGAAAATTAGATTCATTTAGTGTTGTGTAAACGTACGAAAAAGTATTGCACCCAACCGAAAATTTTTGTTCAATACAAAAACTTGTGGCTTATGTTCCTTACTCATATCTTCTCTAAATGAACTATTAACTGATTTGGTGCTCTAAAATAGCTAGTAAAATGTAACCATATCTACACACATCCAATCAACTCACAACAACATTAGTAACAGAGAGCAAGTTTCTGTAAAATACAATGATTCCCAACCTACATAATAAGTAGCACATTTCCATAAAAATTACAGCAAACAAGCAACAGTCTTCTATAGTTTTCCAGTGGATTTGACCCACAGTTGATAACATGTACGCTTCCTAATTCGTTCCCACTGATCATACTTTGTCACTCCGCTCTAGTATCTATTAATCCGATTTCATTCAAGAAACCAATATGTTCCCTTCTTCGAGCTGTCAACCCCTCAAGTGGCCTCAACACTGCCTCCGTTAGCAATGCATCAAATCTCAATCGAAACAAGATTCACTCAAAACCAATGCAGACCTTTTAGACTAGAGGCATAAACAAATTCCATAACTACACATCAATATCACACCTTTAGATGATACCCTCATACATAAGTACCAACCATAAGCGGCGAAGGTTGAAGATATACAAAATATAGACCGTATCACACGTTGGAGGCAAAACATTTCGCAGCAAGGCATGCTAGAACAACCACCAAACAGGTAGTCAGCCATAACCTGATGAAGCATCTCATTACTGCAAGTGGCTAGTTCAGTTAAAGGGGTCATACTGAGATCATGCAATAACACCTGTCCAAAATCAAGGACTATTCCCAGTTGCAAGTCTCCAAACTAAAGAAAATTTCACAGTTCTGAAAATTACCTAATCTCAGATGTGCGCGCGCACATAACAGACACTTAGGCGAAGGCAGGGCTAGAAGGCACCCTAGGCGTGAGTAAATCGAGCAAGGACAAGCCGAGCTCCACCACGAACTCGATCTAAG
This sequence comes from Rosa chinensis, assembly GCF_002994745.2. Lineage (NCBI taxonomy): Eukaryota > Viridiplantae > Streptophyta > Magnoliopsida > Rosales > Rosaceae > Rosa > Rosa chinensis. The sequence continues at coordinate 59,244,184 of NC_037092.1, forward strand.
AGGAACCAGCTGCAGCTTCAAATTCGACGACAAAAGCGATGAAGACGAAGAAACCCTAGGCGTGAGGAATGTGGTGGATGAAAATGTAGCAGAGGATATAATTATACATAGTGAAAGGAGCGGTTGAGATAGAGAGAGAGGAATTGAATTCGTAGGCGCTATGATCTAATTAACAGAGGGAGACAAATGGCTTGGTCTCCATCTCTATCATCTCTTCCGCCATCGAGGACGAGGATTGTAGGATGTGTTAGAATCAAATATGGACTTGTCACACATTAACATTAAGTATATTGATAATTAGCTAAATGTCAAATCTAGTTTAATATAGACACAAACTCAAATCAATACTTATAACTTAATCGAAGAGTGTATCTATTCATTAAGGTAAGTAATCCTATTCTTAGTCTGCAAGAAAGACTACAATGATGTGATACATTAAGAGTCTAACTAGGAAACCTAAACCGATATGGATTGCTTTAATGGGAAGCTTATTGAGGTTTAAGTCACCTATATATACAGATGAATTGGTCCCTGTTGCCACTGACGATTATTGCATATTGTTCTGTCCATTGAGAAGCGAGTTGGTAAGCAACAGAAGGCTATATTCTAGTGATTGTTGTTGTGCAGCTGCAGAAGATGGAATCCATGCCAGTGATAACTGAAGGTAAGTCTTGATCTCTTTTATGATTATTGTCGAGTTGATGCGCATATGTTGTGAGCATGTATATGGTTTTTACAATTGGTATCAGAGCATAGGCTCACAAATATGAATTCAGTTTTTGCTTAGCATGAAAATCATTTTAGGGTTTTGCAAAACAAACATAAAATAAAATAAAAAAAAGGTTTTTGCTTTACGGGTCAAGTAACTGATCAGGTAACTGACCAAGTAACTGAAGGTACCTGATTAAGATAAGTTACTAAATCAAGGGTTTTTGCCGCATCTGGATATCAAATTCATGCTTCCGCTGTGATTTTTAGTAGCAAATTGGGGAAAAAGCAAAAACAGGTTTTTCTGTGAGATTGATTTCGATTCATAGCATGATTATTGAGTTTTTTGATTGTGCTCAAGAACCCTAGTTGCATTCCCAGCGTGCGTTAGGCTAGAGTAGATGGTGACCAGATGAAATTTACATTTCTTGATTGTTCTGTGGTTTCTTGGAATCGAAACAATTTAGATTGTGCTTGAATATGCATGATGAATTGATTGCTTATATGGTATTGTATCTGTGATTATGTAAAATTGTATGAAGAACAAAAATCTCCCAGAAATTGTTTACACATTGTTAAAGTTAACAGATACAAGAGCTTAATTTTCTTACAAGGATGAATCTGGATAGAATATAAAGTAAAAGAGCTCACATATTTTGTGGTTTTCTGTTGGCATAAGTGATTATGATGCACAAAGCATCCTTCATTGATGTTGGCAGAAAACACTAATCAAGTACCTGATCAAGTAACTGTACCTGATTGGGTAATAAAACTGAAATTGTGTTTTGTGTTTTAAAACTATGCTTCAGTTTTATCTTCCAAAGAAGTGGTCAAGTGTGGTTTTAGAATGCAAGACAGCAGTATGCATGCTTTATGAAAATATATTTGGATACTTGAAAAATTTTCTTCTGTCTAAAGATGTGGATGAATCTCCTTGGATAACATATTTTGATTAAGCATGGCATATTGATAAAGAACTCTAGGATATTGAGTTTCTGCTCAAAAGTGATGCTTAATTTTGTTTTTATGTATGGACTGACTGAATGCAAGTATGGATTGTTTAAGTTTTCTGTAGGATCTTGTATTGGATTGTTCTTGTTTTTGGTTGCTTAAAGCTTAATAAAACACAGAAAAGTTAAAGTTAATTTTCTTTACAAATTGAGAACTCACATGAATTTTGTTTTGCTCCTTAGGTAACTCTTACATGAACTTGAACAATGTCTTGATGCTAACTGGAACCAACTATAGAGCTTGGCTAGATTCTGTAGAGAACTATATGGGAATGCATGAGAATATAGACTATTGCTTTACTGAGGATAAGACTGAAGAGTTGAATGAAAAGAGCACCAAGAAACTGACATTTACAAGAAGTGGCATAGATCCAATAGAATGGCTAAGAACCTCATTCGTACCTCCATGTCTAAAACTATCAGGGGAAGTATAGAGGAGTCTGAGCTAGCATCAGATTTTTTGGAACTCATAGGTGCTAAGTTTAAAGAAAGTGAAAAGGCAGAAGCAGCTAGGCTAACCAAGGAGTTTCATGATATGAAGTACATGGGTTCAGGGGGAGTTAGAGAGCATATTATGAAGATGATCAATATAAATGGCAGACTTAGGGAACTCTTGATGGGGGTTAGGGATGAGCAGGTAGTGCATTATGCACTACATTCCTTGCCTAACAGTTTTAGTCATCTTAGGACCAGTTACAACTCTCAAAAGGGAAACTGGGCTCTAGATGAACTTATATCCATATGTGAGGATGAGGAATCTAGGATCAAGGAAGAAAAGGAACCTGCTACAACCATTAACCTCATTGAGAAGCCTAAAAGGAAAAAGCCCCAGAATAAGCTCAAGCCTACCAAAACCATAACTAAGAGTTCAATAGCTGCAATGGCCAAGGAAAACAGGCCATTCAGGTTCAAGTGCTACTTTTGCAAAAGAGTGGGACACATGAAAAAGGACTGCACTGGATATAAGAACTGGTTAGCCAAAAAGGGTAAAAAAAATTCTAATACAATTTTTTCCTTAGAAATTAATCTTATAAATGTTGAACCACAGTCTTGGTGGATAGATTCAGGCTCACCTATTCATATTACTAATTCCTTGCAGGGATTCATAAGGAGGAGAATCCCAAAAAGTAATGAAGTGAACCTGTGTGTAGGCAATGGCATGAGAGTGGCAGTCAAGGCTATTAGAACCTTAAAGCTCGATTTAGGATTAGGGAAATTGTTAGTTTTGGACAATGTTTTTTATGTACCTTCCATGAGAAGGAATTTGGTTTCAGTTTCTCTTTAGTAAAATCTAGTTGTAGACTTGTTATGGACAGTAATGAAATTCTTATTTCTAAAAATTATGTTCAAATTGGTTCTGGTGTTATCTCGAATGATTATTTATAGTTAAATTGTTCAATGGCTCAACAAGAAATTTTACTTGTTGAAAATAACACAAACAGTACTAGCACTTTAACATGTGTTAAAAGAACCAAACTAAATGAAAAGTATGCATTTTTATGGCATAGAAGACTCGGCCATGTTTCAAAAGAGAGACTGAAAATTTTGGTGAAAAACAACATCCTAAATGAACTTGATTTTTCTGATCTAACAGACTGTGTGGAATGCTTTAAGGGAAAAATAACCAATACTAGAAAGAAGACTGCATATAGAAGCCAAAACTTACTAGAACTCATACACACTGATATATGTGGACCATTTAGGCATCAAACTATCTGTGGGAATGATACCGCTAAAAGTAAACGCATAATTTAACCCTGAAAATGTCATCGTTAGTATAGAATAAATACGGATCGTTCTAACCGGGGATTGAAGGTACACCTGTAATTGCAAAAACAACTAAAGTAAGTATAAAGTATTATTTACAAAAATAAAACAAAGAATAGAAATATATACAAGCAAACATAAAGAAGGGGGTTTAGGATTAATAAATTGAAAATTAAAATAAATAAAATAAAAGAAAGGTAAAAACATATATACAAGGGTGGAATGTAAGGAACAAAGATCAAATCCACAATCATATGAATGAAATCCAATTACAATTCCTACAGTTGATTTTCTATGTCATGAGAAAAAAGTTGACCATGTGAAACGTTAGAAAGCAAACGATTTCCCATTTTTTACTTTCCTTCAATATTTAATCTAAGTGAAAGCACCTAAATTAAACCTATTGAACATGCAATCATAGTCTAGAAAGCTAGCTACTCAAGAACACATTCAATGCATGAAGAACAAAGAAAGGATGGCAACCAAAGTGCACAACCTAGTTATGAATAAGTTCACCTATTTGCAATCCTCCTTAATTGATTTCGACTTTTGTCCAAAGCCTTTACTACTTAAATTAGCTTCAATTACATGCATATATCCTAAGTTGGCCACCAAAGAATATAAACATGCAAAAGTTTTCTGTAAAACAAAATCAATCAAGCAATCTCACATAAGCAACATATAAATCAACATAAAGAAATCACAACTTTATTTCAAAACATATAAATGGGCTTTAAACTTTGCCCTTAACGTCATGTTAACTAGAATTCATAACTCTACGAAATCAAACAAAGGAAACAAAAGAAAAAGATGAAATACACCGTGAAAGATGGATGACATGGCCTTGAGACGAAAAACTCGAAAATCCTTGAAAGCAAGCAATCTTCTAGGGACGACACAAGAGTGGATGGCGGTTAGGATCTTGATGTATTGCATGACTTCTTCTCCTCCTTGGTTGAGACGTAGAGCTTCTGAAGACTAGAGAATGGAGAGAAAGCTTGACGTTATGGAGAGAATTTTCTGAATGAAGAGGTGTGTCTTATGGTGTAGCATAAGGGGGTTTATATAGGGGAAGGCAAGGCTTCATGAATTTAATTTCTAAGGAATTTTCTGGTTGCACCACACAGCTCCAACCAATAAATTAATGCCACGTCAGCTCTACCATGTCACTCAACCAATCAAAAAGCTCCAAAATCAATCCATAATCTTTCCAAATATATTATTGCTGATTTTCCCAAGATTTAATCTGATTTTATTCACCATTTTTGGCCAAATATCTAGGCATGAACCTAGACAATGTATCCGGACGCATTTTGGACCTTTTCTCCCTTAAATCTCTCCATGGCTTTATCCTTAATGTCCTCCCCTTGATTTTCTCTTGATTTTCACATTAAAATTGCAGATTTTATTCTCTAATTTCAGCCAACATATCTTGAGGGAATTAAGGAATGAATCTGGACTTGTTTTGAGCTTTTGCTTGTTGCACAATCCCTTGACACTCTCCCAAGATTTTCTCAACGTAATCTCCTTGATTTTCCATGCAAAAATCAGATTTAATCTCCCAAAATATCTCCCATGTCATCATGTGGTCTCCTAATGCCTTCAGGTTTCCTAGCCTCATCAGGATTCCTGCGTTGACTGGGATTCCTAGTCGGACCAGGAAAACACCATTTCTTCGTTTCAGCTCCATTTATTCCAAGGTACCTAGAAAATAGAAATTTTTATTAAAATTACTAAAAATAGAAACTTTCTAAAGATGGAAACTTTCCTAAACAAGAAGGATTTATTTAAGGAAATAACTAAGTAAATATGAGGAAATAACAATTAAAACGTCGCATTAAAATGCTCCTATCAGGGAATGTGTATTTTATCACATTCATTGATGATTTTTCTAGATACAGTTATGTTTATCTACTTTTAGAAAAAACACAAGCATTGAAAGCTTTTCAAATCTTTAAGTCTGAGGTAGATAATCAACTAGAAAAGAAAATCAAAACAGTAAGATCAGATAGAGGTGGTGAGTTCTATGGAAAGTACACTGAATCTGGCCAACAAAAGGGTCCATTTGCCTTGTTTTTGCAAGACAATGGAATTAAGGCTCAATACACAATACCCTATAATCCACAACAGAATGGTGTTGCAGAGAGACAAAATAGGACTCTTTTGAAATGGTTAGATGTATGATGTGTACAACTGGTTTGGCTAAATTTCTCTTGGGTGAGGCTTTAAAAACTGCAAATTATATTTGCAACAGGACACCTAGCAAAGCCATAGAAAATACTGCTTTTGAGCTTTGGTGTGGCAGGAAACCTAGTCTTCATCACTGCCATGTTTGGGGATGTCATGCAGAAGCTAGGATTTATAATCCAAGCTTGAATAAACTTGACCCCAAAACTGTTATCCAGATAAATCTAAAGGCTATAAATTATATTCTGCTCATCATTCACCTAGAATTTTTGAAACACATCAAGTAAAGTTTCTAAGTGAAAAAGTTCACAATACAAACCTTGAGGATTTAACCTCAGATTTTGAGGAAATTGTGTCAAATGAGAATATAAGTGTAGCATTACCTTTAGAACAAGATGTAACTGATCAAGTCACTGGTCGAGTAACTGATCAAGTAGCTGTATCTGGTCAAGTAACTGATCAAGTACCTGTAATTGGTCAAGTAACTGATCAAGTACCTGTAGCTCTACCTAATCCTGAACATCCTCAGCCTAGAAGATCATAGAGAGCAAGAAAACCAACTTATGGCAGGGGGGGGGGGAGAAGAGAGTGATTACATTATTTATTTGCAAGAAGCAGAAATTGAAATGGACTGTGCAGAGGACAATGATCCAACTACATTTAATCACGCCATTGAAAGTAGTGAATCTCATCAATGGTAGCTGGCAATGGAAGTAGAAATTGAATCCATGAGCTAAAATGCAGTTTGGGAATTAGTTGAACCTGACCCTAATCAGAAACCTATAGGTTGTAAATGGGTTTTCAAAACCAAAAGAGATGCAAATAGCAATGTAGAGAGACATAAAGCAAGATTAATTGCCAAGGGTTTCACACAGAAGGAGGCAATTGACTTTACTGAGACTTTTTCTCTACTTTCTACAAAAGACTCGTTTAGGATAATCATGGCTTTAGTGGCTCATTTTGATATGGAGCTGCACCAGATGGATGTTAAAACAGCTTTCTTGAATGGTGAACTAGATGAAGTGATTTATATGAGGCAGCCAGAAGGGTTTGTACAAGCTGGAAGTGAAAACTTAGTGTGTAAGTTAAGAAAATCAATTTATAGCCTTAAACAAGCTTCTAGACAGTGGTACAAGGAATTTGATTATGTGATTTCTACTGTTGGATTTACAGAAAATCTTGTTGATGAGTGTATTTATTTGAAGACAGTTGGGAACAATTTTATTTTTCTGGTACTCTATGTGGATGATATACTTTTGGCTAGCAGTAACATTAAATTGCTTAAAGATACCAAGAGTTTTCTGTCAAGGAATTTTGACATGAAAGACTTAGGAGAAGCATCCTATGTACTAGGTATTGAGATTAAAAGAGATAGGGCATAGAGACTACTTGGTTTGTCTCAACATAATTATGTTACCAAAATTCTAAAGAGATTTGGTATGGAGAAGTGTGCAGCTATAGAAGTCCCCATGTCCAAAGGAGATAAGCTAACTAAGAAGCAAAGTCCCAAAAGTGATGTTGAGAAAGAAAATATGGAGTCAAAGCCTTTTGCTAGACTTGTAGGAAGTCTCATGTATGCACAAGTCTGCACTAGGCCAGACTTGTCCTTTGCAGTAGGGATTTTGTCAAGATTCCAGTCTAATCCAGGCCATGAGCATTGGGTAGCTGGGAAGAAAGTGTTGAGATACCTGCAGAGAACTAAAAGCCACATGCTAGTTTATAGGCAAGTGGAGGATCTGAAACTCATTGGATTCTCAGACTCGGATTTTGCAGGGAATTATCCAGACTCTAAGAAGTCTACTTGTGGATATGTATTCATGCTTGCAGGAGGTGCTATTGCTTGGAAAACCATGAAGCAAACTCTTGTTTCAACTTCTACTATGAAAGCCAAATTTATTGCAGTATATGAAACTGTGTGTGGAGAACTTTGGATTAGGAATTTTCTCATGCAGACCAAAGTATTGAGTCACATTGTGGCTGACACACTTGTGATTTATTGTGACAATGAGGCTGCAGTTTTCTTTAGCAAGAACAGTAAAAGGTCAAATAATTCCAAGCATATTGATCTAAAGTATTACAGTTTTAGAGAAAGAGTAAAACATGGTGAAATAGCTGTTTTGAGCATTGGCACAAATTCACAGCTAGCAGATCCTTTCACCAAGGCATTGTCAGTGGCTACATTCCAGAAGCATACAGCAAGTATTGGAGTTTTAGCTAATCTAGATGCTTAAGTTTAGTAGAGTGTTATTCCAGTGGGAGCAATTTAAAATTCTGAGGTTTTTTGAGTTCTTGTGTTTTAGTTGTGATCTTTTATTTTTGTTTATCACAACTTAATTGTAATGACAGTTTAAAGTTATAAATGAAATTTTGAAGTATTTTCATATTTTGGTTATTGCTGCAGCTTTTATTGAATGTTTTGAAAATTGTCGATTTTGTACATAAAGTTATACTTGCTATCAGATGGCTTAAATCATGTATAGCATGATGTTAAGGTTCAAGCAATAATTTTAAGCCATTAGTGTTTAGTAAATTTGCTTGAGTTTCTGATTTAAGAAACATAAAGTAGGACCTGGTATATGCCTTCTTATTGATACACATTAGCATATATCTTATCAGTTCTGGTTAGACATATGTGGATTGCAGAAGCTTGTGTTTGTGGTTTTGAAACTCTGTATTTTTGATAAAATGTATTCTGTTTCTTACTCTGCATAAGTAACTGTGATCTGACCATGTTGGAATGGAGTTCTGGTTTGAATTGTTGTCTAGCGCGCACTTCAGTAAGTTAAATAGATTGTGGCATTTTCTGGTGCAAGTTATCAAGGTTAATATGTGTCAGTCCAAGGGAGAGATTGTTAGAATCAAATATGGACTTGTCACACATTAACATTAAGTATATTGATAATTAGCTAAATGTCAAATCTAGTTTAACATGGACACAAACTCAAATCAATATTTGTAACTTAATGGAAGAGTGTATCTATTCATTAAGGTAAGAAATCATATTCTTAGTCTGCAAGAAAGATTACAATGATGTGATACATTAAGAGTCTAACTAGGAAACCTAAACCAATATGGATTGCTTTAATGGGAAGCTTCTTGAGGTTTAAGTCACCTATATATACATATGAATTGGTCCCTGTTGCCACTGACGATTATTGCATATTGTTCTGTCCATTGAGAAGCGAGTTGGTAAGCAACAGAAGACTATATTCTAGTGATTGTTGTTGTGCAACTGCAGAAGATGGAATCCATGCCAGTGATAGCTGAAGGTAAGTCTTGATCTCTTTTATGATTATTGTCGAGTTGATGCGCATATGTTGTGAGCATGTATATGGTTTTTACAGGAGGCTCGCGACAGACTCCATCAGTCTGATTGAAGAAGTTGGAGAGCTGGGTGAGAGAGAGGCACGAACTCAAGTGTGTGAAGAATTAAGGGTAAAACGGTCAGAAAATAATAACGAAAAGGCTTGGCTTGTTATTTTTAATTTTTTATCCTTGTGGGACTGAGAAGGAATATGCTTTATCAGAGTTTTTTTATTTTTTTATTTTATCGGTGTAGCCGCGTAGGTTAGCATTGTTAGAAACACACACACACACACTCATGGAGGGTATCCTAGCAGAGCCGGATTAATCCCTTCCAACGTGGAGCCACCAATAGGCAACATGCACAAAGGCACCGGCCACCACTGCTTTATAAGAGTTAAAGTGGACAATTTTATATGGGTCGGAGAAAATTTGAGGGAAAATTAAAAAAAAAATTTCTATAATTTCCTTCTAATTCTATAAAACTTGAGGGGTTCCCACGGCAGGTCACTGGTGATCGAATTCCGGCAGCAGGTCTGGTGAAGTCTCTCTCTCTAAGTGACAAAATAAGGGAGGGAAAAATTGTCCCAAAAATAAACAAAAATTAACAGAAAAAATAACTTAATTGGGTATTAGGGTAAAAAAATATGTAATTTGTTGGGTAAGTGACTAAGTAGACAATCTTATAGGATGTTTGGGTAAATGGAGTTAGTGTAGCTCAAATTTGGGTAAATGGACATTTTCCCTATAATTTTATAATTCAACAAGCAGTATCAAACGACACACCCCTATGGGGTCGACAAAAAGAGTCATCCTTTAGGACATACAAAATCCTATTCTAAATCAAAAGAACCCAGCATATCCAGATTACACCAACTTTTTAGAAAGTCAACACATCATTGTTCTAACAAAGACCTAAATGCTCAGAAGCCATTTAAATAAAAGGTTACAACCAAACATCTAGTCCTTGCGACCAAAACAAAATTTAAACAATATTATGGGCTATAGAGCTCAATCTAGCCAACCCCACACCAAAGAGGTAGACCATAGTAAGAGCCCAAAAAGAAGTGTTCAAGGCCCAAAAGGCCCAACCACTCCAATATTTGGGATGAGCAGGGATAGCCCACCAGGACTAGCTGCCCTGAGACAGCCCATAATGCCAGAAAACCAGCACAACCCATAGATGGGAGCTTAACGGCTTCCCCCGTCCAACCGCCGCAGCATAGACCGCCCTGTTTTATGTCACCGCACCGACGCAAGCAGATCGATTCCTCCAACAAGCAAGAGCTATCCATTATCACCACCACCATCATAAAAACAAAGCTTAAGCAAAGCTAGCATTCCAGGTCCATCCAAAACAGCCAAAAACACAGGCTGTGGCACCGTTGTCGAAAGCAGCAGACCTAGTCGAGCATTTCACTGCACACCGGCCATCCTTCGCCAGAGCAGTTTCAAAGAGATCGAGTTGAAAATCCGGATCCTTTCGACAATTGCTCCGCCTCGACCTAGAAAACGCCATGTATGTGGACCTCCATCTCAAGCCAAGCATCGGCAACATCTGGTCCACCCGCCAAGCAAAATCATCAAGTCCTGCACCACCATCGCCTCCAAACCCTAAAACTACCATAGGAACATTGTCACCCAAAGCAATAAGGGAGAGAAGAAACAGCCAGAGAACTGACATAGCCTCCATTGGCGAGCAATAGAGGATATCGGAGAAATCACCACCATAAAGGAGAGATTTCTCAAACCCTACGTACGTTAGGTCTCTGAATTTTTGTTTAAACTTGAACTTTGATATATTTGTTAATAACTTTCGATCTTATTTTTGGTTTAATGGTAGGTATTTCATGAGAAAAATTCATTTTACCTCGCTAGCCTTTATATTTAATCACACGTGCTTCTGCACTTCTAATTTCATCACGAGTACCCCTATACTTCTACTTCCAACCAATCTTATACAATCCTTAGTTTTTTTTTGCTATCTATTGTGTAATATATTTTGAAATTCTAGTTACTTATGATAAAAAATTTCATCTCACATTAGTGAATCATTATCCTACAATTCGTTCAAAAAATTGTCTCGGCCACGTGTCACTTGGCCGAGGGATTCCTTGGATTATATATGTCCTTCTGGTGAGGTGACGTAACTTGCGGTCAGGAGGCCAAGCGAGGTTTTGTTCTAGTTATTTGATCTTGCGCTGATCTGACCTCTAACCAGTCGATTGAGGGTTGAGGAATGATCGATCTCGATCACGGGGTTCTCTTTGCTTTGTTTGCAATAACTTTAACACGGATCGACCTTACTAGCAATAGTCTTCATGTTGTGTAATTCGGTGATTGATGCGAAAGTGTAGGTGTTGATAATTCTTTTTATGATTTTCTCAATATTTGTATAGAGGAAAATAATATAAAGTAAACGACAGCAAATAAATAGCATAAAAGTATATGCAGGTAAAAAAAGTGTAGGTATGTAAAGAACAATAACGTAAAGTGCGAGAAAACTAAAGAGCAAGAATGTAAATTGCAGAAAATAAAGTGCAGGAAACTAGTGAACAAAAAGATAAATTGCAACAATGTAAAGAATAGAATGTAAATTGTGAAAAATATATAAAAATACTAGTAAATAAAAGCGATAAGATAAATCAGGTAAAGAATGATAATTGTGTTGAAAAGTATTGAGATAAAATGTGTAGTCGCGTAGAGCGTTTGGTCGGGGACCTCTAACAAAGATGCATATGGTTTTTCTTTTATAGTGAAAGATAGAACTACTGAATAAATGAAATATATAATCTTAGCTGTAACTGTCGAGACTGTATCGACTACAAGAATTCAAAATTGAGAACCAAAACACTGTTACATGCATTTGAATGGAGTAACTACTAACTTGGGAATCAAAACTCATAACCATGTATTCAAGCTGATTTCCCAAATTTTAATCTCTGCGGCTTTTGAATGCCCTAAATCTTTTATAGTCTGCATTTAGTGGTCTTTATGAACTTGATTAAAAATTAACCGCGGTGCCCACTTCACTTGCTAGATCAGTCACGGTGTTGACAATTTCATGACCTATCAGTTACAAACCATGATGCAACATGCCTCTGCAGCCTACTTGATTAGCCGCATTGTAAATATTAGGGAAAATTTTACAAACAGTACACCAAGTAAAGGCCACTAATAATTCTTATACACAAAGTTTCAAACCAAACATTTCTGTACACGAAATCTGAAACTCGACCCACTATCAGTACACGACGTCAATTTTTGACACCAAAATGTCCATTATGCCCTCAGTTCTTTTTTTTTTTTTAATAATTTTTTTTCTGTTATTTTTTTTTCCTTCGTTTTTATCTCTTTCTTCTTCCTTCTTCCGAGCTTACTCCCTCACTCGATCTTTCGTCGTCGGGGACGGCTTTGTTCCCAACAAGGCCTTCGGCTCCGGGACCTCAATCTGGCTGAGCGGGGCCCACGAGCTTCAGTTCAACAACTGTGAGAGAGCCAAAGAGGCCCAAATCCACTGGATCGAGACCTTGATCTGCATCCCAACTTTCGACGGTGTTCTTGAAATGGGTTCCTCCGGTTTGATCAGAGAGAACTGGGGGTTGATCCAGCAAGCCAAGTCGTTGTTCCGGTCGGATCAGCCCGACCCGGAAACAAGACCGCTCGAGTTCATCAACCAGAACTTCTCCATTTTTGACATCGGCATCATTGCCGGCGTGCAGGAAGAGGATCACAGCTCGTACAATTACAACAAGAAACATGTTTTTGGTTCTAGCAAGAAGAAGAACGGAGCTCCGAACCCAAACCCGGACTTCGCAGATTCCGACTGCCAGATGAAAAGAGCGCCGAAGAAACTGGGCCGGAAACCCGAGCTGGGCCGAGACACGCCGCTCAACCACGTGGAGGCGAAGCGGCAGCGGCGGGAGAAGCTCACCTCGCAAGGGCGATGTTGGAAGTGAGGGAGTGAGTGTGGAGGTGAGGAAGGCGGCGTTGGAAGCGAGAGAGTGAGCCCGGAAGAAGGAAGAAGAAAGAGATAAAAACGAAGGAAAAAAAAATAACAAAAAAAAAATATTAAAAAAAAAAAAGAACTGAGGGCATAATGGACATTTTGGTGTCAAAAATTGACGTCGTGTACTGATAGTGGGTCGAGTTTCAGATTTCGTGTACCGAAATGTTTGGTTTGAAACTTTGTGTATAAGAACTATTAGTGGCATTTACTTGGTGTACTGTTTGCGAAATTTTCCCTAAATATTATTTTACTACTGCCTGTGAGCTGCACTATTCACTTAAATTGTCATTACACCTTGTCGTGACTCATAGGCATGGGCTGCTGTGTTTACTTCATTTCTTATAGTGCGATTATTCAACTACGTACATTCAATCTGCCGCAGCTATTCAACTATGGTCCCAATGCACTTCATTCATCCAATTCATGTAATAGTTTTGGTGTGGGGCTGTGGGTTACGTAAGCAAAAATATCTTGTGGGCCCGACCCACTTGTCTGCCACGTAGGCCTTGCAAAATTTAGGTTCAAACATCTACAAGAAAGCTCATTAGAGGCACGTTTTCAATTTACAAAATAATTGATGGAAAAACTAATATTTGGAATATTGATTCAATTGAAGAGCACAAGAGTACATGTGATGAAATTAGAAGTACATGAGTGCAACTGATTTAAGATGTAAAGATCAAAGAATTAAAATGAAATTTGCCCTTATTTAAGTATAGAGATCTAGAACATCATCTATTTTCTCCATCTACAGGAGTCCAGCCAAAACGAAAGTACAAGTCTTCCTTCTATGCAGCAACATCACCCCAAGAACACTCAAGATATCAAAGTTGATCCTATTCATTGCCCCACAATTAAATTCAAAGTAGGTTAAGAAATACTAATTTAACATCTTACACAAATATCCATGAGTGCTCTTTAATCACACAAACATCTGTAGTTACGTGGTTCCAATCTATCAAATTACATACTGATATATGTGTCAATTAATCTTTCGCACAGATGTCTGATTTTAAACTAATCGTTCATACTGATATTTGTAGTTAATTTACATCAGCATGACTAAAATCAGTGTGAATTAGTTGTTTTGCTAGTAGTGCATGTCTCAAATTCAGCAGGGTTGTTCAAGTGTAAGTGTTTTTTTCCTTTCTTTGATTAGAATCAAAAATTTCATACCCAACACAAAACTAACAAACACAAAAGAGTTTGAACATTGTTTCCGTAACTCATGGATCATATTTGAATGCATATATTTGTTTTCCCTCAAATTAAACATGATAATGTAAACTAAGTTTTTGCAAGGAACCAAAACAGGCCAAGATGCATAAGAAAAAAAGAATATATACTAGAGTTTAATCTGCTAACAACCTCATCAATTGAGTGGATATCTTTAATTTTCAAATGACTGTTTTTGACATCATTGGCCTGTGATAAAACATTGGATTGGATCTAATATAATGTGATAAAACATGCAATTGGAATTAATTAAGAAAAATGAATACAAACTTGCAATTATTTTTATAATAATATGGGCATGGTAGCAAGGGCGTAGCTAACCTAGGGCGAGAAGGGTCAATTGACCCTTATCAATTTTTAGAAAATCCTTAATTAGTGTTAATGATCTATGAATCTTAATGGAATGAAATAAAATTGACCCTTCTCAATTTTTGAAAAATCTTTAATTAGTCTCAATTTTTAAAATTCAATACAAAATTATCTTAATTAGTTTTAATTATCCTTGAACTTTAATGGAATGAAATAATATTTTACACTATTAATACACTACATATATCTAATTAATATGAATCTTTTCAAGGTTTTCTTACCCTATTGATCCATATATGCACATATTTACGATTCTTTATTAATATGCTAAATTGAAGTAGCACATAAGTTTTTCTATATTTATCATTCATCTAAAATCCTAAAATTTATTCAACATGATTTAAGGATCTTTCAATTTCAGCATTAGTACAAGAAATATTACACCTAAATTTTCTTAATTATACTAATATATATATATATTTTTTTGGGGCAAAAGATTGTGTTAGTTTTAGAGGACGACTATAAATGAATATAATTTGTTAGTTAATAAAGTTTGACCCTTCTAAGAGAGATTTTTGGCTACGCCACTGCATGGTAGTTAGCCTTGTCATTTTCTTGAGAATAATTCACGTTATGTGTACACTTCTTTTATTTTTGAGGTCAAGCAGGAACTGTTGTTAAATGGTGCTGTCATCATTTGCTGCCAAATGAAGCTTTCATTAGAAACAAAGTTATGGTTGTTCCCCTCACAACTTTAATTGACATTACATTATGGTCATTCTTAATTGTAAACTTTCTTACCTGCACGTACTTCAGATTAGATTTCTCTGATAGATACCTAAGGTTAGGTTTCTTTGACATTGATCCAAACTATAAAATTCTAATTCACTATCTTTTATTTGGTCTTTTACATATCAAGTCTTTTGAAGAAAAGTACTCTTGTCCGAATTAAATTAGACACTACATTTAACTTCTCTCATATTTTGTTGGGATTCCATGCAAACCCAGACATTTCACATGGGAAAAGAATAAAAAAGAATGGGTAATTACATATAAGTGTATCTTAGAATGTTTTTTTAGCCATAAGGCCACCAACTAGTTTTTTCCTTCATAAGGCCACTAGATTAAAAAAGATGTTATATTTTGGATATTAAAAACTAATATATTTACATAAATGCCACTAGAGTACAAAATCAACATTCATTCTCTTTCTCCTCTCCGGCAAGGCCTCTGGTCAACTCTGGCTGGTCTCGGGCCGCCCTCAGGCGATCTCCGGTCGACCTCCGTCCAACTTCCGGCGGATTTTCGGCGAACTCCGGCGACCACAAAATCTACTGTCACTAACATCAAAAGCTACTATGATGAAATTTCCGGCAATCTCCGGCGAGGTCACAAAATCTACTATCATTAGCAACAAAAACTACTATCACTAGCAACAAAAGCTCTCTAGTAAGATTTCCGGCAATCTCCAATGAGATAACAAAAGCTACTATCACCAATAATAAAAGCTGCTGCTTACCAAATAACCTATGCTCCCCAAAACGAAAAGCTATTATCCCCACCAACAAAATCTACTGTCACCAATACCAAAAGCTACTCTCATCAGCAACAAATGTTAATCTCACCAACACTAGAAAACTACTCTCACCAACAGCAAAAGCTGTTTTCACCAACATCAAAAGCTACTCTCACCAACAACAAAAGTTACTGTCACTAACACCAACGAGCTACTCTCACTAACATTAGAGAGTTACTCTTGTATCAAAAACTACTCTCACTATCAACAAAAGCTACTCTCACCAACGCAGAAAACTACTATCACCACCGTGAAAAACTACTTTTACCACCGACAAAAGCTACTATCACCAACGTTAAAAACTACTATCACCATCACAAAAAGCTACAATCATCATCACCAAAAGTTACTCTTACCAAAGGCTAACAAAGCTACTATCACCAACTGAGAAAACTATTACCAACCTACACAAAAACTACTATGAAACATTAAAACAACTACAAATTTACAATGCACAATGCTCAATCTTGCATGTATTGCACATATCATAATCGATCAACATAACTTGTATCCATGAGCATCATTCACTAGAGTAAGCCGTAAAATCCATAGGAATTACCAAAATCAAACCAAAGCTATCAAATTGACAAATATCAACAAATGAATTTCTACCTAATCCAAAAACTGTAACAATACATAATTCCGGGTTTTGAACGTGTAACAAAGTTTTAATCTCTGGAATTAGTACTCTCGCTCTTCCCTACGCCTAATCTCACCATCGAAGACTCATCGTCATCATCCAAACAGACCCTGCGTGAAAATTCAGCAATCAAAATCGAGATTTTTAAAATAATTTGCACCTGCAAATTCAAATTCAAATCAAATCAAATGAAAAACGCAAATTATTAGGGAGACAACGGAGCAGAGGCTTGGAGATCCAAGCAGGAGCACGAGAAAGCGAGGCAACGTTGACAGCGTTCGAATCTACACTGACGATGCCGTGCACGAGATACAGTCGCGAAACGGCGCCGTGCGCCGGAGATTCAATTTCAGTCGGCCAACGCGATCCAGTTTTTCCATGACAACAAAATTCACAATTCCAAAAGAAAAAAAAAATCAAAACAGCAATTAGGATAGTGATTACCTTCATGAGAATCATGTGGCTTGAAAATCAGGAGGCTTGAAGGAGTCAACACCAAACTGAGCCCTAGACGATGACGTCAATGCCTGGGCTGCCTCGCCTTGCCGTGCACCTTCATCATCGTCGCAGTCCTCTTCTCACCTTTCCGATCACAATCATCATGCAGCGATTAGACGGCCGCCGACGGCTGCTTCTCTCTCATTTTCATTCGATCTATAATTTTTTGATCAGTTTCATTTTCTGGAAATCGAAGGTGACGACGATGGTGCAAGATCTGATAGCTCCTTGCCGGTGTTCGCCAGAATTGGAAGCAGAGACAAAAACGTGAAGATCTGTTATCGAGGGGAGAGAGAGAGAGAGAGAGAGAGAGAGAGAGAGAGAGAGAGAGAGAGAGAGAGAGAGAGAGAGAGAGAGAGAGAGAGAGAGAGAGAGAGAGAGAGAGAGAGAGAGAGAGAGAGAGAGGAAAGAGGGAGGGCGGGGGAGAGAGGAAAGAGATCTGTGATCAATGTTATCGAGGGGAGAGAAAGAGAAGAGGGGGGGCAGAAAGAGAGATTTGTGATCGATTTTTTTTTTGTCAAAATATGATCGATGTTAGGCTGACGGAATTGGGCTTGTTAGGTAGAAGGGTAATATTGTCATGGATGAAATAATCTGTGGATGGAAGTGGCCTTATTTGTACAAAAAAAATTAGGTGGCTTTAAGGCTAATTAAAGTTTCAAACTGACACTTGTATGTAATTTTCTATAAAAAGAAATACAACAACATACACAACGAATATAATAGAGGTGGTTTATTTTCAAAAAAATCTCACATTGGACAAAAATCCAAGTTAATACATTATCTTTTTTATTATCATTGACAATTGAGAATTACACCAACTAATTATTGTGAGTCTGACTCATGACCTCACACTTAAGAAGAGGAGGCTTATGCCATTAGATCAAATGATATTGGGCAAGTCAAAACATTATTTAGTTTATAAAAATTAAGGAGTTAGATCAAAAAAGAAAAGAAAAACTTGCAGTTGGATCACCCCTTATTCCTTGTAGCCTAAATTATGGAGATCTTACATTAACTCTGGTTTACACTATTTGTCTTTAAAGACCCTAAACTCTCTCTCTCAATAGCTGACTACTAAACCCTAGCCGAGTTTCAGTTTTTCCAAATTGACGCTTGTTCAATGGTGGTCGGCAGGAGTGTCGACGTTGGTCGCGCTGCTGTGCTTGGCTGCTGTCGGACGGGTGATCATTTCCAAGGCCTGGTTCCTAGGGATTGCTCTGCTTGGAGGCCTGACGCTGGTGTTCTAGCTTGGCCTTTGTGTTTGCTGCTTTGTGGCCTTTGTACACTAGATTTTGGTTCAACATCAAGTGTGCAGAAGGGGTTGTGTTTCGCAGCGGCAACAGACGTGGTCTGATTGGGTGGTGAAGCTCCTCGTTCTGGTTGCGTGGTGGCGGAAGTGGTCTAGTACTCCTGCCGGATCTACAAGAGGGTAGATGCAAGGTTTGGTTGGGACTATTGTTGGACTTTGGGCCTAGGGCTGTCTGTTGGGCTTTTGGGCTCTAGTTTAGGTTTAGTTTTCCTAAATAAAACCCTATCTTTTTAGGGTACTATGCTTGTTAGTTCTTAATTAATAAGCACTAATGAGGGTAGTTACTTGGCCTATTTACTATGTGTATCTACATAGTCTATAGGCTTGCTTTTTAGTAAGTGAGCATGGATGGTTGTTAATGAGTGGTACTAGATATATATACACACACACACACACACACACCACTTTTTCTTATTTGCCCTCTGTATTCAAGGCAATGGAAAGGTATGTAATGTACTGCTCTATCTTGCGACTAGCTATAATGAGAAATCGTTTATGATTTGATTCAAAAAAAAAAAAAAAAACTCTGGTTTATAAAAGTTGAGTAATCTTATCTATATCTATTTATCTATCTATACTATAAAGCGAATCGCTCAGGTTTCACCAAAATATGGATTGCACAAAATATCATTTAAACTACAAAAAAATAATTTTTTTAATCAAATGATCTAAATAGTTATTTTAGTAAATAAGAAAAAATAGAAAAATATAAATACAAATTATTTTTTAAATAAAGTGATGAGATAGGTTTAGGGAGAGAGAATGCGCCTCACTCGAGGAGAAAAAAACAATGAGATCGAGTGAGCTCTCTCCCAGCCAAACGCCGGCGGCGCCCCTACCGCTACTTTCCGGTTTGGGAGGGGATGAAAACTGAGGCTAGTGGCGTGGTTCTATGGTGGGGGACCAGCTCAGGGGGCTGTTGCTTGGATCGTGGTGGAGTTTACAGATCTGGTTCTTCTCTTCGTCGATCGTGGGTGGGAGCTGGCATGGAATTCTGGCGTGGTGCGATTTGCTGGCGGGGCTCGATTTGCCGGTTGTTGCAGGTGTCTTAGCTAAGGATGGTTGCTTGGCAGTGGCTGGGTTCTCGATTTCATGGAAGTGACGAGCCCAGTGGGGTTCCGATTCTTCTTGGAGTTCGATCTTGGAAGCCGGCCAGGCTCTCGTGTGGTTGGCTTTGTGGTGTGTCGGTGTTGTGGAGTTGGGATGCATTGCGACGGCGGGGCAGTGCAAGGTGGAAGGACTGCGGGGCATGCAGACACTGGCGGCAGCCTTGGTGGATCGCGGTGATGCCTTGGTGGATTGCGGCGCTAGAGTCTTGTGGGGAGTGGTGGTTGGGCTGGACTTTGGTGTTAGGGCCTGCTTATTTAGGTCTCTATTTGGTTTGTTTTTTTCTGTTTTCTGCAGTGTTAATAAGTCCCTACTCGTTAGGGTTAGTGTCTTGGATTCTTACGGATGGTTTGAGTTGGATGGTTGGTTTAGGGTTAATAGGATCCAGTCTTTTGCCGGCTTTTGGCAGCGCATTTTATTATCAGCCTGTGCTGAGGTTTCTGGGAGATCCTGGGATGGCCTGCCCTATAGGTATCTATTGTGGCTTGACCCCATCCCAGACAATGCTACTTATTTTGGCCTAGCTAACTCGATTAGCCATCCAATTCAGTCTTCGTCGTTGGATTCATTGACAGTTCAGTTTAGTGTCTTCATAGTAAGTTTGCGCAGTACTAGTTCAGTGCTATTTTACTCTAGTGTTAGCCCGTGTTTGGGTGCTATAATTGTTAGCCCGTGTTTGGGTGCTGTAATTGCGGGAAAGTTGTAATTGCAGTTTTATTGAATGATATTTCACTTGATCAAAAAAAAAAAAAAAGAGTGACAATTGAAGGGTCTTCACAAATGCATCGCATGTATGGGTATGAGACTAGTTATTATCAAGGTTCCTCACTTTGACTAATTTTTCCCATTATGCCCTCTCAACGTAAGATACATTTTAATAAATGAAAACTATTATAATAATCACAAATTAGAAATTTTAATTTAATATTTGTTTTCTTTCTTCCACTTCCCTCTTTTTTCTCCCTCATTCTTTCTCTCTCCCAATCTTCTCATGTTTTGACCTCCTCTATACTTCTCTCTCTTCAACTTCTAACGCCTAAAAAAAAAAACAAAAAAGAAATTGTTCAAGTAAATCCAGAATATGCGTCTGGCCCAAACTCGAGGTTACTTGCTCTAGTTGAAATAGGGTTTCTATTAGAGATATTTTCGGAGAATCTTAGGAGATATCTAATCAATATACGATTATGTTTCCATGTACAACTCTATCTCTATGCTTATAATCCTCTATATAAAGAGGCCCTATTATCAATGAAAGTACGACTTAATTCTCTCCTAATTCAGTTTTCCTTAAATAGAAATAAAATTTTCCACACATGGTGTGACATCCATCTAATATCAACTAGGGTTTTTAAGATTTGGGATACTGTTAGGGTGGTTATAGCCGACCACATCCTTGTGATTATTGATGATAAATTTTTGAGACTATTTCCATCCTACTAATTGCCTTATTCACCTTATATCCAAATTTGTACTGTACTATTCCAAAATTACCTTCAATTACAATTATTAAAAATATAATAATCAAACTCTAATCCAGCAATTCTACTGAGATAAAAACTCCTACTCTGCCTTCTTCCCAGCTTCCTCATCGCTAGAAAAAAGAGAGAAGAGTTGCTCATGTGAGTCAAGATTATTAATTTAGGGGGGTGTATATTGTATATGGAATTAGTAGAAGTTTTAAACAAATCTATGGAATTTAAAAGTTTGGGTGTATTTAATATAGACTTTTAGCAGTCCATGAAAGTCTTGAGGTATTCAAAATATCATTCAGACTTATGAAATTAGAAAATCATGGATAATTATAGACTTTGTAGTGTTAACTTTACATACCAAACTCCAATAATTTTCCAGCCACTAGACCAAAGATTTGAAAAAGTCTATCAAAATTCCCTTTCTTTTGAATGTATATATATATATATATATATATCAAAGATCTTCTCTCTGCGCACCTTGATCCTCCATCATCTCTCTTTCTTGCTTTGTAGTCTTTTCTTTAATCTTTTATGATATCAACATTTTTTGATACTCAATATGTTCATTCTAGTTGTTGAATGTGATTTTTTTTTGTTTTTCAATCATACTTGGAACCCTAATAGCAATAAAAATGATTTATGAAACTCTAAAACCCAAAATATTGTGGTCTACCCCTAAAACCTTGAATAGTGTTGCTATGAAATACTGGATTAATTTTATTAATTATTCTCATCGATTAGAATTTATATTATAGTTCAAAGAAAACTTGAACAATTGAATTTTACTTGATTGATTATAGATCAAGACATTGACCAATATTGTTATGATATATCATAAATGTTAATCGGCGAAAACAAAATTGATGAGAATAAATAACCATAAACATCTATGAGTCTATATTGTATCTTTATGTTGATTAGGAGATTAGGAATGAGAACAAACTAGCTAGAAGCTAGAGTAATAATCATTCATTTGTAATTTCTTCTAGAAGATACTTGATTATTGAAGAAACAACGAATTTTGTTTTGTTTTTTTTTTTTTTTGTACGTGCTAAGAAATCTATTAAAGTCATTCATAATAAAGTATATAGATTTTCATGATCAATAAAATGTATGTTACTAAAATCAATGGTTTTAAGAAACCAATAGCAGTCTATCAATTTTTTAAAGAGTTTGTGGACTTTTCAAAAAGTCTGTCATTTAAAACAAAATTGGTGAAAACAAAATTGATGAGAATAAATAACCACAAACATCTATTGGTCTATATTGTATCTTTATGTTGATTGAGAGATTAGGAATGAGAACAAACTAACAAGATAGAGTAATAATCATTCATTTGAGTTCATTTCTTCTAGAAGATAAGATCATTGAAGAAACAACGAGTTAATGTTTGTGCTGCATTGATTTTGTATGTGCTAAGAAATCTTTAAAAGTCATTCATAATAAAGTATATAGATTTTCATGATCAATAAAAAGTCTGTTGCTAAAATCAATGGTTTTAAGAAATTAATCAATAGTAGTCTATCAACTTTTTAAAGAGTCTGTGGATTTTTCAAAAATTCTGTCATTTAAAAAAAGTTTGCACAAATCCAAATACAATATACCCCCCTTAATCAATGTTTTAGATTATTAGTTTGGGCTAATGATTCAGAGCATCTTTAGCAGACTCTCTATTTTGACTCTTTAGCTATTTTGGAGAGCATGTTTAACTTTTTATCTATTTTAGCAGATGCACCAGACTTCTAAGTGGCTCTCCATTATAACTTTTAGCTATCTCACTCCTAAATATAAAGAGCGAGATGAGACTCTCTATAATTTAAAACATTCATTTTAAGTTATTTTATGTAATTTATAAATACATTTCAATTATTTAATCTTCATTTTAAAAATAATATAAATTCAAAACTAGCTAAAATAGAGAGCACTGATGCAGATGTATTTCTAAAGTGGTTAGCTAAAATGACTTTTTAGCTACTTTGGCTTGGCTAAATTTTGACTTGAAAATGGCTAGCATTGCTAAAGATGCTCTCAGAGCATAAGGATATATGGTATTATTTTGTTGTAGGATTAATTAATGATGACGCTAGAAGTGCTTGATGAAGGAATGAGAGAAGGAAAGGAAGAAAAAGAAAAATATGGGTTATGGAGGACTACAGCACGGGATGATGATAGTTTTTTTTTTTTTGGTGTTTTCAGCTTTTTATTAAATATATTATTTACACTTAGTTTTTATTTTGGATGTTTCTTTTCACATAAGATTTATAATTTCACTTTTTCAAAAAAAAAAAAAAAAAAGAAGAAGATTTATAATTTCAAAATTGCCTATTTTAAAAAACAAATTATGTAGGAAATACATGATCAAA
Source organism: Rosa chinensis (assembly GCF_002994745.2). NCBI lineage: Eukaryota > Viridiplantae > Streptophyta > Magnoliopsida > Rosales > Rosaceae > Rosa > Rosa chinensis. The sequence continues at coordinate 59,267,681 of NC_037092.1, forward strand.
TCATTTATGGCTCGCCCAGTACCATTTGGTCTAGCGGCGTAGTCTCCCATTCGTAAGTGATAGATTGTGAGTTCGACTCACAAAAGACTAGTTGCAGCATTTTAGTTGTTTATTTAATTAAAAAAATCATTTATGGCTCTCATTCAGATTCCTCATCTCTATGGTTGATTATTTCTATTTAATTTATAACGTATTTTCTTACCCTACAACTTTAATGGTTTTTGTCTCATGTTGCTTAAGTTATATCTAGGAATGGAGCAACTTGTGGAGTACAGCCGTACAGGAGCCCTTGGGAGTAGTTGGATGTTAAAGAAAAAAAAAATTTGACATGGTCCTTTCAAATTGTTTGCGGTATCCCAAAGACTTCGTAGATTCAGAGATTAATCCGCTGGGGATCTGGAAAGCCAATAGGACATTGCAGCCCCCTGGCCATGTTTATAATTCAGAAAATAACACTAAACCAACCCAACCTTCGAACGCATGACGTGGGAGTTCGCTTCTTAAACGTTTCTGTGGGGAGACCCAGTGCATCCAGTAAATCACTTGCCATGGTTGTTAGAGGTTTTTTTAATCAAATGGGTTACCTGTCAAAGTAGTCTAAACATCTAATTTTCATAACTACATGTTGACGATTATTATTGCAGTTTCAAATTGGAGGCAATTGTATTGCTTATGGTACTGCTTGAATATGAGACTTTTCTCATGCCAGCTTTGAGTTTAATTGTTAGCTATTGGTTTGGGCTCTACAGTCTATCATTTCACATACGTCTTTATTTGGATAGGTGCACGAAAATATGTTCAATGTTTTATTAATGCATTTATCAAGTTCTTATTTTCACCTTGTTCGTATACCTGCTATAATGTTGCCATACTTTAGCTCAGTTAGAATTATGTTGGAAAAGTTCTTGATTCTGGTCTTCAAATTCCCCCGAGCATGTCTGGGTAACTACTTCATCTGATGTATAATTTTTGCTATTAATATATTGTTGTTGTGATACCTCAGAAATTTGTTATTAATTTCTGATGATTTTTTATAAATTATTAATGTGGTCATTAGGATGATTACGTAGTTCGGGGGTAGAGTGGAATTATTTTCGGACGAATAATTACTCGGAATACGTCGTTTTTGGGAGCTCAAGGGTTGACTTATTATAATTGAGTTTCTCTAAAAACTTTCTTCACAAAAGTCGTAGAGCACATCAATACGAATTCGTGGACATGCGGCACGTGTAAATCAGAATTCGTATGAGAAAGTTATAATCAGATAAAAAACCTACTATTTTCGAAAAGTTGCTATAAATAGAGGATTTCCAGTAAAGGAAATAACTTTCCTTTTTCGTCCAATTCCAGATTTTTCCAGAAAACCATAATTCTCTCTGACTTTCAATTAACCCGACCTTAACCCGGTATTCTGACCAGCCGGAATTCACTCCTCCAGCAACACCAGGCAGCGGCACCAGCCCAGATTGGCTCGCCTCCTCCTCGTCGTCCTCCCTACGGTGGTGGCTTGCTCCAACTCGCATCAACGACGGCGGATCGAAGCCTGAAACTTTGGTGGCGGCGGACCCGGTCAGAAATCCCTTTTCCGGCAACAACATGGCTTGAAACCGGCCAAGTTTTGTAGCTCAAAGCGTCCTCGTTCGATCCTTGGTGGTCTTGTAGCTCGATTCAAGGTGTGATGGCTGAAATCTCGAGTGGAAGCCAAACCCGATCTAAACTGACTTTCGGCGGTGATCTAGGCCGAAGCGGCCAAAGTCTCAGGTATTAAAGTTGATTCTCGTGATTTAAACTCTATTTTGGACAGTTGGATCTTGCTGGCGTGGAAGTTGAGATGGCAACGCGTAGGGCTCATGCGCAACCGCTTGTGGTGGGGCGTGGCGGCGCATCCGGCCATAGTTGGAGCTGCTCCTTGCCTTATTATCATACACTCGTTGATATGAGAATTTTTATATATAGTTGGTAGCATTTGGCGGTCGTTTGAACATGTTAAGGTTTTTAGTAGTTTCAATTAGTTTGGTTTTCTATCTGTGAGGATTCGACCGTTGGATATCGGCTTGTGATTTTGACATATTAACCTTAAGAGTGTTCCGAAGACTTTGGGTAGTCTTGACTGAAGCTTTGTCTCGATCATAGTTAGTAAAAAATGGGTCGCGTATAATTCGGCAAAGAAACGTATGTGTATTATTCGGTTTATCTAGTCTAACGATACGGTCAAATATTCAGTCAAAAAAACGTGATACAGAAAATTTATAAGTTTGAATTATACGTGTATAAAATAGTAGAAAAAACGGGTTCAAAAATATAGATATATAAAACACTATTTTTGTAAGAAAATAACTAATAATCTATTATAAACTCTTGCTTTTATTTTATATCATTTATAATATGTGATAAAACAAGAAAAAAAGAATATGGCACCCAAGTAAAATATAATCAGGAGCTTGAATTACAATATGCTATACAAAAGTTTTTCTTCCAAGCACCCAACTATACAATACGCATACTGAAATTTTATACGCGTTTTAATTAACTAGCGCTTTAATTTTTTTTTTCAAATTCCAAGTATTTTTACTCCGTATAAAACCGATACGTGTATAAAACGTGTTTTAAAATGTCAAACTCAATAATACGCGAAAAAAACTGAGTCCACAATTTCAATACGCCGTACTAAAGTTTTTTTCAATTATACGCGTATTAACTAACTAGGGTCTCGATTAACTAAGTTTGCGGGCATTAGTTCGCGTGTTTCAAACTTAGATGCTTTCGTACCTCAAGTGGTATTAAGATGTGACCTTGATGTGATTAGGTACGTGACAAAATTGTGTTAAGCGAATTGCAGTGATATGTGCTTATCTTGGTTTGCATGTGAAGATGCGGCGTGATTGAGAGGTGAGTAAATCTCAATGTTCATTTTACGAACGAAGTTACTTTATCATCTTAGAGTTATTTATTTAACTGTGACTATAGTTTGTATTAGTGGCATTCCTGAGTGAATGACCACGTATAGATACATTTACGTGAAATATATGTATGATTGTGGATTTGATGTGTGATAAAAACAATATGCATGATTTTGTTCATATTATTGTTTTGAGATGTGACTTTTTAGGAAACAATATATTATGGAAATGGTGATTTCTATTGTTTTGAAAAGTATTGAGAATTGTGTAACATTTTGAGCCCTGAGCGACTTATTTAAATGCTTTGGTCTTTGTATCAGGGATCACAATTGGTGACAAAGCGTGTGAAATATTTTATTTAGATTTGTGTAACATTTTTGGGTCTGGGCGGCTTATTTAAATATTTTACTCCGAGGGCTAGAAAAGTCTGAGGATTGAGGTCATTTTGTGACTTGAGGCAAGAAAATTTAGTAATTATGCTTTTGGCCGGGTTAATGGTTACGATTCAGTTAGAGCTCTAGTCTGTCTTCCAGGATATCTCATGGGATAACAGTGCGAGGTTGCTTTCAACTTATGAGTACGTTATTTGAAAGGAATCAAAGTTTGAATTGTTTTCCTTTGCTATGTTTTTGGAAGGAATGAAAGCGTGAGTTGTTTCCATTATTACGTTATTTGAAAGGAATCAAAGTGTGATCAGTTGTTTTCCTTTGCTAAATTTTTGAAAGGAATCAAAGTGTGAATTGCTTTCCTTTATTACATTATTTGAAAGGATTCAAAGAGTGAGTTGTTTTCCTTAAGTTGAATGGGTGGATTTCTCACGATTTGTGTGAGTTGCTTCCTCATGTTGAATGGGTGGATTTCTCGCGATGTGTGTGAGTTGCTTCCTTGAGTTGAAAGGGTGGTTTCATGTTTTTAGCGTGAGTTGCTTGGGAGTGATTTTAATGTAGTCTCTTGAACTAAACGATATGCAACAACTTGTTGATTTGGATTGCATGATGTTGTAATTCGCCATTGAGCGTTAAAATGATTTCAAATATTACTTGAAGTGGTTTTGTTCTGAACTATGATTGTGAAATTGAATGCTAAATTGAATTCTGAGCATATAGCTTCCAGTCATGAGTTGACTTACTTATGCATGCTATTGAAGATGAGAAATTGATAGTTGATGTTGTGACATATGCTTATTGATTGTTTAGGTTGAGATGACTTATGCATGCGTTTCTGTTTTGGTTTGAGTTTTTTTTTTTTTTTCAAAAGATGATCAAAAAATTTTACTCCTACCCCCATGGTGACTCGAACCCATGACCTCGATCTTAGGTAGTGGGTGCTCTAACCATTGAGCTAACACCACTTCATTTTGGTTGTTTGAGTTTACTCATACAAGCTTACCGGGTTTGTTGTTGCAACCGGTGCACTATTCAATGGTGTATGGGTTTATCCTGTATGTTAGGGTGAGCGTGGTTGAAGCAATAGAGCTGTTGTTGCAGTGGTAGGTTTAACAACCTAACTATATTGAGCACTTGTTAGTCTTCTGCCATGTAATGAGTGTAGTGTGTGCGTTTACTTATTGAATTGATGTTTCAGTTTAACTTGCAAACTTTGTATAATATAATATGTGACTCTAAAGAACGAGTCTGTATTTATATTGTGGGTTCAGGACATCGTTGGTTGCCTTTGTTTAAAGAAAATTGTTTACATGTATTTAGTGTTGATGTCCGAACCATCATGCTCGGAGCATTTGTATTTAATTTAATTGTATTATTATTTAGGATTGAAATCGGGGCGTGACAGTTGTCCTCCCAAAAATTAATAAAAGAAATTTATGAGTAATTTATTTGGGAATTAGTTTGTAAGCAAATACAAGAGTAGAAAGCTCTGTACCAAAAAATATACATCGAAAGCTCAAACATCATATATATACGTATACGAAATACTATTATATATGTATAAGTCTTTCTTTTTCCTATAATATTCTCTTACACGCTTCCATGGTCTTAACCCGCGTGGGTAGCTCTGCTCATTCAATAATTCCTATATATTAAACTTCCAACTCCTAATTCCCAAATTGCAGTAACGAGTACTCTCTCTTTTATAATTTATAGCTTCTCTCTCTTTCTTTCTAATTAATATCAATGGAGACTCTATGCTTTACTCCTACATCTTCACCACAACATCTCAAAAGCCACCACACTTCATCATCAACCTCAGTCCCATCCCTCATCAGACCACTAGTTTTCAAAGACTATAACAATCCAAAGAAGAATATTAACCTCAGAAACCAACAATATTGCAAAGCTATATTAACAAACCCAGCTGAAGTGACCTCCTTCAAACCTTCCCCGCTGCCCAGTCCCTTCGAAACGACGCCGCTGCACGAACCCTCACAAGATAACTCCCATGAGTTAAGGAAGGTCCTCCCGGAGACATTGGAGTACGAGAGCGGCTTTCTCGGTTCCGTGCCGAAAAAGTTCGCCGGAGATGATGGTAACGGAATTCCCCAGACCATGATGAGCTACTTGACGAGGATTTTGACGTCTAAGGTTTATGATGTGGCCATTGAATCACCACTGGACTACGCTTCAAAGCTCTCCAACAAGCTCGGCGTTCATCTTTGGCTCAAGAGAGAGGATCTACAACCCGTAAGCTCTCTAGCTGTTGATTTTGCATTTCTTTCCCTTCTTCATTTCCAGCTTTCTTTTTCGACGGTTCATCATGATCATTCTGGTTCTGTCCTGAAGTAAGTACGTAGAAACGACATTAAATTGTTGGGTCCTCTGTACCTCCTGAATCATCAGTACTAGCTTCACGTGAACGCGTTCGGTATATGTTATAACCAAAGTCACCGGAAACGCTGCTCCTACCGGCGAACCGCGTTCCGGATCGGACGAACCCAATCGCGGGGCGTTCGCGATCCGGATCGCCAAACAGAGCGAACTCGCGCCTTGGCGTCTTCGGCGGCTTTGAGGCTCCGAGCAGGGAGGACTAGTTTGGCTAGTTGGAGGTTTAAAAAAAAAAAACTAAATAAAAAGACCAATCAGAAATAACTTCAAGTCATATGGGCATTGTAATCACCCCGGACCACTACGTGTACTATGGTCTGGGTCCTCTGGGACCATGTTATAATTTCCCAAGACTCTAGAAAATTAAAAAACTTTAGTAATTAATTAAATTATCAGGGCAATTATGACAATTAAAAAATTTTATTAAGAAAAATAGATTAAAAATGATCTCACAACATATTTTTCTGCCCCTCATCTTCTCTTACAATAACTGTTTTCTTCCACTACAATTTCTTTTTTATTTTCTTCCAACAAAAAAAAAATTATTTTACACATTTTTGCACATGCAAAGCATGTGGAGGAAGACTAATTTATTTATAAAAATTGGAGGAGTTGCGGCTAAAAACAAAGAGATAGGAGAATCCTGGATTATCAATAGTACATCAATATATCAGATTTGATACAAGATTTGTCTGGTCGTGAGCAAATGCATATAAAGCTATTAATGTTTCAAGTGGTCCAAGGACAAATACCAATGAAAGAAGAGTTTTTGGATTTTTGTCTACCAAAAATAGGCACGAAGAATATGTTTAATTTTTAAATAAAATGTTTGGTACATGTCGGTTTAACCTCTTTAATTGGTTTATTTGGATGGAATCTGCCATTTTCTTGTGGACCTTTGTCATAGGGGTCAACTTAGTTTACGTTATTTTCGTTTTCTTCACTAAGTTTTCATTCGGTGTTGCTAATTAAGCTTTGTTTTTAGGTTGCTTTGTTTTATGTGGACGAGTTTTGTTTAACCCCCCCCCGTACGTATTGCTAATTAAGGGAGAAAACCTGCTGCAGTGAAAGAAAAAAAATTGTAAATAAAATGTCTTGCTAAATGAAATTATTATATTAATGTCTTTCAATTTCATGTTTCAATGACATTGGTTTTTGAAGTCGATCTAACCGAGAGTGAGGCCTCCTGTTTATCTAATTATAAATAAGTTCCGAGTGTGTAGAGAGACATAATCGATTAAAACTCGGTCAAACATAATATCAAAACTCCATTTGGTCGGTGTTTGAAGAAATTCCGACATTCTTTTTTTATTTTTCCTTCAAAATTGAACTCTTGTTAGTGTGGATCTTAATTACAGACTTGATGCATGCAGGTTTTCTCCTTTAAACTGCGAGGAGCTTATAATATGATGGCAAAGCTTTCAAGTGAACAACTGGACAGAGGTGTCATTTGCTCATCAGCAGGGAATCATGCTCAAGGAGTTGCACTATCTGCACGAAAACTAGGGTGCACTGCCGTCATTGTCATGCCTATTACAACTCCGGAAATCAAAGTGCGACAACTTTTCTCTCTTTCATAATCACAAGAACTTATCCCTACAAATTAATTTGGTTATCTTGGTTATATTTTTAGAATTGATCTTTTAATCTCATTATTTGGTTCCATGCATTTGTTCAGTGGAAAACAGTGGAGAGTTTAGGTGCAACAGTTGTGCTTGTGGGAGAGTCCTATGATGAAGCTCAATCTTACGCACTACAAAGGGCCAAAGATGAAGGCCTCATATTTGTACATCCTTTTGATCACCCAGATGTGATAGCAGGTCAGGGAACTGTAGGAATGGAGATACTACGCCAAATTCAAGGCCCATTGCACGCAATCTTTGTGCCTGTTGGTGGTGGTGGACTAATTGCCGGCATTGCTTCCTATGTCAAGAGTATTCGGCCAGAGGTAAGCATGTCCTATATATCTTGAAGTCTTTGGAAATTGTATCGCATTTGGTGGTATCACTGGCATGTCTATTTGAGCAATGCATGAGTTCTTAGAAGACATTGTAGTTGAACTATATATCTTGGAAGTCTTTGGAAATTGTATTGCATTTGGTGGCATCACTGGCATGTCTATTCGAGCAATGAGTTCTTAGAAGACATTGTAGTTGACAAGCTCACTCTTTGATTTGTTCAGAACTTCAGATTGCTATGATGACTACAACAGTAGGTAATTTTCTTGATTCTGTGCAGGTTAAGATCATTGGTGTAGAGTTATCCGATGCAAATGCAATGGCACTGTCATTACATCACGGTGAGAGAGTTGTGCTTGAGCGAGTTGGAGGATTTGCAGATGGCATGGCAGTCAAAAAAGTTGGGGAAGAAACTTTTCGATTGTGCCGGGAACTAATGGATGGAGTTGTTCTTGTTAATCGTGATGCCATTTGTGCATCCATAAAAGTGAGTATCTGAGTTTGAAAGCCACACACACACACACATTATATAATATTTCAAATTCCAAACCTTTTCAAGTGTCAATTCACCTTTCTTTTAGGCTTAGTTTAAGTGGGGTTTCTTGTATTGCAGGACATGTTTGAGCAAAAACGGAGCATACTTGAACCGGCAGGGGCAGCAGCCATTGCTGGAGCTGAAGCATATTGCAAATATTATGGACTGAAGGGTGAAAATGTTGTGGCAATAACCAGTGGAGCAAATATGAATTTTGATAGACTGAGGTTGGTATCGCAACTAGCTGATGTTGGTCGGAGACGTGAAGGTTTCCTTGCAACATTTGTTCCAGAAAAGTGTGGAAGCTTCAAACTTGTTTGTGAATTGGTAAGTCAAAAACATTGCTATATGTTTTATAACACTTCTTGTTCCATCTATTTTAAGCTTGTTGTCCACACTTGCCTAACAGGTGGGTCCAATGAATATCATCGAGATTAGCTACAGATTTGATGATAAAAAACAAGAAGGTCTTATCCTGTACAGGCAAGAAAATCCTTAATGTCGTCACTTCCTCTCAATCCCACTCAATACTATGAGAAATTATATACTTTTTTCTTAGTTATTGAACTTGATATATAGTACAGTTGTATTCATCGATTCCTTTTGGTCATGTTGCAGTGTTTCCTTTCACACAATTTCAGAGTTGGAAGGGATGTTGGACCGTATGAAGTTGGCTCAGCTTCAAACAATTAACCTCACAGATAAAGAACTAATCAAAGATCACATGGAATTTTTGGTAATCCTAAAAAATTTCATCCCTTTTTTTTTTTAAGAAATTAGAAAAATTCATTGTCTTCTGTTACATAAATCTTCACTTCTTAATGCACAAATGTAGTTTTGCAGCTCATACTTGCGAAGTCCTAAATCTTTTGTTGCTTCATGATCCTCTGTCATGTTTTTCATCTCTTTATCTTCCATTATATATGTAACCATGTATTGATGATCTATTGCAAAATATAACTTGGACTAATGAAACGAGCAACCCATTTTTCATTCGCTTGTTTGTTGAAATTTGCTTCAAGTCGATGATATTCATTTTTTTTTTCTTTTTCGGGTATTTGCTTGATCGAGCAGGTGGGAGGTCGATCAAATGTCGAAAACGAGATTCTTTGCCGCCTTTTCTTTCCAGAGAGACCAGGCGCTCTGATGAAGTTCTTAAATGCTTTCAGTCCCCTTTGGAACATTACCTTGTTCCATTACAGTGGACAGGTTTGCACATTACAACGTTTTAACTTTTACTCGTTTAAGCCTATTAAGATCAACTTAATCTTTCTTATTTTGTTTTATTTTTTTTAATTTTATTATTATTATTATTATTTAACTAGGGTGAAACTGGTGCAAATGCTTTGGTGGGTTTCCAAGTCGCAAGCTCTGAGATTGACAAGTTCAAGGGTTTGGCCGATACTTTAGGATATGATTATGCATTTGAGACGACCAATGAAACCTTGCAACTGCTATTGCATTAGTTAGATGCTAGATACTGTTATTAGGCAATTTATTGCCCAGCTAACGGAACCAATAAGCAAAACGGACATTGTCACTATATTAAACTTGCATAGGAGCTCCATATGGGGATCGTACATTCTGCATATATATTCCAGAGAAAGTATTGAGATTTGTAATGCAAATCTTGTTTAATGTATATAATTTGGATGTAAGTCAATGTAACACAAACTTACTCTTCTGGCTGTATCTTTTCCTGTTAGAATCATCGATCTATCATCGATCGTTTCTCAGCACATCAGCTATTGTTTCATTGACTTCTTTTCGGAGGTCTTCAGCCAACTTTCATGTTGTCTACTTCCAGTTTAAGCTTGATCGACAATTGTTTGCTACTTTGCATTTATCTGATGTAGGTATGCTGATATTTCAGAATGGATTTCTCTGCATGATTCAAAGTTTCCTTTTGATTTGTGAGTGTGCCCCTTGGAGGATTAGATTATATATGTTTATTGCCTTGGAGGATTAGATTATATATGTTTATTGTAAATAATTTCACTGCTGCACATTTACAATAACGCCATGTTAGTAGCGGTGATGCGGTTTTGCTCCTTTCTAGCCAAGGTTCAAATCTCCTTGGTTGCTTGCGTGCTGATTAATTTTTTTTAAAGCCAATAAAAGTATTAGGAGGAAGCAAAAAGCCTGTATTCCTGTAAAATTTTCTGCTAGACCACCAAAACTTCATGTATAGGATCAGAAAAGTTGGAGAACCGTGAATTTATAACAAGAACCGACAACTGGGAATTCTAACAATAATATTGGAGTTTGACAATGATTGGAGAACTGCTACCATATTTATATATACAACTTAAACAAAATAAAAAAGAACAAAGGGCTCAGAACCCGTAAAAAACAAACAGCAAATAAAGAGCTTAGAACCTTAATTCCAGCTATGTATAATTGTGCATACAGGTCTGCATTCGATCGACTGCCAATCTTGATTCTTGAATGATTGATGAATTTTCCACCTTTTCTGCAATAGAAGCTATGACAGCTCAAACAGTACTTCATTAAGACACTCCATGAACCACCACCTATTATTTTATGCAAGTACTTATAACTGGGCATAAATCTTGGAGAAAAAAGACAGTACTTCTACCACTTTTGTCCTTTTTTCCCCTTTCCCTTTTCTTCTTTTGCAAACTGTACATCACTTGATTACTCCGCAAGGCTCTTCATATATTTCTTTACTTCAGTGCCTCCCTTTCTCATCAGTAACCAAGTCTAACTTTTGAAACAAACAAGAATTAAAAGAGTCAAAACTATGGGTTCTTTGTGTTCTTTGTTACCTTGCTTTCTTCTTCTTCTAATTTCAGTGCTCTATGATGTGGGTGATGGGCAGCCTTTGGTTCCTGCAATGTTCATATTTGGAGACTCAGTTGTGGATGTGGGTAATAACAACAACCTCTTCTCCTTAATCAAATCCAACTTCCCCCCTTATGGAAGAGACTTTGTCAATCACAATCCCACCGGCAGGTTCTGCAATGGAAAGCTTGCTTCAGACTTCACTGGTACCTATACATAGCTAAATATCAGTAGAATTGAAAACCTTGAACTTGCTGTGTAACCAATTAACTAAGTCATCTTATATATGTTAGTGCTTTCTCTAACTGTACGTTTGCGTGCTTTTCCTTAATTAAACAGCTGAAAACCTTGGCTTTGCTTCTCACCAACCAGCTTATCTCAGCGGAGAAGCCACAGGAAAAAGCCTCTTGATTGGTGCCAACTTTGCTTCAGCTGGCTCTGGCTATTATGACGCTACAGCAAAGTTATTTGTAAACTCCTGCTTCCTACTTAACGCTCTTGATCTCTTACATTCACTCAAAAGCACATAGATGTAAATACTTATATGTACGGTGGTATTGCAGAATGCAATTTCACTGAGCCAGCAGGTGGAGTACTACAAGGAATATCAAAATAAGGTGGTGGGAATTGGAGGAAAAGTGAATGCTACATTAATTATATCGGGTGCAATATACCTGGTTAGTGCTGGGAGCAGTGATTTTGTTCAGAACTACTACATCAATCCTCTTCTTAACAAGGTCTATACGACAGACCAGTTCTCTAACATTCTCATGCAGTCCTATGAAAACTTCATACAGGCAAGTCCTTATCGTGTCTCGAACATATAAATGTATGTACGTGCGTGGATCAATCACGACTCTTTTCCGAGTTCCTAAGTATTATATGCCCAAATTGATATATATACTATACAATTTAGTACGTATGCCATATATAAAAAGTTCTATGATGATGTCTCGTATAAATAAACATGCTCAAGTTTTACATAATTTGCGCAAATTAACTTGGCATTGTTTACCAAAGAAGTGTACATGATAAAACGAACCAACATTTTGCTAAGAAAACTATTGATTACTTTTATTATATTACAGAATCTATATGCCTTGGGAGCACGCAGAATCGGAGTGACCACCCTGCCACCACTTGGATGTCTGCCGGCGGCCATCACAATATTTGGATTAGGCGGCAACAAGTGCGTGGCTAAGCTTAATGGCGATGCAGTCTCATTTAACAATAAGCTAAATGCCACATCTCAATACTTGCAAACTAAGCTGCCCGGACTCAAGTTGGTCGTCTTTGACATCTACCAGCCTCTCTACAGCCTTGTCATGAAGCCTTCAGAGAATGGGTTCTCAGAGGCGAGGAGGGCTTGTTGTGGATCAGGGTTGCTGGAAACATCAATACTATGCAATGCCAAGTCCACCGGCACATGCGCCAATGCGTCAGAGTATGTGTTCTGGGATGGGTTTCACCCTTCGGAGGCCGCAAACAAAATTTTAGCAGATGATTTGCTGAGTAGTGGCATCTCTCTCATCTTCTAAACCAAACACTAAATTTAGAATAAATTATGGGCCCCTAAATTATTTGGTGTTTGCCTTTTGTCTTGCTGATGTTGGTGTTGGTGTGCTTTCTTTTATTTTATTTTTTATCTGTCTTATTGTTGATGTTGGTGTTGGTATGCGTGAATGTGTGAGAGTATTATAAAATTATTTTTTGATTGAATATTATAAAACTATTTTGAGTTCATAATCTTTATGCAAGTACTAAAAAATTATTTGATCTCATTCAGACTTGAGAGTAAAATAGGAAACATTCCCAAATTAGTTTGATCAGCCATAACTAATGAACCTGCAATTGGGGCAGACAATTTTGAAACCACCTGATAGCCTAACATAAGTCGAAATTCGGTTGAATCCGCATGATTAAAATGGATTATCTTCATGTAAAGTCATTTAAGACTCATTTAATTAACAAGTGTATCATTTACATGTCAACTTACAAACACAAAATTAACTCTTATAAATCATTTTTTAAAGAAAAATGGTACACCTAATAACATAATCTGAAATTCGTACTAAATAAAGGTACGTGAACCTGCATGATTAAAATAAAGAGAAATGATGCAAAATGTCACATTAGATTGTGAAATGATAAAAAGGTCACCTAGTTTCCCACTTGATAATGATACGCTTAAGCAAGCGCGCAATTTAACCCTGCAAAATGTAGTTGTTAGTATAGAATAAGTAGGGATCGTTCTGGCCGGGGATTGAGGGTACACTTGTAATTGTAAAAACAAATAAAGAATTAATAAAAGTAAAAAGTATTATATTTACAAAATTATATACAAAAGAAACAAGTAATCGAAAATGGGGGATTTAGAATTAAAAATTAAATAAATTAAATAAAAAAGTAACAACATATAATACGAGTGGAACGCAAGGAATAAAGATCAAAACCACATCCATATGACTGAAATCCAATCACAATTCCTATAGTTGATCTTCTATGTCATGAGAAAGAAGTTGACCATGTGAAACGTTAGAAAGCAATCGATTTCCCATTTTTTACTTTCCTTCAATATTTAATCTAAGTGAAAACACCTAAATTAAACCTATTGAACATGCAATCATAGTCTAGAAAGCTAGCTACTCAAGAACACATTCAATGCATGAAGAACAAAGAAAGGATGTCAACCAAAGTGCACAACCTAGTTATGAATAAGTTCACCTATTTGCAATCCTCCTTAATTGATTTCGACTTTTGTCCAAAGCCTTTACTACTTAAATTAGCTCCAATTACATGCATATATCCTAAGTTGGCCACCAAAGAACATAAACATGAAAAAGTTTTCTATAATCCAAAATCAATCAAGCAATCTCACATAAGCAACATTTAAATCAACATATAAAAATCACAACTTTATTTCAAAACATAAAAATAGGCTTTAAACTTTGCCCTTAATGTTTATGTCAACTAGAAATCAAGTTCATATGAAATCAAAACAAAGAAAACCAAAAATGTTACAAGGAATAAGATAGAATTACACCATGAAGGATGAATGGTGGAAAGCTTGAGACGTTGGTCTTGGATCTTGAAAGCAAGGCTCCAAAGCTTCACGACACAAGGTGGATGATGGCGGCTAGGAGGCTTCATGGCTTCTTCTTCTCTTCTTCTCTTTGCTTGAAGACGCAGAGACTTGAAACTAGAGGATGGACAGAAAGCTTGACGTTATGGAGAGAATTTTCTGAATAAAGAGGTGTGTTGTGGTGGTGGTGCCATGTTGTAGCATAGGGGCGGTTTATATAGGGGAAGGCAAGGCTTCATGAATTTAATTTCTAAGGAATTTTCTGGTTGCACCACACAGCTTCAACCAATGAATTAATACCACGTCAGCTCTGCCATGTCACTCAACCAATCAAAAAGCTCCAAAATAAATCCATAATCTTTCCAAATATATTATTGCTGATTTTCCCAAGATTTAATCTGATTTTATTCACTATTTTCAGCCAAATATCTAGGCATGAACCTAGACAATGTATCCGGACTCATTTTGGACCTTTTCTCCCTTAAATCTCTCCATGGCTTTATCCTTAATGTCCTCCCCTTGATTTTCTCTTGATTTTCATATTAAAAACTGCAGATTTTATTCTCTAATTTCAGCCAACATATCTTGAGGGAATTGAGGAACGCATCTGGACTTGTTTTGAATCTTTTCTTCCTTAAAATTCTCCCTTGATATTCTCCACGTAATCTCCTTGATTTTCCATGCAAAAATCAGATTTAATCTCCCAAAATATCTCCCATGTCATCATGTGGTCTCATAATGCCTTCAGGTTTCCTAGGCTCATAAGGATTCCTGCGTTGATTGGGATTCCTAGTCGGACCAGGAAAACTCCATTTCTTCATTTCAGCTCCATTTATTCCAAGGTACCTAGAAAATAGAAACTTTTATTAAAATTACTAAAAATAGAAACTTTCTAAGGATGGAAACTTTCCTAAACAAGAAGGATTTAGTTAAGGAAATAACTAAGTAAATATGAGGAAATAACAGTTAAAACGTTGCATTAAAATGCTCCTATCAGATAAAAAGGTCCACTATGAATTGTTAGTAATATTAATTTAGTCCTTATTAATAATATAGCGATGTTAAAAAATGTCATTTTTTAATTTTTTTGATTCCCATTCTACCCTTAAGCTTAATACACGTTCATAACCGTGCATTCAAATTTGACCTCCCATTTTGATAAGAAATTCCAAAACCTAAAAGCTTGATTCGATCTTGATCGGAGCTCTCTCTCTCTCTCTCTCTCTCTTCTTCCTCTTCCACACAGACATAGACCTCGCCTACACCGGAGCTTAGTCCGATCTCTTCATTTTCATCACCACGGCGAAGTCGATATCTGCTTCTAGGGACCGACTCACCAGTAATCGGATTGCTCCAGATCGTTCAGGTCGATCCGGCGTCGACCTTGAAGGAGACGATGAAGGTTGCGGTCTCCGGGAACTGCTTCATTATTAGCAGCTTTCCGTCGCGGTACTCGAAGAGGAAAAGCAACAGAGCAGTATACCAAATGATGCACTAGAGCACGATGACCTGGACCATAAGGCTGCCGGACTCTGGGATTTGGTAGACGTACATGGCGATCAACAAAGGAATCCATATGACCAGAGTAATCGAATCGCTTAATTGAATCCAATACTTCTCATTCTGTTCCAATTTTTATATGTATGCATCATTCAGACTTGATATGTGATGATGAACTAGTACCACTAATTTCTGCACTAGCTTGCATGCTTGCTTCAATTTGTACTGGTTGGGATTTAAGTGGAATCAGAGACTTGCTTACAATCGAAGTTGAAAAATTAACATTGCTAGAGCTTTCATAGTTATCTGAGAGAAGAATTAACTTTCATGTAAGTGTGTTCTGATCCTGCAAATCAAACTGAAACATCTCAAATTAAATAGATCAAGCTTTAACATGCATGATATAAATTAAATTCCCATTAAATGTAGCTTGCATTTGATATTGGAATTCATGAGACCATTGGTATTGATTATGCGTGTATGCAATTAGTAACAGTTGTGGTTCTCTGTAAGCTTGAGCTTGTTCTTGGGATGATCAAGTTATACGGTGAATAAGTGACTCATATCTTTGGTTGGTACTGATCGTGTGGGAACCAAACTTAAGCTTGCATTTGATACTGAATTCATGAGACCATTGGTATTTACTTGGTAATACTAATACCCAAGATGAGTCATGTGGTTGTGTACTTGTTTTGATTTCCGTACTGATCAACTTCAATTCTCAAGTTGCTATGAGTGTCGATGATATTGTCACTTCAGGAGCCAAGCCATTATTTTTCCTTGATTACTTTGCTACAAGCCGCCTTGATGTTGATCTTGCTGAAAAGGTAGAGGTCACGTATTGTGTACCTCAGCTTCTATAATTCTGTAAAGATATACTACCAACTAACTGCAGTTTATTTAGATTTTTTTTTTTTTTTGTAAGTTAAATGGTCAACTTTGCTCTATTGCAGTGTTAATTCTAAGTTGATATGTGTCGTTATATGAGATGAGACTGATACCCTTTTTCTTGCATGAGTTGTGAACTAATGACTAGTAAGTTATGTTGGCCTTTTCTGCTAAATCCCCTATCTGGCATCGAACTTTCTTGCACAGTCATCTCGACTTTATTAGGATCTCAGTGTGGCACCCTTCCTTTTATTAGCTGCTTTTTATGTAACCTATTGTATTGGTATATGAGACCCAGTTGACTATGCATGCTTCCATGCGTGCAATCTAAGTTCCTGATTACTCTTTTTTTGCACCTCACAAGAGATATGTTTGATGTAAAATGAATTCTACTTACTTACCTACTGGAGTTAATTCATGTAACTAGGGTTAATAATTCAGTTAATCATAATGTGATTGTTGCTTGACGCAAGAGTTCTATAGATTCATGAAAGAACATGGATGCTTGGATGGAAAGGTTGACGCTTTGAAGTATCTTGTTTCACACTTCCAACTTTACTGGTAGTAGGGTTAATATTAGATGTAATGTGGTAACTTATCGTTTGGAGCTTTTGTTAAATGATGGTATAGCTTAAGGCCATCATATTGCGTGAAATTAGATATGTATATGCTAATGCTCCTTGGATGCTGGAGTTTATGTTCTGCAACTTAGTTCTCTTGTAGCTAGTGATTCATTGGTCATTATATCATTCCAGGAATCCATTTGGCTGAGCTTGCTTTTAGTTATGGCCTCTAACCTTATGCATATGTGCAATATTTATATCATTTGTAGTCCTTCTGCCTTTTGCTGTATTCCCTTTGTTCAATAACAAATGTAGCTCTGCTACTTATAGAGTCAGGACCGTCGTAATACTCCTATATGTTCATAGTTAATTAATGTTTTTTATTCATGTCATCATACAAGTTTGTTTTAGCTGATGGTCCTTCACTGTTTGATTTGACAGGTCAAGTCTCTGATAGATGATGCATCGTCAGGTATTTCTATCAGTGCCCAAGGGAACTCTCTTAGTGCAAATGTCGCTGGGATCAACTCACTGCCTTCCATGTTTCAGGCTGGTAGTACACCCCCACTTCCACCGCGAAGTTCCTTCAGCTCTCCACGCTTTTCAACGCCGAAAACCGGCCCTTCTTCACTAGGCTCTCAATTTATTTACCTTTGTTATCCATCAGCATTGTGAAACATTTTTTACATGGTTCTTGTAAGACTGAGAATTTCACCTTTTTTTTTTTTTAATTCTTCTAGCTTCTTCGAATTTCTTCATAAATCTCATTTATCACTCAAGTCTGTGTGTCGATTTAGGAACGATTTATTCATGTCTGATTAATCTATGCTTCTGTATATTTCATGCTGTTTAATTTACTATGTTGAGCCCATGTCCAATGTTGATCACAAGTCAGTAAAAAGTCACTGGTTTGAATGGTAGAATTGGGACAAAAAAATATCAAGTCACTGGCTATGTCACTGTTAATCTCAAGTCATTGGCTTCAAGGATAGAATCGGAATCATTGGCTAGGTTACTATTAACATGATCAGTGACATGTTCATGACTATGACATGGCAGTGACAGAGATATGACTTTGTCAGCAGCTTGACCAGCTACATGGCCATTGACATGGCCAGTTACTTGACCAAGAATTAACAGCGACATGGTCAATGACTTTACCCGTGACTTGAAGTTAATAGTAGCTTGACCAGCTACATAGCCAGTGACATGGCCAGTAACTTGGCCAGGAATTGACAGCCACATGGTCAGTGATTTTGTCGGTGACTTGAGGTTAACAGTCGCTTGGCCAGTTACATAGCCTATGACATGGACAGTAACTTGGTCAGGAATTGACAGTGACATGGTCAGTAACTTGAGGTTAACAGTGACTTAGTCAGGGATTGACAGTGATATGGTCAGTGACATGTTCACTGACATACAATGTGACCAAGTCACTGACATATAATGTGACTAAGTCACTGATATGGCCAGTGACTTAGTCAGTGACATGAGTATAAGTGTCTAACAGTGACATGGTCACTGACATACAATGTGACTTAGCCAGTAACTTGATCAGTGACATATTCATGACTGTGATATGGTCAGTAACTTCACCAGTGACCTCACTAACTAAGTATCTGGCCTGGCCAGTGACTTAGTTAGTGACATGTGTATTAAGTGTGTAACAGGGGACCTAGCCTAGATATGATTTCATAATAAGAATACTAAATTTTATGAGTTATAGGAGCAGTAATTTAACAAAACACTCAATCCCACAAGTCATGATGGCCAACATAATGAGCATCAAGACCAATTTTTTTTTTTTTTTGGATTAAAGAAGAAAACCCCAGTAATTTGTTATTTGATACAAATTACAAGCCTAAAATGTCACCTACCCTAGTACAAACGGTTATGGCTGATAGAATTTCATCTGTAAATATGAAATGTAAAATGTATAGCACAACCACCATTACTTGACCTGATGCCTAGTATCTAATATTATTCAACACTGTTAACACCAAGAGTTTTTCTGCACTATCTCGAGATAATTGAGAGAGAAACTCCATACCAGTTCCCTACATATCCAACAACAAACCGATATCAGCCGGAGCTGTAAGTCTATTGATACAATTTCACAAAATGGTTGATTTGATTAGAGAAATTTAAGGTCCAAAAAACCTTTCAAGAAAACCTTTGCTTCCTTAACCTAAAAAACAAAAACAAAATAAACAGCTCTGACTCCAATCAAATGGGTGTCTATAGAGTTCACTTGCCATGTGGTCTGGATCACCCTTGGCAAAAGCATATTGGTACATAAGTAGAATGTGCTTTCATGCACTTACAAAAAGTAGTAGGAAAGCATTCCTTATTGTTCAGAAAGTAAAGTGAGAACAGTACAAACTGGCATGGAAATGGAAATGCCAAAAAAGAGATATAATAAGAGGTATAGCTCTTGCTTACCTATACACTGAAACCATTGAGATCATGAACTTTGCTTTTGAGATCAACCATCCCTTCTTAAGTTCTGAATATTACTTTTGCTTTTGGGCAGCCTAGAGTACACAAAAAACCCACAAAAGATTAAAACCGATCTACTAGAAACTGGGCAATAAGATAAAAAGTAGTTTCCTATTCAATGTGGCCAGTGTAAAATTTCATATAACTTTCATTTTCCAAGAATTTGACATAACTGGGTGTTAATGTCTAAAAGTCTAGCGGTAGCTGGACCTTAGTTAACGCTGATCCGGCAGGCGGATCGATACCTTTGTTGTGAATGGTTCCCGTTACCTGTCAAATAAAATACAACGGGCGTCAGAGGGAGACCGCGCCGGGCGGTCTTCAACTCTCCGATGCCTAAGTTAGTCAATGTATTTATGTTGACAAAGTAACAGTAGGTAAGTATTGAATGCGTAATAAATGAGGAGAGAGGAGAGGACCTTTTATAGGTGAGGAAGAGGATGATCTTCTCCTTGTTTTCGATGTGGGACTGATGGTGCTTCAGTTCCCAGTTTCAGTAGCTTCTGATGCCATCTTGACACGGCGCGTGGTGGCGCGTCGGCGGTGCTTTGGGGTTGATCCGGGGCTCAGGCGGTAACCCGGCTAACTGTCTTTACGTCAGTCACTCATATGGTGGGCGTTGGTACCCCCGGTGGTACCATGAGCGTGGCTCATTATAGCTAATTATGCTTGCAAATGGACATGCATGTACAAGTCCCCCAAATCCCCAGTCAAGGAGGGCAATCTTGGTTGGGGAGTTGATCGGCGGTTTGAAGCGTTTCTCCCGCTAGACTTTGCAGAAGCATAATTAGCGTCAGTGCGTTGTCAACCATGGATTTATTGAGCAAACGCTTTGTGCCCTTTCGGGTGGGCCCCTGCTAGGCCCCCCAGGGAGTCCCCTACTCCCCGGCTAAGATGGACCTCCGGATGGTCGTTGTTATTGTTTGTTGAGGGGGAGCTGCACGGAGCAGCGCTGCACGGAGCAGAGGGTGTTGGGTTGCGAGCCCAATCTTAGCACCCAGGTGACGGGGGTCAACGTACCTGATCAGGGCTGTCGTAGACTGTTGACTAGTCCCCGTGTCCCGTAGGGACATTCTGACCGTAACTCCGCGTGGCGGCGTTGTCAGAGAGGCGTGGCCTCGGGATCCGCCGCTGGCGGAAGTCCCCCCGCTAGATGTAGCAGGAAGCAGCGTCAAGTAGACGTGCTTGGTTTTTTATTGAGCGGTGTTGCGCTGAATAAAGTACGCAGCTTGTCAGATGAGAAATGGGGTCAGCCAGCGGTGCGCTGTGTAGCGGAGGACGCCCCGTTTGCCAAATGAGGAGAGAAGCTCCGCCGGCGGGGTTTCGCTCAGCGGAGACTCCGTCACTTGGAAGATGACGAGTGAGGATCCGCTGGCGGGGTTTCGCTCAGCGGAGACTCCGTCACTTGGGAGATGCAAGTGAGGATCCGCTGGCGGGGTTTCGCTCAGCGGAGACTCCGTCACTTGGGGGATGACGAGTGAGGATCCGCTGGCGGGGTTTCGCTCAGCGGAGACTCCGTCACTTGGGAGATGACAAGTGAGGATCCGCTGGCGGGGTTTCGCTCAGCGGAGACTCCGTCACTTGGGAGATGACAAGTGAGGATCTGCTGGCGGGGTTTCGCTCAGCGGAGACTCCGTCACTTGGGAGATGACAAGTGAGGATGGATCCGCTGGGCGGGGTTTTCGCTCAGCGGAGACTTGCCATGGTTGGGGGCTTTACTTGTCAGGTGGTGACTTCCCTTGGAAGCCAAAGAATGATGACGGTGGACACGTGGCTAACTCTGAGAGGGTTAGCGTCTGGAGGCTTGCCTCCTAAGCCTAGCCGTCTTCTCGTCATTAATGCGAGTAATGATGGATCTCGTAACCGAGGCGACGCCTCGGTTAATCCAGGGAGTTAATGAAGACGTGGGACACGTGTACGGTTGGTACGTGATGTAGTTTTGTAGCGGACGGCTCAGGATTATTTGATGTTGACATAAAAAGGGGGGAACTGAGCGAGTTTCGACATTTCTGGAAAATCTTCAAATCTGAGTTGCCTGCTTCGAACCTTGTTCGCCTGCGAATTGCGAAGGAGATCTCCGGGCCTGCGTGGAGTAGTCGGACTGGAGAGGACGAACACTGTTAGTGAAGACGAACTGCACTCCAAAGTCTTCGACGTGAGGTTGGTATTTCGGATCCTCTTCCTGTTTCATTGAATCTGTAATGGTGGTTTCTGGGTTTTGGTATTTCTGTTAATGGTATGATATTGCCTCTGTGCTGTTTTCGGAGGGTGTAGGGAGAGATTTGAGGGAGGTTATGGTGTTTGACAGAAAGTTGGGGTTTTGGGTTTTGCTAGACGGTCTAATCTGGGTTGAGCGTGCGGTTGTTTTTGTTTTGGTATTTTTGTGGGTAGTTGTTCTTGGCATCTTTGGCTGTATCTGATGTGAGAGTAGGTTAGATCTGTATTTGTGCTAACTGATGTGGGTTTTAGGGTTTGGGATGGCCAACGTCATAGATATTTCGAGCAGTGAGGATTCCGGGTCTGACGTGTCGTTCAGCGTGGCGGATATGACCTTTATTGACTCGTTGCGTCCGTCTGCCCATGCAGGAACCTCACTGCCAGAACCGCTTGAAGTTGAGCCACTTCGGACCATCCCCTGGGAAATAGCTATGGATCGTGGCTCGCGTCCAGAGAGCTCTAGGGCGGGTGAGTTGGCTAGGCGTGACGAGCGCTTGGCGAGCAATAGCGCTACTAGCGGCTCCGCTAGCGAAGGGGAAGCGCCGGGCCAAAATGTCGAGTCGGCGTGGTACCTCTCAGATGGCACCGCCGTCGACGAGGCAGGTGGGCGGATGGATGCCGCCGCTGTTAACCGGATGAAGCGGACGTTCCGGTTGCCGGGCTCGGTGAAGCTGCGCCCCCCAACAGCGGATGAGAAGGCCTCGATGCTCCCAGCGGGATGTGCTGCCGTGCACGAGGCCATATTCCGCCAAGGAGTGACATTTCCGCTAGTGCCCAATCTCCAAATTCTTGTGTGCGAGTTTGGGCTTGCCTTTGGGCAGATCTGTCCTAACATGTGGCGGTTGCTGCTGGCGATGAACTCCCTGTGGCGCTTGTCGGGGTGCGAGGGGCCTACCGTGGCGGAAGTGCTTCACTTCTACGAGCTAGTGTATGTGAAGCGCCGAGGTTGCAGAGGGTGCGTGAACCTAAGCCGCCGCCAGGGAGCGCCCAAGTTGATTGAGAATTTAAGGGACTCAATGTCTTACTGGCGGGGGACCTTCTGCGTCGCCACAGATGGCTGGGAGTACCATACTAGGTCGAATGTGGAGGGGCCGACGTTTAAGACTAAGTCGGAATTCCAGCCCATCCGAGGTTGGCAACTGGTTTCCGCTAAAACTAACTGGCGGTTTCGAACTTTTGCAAACCTGCGGTTTTTGCTAATGATTATTGTGTTTGTGCAGCGGGACTAAGGTACATTCTGACGCGCGAAGAGGAGTGTCGCGTGGCGAGGATCCGCGGCTGCTGGCGGAACCGCAATCTGCTTGACTTCCGTCTTCTGACCGGTTGGGAATTGCTGGTCGACCTGGGGCTAACTCGCTCTGTTGGTGAGAGCCACTCCGCCACACCTCGTCATTTTTTTTTTTTTTTTTTTTTTTTTTTAATCCGGACTGACGGGTGTTTGTGTTTTTCTTTTCAGAAACCCCGCCCGGTAACAAATCCAGTCGCGACGCTTTCGAAAAAGCAATGGATCGCGCCGAGATAGAAAATTTTCTGGAGGCTATGTATGCCGAGGGGTTGGCGGCCCAGCAGACGGTGGTGAACCCGGAGACGCTGGTGCTGAGCCAGTCTGAGGTTGCGGTGGAGCTGCCGATGCCGCACCACTCCCACCTGGGTGAGGATGGCCTGCCGGTAGTGCAGGCGGACACTCAAGTGGGTGGCGGGGAGAGGGGGAATGTTGGTACAAGGCCGCGGGAGCGGATGCCTACCACCCGGCGCGGTCCTCAAAAGAAGACGGTGCAGCCGACGGTGACTGCCACCGAGTCCCGGGGTGAGCCGCCGGTGCGGGTGACGAGGACCGCTGCTGGGACACAACGGGCGTTGGAGAGAAAACGCCGGCAGCCTGACTCCCCCGTCGAGGAAGAGGAAGAAGAGGTGGTGATCGGAGTCCGCCAACAAAAGAAGGCTCGAGAAGCTGCGTCGAAGGGTGCAGTGGCGGAGGGGGAGGCAGCAGCCGTCAGTGATCTGGACTCCTTTGCCGAGTATGCGCCATTCATGACAGAAGGGGAGCGGGCGTTCCTTTTCCATTTGTGTGAGCGGCTGGGGTTCGGGGGTCTGGCGGGCATATCGCGCCCGACGGCAATTGACCAATCGCCCTTCAGCTCGGCGTTTGGTCAAATATCTGCGGGGTTACATGATATGTTCGAGGCGGCGTCTAAGCAGCCCCGGATTGAGGAAGAGCTCAGGGGGGAGATCGGAGGTCTCCAGAGGGAGCTGGCGGAGGCCAAGGAGAGATTGGTGGAGGCCGAGCAGGGGCTGGCCAAGGCGGAGTGTGACTATGCGGACGCCCGCGGCAAGCTTAATGCGGCCATAAGGCGGGACCTGGAGAGGAATGAACGCGTCTCCCAGTTGGAGCAGGAGATCGCATTGCTGCAGGAGCGGATAGCCGCTAAAGATAAGAAGCTCATCATTGTGCAGCGGGAGTCTGCCGCCAGACTGGGTGAGATGCAGCGGCTGGACGGGGAGGTCAACCGCCTGAAAAATGAACAGAGTTCTTCTGCAGCCGCCGCCGTTGAAGCGTTCAAGATGTCGGCGGAGTATAAAAAGACATTGACCGAAGCGGCGAAGTCTGGGGCCCGGGCAAATATAGACATGTTGACGCGGAAGGGCGCCATTGACTTTGTAAAGGCGTCACAGCCCGATGTGCCGGTGGTCGAGGGTGTCCCGCCGGAGACAGAAGTCGTGCCTCCCACTGCGGCAGGTACCCATTCGGGCAGCGGGGAAAGTGGCTCCCATCCGCCGGAAAGGTCCCAGCAGACTCCCCAGCAGACCCCGTCGGAGGTGTCACGTGCCGGATTTCTGGAGGCACACACCCGGGCGGATGGTACAATGGAGACTCCCAGTCCGACAGCTCGAGGGTCCGATCAGGCGAGCCGATCGGTCGTGCCGCCGCCAGTTGAAGCCGGAGAAGCCGAAGACAACCGCTGAAGCCAGCTGAGACTTCCATAGGGGTTTTTTTTTTTTTTTTTTACACTGTAATAATGAACTATTTTGGGTGGGGAGTCCCAGCCCTGAAATGAAATTTCAGAGTTTGACGTTTGTCATGATGTGTTTGTACCGCTAGAGTTTTGACGTAGAGATTTTTCTTTTGCCAAGCAATGAAACATTAAAGGAATTAAAATTGGTCCAAGTGCACCACGTAGCGGACGTGGTCCGCTGACGATTCCTGGCGTTGCCAGTTGCCCTCAGTGCTAGACTTGGTAACAATGGTTTGAATAATTCCTCGTTTCATTGATAGCTGACTGATCAGCGTTTACAAAAGAGGGGTAGTACCCGTTGGGTAGCTTCCCTTAGCTAAATATTGAACAAAAATTTAGCTAAGTCAAGATGCTCTTGGGTAGCGGCATGACTACTTGTAATAATACCGAAGGTGTTCGGTATTCCAAGGGTGGGTCGTTGTGACGCCATCCTTGTCCATTAAGTAGAAGGTGCCTGGGCTAACGACTTCCACAATTTTGTACGGACCTTCCCAAGTTGGGCGAAGCTTTGTTGGCGGTGGAATGACTTCCTTCATTACCCAGTCCCCCAGTTGGAGGTTCCGGGCCTTGACTCTGGCGTTGTAGAAACGCGATACCCGCTGCTTGTTTTGCAGGTTGCATAGGTGGGCCCTGTGTCGCTTTTCCTCCAGGAGGTCCTTGTCCAGGTTGATGCCGTCAGTGTTGGTCTCTGGGCGGTAGCCCTCGACTCTGGCGGTAGGTTGAGAGACCTCAATGGGCAGGACAGCCTCCGTTCCGAACATCATGCAGAAGGGAGTTTCACCTGTTGCGGAAGTTGGGGTTGTTCTGATGGCCCATAGAACTTCCGGGAGTTTCTCCGCCCATAGACCCTTTGCTTTGTCGAGTTTTTTCTTCAGCAGCCTTTTGATTATCTTGTTTGCTGCTTCGACCTGACCGTTGGTCTGGGGGTGGGCGACAGATGCAAAACTCATCTTAGTGCCCAAGTTGGCGGTGAAAGAGATGAGCTCCTTGTTGTTGAATTGTGTGCCATTGTCGGTGATTATCGTGTGTGGGACACCGTAACGGCAGTAGATGTTCTTCCAGAGGAAGTGAATTACCTTGGCGGTAGTTATTGCTGTTAGTGGTTCCGCCTCTATCCACTTGCTGTCGTAGTCGATAGCCACTATAATGTACTTGAACTGGCCCTTGGCGGTTTGAAATTTTCCCATCAGATCCAGGCCCCAAGTTGAGTGGATCCATGGGGCGACGATGACCGATAGTGGTTCCGCCGGTGCATGCGGGATGTCAGCAAATTGTTGGCACTTGTGGCATGATCTTGCTACCTGGCGGGCATCGTCGCCGAGAGTAGGCCAAAAATAGCCTTGTCGCATTGTGCGATTGGCTAAGGATCTGGCGCCTGAATGGTTTCCGCATTCTCCGCTATGAATTGCTGCCAGAACGACCTTTCCCTCCTCTGGGGTTAGGCAGCGGAGGTTGGGATGGGTGAATCCCTGGCGGTACAGCTTGCCGTTCTGGATGTTGTAGCGGGTTGCCCTCCGCTGGAGTTGTCGCGCCTTAACCTTGTCGTCCGGCAATGTGCCGTTGCGCTTGTACTCGATGACTTCGTCCATCCAGCTGGTATTGACCTCAATGTTGAAGATCTCCGCCAGGGTTTTTGTGATACTTGGCTTGTCAAGACATTCCACTCTTGTGTCCGCTGGACTCTGATGTGGCTGGGCGGTTGCTAGCCTTGCCAGTGAATCAGCCTTGGCGTTCTTTTCCCTGGGGATTTGTGTGATGTTATGAAATTTGAATTTCTTGAGGAGTGTCTTAACGTACCCCAAGTATGCCGCTAACTGTTGGTCCTTGGCCTGGAAGCTGTCATTGACCTGATTAACGACCAACTGGGAATCACTAAAGATGTTGACGCTGTCAGCCCCTGAATCGATGGCGAGGAGTAGGCCGGCAATGAGTGCTTCGTATTCCGCCATGTTGTTGGAGGCTTTGAAGTTGAATTTTAGTGCGTATTCCACATTCAGCCCCCCAGGGCCTGTGAGGATGACTCCTGCGCCGCTGGCCTTGGCGCTGGCGGAGCCGTCCACATGCAGGTTCCAATCTGATTGTAGGGGAGCTGGCTCCTTAGCGGTGACCATTTCCGTCCCGGGCTCATTCTCCGTGCTGGGACTGGGCTGGCGCTCAGTGAGCTCGGCGATGAAGTCCGCTACCGCCTGACCCTTCATGGCGGTTCTTGGCTTGTAGTCTATGTCAAATTCACTGAGCTCGATGGCCCACTTGCTGAGGCGCCCTGAATGTTCAGGGTTCTGCATTACCTGTCTCAGTGGTTGATTGGTCAGCACGTGGATTGTGTGCGCTTGAAAATACTGGCGGAGGCGCCTGGCGGCAACGATGAGTGCAAGAGCTAGCTGTTCTAAGGGTGGATACCTTGTTTCTGCCCCGTTCATGCCCCTGCCGGCGTAGAAAACTGGGAGCTCGTCCTGTCCCTCCCGCCGGACAATGGCGCAACTCACCGCTGATACCGATACCGCTAGGTATATGAACAGTGTCTCTCCTTGCACAGGGATAGAGAGTAGTGGGACTGCCGCCAGGTAATCCTTCAAGCCCTGAAACGCCGCCTGACATTCTGGGTTCCAGTTGATAACTTTCTTGTGAGTTGTTTTGAGGAGTTTGAAAAATGGGGCACACCTGTCAGTGAGCCTGGAGATGAATCGAGAGAGGGCGGTTAACTTGCCTTGGAGGCATTGGACGTGTACCTTATACTCAGGGTCTGCCAGGTCGAGTATGGCCTGCACCTTGTCCGGGTTAGCCTCGATGCCTCGTTCACTGACGATATAACCCAGAAATTTGCTGGCGGTGACGCCAAAGAAGCATTTTTCTGGGTTGAGGCGCATGCCATAGGCCAGGAGGATGGTAACTATGATCTTGAGGTTTGCCACGTGTCCGCTGGCTTTTATACTCTTGACCAACATGTCGTCCACGTAGACCTCGATTATCTTGCCCAAATGTTCAGCGAACATAGCATTCATCAGCCGCTGATAAGTTGCTCCGGCGTTCTTCAGACCGAAAGGCATAACATTGTAGCAATAGAGGCCCTTGTCGGTGGTGAAGGTGGTACACTCCTGATCGCTGGGATGCATCTTGATCTGATTGTAACCGGAGAAAGCGTCCATCATGCTGAGGAGTTCATGCCCGGCGGTTGCGTCAACCAGCTGATCAATGCGTGGGAGAGGGAAACTGTCCTTTGGGCACGCCTTGTTGAGATTTTTGAAGTCGACACACATCCGCCACTTGCCGCTAGGCTTCTTGACCATGACCAGGTTGGAGATCCATTGGGGATAGATTACCTGGCGGATGAATCCAATGCCCTGGAGTTTGGCGACCTCTTCTCCTATGGCGCGGTATTTCTCCTCGTCGAAGGCCCTTCGCCTCTGCTTGATGGGATGGAAGGATGGCTTAATGGTTAGTTTGTGTGTGATGATTTCGGGAGAGATACCTGGCATGTCCGCATATGACCATGCGAAAACGGCGGCGTTGTCCCGCAGGAATTGAGTAAGTTCTGCGGCTACTTCTGGGTCTAGCTGAGCTCCTATGCGGACTGTCCGCTCTGGGTGCTCGTCAGAGATGCTGATGACCTTCAACGATGTTTCAGGATTGACCGGTTCCTTCCTTACGTATTTCTCCTCCTCATCCCTAGGATCCTCGAAGATATCCGGTGGCGGTGCCTGATTTCCTACCGTTAGGATTTCGTGGCGGCGGGTTGACCGCGCAATGGTGGTAGAGTAGCATTCTCGTGCCAGTTGCTGACTTCCCCTGACACAGCCTGTGCCGTTGGGTGTGGGGAACTTCATGAGAAGCATGTATCCGGCGATGATGCATTTGAGCTTGTTGAGTGCCGGCCGTCCTATGATGGCGTTATACGAACTGAAACAGTCCACAATTATAAATTCGGTATGTACCTCCGCCATACATGGACTGGAGCCGATGGTTAACCGCATGTAGTCAGAGCCCAGCGGTTGAGTGATATCGCCGGAGAAGCTAAGCAACGGCTCATGGTCTTGTAGTAGTTTCTTGTTCCGCTTAAGGTTGTTGTAACAACCGCTGAATATGACATTGACAGCAGATCCGCTATCCACCAAGATTCTTCCTACTGACCATCTGTCGAGGATGGCATCGATCAGGAATGGGTCGTCATGGGGTAGATGCACTCCTCGCTCCTCCTCCTCTGAGAAGGTGATGGGCTCCCAACCAGACTTTGGGAGTTTGGTGGATCTCTCGTAGCGGATGTTACAGACTTCCTTTGGGTGATTGGCGCGTGCGTAACGCTTTCTTGCCCTGTGAGACATGTTGGTGATTGGAGCCCCGCCGTCGATGGTGTTGATGCGGCCCAGTGGCTCAATGTTGGCAATCACAGGTGGCGGTTGGCGCACCTTGAATTGATCCATCTTGCCGTCCCGGTATAGGGTCTCAATGGTTGTTTTGAGAGCGTTGCAACTGTTGGTATTGTGACCGCTGTCCTCGTGGTACTTGCACCACATGCCGGTGTTTCTTGGCTTACCCTTTTTGGGGAATCTCGGCGAGGGTGGCGGTGGTATCTGATCCTTGCACTGATTGTAAATCTCCTCGTACGAGGCTGTGAGGACGGTGAACACTGCATACCGCTGAGAGGATTCCGTCTGCTTGTTGCGATTGTCCCCCTGGGATTGGCGGTTGCCCTTGTAGTGGTTGTCTTTCTGCCTCTTGCTTTGGTAACCGCCCTGCTGCCACTCCCTCTTCTTGTCAGCTGGCGGTGCAGTGGGGGCTTTGCTGGCGGTCTCTTGATGGCTGGAGGAGGGTTGAGATGACTTTGTTGGTGTTGCTGGTGGCGGTGGGGTTTCTCCATATGTGATAAACTCTGCCTGGGCATGAATGACCGCCTCACTCATAAGGTGATCATACGCCGCATTTGGATGATTGTAGTTGAGGTGATATAGGAATGGTCCCTTGAGGAGTCCCTGCTTGAAAGCCGCCGAAGCCATTGTTTTATCGAGATCGCGGCACTGAGATGCTGCCGCTCGCCATCTTGTGACGAATGCCTTCAATGATTCGTCCCCTCCTTGTCTGACGCCAAACAACTGGCTCGTGTTGTGATGACCGGCGGACAACAAGATGAATCGAGAGAGGAAAGCATGAGATAATGCGTGGAATGAGTCGATGGACCCTGGCGGACACTCGAAAAACCAACTCATTGCCTCACTATCCAGCGTTTCGCTGAACAAGTGGCACAGGGTGGCGTCATCAAATCCCTTGTTGTTGGTGACCTTCTTGAACGTGTCCATGTGGACGAAGGGATCGGTCTTACCGCTATAATGTGACATTTTTGGGGTCTTTGCAAATGCTGGTCTGACGGCTTGCAAAATTGTGGCGGTGAATGGGCCTGGCCTGGACGCAAAGAGTGGGTTTGGGGCTGGCGCCGGGGTGCCTGCCTCCGCCAGGATTAATCTCCGTTCTAACTGCTGCATCCTCTCCAAAATTTGGGTGGTTGCGTCGCCCGCGGGGCCCGCTCGGGCGTTCCGCGGATCGAACCCCCGACCGGGAATGGGTAGATTACCCTCAGTCCTTGTTCTAGTCCTCGAGTGGTGGGTGCGCAGTGATGACTCCGCCTCCTGCTCCGGCAGGTGTGGGATAGGGGGTGGTCCCATTCCTGCCAGCTCAGGTGGGCTTAGCGGTACCTGCATTTGCACGATGGGTCCTATACCAGCGGTAGGCCGGCTGTGTCTGGTGCTGTGCGACTGCTCACTTCGTGCAGGGTTGGCGTTTGCGCCCAGCGTTCGCCTTAGCTCGTCGAAACGTGTCATCAGCGTGGCCACTTGGTTTTGGGCCTCCGCCTTCTCCTTGCGTTCCTGCTCGCGCTCTCTGTTTGCTTTGTGGAGGTCCGCCAGCGCCAATTCATACAAGGCGGTGAGGTCCTGACCTGGGGGACGGCTGCTGCTTGGATTTGTTTCACCGCCTGGGTTGACCGGGGTGTTGAATAGTGCACGGTTGATGCTTACCGCTGGGCGGGCGGGTTGGGGAACGGCGGACTGGTCTGCCTGCTCCCCGACATTTCCCCCGCTACCGTTAGTCATGGTAACTGTGATGGGATGACCTTCTGTTCAAGGATTCCCACAGACGGCGCCAATGTTAATGTCTAAAAGTCTAGCGGTAGCTGGACCTTAGTTAACGCTGATCCGGCAGGCGGATCGATACCTTTGTTGTGAATGGTTCCCGTTACCTGTCAAATAAAATACAACGGGCGTCAGAGGGAGACCGCGCCGGGCGGTCTTCAACTCTCCGATGCCTAAGTTAGTCAATGTATTTATGTTGACAAAGTAACAGTAGGTAAGTATTGAATGCGTAATAAATGAGGAGAGAGGAGAGGACCTTTTATAGGTGAGGAAGAGGATGATCTTCTCCTTGTTTTCGATGTGGGACTGATGGTGCTTCAGTTCCCAGTTTCAGTAGCTTCTGATGCCATCTTGACACGGCGCGTGGCGGCGCGTCGGCGGTGCTTTGGGGTTGATCCGGGGCTCAGGCGGTAACCCGGCTAACTGTCTTTACGTCAGTCACTCATATGGTGGGCGTTGGTACCCCCGGTGGTACCATGAGCGTGGCTCATTATAGCTAATTATGCTTGCAAATGGACATGCATGTACACTGGGGAAAATGGTTGACACAACTACCACATGCAAGTATAATATCATATAAATCCAATTGGTGATATTTATCTGCTTTAAGAAGACATATTTAAAATTGTATAACAGAAACATCTAACTTGGGTTTCTAAAACAAAGAGGTCATCACACAAAAACATGTATATTTACTTCAATTTACAAAGTCTCATCGCTACTTGCATTCTATAGATGAGGTAGAATAAAAATTAGTTAAATTAAATTCAAACCTGTGCGAGTTTCTTCAAAACAACATTCTCAAATGATTGCTACCCAGCGCCAACTAAATTATTAAGACGATCAGGTGCATCAGATTTCTGAGCTACTGGAGCCACTGGCGCAGTAACCGGTTGCAGAGGTTAAACCAGCAATGGATTAGAAAGGTTACCAGTCATAG
This sequence comes from Rosa chinensis, assembly GCF_002994745.2. NCBI lineage: Eukaryota > Viridiplantae > Streptophyta > Magnoliopsida > Rosales > Rosaceae > Rosa > Rosa chinensis. Next base: position 59,299,481 of record NC_037092.1, read on the forward strand.
TTCTTGTTGAAGCAACCTACAAATAGTAACACCAACAACATGTTACTACAGCATTTAGAAAATAGATGTCTAAATTGAGAAGCATGAAAAAAAAACACAGTTTATCTGCATCTTTAGTTACCAACACAACTACAAAACAGAAGTTAAAATTCCTGGAATTATCAAATGCCAAAATAAGTAGCTATGAGATATTTGAATGCAAGTTATATGCTCCCATTCTTCGTCAGAAACTGTAACCAACAAACAAGACTGTCATCTTCTATATAGCTTAGCATCGCTACAATATGATAAGATAAACCGATACACCATATGATAATAACTTCCTAGCTTTCAAGCAGACATAATTCAATAGAAGGTTACTCGATGCCAACCAATGTCAAACGAGAGAACAAACCCAACCTGAGTGATTCTGTAATTGAAATAAGGATCAAACTTGTGAATATCAGTGATTTAGGACCTGCAGATTAATTTTCACAAAGCAACAACACCGTGAGCATTACCAGTAGAATCATTGATAAATCACAATTCTAAATCTCCATTTTACAAACTAAGCCAAAACGAATAACTATTGATTTGGTAAACGTAGACACTATGATTCAAACATTGAGTAATCTACAATTACATGAACACGAGCGAATATAGATTGTAGTTTAAATGCATTTTCGAGGCAGCGATACCAGTAACAAACGATAAGTTCTAGAAAAAATTGAAGATCATGTACAGAGAAGAGACAGATCGAAAAAGCGAGAACGCCGATCAGGATGAGGATGAAGAAGGAGAGAACATTACCAAAAGCATTCCTCAAGGTTGTACTGCTGGAGGTCTTGGAGGCCTCCATTGACGACCGGAACGAGCTTTCGAGCTTTCACACCAAAGACGGCGGAGTAGACGCAGTAGGCGTGCTCCTTGAAGGTGCTGACGGAGGCGGGACGGTCAACGGTCCAGAGCTTCACGGTGTCATCCCACGAGACGGTGAGAAACGAGTCGCGGCGCGTGGGGTTGTAGTTAGCGGAGCTGACCTCACGCATTGTGCTCGCGGAGGAGGTTGCAGGTCGGCGAGAGGGTAAGGTTGTAGAGCTTGACGGAGAATCGGACCAGGCGACGGCATAGACGCCGTCGACGGTGTTGAAGAAGCCATGACAGTGAAGTCAGTTTTTTTTTTTTTTTTTTTTTTTTAAGAAGACTGTGAAGTGAGTTGAGAGAGAGAGAGAGAGAGCGGAGGTTAATTATAGGGCTGTGACGTGGCCACTTACCCAATTTTAGCCCAAAAATTGTCCACTTGCTCCACTAAGAGTTTTTTAACCTCATTTACCCAATTTAACAGTGTTTGACAGTATTGCCCTCATTTTCATTAACAAATTATACTCGTATCTCTCACTCCTCCCCCTCATCGATTTCTCTCTCTCTCTCTCTCTTTCTCTCTCTTTTTCTAACGGGGCCGTGACCACTTACCCAATTTTAGCCCAAAAATTGCCCACTTGCTCCACCAAGAGTTTTTTAACCTCATTTACCCAATCTAACATTGTTTGATAGTATTACCCTCATTTTAATTAACAAATTACACTCATATATCTCTCTCCTCCCCCTCATCTATTTCTCTCTCCCTCTCTCTCTCTTTCTCTAACCTCGTCTCAGGCTCTCTCTCTCTCTCTCTCTCTCTCTCTCTCTCTCTCTCTCTCTCTCTCTCTCTCTCTCTCTCTCTCTCTCTCTCTCTCTCTCTCTCTCTCTCTCTCTAAGCCACCACGCCCACCACTCCACCGTCGATGTCGGCCTCCACTGCCGCCGCTCTGTCCCACCATCGGACCACCAGAGGATGACGCCATCCAACTCCACGATCCCAACCCCTATGGGCTTCGCCGGTTTTGTTCGTCAGATGTCCGGGAAGCTTTCCATGCCGGAATCGGGTCTGCGCTTCGCCGGATTTGTTCGTCAGATGTCCGAGAAGCTCCGAAGATCCACGCCTGAATCTGGTCTGGGCTTTGCCGGTTTTGTTTGTCAGATGTCCTGGAAGCTCCGAAGCTCCACGCCGGAATCAGGTCTGGGCTTCGCTTGCAGGTCTCGGACGACGTCAAAACTGTGGTCTATTGGGGGGCAATAGACAAATTATTGCCCCCCAATAATTTCTTAACTGTGGTTAATTAATCACTAAAATTAGAGTTTTGATAAGTCTTATGTTGTTTTAAGTTTATTAAAGTACAATAATCTGTCAATGATAGAAACTGGTGATTTTTTGGGTGGTCTATTGGGAGGCAATAGACAAATTATTGCCCCGCAATAATGTCTTAACTGTGGTTCATTTATTACAGGTCATTTCAACAAAATGCTGCTAGATTCATTAACCAAAATAATTAGGTTTATTGGGGGGTCATAGAAAGTTTATTGCCTCCCAATAATTTTTTCATAGATGGTAAGAAGTAACTCAGTTTGGTTTAAAATTAGTTTACAAAAGTACAGGTATTCAAATTCAATACTTAGTGAATTTAAGTCCACAACGAATTGGCTTTTTTTTCACACTTTCCACTTCACTTGAACTGCTTCACATTAGGCCTCCCGGGTGGCCTCTTAACAAGAATAAATGCACCTAACAACAAAAGGATCACTCATATTACTGCAAAAAATAACAAAACAAATATATAATTGCCCTGCAATAAACAGATTATTATCCCCCAATAATATATCAGAAATACCAAAACACATTAGAAGCAGTCTTTAAACACAAAGGAAAATATCACTGAACACAATTATAGAGACTTTATAACAATTAAGACACATTATTGCCTCCCAATAGGAAGATTATTGCCCCCCAATAATCTCGACTCCGGTTGACGATTTTGCCCACAATTCCAGTCATTTTGCAACAATTTCGATTGACCGTTTGCCTTCATACTGATTTGACTCCAATTGCAACGACTCCGGTTGCAGCCCAGGACCGGAGATACAATCAAGTTGCGATTTCCGTGATGATCAGTCGCCGACGAGAGAGACAGAAGCAAATCGAAGACGTACCCGATTCTACTGGCCGTCGTCGATTCCTTCAGAAGGTCCAACCAGGCCTCGCTGAGCTTCTCAGCGACGAGGACCGACGGCTTGGCGTCGAGCCTGGCCGCGGAGAGCATGATGACGAGTTTCGGTGCGGCGATGGTAAGAGCCGGAGTCGTGGGCGACCTGTTGGAGGGATGGAGGGAGGGAGAGAGAGTCCGACGTCGTCTGGAGAGAGAGAGAGAGAGAGAGAGAGAGAGAGAGAGAGATTGATTAGGGCAAAACAGTCCAAAAATATGAAGAAAACAGGTCCAACTCTTAGAGTTTTGGGTAAGTGGGGTTTAAAAATAAAAATTATTGTGTAAGTGGGCAATCTCTTAGAGTATTTGGGTAAATGAGGTTAATTAACCCCAAAAATGGGTAAATGATCATTTCCCCTTAATTATATTGTGAAATAGATTGGGAAAGAGAGAGGTGATGGCATGAGTTGTAATTTTTGTTATTTTTAATGTCAGATTGTTAAATGGTGACCTTAATTATCATGAGGATATTTGTGTTGCCTGGATTATAATAAGGTACTTTAAAATGACATCTTTTATGTAAACTGACCAAGACCCATAAAATAAGTGTGTCATTTACATGTCAACTTGCAAATACAAAATTAACTCTTATAACTGTAGTGTGGTAATAATTGAGTTTCACTAACAAAAGCTTCAAAACAAATTCTAGTAACAAATTCTAGGGTTTGAGCAGAACGGCGGTAGGCTTTCTTCGGTGGCCGGCTGATCTAACACCGACGAGATTCCTCGTCAGGACAAGGTTTGCGTAGGGAGGAGCCCTCAAGTCGAGGACAGATCGGGGAGGAGTCAAGGATCGCGTTGATCGGTTTGGGTCGGCGGATCCAGATTTCTCCTCTGAATTTTTCTGGGCTAGGAAATGCAGCTTGTCGTCGGCGACAAAATTCCGGGCTGTTTCCCGGTTCACTGCGGAGCGGTTTGTTTGGTGGCTGGGTTGTCTGTGTCTGGCGCTTGGAGTTGGCGTCGGTGGGGAAGACTCTGATCCACTCGGGGTAGCACAAGTTGGGACAAATCGGTTCTGGTCTGATCTGTCGAACGTGCTGCGTTGGTGATCCAGTTAGCTTGGATATAGAGGGGAGGCGATCTATGGCTTTTTGGAATAATCGACCGCCGGAACTTGCAACGGCGGTGGTGTTGCTCAAAGCAAGTTCCTGGGCTTGGAGTTGGGCCTGGGGCTCTGGGCCGGATTCTGAGTTTGGGCTAGCTGGGCTTAGTTCATGGGCTCTCAAGGAGGGTGCTTTGCCACCCTCACTTGTTACTTAATGGATTGGGCAGGCCCGACCCAAGAGTTTTAGACCTACTTTGGGCTTGTTTGGGGCTAGTTATGGTCTTCAAGTGCCAGTCTATTCGGATCATTACTTCTTCGAGAGTTGGTAATTATCTCGAATATGATTGGTGGATTTCAAGCGGCTTATGAAATATGAATAAGGAGGTGCTCCTATTTATTGGCTAGGAAGTGGCTTTCTGTTGGTACCACAATTGCGTGATTGGCTAATGGGAGGCTAGTGAATGATTTTTCCCTAGAAGACATGGAGTTTCTTTGTTTATAAGTTCGCTAATTATAGCGAGCTTATCATCGACTTGTAATGAGTTTGCATGCTTAGCTTAGATTAGTGTTTCCAGATTTTCTTGCAAGTTATCTTTTTGTAAGTGCAACTAGACTCTAGCCATTGGCAGTCTGCCGGCTATTGATTTTAATGATATCAATTTCTATTCAAAAAAAAAAATTAACTCTTATAATTCATTTTTTTAAGAGATTAGGTTAAAATATGTATAAATCACATTGACGATCAATTAAAATTTAAAAGTAAATAATTATATCTTGACCCAAAAAGAACAAAAGTACGTAGAGATTTTCTTCCCACAAGTTTTCTCTTGTTTTTATTTTCCTTTAATGATCCTTAGTAAAACTCAATAATGTTATAGAGTAGAGAATAATAGAGAGACGAAATATACAAGGAAGGTAGAAGTATGTCTCATTAATTAGACCCCTTTATATAAAAGTTAAGATTTTCATTATAAGGACATAACTAAAGAGTATTTACATGGACAACCACATATATATAATATTTATAACACTCCTTTGGATGTCCACTAATGATATAGTATTGGATGTGCTTAATATTGTCTCGTTAAAAACCTTACCAAGTTGCAAAAACTCAGTGGGATAACAAACAACTCTGGTCAAAGGAGAGAAACAGTACAACACACATATGTCCTAGGTAGTATATTTTGGATGCTCCTCCTAATTGTTGCAAGGTTCAATTATATATGTTATAAAATATATGTTCCATGTTACCATGTATAGTGGTTTAGTGTGTCTATCACTGAAATGAGGCAATCTGCGTTTTGGATATAAGGGACTCATCGATCATGAAATTTCATACTTGTAAAGTTAAAATAATACCAACAGTATGAGGTAATTTTCATTAAGCATTACCCTTACATAATATGGTAACACAATTTCATATGCTGAACTTTATAGATAAATATATTAACTATAGAATAACAATAAAAAGGGATTCTATAAAAAGGGATAGCAATAGGCACAGGTACTTTTATACAATATCTCGAGCTTTGAAAATTAAGATGGCAGACTTAGCCATAATATCAATTTGTACAATAAAATTTTCTTATAGGCCTTGTAAGAGCCCTAGATAAATTCATAACTTTGCAAAAGGATAGAATATGTTGCAACACTATGATCACAATCATAATCCATATCTTAGTCTTGTCACAAGTACTCACAGGGGCAATTTAGGTCACTTTGACTATAATAAAATGAGTTCATATGAGCTAGTTATAGACTCTTTGATTCCATGAATGAGCATGAGGCTCTTTTAATCATTCATGGATTTGCCATTTGGCAATATGAATCCTTCAAGGATTTGGTTAAATAACAATAGGCAATGTGCCCTTAGAATCATCATAATAACCATGACAACATATCATAAGCTTCTCGTCAATATAACAACTCTATATAACATTGTACTTATAGAAAAGTTGTCGGGTATAATGGAATAATGATATACATAATTACATAGTCGTCGCTAAGGCCCACAATATGGTATGAGAAATTATGTATTTACCAAGGTAGTTTGCCAAGAAGATGAATGAAAGAAGGACAACTAGGAGGCTTTCATGTGATCGCGCCCTTCATAAAGGACCAAGCCCAAAGCAAAAGAACAAAGGAGGAATAGAAAATAGACATATAGCCCAATGATCTAAGCCCAAAATCCTCATGCCTGCTTGCTTCTTGACGACAGCACCGAAGTCATCGAACTTTGCCTCGGTTCCGAGTTTTGTAACTGCACTTGGAGAATCAGTAACCCCCTAGGCACACTTTAGCATTTCGTTTCTTATGCACGTTTCAGCACATTCCACTATTTCTTTTATCTTAATTTTTTTTTTTTTTTGGGTTTATGTAGGAATGTGTGTAATGGTTGTTGGGTGCTACATTGTGTGTACAGCTACCCTAATGGTTGGTCAACTGCCATTTCTCAAGTGAGAAAGTTCGTTACCATACCCTTATCTTCCAACCATCGTCGATCTAATACCCGAATCCTAAACCCCTTTGAACCAAAGACAGTCTTAGTCCTTTACCTAATCAATACGAGACATTGTTCATAAGACTTGGATCTCAAAATTCCATGCACCAGGACATGTAGTAGAACCTAGACTGCCACCATCTCAACAAGCTCGTCACAGTCTGTTAGACGAACCAAACCCGTTAGCCATCTCTACACGCCGCTAATCCTTATCTGCCTTCACTCACCAGCCAACTAAAAATCCCAAGCTCACCAAAGACATCGCGCAACAGCCTAGGTTCTAGAGCAGCTACTAGACCCTTGCGAAAACACCACCCACCAATGTCTTAGTCGTCTACCGAAGACAACAAACCAAACCACAGGCCATGCCGCTCTTGATCCAAGTATGGTAGAGACGACCTCTACCCCATCCAAACTATGGGGTGAAACGACTATAGAAAACCTAAGAAGGGTGGAAACGACTAGGAAAACCCTAGCCATAAACTGTTGCGCGCTGCATCTAGATTTACCCTTTTATTTGTCATTTAGACGGTAAGCGATTCATATCCTTACTTTTTACCTTCATTTCAAACTTATAGGGGCTCTAAATATTGACTTTTTATACGTTTCACTTTTTGAAGAAACTTCCTTCTGGAAAGTTATAAAGTACGTTAAAACGAATTTGTGGACAAGTGGCATGCAAAAATCGGAGTTCGCATGAGGAATTACGATTTGAAAAGTAAAAGTTACTATTTTAGTAACTGACTATAAATAGCAAGTATTAATGGAAATTTTCTATTTTAGACGAAAACCCTAACAAATTCTCTCACTTTGACCTGATCACCGACTCAACTCGAACCCGAAGAGCCAACAGGTTCTTCGTTGTCTGATCGACCCAGATCGTCGCATGACTGTTATTCGAACTAGACTTCTTCCCTCTTGTCATTTCTGGAAACCATTCGAGCCTTAAACCCCTGTGGAAGGAGAATTAAAGCTGAGTTCTACTCTGTGCTGCGCTGAGAAACCCAGTTCGATCTCACCTTTCTGGCGTTTTGCGGCAGAGATTCTACCCTGGTTTTAAAGCCCTTGCTTCACTGATCATGCTGGTGTACACCACTTAGCTCGAATTGATCGGAGGAAGGAGAATCGTTGACTTGAATATTTCTGGTTCCCGAAGTGTTCGAGGTAATTTTTGGCTTCCTCGATTGAAATTGAACTTTGTGGTAGTCACAAAACTTGTTGAGGATGTTGTAATGAACAATTTGGCATAGGTCTAGCTACCCAATTCGGGGTCAGAGTACTCGGTGCTTGGGCCACTCGCAGCACTTGTGGCTGGTATGGGTGCGTCCGACCATTTTAGGGCTTCTGCTATGGTGATTTAGGTAGAGCATATTATTACAAATTCATAGATATAAACTTTATTACGATTGGTAGACATTTGATAAATGATTGGAATTTCCAAAATTTAGAGATTTTGGGGTGTTATTCGTGATGATCTGACCGTTGGATCGACCCCATTTTTCGATAGGTTGTTGTAATTATCGAATCAATGTAATTAGTGAAATTTGAGCTAGTTCCAATGTAAATTCGAGTTTTCGATGAATTATCATTTGAGGGTTTTGAATTTATTATCGCCAATTTATTTTCAATTCTCGAAATCTGTTATTCATAATATCAATTTGTTCAGAACGACATGTAGATCGAATTTGAGGAAGAATTCGTCGGACAACGGTTATAGCCGTAATTATGTGAGTGAACATTTGTTTTTAAATTCCTATGCATGGAGTATTATTTTCTGATTATTAATCTGTCGTATGAATTTATATGGATAATAAATGAAGTTTGATATTTAAATGTTTCATTTATGGTAGAGCTTTTAAGATTTCGTGAATTATGCTTTCGACGAGTTATTAATGATTTACTGGGATTTCTTGATATTATGTTTTTCAATGGCATGGTGATAAATTTTCGAGCGGTTCGGTTGAATTTGATATTGAGTTCCTTTTCGAAAAATTTTATTTACTCATCAAGTTATTTAAATTCTGAATTATTGAGAAATTCTTTCGAAAAAGTTGTAAATTTAAATCTTATGATAGCTAATGAATTTGGATTTGTGTAGAAGAGGTAATTAAGCTATCGCATGCATGCATTACCTGGTCGGCAGTACTCTCCAGCTAATAGTCTAGTCGGCAGTACCCTCCAGACAATATTCTGGTCGACAGTATTCTCCAGGATATCTATCTGGTCGGCCATATCCTCCAGATAGCGTGAGGTGATTAGTCAGTAGTACACTTTAGCCATTGCTTGATAGTATTCCATTAGGCAGTATCCTCCGATGTGTCATCTGGTCGTCAATACCCTGGAGATGACATGAGATGGTTAGTCGACAGTACCGTCTAGAAGGCATGAGATGACTAGTCGGCAATACCCTCTAGTCATCGCTTATTTTATCATGTGAGGTTTAGGTTTTTGAGATGCTCATATTTTAAATTAGATGATTTATAGCATGTTTTGAGATATCAGAACCATAGTTTACGACATATTTTTGAGATGTCAATTTAAAAGATGGTTAAAAGAATTTTTATGAAGACTTGGGGAAGGACAAAGGAAAGAAAGATGCCCACATTAAATCAATTGATTCGTCATGGTAGAGAAGAAAAACGGCGGACGGACCTACATGCTTTTCTTTTATTCGAAAATGAAATTGGTAAAGCATTAAATTTTATTTTATTTGCTTGAAGTCATTTATTTTTCGTTCACTCACTCTAACAGTTTTTTTAAATACTTTTTTCTGGAGTTCTCAATTTTTCATGCCCAATCTGCAGATTAGTTTACGTCGAGCGTACTTAGAAATGACCACCTCCTGCTCGAAGATAAAATTGGGTTAAAGTGAAAACCTAAAAAATAAAAAGAATAAATAAAAAATAGTCACTACACTTACAAGTAGTTAACATATTGGATTTGGCTCTCAATTTTCAAACACTCGCAGAAACGCAGTCTCTGGAATTAGGCAGAGAGAGAGATCGAGCGATGAACTACGAGCTTGCAGCGGTGAAGCTGCTCTACGCCCATCTCAAGCACGCAGTCGAATCCCCTTCCGAGAACGCCATGGACCTCCACGGCATCCTCTTCCAACGCGCCTGGTTACAGGTTTCAACCTCTTTCCTTTCCCCCTCCTTTTCCAATTTTCCCAAATTACCCCCCTCTAATTAGGCCTCCCGCGCCTCTGCCAGGGCATTTTGGTCTGGGCCTCCCCCGACGGCGACCGCTTGCTTCTTGACGACGGCACCGGAGTCATCGAACTCTGCCTCAATCCTGAGTTCCGCCGCCGCGGTTGGAGAATCGGTAACCCCCCTGGCGCACTTTAGCATTTCGCTGCTCGTGCGCATTTAGGCGCATTCCACTGTTTCTTTCATCTCAATTTGTTTTCCTTTTTGTGTGTGTATATGCAGGAATGTATGTAATGGCTGTTGGACGCTACACTGTGCGTACAGATGAGCCCCCAATGATCCAGGTAAATAATTTTGTTTTGATTTTTCAAGAGAATCCCAGATTAGGAAAATGAAATTTTATACTGTGGGTAAGTTGAAGCACATAGTTTGATTGATTGATAAGGTCTAGAATGAAACCATTTGCACTACTATGATTGAACATTGTGTGAGACCCGCCCACTATTCCACACTAGTTTTATTGAGATGTCTGATAACCAAATGTAGTTAGATTCCGATGTGTCCGACCATATATTTGGGTGATTTAGTACTCTTGAAGAAGCATATGTTCGTGAGCATTGCATGCCTGAGCAATTGTAAATGATAGTGACTAGATGGAATGTAACTTGGTATATTCTTGCTGAATAGCAGATTCACAAGATGGTTGATCTTTCGGCTTCCCCTGATCGAGAGGCGATGTGGTACCTTGAAGTTTTGGAGGCTTATAAATTCTTCTATCAGCGCATGATTGACGACCCTATGCATGATTGATACCTTAAAAGCTGTTTTCGACCATTTAGCAGAGACAAGCAGATCAAATACCACTCACGCAGTTCCTAAACTGAAGAATTTATGTTTAGTTAAGTTCCTACACAAAAATCCTGCACATTTTTTTACTCTTTGTTTGACAAAATGTCACATTGTATATCTCCTTTCGCATTTGAAATCCCTTGCTTGCTGAAGGTCCAACATCTCTTTAAAAATTGGGCGGGGACTTGTATGTTCATTGACTGAATTGGAATAGTTTCAATTTAATCCTTTAGCCTCCAAATTTCTCTATTTAAAAGAGGTTCATCTATCTACGTCACCAAGTACTTGTACAGAGGGAAGTATGAATGATATTGTAGAATAAAGATACAGACAGAGGATAGTTGGGATTTGAAAATGGCTCACTAGTTTCATCATATGTGACAATTACTTTAGCTATTGTCTTTCTGGTAATTAGTAATGACTAATTACCACTTCTTAATCTTGATGTACTCTTATTGAATTTTAGCCTCCAAATTTCTCTATTTGAGAAGTAAGACTTTTGCAGTTTTGTACTTCAATGGCTTCAATTGAAAATTCACAATATTATGAGAATCAAACGGAAAATATAATACATAAAAGACTTGGGACAGATGATCCTTTAGCTTCTGCTAGAAAAGAACAGGTTTGGCAATTTGACATGCTTGTGGATCCAAACAGATTTTCTTGGCTGTTGACTAGAAAGTGACTTGCATATAGGCACAAAAGAATAGATAACAACTTGGCCAGTGCACTGTAATTATTTAAAGCAGGTTTTGGACTGTGCCAGCCAATTTTCTCAATATTCTAATGAAATTCTTGGGGTTCCTCTTCTAATGAAATTTTCTCTTACTTTACCATTCAAACTGTGAAACATGCGTTCACACCTTGAGTTTAAGACCGAGTCAGACAACGTTTCATTATGTTCATTTGTTTATATGACTGGCTTCTCCCTGGTCCGGGCACAATTGCAGTTCCTTTGTTGCAGCAAACCTTCATCTGGCTTCTCCCTGGTCTGGTTTTGCTTCTTGTTTTCATTGTTTGCTCTAATTCGCAAAACTAAAAAAGTCAACCCAAACTAGAGGACCTTGGAAGGGGAAAATCATACTCGACACCCAGGTCAGTCAAATCCAAGGGAAGGAGCGACTAACTTCATTCATAACCAAAAGGAGATAAGGTATGTCCTTTAATTACCTTCATTCATGCCTGCTTTGCAAGTGTCATTTGCTTTTAGTTTGCATCTGTTTCCAGAAAGAACCTTCTGCTGATTTTACTTCTTGTTTTCATTATTTGCTCTGCTAAATAAAAAAAATAAAAAAACCCAATAAGATTTCTTGTTTCAGTGTTGTGAGGTTTACTTTACATCTGTTTCCTAATATGGAAAGCAAATTACATATCCTCCATTTTTGAAGCTGAGACTGATTGACCAGACAAATTGCGTTCATACTTGGGTCAGTCAACTCTAAGCCAGAGGAATTTAAAGAGACAAGCTTCTTTCGCAGCACTTAAGAGGTAAAGTATGTCCTTATATTTCATTGATTGATTATAGTTGCTCTGTTTTACCTATTTCTTGTTTTTGATTTGATAAGTACTGAAAGTAGCAGGTTTGTTACTTCAATTGTTGAAGGATACCTGTTTTAAGTATGTGTACTCCTGCTTTGTAAATTGTAAATGTTATCGACTTTTACTTTGTATATGTTTCCGGAAATAATCTCTCTTGGTTGTTTTTCTTGTTTTAAGTTTGTTGTTTCCTTTTGCTTTTACTGAACATCTGTTTCCAATGTAAAAGAACAGAGAGAGTTGCATGTTCTCTGTTCTTTACAGTTTACAAGCTTAGTTTCGTTTACCAGATGGATTGCATTCTTATTTCTACGAGCAATGGTACCCGCGCTTTGCTGCGAGATTTGTTGTTGGTAATAATTTACAATAATGAAAGATATAATTGAAAATGATTTTATTTTTATTTTTTTTGTAAAACGGGAAAAATGACTTTATTATTGATCAAACTGATAAAATACCATATATTACATCAATTGCAATAGTATTTTTGTGAAGAGACACAAACTGTTCCTGATTGAATTGCTCTAGAAAGTACTCCCATATCATTTGATTCCTCCAAGCCTTTGATTTCCATTACCACATTGTTCTGTGATAGAATATGTATCTCTCTAGACAATCAGCTTTCTGTTTTCGCTGTGCAACAGTTGCATCCAGCGGCATTAGCAGTACCTCACCTGGACGGAACTCCCTCTTGAATTCAATTTTCTTATCAGTCAGACTTGATTTGGCAAACCAAAGTCATTAACTGCTCTTTCTCATCCCCAAATGGATATTCTTTTACAAAGTACTTAGTGGCCAAGAAGAAGCCTCCACTTAATGTCTCGATGCATCACATTTGGTTCAATGGCGTTGTGTAAATAAGCCAGACTGCAAAAAATATATCTTGTGACTTGTTGAATAAGAACAAAACGTTGGCATCAAAGGCAAAGTGAGATATCTATGGTGACAAATACCTCCATGAAGTTACTACTCCAAGTTTCCATTGTTGACATACGTGCAGTATATCTGAGATAAACATAACTCGCGATACTACGCTTTGCCGCAGGTAGTATAAATGCATTCTACTCGTATAACAATTGTAAATTGCTTTTTTCCTAACTGAACTAACAACTAACAAAAATCAAACGAAGAGGATTCAAATAAGAAACCAACCCAAAATCAGAAAAGAACATTCACAGGTTAAATATTCTGCCCCACTTCTAAATGCATTCTGTGTCACATTCTCACTTCACATTCAGTGAAGATGGCAGCTCTTTTCAACTAATCCAATTGTTCATAGGTGAAAATTTTCAAGTTAGGCATCTTCTTTTCCAAGCTCTTTAAAACCTCTGATAGTGTTTTTCAATCTAGTAGCTCCTCTTGATTGTGTGTAGTCTATGATGGGGAAGCACACGGTTTCATTGAAACTGGTTCATTACACTCACTGTCCAATTCACCACCAAGGCAAGGAAAAAATATCCTTTCCTAATCAATGAAAGCAGAGGATATTAGTATTCATCATGGCACTGCATTTGACTTCAATATAGAGGAAATTAATATTAGTACAATTAAGTGTGGTACCTCAACGTGTGTTGGGGTTGGGTATTCAATCATTGATTCAAGTAGTTGAGAAGCTACATGATCAACCTAAGCAATCATGACTCCATAGGAAGCTTCAATGATTTTTTCCTGCTTGTGAATGGCTTCGAAGCTCTCAATTTTCACCAAAACTCTAGATCTGCAAACAATCTCAAAAGATAAAATCAATTTTATATAAATAGAAAGCATAGATCTTTCAAGATTAAAGAAAGCTATACATTAGCTGCTACATAACAGAAACCAAAGGTGTATTCCCAAAAAATAAAAAAATTATAGAAATTTTTCTCCCTCTTCTCCTCTATGCAAAAATATGATACCAAGTATAAGCTGATTTGTTATACCACACCTTCATTCTTAACAACTCATGGTCTTGGACAGGAAGGGAAGATCTCCACCAGGGGATAACCCCCTTCAACTGTGATGATAGCAGCTTGGACTGCAGGGAAATTATTTAAACCTTTTAAAATGTATGCACTGAAGTCTCATGGGCTTTAAACATACTACTCAAAACTAATTGAAATAAATCCACCAAAAGAGACAATCAATATTCAGTACATTAGATAATAGTGTTCGAACAAAACCTCAATGTTAATTTCATATATTGGCAATCAGATCACTCCAGCTCTTCCAATTCGTCATACTGCATAAAAATTAGAGAACAAAAGAACAATACTTTTTTAGTATAGTAATCGACCAAACTGATGCAGCAACTTTCTTTACATGCATAAATGATATACTATTACCTCAGTAGTAGGAAAAGAGTCAGATGTGTAATTACTAAAAGATAAATTTGTGCTGCTTAGACTTAAAATTGCAATGATAAGCATAGACTTTTACCTCATCAAGATCAGTTCATCTTCTCTCCAAAGTAGAAGTATTCCTGTTTAGCCCCAACCTTTGAAATTCAGCTTCAAGTTCAGCCTCTATTTTACTCATCGAATCTGAACTTACACGAACTCTACCAACATAGTTGGTTCATTTTCTGTTCAGGAGATTTGTTCTAATTCAAATATCAGTAACAATCATCCTGTGATCCTCTGGTGTGCTGTTCCAAACAATAACCTCCTAACATAAAAAAAATTAAAAAATAAAAAATATATATATAGGAGAAGCTGATAATGAATCTGAAAAGCATTTAGCTAACGTTTCCTTTAAAATATATATGAAGCCACAGTTGTGATTCTTTATACTGGAAGATACGTAACTATGTGATTACGTACCACTCTCCATTTCCTGCCCTACAATATTCCCGGAGACATTCAGATGATGTACTGAATACAAAATATACTGACAGATTCTTTTCGAATAATGATGAATGCAAAATGCCTATTATAGAAACCTTAGATACTGGTATATTGTCTACCGCTATCACTTGTAAATTTAGGGGTAGGTTTGTTTACTCAAAATCTAATGAAATGAAATTGAAAAAACTCAGGAAATTATTTCTGGGAAGCAAAACTCACAATAGATGAATTTATAATAAATTATACAACAGAAAGTTCAAGTATAAATATTAATAAAGTTAGCCTGCAACTTCAGAAACTAAACCTTAACAGGTGTGTGAACCTATAGCTCTTAAGGAAGCATGAGTTGCAGCAAGAACAGTTTGAAGGATCTTCCAAGTGATTACTCCTCAATATAAGAAACTCAAATTGTGGATCAGTTCTTTTACTATGGGTGACTGTCAATGAAAGGTTTTTTATAGTAGGATGTACCATTATGAGAAACGCAGATTGTAAAACCATAAAAAATGACAAAAGAAAATCAAAGAAAGATTGGAGATTAGAAGAATAAAGACTTGGTCTTCCCATATTTGAAGCATCATTCGTTCAAAGATGCAAGGGTCAGTCTTAGAATCAAAATCTTTATTTTTATTCTATTTGGACCTGGGACGACAACCTCATTGAATGATAACCATATTTTCATATGATTTCCATTTCTGACATGTACAGACAACATGTTGGATCTTGTATCTATTTTTCTGTTTCGTAAGTAAATAGATCAAATCTATACAAACTAATCCAAAAGTGCCAAACCCAAAAGATTTTGAAACAGCTAAACATAAAATCTATCAAATCCATATTTTTTTATAATATTTGAAACAACTATACTCTGTGTTTCAATGCAATTAAAAACAGAAACATAAATTAATCACAAATTCAGAAATAGAAATTTAAGTAAGAAAGAACTCACAACTCACAAATTAAAAAAGCAAATTGGCTCAGAGACAACTTACCTCGTACTCAGATGATGAGGTGACAATCTCCTTTTGTGAATATCAGCTATCTCTCTCTCTATGTCTTTGTGCAAAGCAAAGCAAACAATCACAGCCAATCTCTCTATTTCTGTGTGGATCGTTCTTGATAAGTGATCAAATTGAAATGGATCAAAATACCTGAAAATATAACCAAAGACAGCACAGCTTAGTGGAAGTTGAAACATGAAGCCAGATAACTGAATTTTTATTTTGTATGATGTAAGACGTACGATCGATGTACAATTAAGCTAAACGCATAAGAATTCAGTCAGTATCTAAGCTCTCAGTATCATTATTGCCTTCACTTCAAATTAAATGTCAAACAATTACATCCACTGGAAAGACAATAGGAAAATGGACAACCATATATTGGTAGCCCCAAAATCATATAGCTAAAGCTTGTCCCAATCTCCAGTTTCTCTTTCTAAAGCACCAACACAAACAAAACAAAAGAAATAACTATACTGTATAATATTTGAAACAACTATACTCTTTGTTTCAATGCAATTAAAAAGAGAAACATGAATTAATTCCCCACATTAATTGACCAACCAAAACAGAAATAAGATGAGTTAAAAACAGAAACATAGATTAATCACAAATTCAGATATAGAAATTA
The DNA here is from genome assembly GCF_002994745.2 of Rosa chinensis. NCBI lineage: Eukaryota > Viridiplantae > Streptophyta > Magnoliopsida > Rosales > Rosaceae > Rosa > Rosa chinensis. The sequence continues at coordinate 59,316,073 of NC_037092.1, forward strand.
AAAAAACAAAGAACCCACAACTCACAAATTAAAAAGCAAATTGGCTCAGAGACAACTAACCTTGTACTGAGATGATGAGGTCAGAATCTCCTTTTCTGAATATCAGCTATCTCTCTCTCTCTCTATGTTTTTGTGCAAAGGAAAGCAAACAATCACAACCAACCTCTATTTCTCTGTTTAGCCAAAACAAACAAAACAAAAGGTGCAAGCAAGAAATTTAAAACAAAATGCCTCACCCTTGATTTTAAACTGTAGAGCTTTGACAGTTTAGCTGCTGTTCCGTTTTAAACCTGCAGAAAAGAGGCCGGTCAGCTACAACCTTTGGTACTTCGTAATACAATTGGGGTATACTGCGTTTTACGTACAGAAATAAATTGAAAGTATTTTGTGAATTAAACAAAAAAGAATGAATCAGTGGTATCATTGCAATTTGAAAGAGGAGTTCCAATTAAATGTGCTGCTATCTAAGCATTTGTAGTACCCAACCAAACAAAAAAAAAATAACAAACAAAAAACAACAACAGAGCTGGAGGATAGAAGTTCTTAACAGTGGGATCCTTGTCTAAATATGAAAAAGAAGAAAAGAAGAAAGAAAAAAAAGAGAAGAATGAATGTTCTGATATACATAAGACAAAAGAAGGCTTAATTAACAAACTGCAAGCAAAGTTCTTTCATACTCGGCTTAAGAACACAAAGGAAAAAACCAAAACAATCAAAATGTTCAATGAAGATAAAGAAGTTTGGAACTCCAAAAAGCCTGTCCACTCACAATTGAACTGGCTATTTTATTTGTTTATGTGATGGTCCATAATTCCATATTCCAGCTGAAGATGTAAATTCCAACATTAAATAACAAAGATATCTATTACAGACATGAATGAAACATAAGAATAGTTTCACCAAAAAAAAAGAAAAAGAAAAATTAAAACAGAGGCAGTATAAAATAAAAATTAATACCTTTCAATTGGCACGGTTCTATCAATAAAGAAACTCTGATTTGCAACTGGACTGGAACGTGAATGTCAACCTATTTGCAAAGTTTGGAAACAGTTAGTTCAAAACCATGGTCAGCACCAATACAAACCATATTAACATTTATAAAGTAGAAGTAAACATGGAATAAAAAACTGAGACATAAGAATAATCCAAAACATGATTAGCATCAATACAAACCGTATTAACATTTATAAAATCTATACCATGAATACAAACCATATTAACAATTCCAAAACCAAAAACAAACTGAGGTGAAGTACAAAATAAAAATTCAACTCTACTAAAGATAAATAAAAATGGGTTGGTTCCCCTGAATGAAAATTTTCACAAAACATGGGTATTCATTACCAAAGGCTGAAATCTTGTCCTCCTTTTTGCCTTTTTTTTCCCTTTCGAAAAAAAGAAGAAAGAATTTAGAAACTCTATCTATATTACAGATTGGAAATGTAGCAACAAACAAACATATAAGCCAATGAATAAAGCAAACATTGTAAACAGAAAAACAAATCAAACCAAATCGAAAGTCAAAACATCAAGAAGTAAAGGAATATATAGCATGCATCAACCATCAGAGCCCCATAAACAGAAAAATGAACCACTGAAAATTTTTACCTACAGTCAACAGTGATGTCGATTCAATGTCTGCAAAATCCGTAATCGTTGCCTCAGTTTTCCTACAGCAGACCTGCATAAATAGACAAATTAGAGATGTTAAACAATTATCAATTGTTTATTGGCTCCAATCAAGATTGTTGAAATAAACATGGTGTTTTAAGGCAAGGACTGCTGAAAACGCATTCCTACACTTATTTCTACATTTTGGGAGTTTGGTGCAGAACTCGAATTGTTAAATTAGAAAGCTGACATTTTAATTTCCAAAATTTTGAATGTTAACTATCTTTGTTCCACACCAACATACAACAACAAACAACTTTCTAGAGTAAAAAGACCATAAGCATTTTCAGGGATTAATAATGATTATCAAAAGCTACTTAAGGTCTGATTGTAGAACACAACGAAATCAAAACCTTAATGCGGAGTACTTGTTTTGATAAGACGACAACAACAATATCAATAACATATCAACAAATACTAATTCTTTGCATTAATACTGATCTGTATTTGGGGTTCTTGTTTCCAGAGAAGAATACACACATGTAGAATTTAAAGAATGATATCGCAGAAACAGGCGATCAATGTTTTAACTTCTGACTTAAAGTCACAGGAAATTAATGACTTTATGGATCAAAGGCAAGTAATCCAAAACAAAGCCAGCATCAAAAAACTTAACGCATCAGAAGCTAATCTTAAACTTAATAAGACAAAAAATGAGAATATCTTATTGAAGCTTGCATAAATTTCCTGAGTAATAAAAAGAAACAAATGTGATTCAGATTGAAGAACCAAAACTCAACAATATTCATGTGGAAAAGCAATAGAAATAGGCTCAATTCATTGTATAATGAAAGGTTCAAAACAGGTGTAAAAAAATGTATAAAATTTATGAATATGAATTTATTGCAGATTAATTTTAAGGTGTTAAAAAAAAATGCTTAAGATCAAAATACCAACAGAATTTGGCAGAGAGCTAATACAAATCTAAAGTAAGGCCATCAAAGTTAATTAAGTATATCCATTTGTAAAATTGAGTTTAACATTAGACAGAGAGAGTGAAAACAGTTGAAACCAACTTAAATGGTTGATTTCAATAAGCAAGAGATGTTTTTTAAAATCCATTTGAAAATCATAACAACAATTTGAACAGAGCAGGCCAATCAGAAGTATCAATTCTTTATTACCAAAACTACTGAAAACAGTGATTTCTAATATCTAAAGCACACCAACTACATTTTGTATACAAAGAATTTGAAAATCTATACCCGAATGCAAGACAACTGAAGAATCCGCCTGCAAATTGTTCCTAAAATCTGCAAAATACAGTGGCAACAATCAGAGAATTTAATAATACCATCAGTATACACACTATAAACTAAGTGGAAAAATTATCTAATATAATTTTACAGTGTATACCTGAATAACAATAAAAAAGCAAGATAACACTGATCGATAGACAAAGGAACAGCAGCAGCAAAACAATGCTAAGATTCTTTTGCATAAAATCTGTAGAAGCCAAATAAAACAACAATGAAACATTGAAATTGATTGTTAAACTACAAACACTAATTTCAATACAAAGTTTCTGTATGCGAAAAAAGAAAAAGAAAAAAAAGAAGTTAGTTTTGATATCAGAGGCCAGACATATAGAAATATTTGATTCATTTATTGTTCAGACTATACGAACATCAGAATTTTAGTTTGATCTTACAATTTATGATCAGTTTCCTTCCATATTCAATACATTGCCTATACTTAATTACTTTCAATCTATGATGGATATTAATTTTGACCACAGGTTGGATGCTAAAGGTACTGCAGAGTGGGCTGTAGACAACTGTACTATTGCCTAAACTTACGTACGTAGTAACATAACTGCATTTTACTAAATGAACTAAAGTAATCGGACAATATGACAGATAAGGATGAAATTTCAATAAATGCTTATTATAGCATCAGTTTCAGAATCATCAACTCCCATGCTTGATTTTATAATCAGTTTATAAAACTTATCTCACAATTTATAATCAGTTTCCTTCTATACTCAATAACTCATTGACTGATATAAATTGTGATAGACGACAATTGTAATCATTGACAGAGAAAAAGGGAAACTCAAATGGAACTAATTCAGATTGGATCAACAAAATGCGGAGGACACCAAAATGATTTAGCAGTGGGTGCCTATTTTAATATATTGGAGTCGACTAATACTATTTCGTAAAGATACTCTAGTTTGAATATACACAGTTGATCATTTCTGTTTCGGATAAATGCAGAAACTAAGCCTTAATGGGTGTGTAAAGGTATAGCTGCCAAACAAAAGAAAACAATTCATACTATGATTGTCCTATCCAAATTGATATACAAAATCAAATCTAACTTCGTTAAATTGCAGACACAAAAACAAACTCGCATTATTAGGGAATTCTGTACTTCAGTGCTTTCTAAATCAATTGCTAAATTCATAATTACGCTCTAGATCCAATTCCTCGGTGACTGCCTTTGTCCTAAACATCTTACCTCTTAAAGAAGCTATCTCCCCACTCTCCACACCCTAGCTTAGGAAGTATATAAGAAAGTCAAATCATGGATCACTTCTTCAACTGTAGTTAATTGCGAATGAAAGCCTTTTTATAGTAGGATGTAAGATTAAGAGAAAAAGAGATTATAATAACGATAAAAAAATGAGAAAAGAAAATCAAACGAAGATAGGAGATTAGAAGAAGGCACACTTGCTCTTCCCATACTTGTACCATCATTCGTTCAAAGATGCAGGGGTCCCTCTTAGAATTAAAATCTTTATTTTTATTAGTTGCTGAACTGAACTAAACTCAATAAATCCCTTTAAAGACAACACCATCATTCGTTCAAAGATGCAGGGGTCCCTCTTACAATTAAAATCTTTATTTTTATTAGTTTCTGAACTGAACTAAACTCAATAAATCCCTTTAAAGACAACAACATTCTTTTACTTCCAGTAAAACCTGATCACCCAAAAACAGTAACACTTTTTTTCACTATTCTTCTACTTATTTTTATTATAAATTTTCTCTTATTGATAACTCTTCCTTTTTCTTCTTCACAGTTATATATAAAACTCACACAACAATATACCAGAGGGACTTTTCATTTTCCAATAAAAAACTTTCATATTAGTTGCATATTTTTCATTTCGGATCTTCCTTGTTTGGTGATTTGCTGCCATGGATTGAAATATTTCAGCTCAAGAAAGCAACCACAATATCTTAAAAGCTGCGCTGAGAGGTACACCCCAAGATTGAAATAGGGCGAAAGGAATTGACAGACCATACACACATCCATACTCCAGGGTATGCAGCTCATAGGCAAGTATAATTCTAAAAACAACTTGGCATGCATAACATGCAAGAAAACAAAAGACTCAGACCTCAAATTGCAACAAATTCATAGACAATACTTCCCACGTTTGAAATTTTTACAGAGATTTGTTTATAGCCATAGCGGAATTAAAGCCTAATAATAGTGAATAGTCCATGGAAATAACCATTCCTCAAATACTAAGGTCTTTTTTCACTTAATCGAAGCATGTAGTAAACACCCGAAGTAGCCATTATAATAGCAATTTGAAAACTAACAAAATCGTTTACACAAACCAGCTTTAAAATCAAAAGCAACTCATTTTAAATCAGATTGGTTAACATTGATTGCTATTGATTTTCAAATGCCTAATGTTTAAAACACTAATATAGTAATATCTGAATCGCTGCCATAAAATTTAGGCTAAGCAAATTATACCTAAAGTTTTAAAATTAGATTATGGAATCAGATTGGTTAACATCGATTGGCATTGACTGTCATATATCTACTATTTAAAACAGTAATGTCTAAAGCTGCCATAAAATTTAGACTAAGCAACTTATGTCTAAAGCTTTAAAATTAGATTACAATTGGAAAGCTTTCAAGTTATATATCTGGTACTATAATTAGGAATATGAATATATCATTATCACAAAATTGGGAATCATATTAAAATAGCAGAGGAGCTTACCTAAGCTCTGAGATTGTCTTGTAGAAATTGATATGCAAAATGACATTTAACCTTGTTAAACTGCAGGCAGAAAAACAGAGTCATATTTCCAAGTAATCAATCCTCAATATAAGAAAGTCAAATTTTCGATCACTCCTAATTACAGACCACTGAATGAAAATGAAAAAATGACAGAAGAAAATGAAAAAAAGACAGGATATTAGAAGAAGAGACACCTCGTCTTCTTATACTTCAACCATCATTCATTCAAACATGCACGGGTTAATCTTACAATCAAAATCTTTATTTATATTCTATTTGGACGTGGGACAACAATCTCAGTGAATTATAACCATATTTTCATATCATTTCCGTTTCTCACATGTACATAGAATAGGTTGGACATTGTTGTTATTTTGGAAAACAGTTAAGTAAATACATCAAATGTATACAAACTGATCCGAAAGTGCTAAACCCAAAATATTTTGAAACACGTAGATATAAAATTTATCAAATGTATCAGTTTTTATAATATTTGAAACAACTATACTCTTTCTTTCAGTACAATTAGAAACAGAAACATAAGTTTATCACAAATTCAGGAGTACAAATAAAAAAAAATAAAAAACTCACAGCTCAGAAAAGAAAAACCAAATCGGCTTAGAAACAACTAACCTTCTACTCAGATGATGACGTGAAAATTCCCTTTTGTGAACATCAGCTATCTGTGCAAAGCAAAGCAAACAATCACACCCAATCTCTCTATTTCTTTGTGCATCATTCTTCATAAGCTATCAATTTGAAACGGATAGCACAACCAAGCTTTAATAATTTCACAATGCATTCTGTTCTACAAACTTTTTAACTGATTCTACATGTAGCGGTCTAATTCTTTTGATTTTAAGAGCAATATTTGGCTTCAATACGTGTTCTTGTTAAAAAAGACCAAGTCCAAAGATTCAAACACATTTCTTAAGTTGCTACAATATTGTATGATACTACTTGCATTAAGCGGAGGTTTTTTTGACTACATCATCTTACTGACCTAGTGGTACTCAATTTTGTATCTGCGAAGTAGTAGTACTCCAGTTTCTATATAAACAGTCCTTTAAAATGAACACTTACTGTCTCTAACCCATCTTTTGTCTAATATACAATATTCATAAGAGCAATGGCAATGGCAATGAAAGGAGACTTTACCAAACATATACCCAAATCAAACACACACCTCTTCCAAAACCCAGCAACCTCTTCGACCAAATTCTTCAACCTCTCCACTTCTTTCTCCTACCCCAACAATCTACCATCAAAATCAAAAACCTTACATCAAATCGAAAGGAATAGACCCTACAACTTCAAATCAAATTCAATGAACCAAGAAAACCCCCAATTCAATCAACCAAGAAGACCCCCAACAAAAGTATCATCCCCCTCAAAAAGATCTAACAAAAGAAGAAAAAAATCCAACAACAAACACCACAGAACGATTCAAACCACAAATCCAATGTCTTTTCTTTCTTCTCTCTTCTTTCCAGAGCTCATAGATCTTCTGCTTTCGTCTCTTCTATTCCTCTTTTATCTCTGCTCTCTTCTTTCGCTTTTGTTGATCTTGATGGTCTTTTCTTTCTGCTCTCTTCTTTCCACGGCTCACAGATTTTCTGCTTTCGTCTCTTCTATTCCTCTTTTCTATCTACTCTCTTCTTTCGCTTTTGTTGATCTTGATGGAAGCCACCCCGATCATTATCCCTATCCAACACAGAGAAGAGCGAGAACAAAAATGACTTTTCGACCAGCTTGATATTCTCCTCAACAGTGAGGACACAAACGGCTTTTCCAACACTTCTTATGAACAGTGAAACAGTGTTATTCCCCCTTTATATATAGTATAATGTGAGTCAAAAGCGAAGCAATTTCAGGAGCAACTAGCTTGATTTTTCCTCCAAGAAGTAAACGTACGTACTTTAGCTTTAGTTTCTTTCTGTGTTTTCAATTGCCCTGTTTTTCAATGTTCCTGATTTTTGGATTTGGTTTATATTCAATCAACAAAAAATTATCTGCTTGTTTTACTTCTTGTTTTGATTGTTCGCTCTGCATCTCAAAAATCATAATCGGCATCCGATTGTGAGGTATACATGAATGTTCTTACAGCCTTCTTTTGCATATGAAGTACATATTCAAGCTCTGTATTATTGAACAGATGGATTGCATTCATTGGCCCTCCAAGTTAATCAATTTGAAGAGAAACTGGCCTGATTTATAACGTTCACAATTTCCCAAAAGAAATAAGGTATGTCCTTCAATTTCTTTATTAGTTCAATTTCCCTTTATTCCTTGTTTGTTTTGTGTTCAACAAAAACAAGCATGTAAATGAAAAACAGAGTTGTATACTCTTTGTTCTTGAAGATTTATATATTTACTACACAAATTGAAACTTGTATTCGTATTCCGTTTTCAGTCAACTTTAATCGAAGGAATTACTGATTAGAACAGCAACCAGCTTTATTCATAATCCAAAGCAGCTCAGGTATGTACTTTAATTTCCTTTATTAGCTGCTAGAGATAGATTAGCAACTAAACCTAGCTCTGTTCATGTCATCCCTTTTCTTTTTAACAAAGCTCATCGACCTGAAAGAACAATTTCTTTTGCTTTTGCTTATAAAAAATATGTGCTCTTAATTTTTTTTTATCTCTATTTTTGGCTAATAAGCTTCGATCTCATTTAGCTGATGAATTGTATTCGAATACTACCCAGTGAGTCTGAAGAATTTGAACTACAATTAGCTTGATTCATAGCCAAGAGGAATACGGTACGTCCTTCAGTATTCACAAATCATTTAGATTGCCTTGTAATCCAAATATTTTATTTTGATTTGTTTATGTTTGGGTGGGAGGAACAGGTAGTTGACTGAAAGTATAATGGACTTTATTACTTCTATTGTCTCTGGAGTTGTCGTAAAGATTGCTGAGACTACAGTCGTACCACTTTATCGCCAAGTGGGTTATGTTATTCACTACAAAAGCAACCTTCAAAATCTGAGGGATCAAGTGGAGAACCTAGGTTGTGCTAAAGACAGGATGCAACACACTCTTGATGATGAGGTCAAAAGAAAAGGTAAAAGAGTTGAACATGATGTTGAGAACTGGCTCACAAAAGTGGATGAGATCACTCAGGAGGTTGACGTTTTCTTGCAAGATGAATGCCATGCGAAGACCAAGTGTTTCCATGGATTTTGTCCTAATCCAATTCTTCGATACCAGTTCAGTAGAAAATCAACAAAATTGGTGCAGAAGGTTGAATTCCATGAAAAGAGAGAATTTACCACTCTTTCATACAATATCCCCCCACAAGATGTATGCAGTATTCAATCCCGAGATTACCTAGCCTTTGAATCAAGGCTTTCGATTGTGAAAGATATCATGGAGAAACTGAGAAATCCAGATACCAACATGATTGGTGTATGGAATTGGTGGTGTGGGTAAGACCACACTGGTCAAAGAAGTCTATAGACAAGCTACAGAAGATAAGTTATTTGATGATGTTATTATAGTACTAGATGTCAAATTGATTCCAGACTTGGAAGGCATTCAGAAGCAAATTCTTGAAAAATTAGATATGGAGGTTGTTGATGGTCAAACTATAGCTAAAAGAGCATCTCTACTATGGGATAGGATAAAACACAAGAGGGTTCTTATCATTTTAGACGACATTCCAGAAAGAATTGATTTGGAGACTATGGGAGTTTGGAGTGTGCCAACTTGTAATATAATGGTCACAGCAAGAAATCGAAGAGTTTTATACTCCGAGATGCGTACACAAGAGGATTTTCTGCTTGACGTTTTGGGAGAAATAGAAACCTGGAGTTTGTTTGAGAAGGTGGCCGGTGATATTGTTAAAGAAAACCCTATAAGAACAATAGCCATAGAAGTTGCCAAGAAGTGTGGAGGTCTGCCAATTTTAGTGGTCGCTGTTGCAAGTGCCTTGAGAATTAGTACTTTACATGAGTGGAAGGATGCCTTGAGACGGTTAAAAAAGTTTGACATGAAAGAATTGGCAGAAAAAGCAATGTTAACTCTAGAGTGGAGTTACAATCAATTAGATGCTGAAGAGCTTAAGCCACTATTCCTCCTTTGTGGAATTATTGCTTGGCGTAGTAATAAGATAAATCTCAATGACTGCTTCAAATATAGTATGGGATTGGGTTTGTTGAAACAAGTGGATACAATGGAAGAAGCACAAGCTGCATTTCATTCATTGATTAAAAGGCTTCAAAACTATTGTTTGTTGCTAGAGCAGCAAGACGGTATTTACAGTACAGTTGTCAGAATGCATGAGCTTGTCCGTAATGTTGCCATCATGATTGCACGCAGAGATCAACATGTCCTCATAAGAGAATCTGAAGAGCTGTTTGAAGAATGGCCAAATAAGGCTTTCTTTAAAAAGTGCACTATGATTGTACTCCGTCTATCCAATATTGTTCCGACACTTCCTGAAGTCCCTTGGCAATGTCAAGAACTAAAACTGTTTCTCTTGGATAGTGGGGATCAGTCGCTACAAATAGGTTCCAACTTTTTTGAAGAAATGAAAGAACTCAAAGTGCTAGATTTGTCCGGGTTTCCTGTTCCATCACTTCCTGCATCTCTTCAATTCCTAACAAATCTTCAAACGTTGTGTTTAGACCGGTGCGTGTTGGGAGACATAGCTCTAGTTGGACAACTAAGAAGTTTGAAAATTCTTAGCTTGTTGAAATCCAAACTTACACAGTTGCCCGAAGAGATAGGGCAACTTACCAATCTACAATTGTTGGATTTGACCGGTTGCTCAGAACTTGTACTGATTCCACCTGATGTTATAGCGAGCTTGAAAAGTCTTGAAGATTTGAGAATGGGAAGAAACAACTTTAGGCAATGGGAGGCTGAAGGAATCGTGGGTACCAAAAGAACAACAAATGCTAGCCTTTCAGAGCTGAAGCAGTTGTCTAAGCTCACTGCATTAGACATCCATATTCCAGATGCTACCATTCTTCCATCAGGCTTGTTCTTGCAGTTAGAAAGATATCATGTACTCATCGGTAAAGAGTGGAAATGGCTTTCTTTTGATAATAGTTTCAATACGCTAAAGCTCAAGCTAGCAACAAGCAATCAATTGGACAGAGGTCTAGAAATGTTGGTGAAGAGATCTGAGCATTTGTACTTGGATGTGATGGAAGGTGTCAATGATATATTTCATCTATTAAATAGTGATGGTTATCAGCAACTGAAACATCTCCAAGTCCAAAACAATGCTGAGATTAGATATGTCATCAATCATAACGTCTTTCAGAAATTACAATCTTTGACATTGATGAATCTACCAAAGCTTGTTAGTTTCTCCTCCAACAGCAGAACAGCTGTTGCAACTACAAAGACAGATGAGCAATTGAAGACTTATGGACAGTGTAAAGAAATCATTTTGGAGAATGAGATCGGGAGTCCTGTGCAACTTTTCAAGCATCGAGAGGTATTGCTCAATTTTGACTTCCTTTATTTTGTAGCATTAAGATTGCTTGTTTCTGACCATTTGTTTAATTATGAGCAGAATGGCTATTGTAGGCATTCATTTAAAGATCCAAGTAATTTTCTTTGCTTTATTTTCACTCTTCAGACTTATTCAGTTTTTGCCGAGTCAAGAAAAAGATGCAATACTCCGAAGCATCTAAGATTATTATTATTATTTATTTATTATTATTATTTTTTTTTTTTGAAGCTATGTTTTGGTCCCCATTTTTTCTTAATATACAAGAACATACAAGTTTATTTACGGAAAAAGAAAAGTGAATATGTCAGTTAGTGACCTTAATATTAATAGTACGTACCAAGCTCTTGTAACGTGTAAGTAGCAGTTGAACTTTTTGGTCTATTGCTCTATAGCTTTTGTTTAGTGGACTTGCATTTTATCAAATTAAAGAAAAAATGACATGTGAAAATTTGATAAGTAATGTTAAAAATGACCTATAGTTTTTGTAATACTCAACCAAGCTGTTTCAAGATGTTTGTTTTAGCTTCGGTCTTTAATACCACGTGTGTGTGTTATACAGCTATTAACATTGAATCATCATTTCCTAATATGAATGAATGTCTACTGCAGATTGTGATGCCAAACTTAACAACCTTGATCGTACATTAATGTGATGGTTTAAGATTCTTGCTATCATCTTCCATGGCTAAGAGTCTTGTACAACTCAAACATCTTGAGGTACACAACTGTCAAATAATGGAAGAGATTGTATCAACAAAAGAATCCGGTGAAGAAATGCATACAGATGACATCTTCTGTAAGCTGAACCATCTTCAACTACAACATCTACCACAACTCACAAGATTCTGCATAGGAAATTATATTGAATTTCCGTCCTTGGAGACATTGCATGTAGAAGATTGTACTAAACTGGAGACTTTCATCTTTGATCATGCTATGATCAAAAATGAAGAAACTGATTCAAAGGATAATCTTGAGACTCCTGGACCATATTTTTTGTTTGATGACAAGGTAAATTTCATCTCATTTCTTTTGTTTTATGAATTGAACACAACTCTAGTTCTTTTCTAGTAGAATTTGTGGCTATGATATCACCGTTGGTATTTCATACGGAAGAGTCTAGTTGTGATGGGTTAGGACAAATTAGAACTTGAGTGTTAGAGGAATTTTTGGGAGAAGGTACTTCAGGCCAAATTGGTAGTACGTAGGACAGTAAATTTAAAATATAGGAGATGAAACAAAGCAGGAAGAGCTTTGAACTTCTAGCTTTGATTGCTTCACTTCTGGCTTAGTTCATTAACTTGCTTCTACTTTCAATTACAAGAGTTCATACTCATATATATAGGACTTGTTAACCGACTTACAACACCACTAGTACCACTGACCTTGGTTTGTGGTTAATTAACTACAAAACATTAATTAACACTTCTAGACCTTACTACAACTTCTTGTCAAATCTAAATTTTACTACATAACATAATTACATGATCATTTTAAAAATGTGCCGCGCTAACTTGATCATTCTAGATCATATTATAGATTACTCTAGTTTGATGTAGAATCCGTGGTCACAATGTGCATTACTTTTCAACATTTTTTTTTTCAAATCTGTCCACTTCAATTCCATGCTCAAAATAAAAAAAATGAAAGTTGAATTTTTTGACAAGTTCTTAACACCATATATGTGCAGGTTGGATTACCAAGCTTGGAGAGATTGGTCATTTATGACCTTCCTAAGTTGATAACAATATGGCACAGCCAACTTTCTCAAGACTCTTTTTGCAGACTCAAAAAAGTTGATGTACGAAGATGCCACAATCTAATAAAAATCTTTGCTGCTAGTATTATGAAAAGATTGAATGCTCTGGACACCTTACAGATACATAATTGCAAGTCAATACAAGTGGTATTTGAACTTGGAGGAATCAATGTTGAGAGACATGATGACCCATCAACTACTCAGATGAGGATGTCTTATTGTCAAAATCTCGATTTAATAGAAATTGGTTCATGTGAGAGTTTGAAGAATATCCTTCCGGTATCAGTGGCCAAGGGTCTTGAGCAACTAAGGAAGCTGAGTGTCAAAAATTGTGATGGAGTGGAGGCAATTGTTGCAAAGGAAGGACAAAAAACAACGCCTAACTTTGTGTTCCCGAAAGCAACATCTATGACATTTTATGGTCTGCTCCAGATAAAGTGTTTCTATAATGGGAGGTACACTTCCAAGTGGCCGTTACTCAATGAATTATGGGTGAATGCATGCCCAAATGTGGATATATTTGCCTCGAATTTTTCAAGATTTCAGGAAAACCTTGGGTCCATACAGCCTTTTTTCTTAATTGAGAAGGTAAATATGTTTGATAATATTATTTCTTTAATAGACGAAATTATTTTTTCTGAAGAATGCATATATAACATTTGATAATAATAATTTTCTATAGATAAGATTTATTAAATAAATTTCTACAAAATACGTGTTACATTTTGTTTTTTTTTTTTTAAAGGGTTTGGAACCCAGCCAAGCTGGGAGATTCATCCCCACGCCTGACTTATTATATTAAAATTAGAATCATGCATCGAGGGGGACATAGGGCCTGACCAATGTGTTAGCTTTATTCTCCTAGTTCTTTAATTAAAAGTTTAAATTCACTTTGGGGACTCAAAGTTATTTGCTATCTATTAGTTGACTAATGAGCTACATGTGGTGATATGTTCTCTAATTCAGGATTCATTCCCCAATTTGGAACATTTGACTTTGGGCGGCACGAAGTTGGAGATTTGGGACGGTCCACTCCCAGCAGAGATGTTTAGCAAGCTAAAATATCTTAACATTGCTTCTCCACGCTTCAAGTCATCATATGCTTTTCTTCAAAAACTGCACAACCTTGAAAAATTTATTGTGCATGATTCCCTTTTGGAGGAGATATTTGTCGATCAAGGAAATGGTAGTGGGCAAATACATGCAGTTGGAACCCACCTCCCTCATTTAACATCTTTGATGCTTAAAGAACTTTCGATGTTGATGCATCTAGGGAAGGAGAACTCCCAACCAGTTATTCCAAATTTGGGAATTCTAGAGGTGTCATTCTGTGGGAAATTAAAGAATCTAAGCTCACTAGCGATATCCTTTCAGAATCTCACAACTCTGAAAGTAATTGGTTGTCAAGGGCTGGAATATTTGATAACTAGCTCGATTGCCCAGAGTCTAATGCAACTCACACATGTGGAAGTTAAGGATTGTGAAAGACTGGTGCAAATAGTGGGAAGCAGCAGCGAAGATGAGGCTGGAAATGAGATTGCTTTAAACAGGTTGGAGCATTTGGAACTTTCAGGACTGCCCAGTTTGCAATGTTTTTTCTCGGGTACCATGCTTTCTCATCAATTTACAATTTGCGATGAAATTGAAGAGAGTGATGCGAAGGAGAATCTTGATAGTGCTGTACAATACTTTCTATTTGACAAAAAGGTGGGTTAATTATACGTCTCCTTGTCTGTCACAATTTATTTCCAGTCTGTACCCACTTAATAAAGTTAATTTCTATTGACAATTTAAATAATATCATGAATACAAATGCAGGTGGGATTACCTAGATTGGAAACACTGATCGTCCATGACCTACATAAGTTGATGAGAATATGGCACGAACAACTTGCTCCGAAACGCAACATCTGTGATATTTCTAAATTTGGTGTTTCTACGGGTGAGGCTTTGTGGGAAATTAAAGAATCTAATGTCATCTGCAATATCCTTTCAGAATCTAAAATCTTTGGTAGTAGTGGAATGCCACGAATTGGAATATTTGATACCTTGTTCGATAGCTCAAAGCTTAATGCAACTCGAACATATGGAAGTTAAGGATTGTCAAGGACTGATAGAGATAGTGGCAAATAGCAATCAAGATGATGATGCAGTAAATGAGATTGCATTCATAAGATTACGACGTTTGGAACTTTCTGGTCTACCAAGTCTGCAAGGCTTTTGCTCTGGAAATTGCGTTGTTAAGATCCCATTCTTGGACACTTTGACCGTTACTGAATGCCTAAATGAGTTGAAGATTTCCCCTCATAAGGTACTCCTGAGCAATTCAAAACCAGAAAGATTGAAATAAATAGAGGAAGAGGCAAAAGATCATGACAAACCGGTAAGTTTAAATTTCGGTTTTTCCAAATTCTTCAAGTATCCTAAACGAGGGCAATTGATCCACTGTATCACAATGGGACCTCAATTATGCTCTTTCGGTTGCATTTTTTTATTTTTATGTTCTCTCTTTTCTCTGCAGGAAGGGTCGGGTACGACTAGAACTGAAGCTACATAAGAGATGATGCACCTGTCCTAGTGGAAATAAGTGGAAATAACAGAGGAAGAGGAATCAGATGATGCGGTGATTGATGAACTGGTAAGTTTAATTTTATTACCAAACATCTTTTGAACTCCCTACTCATCTGATAGTCCACAATGCATCACAATAGGGACATATCCATTTTATTCTATGTAATTTAATGCTTAATTTGTTGCACCTTCAAATGTGCTTCTTACCGCTTCAAGGCAGAAATGCCGAACTAAACTTGTTCTGAAGGAAGTGATTGTTAATCACAACCTCACAGGCCTACAGCTGAAAGGTTCTGCAATCACAAGCTTTCTTCAGGTTCTGCCTGTTTGGATGCGGTCTCTTTTTTTAGACATTTTATGGTTCTCTAATGGGGTTAGATAAACTAACTACTGCTGTAAACCTCGGTTTGCTTCTGTCTCACCAGCTTATTTTAGCGGAAAAGCACAGAAAACCTTTTGATTGGTACTAACTTTGCATCAGCTGGTTCTCGTTATCATGACTCTGCTGAAAAGTTGAATGAAAGATATTGCATGCTGACTAGTTAAAACTCTCTTTCAGAATGATATGATACTTATACAGGTGTTTTAATGTAGATATCTTGGTGTTGCAGCCTGCAATTCCACTGTGTCAGCACTCAACACTCAGCAGGTGTACTATAAGGTGACTAAAGCCGGTGCTTCATAATGGGGTTCATGCAATTTACCTCGTTAGTCAGAACCACTACATTAATCATCCGACATTCTGATGTTCTCCAAATCCTATGAAAAATTCAGTCAAGTAATTCTTCCTCACACCTTTGACATAGATTCAAATTTGATCTTGGTTACATCGTACAGTGTGATTTTGGTTCATAGAGTGATGTCAAAATGCCAAGAATTAGCATACTTAAATACAATGTATCAACCATATTTTGCTGTAATTCACCAGTGGTAACCGAACATTTGAAGAAGCACGAGGGAGATGGATGATAGTATTCGATCACCAAACTGGTAATTCTGCTTCATTTCATGCGGATTGTTAGTCCATCTTCGTGAGCTACTGTAAATGACAATAATTTAATTTCCACTTTTGCTGAATAGCAGATACACAAGATTGAAGAATTCAGGAGAGACCCTTCACATGATGTATCACCCATATGTTGCAGTAACTCACTAGTTGTACCAAACACTGTGGGAGATGATACTATTCACAAATCTACCAGCCCCTCTTCATTTTCAACAAGTTTTCGTCATTCAATGTTAGCGTGCAACAGCTGCAACTATAGATGGTAATGACAACTGAAAATTCAAATTCCATTGTCGCTGAATAACAGACTCACATGACTGATTGGGAACGCAATGTGGTTCCTTGATTAGCTGAGACACAGAGATCGTTTAGTTACACAATTTTTTTCACTATCTATTTGACAAAATGTCAGATTGAATAGCTCATTAGTTTTATGTTTCAAATGATGATCAGGCTCATTATTAAGGTCCATGATTTGGTGCGCTCAACCAATTTGGGTGCATTCTTATATGTCATGCTGTTATGCTGTCATCTTCTTCATATAGAACTGGAGACTGATTGAAGTAATTAATTAACTCTTAGCTTGTAGCCTTCAAAGTTCATTATATCAGCATTTATCTAGCTTTGCAAAACCACTTGGAATTGGTACATATAGCTGAAAGCATGGATTTGTGCAAGTCAAACATCAATTGATAGCAATAGAGATGGGGAGCTTTTGCCGAGGGTTTTAGTTTTTGGATTCCATGACGTTCAGTCTCAAAGGAAAACAGCATAATATATAAATGTTTACTAGGATTCATTCATCCCTTTACATGATCATCTCCTATCAGTGCCTCAGTGGTGATGCAAGGAAACAGCATACATACATGTATGTTTAGTTATGGTTTGCATACACCATAACCACCTACAATAATATCACTCTGCCTAGCTTCGATTACTTCGTTCCCTAATATGGCTGGTATACAACATCAGATACAGGTACCTCCTATCGTGCCATAAGAAATTGTCTCACCTTTCCTTGCTTCAGAAAAGTAGAAAATATGAACTCAAAAGATCCTTTGGCGTTTGTGGTGCAGTTACGCTCTCTGGCAATGTTGTTCTCACCACTTCTTTCTTGGTCATTGTTCTCACAACTTGTATTCCTTTATTTGTTGGCGTCAAAAGAAATGGGTTTCTGATATTTTAAGCAGTACCTTTCCCTGCTAGCATCTATTCTTTGAGGTCCATGTCATGAGAAACTGTAGATGGTACATCTCTGAGAGCAATGCAACAGAATTAGTCCATGAAACATTAACCACCATCAAATTGAATCTAATATTAACCAAAAATTTAGAACTACATCCCAGACATAACATTTGAATTCCAAATTCATATCACTCTTTATAAAGGCAAACAGGCCAGCAAGAGAGTAAGCAACTATGTCAGATATGCCAAGAAAGTAGGCAACTATGTCAGATATGCAGAAAATGATTTCTCAATATCTTCTGGTTTTATTACCACTAAGCATACACCTGACTGACTGCCAAGTATGAGCTCTCAAATATTATGATCAGAAATTAGAAGGTATCAAATTCTTGAGGTAGGACCTAATCTCTTTCTGACTCCTCCCCAGACATGTTCGCAATTCTATTCAGCTTGGGTAGAACAAGTCAGAACAATAGGTTGTAAGGTAAGGTAACGTGGAAAAAGGAATAATCCATATACTACTCGAATCAATAAGGATGCAAGGACAAAATTGTTAATTCAAATCATTTCCTACAAAATGTTTTAGTTTGACTTTTGAAGTACATTAAACAGAAATCCAACATTGAATCAAACTGATTTCTTTTTAATAAATATTCTAGCTTGTCCTACTATTTCAGAATCTCACTGAAACATCTCTTGCGTAATCTCTCACATCCCATGGAAAATGGAAACATCTCATGTTTTACCCTATCAAATGCTCGTGTCAAACAGTGTTCCCATATCCTAAACCTAAATCATAGCTTTATGATATTTCATCTCTCGCCAAATTCTAAGTCAGTGCTTTATAATGTTTCCATCTCTCCTTGAAAGAATGATGCCATGGGATATCCAGATCCTTCACTAAAAAATTTGGATCTACACATGTATGCCATGGACACCTTTATTTTTCTCCCATCAACTACTTACCCAGAACATAGGACGCCAAAGGAAGTGATATAAAGTAAAATTGCTGTTAAGCCAAAAGGGAAAAAAAAAATTAAAAAAGAGGTACAGCGGGAGAAAAGCATTAAACAAAAAAGGAGAATTTACACCAAGATGTATTTGGAAACTCTTAAAAGCATTAAACAAACAAGGTCGAAAGTAAAGACGCTTAGCTTACTCAGAATGTTTGCAGCAGCAATCCAACAATCTATCGATGTTTATATTATTTTCATTCTCCTTGGCATAATCTTTTGAAGCAGTCCACTGGTTTAAAATACTGATGATCCTTCTGAGCTGTAGCAAAAATAAAGGAAAACCAAATATATTGCAAGACAGGACTTGAGAAGTGAAGCAGTATTGACCTTAGATATTGCTGGAATAAGATTCAAACTGCCAACTTTATTGCATTTTAACTGCAAGTTCAACAAAAAATTCACAGAACAGGATACAGCTGTAGTTCTAGCCTTTAATCCTAAGCCACCTAACTGGCAGTCAAGAAGATCATCTTCAATCACATCAGATTTGCTAACCAGAACCAAAACATACTGCTGGATAGTTGATGAGCTCATTTCATTTTCTGGAAGTCGAACCAGTAACCTTGCAATGATGTTCCACAGTGCACTCCTTGCTTCTGAGTCATCCGAAGTAAAGGGAAACACATCAAGCAGACCCTGTAAGAAAAGCATATCTGGACGAATACAGAGCGTGATTTCACTTCATCAAGTGTTATTAAACTAAAAGCAGATGATGCTACAGAGAAAAAGTGGATAAAGAATTAAAACAATTTACCATGTGATAACTCTGATGCTAGAGTAGGTACGTCTGAAAGAATATTTGCAACTAGAACTACAGCTGTAACACAAGAGTTTGCAACCTACAATAAAAAAAAATTTGTTAACTGTCTATCACTGTATCACCTTATACCTTTTTGATCTACCATCTGACAAACTGGCGAAGTATTAGAAAATACAGCATCAACTTAGCATGTTTCGGTAATTTATTCTTTATGATTTTCTTGGGTTTAACAACATTTAACATCCACAATTTGAAACACCACACCTCTCTCTAGTTAACAAAACTTTGGCTCCTACTTTGAGAAGGGATTCAGTTATCAAATGGTCATCAACTTCACTAAAAACCACACCTCTCTCTAGTATACCATTTTCTTTATTTTCAAGTACCTTATTTTCTTGTTCATACTCTTATTCAAAAAGACAAATACTGTATACAAGGTTTTTTCTTATTTTGGAAGATAACTACAAATCTTACCTATTTGTGGAATCAAACATCAAAGAGAACTCATTGTTGTTGAATATCCTTTTAGAATATATTTTCAAGAAAGGGGAGCTTATAATAACTTATACAAATAGCTAAAAATGTTAATCCTGTATGTTAAAGTTGGAGTACACTATCAAGAATTAAAAAAAGTTCAGCAAACTACCAATTGCCATATCATTATCTGGAAGCACTAAAAGAAACAGCATCACTAACAACTTCATCACTATGACATTTATAAGTTTACTCATACTTCATATTTCCGAGTGACATAAATTGTACCTCAACTTTATCAGGGAACTTGAGCAAGGCACAAACCAGCTGAAAGAGATCCTTGTCTAAACAGATGTCCTGGGAATGATCATCAATAACAGAAAGAGCTTCAATGGCACGAAGAACTACATCAAGAATTGGGTACCTGGAATTGTAGAGAAATGAATATTTATCATATCAATCTTAAAATTTTTTGGGATAGGTTATAGACTGCAATTACATTTTATATAGAAACATCCACACAAGACCATAAGTTGCTGAATCATGATCATCAAAAGTGTCTAAACTAATGCAAGACAATGATATCATCAGTGAAAACTGGGAATATTTATTACCAATGGTCAAAATACTGATGTCAGAAAATTAATGACATAAATCCAAAAACAATTGAGACATTCAGCAAATTGCTTCGACAGTGTCTACACACCTTTCAGGAGCTCTTTCACTCATTAATTTGCTTGTTTCAATATCCAAGAGATTTATTAATAGACTTGCTAAGCCCAGCTTCATCAATGGTGGTAAGAGAATATGCATAACATCCTGCGAACTTTCGATGATCGCTAACAATAGTTCAGCACTCTGTTGAAAGAATAGTTATAATAATATTAAGAAAAATAAATATTGAAAAAAAGGAATGAAAGAAAGTTAGTAACACAGTAATGACCTTCAACTTCCAGAACAGAAAAGTAAAAAGTTTGAAAGTGACTCATTTATATGTATTACAGTCTTTAGCCCTCTAATTATGACCATAAAGGAACTGCTGTTTTCTGCACGATATAGACCCTAGCAATTTTCTTATCGGCTTCAGAATAATCTAGCTAGCTGGTGTGAAGACTTCTGGTACCCTATACTATTTAATATTATAAAAATATGAAATTCATTAAAACTGATATCAATTTCAAAACTTTACACAATTATCAGAAATTGTTTGGTCAATAGTCCATCAGTTGGACAATTTATTGTTCAAAACATTAGCTCTACTAAGTAAAAGAAAATAAATTATAATAATTACTAATAACTAAAGCTAACTAAAATAACCCACTTTCCAGATTTATTCATCCATATTGTGATTAACAAGCAATCCCAAATTCCCACACCATAAAACAGACTTGGCACTTATCAACGTCACTGTGGTTTGTGAACAGTAATGTAATGGTAATTTTCCATACACTGTTACTTTATACTCATTAGAAAGAGAGAAACATCACAAGTGCCAGGAGGAAATTGCAACGGTATAAAAGAAAACAGCCAAATGATTTCACAGGGGCTATAAAAAGATATACGCAATTTATATGATAGCTCCTACCTTTTCTATAAGCTGTGTGTTCAAGCTATTTTCTGCAATCCATAAAATGTGGGTCAGATAATGTTCCGACTGCAATGCCTCAGCCCAAGTAACGCCTTCACTACTTTGAAGACCCACAGTTAACAGTCTGCATCAATAAAATAACTGTAAGCATGGTTTGTAAGCATACCTGACAGTGAAAGTATGATACAGTACATGTTCGTACATGAAGCATATTTAAGATCTCACCTAAAAAATCACTTATCATCTTGCAGGACATGGAAATGGTTTATAAAATGACAACATGAAGAGATAAAGAGACAGAGATATCATGATCATAACGCTAATTAGACCTATAAAACTGTAGACAAATAAGAGTTCATGGTATGCATTCTTAAATCAAAATAACTAGAAATGATTAAAGCATGTAACATTCACAAGACGAAATGAAAGATAGCCTATGTTTAGTCCTTGCATACCACACAGATAATAGTTTGTAGTAATATGAGAAAAAATGAAGTTCGAGGTAAAATTTCCTTGCTGAGCCAACAAGTACTGGAAGACAACAGCAGAACTCTGACTATATACACAGGACACCACATAATAGAACATGGATGTATAGTACAAAATATCCAGGCCATATGCCCATTGGTACCAAAAATATAATAAATTCAATAGAAATTATAGATGAAACCTCTATATTACCTGCAGACTTCACATAAGCATTGAGCATCATCCAGAAACATCTGATCCACAATGAATTCAATTAATCCATTAGTAGAGACTATATGTTTCATGGGAACTTCATGACAGGCAAGGTTTCCAATGATTCCGAGACCAATTTCCTGGAATATAGCAAATACATCTTGAAAAAATGCCTAGTTATAAGTAACACTAATTTTCACAAAGAGTGGGGGGAGGTCGACTCAAAACATCAAAAGGATACCCTAGAAGAAGAAGAATGTGTCTAACCGTAGTACGAACGGATTGTGAAACCATAAGGTTTGCTAACAGCACTTCAAGTACAAGGTTCTGCACCTGCACAGATATGTTTATGTTCTAGCCCAATAAATGCAACAGTACAAGTTTAGATAAAAATAAAAATTAAACAGATAGTTACATGTATAGCTAGGACATCAAATCTGCAATTTCCGAAAACTCAAACATTGTTGCCATTGCATATGATATTCTCTACAAATATCTATCAGTGCTGACCGATAAGCAAGCCAGAAGCTATGCCAAAAATGATAAACTAGCAATTGACTTCATCATTAACTAGTTGTTAAGTGTCACCAAATATCATGCCATATAAGCTTCATCACTGGGACAACAAAAATTAAGGTTACAGTTTCTGGTTATTTCATCTTATGAGCTTATCTTTCTATTACTCGATTCCACTTTTTCACAATTGATAATATTGTATCCACAAAAATCAACATAAAAGAACAAAAGATATCAGCAAGGACGACTAAAATCCCACACACCATGAGTTCTGCATGAGTTTTACTTGCAGAAAGATCCCATAATATGCAACCATACTCTTCCCAAGCCTCTTCTCCCACCGGCACACTATGACGAGGCTGTTCCGCCTCACTTTCTCCTTCATGGGTAGCATTTTCATTAAAATCGTCATTAATTTCCATGCTCTCAGATGTGTCCGTTGATGGGGGTGGAACACCAGAGCGAGTTAGAGCACTTTTTTCCATGTCATCAACATTTAATCCTTGCACGGGGCCACAGGAAACATCACCGCGATAGTTGGGATTATTACTGCCATTAGCTGGTAGAAGTTTCCGTATCAGAGAGATCACATAACTCGGATCTACTGTAGTTGAGATGTCGAATAACTGCAATGTATGCACAGAAAACATTTCGATCATTAAACTATGTTGACGAACTATGTCTGAAATCTAGCTCTTACACAAACATCGATGCTTTATGCTTCTATATATGTAGGCGTGCAGGTGCATGCCTGCAGTATGTGGTTTGCCATCAACACATATTTTCTTGCTTAATCAAATATGACGAGATACACATCGAGACTAGGTTACATGGTGGAATCCTTTTGACATAAACAAACACCTGGAATTCAAAAATCCACATTCCCAGTACTGGGCGATTGCTATTTAGTTGGCTAAATCAGTTTCTAATCAAAGCCACTAGCTATGCAGCATACATATTTAGCAGTGAACAAATCGAAAAGCCACCTACTATGTGCCCAGCTCGAAGTTGCTTAACAAATTAAACCAGATTTGGATTTCAAACGCCAGACCTCTAGACTAGTCCAATTCAATTTAGATTTCACAGGAACTGCACGGAGTGATTGAAATTGAGGGAGAGCGAGAAAATTGAAATGAAACGAAGGGGGGGTGTCAGGTTACCTCATCAGGCGGAGCAGAAGGGTTGTGTGAAAGTGTGTCGAGGTCTTCCGGTTGTTGTTCTTCTTCTTCCTGGTGTTGTAGGGGTGCTGATTTTGAGTCCGGCGCCATTACGGCCGGGTTCAGACGAGCACACAGAGGTGGAAGGCTTAGGTTTTCCCTCTTTTTTCAAAATGTTTTGGGGATGATTCTTTTTTAAATATATAGTTTTTCTTGCTCGAGTCAAAGCACGACCGCTCTCATTTAGAAACGAGAGACTAATAAATGATACTGGATAAGTAAATTAATTTGATCATTTTCATAATTTGTTAATATTTAACTGATAATTCAAATTTCAAGATATGATTTTGTTTGATAAAATAAGTTTTTCTTTTTTTTCCTTAACTTGAGGATGACAAAATTCATTGAAAATTTTTAAACAAGAGTAGGAGAAGCAAAATGTAGTTATTGGGCAAAGAACCCCAACACCAATTGCTGTCTTAAGCAACCTAACATGAATGCCTAGCAAATTGGTGATAAAATAACCAATTAAATCCAACACGAAAACTAGCCATAATAAAACTACTCTAAGTACAAAGATTGTCCCTCTGCATATCAAACCAAATGTTTTCCCTCTGCATGTCAAACCAAATGATCATGGTTCATCAAACCAAATGACCATGCCAGAGCCAACTGTGGTTCAAAGACCAAACATTTAGCAAGGAGATGAGCTCACGACCATTTGGCAAAGCCAGTAACTCGGTGTAGTTCAGCAGGTTGGTTTGTTTATAAGGACATTATTTTGTGATTTTAGTTTATAGTAGTGGAACAAAATGATGTTGGAGAATGCCACTCCACTGATATGTGGACTTCAATAAGAAGCTGGAAAAAATCTGTTCTTATCATGAGACTTTTGTTCTGGTGGGGGGTGAGAAATCAATGGAACCAATGTGATTATAGATTTGGCTCTAGTATTGCTCCTGAATTGGTTAAAGTGCTACTCACTTTAGATTCATTCAATTATGGTAAGCTAGTATAATCAACGGCCTATTTCTTATCTTTGTTTTGGATCCTTGTAGAACATAGTATTACTGTTCTGCTACTTAATGCCTTGTACTTAATGCAAAAGTGAATAGCTTGATCAATGGCGGATGTAGGATTATATATGTGAAGGGGTGAAATTTTGTTTCACACAAAATGAAACTTCAATGAATGTCAATATTATAGTATGCATATGTCATATGTCGTATGAATACTTTCTCGCCAAAAACAACATCCATATTCCATAGATACCCAAAAACAAAATAAACAAAATTTTCCAAGCAAAAAGGGAAAAATATAAATGAAAATCTTCTATGATATAGCCAATCAACAAACCGTGACAACTAATCTTCAAAAAAATTTAGCTAATGTAAGTCAATTACTATAGAGAAAGAAATATTCTATTTCTGTGTTTAATATATGTGGGCCAAAATTTTGTTTGAGCCTATAGACTTTCATATACAAAGGTCCGCACTTGAATAGAGCTCTAGAGTTAGGGCTTATTATATTGCTTTAAAGTGGGGACAAGTTTTAACTAGAAGTCCAAAACAGTATCAATATTCAGCTATTTTGTTTTTTTAATTGTAGTTTATTTTCTGCTTTCAATAAGTTCCGAACACTACATTGTTTGGAGATGTGGGCTTTGTCCCGGCCTGTGCACCTTGCGTGCCATGTCTGCTCTAGGTAGGCGGCGAGTTCTTTACTTTGTCAAATGGTCGCAGCCTCCTAGTGGCGGAATGAAACTTAGTGTCACCTGGTTATATTTCTGGTGGCAACATACTGGGAAAGCTGATAGTATTAGTAACTTATGGCTCCACATGAGCATTGTCTTTCCGGTTTGTCACCACAATTGTAAAGCGAATGGAGTAGCCTATGGTGCATATTATAATGCATTTCCTTTAGTGAGACACCTGTTATTATTTCAGGTGATTCTCTTGGTGATTATTGTAATTTGGGGTAAGGCACTATGTCCCCCTCATGTATTCTATGGTTTCATTAATGGATAAGGCGTAAGGGCAGCCGCACCGACCCTTTTAAAAAAATAAAAAAACAGTATCAATATGTAAAGGATGTGAAGCTGGTATATCAAAACTAAAAATTACACTTGGGGCAATGACCCTCACTAGGCCTTCACTGCGTCTGCCAGTGAGCTAGCTTGCTCAAAAGTGTGAATCTGTAGTGGTTCTAGTATAGTAGCGCACTATTTTTGCATTTGTTCTTTAGTATACAATTGTCGAAAGGCAAGCAATATGCTCAATGCTACCATAAGAACTGGACAAATAATAACATAGAATAGTACAATCGAACTGAAAATCGTCAATACATTTATTATAATTTACCATTATGAACCTAAATAGTTCCAAATTGCACATATTTAGTTTGTTTAATGATTTAATTTAATATCTTAATAATTTCCAATTTAGCTGAAATTTGTAAAAATAATTTATTAATGGAGATTTAAAAACCTAATAGTCCAAATGCAGATATATAATCGAGATGCTCATTTATCAAATTATGGCATTCAAATCCATCTCAATTTTTTACCCACTACCACCAAAAGATTACAGCAAAGAGAGACTTTAACTCCTCAGGAAATATTGCTTCTAAATTTCTTACCCACTTCCGCCCAAGATTATAGTGACAAGAGATTTAATTAACTCATGAAACATTGCTTCTGACCAAAATCATAAACTAAAATACACTAATGTAGAGGTGTCATACGAAAACTATCAACATTTAGGTTGTAAACGAAAATATATAAAAAGTAAACCTCCTATATATAAGATACATACCTAAAATCAAATTAACTAGAAAAATTATTATAAGGATCAGGTACTTTATTTACGCAAATTTTTTAGGTTGTAATTGAAAATAACATGCGTACCTTATTTATAGAACAAATATATATAGGTTAATTAAGTTTCGTGCAATCTAAAAATACCTAGCCGCCTTTCCTAGCGTTGAGAAACACAATTTGTAAAACTAGGGTTTCGTGCAACATCATCTTCAATCTGTGATGGCGGAGGACATGGCTTCAAGGTTGGCGGCTGCATTGGCTCTGACGGAGGACGTGGTAGTTGATTTCAGGGCAGTGGGCTCGATGCCGGTGGCGGACGACTGCCATTTCTTGGCTGGTCGTCTGATTCAAAGGAAGGAGAGTGATGACAAGGGTCTCCCTGGTACCCTTTCTGCTATTTGGGGTCTGGGAGACCGCCTAGCTATATCGGCGGCTAGAAGTGGTCTTTTTCTGTTCCAATTTCAATGCAAGGAAGAGTGCAATAAGATTCTGATAGGGGTCCTTGGTTTTTCAATGGTCATATGGTCCTCCTAGGGGAGTACCACGGTTTGTCTAAGATTGATGGAATCCAGTTGCAATATTTGGAAACTTGGGTGACAGTACAGCCTTTGTCGCCGCGTTTACTGATGAATGAATCGCTTATCCTAATTGGATCATCGATGGGTCGTTTCCTCTGCTATGATCAGACTACCCTGCAATGCTCTTCCCCTGTGCAGTGGTTCCTGGTGCTCCTTTGACCTGACAATCTGCACAAAAGTTAGTGCTCAATTTAAAACCCTATCAATGTAGTAAGAGCAAGTAGGGTATCGTTCTCAACCGAGGATTAGGGACTTTATTAATTCCTGCAAAATAAAATGCTCGACAAAATAAAACAAAGAATATATACATTATTTACGATTTACAAAGAATGGGGATTTTATGATTTTCATTTTCTAAATTAACAACTAACTATATACACGTGACACATTAAAACACATAATCAAGTAGAATTATATGGATGGAACGAAATTAGATAGAATTAACTACTATTAACACGCTGGCAAGGTTTCAAAGTCCAAATCATGAATCAAAACATGTTATAGCAAGGAACCAATCAAGAACAAAGATGAACGCATACAAAGTACTTTTTACTTCTCTTAATTAAATTAACTAGATGAACGCACCATAGTTAACCCTATTAAGCATGTAATTACTAGTGGTAGCTAATCACTAACAAGAACACAATCAACGCATTAAGCACATATGGAAGTTTGATCAATTCAAGCCAAGAACACAAGTTGGAACACCATACAAGCATGCAAGACTCATTGTTGATTTACCTAAGGAACTATAGGTGTTCCACTTTAATTATTAAGACCCACAACGCTAGCATATCTTAATATGGATTCAATTACATGCTCATCAATCAAAGATCAATAAACAAATAAATGAAGGGATTGAAGCACAAAATCAACAAACATGCATAACATCATGAAATGGCAACTAACACTTTGAAAACTTGCTAAAACCTAAAACATGCTTCATAGTATTCGAAAACTACATATCTAAAATCAAAACTTCATCCTCACATGAAATCGCAACAACCATAAAACAAAAACAAAAACCAAAATCGAAATTGATATAGAATTTGTTTTACAAAGTATCAAAACCGAAAACAATAAAAAGGTGTTCATGGTTACACTTTGAATTCTTCAAGGACGCAAGAAGCTTCAAAGGTGGTGGAATGGATGAGGATCACGGCAAGGATGCCTGAATGGAGAGGATGATGCTTCATGGTCTTAAACTTTGAAGAATGGAAGAGTTGCCGAAATAATGGGAGAAGAAGGGGAACGAATTGTGACTTTGATTCTAAATTTTGTGGTGTGTTGAAACGTCTCACAATAGTCCCTTTATATATTGCATGGCTAGTCAAGGTATCAAGGTCGAAATCTACTTCAATGACATCATTCAACCAATCAAAATATTCTGTGAGAAGTAGAGAATAATCTTGAATCTTCTTTATAATCTTCATTGCCGAAATTATCATGCATCTTCCCTCAAAATGGTCTTCATTCAACTCGCACGTAATCAGGAAACCTATCTCAATATTTATTCTTTTTATTTTCTTTTCCATAATTCACACGAAGTAGATATTCTCTAAAACTCTCCCAAATTAATGTTTGCCGAAATCTTTTAGATATTCCTTGTATTTCTCATGGCAAAAAGCAATAAAGATGGGACAAGGACTCCTCTTGACGTCAATGATGCTTCTAGAAACTCACATGCAAGTCACATGCTTCAATCTTTGGGCCAGGCTTCTTCTCTTGGACAATTTCGAAGCCCATCTTCATATGTGACGCAAACTTGGACATTCTAGAACATTCTTGAGTCATCTTGAAGCCACAACATCTCCTAGCCTTCCTATGTATCCTAATATCATCAGGACTTCTAATGCAATCAGGTTTCCTAATCTAATTAGTACTCTTCATTTCTGAGATGTTCTGGAACCTTTCTGAGCTCTCCTAGTGCAACAGGGACTCCTAGTCATGTTATGTTTCATTTTCCTAGCAGGAATGGCCTTGTCTAACTGGGATTCTGTCATTTCTCATTTCTGATCATCATTTCCACGAGCTCATTCCTAGTTGCCTTAGGATTCCTTCTTCTAGTAAGATTGGGAAAACTTCATTTCTCCATTTCTTGTCATTTCTGCTCAAATAACTCCTTGCCTTCCATTTTTGGACTCAAAGCTACCTAAAAACAAAAACTAGGTTAGAAATGATAATGTTAAGAGAATAACTAAATAAAATGTAGAGAGAATAACATTAAAAACATAGCAAATATTACTCTCATCATTCTTGACCTGAAGCAACGCTTGTGGTCATCGAGAACATTTAGGTTTATGGCTAGAATTGCAGTTGATGTGGATCTGGGGTATGATAGGATCAAGGACCTCTATAAGGGTTGTGGCTGGTTATTTCATGGAGTGGAAGGGTGCGATCTGTTCATGACGATGCAAGCGGAAAAATCTAGGGGGTTGGAGGTGCCTACGGTTTCAGCGCCACTGGGACCAGGTCTGGCTATTTTGAAGAAAGTCGATGTAGTACTACATGGTCCTAAGGTTTCTGGAAACCCTAATGTTCCGTCTGTAGGGGCTGGAGACAAGGTGGTCTTACCGGCAGTGTTGCATGGCAACAAGGATAAGGGTCTGAAGGTTCTGGGATCAGAGCTTCCACTGATGCATGATCTGACGAAGCGTAAGAAGTCTCAGGGTAGGGATGGTACTCTTCGCACTGAACAGGGATGCTCTTATGCAGTAGCCCAATTTCCTTGGGGTGACTCTCTTCTCTGTGAAGCATAGCAACCTTTCAGGTAACACCACTGAAGCCTCACCAGCTCTTACCTCATTAATCAAAATGGTGGGGTTCTTGTTATCCGATCTGTAGGCAATCCCTAGCTGGGGATTACCAGCTGAGAGACAATGGGCAAATCTTTGGAAGTTTCAAGTAAATTGGAAGTGCGACAAACCCCTCCTTTTGAGTTGATCTGAGCCAGGAAAAAGGCCAAGACGGACACCATGCTGCTTGACAATTCCTTGGAGGTGGATGATGACTTTGATTTACCTAATGAGAATGGAGTGATTCATATCTCTCCAACAAAGACGAGAGGAAGACTGAAAGGAAGCAAGAACAAATATAAGCCCAAGGGTCCTAAACCTAGAAGCACTAGGTTTCCAAAGGTGACTGGGAAATCTGGGACCAATGCTTTGGCAATGGTTGAGCGTGCCAACGAACCTGCAGAGGGGTCTAAGGTTGTAAGTGATACTGAAGATGTGTTCGCAAATGCTATGGAGGAGGTGGATGAGGGAAGTGACATTATGCTAATAGCAAATGAACCTTCCTCACCTATTGCTTGAGATATGACGCCAAGGACGTTCGGTTCATCTGTGACTCTTTGATTTTCCATGGAAAAATTAAAACTTTTTTGGATGAGCTTCATTCTTTTTTTAAAAGGTTGAATTGTTGAGGTAATGGTTTTTTTGTCAGCCCCACCTCGTA
Source organism: Rosa chinensis (assembly GCF_002994745.2). Lineage (NCBI taxonomy): Eukaryota > Viridiplantae > Streptophyta > Magnoliopsida > Rosales > Rosaceae > Rosa > Rosa chinensis. Next base: position 59,346,773 of record NC_037092.1, read on the forward strand.
AATCGTTATGTATGATTCCACTTATCAATAAAAGAATTGTCATATTTCATCAAAAAAATAGAACAAATATATAGTAATAAAGTTAGTAAACTATCTTTGCCTTCCATTCATGTGTAATGTATGAAAATAATAACCTACCTTATATATATAATAAGGGAGATTTTTTCGAACAGTACATGAACTAAAGGTCACTGTGAATTAACGTTCCTCACTTTACACTAATTACACTTTGGTACCTATAGACTATAAAACTTGACTCAATAATTGTACATGTCATTAATAACACCGTTAATCTTGAGTCATTTTTAATTTTTCAAATGGCAGTTTGGTATTCTCTCTCTCTCTCTCTCTCTCTCTCTCTCTCTCTTCCCTCTCTCTCAACCTCTTCTTCTTCTCCTCGTTCTTATTGCCACGACTGATCACACCACCATCTCCCTCTCCTCCAATTTCTGCAACACCCCCAAATCACAGAGATCTAACTCAACCAATCACAATCCACAAAACCTAAATCCCCATAAACAAGATGAGAAAATTCGAGGGACTCACAAGGACATCCAGATCGTTATGGATAGGGAAATCAATGACGCCGGAGAAGTGATTAAGGTTCCTGGCGGACCACAGGAGCATGACAGTGCCGGTGAACATTGACCAAAATGCCGCCAATGCCCAGAACTTGTACTTGCCTTTCCCGAGTACTAGGCTCGAATCAGAGCTATCCTTTGTGCCGGCAGCCGTCATCGTCGAAAGGCCATCATCATCCTTCATTTCCAGATCAGATATCTTCCTTGATTATTTAAGATCCTTAGTTTCTTCTTTAAGTGGATGAACCTGTTTCTGGACCCGATTCGTGTTTCTGCTCGTCACCGCTTACCATGTGCTTTCTGGGCTTTTTGGCTCGTCCTAGACCCACCAGTTGCCCAGGAACTTGGAGAAGATGCAATCTCTGCCGCCTTCGGTCCAGCTTAGTGAGATCACCGCCGATAAGCTGAAGTAGTATGATGGCTCCAATCCCAAGAAGCCTCTGCTCATGGCCATCAAGTCTCAAATCTATGATATGTCTCAGAGCAAGTGTTGAATCGAAATTTCAATTTGGGGTTTATAGGGTTTAGCTTCTGGGGTTGTGATTGTTGTGATTAACAAGGTGGTTGCTTTTTGTTTCAGCGCTTGATGAGAAACTGTTTCTATCTAGCTAGAAAAAAAGAAGAAGAAGAAGAGAACAGATGAAGAAGACGTACAGAACAGTCGGGGAGAGAGAGAGACATAGAGCGCTGGGTGCCCAAGGTAGGGGAGAGAGAGAGAGAGAGAGATGGGTGCATACAGTAAAAAGATGAAGAGACAACTTTACCCTTGAAAATATGCCAGGTGGCATGCCAACTAACGAAGTCATTAACGGCGTGTATTTAAATGTAGTCGGGTTTTATAGTCCATGTACTAAAGTGTAATTAGTGTAAAGTGAGGAACGTTAATTCACAGTGGCCTTTAGTTCATGTACTGTTCGAAAAATTCTCCCATAAAATTAAAAAAAAAAAAATATATATATATATATATATATATATATATATATATATCAGTATTCTAAAATTCCCTCTAGGCAGCCGCCAAGGCCCTGCCTAGGCTCTAAAAGGTGACTAGCCACATAAGCTCTGTGGAAAAATGTATTATAGTAATACATATAATTTAGATATATCATGTGCTATATGGTTAATAGTTGACATGAACTATATGGCTAATTGTATCTAATTAGTATCATATGCATAATCTATCATATGCTAATCTGCCCACTATGTAATAAACTACTATACCCTGAAATATAGTATTAAGATATATTATCAATATATTATTGGACTCGGATAATGTATACATACTAGTATATTATGAGAAATTTTAAATACACACCCCCAATTACTTAATATACACCCCATTCTCAATACACCACTCATTTAATTTACCATTCTAATATTTTACTAAATACACAACCCAAAATACCTAAAATACCCTTAATCTCAAAAATCATGAAATATTCTATTATTTGACTATATTAAGGCTACTATTTAGTATGATCAGTATAGGTTGACGTTTTGTAAATGCCCATATTGATTACTTGTGTTAAATATTGGGAAATCCTTAAAGATTTATTACTGTTCCCTTCAAATCTTTAAACATGAGAATAATAAACAAGATTGGCATACCTTGCTACTTTTAATTATTTTTCTGATGTTTGGTTAGATGAGTCTCCTGTTATTATTCAGGATGTACTTTACGATGACTTTTGTTTTGATGCTCAAGGTCAAGGTTTTATGTCCCCCTCGACGCATTCTAATAATTCTAATATAATAAGTCAGGCGTGGGGATGAGCCTCCTAGCTTGGCTAGGTTTGGACCCCTTTCAAAAAAAAAAAAAAAAAACAAGATGAAGAACACACACCTTTACAGTGTGTTTGGATGAAAGGAAAAAGAGATGATATTTAAAATGAAAATAAGCAGTTCATAACTTCTTAACTTGAATTATCTCATTTGACATTCTATACTTGGAAATTATGAATTTCTCTATGGAAAGAAACGAATGAATTGATTGTCTGAATTCTTCACTTCAATTTCCATCAAAATATGTATCATTTCGAATTTCCTTACAAAAGTTTACTTTTCTTACTTTATTAGTTTCCAAAACAAGGTCATTTTCGTTTTCAATATTTTAACTTGTTTTAAATCTTCTTAAATTATTACACATTTCAAATTTTGAATAAGTACAACCAAACAATGGAAATTGCAATTTATGGAATTCTAATTGATGGAGTGGTAGATTTCATCGTTTTAAAATTTCTCAAGAATTTATAATTATTTCATCCAAACACGACATAATTGAAGATTGTTGAGCGAGGTCTTAAGAATCCATGTCAATGGTCGAAATTGATATGATGAAGTGTGGAGAAGAAAGATGTATTACAACGTCCAGGGTTTAGAAGAAGAGACGTAAAAAAGAATATAGGCGTGATTCAATTTTTTTTTCCTTCTAATATATAGATGTCCGTTTTGGACATTTAACCTACCTATAAAATTTGATTTGAAATATAAAATAATAGGGATGTATATTAAGTAATTATGGGTGTGTATTTAAAATTTCTCGTATACTATTAGTGAATATATATAGTTAATTGTTTGGTAACTAGTCCCGAAAGGTCTATAACTTTAGTTTGATGAAGTTTGTTACAGTCTCAAGCAGTAGATTAGGAATTCCCATCAGTTTGCAGGTAGCATGGCTTACGAGAGATGAGGTATTCCTCATTACATTTGTATAAAAATCATGTGCAATTGATTCATGTGGATAATGGTGACAATTTGTATATGAAATAAATTACCTACTATTGAAAAAATCTAATATTAATTGTTCATTATAATTTATATTATAAAGAAATACTTGTTGCAACGTCACCATTACTACACTTCTCATAGAATGGAAGGCTTTTTTGGACCAATCTTTACTATTGATCTTTGTTTCTCCAAAATCTTAGTTGTCGGAAAATCACTCTTTGACCGTCCATGATCGACTGAAGATGATGACCAGCGCATTCGATGAGCTCTTGTCAACATGAAATAGCTCATTACTAATTAAGCGTTTAATGAAAGGCTGCAACTTTCTTGATGTGCTCCACACTGATTTTATCTCTAAGTCTTTCACTACCCATTTTGCTGAATTCTTTGTTTAAAGAGAGTTTCTATTGGGACCTCTAAATCTGCTCACTTGACCTCACTCTATTATGAATTATTAAATGACATATATAACCTATTATAAAATTACTATTAAGGACAATAATTATACCAAAAAAATATTATATTTATTTTATGTAGACTTTCTAATTCAATAATATTAGATTGTATTCCTTATTATTTTCCTTATCTATTTTTATTTTCCAATTTCACTACATACTCATTAAAGCATTCATATATATATATATATATATATATATATACATATATAAAATAAGAGTTAAAAGTATGATTAAGATCATGTGACATAAAAATGTATGATATATATGTTGAACGCATATTGGTGAGGGAAAACAAAATAAATCATCTTATGATTTATGACCTAAATCTAAGTTAATCCATCATATTTGCTATAAAAATAAAAATAAATAAAAAAATATTTAAATAATTAATCATGTAGTACAAAAAATACAAAAAAAAAAATTTAAAAACGAATGATTTTTTTTTTTTGAGAATAAAAACAAATGGTTTCTTCATTTTTTTTTCACAGCTAAAATAGAAAAAAAAAAACAAAAAAAAACATAATAGTTCATGGCATTTTCTTATTGATTAGATATTAATTTTTGAAACTCAAGTTTGATTAAGAAATGTATATTTAGTTAAGATTTATAGAGTGATTAAATCATTGAAATGACTAAATTTTTTATTTTAAAGATAATACTTTGTTTGCAAATTCTATAGTGAGGTTATTTGAGGAAGTTTAGTGAGGTTTAGTGAGTAAATTTAGTATTTGAAAATTTGATAAGAGGTATAAAAAGCATAGAGGTCAAGTGAGTAAATTTGGAGGTTCCAATAGAAAAACTCTTGTTTAAATTAGTAAGAAAATCTCCAACAGTTTCCCTATATCTTGTTTTTTCTCTATTTAAGGGAAAAACAAGCCTTTATTTTGCTCCAACAGCTTGCCTACACTTATCTCCATTTCAGAGAAAGTGGAGAGAGAAAACAAAAATATCTATATTTACAGCAAACTCAAAAATGATAGGGAATATCTTTTAGGATGTTTTTACTCTTTATACTCTTCTCTCTTCAAATTATATTTATTTTGCATCATTAATTATTTTATTAAAGTTCTAAAATTTTGAAAATATTATTATATATAAGGAAAAAATATAGTTTTAGTCACTCAACTTTCGCTTGATTGACACTTTGGTCACTCATGTTTATAAAATCTCACTTTAGTCACTCAAATTTAACTCCGACTATCACTTTAGTCCACCGGTGAATTTTTCCAATAAAAAAAGTCACATGACGCCTCTCATGCTATTTTTCAATGGTTATTTTAAGATGTTGAAGAGATGTGAGACCTTTGGTTTGAATATAGGTTGAAATTTTCTGAAATTATAGGATGAAAATAACCCTTAAAAAATGGCATGTTAGGTGTCATGTGACTTTTTTATCGAAAAAATTCACTGGTGGACTAAAGTGATAGTTGGAGTTAAAGTTGGGTGACTAAAGTGAGATTTTATAAACATGAGTGACCAAAGTGTCAATCAAGCGAAAGTTGAGTGACTAAAACGATATTTTTTCCTATATTTAATCATGGATAATAAATTACGAGAATATCATAAAGAAGCTATTAGAATTGTGGAAGAAAACTTATAGAGATTTTAAATTTTTAACTTTTAACTCACATGATAGAGATTTTATAGGGAAACTGTTGGAGATGCTCTAATATTCTGGTTTGGTGTTTGCATTTATAGGAAGCTTGAGAATGGTGGGTGGTGGATGACAAATTATAAGGATATCCCTAGACCATTTTCTTTGTTTTGGCCACGAGGAGTTTTAAATACACACCCCTATTTTTTTAATACACACCCCACACTCAATACACCACCTATTTAATTTTTCATTCTAATATTAGACTAGATACACCACCCAAATGACCTAAAATACCCTTGATCTCTAAAACCATGAAATATCATATTATTTGACTATATTAAGATTATTATTTAATATGGTTATTGTATATTAGTATATTGAGATTTCATAATTTTCTTTTACATATTTTCTTCTATTTTTTGCTGGAAATTTTGGCCAATCCCAACTCCATTACTACATCAATCAATTGGAATTTGAAAATATAAAATTTCGAACATCTGCAAGTCCTTCAAAATTTAAACTTTCAATATAGTCTGCAAAATTTACACTTTCATGCACTACATGTTCAATATGTTACGCAAGATGAAAACTAAAAACTGATAGAAAAAAAAAAAAAAAAAAACCAAATGCTTTACTTTCTTACTCTACTCACTCTACAACTTATTGGCTACCACCTCCAAAACGACGGTGGATCTCAATGAGATATATAGCTCTCGAGATTACGTTGAATTGTATTCAATACAAGATGAAGAATACATATCTCAACTGAAGATTGTTGAATGAGGTCTTCAAATTCATGTCCATAGTCGAACTTCAGGTGATGAAGTGCGGAGACGAAAGATGTATTGTAACGTATAGGGTTTAGAAAAAGAGACATAGAAATGCGCGATTCAATTTTTTTTTTCTTCTAATACATAGATGTCTATTTTAGTCATTTAACCTACTTATAAAATCTAATTTGAAATATAAAATAATAGGGATGTGTATTAAGTAGTTAGGATGTGTATTTAAAATTTCTCTTTGGCCACTTATATATATATATATATATATATATATATATATATAAAACTGTGGCAGTCCCTAGCCACAGTACCAAGGAATTCTCTGGATTCAAAATGTGATGATCTTGAGATGGAAGAAGAGTGGGGTGCTCACATGACTGATGATTTTGTGACTGAGCAAGCTTGTTTTGGTCACATTGCCCAAGGACTTTCCATGGATTCATAATGTGATGAGATGGAAGAAGAGTGGGGTGCTCGCATGACTGATGATAACGAGTGGGATGCTTCCTCTTGTGACAAGAAAATATGAATTCATTCATGAATATGTGATTATATCAAATGAAGAGGATGTAATGCTGAAGATGCACCATAAACACGAAAAATCTGTAAACCAATAAGAAACAGACAAGTGTACAAAATAATAATTTTATTAATATTTAAAAGTGCAGGTTACAATCTTTGTAAGTAGATCCTTTGATTCTTTCTCCGGACTTGTGTTTGATTCAAGGGTGGCGAGCACTTGATCTTGAATCGAACGGTTGTAGTATGAACTTCTTGTTATGTTGACGATTTGGAGAAAACGGTTGACCAAGGGTCATAGAGGCTTGATCTTGATCGGATTTAGGTCACGAGTGGTGTCATGTGGTGAGCGTTCTTCCTTTGGTAGAGGATGAACCGACAAGTGTGTTTGGTGCTTGTTGATTCTCTACGAGCTTGGCAACTTGGCAGAAGATTTGCTATATTGACGACTTAAAGACGATGGTTGATCAAGGGCAGCAGAGGCTTGATTTTGATTAGATTTGAACCACGAGAGGTGTCATGTGGCAAGTATGGCTTTGATGGTGGATGAATCGACACGTGTGAATGCTTGTTGATTTTCCACAAGTTTGACGACTTTTGAGCTTGTAGGTGATGTCCCTTGTTTGTCGGAAGTTGGTGAGGTGAAGGGGCCTGCTATTTGGCAGCTTGATGGTTCTTCACGAGCTTGGGAATCTCCTAAGCTTTGGAGAGATTTCTTCCATATGTCTAAAGTCCCCTTTTCTAACTTGAACTGGGGTATTTATAGGGTTTGTGAACAACTCACCCTATTTTGTAACTCCTGAGCATTGATTTAGGTCTTGATTTGGCTTTAATTGGATTAACAAACTTTCCACATAATTAAATCCATATTGATATGGAATAAAGCCAATTAATTTTAGCCTCATTGACTTAATCACAATTTAATTTAAATTGCTCGATAATCACGTTTAATTGACCCGTTTATTTGGCCTAATTTAATATTTAAATAAGAACCAATTACCAATAATCAATGCTCTCTTTGTTGGACTTATGCTAAAGGTTTACATTTTCCGACGTGTGTCACCTTCGTGGACTACTCTAAGAGCAACTCCAACAGATTCCCTATATTTTGATTTTTCTCTACTTTAGGGAAAAATGAGACTGTTTTGCTCCAACAGATTCCCTATAACTATCTCTATTTTATAGAAAGAGAGGAGAGAGAAAACCAAATTCCCTATATTTACAGCAAACTCCAAAATTTTAAAGAAGAATATGGAGATTTTATAAATTACTGCAAACTAGGGAATCTGTTGGAGTTAGAGAAGAAAAATAAGCTAAAGGTTTGACTTTTGCTTCTCTATAATACAAAAATTATAGGGAAGCTGTTGGAGTTGCTCTAATTCAAAGACATAGAGTTCACATGTAGTTTAGGGAATTTACTGACTTTATTAATTTTCTTGTGTCTACAGCAAGTATCTTTGCCAGATGACTATGTTGAGAAGCATAATTCGCAGAAGAATGGAAATGAGGATGAGTCTGATATGGAATTTCCTGAAGTCAAAGACTATGAGCATAGAAAAATGCTTGGAGATGAGGTTTTTCTTCCAGCAAACATTGTAAACTTAGGAGCTCATGTGCTGAGTAAAATATCCCTATACAAGAATCTATTATGCAATCCACTAAGACAAATGGATGGTATTGTTACAAGGGTCGAGGATGAAATCCGAATAGACTAAAGTTCTTTCCTTGAATAATCATTTTTCTGATTATCGCTTCCTTTTATATTTGAAATGTATTTGTAGCCGGCGACCGAAAATGAAATAAAGTATTGTTTGTTTAGTCTATTGGGGTTCATTAAAAAAAAAAAAAAAAGGGGCCAGTGTCGCTGAAATGTATGTGTGAGGTCGTTGTTGTCAAAATTAATACACGAGATCGGTGTTGCCTAAATTTATGTGTGAGGCTGTTGTTGCCAAAATGAATACATGAGGCTATTGTTGCCAATATGTACATGTAAGGGTCGTGTTGCCGAAATGAATACTTGAGGCCGGTGTTGCCGAAATATATGTATGAGGCCAGTGTTGCCAAAATGAATACAAGAGGGCATTGCGTGAGGCCTGTGGCCAAAATAAACAAAATGTTGTCTATCAGACTCCAAGAGAAATTGGGGCAACTCTACGTCTCATGCGGAAAACGACTCTTTGCCTTACCCTTGAGAACGAACAGGAATGACCTATGGAGAACAATAATCACATATGCAAAGAAAAACAAGGGAACAAGATAAAGAAGTGAAAAAGCGGTTAAAAGATCTTTTCGACTTTGCAACTGTGTCAAGCGCTCAAAGACTCTAGTGCTCAATGACGTCAATTCTCAAGGAGGTGAGTGCTCGAGGAGGTAGTAGCCTCATCGAAATGACAAACTGTCAAGATGACAACCCCATCTCCAGGTTAGAGTATACGATAGTTGATACTTGATATGCTCAATTATTAAAGGTATACATTGGTAAAGCATTAAGCGTCACACCATTGAGACTTCAGGTGACATCCCCATAGAGAGTTGAGCGAGAAGGAGACAATTCGGCATCAGAAGAGATGGAAAATCTGAGCCGAGCTTAGGTCAGAGTTGGGCTTTAGAAATTTCTTCTTAGGATATATAAGTGTCCGATGAGAAAATTTGGGGCATTGTAGGGGTGGTCAATAACCTTCGAACCCGCAATTATGACAAAGGACCAGCAATAAATAGGATAATGATTAATTAGCATGATTCAAGGAATAAGCGATAATTTGAAGCACGCCATTCGGTCGAGAGGAGTGGAGCAAGACCCAAGGAAGTCTCAAAGTCTATGGCGTAAGTTACTAGTTCAAGACTTGTAGCCCAAGTTATGAGCTCAAAACTTACTGCTCAAGTTTAAGAGGTTAGTACTTAGAGCCCAAGAAACAATTCACCCATAAATAGAAGGCTTGATGGCCAGATAACACATCTTATTTAAACTCATTTTATTATAATCAACTAAAGAAAATGCTGACTTAGGCATAGAGGGTTTTTTGCAAATACTTCGAGACAACAGTTAAACTTCGAGTCAATGGTCCCGATTGTTATTGGTCAGCTCCTGCTCCAGTCCATATTTATCGGTGAGTCAAAGTCCAATAGGAATCTTCATCACCAACAGGAAACTTAATATGCCTCTTAAGGTCAAAATTTTTGCTTGGAATTTAATCAAAATTTATACGGTTCGATGCGGTGTGATCATAAAACGACACCGTTTTAGTTCGGTATGGTTGCCAAACCGTTTTTTCGGTGCGGTTCGGGTCGGTAACCGCATTTTCGGTACAAAATGCCAACCCCTAATTTTGGATGGTAAGATCCCAACCTTGCAGGCTGATGCTTTGGGACTGATTGAAGATGACAATGATACTTCTCTTGTCACTCTAAAGAAGAAGATGGGTAGGCCGCTTGGCAGCAAGAATAAGAGCCAACGCTCTGGTAAGAAGTCGGGCGCTACCTCTCTAGGACTCACCTATCCTGCAGCTGGTGTTTCTGTTTCTAGCCCTAGAGATAAGGGCAAAGGAAAGCTTTAGGCTTTCCTGGTTCCTTTGCCTATTAATTACTAGAAATTGGGTTTTCTACTACTTTCTTCTTAGTTTACTCTAGTTGTACACAAATTGAGATCTCTAGGCGACTAGGTTTACTGTTCAAAGAGAGGTTAGTAGTGAGAATTTGATTTCTTTGTTTTTAGGTTCAATAAGTGAGCGTATGTGTTAAAAGTGAGGGTCACCTGTATTTTGCTTGACTGCTTGTGCCATCTAGATTTTCGGTATGAGATAGCATCTGATGTACGTGCCTTCTGACCTTGGATAAGTAATGAAGTTATCTATTTTCTCAAAAATACTGATCATCTTTTTAAAAATTTTCTTTTACTTCTGAAGTTTGGTTCTTAACTTCTAACATGCCTACTCCAATTCAGTGGTAGGATAATTTGGTGAACTGGCTACAATTTCTGTATGATACCTCTTTTGCTTATGAGGACAGAATCTTTATCATCTGTTGGTCTATTTGGTATACAAGGAATAAATTAGTTTTTCAACAACTAGTTTTCTCCCTTTCTCAGACCTTGTATGGGGCTGCTATGGGAACTACTTACTGCCAACCTAATCTGAAATTTACTTCGTCTAAAGTCTCTAAGTATTTTCATATTAAATGACAACCTCCTGACCATAATTTTGTTAACCTTAACTCTGATGGTTCAGTTCGAAATGGTTTGGCTACTATTGGTTTTGTTATTAGAAATAGGGATCTAACCTTCTTTTTGCAGCTGCTAAGAGGTTAGGACACACACAGGTTTTAATAGCTGAGGCAGTCCGACATGGTCTGCAAGTTGCCTTGTTATACAATAATACTCATCTCCTTGTGGAAGAAGATTCTAAGCTTCTAATTGACAGCATTTTTGCAAAAGTAGATGTTCCTTGGACAATTCCTACTCTAGTAGCTGATATCAAAACCTTATCTTCCTTCTTTTTTTCTGTTGTCTTTAGACATGTTTTTAGAGAGACTAATTTTATTCCAAACCGTTTAGCTTATAATGTCATGATCTTTCCAATACTTTATTTCGGTTTAATTGACTTTACATTTCTGTGTCTCCATCGTCCGAGTTGGATCAAAAAATAAAATAAAAGAACTGACAGTACACTATTTCATAACCAGAAAACCTTAACACCAATCGTAACGAATAAAAAAGAAATAAAACTTTTACCCAATGAGGATAATTCAAAATATCTTAAACAATCCACCTGTCATTCCTTAGATCCAACCCCGCCCAACGAACCGCACTCCCTTCTCCCCATGATCACAACCAGAGCTCCAATGGCTCTCACCCCATGCCCTCACCTCTTCCACCTCCCACTTCACTCTTCATCCTCTTCCTCTTCCTCTCACCTCTTCTTCTTCTCCCAATCGCCGTCTTCTCCGCCGCCGATTGCCCTGCGAATCAGCGATGTCTCCGCCGCGTTCTCTCCGGCGAAGCTCTCGTCGGCGAGAGCCAAGTGCTTCAAATCCGCGACCGAGGAGGACCGCTTCAGCGAGCCGGAGACCGTCTCCGACGACGAAGCTGGAGATCGCGATAATGTTAAGACCGCGTCGACGGCGACCGGTGGATCGCTGAACGTTACGACGTCGTTCACCGGTGACTCTCTGTCTCTCGGGATTCGCGAGCCGGTCTACGAGGTCTGTTCTGTTGCAAGCAAAATTCGTATTAGTGTGATTAATCCACGTAATTAGTCCACTAATGCATGTAATTAGTAAACCGATAATATTTATTAATTGTTTATAGGTGGAAGAAGTGAAGGCTAATGGGACGATATCTATTAGAAAAATTAACAGGCGTCAGCTACTGAAGTCAAGTGGTGCGTAAAACTTAACCTTCTCTATAATTTTAATTTCTGTTAATTATGGACAATTATATATATGAATTCGCTTATTCATGAAGGTTTGTTTCATTGTTCATTGCCATTAAAATTTGTAGCAGCATGATGTGGATTCTTTCTCTTTGTGTATTTCATCGGAGTGTTTTTGATCCTCAGGTCTTCGTCCACGTGATATCCGAAGTGTTGACCCTTCATTATTTCTGACAAATTCGATGCCTTCTTTGCTGGTATGATGCCGGCTTCAGTTTAGTATTTCATGCTAGTTCTTGTATGTTGTAATGCTGCTGTGTGTGTTATCTCACCTTCTATTCGAAATTTAGCCATGGGATGTGAACATTCTGTAACTATAGTGTCATTTCTTTCCCTGAGTATAGATGATATTATAAGCCTATTGTTTTTTGTTTGCTTAAGATTGTGATATCATATTTACAAGCTAGATTCGATTCACCTCCTAGGTCCGCGAGCATGCTCTTCTGTTAAATTTGGGGTCATTACGTGCAATTGCAATGAAAGAGCGTGTCCTTATATTTGACTACAACCGGTGAGCTTTGTCTTTCGAGCAGTGAAAGTTAATTTAAGGACTTCCGCGTTTTGCTTAGGCAGTTCAAAGAAACTAATATTGGAAAAATTGTTGCATGTGTAGTAAAGGAGGAAAAGCTTTCATAGAAGCACTACTGCCTCGACTGAACCCCAAAAATATGAATGGAGGACCATCTATGCCATTTGAACTTGAGGTTAGTATTTCAATCATCTTTATATCTTCACTGAGCAAGGCAATTAGAAGCATGTAGTTTCCTTATCTGATCTCTCTCCCTCTCTTTATCACACTGTCTCACTCTCGAACTACACAACATAGTGGCTCTTTTTACTATTTAAACAAAAAGAAAAGTAGAAAATATTTAGTATTTTTTATCCACTAGCCGCTTGACACGCATTTGGCTTTTCATTTTTTGTTATGGAAATGTGTAATAGTAAATTAACAATGAATTATAACAAAAAGAAAAAAGAGATTTTCTAATAATTTTTTTTTTCCAGGTTTTGTAGTAAATGACAGTTTTTGCTGTTTTGCCCTGTTTTATAAAATGCTTTTCTTCTACATATTCATAGACCATGGGCATTATAGAAAGTTCAAAATTTTATTATTCTAAAAGGCGTTTGCTTGATATAGTAGATATGCATGATCCTTTATATGCCCCTTGCCATTTCATGTTATGTGTTTGACTTCTCATTCTCAAAAATTCAGTATCAGATTGAGAAACAGTAAAGATCTTTGCGGTACTTTCAGGTTCTTGAAGCAGCATTGCTCTCAAGAATACAGCGCTTGGAACGAAGATTAATGGATTTAGAACCTCGTGTGAGTATGAGAACATAGTGAGTATTATACAGTTTATACTATTTTGGCTATGTAAATCTCACTCAATCTTATTTCTTCTCTTTGTATAAACTTGCAACATGGCAGCAAACTATCTTTTGGTTCACAATTCTAAACATTTCATATACTTTTTCTATGGAATCTACTCGTTATAGTATTGTGGAAAGATACGTTGGTGAAAAATACCTCACGGAATTGTTTCATTAGAATTGCCATAGAAATAGGAAAGAGAAACAAAAAGATTGATCGAACAATATAATACTTTTGTCTATAGTTTGCCAGTAATAGACGTCTTTCCCTCCGCAAAATCACTGGTTCCACTGGACATATGATTAACTTCTTCAATTTGTTTAGGTTCAAAATATTCTAGCAGTTTTGCCCAACAAGTTAACTGCTGACATACTGGAGCAACTTCGTATCAGCAAGCAAACCTTGGTATAGTAATGGTTTTGACTCGAGTGGTATACCTGTTTTTAGTGGCATTGAAATCCCTAATCTTACACACTTCTTTTTTCTGTTTTTAATACAGGTTGAATTGGGATCAAGGGCTGGGGCTCTTAGACAAATGTTGTTTGATCTTTTGGAGGACCCCGAAGAAATACGGCGTATATGTATTATGGGAAGAAACTGCACACTCAAGAGGGGAAGTGATGATGTTGAATGCTCTGTTCCTTTAGAGAAGCAGATTGCTGAGGGTAAGTTGAAGTTGTAGTACTTCTAATTTACTTTAGAATTGTTGAAATTGCATAATATAAGCAGTCAAGAAGTATTGTATTTTATTTTGATAAAATGCAGAAGAAGAGGAAGAAATTGAGATGCTTTTGGAAAATTATCTTCAAAGGTTAGTCCCCACCATACACTATCAGAAAAAAGACAAAAAAAAAAAAAAGGAAGCATCTGGTATAGTTGTTCATCATGGAAGTTGAACTTGCCTGTTGCGTTTGCAGATGTGAATCTTGCCATGGCCAGGCTGAAAGGCTTCTTGATTCTGCTAAAGAAATGGAAGATTCTATAGCTGTTAACTTGAGGTTTGAATGTTGTTCTGTTGTGTGTTGTCATGTTTTATAGAGAATCTCTGAACAGAAGAAAAGAAAAGTTGTTTAGTTCCTGGTCTAGAAATTTACTTTTCTCACAGTCAACACCAATTTTAACTTCATTTATCAGTTCTCGGAGGCTTGAGGTTAGCAGAGTGGAATTGCTCCTTCAGGTTGGGACCTTTTGTGTGGCACTGGGTGCTCTGGTTGCAGGTATGTCCTAAACCTGTTGATATGTATATTTAATGCTTGTCATATGTTATACTTCTGCAAGTGGTTTCTATACCATTGTGTATGAGTTTTTATCCTTTTGTTCATAGTCTGGCCCATCATCTTACCATCTAGGAACTTGCCATGTGCTTTAATGTCCATGATAAGTAGGTATGCTTAAGATGGATAATAAAACCACTGTAGCCAGTCTCTGTTGGGGGGGGGGGGGGGGGGGGGGGTGGAACTTGATGTCATTTGCATAAGTTGATAGTAAGATGACTTATTTAAAATTGCACTAAAGATACTCTCAACATAAATTTTCTCTCTCGTAGGAATTTAGGCACATTGTCCATCATTTGAACTTGCAAATGGAAATAACCAAATAGCTAGAAGATGGATAAAAATTAAAACAAGCATATTAGGTTTTGAAACCGTATTAAGGTTCTGTATATCGCAGTTGCAACCTTTCATCACCACTATAATAAATAAGGTGAATTCTTGAAGTAGTCTAGTTTTGTTCGCCACCAAATTTGTCTTTTGAATTCTAAGTCGATATTATTGGTACTCAGTTAGGGGGCTACGTCAAGTCTTTTGTTTTCTTTCTAATTGCAGGTATATTTGGCATGAACTTGAGATCTTATCTTGAAGAACATGTGGTATGTTACTTGCTTAAGCTAACTTGATGCAATTCACCTACATTCTCATTTAGTTTATGAAGCTAATGCGTGCAGTATTCTTATTGCTTGACTTGGAGCAGTTCGCATTTTGGCTTACAACAGCTGGGATAATTGTTGGTGCTGTTGTGGGATTTTATCTAATGTATTCATATCTCAAGACACGAAAAATATTGTAAGTAGAAAGGGATTCAAAAACAGGTAAAGCTTTTTGAATTTAGAATTGTCAGATCTTTTGGTTGTATGATTGTACCTTGTGAAACTTGGTATGCAATGGTGAATTTTATTACTTTGGAGTCTGGAGTGTGTTGGTCCTGAAACTTCCAACTAAAATCAAAGGGATTGATGTAAAACTTAATGACATCTCACCCATTTTACAGGTAAATTCAAAGGTCAAGAACATTCATCTGCCAATGACATTGGGATGGTACCAAGTTCTCTGTGCACTATTATTCGTAATTATATATGAACTTGTACTCAGTTTCTCGTACAAGATTGCAGCATGGCAGACTGTCAACACAAATTATTTGGACGTAGCCACTTTGCTTGAATACCTACCGCAACAAGCAGTCCTGTTCTACTTTCTAGACAAGAAGTGCTCGTAGCCCTGTATATTTGGGCCAGGATGAAAGCTGGAGTGTATTCTTGAAAGCTGTTCAGAATTTGAACAAATTTTATTCTTGAAGTAATAATTTGCTCTGTACTGGAGGCCTTAACTAGGACAGACTCGTGTGTACTGTGCCTTGAGCTTTGGCCACGGTGTTTCTCTTTTAAAGATGGAATGCATTATGAACAGCAATCAAAGAAACTTTGGAATGAGCCCTTAGGCAAAAGTTTTTTTTTTTTGAATGCTATAAACCTATTTCTGGAAGAGAACCTTCAGTTTGTTTCTTTACTTTTTATTATTTGGGGGAGATTTTCACTTTTACCTTCTATCATTTTTCACTTGCACTCTGAGAACCGTGTCGAAATGTCTGAAAATCACTCCTCTTCTAATTACTAATCTTTTTTTTTTTTTTTTAAATTTTTTTAGTTTTTACGAAAGATTCCCTTGCCAGTATTACTTTAAGAGTTTGAGATCATTATGCTCCTGTCCCCTAATTCTAATATCCCTCTTTCCTTTTGGCAAAATATATATGACATTCCTAAAAAAGAGAATTTAGAAGTGATGCCAAGGTGAGACTGTAAGAGCCATCAGAAGAAGTGAAATGAGTAAATCTTTGTCAGAGAATCAAGAAACAAGTCCCTATTACATGGCAACATTTTCGAACTGGTAAAACGTACAATCAAACAAACCTGGCTAACAAAAAGTTATGATAAGTGAACTCTTGCAGAGAACTGTAAACCGTAAATAAACAATGATTAGGCGTGTGTTCCAAAACTGAGCAGACAACTTGCATTACAACTGGTTAGCATTGATAAAAGATACACATCACCGGGACCAAAAAAAATGAACTGTGGAAAGCAAAGAAAACTCTATGCTGGAAAAAGAAAACAAGTGGCATGAAAACAACATAGTATAACACCTGAATCCACCTGTTATGCCTGTTGTCAAGAATTTGGTTGGGATTCTTTAACAGGTTTTGAAGAGTCATCAATGGCTATATCCTCCATTCCAACCACCAATGCTTCCACCTCATCTTTCTCCCTCTTTTCTCCGAAATACTCCCATTTCCAGCCAGCCATGGAAGGCTCAAGAAGCCGAGGACCTGCATTGATCCATGGATGGCTGAGGCACTGGGCAGCTGTTGGCCTCTTTTCAGGGACATAATCAAGTATGGGCACAAGAAAGTTAGTCATGTCATTTGCTTCTTGCTCGCTGAAACTGTACTTCTCCATTAGCACCTTATTAAGAGGCCAGAAACGCAATTGCCGGATATGTTTCAAATCCCCAGAACGGTTAAAGAAGTCTCGGGAATGGCGACCACCTAATGCAATCTGGACAAAAAATTATTATGAATACTTTACCCAGTCCTATTGGCAAGCAGTGAAATCTAACACTACTCTTTGGGGCATCTGATTCTTGATTTTCAAATAAATAAAAGAAGCAGTACAGTATTCCATACAAATATCATTTCTTTCAATGAACTGAGTATCATGCTCTCACCTTTTTTGGAATTTTTCCAAGAAGTTCCATCATCAATGCCAGGTGGTCCTGCAAATTATGTTTTAAAAGTCAATCCTATGGAACTTGAAATGTGACAGGGTGGATTTGGGAAAAGCAAGGTGTCATTTGTGAAAATTTATATGCATGCTCAAAATTGCAAGAACAATTTTACATGGGTGTGTGCTGACAATCTGACCAGTTTGTTTGAAGAGGAGATATATCAGACAACAAGGATTCCAGATCATCATAAACCGTAGTCTAGTCCCTACACTCTAGAATCAATCAAGACATGGCCCCAACAAATTAAATATTGATTTTGATATCCAAACAAGTTCAGTAATGGCTCAGCAGAAAAAAAGGAAGTTCTATACTTTAACAAAAATTACTAGAAATGGCACCAGGTTCATGGCTAGCCTAACATTAAGAAAGAAACTTATCTAACAGGGAGATGAACCAAACAAGGCAATTGAATATTTGTAACTGCAATTTGGAACTACATTAGGTGGTAAGCAGTTAAATCTAGAGGTACAATAATGATCAAGAACCATATGACATACAGAACAATTCATCATAAGGTGTGGGTGTAGGTTTTATTATGTCCACGTGCTGTTTGAACCAAGGGTTATTCCAATTTGAAACCCCAAAATTCCACAATCTGCATCCCTCTTTATCTTTTAAATACTTTAATCCCGCTTCCCCATCTAAATGAAGATTAAATTCATCTTACTTTCCCCTACATCTCCCCACACAAGGGATGACAAAGGTACCTATTGGATATCCAACCATCAACTTCCTTCCCTCCTCCCTCTCATCCACACTATAAGGAAGAGGAAAACGGGAGATTAATGGTGGCTGGCAAGTACACTGGGTTCCCCCCCCCAAAAAAAACACACATCTCTACTGTACTCACTCATTTAGTCATTTCCTTGCAAGATTCCAGAGCCTGGTGGCACTGCTACCATCCTAGCTTTATGTTTAAGTCATTAAAAGTATAACTAAAATACGTGGAATAACATGAAAATACAACATAATAAAATACAAAGGCTAAAGAACAAATTAAAAAGAAAAGAGGGTAAGTTGATAAATTCAGGGTTCAAATAGAATCCCCATTGGAAGTCATCTAATTGTGCGAGTTATGGAGATTATGAACAACCGAACACACATAATGAGACAACAGCAACACGCATAAAGTTAACCATTATGAAAACAAAAATCTTGGTGGCCGTTCAAATATATACATAAGTGCGTGTGTATCTGACAGATATTAAGCAAAATTTCAGTATCCGCCAAAACATGAGATCAGAACAATCAGGCAATGAAGTACTACAGAAGGTCAAAATTTCTTTAACAATTATAAAGGAGATAATCAAGAAACTGCACTTACCTCATCTTTGTCATATTTGTCACCGCTGTGTGGATCAAAAAGAACATCACCAGTGGCTAGCTCAAAGCAAACACAAGCAAATGACCACATATCTGCTGGAGTTGAGTATTTATCTCCAAGAATAACTTCTGGGCATCTGTACTGCCTTGTCTGAATATCACTTGTGAATTGCTTATATGTCCAACAAGCACTTCCAAAATCAACCAATTTGCATTTGAGGTCAGCAGCTGCCATCAGCTTCTTCCTTGTTGAAGGGTCTGATCTTTTCTGATCCTTATTTTCTTGGTGATTGTCTTTTACTTCTTCACCAGTAGTTGATTCATCTTTAACCACAGAATTATTCACTTGTACTTCCACAGCTTTCCCATTTGATTTCACTTCATTAATAGAATCATCTGGACTGACTATGGTGGAGTCTGCCTCAGCATCCTCAGAGGTTTCAGTCCCTCCACAACCCTGAGTTGCCTTCTTAGCCTTTTTCCGAATCTTCTTTTTCTGATTCTTGGTGAGATCCCCATTTGACTTCTTAATATCTTTTGAAGCCCCAGAAACCGTCGCAGTCTTATCTTTGCCCGTTGGAAGGACAAGAGGAACACCTGACTTCCGCGGATCTTTAGATGGATCAATCATCGACAAAAGCAACACATTCTCAGGCTTCAAATCCGTGTGTATGATCGAAAGCTGATGGTGCAAGTAATCCAAACCCACCAATATATGAAATGCAATCTCTTTAACCATGTGCAACGGCGTCCCTCTGTAATCACTATACTTAATAACAGTCAAAAGATTATCCCCAAGGTACTCGAAAACCATACAGACATGCTGCCCATTCGGACCTAAATGCTTAAAATGATCCAAAAGCTTCACAACAAACTTGTTGTCACCGGGGTCTCCCTCGGCAATCTGATTGAGAATCTTAATCTCATCCATTGCTGCTTCGGTGTACATCCGAGCACTCTTTTGAATCTTCAATGCTACATAACGCTAAACACATAATGAACTATCCAATTAACAATTGCAACTATCAAAATGTACTAAAATTTCCAGCTACAATCACTCAAAGAAAACACCCATATATTAAAAAAAAACTAGTACAAATTACTAAGAGCTACTCTTTGAAACTAAAAAGGAGCCAAAACAGAGAGGAAAATCGTGAATTGCAGAGCTTACCGAGGTGTGAGTGTCCCAGGCGAGCCAGACGGTGGAGAAGTGACCCCAGCCGAGCTTGGTCTGAACCACGTAGCGCCCATTCTTGAAGGAGTCCCCAATCTGGACGGCGTGGTAGCCTCCTTTCCTGTAATCCTCGGTGCCCTCGTCCTCCGACGAGTATTCGCTGAGGTCGTCGCGATCGTCGGCCATTGAAGTTGAGAGAGTGAGAAAACCCTAGTGAGGTTTTTGGGGTCTGGTTTGTTGGGTTCGGTTAAGCACTGGGATTTTAGACTTGGAGTTGTCCCAATAGCAATACCCCACCCAAAACAAAGGCAATGCCCGGGTTACTTTTTTTTTTTTTTTTTTTGTAATTAGTGGTCAAATTAAGGGCCGGCATACTAATCATTACTTCATTAAGTGAATGATTAAGGCCAGAATCAATCCAGCGGTGTTGGAGGGTTGCAGTCCAGAAATTAGTATAGACTTTGTTAGAGGGAGGGTTTGAGGGCTCTTTTTTTTGTTTTTAATGAAAGATTGGTGTTTATTAGGAGTTTAGGACACAAATTAACCATACATTGGCCATATAGAGTGGAATCACTTATTAGGTTATGTTTGCTTCACAGGACTATTATGCCCCACCTTAATTTCTATAACAGTTCAGGACTCCTCTAACCTGGCTTATGCTATACTAATACTAGACCCATGTTTGGTATTATGTAGGACTAAAGAGCAGAATAATCACAATAATGATATCCCATGTTTGATAGTGTACTGGACTAAATTAATTTTGAATACCACAATATTTTTGAGCAAAATATTATCTATTAATAAGAGATAATATTTTTAATGTACTAAAAGATCATTTTCATTGAATATTTTAACATATATTGATAGGTTGGTTGGTGACTGAACTTTACAAATTACAAAACTAATAGCAAAATGTTCCAATCTCCAAAAACCAAAAGGCAAGGCTCATGTTCTTCCTCTTCCCTTTGAACTTAAATGGTGAGACCTCAGTTTCTTTTTTTACGCTTTAGTTACCCATTAGAGCCACAAGTGTCTGAGCTTATTTTATCTGTTTTAACTGTTGTTTTGATGCAGACATCCATTCCCCTGCCCTTACCAAGATCAAACTTCATCCATAATTTCCATTTGGCCGATCAAGGAATGCATACATCACCTGCAAAAATCAACAATTGCCGCATGAGATTTCATGCAATTGGAATTATTAGATGACACATACATTATCAACTGATCTGATCAAGCTCGCAAATAAAGATTGAAAGAAAAAGAAGATTTATCATATCCATTATTACTCTCTTTCTTTCTAACAACCATATATATAATCATATCCATATTGTGTAAGATTGAAAACACATATATGCAATAACCAAGACATATAAGCAAACATCTCATAACCAAGATCACACAAAAACATTAAATACATTTAAGTGTTTGTTCATTAGTTCTAGTATAAAACATAAACAAGGTATATATTACCAACTTGAAACAGCGATGGATAATGATGAGGATGAAAACTTCAGTAGTATTCGTCTATGCATAGATATGACCATTGAGTTAAATTAATTAATTGCCAACTTCATCGATACTAGAAACCTACTGCAGCTTTTATTGGAGGCCCTGGTGCTATTATAAATTACAACTACAGCTTTTATTGGAGGCAAAGTTAATGAAATCATTCTTGCAGTATATAAGGGATGTTTTGTTCTCTTCGATCTAGAGCTCGCTACACTGCAAAGACAACTGATATATATATGTTTCGAGGCTCGTTGATGACATGATGAGCAAAAAGATGTATCTGGAGATAGGGTTATTAGCATATCTATGCAGTGACTACTGACTACAATTAAATGCAACCCACACCATCTGACCCTCATACACGTAGTATTCATATATAGCAAGACAATATACACTACTACAAAAAGTTAATCACACAACACTAATCACACAACGGAACAAAAATCATCTGTTGTGTGTTTAAGTAAGTTTTATTGCACAACGGTACTTGTTATATTCTGTTGTGTGAATGCCAACAAAGTGATAACTTTTTATTCAAAACAACATTGCACAACGGAATTAAGTAATGTCTGTCGTCTGAGTCTTAAAAAATTTACCGGCAGATTTCCCTCCACTTTGGAGTCTTGGTTGGCTCTTGAAATACTGAAATTTGGGCTATTAGGACAACGGGTTTTACTATTTCCGTTGTGTGATTGAAAAACTAAGCATCAAAGTTTGAGAAAGCTTGCTTGAATGTCTTCCCCTAGATAGGCCTAGCACAAGTTGTAGAAATTGGACAACATATTTATAATTTTCTGTTGTGTGAAGTGGGAACATAGGCAGTAAGATTTTGAGCCAAAATGTTGTGGGCGGCATATTTCCCTCCATATTTTGGTATTTTGATTTTATGTATTGCATTCCTACAACAGTTTGTTACAGAAACGTTGTGGGAGTGACTTGAGAATTTAACGAGAGTTAATTGTGTCCCAAAGACCTAGCCATATCTCGGCCTAATTGTAAAGTGGAAAGAGAAGAAAACAAAACCTCTCTCGACCATCTCGAACCTGTCGACCCGTCTCGACCCTCTCAGTCATCTTCTTCGCCACCTTCTCTTCCCTTCTTATCCAAAATGCAAATCCTGTGCCCTCCTCGCTTGTAATCCAAATCCCTAAATCCAAACCACTAATTCAATCCCTCAGTTTCCTCCATTTTCCTCTCAGTTTTTCAAAATCCATACCAAACTTTCCCTCAATTGAAAAAATTGGATTCAAATTGAATGCTTTAGGGTTCCGAGTAATCGAGCAGCAGTGAGATGAGCAACAACATGGAAAGTCCAAATTCTGAGCCTCTTGAGCGTGACGGCGGCGCTGAGGCTGTTACCTCAATTCCCGATTCTTCTAGCGTTGAGGATGTGGTGTCGCCGCTACTGAACGTCGTCGTTTCGGAACCACTGAAGAGCCGCATGAGGATGAATCTAACAACGATGAGGATGACCCCGATGGGTTCAAACCTTACACACCTTCAAGCTCGCCCCAATTCCTTTACCGCAACCCGTCTTCTTCTTTCCGCTTCGTTTTCAAACCATTATCCAAAACCTTCCTCTACTGCCATAGCCACACACCAAGACCTCAAGTTCCTCTCTTCTTCGTCAAGGGCTTATCAGCCTCGGTCGTACAAGCCACTGTCGCTACAGCACCAAAAGCAACAAGCCCAGATGAGAAAGGTTCTCTCTTTTCATAAACTCGTTGGGTTTTTGAATAAAGTAGAGTTCTTTAGATTATGCTTAGTTAAAAATTTTATTTTATTTTTTTGTTTGTTTGGGGATTGTAGGTATGAAACCGCAGTGGAAAGCGATAGATTTCAAATGGATAAGGGAGAACAAGGATGTTGTTGCTTGGGTAAATGCTTTATCATTCTGCATATGGTTTATTGAGATCCCATTCGTTTGGTTTATTGAGATATGGTAATAGGCTGAATTGAGAAATGCTTCTGGTAATGTGAATTGAGAAATGCTTATAATTTTTATTTTCTTTTTACAGTATTGCAGCCTAGTTTCATTGAATTTGGGTGATATTTGGTATGAGTCTGGGATTACATCATTTTCAGATGGCTTGATTATTGGGATTTTGATTCATTTGTAAATTTGCAGTTTCTAGAATTGAAATACATATAATATTTTGCTTGTTTTAGAACTGGGTCTTCTTTTTTCTAGCGCACACCACCTGTTTGATGGAATGCCTCACATAACCCTTCACTTTAATTGGGTGGGAAAAGAAGTATCTTTTAGCTTTCTTATTACTTGGGTGCTGGAAATTGATATATTGTAGATAGTAGGCAAATAAAAGGTCGTCGTTTGATATGTATATTATGTACATGGATATTGTCTCTAATTCTCTGTGTGTGTATATTAATTTATTTACCATTTTCTATTCCATTTGTAGGTAGGGCTTGAAAGGAGTTCTGTTAGACATTGGTGGCTGGATAATATAGGTAAGGCTTTTGAAGAAGGAAAAACTTATGAATGTATGGGTTCTAGGCAACTAGCAAGCTTGTTCATAACTCTTTGGTAAGTGATTATTGTGAATTAAACTCTAGGATTTAGACTTTCACCTAGTATAATAAGCTTGCAGTTCGTTGGCATGTTTTTATAACCTTACTGATCATGTCCTCATATTTTACGCTACTTTTTTGTAGTAGTGTGCATCTAGCCACCCAAATTGCAATGAGACACTTTGATTAATCTCCTCTGTCCATCAACCTCTCCCTTATATTCTCCTGTTTCAACTAAACACGTATTCTCCTCCTCCTCCTTCTCCTTTTCTCTACACTCTTCTTTTCTGGTACCAATGAGTCTACTATCTAATTCATTGACAATCAACCCATAACTACCTGCCAAGACAAAGGAGAAAAGAGAATTCACCATGAGTTTTCATTGTCAAGGAAACTGAAATTTGTTCCTCTTTATGCAGCTAGCTACCTTGTCTTTCTCAAACTAGTCATCTTGTTTAAGCTCTTTCGAAATAAATGGAAGTATGATTTGTATCATGAATATCAATTAGGGGACTTGGATTGCTAAGGTACAAGCTGGGTGTTGAGCTTGGTTTGCTTTTGCTTGGTTCTCTTGGCTGCTGATTTTGAAGGGTTGAGGTAGGGAAAACAAAACTTTCTTTATAGCTGTACGTACATGTGCATTTGCAAGCATAATTAGCTATAATGAGCCACGCTCATTGTACCGCCAGGGGTACCAACGCCCACCATATAGGTGACTGGCGTAAAGACAGCTAGCCGGGTTACCGCCTGAGCCCCGGATCAACCCCAAAGCACCGCCGACGCGCCGCCACGCGCCGTGTCAAGTTAGCATCAGAAGCTACTGAAACTGGGAACTGAAGCACATCAGTCCCACATCGAAAACAAGGAGAAGATCATCCTCTTCCTCACCTATAAAAGGTCCTCTCCTCTCTCCTCATTTATTACGCATTCAATACTTACCTACTGTTACTTTGTCAACATAAATACATTGACTAACTTAGGCATCGGAGAGTTGAAGACCGCCCAGCGCGGTCTCCCTCTGACGCCCATTGTATTTTACTTGACAGGTAACGGGAACCACTAACAACAGAAGTATCGATCCGCCCGCCGGATCAGCGTTAACTAAAGTCCAGCTACCGCTAGACTTTTAGACATTAACATTGGCGCCGTCTGTGGGAAACTCTTGAACTAAAGATCATCCCACTACAATCACCATGACTAACGGTAGCGGGGGAAACGCTGAGGAACAGGCAGAGCTCCCCGCCATTCCCCAACCCTCCGACCCCGCGATCGGCGTTAACCGCGCACTATTCACAACCCCGGCCAACCCCGGTGGTGAGGCAAATCCAGGCAGCAGCCGCCCATCAGGCCAAGATCTCGTCACCATGTACGAGATAGCACTGGCGGATCTTCATAAGGCAAACAGAGAGCGTGAGGAGGAGCGCAAGGAGAAGGCCGAAGCCCAAAGACAGGTGGCCGCGCTCATGACGCGCTTTGAGGAACTAAAAAACACTTTGGCGACCACCGACTGCCCGGCACAGAGCGAGCAGTCACGCAGCACCAGGCGTAGTCGACCCAGCGCCGGCACAACGATGCCAGGGCCGGTCGTACAAATGCATGTACCGCTGAACCCACCTGGGTTGTCGGGAATGGGACCGCCGCCCATACCCCAACTAATGTTAGAACAGGTGGTGGAATCACTTCCACGCACCAACTGCTCGAATACCAGGGCAGGGACTGAGGGTGATCGGCCCATACCTAGGCGCAAGCCAACTCGGCAAGTCGGTCAGGCCGATTCCGCCGGCGATGCAACCGCCCAGCTATTGGAAAGGATGCACCAAATGGAGCAGAGGTTGATCCAGGTGGAGACGGGCGTCCCAGCGTCAACTCGGAACCCGCTATTCACTTCCAGACCCGGCCCCTTTTCCGCCGCGATCCTGCAGGCTATCAGACCGACATATGCAAAAACCCCGAAGATGTCGCAGTATGGCGGAATGACTGATCCCTTTGTCCACATGGACACCTTCAAGAAGGTCACCAACAACAAGGGGTTCGACGACGCCACCTTATGCCATCTGTTCAGCGAAACGTTGGACGGCGAGGCAATGAACTGGTTTTTTGAATGTCCGCCAGGATCTGTCGGCTCATTCCATGCACTGTCGCATGCTTTCCTCTCCCGCTTCATCTTACTGTCCGCCGGACATCACAATACAAGTCAGCTTTTCGGCGTTAAACAAGGGAGGACGAATCACTGAAGGCCTTTGTCACAAGGTGGCGGGCGGCAGCATCTCAATGCCGCGACCTAGACAAAACCATGGCATCGGCAGCCTTCAGGAAAGGACTCCTCAAGGGACCGTTCCTCTATCACCTCAATTACAATCATCCCAATGCGACGTACGACCACGTCATGAGTGAGGCGGTCATCCACGCCCAGGCGGAATTCATCACATATGGAGAGACCCCACCACCAGCAACGCCAACAAGGTCAACCTAACCATCTTCCAGTCACCAGGTAACCGCTGACAAGCCCCCCTCAGCACCGCCAGCTGACAAGAAAAGGGAGTGGCAGCAGGACCACCACCAAACCAAGCGGCAGAAAGGGCAACATTATTACAAGGGAAACCGCCCAACTCATGGGGATAACCACAACAGGCAGGCGGAGTCCTCACAGTTGTACGCAGTTTTCACGGTCCTAACGGCCTCATATGAAGATATCTATAATCAGTGCAAGGATCAGATCCCACCGCCACCCCCTCCAAAGTACCCAAAAACAGGCAAGCCCAGGAACACTGGCAAGTGGTGCAAATACCACACGGACAGCGGCCACAATACAAACAACTGCAATGCTCTCAAAACGACCATTGAGACTTTGTACCGTGACGGCAAGTTGGAGTAGTTCAAGGTGCGCCAACCACCACCAGTGATGGCCAACGTTGAGACCTTGGGCCGCATCAACACCATCGATGGCGGTGCTCCAATCACCAACATGTCTCACAGGGCAAGAAAGCGCTATGAACGCGCTAACCACCCAAAGGAAGTTTGCAACATCCGCTACGAAAGATCCGCCAAACTCCCGAGATCAGGTTGGGAGCCTATTACCTTTTCAGAGGAGGAGGAGCGCGGAGTACATTTACCCCATGACGACCCATTCTTAGTCGATGCCATTCTTGGCAAATTCTCGGTGGGGAGAATCTTGGTGGATAGCGGGTCCGCTGTCAACGTCATCTTCAGCGGTTGCTACGACCATCTCAAGCGGAACAAGAAACTACTCCAGGATCACGAGCCACTGCTCAGCTTCTCCGGTGACATCACACAACCACTAGGGTCGGATTACATGCGACTAGTTATCGGCACTAGTCCCTGTATGGCGGAAGTGCACACGGAGTTCATTATTGTCGACTGTTTCAGTTCGTACAACGCTATCATTGGTCGACCAGCGCTTAATAAGCTCAAGTGCATCATTGCCGGATACATGCTTCTCATGAAGTTCCCCACGCCCAACGGCACAGGCTGTGTGAGGGGAAGCCAACAGCTGGCACGAGAATGTTATTCAGCGACTATGGCACGGTCAACGCGCCGCCATGAAATCCTCACAGTGGGTAATGACCCACCACCACCGAATATCTTTGAGGATCCCAGAGATGAGGAGGAGAAATATGTAAAGAAGGAGCCGGTCAACCCGGACACGTCGCTGAAGGTTGTCTGCATCTCAGACGAGCATCCTGAGAGGACGGTCCGCATAGGCGCCCAACTAGATCCAGAAGTGGAGGCAGAACTCACTCAATTCCTACGTGATAACGCAGCCGTCTTTGCATGGTCCTATGCGGACATGCCAGGCATCTCTACTGAAATAATCACTCATAAGCTGACCATCAAACCTTCCTTTTTTCCCGTCAAGCAGAAGCGGAGGGCTTTTGATGAGGAAAAGTACCAGGCAATCGGACAGGAGGTCGCCAAACTACGGGACATTGGATTCATCCGCCAAGTCATCTACCCTCAATGGATCTCAAATCTGGTAATGGTAAAAAAGCCCAGCGGCAAGTGGCGGATGTGCGTCGACTTCAAAAATCTCAACAAGGCATGCCCAAAGGATAGTTTCCGGCTACCTCGTATCGATCAGCTGGTCGATGCAACCGCCGGACACGAACTCCTCAGCATGATGGACGCCTTCTCCGGATACAATCAGATCAAGATGCACCCCAGCGACCAAGAATGCACTACCTTCACCACCGACAAAGGCCTCTACTGCTACAATGTCATGCCTTTTGGTTTGAAGAACGCCGGTGCAACTTATCAGCGGTTGATGAACGCCATGTTCGCTGAGCATCTGGGAAAAATCATCGAGGTCTATGTGGACGACATGCTAGTTAAGAGCATAAAGGCCAGTGGACATGTGGCAAACCTCAGGATCATAGTAACCATCCTCTTGGCCTACGGTATGCGCCTCAACCCAGAAAAATGTTTCTTTGCAGTCACCGCTAGCAAATTTCTGGGTTACATCGTCAGCGAGCGAGGTATCGAGGCTAACCCAGATAAGGTACAGGCCATCCTTAACCTGTCGGACCCCAAGTATAAGGTGGACGTCCAGTGCCTCCAGGGCAAGTTAACCGCCCTTTCTCGATTCATCTCTCGACTTACTGACAAGTGCGCCCCATTCTTCAAACTTCTCAAAACGACTCACAAGAAGGTCATTGGCTGGAACCCAGAATGTCAGGCGGCGTTCCAGGGCCTAAAGGAATATCTGGCGGCAGTCCCTCTCCTTTCTGTCCCTGTCCAAGGAGAGACACTATTCATATATCTGGCGGTCTCGGCAACGGCAGTAAGCTGCGCCATAGTCCGGCGGGAACGCCAGGATGAACTCCCAGTATTCTACGCCGGCAGAGGTATGAACGGAGCGGAAACAAGGTATCCACCGTTGGAACAGCTGGCTCTCGCACTTATCGTTGCCGCCAGACGCCTCCGCCAATATTTCCAGGCTCACACGATCCATGTGTTAACCAATCAACCGCTGAGGCAGGTAATGCAGAACCCTGAACACTCGGGGCGCCTCAGTAAGTGGGCGATTGAGCTCAGCGAATTTGACATAGAATACAAGCCAAGAACCGCCAAGAAGGGCCAGGCAGTAGCGGACTTCATCGCTGAACTTACCGAGCGTCAGCCGGAACCCAGTACTCAAACAAAGTCCGCAACAGAAATAGTAGCCAGTGCAGAGGCAACTCCCCCACAGTCCAATTGGAACCTCCACGTGGACGGATCCGCCTGTGCCAAGGCCAGCGGCGCCGGAGTCATCTTAACCGGACCCGGGGGACTAAACGCAGAGTACGCGTTGAAATTCAACTTCAAAGCTTCAAACAATATGGCGGAGTACGAGGCACTCATAGCCGGTCTACTCCTCGCCATTGACTCTGGAGCTGACAACGTCAACATATTCAGCGACTCCCAACTAGTCGTCAATCAGGTCAACGACAGCTTCCAAGCCAAGGACCAGCAGCTAGCGGCATATTTGGGGTACGTAAAGACGTTGCTAAAGAAGTTCAAATTTCACACAATCACACAAATCCCCAGGGAAAAGAACGCCAAGGCTGATTCACTGGCGAGGCTGGCAACCGCCCAACCGCATCAGAGTCCAGCGGACACAAGGGTGGAGTATCTTGACAAGCCAAGTATCACAAAGACCCTGGCGGAAATCCTCAACGTTCAGGTCAACCCCAGCTGGATGGACGAGATCATTACATATAAACGCAACGGAACGTTGCCAGAAGACAAGGTACAGGCAAGACAGCTCCAGCGAAGAGCAACCCGCTACAACATCCAGCACGGCAAGCTCTACCGCCAGGGGTTCACCCATCCTAACCTCCGCTGTCTAACCCCAGAGGAAGGAAGGGTTGTCCTAGCAGAAATCCATGGCGGGGAATGCGGAAACCACTCGGGCGCCAGATCCCTGGCCAACCGCACAATGCGACAAGGGTACTTCTGGCCCACACTTGGTGATG
Organism: Rosa chinensis; assembly: GCF_002994745.2. Taxonomy (NCBI): domain Eukaryota; kingdom Viridiplantae; phylum Streptophyta; class Magnoliopsida; order Rosales; family Rosaceae; genus Rosa; species Rosa chinensis. The sequence continues at coordinate 59,376,803 of NC_037092.1, forward strand.
ACGCCCGGCGGATTTCGAGGTCTTGCCACAAATGCCAACAGTTTGCAGATCTCCCACACGCACCAGCGGAACCACTGTCAATCATCGTGGGCCCATGGATTCATTCCACGTGGGGCCTTAATCTGATGGGAAAATTCCAAACTGCCAAGGGTCAGTTCAAATACATCATTGTTGCCATCGATTACAACAACAAGTGGATAGAGGCAGAGCCACTGACGGCAATAACTACCGCCAAGGTAATTCGCTTCCTTTGGAAGAATATCTACTGCCGCTACGGTGTCCCACACACAATCATTACAGACAACGGCACACAGTTCAACAATGACGAGCTCATCTCCTTCACCACCAACTTAGGCACCAAGTTGAGGTTTGCATCTGTCGCCCACCCCCAGACCAACGGCCAAGTCGAAGCGGCAAATAAGATAATCAAAAAGTTGTTAAAAAAGAAGCTCGACAACGCCAGGGGTTTATGGGCGGAAAAGCTCCCAGAGGTTCTGTGGGCCATACGAACAACTCCAACCTCCGCCACCGGAGAAACTCCTTTTTATATGATGTTCGGCACAGAGGCTGTCTTACCCATTGAAGTTACTCAACCTACCGCTAGAGTCGAAGGCTACTTCCCAGAGAACAACAGCGCCGGCGTCAACTTGGACAAGGACCTCCTAGAAGAGAAAAGACGCAAGGCCCACTTACACAATCTACAAAACAAACAACGGGTAGCACGTTTCTACAACGCCAGAGTCAAGGCCCGGAACCTCCAGCTGGGGGACTCGGTCATGAAGGAAGTCATTCCGCCGCCGACAAAACTCCGCCCAACTTGGGAAGGCCCGTACAAAATTGTGGAAGTCGTTAGCCCAGGCACCTTCTACTTAATGGACAAGGACGGCGTCACATCGGCCCGCCCTTGGAATACTGAACACCTTCGGTATTACTACAAATAGTCAGAACGCTACCCAGGAGCATCTTGACTTAGCTAAATTTTTTGTTCAAATATTTAGCTAAGGGAAGCTACCCAACGGGTACTACCCCGCTTTTGTACACTGATCAGTCAACTATCAATGAAACGAGGAATTATTCAAACCATTGTTACCAAGTCTAGCACTGAGGGCAACTGGCAACGCCAGCAATCGTCGGCGGACCTCGTCCGCTACGAGGTGCACTTGGACCAATTTTAATTCCTTTAATGTTTCATTGATCGACAAAAGAAAAATATAACTTAAAAACACTACATGGCAAACCAAGTCAGAAATTTATGTTACGCCCCAAAATTCTTTACAAACTGATATGCCTCAGCGGCTACAAAAAAGCGGAAAGCGGAAAAAACTATGGAAGTCTCAGCTAGCTTCAGCGGTTGGCTTCGACTTCTGCGGCTTCAACAGGCGGCGGCGCGACCGATCGGCTCGCTTGATCGGACCCTCAAGCTGTCGGACTGGGGGTCTCTATGGTACCATCCACCCGGGTGTGTGCCTCCAGAAATCCGGCACGTGACACCTCCGACGGGGTCTGCTGGGGAGTCTGCTGGGACCCCTCCGGCGGATGTGGGCCACTTTCCCCGCTGCCCGAGTGAGTACCCGCAGCTGGGGCAGGCACGACGTCTGTCTCCGGCGGGACACTCTCGGCCACCGGCACGTCAGGCTGTGACGCCTTTGCAAAGTCAATGGCACCCTTCCGCTTCAACATGTCTATATTGGCCCGGGCCCCAGACTTCGCCGCTTCGGTCAGTGTCTTCTTAAATTCTGCCGACTGCTTGAACGCTTCGACAGCGGCGGCCGCAGCGGTACTCCCTTCAGCTCTCAGGCGGGTAACCTCACCCCCCAGCCGCTTCATTTCGGCCATCCTATCGGCAGACTCCCGCTGCACTATAATGAGTTTTTTGTCTTTAGCGGCTATCCGCTCCTGCAGCAATGCGATCTCCTGCTCCAACTGGGAGACGCGTTCATTCCTCTCCAAGTCCCGCCTGATGGCCGCATTAAGCTTGCCGCGGGCGTCCGCATAATCACACTCCGCCTTGACCAGCCCCCGCTCAACCTCCGCCAGTCTCTCCTTTGCCTCCGCCAACTCCCTCTGGAGACCTCCGATTTCTTCCCTGAGCTCTCCCTCAATCCGGGGCTGCTTCGACGCCGCCACGAACATATCATGTAACCCCGCCGATATTTGGCCAAAGGCCGAGCTGAAGGGCGATTGGTCAATTGCCGTCGGGCGCGATATGCCCGCCAGACCGCCGAACCCCAGCCGCTCGCACAGATGGAAGAGGAACTCCCGCTCCCCTTCTGTCATAAATGGCGCATACTCGGCGAACGAGTCTAGCTCACCGACGGCGGGCGCCTCTCCCTCCACCGCCGCAGTCTTTGAGGGAGCCTGTCGGGCCTTCTTCTGACGACGGGACCCGACCACCACCTCGTCTCCCTCTTCCTCGTCAGGAGACTCAGCCGTCCGGCGCTTTCTCTCCAGCGCCCTCTGACTCCCAGCGACGGCCCTCGTCACCCTCACTGGCGGCTCCTCCCTTGTCACAGTGACATCTTCCGCCGGTTGCACAACCTTTTGAGGACCCCGCCTGTGAGCAGGCATCCGCTCCTTCTGTGGCCCGGCCGCAGCACTTCCCCTCTGATCCACGCCTACTGTCTGAGTCCCCGCCTGCACCGTAGGCAGACCATCCTCACCAAGGTGAGACTGGTGCGGCATCGGCATCACCACCAGAACATCGGACTGGCTCAGCGCCAATGTCTCCGGGTTCACCACGGTCTGCTGGGCCGCCAGCCCCTCGGCATACATGGCCTCCAAAAAATTGTCTATCTCCGCCCGATCCATCGCCTTCTCAAATGCGTCGCGACTCGATTTGTTGCCCGGCGGAGTTTCTAAAAAAAAAGGCGACAGCCATCAGTCAAACAATTCAAAAATATAGTACGATATGACAGGGTAGACTCCTCACCAATGGAGCGTGTTAGTCGCAGGTCGACCAGCAACTCCCAACCAGTCAGCAGGCGGAAATCAAGCAAGTTTCGGTTCCGCCAGCAACCCCTGATCCTCGCCACGCGACACTCTTCTTCGCGCGTTAGCGTGTACCGAAGTCCCGCTGCAAAAAAAAAAAAAAAAACACGTCGTTAGTAGGAATACAAGTGCAAGCACGTCAACACGCCAAATACTTTCAGCGGAAACCGGACACCAACCTCGAATAGGTTGGAACTCAGACTTGATCCTAAATGTCGGCCCTTCCTCATTCGATCTGGCGTGGTACTCCCAACCGTCTATAGCGACGCAGAAGGTCCCCCGCCAGTAGGACATTGAGTCCCTTAGATTCTCAATTAGCTTGGGCGCTCCCTGCCGGCGACTCAAGTTCACTTGCCCTTTGCAGCCTCGGCGCTTCACATACACTAACTCGTAGAAGTAAAGCACTTCCGCCACAGTCGGCCCCTCGCACCCGGATAACCGCCAAAGGGAGTTCAGGGCCAACATTAACCGCCACATATTGGGGCAAATCTGACCAAACGCAAGGCCAAATTCGCACACCAATATCTGGAGGTTGGGCACCAGCGGGAATGTCAGTCCTTGACGGAATATCGCCTCGTGAACGGCAGCAGAACCCGCTGGGAGAATCGAGGCCTTTTCATCCGCTGTCGGCGGGCGCAGCTTCACCGACCCCGGCAACCGAAACGTCTGTTTCATCCGGTTAACGGCAGCGGCGGTCATCCGCCCACCTGCCTCGTCGACGGCGGTGCCATCTGAGAGAAACCACGCTGATTCGGCATTCTGCCCCGCTACTTCCTCTTCGCCAGCAGAGCCGCTAGCAGCACTATTGCTTGCCAAGCGCTCGTCGCGCCTAGTTTTGGCGGCAGCGGCCTCACCCGCCCTAGAGCTCTCTGGACGCGAACCACGGCCCATAGCTATGTCCCAGAGGATGGTCTGAAGAGGCTCAACTTCTAGCGGTTCTGGCAGTGAGGTTCCTGCATGGGCAGACGGACGCAACGAATCAATAAAAATCCTATCCGCCGCGCTGAACGACACGTCAGACCCGGAATCCTCACTGCTCGAAATCTCTATAACGTTAGCCATCCCAAACCCTAAAACCCACATCAGTTAGCACAAATACAGATCTAACCTACTCTCGCATCAGATATAGCCAAGGGTATCAACAACAAAACCCAGAAAACTCCAAAGTACAAAACAGACGCACTCAACCCAGATTCGGCTATCTATTCCTTAACCACCAACGCTTAGCCAACCATAATCCAACCCCCCAAAGAAATCCCATTCATACCTCAAAACACACCCAGCAAAACCAGCAGTCATCTCAGAAAGGCAAAAACAGCAAAACCCAGAAATAAACAGACCCACTAAAACAAAAACAAAAAAGGGAAATCCAGGTACCAACCTCAGTGGTGCAATCTTCTGCACGGTCGTGCACGATGACGATCGACGTCTCTCTGGAAACGGTATACCCACGCTCCGGCAGGCTCTCTCTTCGGTCTCGGACAAACAGAACTCGAAGACGACGACTAGGTTTTCAAATTTTCGCAAAGTGGCAAATCTCCCAAGGTTCCCCCCCCCCCCCCCCCCCCCCCACCCTTTTTATCTCGGCATCAATGCGTCCTAAGCCGTCCGCTCCATAACGGCATCACGTACCAGCCGTACACGTGTCATCAGTCTCCACTCACTCTCCGGAGTACCCGAGGCGTTACCTCGGTTATGAAACCCACAATTAATATCATTAAAAGCTAGAAGATGGACAGGCTTAGGAGACAAGCCTACGCACGCTAACCCGCTATAGGTTCGACACGTGTTAAACAGTTGGGATGACTTCGTAAAGAACCGCCTGAAGTCTCCGCTGAGCGAAACCCCGCCAGCGGAACTTCTCCCTCATCATTTCTCGAGACCAAGTCTCCGCTGAGCGAAACCCCGCCAGCGGATCTTCACTTGTCATCCTCCAAGTGACGGAGTCTCCGCTGAACGAAACCCCGCCAGCGGATCTTCACTTGTCATCCGCCAAGTGACGGAGTCTCCGCTGAGCGAAACCCCGCCAGCGGATCTTCACTTGTCATCCTCCAAGTGACGGAGTCTCCGCTGAGCGAAACCCCGCCAGTGGATCTTCACTTGTCATCTGCCAAGTGACGGAGTCTCCGCTGAGGGAAACCCCGCCAGCGGATCGTCACTTGTCATCTGCCAAGTGACGGAGTCTCCACTGAACGAAACCCCGCCAGCGGATCTTCACTTGTCATCTGCCAAGTGACGGAGTCTCCACTGAGCGAAACCCCGCCAGCGGATCTTCACGTGTCATCTCCCAGGTGACAGTCCACAGAGCGAAACCCCGCCAGCGGAACTTCTTTTGTCACCATCTAAGTCTCCAACGGAACTTCTCTCGTCATTCCGTAAACGGGGCGTCCTCCGCTACACAGCACACCGCTAGCGAACCCCCTTTCTCATCTGACAAACTGCGTACTTTATTCAGCGCAATACCGCTCAATAAAATACCACCAAGCACGTTTACTTGACGCTGCTTCCTGCTACATCTAGCGGGGGACTTCCGCCAGCGGTGGATCCCGAGGCCACGCCTCTCTGACAACGCCGCCACGCGGAGTTACGGTCAGAATGTCCCTACGGGACACGGGGACTAGTCAACAGTCTACGACAGCCCTGATCAGGTACGTTGACCCCCGTCACTTGGGTGCTAAGATTGGGCTCGCAACCCAACACCCTCTGCTCCGTGCAGCGCTGCTCCGTGCAGCTCCCCCTCAACAAACAATAATAGCGACCATCCGGAGGTCCATCTTAGCCGGGGAGTGGGGGACTCCCTGGGGGGCCTAGCAGGGGCCCACCCGAAAGGGCACAAAGCGTTTGCTCAGTAAATCCATGGTTGACGACGCACTGACGCTAATTATGCTTCTGCAAAGTCTAGCGGGAGAAACGCTTCAAACCGCCGATCAACTCCCCAACCAAGATTGCCCTCCTTGACTGGGGATTTGGGGGACTTGTACGTACATGTGCATTTGCAAGTATAATTAGCTATAATGAGCCACGCTCATTGTACCGCCAGGGGTACCAACGCCCACCATATAGGTGACTGGCGTAAAGACAGCTAGCCGGGTTACCGCCTGAGCCCCGGATCAACCCCAAAGCACCGCCGACGCGCCGCCACGCGCCGTGTCAAGTTAGCATCAGAAGCTACTAAAACTGGGAACTGAAGCACATCAGTCCCACATTGAAAACAAGGAGAAGATCATCCTCTTCCTCACCTATAAAAGGTCCTCTCCTCTCTCCTCATTTATTACGCATTCAATACTTACCTACTGTTACTTTGTCCACATAAATACATTGACTAACTTAGGCATCGGAGAGTTGAAGACCGCCCAGCGCGGTCTCCCTCTGACGCCCATTGTATTTTACTTGACAGGTAACGGGAACCACTAACAACAGAAGTATCGATCCGCCCGCCGGATCAGCGTTAACTAAAGTCCAGCTACCGCTAGACTTTTAGACATTAACAATAGCTTAGATTCTAATCTAGTATGTGGAGTTGTATGATTATGCTTATCTTTGTTCATTTAAGATGCATAAGAATTAGCTTAGGTGTGGAGTTGTATGATTATGCTTATAGCCAGACATATTTTTTCCAGTAACCCATAATTCTTCTAATGAATTTCATCATGTATCAGTAGTATGTGAAAAAGACAGAAAACATGGATGGAGATGCTTTGGGGTTGCAATATTACATGAGCCCGCCCCAAGGAAATCAATTTGAACTCTTCCGTGCACAAATATATAGACATATATTCATAAAAACGAACCTCATTTCCTGCTTCTCTGAGTGATTCATTGATTTATACTTTTTTGTTGTTCGATTGAAACTTCTATAGCCAAACCAAATTCTTGGCCGGATCACCACAACAGTTTTCTTCTGAACACTGGTCATGAAAGCTGCAGATTTATATATGATGACTAGTAAACAGGCACAGGCACCATAGTAATCGAATGCATGACTATAAATGATACACATAAGCTAAAAGAGTATGCACTTAAGCTTGTGAATGAGACCAAAAGAAATTTAGGTCGTGAGCATTAGTAACACTGGAATTATCAGTTGCATGTGAATGAATAGACAAGTGTAAGCAAAAAGGAACTCTGAAATGGCAAAGCATAGTATTGTCAAAATAATGTATATGTAAATTAATGTGATAAGACCGTAAGAGTAATGTGGCAGACAATAGATGAAACTGCACACTTATTTTTTTACTTCATTACTCCATGCAGATGCTCCATTCACATACTTGGCAAATTTACCAACTGCGCATATCCACATACATATGCTTGCCTAATGTAAGGAAACAGTTTTAATAATAGATTTTAAGAGAAGATGAAGGCAGAATTAATAACAAGTGAATATTGGTAGTTTTCTTTTTGTAGCAAGCATATATTTTGAGCGTAATTTGAATTACATAGTTCTAAAGATTGAATTTTGTTTGTTTATTATTTCAGGGAAACATTCCAGACAGTTAGAGTGGTAGTTGAGTTTGGAAGACAGGTTCTGCTATTTAGAATTTTTTGGGTAACAGCCTATTTTTTTTCCTCTAAATATTTCGTTACTTTGCATTCACATTACGATAGTGATTTCTTTGGGCATTTTCAGATTGGTTTGTATGATGTATGACAACAAACCGTCTATCTCTAAGTGTCATAGAGATTATGAAGAGAATGCTCCAAACACCGCTATAAATATCGTGAAAACTTTCATGTCTAGCTTGGTAGATCTGTTATTGACTTTACAAACTGATACAAAACTTTTTGTTTGCATTTTAAAATCCACTTTCCTTTTCATTTTTTGTCTTTATTGTTATGTCGGTGGTGAGGTGTGCTCTGATATGAATATGTGTACATACCTCCAACAATATGGAGTATTTACTACATCACCAAGCATAAGTAACACCCTCTTTGGGACACCCACGAGACATGGCAAGGCCCAACCGCAACATCCATCGTGTAGCCCTATGTTCAAGCTACGCCACGGTATCCGGAAGAGGCAAATCCGTCGCCGGGAAGCCACGTTCCCGCCCTTGCCAAGATGCCTCCACAACATGGCTTTCTACATACTTCTTGGACTAGCTAGAATTGTGTGGTTGCTTGTCCCACATCGAAAACCATGTAAAGGAAGAGCATTCCTTCACCTATAAAAGGAACTCTCCTCCCACTTAAACACCATTCATTCCATCCAACATAACTCCATTACATCTCTTGTAATCTTGTTAGGCCGCAAGGCTCGACACACTAGTATAAGCTTTCAAGTGGACGTAGTCTTCCGCTAAGGCGGGAGGTGAACCACTATACATCTCGTGTCAATCTCTCTCTCTCTTTACTTATCGTTAATTAGATCCCCACGGATCCAAACATCAACAATATGTGGTAATGATATTTGATTAATTTGCTGTTGAAATTGGATTTTGATTGCTTGTGATGTTGAAATTTAGATAAAGGTGGAAGCTTTTTCGGCTACTTTAAATCTGGGGTGGGTGATACAATGAAATGTTTATTTATTTGTTGCTCTTAGTTTTCGAGTTAGTATAGGTCAACTAATTTGTTCAAATTGGATTGAGCTTATTGGTAAAAAAGGAATATGAGGTCTACTAGCTCCTTCAACAGCAGCAAGCAATTAATGTCATTTTGAATGCATGGCCACAAGAAGCTAATGTAAAAAATTATTATAATCTGCATGGTTGCAAACTTGCAGATATATGGGTACAGAATGACACTGTGGGCAGAGCATTTAGGATTTGTTGAAGAATGTTTCAATCAGCCGGAGTCTTGAATGTGTTCAAAGGGTAAGGTCATTGGATGAGCAGAAATGGAGTCAATACCAGAGCTTCTGCAGGGTCCTTGTCCATCATGTGTAGGATCAATGGCTTAAGAGATCAAAAGACTGCTTATCATCTTTGCCTACAAGAGAGCTTCTGCAAGAACAAATGAAGGTGCATTAAAGGAAAGCAGGAGTAATCGATCTATGTAGTTTAGGTCTTCCTAACTAGAACATTTGACAAGTACAGACTCAATCTATGTTGTCCCTAGCTTGAATTATAAGGATTGTAGTACTGTTTCTATGGTCATATATTGAGCATTATTTCAGGAAAACTTTTATATGGATATTCTTCTTGTTGTCCAAGTTTCATTCATACAACACAACACATAACAATGTGTTGTATGACTGTAAAAGAGTTCAAATTTAAGGCTTTTCCCACAACAGTCATTGGTTGTTAGCCAATTTGATTCCGATATTCACACCACAGTTAACCAAATATAGTTGTTGTGTGAACTAACAACCAACAACAAAAGAAAACAAAATTCTGTTGTGTGAGATTCATAACACACAACAGAAATAAAATGATCACTGTTGTCTGAGTAATCAACAGACAAGCGAGATAATTTTACTTTAGTTGTGTGTTACTACCTCTGACAACAAATATTAAGTTATATCCGTTGACTGTTATTAGTCTCAGACAACAAAGAATGAGTTATATCTGTTGTGTGTTATGAATCTCAGACAACGGAAAATTTCCTTTTCTGTTGTCTGACGGTGCCGCGGCATCCCCGCGCATGTCATGGCAGGCACATGCCTGCGCAGAATTCACACAACGGAAACAGGTATTCTGTTGAGCAAAGTATTGTCACACAAAGGTGAAATCACCGTTGTGTGATTTTTCAATCACACAACACTCGTTTAGACCATAGTGAAGCTGGTCATCACACAACACAAAATGTCTGTCGTTTGATTAACTTATTGTAGTAGTGAATACCAAGTTAGCATCTTATCTAGTTGTTGCAATCATCAGTGAAATTAATATCATTAAAGAGTAATTGTGTAGCTTAAAAGATGATGAGAAAGATATATCTTTGCATGAATAGTTTAACTGTAAACAAACATTTATATTGACGCTTCAAGGCTTGCGCATAGCCTTACACTCTGGTCTACTCATATACAGATATATGCTTGCGCACATTTACCAAACACAGATCTAATGCTTGCTTCATTTTTTTTTTTACTTGCTTGCCAAGTTGTTGCATATGCCTTCTTAATTGTCTTGATCTTATTTTCTTTTACCCGAGGTTTTGATTTTTTTTAAACTTTGGAACAGGTACTGAACTCCAAGTCATAGCATCCTCGAGGACATTGCTGGGAGAGGAGAGAAGCAAATATAAATAATCTATTTTGATGATTTGATCTTTTGTAACCTAGTCTCGTCTTTTCTGGTTGAATAAGTTGTTTATCTGGATTTCCAATAGCAATGTGAAGTATTGATAAAATCTATGAAATTATTTTTCTTAGTACTTCTGAACAATGCTTTCCCAGTATACGAATATGAGACCATCTTTTGAGTGCTTGGGATGGTGATTTTCAAAATATTACTTTAGAGCTACATCTGCTTTTTGTCTACAAATTTATCAAAGAACCTTCTCCTTTAGTTCTGTAACCTAAGATTTTGGTTCAACATTTTAACACAATATATGAAGTAATTTTGGTTTCTTGTGCGTCAGTAGAATTTCTACTGGGTAGAGAATTTATCACACAGAAGCAAGGGGGATCTTAAAGCAAGAAGCATGAAGAACTGTAGAGCAGCTGAGCAAGCAAGGACTTTGAATATAACTTACAAGCTAACATGTAAGCAAAAGCTGTACAAGAAGTTTCAGAAAAGTAGGAATCTCAAATAAGCTGCAACTTGGATTCTACTAGTTGAATTATAGTCTTCATTTCAGTGAGATAGCTTTGTACAGGAGAGTGGTCAGAACCAGGGCAGAAAGGAACCAACAGTAGTGCAGCCTGAAACTCTATTCAGAATGCTTGTAAGTATGACCTCCAGCTCCTTTGTGTCGTGTATTGGATCTTTCACTAGCTCCCAGTTTGTCCTTCAGAGTCCTATTCTCGTTGTCGAGCTGTAACAGTGTGCAATGGCAAATATAATTCGTTTGGAAACAGATAGATGATGAAGGGTTTTGCATTTCGAATACCTATTAAAATGGAGCACATTCAAGAGACTAACTACTTATGCCAGAAAAATATGTATCAGTAAACTTCAGCTCATACGTTCCTCCTCTACAGTGGATACAAGCTCTTCCACCATGTGCTGCAATTGGATAATTATCTGTGAAGTGACATCCTCAAATGCCGAATCCAAAACTTCAGGTGAACCAGGATCATAGAGTATTCCACTCAATCTGAACAACTCCTTAAGTAACATCACATCTTCAACATCAAATCTGTCCCTATATACATCATGTAGGTTGGGTAAGAACTTAGCTAGAATGATAATAGAAAGATCAATCAACAATGAAGCATGCTAGCTAAAATTAGTATTGGCTTTGTTTGATGTAGATGTTCAGTTTGGCCATCAAGTCTTCTTTTGTAAGAGTGCATACACTAATATGCTGAAATTGTTGGTACTACTTTACTAAGTTAATGTTCTAGGAGATGTGTCCTTTGACCACAAAGCATGTGATTTATACTGAAGTCATGAAACACATTTATAGTCATTGTTTCTTTATGACTGCCATGTATATATAGTCTTGAAACTATTAGTACTTACATGCTTATACAGAGACATATGCATCACTGATTTCACTAAGGTATGTGTTAATGCTCAAAGTCCGGTGGTAGTCGATCTTTCGTTTAACGCGGGTCCGGTGGGCGGACCGCTACTCTGAGGATCTGATGGCCTTCGCTAGCTGTCACACAAGAGACAGGGCGTCAGAGGGAGACCGCGTTAGGCGATCTTCACTTCTATGATGCCTAAGTCAGTCAATGTATGTAGGCAGCATAACAATAAATGAGTAGTAAATGCGTAATTAATGAGGAGAGAAGAGAGAACCTTTTATAGGTGAGGAAGGAGTTGATTTTCTTCATGTTTTCGATGTGGGACTGATATGCTTCAGTCCCCAGCTTCTGGGGCTTCTGATGCTGTCTTGGCACGGCGCGTCAGCTGTGATCTGGGGGCGATCCCGGGCTCGGGCGGTAGCCCGCCTGGCTATGTATCCGCAGGTCACCCCCTTAGTGAGAGTCGGTACCTCTGGCGGTACAATGAGCGTGGCTCATTATAGCTAATTATGCTTGCAAACATACATGTAGGTACAAGTCCCCCAAGTCCCCAGTCAAGGAGGGCAATCTTGGTTGGGGAGTTGATCGGCGGTGTGAAGCATTATCTCCGCTTAGACTTGCAAAAGCATAATTAGCGTCAGTGCGTTGTCAACTATGGATTTACTGAGCGAACGCTTTATACCCTTTCGGGTGGGCCCCTGCTAGGCCCGCCAGGGAGTCCCCCACTCCCTAGCCAAGACAGACCTCCGGATGGTCGGCAAATTGTTTGTTGAGGGGAAGCTGCGCTGAGCAAAGGGTGTTGGGTAGTGAGCCCAATCTTAGTACCCAAGTGACGGGGGTCAACGTACCTGATCAGGGTCGTCGTAGACTGTTTGACAAGTCCCCGTGTCCCGTAGGGACGATCTGACTGTAACGCCACATGGCGGTCGTTGTCAGAGTGAGGCGTAGCCTCGGGATTCGCCGCTGGGGAATACCCCCCGCTGGTTGTAGCGGGAAACAGCATCGCGTAGACGTGTTTGGTGGTAGTTTGTTGAGCGGAGTTGCGCTCAGCAAAGCACGGGGTTTGCAAGATGGAGGGAGCTCTGCCAGCAATGTTGTGTGGAGCAGAGGCTGCCTGTTGCAAGTTGATGAGTGGAAGTTCTGCTAACGGGGATTCGCCCAGCGGAGACTTCGACAGTCGTAGGGCGCGAAGGGAGAACTCCCGCTTGCAGGGTTTCGCTTAGCGGACTTCAACACTCGGAAAGTGACGAGAAGCTCCGCTAGCGGGGTTTCGCTTAGCAGACTTCGACACTTGGAAGGTGACAAGGGAGAAGTTCCGCTAGCGGGGTTTCGCTCAACGGACTTCGACACTTGGAAAGTGACAAGGGAGAAGTTCCGCTAGCGGGGTTTCGCTCAGCGGACTTCGACACTTGGAAAGTGACAAGGGAGAAGTTCCGCTAGCGGGGTTTCGCTCAGCGGACTTCAACACTTGGAAAGTTACAAGGGAGAAGTTCTGCTAGCGGGGTTTTGGTCAGCGGACCTCGACACTTGGAAGGTGACAAGGGAGAAGTTCCGCTAGCGGGGTTTCGCTCAGCGGACTTCGACACTTGGAAGGTGACAAGGGAGAACTTTCGCTAGCGGGGTTTCACTCAGCGGACTTCGACACTTGGAAGGTGACAAGAGAGAAGTTCCGCTAGAGGGGTTTCGCTCAGCGGATTCCGCTGATGATTGGCGCCTTCTTCCCAAAAGTGGTGGCTTCCACTAGACGCTTCGTCTGATGGCGGTTGACACGTGGCAAACCCCTAGAGGGTTAGCGTGCGGAGGCGTGTCTCCTCCGCCTAGCCGTCTCCTCGCCATTAATGCTAAGTAATGATGGATTTCGTAACCGAGACGACCCCTCGGTTAATCCGGAGAGTAATTGGAGTCGTGGGACACGTGGACGGCTGACATTTGATGTCGTTTTTCAGTAGATGGCCTAGAACTGTTTGATGTTGACATTAAAGGGGGGAAGTTAGCGAGTTTTGACATTTTGCTCGAAACTCTGAACTGTACTCGTCGTCTTCAAGCTCTCTGCGTCTGAGATCGGAGAAGAAGGCTGAGGCGATATTGCTGAGTTATTATACATGGAAAAACTGACAATCTCCGACTTCGAAGACAAGTGCTCACTCTCACCAGAGACTCCATCGTTGAGGTTGGTACTTTTATCTCTATCCCTGTTTCATTGGATGTCTGCCATGGCTAGTTTTTGGGTTTTGGGTATTTCTGTGTGATATGTTCTTCGTTGACGTGCTGTGAGGGTGTGAGAGTGGGTTTGGGGATGGGTTGCTGTGTTTGACAGAGTTGGGGCTTTTAGGGATTTGCTAGATGGTCGAATCTGGGTTCGAGTGTTTGTTCTTGTTTTGGTATTTTCTGGGTAACAGTTCTTGATGTTCTTGGGCACTAACTGATATAGGGATAGGTTAGATCTTGTGTGAGCTAACTGATTTGGGTTTTAGGGTTTTGGGATGGCCGACGTTATAGAGATTTCAAGCAGTGAGGATTCCGGATCTGAAGTGTCGTTCAGCGCGGCGGATAAAATTTTTATTGACTCGTTGCGTCCGTCTGCCCATGCAGGAACCTCACTGCCAGAACCACTAGAGGTTAAGCCGCTACAAACCACACCCTGGGACGTAGCTATGGGTCGTGATCCTCGTCCAGAAAGTTCTAGGGCCGGGGAGGTCGCCGCTGCTGAAAAATTGCGCGATAAGCGGTTAGCAAATAATAGTGCCGCCAGCGGCTTTGCTGAAGGGGGAGATGTAGCGGGGGAGGATGCCGAGTCGGCGTGGGTCCTCCAGGACGGCACCCCCATCGACGAGGCGGGAGGTAGGATGACTGTTGTTTCCGTCAACCGGCTGAAGTGGATGCTTCGGTTGCCCGACGTGGTGAAGTTACGCCCGCCAACGGTGGAGGAGAAGGCCTCGATTCTTCCAGCGGGGTTCGCCGCCGTGCACGAGGCGATATTCCGCCATGGAGTTACATTCCCGCTGGTGCCCAACCTTCAAATTTTGGTGTGCGAGTTTGGCGTTGCCTTTGGGCAGATCTGCCCCAACATGTGGAGATTGATGCTGGTGCTGAACTCGCTATGGCGGTTGTCGGGTTGCGAGGGACCGACTGTAGCTGAGGTGCTGCACTTCTACGAGCTGGTGTATGTGAAGCGCCAAGGTTGCAGAGGGCAGGTTAACCTGAGTCGCCGCCAGGGAGCGCCAAAGCTGATCGAGAACCTGAGGGATTCAATGTCATACTGGCGGGGGACCTTCTGTGTTGCCACGACGGGGTGGGAATACCAGGCGGGGTCCAACGAGGGGGAGCCGACCTTTAGGATTAAGTCAGAGTTTCAGCCTATCCGAGGTTGTTTTGTCAGTCTCCGCCGAACATGATTGGCAGGTTTTTTTTTTTTTTTTTTTTTTACTCTGTACTGACAATGACCTTTTTGTGCAGCGGGGTTGCGGTATAACCTGACTCGCGAAGAAGAGTGCCGCTTTGCGCGTATCAGAGGTTGCTGGCGGAACGGCAACTTGCTGGATTTTCGTCTTCTTACAGGCTGGGAGTTGTTGGTTGATCAACAACTGACTCGTGCCGTTGGTGTCACGCCCCTGATTTTTACACAAATAAAAATCGATATATATAACCCCATAATTATATATGCGTGAATGTTCAATCATCAATACAAATACCTGGAACATCTTTCCCTTAAAACAAGTACATACTGATGCCCTGAACCAATCCAAGTTAATATACACTCGCTCAACAGAGTTATATATTACATAAGCTTACGAATTAAATTGTCATCACAAAATAAAACGTAAATACTCCTCAGAGTTCACTACAAAGCGGAAGTCATAACAATGGCAAAGCCAGATCAAATTTGCTTCCTACTAGTTCTGCTGCCAACAAGATACCTCAGCTTCAGCCACGATTTCCCTGACCTGCAAGGTTAACCCCTACACAGTTTGAATAGTGCACCGGGTTGTCACACAACAAACCCGGTAAGCTTTTGCAAGCCCGTATGAGTAACTCAAAATAACTCACACCAAATTATGGGATAAAAGCCCGCACAACTCACGCCAACACGAGGAAAACCTTTCGACTTGAGAATAAGGAAAACATATCATGCTTCCCAAAACAATACTCTTTCCCAAAAAGGAAATCACAAAAGTCACACTGTAACAAAATCATATAAATCGTTAACATAACAATTCAAATATGATTAATCGATCCAACCTGGATAAAACACATATGCACATCAATCATACCTATCGTTAACCCAACAAATAGCATATGATTCTTAGTCCAACCTGGACAAAATACGTACCCAGGAGTCATAAGTAACCTACTTAGATCCATGAGGTACCATGGCAGACATGCTAGCGCTCTAACTTATTGTAACCACTCGCCCAGCTAACTGCGTGATTCCTTATTTCTTGCCTTGGTCACTATCAGCGACCTGTCACCATCTGTGACATATGATCTTCAGACCCCATCAAATCTCGAAATCAACCATTGGTCACCATCTGCGACCTATCACCATCTGTGACATATGATCTTCAGACCCCATCTGGTCTCAGATCAACCATTAGTCACCATCTGCGACTTGTCACCATATGTGACATATAGAATATGATTCACAAGTCCTCCCAGGACATTTAAAAGAAAGAATCCCCGAAACTCTCTTTTAAAGAAACACGTACTCATGAGCATCAAATAGCTCTCCACTAACCCCATGATGTACCAACAACAAATCAGTCCAACCTAGACACACAACACATCAACACAGATTCACCACGAAGCCACTAATACATGAATACGTATGTATATATATATCCCATAATATATATATGTACACACATAGTCATTCACTCAGAAATGCAACCAATACACGAATACATGTGTGTATATATATATATATATATATATCCCATAATATATATATATATATATATATATATATGTATACACATAATCATTCACTCAGAAATGCCACAATACATCTATGGTAACTAGGCACATAACACAGATAAATCATTGGTCACCACCTGCAACCTATCACCGTCTGTGACTCTTGGTTTTCATACCCCGTCTGGTCTTAGAACCAACCGTTGGTCACCATCTGCGACCCATGCTTTTCAGACCCCATCTGGTCTCAAGTCAACGTTAAGTAAGTCACACCTGACCTAAAAACTTTACGACCATCTAGTTCTGGCTTTCCCATCCCTGCTCACCATCTGTGACCCTTGGTACAAGGACCAATACATTTAAAATGAGTCACGCTTGACTCAAAAATGTAACATCAAACTCAATGCTTTTCAAACAATAGAAAACATCTTTTTCCACAATATTGTTTCTATGAAAAGTCTCATTCAACAATAATATGAACCCATCATGCATATTATTCATCACACATCATCCACAAGAATATATATATATATATATATTTCACGTAAATATATATATACGTAGTTATTAGCTCAGGAATGCCTACTAATACCAACTATAGTTTGCAGTTAAATAATTAACGCCAAAACAATAATGGTAATTCTGTTCATAAAGAACCTTGTGAGATTACTCACCTCGAAACTCCTGCTGCGTCTTCAATACAGAACAAGGCAGCCACACCACAAGACAACCGTCCAAGGATACCTCGTCAAGCACCTAATCACATACGATTTCAACTTAGCAACAATCCACAAACGATTTAAGTCCGAAACCCCCGTTTTGAACTATAATCCCCAAAGTGACGCCAATCGAGGTGAAACCACATCCGAGACCACCCAATGTCTCCGGAATACTTCTACGATCGATATGCCAAAACTACAAGTCGATCGGAAGCTCGAATCCTCACGGATCGAAACATCAAACGGTCCGAAACCGTAAAAATCACAACATGCTCATACGATCTCCAAAAATTACAAATAATATATCGAAATGCTCGTATCCCTGAGGTGGCCGGAAACCACTGGAAAACACCACCACAGTGGCGGCACCGCCGCCGGACCAAAGTCGGAATTTGACAAAACTCCCAACACCAAAGTTCTTCATCTCAACTCCAATTTAAACTTTCATAACTAACACAAAGTCTAAATCATAGCCATTTGGCCGGAATTTACCTCGCAACATCTGAAATTCGATGAACCCTAGAATTTCAAAGCTTCGATTCGTCCTCCACAAGTGAAATCGTCCCAAGCCGCTTTGGGAGAAGCATCAACGTCTTATGGGCTTCAAAAGCCCTCAAGAAACACCGGCAAAGGTGGCCGGAATCTCCGACTCTGATCAAGGCGATTTGCAGCTCCACCGTGCGACTTCTCAGACTTGTAGCGTCGTGCACAGGTCTACCCACATAGTGAAACTTCACAGGGTGCTAGATGGGAGTGAGGCGAAGAGATAGGAAGAAGAATCTCGTCGATTGGTGGCCGGAGGAGGGAGAACGAGCTCGGCGAAGATGGCTGCTTGGGAAAACTCGGGAGAGAGGAGAGAGAAAAAATCCTTCCCAAAATGGAAATCTGATTTTATGAATAATTTTCCGGAAAAATCCCATATATACTAAAATGGAAACTTTTTCCGACGGCCATAACTTCCTCATACGAACTCCGATTTCCACGTTCCACATATCCACGAACTCGTATCGACGCGCTCTACAACTTTTGTGAAGGAAGTTTTCTGAGAATCTCAACGTATCAAAAGTCAACCTTGAAACCCCCCCTAATTCCACACTTTACGAATAAAAATTCGTCCGAAACACTTCTGCTCCGTCCACGAGCCACGAAATCGTCTGATACCCACAATTTAAATTCTGGAAAATCCTCAGAAAATAAATACGAATTTCTGAGGCATCACAGTTGGTAAGCACTCTCCGCCATGCCATACCTTTAAAGAGATTGTTCCATGCTGACGGTTTTGTTTTGTTTGTAGAAACTCTGTCGGGGAACAAAGCGAGCCGTGACGCCTTTGCGAAAGCCATGGACCGTGCTGAGATCGACAACTTCTTGGAGGCCATGTATGCTTCCGGGATGGTGGCGCAGAAGACGGTGGTGGACCTAGAGACGCTGGCGCTGAGCCCGTCCGAGGTTCCCGTGGTGCTGACAATACCGCACCACTCTCATCTTGGAGGTGACGGGCTACCTGCCATTCAGGAGGGGCCCGGCGCGGCGAGCGAGGTGGCGCCGAGGAAAGAGAGAGCGCCGGCCATACGGCACGGGGTACAGAAGAAACAGTGCGCCTAGCGGAGGGTGTCACCATAGCGGGGTTGGAGCCACCGACGAGGGGTTCAAGGCCTGCCGTCGCTGGAAGCAAGCAAGCGCTTCAGCGAAAACGCCGTCAACCAGACTCCGGCGGGGAAGAGGGTGATGCCGTGGAGATTACTGGGGCCCGCGAGCAGCCGAAGAAGGCAAGGCAGGCTCCTTCCGAGGCTCCTGCGGACGTGGCGAAAGCGACGGGCACGAGTGACTTGGACTCCTTTGCCGCGTACGCCGAGTTCCTTAATGACGGTGAGCGGGAGTTCCTATATCACCTCTGCGAGCGGCTGGGGTTCGGTGGCTTGGAGGGGATTGTACGGTCAACGGCCGTCAACCAATCGCCCTTCAGCACGGCATTTGGGCACATCTCTGTCGGGCTGCATGAGATGTTCCTGGCGGCGTCAAAACAGCCCCTGGTTGAGCGGGAGCTTAGGGAGGAGGTGGCGGGCCTGCAGAGGGATTTGGGGGAGGCCCAGGAAAGGTTGGCTAATGTGGAGCGACGCTTAACAAAGGCCGACTGTGATGCAGCAGACGCTCGTGGCAAGCTGGCTGTTGCCATTGAGCGGGACCTGGAACGGAACGAACAATTTGCCAAATTGGGGCAAGATATGTCCCTGCTGCAAGACTGGGTGGCCGCCAAAGATAAGAAGGTTGAGATCCTTCAGCGGGAGTCAGCCGCAAGGCAGGCCGAGGTTAAACGGCTGGAGGGTGAAGTTGCTCAGCTGGGAGCTAAGGGAAGCTGTGTTGCGGCCGCCGTTGTGGAGTCATACAAGCAGTCGGCGGAATATAAGAAGGCGCTGACCGAAGCGGCGAAGGCCGGTGCCCTAGCCAATGTGGAAATGCTACAGCAGAAGGGCGCCATTGACTGGGCAAAGGCGTCGATGCCGGTCGTGCCGCTAGCGAAGGAAGCTCCACCGGCAACAAGTACCACCCCTGGTCAGGTTGAAGGAGCCTGCTAGGGTAGTGGGGAGAGTGGCGAACTCCCGGAGGGCGACTCTTAGTGGACGCCTACCTAGTCTGAGGTGTCCCGTGCTGGGTTCCTGGCGGCCCACACCTGGGCGGATGGCACAATAGAGACCCCCAGTCCCACAGCCCGAGGGTCCGACCAGACGAGCCATTCACATCCGCCGCAGGCCGCAGGTGGAGATGCCGAAGGTAGTGGAGCCAACCTCGCCAATCCTGCCAACCCCTGAAATAGGAGTAGAAAATTTTTTGTAGCCGCCGAGGCGTAAACATGTGATGTAATTGACTCTTTTGGGATATATGAAATTTCAGAACCTAGGCTCTTATTTTGTTTTTGTTTTTTTGTTTTTTTTGTTTTTGTGATGATGTGTGTACCGCTAGAGGTTTTGACAGTTTTGCTTTTGCCAACGAATGAAACATTAAAGGAATTAAAATTGGTCCAAGTGCACAATGTAGCGGACGTGGTCCACTGACTGGCGTTGCCAGTTGCCCCTAGTGCTAGACTTGGTAACAATGGTTTGAATAATTCATCGTTTCATTGATAGCTGTCTGAACAGCATTTACAAAAGCGGGGTCGTACCCGTTGGGTAGCTTCCCTTAGCTAAATATTGAACAAAAATTTAGCTAAGTCAAGATGCTCTTGGGTAGCAGCATGACTATTTGTAGTAATACTGAAGGTGTTCGGTATTCCAAGGGTGGGTCGTTGTGACGCCATCCTTGTCCATTAAGTAGAAGGTGCCTGGGCTAACGACTTCTACAATTTTGTATGGACCTTCCCAAGTTGGGCGGAGTTTTGTTGGTGGTGGTACGACTTCCTTCATTACCCAGTCCCCCAGTTGGAGGTTGCGGGCTTAGACCCTGGCGTTGTAGAAACGCGATACCCGTTGCTTGTTCTGGAGATTGTGCAAATGGGCTGCGTCCCGTTTTTCCTCTAGGAGATCCTTGTCGAGGTTGACGCCGTCGCTGTTGGTCTCGGGGCAGTAGCCTTCGACCCTAGTAGTTGGTTGGGTTACCTCGATAGGCAGGACAGCCTCAGTTCCGAACATCATACAAAAGGGTGTTTCCCCTGTGGCGGAAGTTGGGGTTGTTCTGATGGCCCATAGAACTTCCGGGAGCTTATCCGCCCACAAACCTTTGGCCTTATCGAGCTTTTTCTGTAACAGCTTCTTGATTATCTTGTTTGCCGCTTCGACCTGGCCGTTGGTTTGGGGGTGAGCGACTGATGCAAAACGCATCTTGGTGCCCAGGTTGGCGGTGAAAGAGATGAGTTCCTTGTTATTGAAATGTGTGCCGTTGTCTGTGATGATTGTATGCGGGACACCGTATCGACAGTAGATGTTCTTCCAGAGGAAGTGAATTACTTTGGCTGTAGTTATTGCCGTCAGGGGCTCCGCCTCTATCCATTTGCTGTTGTAGTCGATAGCAACGATGATGTATTTGAACTGGCCCTTTGCGGTTTGGAATTTGCCCATCAGATCAAGGCCCCACGTGGAGTGAATCCATGGACCTATGATGATCGATAGTGGTTCCGCCGGGGCATGTGGAAGACCAGCATATTGTTGGCATTTGTGACAAGATTTCGATATCTGCCGGGCGTCGTCACTGAGTGTAGGCCAGAAGTAGTCCTGTCGCATTGTGCGATTGGCCAAAGATCTGGCGCCTGACTGGTTTCCACATTCTCCGCCTTGTATTGCTGCCAGCACGACCTTTCCCTCCTCTGGGGTTAGACAGCGGAGGTTGGGGTGAGTGAATCCCTGGTGGTAAAGTTTGCCGCTCTGCATGTTGTAGCGGGTTGCTCTCCGCTGGAACTGTCGCGCTTTGACCTTGTCCTCTGGCAATGTCCCGTTGCTCTTGTACTTAATAATTTCGTCCATCCAGCTAGGATTGGCCTCAATGTTGAAGATCTCCGCCAGGGTTTTTGTGATACTTGGCTTGTCCAGACACTCTACCCTTGTGTCCGCTGGACTCTGGTATGGCTGGGCGGTTGCTAGTCTTGCCAGTGAATCAGCCTTGGCGTTCCTTTCCCTGGGGATCTGTGTGATGGTGTGGAACTTGAATTTTTTGAGCAGTGTCTTGATGTACCCCAAGTATGCCGCTAATTGCTGGTCCTTAGCCTGAAAACTGTCATTGACCTGGTTAACGACCAACTGAGAGTCGCTGAAGATGTTGACACTGTCGGCCCCTGAATCAATGGCGAGGAGTAAGCCGGAAATGAGTGCTTCATATTCCGCCATGTTGCTAAAACGACAATGGAGAAAGATCAAAACCCTAAAGCCTTATGCCTTTCTGCTGTTCATTTCCTAAACCCTAAACAAGAGTAATTGTAAAAAAAAAATTATATATATATTGATGCTTCAAGCCTTATGCCTAGCCTTGCACTCTAGTCTGCTCTTAAAGATCAGCAATTTTCAGAATATTTCAGAACCCAGGAAACAAGACTATGAAATTCACTGTCTAAATAATTACAAAAGGCAGCTACACATATCTAGTTTAGAGACTCAAAATACCCAACTTCCATGGGTTATAGCGGGAACTACGAGGGCGTGACTCACTCTTCGTCTTCCTCCTCTTGTGAGAAGAACTGGGAAAGGAACTCTGTCTCTGGGCCGAATTGATCTGGTGGAGTAACCCTTTTTCGTACAAGCATTTCTACTGTCAGACACTTCCTCTTACGCCCACCCCTTGGCCTAGACCGGAATTGCTCATCAGCCTCTTCAAAATCCCCCTGCAATTCAAAGCAATAACCAACAGATGTCACACGCCGAGTTCATAATGGGGTATTGTCTAAAACCGCGTTTATCCATAAAGAATACGTAAACATTCCAGAAGAAGAGAGATTGAATGCTCCAAGAACATGGCACTCACATAGGCATATACATGATATCCAGACTTCTCATGCTTATCTCTCACGTGCTTGTATGAGAATGTCTTACCACAGCCTGAGAAGCTACAAGCGAAGGATTTCTGTTGGAGGTGTACAGCCTTCACATGTTGAAGAAGATTTGATTTCTGAGAAGAAAACAACAGAACATAAGAAACCGAACAACGCTAGACAGTTTTTTCATGTCAAACCAAGTAAATTAGATCAACGTGTATATAGTGTTGAAGTCTTCTTAGGAACTCACTTTAGAAAATGTGAGAAGACAACCCTGGCCTTATAATCACATTTAACTTCCAATGAAGAACGTCCTCCATCTTCATGAGTACGGAGATGGCTTTTGATGTTCTTTTTCCGCTCCTTCCCACATATCTCGCAAGTGATATGAGTGTGGCAGGACTGGATATGGTCCTTAAAGCATTGCTTATTAGAAAAATATCTCATACAATCCGGTTCAGAGCAAAAGGCCTTCACTGAGTCTTAACTGCGGAAATAGAGGACGATGTTAGCATTAACGTACATACACAAAATTTTCAGCGATACCACATCTTCTCATTTAAGAAAAATGTGTTTATTCTATAGGTCACTTTACATTATTCAACAACCACAGACAAAAAGAAATTAGACAACAGATAATTGAACCTAAAAAGGAATAGAATTCAAATATAAAACCTACCATGAGAGTTCTCGTGCTTCCGCAGCTCTGAAGCAAATTTGAACACGTTTCCACAGCCCGGTTCCTGGCATACATGCTGCTTCTGTCCTTCATCGCTAGTAGAAGGGCAATCCTCACTGTGAAATTCTACAGCATGCCTCTTCACGTTACCTTGAAAAGCAAATTCACTCTTACAGAGTTACAGTTCTCAATTGGACACTTTTAAGAGCTTCCCTTGGTGCTGGAGGAGATGAGGTTCAAATGGTCTTCTATAAGTACCCCACATCATCCTACCAAAAAATGGTAGCGACTTTGAGAGATAGTCCAAGCCCAAGGACAACCAGGCCCAGCAAGGAAGAAGCACGAGTCCAGCCCAAACCAACACCACCACAGACCTATCAATTCCGCCACCATAACCGCACCTCCTCCTGGCCCCGATCTCCCATCCAGTTCCCAACCACCCGAATAGTCAAATCGCAAACTGATCTAAATCCAAGCAGACAAATCATCAGGAGAAAAACTGAAACCCTAGAACCAAGTAACTACATCTTAGCCTGAATAGTAGTGACTCTATTCCTCCATCTCATCCCTTGCCTCTGTGTAGACAAGCCAACTAACTAGACATCCCTTCCAGTCGCACACACCGTGCACCAGCGAGACTAGGGTACACATTCTCTAGTGTTTTTTCCTTTTTTATGACTAAATGAAAGTTATTCCTATATAGAGGTTTTACCGTATATGGCTTGGTACTGGGGTTAATCTTCGATCTCTACTATTTTTAATGGCTCTATCTTCCTTAATAACAACGTATTCTACTTCTCAACTGGAAATCGATCCTTAGTCAATATGGCCTGAACAAAATCTCCAACATTGAACTCTACAAGTCACTTTTTGATGTCTACATGCGCCTTGTATTTGAGATTGGATTCTTCTCTTCTTTCGAGTCTAAGTTAACATGTCATCTATACTTACTGAATATTTTACTTTCCTATTAACTCTAGTTTTATCTAGGATTGGAGCATAGACAATAGGAAAATGACACATTCTAGTGCTTTGATTAATGGAGCGGTTATAAGTAAGTTTTGATCACAAAGACTAGTCTTTATATTTTATCCACCATATAGCTCAAAAGAGCTCCCAATAAATGATTCACAACTGTAGTTTGACCATTCGTTTGAGGGTGATAAGCGCTACTAAATTTAATTAGATTTTCGCCAATTGAGTCATGCATCAAGTATCCCAATTAGAAATCATATCCTAAGAGCTCTTGTTATGCTCTTTCACTTCTGTCTTCCTTTGAGTTTAGTTCTGCAACTTGTTGAGGCTGACAAAGAACTCATTGAGATCAAGGTTCTTATGCAGGCAAAACCTAAGCGGGGTGGAGGCAAAGTGAATGAACAATGCCATAGTAACTGAGCAAGTGAGCAGGCTTCCTCTATTATGTCTTACATTGCTCCTCCCACAAACCCTGACGGGACAGGGTCCAAGAATTTTGTCTTCCACTTCTTGCTAAGTGATGTATATTGGCATCAGCTTTTGCAAGCTTCCTAAATCTCTGATAGGTCGCAATTATATGGCTATGTAGGTCTACAAGTAATGCTTTGCTAGTAGGATACATAAATTAAATCAATCAACAAGATAACCTTCGCTAGTAAACTAGCCACGGGTTTTATGTATAATATCTTGGTTGAGATTCAAATCTTTTTTGGGGTTGGAGGTGGCCGGTGGCTGGCCGGAACTTGGCCAGAATTGGCCGAAACTGTCCTAAATATCTTCTGTCCGGTTTTCTGCTTGAGGTTCAGTCACTTAGGCGGCCGGTTCAGTAATTTTTAGACCGATTCTTGACGATCTTCTTCCGCTTCCTGAATCATGGGATCAAGATTCTGATGTTGACAAATTTTTGTGGTAATTGGAGGTACAGAAGGCGGTGAACCAGTAAATTCTCTAATTCTGCTTCCGGGGGCCGATTCGGTGCTTTTTCGGCTGGTTCTTGGGATTCGGTTGCCGGTTTTGGACTCCTGGGATCAAGCTCTTTAAGATGTAAGGCAAAGGTAGAAAAAGGCTTTAAGGTTTTGTATTCGAATTTAGGTTTTGGCTATTTGTTTCAGGGTTAGGGCTTCGTACTACTAACGTGTTTTAGGAAATTTGAAATTGGGATGCAGAGATAACAACTGAGAGAATGAGTTGTGCTTTCATTGATAAGAGGAGCCTCTTTATATAGAGGATTACAAGCATAGAATCAGAGTCTTGTAAGGAAACATAATCGTACAATGATTAAGATGTCAACGAAGAAATCTCCGAGAATATCTATAAGACTAACCCTATTACAACTCAGACAAGTAACTCAAGTTTGGGCCAGACACACAATCAAGGTGTCCTTAAACAATCTAATGATTTTTCATGTTTTTGTTCTCAATACAAATATTAGAAGCATAACTCTCTAATACAACCATTTCTTAACTAATCAAAATGACACGTACTACTAGCATGCATTGAAAGGAAGGGCTTGATTCCGGTCGATCCCAACTGATCATTCTTAACGCCTACAAAGTGAAGACATATATAGTTAAAGGAAATTGTACTAATTAAATATTTAAATTTCATAGACAATTGATCCATGTTTAAGGGTAATAAAATTCTAATGGTGAACAGCAAGCCTCAAGAAAGTTCACTCTTTCTGTAACGGATGATCTTGAATTTCAATGGCTAAATAGAAGCATGTTTGTTTATCCTTCCCATTTTAGAATATTTGCTTTGTGCTATGTCTTTGACGTCCTTTTGCCGACAAGCAGCATTTGGCCACTTGTATTCTTATTGCTGATCCCGGCCGCCCAGATCAAATCTGCTGCCTCAAAATCTGTGAAAGAAATAAGATCACTCGATCTGCCACGTCCTCGTTCTTTTTTTCTTTCTTCAGCTGCTTTACGGGATCAAATAATTTGGTGGATTAGTGAGATGACTCGTCGACATTGAAGTAAAGCAGATTTTAAAGTAGCAAATGAGCATTTGATTGGAATTTAATAGCCGTTGAGACAAAATTTGTAGAGCTTAGAGCATTTTAAGTGAGTTAGTTAAATTTATGTGGAGACTTGTAATGGTAAGAAAAAATATATAAAGGGTGCAGCTATTGCCACCCTATTAATTTCTTTGTTCACCTTATAAATATGTGAATTATTGAAAAACTATATTACCCAAATATAAAATTACAAATAAGTACACTAATTTTCTAAATCTAAATGAATCTGTAAGGAAAACTAAATACATAATTAATTAATTAAATACAAAACTACTTAATTTCTCATCTAATAACATTAGTCTTCATCTTCTCCACCCAAATTTGAATTTATTACTATTTTTCTGTCTCTTTGGTGCATCTTCATCGTTAATTCATTATCAAATTCACAAAACTATTTGTGTTAACTTTATCAAAATCTTTGAACATCTTTTTTAAACACCGAAAGTAAAAATTTAAAATTCGAAGAAAAAAAGCAATCTCTTCTTTCATTGCTCATAGTTGTTAACTTGCTAATTTTTTAATATAGATTAAAATAGACGAACATTAAAACTGAATGTAAAAATTAAAAAAATGGAAGTAAATCAAACTATGATTTTATTAGTAAACTTTAATATATTTTATTTTTTTAATTAATATAAAGTAAATTAGAGATTTTCATTAAAAAAAATTTCTCTTTTAATTGAATATGTCATATAAGGATATTTCTGAAAAGAGAAATAAGTTAGATAAGAAAATTTAATAATTGAAATGCATTTTAGTAATGAGCAAGTAGGGTGAACAAATAAAATAATAGGGTGACAATAGCCGCACCCATATATAAAACCACTTCAATCTATGAATCGTATCTTACATGTAAATAACATATTGTAACTTTTTTTTTATAACTGAAAAAGTTACAATAAAAAAGAAAAACCACGACAAACACATTTGCATATTGACTTAGACCATCAAATTTAGGGGAGCAATATCTCCTACCTTTTCTTTATTTTGTAAGTTTAAATCTCGTGGCTCACTGTCTTCCAAAATCTTATAGCTATTATAGCCTTGTGCATTTTATACATTGAAAATACAAGGACAAAAAATGATTTTCTGGAAAATGGAGATTGCAGTGCACTGATCAATCCTTACTGGACAGCAGAAACCAAAATAACAAACTAAACACCAGATTTTTGTTACGCAGTGAAAACCTCAAATATGAGATTAAAAACACTACGGGCCTCTTACTCTTGAGAACCCAAAATAATGATCATCTTATTCAAAAGGATATGTTCTTGTAAAAACTTGAATAGCACTTACTCGGTTATAAGATTTAGACAAAAGCTAACACAAAGTTTGTCTTCCTTCTAGAACTTGTTCACTTGAATGATCATCAAATCTCGCTCTTCTTTCTTCACCGTCTCTCTACTGATCACAAGAGAGTTTTATGCATATGAGAACACAATCAATGACACTTATACATGGACCAAGTGTTTGACTCTTTGTGAAGACTCAATTTCAAACTAACATGCAAGACTCTATCACAATTCTTGCGTCTCTAGATCCACAACTGACCATGTCTTTTTCCTGCTTATATGATAGATCTACGGCAACTACTCAACCATGCAAAGATTCTACCCTAATTTCCATTTAATTAGAAAAGAAACTTCCCATATAAGAACTCCAACAAATCTTCAAGAAAATCAATTAGGATTGGACACTTCCTAAAAACCCTAGGACATCAACAACACGATTTTAACAATCAGAAGAATCTTTAAAAAATGTAAATACATAAAATCCAAACCCTAATTTCTAAAAACAGACTCTACATGAAACTGACTGCAGACTTGGGGATTGCAACACATGTTGCAATTCATGCTTATGCAAATACATTTACCTGATTCTCTGAGATCTGTAAAGGATCTTTGAGCTTTGTATGGGAATGCCAATGCGAATGTACAAGAATTGTACCTACATACATCATATATTTGAACGTGGGCTCCAGCCCAATTTTGAAACTGTGACAAAAAAGTTTAAAACTTTAACAATTCGGTTGTAGTTGTACTGTTTTACACAATATTTTAAGTTATCTGTCCAATTTAAATTTGACAAACTTGACATCTCTATTAGAAGTGCTGGTATAAGTCTAGTAGATAACTCGTCTTATGGTTGAACTTCTTGCATCTCGATGGATTGACTATAACTTAATTTGTTTCCTCTTACATGGTTAATGCTATTTGGATTTGAGCTTTGTACAACT
The DNA here is from genome assembly GCF_002994745.2 of Rosa chinensis. Lineage (NCBI taxonomy): Eukaryota > Viridiplantae > Streptophyta > Magnoliopsida > Rosales > Rosaceae > Rosa > Rosa chinensis. Next base: position 59,405,364 of record NC_037092.1, read on the forward strand.
ACATGGACAATTAAGTCATCATTCATCTAGCCACACAGATTCAAGTAAACTTTAGCTTCTAAATTCCTATCAAGCTCCATACATACATATATCTCAACCGTGCATGATGCATGTACCAAACAAGGTCCTAAACTCCTAATTTGCAACAATCCGATGCTAACTAAAAGAATCTCAAACATCTAGGGCATTCCAGTTTGAGTTAAATTGGATTAAACTTCCAAATCAAATCAGCTTGGATTGCTTATTAAGGAATCACTCATAAAAAGCATGGGGAATAATAAGTCGATCAATTAGGGAACGGCAAGCCCCGCCTTTGACAAAAGTAAAATGTGAAATAATTGTGCATTGGGTTCTGCTAAAGCTCACAAAGACGTGGAATTAGATATGCCATTTCCAAAAAGATAGTGGAACTTGAAGGATTTGGTTTTCTTTGGAGATTATTAGTGGCCATTGGGGTCCTCGATCTTTCTCCCGCTGCTTCTTTCTTTTGCCGAACTAAAATAACAAGAATCTACAACAAATTAGCTAGCTGAACTCTTTAGCTATGAAACTCAATTTCTTGAATGTCATACATACTTTTATCGAAATCAATAAAAAACAAAACAAAACCAAAATCTAATTAAGATCAGATAAACCTAAATTTGTAGTCTGCAGATCACATTGCTTGGTTAACTCACAGGGGATGTATTCTTTAAATTGGATTCACAAGTTTAATTGTTTGATCTGAATTGGTATGGTGAACAGAAGATAAGTTTGTATTGTCTTTTACAGTTGTACTACATGTACTCTAGAATGCATGCATTTCCAACGTATCATTCCAGTGCATTCCATAAAAGGAAAAATCATGTGGTGATGTTACATTTCTAAAAATACTCTTCTTAATTTTGCTAGTGTGTATATTATTTTTCATGTTTTTGTGAAGCTAATTTCATGTCTTGTGCATCTTTTGCTTCCTGAATGTTATACTACGAAAATGATTTTAGATGGTACGTGGTTTGAGAATTATAGAATTTGGAATGAAAGGAGCAATTCTACGTGATCATGAATTCATGATGGCAGCTTTGTTCTCATATGCAGTTTTCTCACCTTAGCAAATTGAATGCTTGGCTTTGAGGGAGGCTGTAGGATGCGCTTTTTCTTTAAAGGGCTAAATACTAGTTAGTACCCTGTGATTTAGGTCAAAAATCAATTCAGTCCCTGAACTTCTAATTTCATCAAAAAGACCCCTGTACTTTCAATTTTGATCTAATAGGTCTAATTCGTTAATATTTTGTTATGAGTTCAAGTTATAGTTGGATTATTTATTGAAAAACTATTTATTTTTAATAGTAGGACTCACTTCTAAATTGACTATGCAGACCACCTCGACACCACATCATAAAACATAGGTTATATATGAGCCACATTAACAAGTTGAATAACTCAATTGTCGGAAAACTAACAAATTGGACCTATTAGATCAAAATTGAAAGTGCAGGGTTGTTTTTGATGAAATTAGAATTTCAGGGACTGAATTGATTTTGGACCTAAACCACATGGTAGTAAGTTGTATTTTGCCCTTCTTTAAATCACGAAGAAGTGTTCATATGAACTTATTTTCGGGATGAAAACCTCTCCCTTTTAAGGTATGGAGAAGTGGCAATTAGAAATAAACATTAATTTTTTCATTAAATAGATGGACAACCGGTATGGATCATCGATTATCTCGTCTTGGTGAAATTAATGATGTAAGGAAAAAAAAAAAAACAAATTGTCTGTATATGAATTTTCAAGAAACCTCAAGAAATGACACCCACAATGGTTTTATTATCAATTTTTCTAATTTTTTTTTCTCATTGTTTTGAAAAAGAAAAAACAAACAAAAACTTTCAACATGTGAAGTCTCATGGCTACCATTAATAAGTAAACACGAATATCAATTTGTAACAAGCATTAGGAAGCAGTTATGGATGATGCAAATTTGTTACTTGTAACTAGTATTAGCCTGTTGAAGATTGATTTTTTCTTCAAGTATAATTTAAAACATGCCGCAAGTCTCACTTTATATGAAAGTTTAAGAAAAAAGAAAAAAGAATATTACAAAATTGATTATAAAACTTATGAGGTGTGGCTCTGATTAGTTTCCTTAAACTGATCACTAAGCCGTGCCATAAGGGTCACTCGATCTCCAAACGGGACGGGGCTAAGCCTTTAGGTTCTTTAATTCATAGAGAAAATAGAGGTAAAGTTGTCATGTTACGTGCTTATTAGGGTAGCTCAATAACAATGGCTTGTACCTGGTTGAGGGCTACTACTTCGTGTAAAGACATAGAGGCGGCTCTGCTAAATATCTTCTCTAGTTGTTTGAAATGATGGAACTTAAGAATTGGAAGACAGAATTCAATCGGGTATAGAATTCGTTGGAACCAATCATTCACATTAAATTGTTTACTACTCATATGCAATTTGTAATAAGAATGCAGATAAATCCCACCACTTGGTTGTTGGTGCTGTAAGGTTTTGGTAAGCAAAATGCTTTCTTTAAAAAATTGATTCATATAATACTTACTTCCCCTTGGATACTTCCGGTTATTCAAGTATTGAATTTTGATATTGGGTCCATTTCCATTCTCAATACCCCTTGTCACTTTGTGTAGTAAACACAGTGAAAAACTGTGCATGGGAACTATTTCTCTCACTCCGTACGAAAACATGACAGTAACAGATGAAGGGGGCAATATGAGAGAGAGAGACAGAGAGAGTTATTAGGCACACGTTGTTGTTACCAAAAGGAAGTGATTGGTTTATTTTTGTAGTTCACCAAACAGGAAAGAAACGCAACGCAGATCCCACTCACATCCCAGTCAAAAAATTCGTTCGCACTTGCAATTTGCAAAGCAAAAGAAGAAAAAAAAGTAAAAGCAACGAAATTAAAATACCAAAAAAAAAAAAAATCATACCATGAAAAAAGAGAGGTGGCCGACGTAATCCATTATCGCATTTTTGAAACTTCTGTTATACCCTCTCTCTCTCTCTCTCTCTCTACCTGAAACACTCTTTCTCTCCTCCCCATTCCAACACTTACCTCAATTCTTTGTCTTCAATGCTTGTTTTTCTTGTAACCCAATTCAAACCAAACTCTGAAATTTGATTGAAACAAGTTTTGAATTTTGTGTTCTAGTTTCTAAATTATTGATCTTTGTGGGTCTGGGAGCCAAAAGACATGGACTTTCCGGCCGGAATTGTGATCGCCGGAGCAATTCTGATGTCGGCGGCGGTGGTGCTGTGTAGCTTTCCGTCGACGCTGGTGCTGGAGAGGGCTTTTCCGGCCGACCACCGAGTGCCGCTGAGTCAACTCAGAGCTCGTGACAGAGTCCGGCATGGCCGAATGCTGCAGTCCTCAAACGGCGTCGCTGATTTCCCCGTCGAGGGAACCTTCGATCCGTTCCGGGTCGGGTAGTTTTCTCACTTTTTCTGATATGGGTTTTGTTTGATTTATGTGATTGAATTCTGATTTGGTTTTTGGGATTGGTTTCTTTGATTACAAGTTTCCTTCTGTGCTTGGTTCCTCTGTTTGTTATTTCCTTTCCTTATTGGCTTCTGTGCAAATTTTCAATTCATTCATTTCTGGCTCTGTGCTTTCCTCTTTGCTTGCTTTGGTTTTTGTCCAGTCTAATGCTTAAGTTTGTTAACAGTAATGGGTGTTTAGCATCTCAACTTTTGGAGGGCTCTTACTAACTCTGATTTTTCTTGCAATTTTTAGGCTTTATTATACTAAACTGCAACTGGGATCTCCTCCAAGAGACTATTATGTGCAAATTGATACCGGAAGTGATGTTCTGTGGGTCAGTTGCGGTTCTTGCAATGGTTGTCCCGAAACGAGTGGACTCCCGGTACCAATCAGACTTCCTTGTTCGTTTTATGTTTTCAATCTTTTTGAGATTGTGAGAACTTTTTTCGAAGTAGTTTATTGTATTTCTTACAGATTCAGCTCAATTCCTTTGATCCTGGACGCTCATCAACGTCACAGTTCATTTCTTGTACGGATCGAAGATGCAGTCTCGGGGTTCAGTCCTCAGATTCTGCTTGTTCCACTCAGAATAACCAGTGTTCATACACATTTCAGTATGGAGATGGCAGTGGGACATCAGGCTATTATGTTTCGGACTTGTTGCACCTTCAGACCATTCTCGAGGGTTCTATGACCCAAAATTCTTCAGCTTCCATAGTCTTTGGGTGAGTTATAACAAGTCTTCCCAAGTGAAATAATCAGCATCTCTCTTGTACGTTTTTCTCAAGTCTTGGAAGTCATTCTCTTAGATGGTATAAACAGGTGTAGTACCTTGCAGACTGGAGACTTGACAAAGTCGGATAGAGCAGTTGATGGGATCTTTGGGTTTGGCCAGCAGGGTATGTCTGTCATCTCTCAATTGGCTTCACAAGGAGTTGCACCAAATGTCTTCTCCCACTGCTTGAGGGGAGATGCTAATGGTGGAGGTATATTAGTTATCGGCGAGATTGTGGAGCCAAATATAGTCTACAGCCCACTTGTTCCATCACAGTACGTTGCATTCTTTTATAATTACAATGCACATCTTAATATGTTACTCCAGTGCCAAACATCTTTGGTGGTCTTACATTACTTAATTATGGTAAAACAGTCATTACATAAAATCTGAATCTGTATTCTGTCATAGCAGATTCTAGTTTTACTGAAACCAAACCATTAAAAGTCAGAAATTACCTTCAAAACTTGTTCGATGTGGACAAATAAAGCCATGAGAAAGACAATAAATAGCAGGTCACTTAACCTTTTGAACGCCTTTACAGGTTAACTTGTCGTTTGGCATGTACTTGCAGATAAACTTATGAACTTGAATCTCAATTCTGATCTGAATATAATATAAAGTATACTTGTTTCAAATTTTTACTTCTTTTCTACTAGACCTCTGAAAGATCATACAAAAATCAACTCCTGTCTTTGACTAATCATTTGGAATTCAATATATCAGGCCTCATTATAACTTGAATCTTCAGAGCATTTCTGTCAACGGACAAGCACTGCCCATTGATCCAACAGTGTTTGCAACATCAAGCAACCGAGGAACAATAGTTGATTCTGGTACAACTTTGGCATACCTTGCAGCAGAAGCTTATGATCCTTTTATAAATGCCGTAAGTCTTAGTTGAGCAATTCCCTAGTCATAATTTGGCTATCCTGAACATCATTCTGTTGCTTGTGTTCCAAGTAATTTAAGTCCATCTTTTCTGGTTTGCAATGGAGTGAAATTTTTGCTACTATATGGTCAACACAAGTTTGAAAAGTTTAGAACTAGATTTTTTTTCTTGTCATGCAGATTACTACTACTGTTTCACAATCAGTGCGCCCCGTTGTTTCCAATGGAAACCAGTGTTATTTAATCACCACCAGGTTCACTTTTTGGATTCATCATCTCCATAATTTTTTTCCTTCACTGGCTCTCTTTTGTTATGAATGTACTCTGATCTGTATGTTATCTGTTCAGTATGAATGATATATTTCCTCAAGTGGCTTTAAACTTTGCTGGTGGTGCATCTATGATTCTGAGACCTCAGGATTACCTTATACAGCAGAGTTCTGTTGTAAGTTTTCTCGTTAGTTCTCTTGTCACGAACAGTCCTTATATTGATTCTCCAATAGTCCAATGTACAGACATCCTTCTGCATCTTGTTCACCATTTTCTCCATTAACTGTTAGTCTCCATTTGTAAGCACTGGTATTTGTTTGAAAGTGGAAATGATTTTTCCAAGCTATAAAAATTAGAGCGTTGATGCATAGCTTCTCCTTTTTGTATCACATTGAGCAGAAGCAGTTTTGATGTCCTTTTCCCGAAACTATAAGCTGATTGGTATGAACTTTTGGTCACAGGGTGGTGCTGCAAGGTGGTGCATTGGCTTACAGAAAATTCAAGGTTCAGGAATCACGATTTTAGGAGGTACAACACCAAACTGGAAACTTATCATTGACTGAGTTATTATTGGAGGTTCTAGATGTGTATATGCTCTATAATCTCACAAGTTCTTAGTTTTCTTTGAACAGTTTCATTTGCCTTGAAATTTTTACAAGTTCAATTGCAGTAAACACACACTTCTGCGTGAGCTTTTTCTTAATAAGTTCTTTGAAACTACAACAGCATCATATTTGATGCAACTTAAACTACGGCATTGTAATATTATAAGCGTATTTATTCCTTGCTTCTGTGGCTCCTCAACATGCATATGCTGATATGCTTTATTGCTCTTTCTCTCCCCTTGTTTATATTTATATGATGAATATATCTAGTACACTCATTAATGTAATCTTTCTTTTGCCAGACCTTGTCCTAAAAGACAGAATCTTTGTTTATGATTTGGGTGGTCAACGAATCGGCTGGGCTAACTATGACTGTGAGTATAATAATCCTACGTTCCTACCTAAAGTATTTTTATGCAACCATCTGTTTAAACTTTATGTATCCACTCGCTCTCCAAGTTACTTTGAGTTTATGCAACACTAGACTTTGATCACTTTTTCTCATCTTGATGTTTCTAGGTTCATTGTCAGTTAATGTCTCTGCAACTAGTAGAACCGGAAAAAGTGAATATGTCAACGCAGGACAACTAAGCGACAGTACTTCTCTACATAGTAGTCGTTACCAGCTTATACCTCTTTTGCTGATCTTATACATGCTAGGAAACTTCCTGTTTTTGTAGCATTTCGTTCAAAACATCAGTGGGGCTACCATTCTTTTTTCTCCTTTTGTATATCTTGTTCTCTTGCTGGTTTATATTTGTAGCAACCAGCAAGACCATGTGCTATAGCTTTCATAACCCCTTTTGGTCGGTAAGTGTGTAATAGGTTTTGTGGCTTTTATTGTCAAAGGTTTTTCTTTGTTTCCCCATCATCCATGTAGAGCTTACACATTGTTCCACAAGTTGTAAATTACATTAACATGTAATTTGTTCAAGGAATATATATTAGTCTATACAAAGCTTCTGTGTTGTGTAATAGTGTGATGCCCGTGCGATTCTACATGTTTGTACATACCAATTAATAAATTTGGCCTTTGGAACTTGCATCGTGGATCTTTTGATGATGCCCCTATATAACATATATAACATAACCAATCATAGAAAATGGGTTGCAAAAGAGAGGTTTTGGCCCTTGGAACTTGCATCATGGATCATATGATGATGCCCATTTATAACATAACCAATCATAAGAAATGGGTTGCAAAAAGCCAAAAAGAGAGGTCATCCATTAGGGTACATGTAAAATCACTCCCCATACGATTTCTGTAAAAATACACTACATAATCGTCATTTTCACCATCACATAATAGAATTTATTATCATTTTTTTGATAGATAATAGAATTTATTATTGATCAGCAATAAAACATCACTTCTTTCACATTTTCTTTGATCTCCGGAAGGGCTCGGAGAACCTGTGCACCCCCACCAGTTGTAGAACCTCCATCGGATGAGTCACCCTCAATGTAATGCCGTGCTCGAAAAGCTACCAGATGAGCATAGTAAGCAGGTGGCACTGCACGCGAAAGACAAAACGTTAGGAAACAGCAAAATCCAAGGAAAATAGATGATGCAAGCAAAAAAGAAAAAGAGAGAGTACCTATAGAAACCGATCGGGTGCACCTTGCGTACCTGAAATGTTATTTGGATCCAACTTTCAAAGTCATTGAAAAGAAAATTTGTTTCCAAATGAATGAATGAATAAATCTGTGTACTTACGTATAACATAAATTGTTTGTTAAAACTTGCAAACCATCGGCAGTGAATCTGTTTTCGTCAAACAAAACATGGTAGTGTGCTGGACGGCTCGTTCCCTACACGCGCAGGAGATCCACAGCAGAATTCAAATTAAACCACTAAACATAATGTGCATCCTTAGCAGTGTGTTGAGACCACTGACAAAACCGCGATTTTGTAAGCAAACGACACACCAGTACCTGGATTCCAGCATGACTGTTGAGATAAAAGTCAAATTCTGTAGGGTGGCAAATCTCGGTGTCAACAACAGTACCTAAACACAATTAGGCTGAAGTTAAACACTCAAAACCACAAAAAATTAGTTAAATTTATTGGTGAAAATGGAGATAAAAACTTGAAACCTGGTTGAATATTGCCACTCCTGTCCATCTGACCACGATTGCTATGATCAGCAGGGAAAAGGCGAGTATGATGCCTTTTCTGTACCACCACAAACGTTACTGTTGGCATATATCCTTCCTCCAAAGAGGCACAGGCCTGTTTTATTAAAAAAAAGAAAAGGAAAAAAAAAAAAGGAAGATATAAATTCAAACATTCTCTTTCATATAGTAAAACACGAGATTGTAGTTGCCTATTTTCTGTTATATACCCTTCTTATAGCATCCACCTCATGTAACAGAACTTGACTGAACTGGCCTTCACTAACCCCATCTCTGTCAGGTAACAACAGAACATATATCAGTTATGTCGTGCAATTTTGCTCGACTGAAGAGAAAAAATAACTAAACAATTACCTGTAGAATATAATTCTCGACGGCTTTAATCTTTTTTGTCTGTAGAAGGCAACGAGAAGTTCCCTAGAGAAGAGAAACAAAGAAAAAATAAGAAAGACGGTTGTTAAAGGGAAAAGAAGAATCACAGATACATACTAAAACTCCTAACCTTATCATTCCTCCATGAACCAAACCCTTCTCAGATTTGTGTGATTTATAGAGATCTTCGATTATTTCATCGCGGTGATGCTGCGCCGAAACAATTGCTCTGTAGTTTGTGACCTCTGGCCAATCCGTTGAGGCAACGACCTGTTAGACAGAACTAAAGAGTTAAAACAACACCACCAACAGCTTTCAAGTTTCAAGTAAATAACAATAGAAGATCAAACTCACTGCTGCTATTGATGGGCTACTGTCATCCCCGGCTGCTGGATGAGTAACATCTGCTCCAAATATAATTGTGGGCAAGCGATCGGTCACAACAGGCATCTTCTTATAAATTGCATCATTTAAAACAGTGTTTCGTCCACCAACCTACAAAATATTTTATTGTTCTATCACAAAGTTTTAATGTTGCAACCAACTGGAAATGCTCAAGAGAATGTACAGACTCTACAGAACAAACCTTCACATTGATCTTAAGGGCAAGATTTTCCAAATATTGTGTATTCCACCTTTTTATTTTCTGGGGCTCTAAGCACTGAGACACAATTCCTAATTCTGTTTCACAGGTTCGTTTGATCTTCCCTGCAATTACATCAGCATAATCAAATTTTAAGCTACACTTTGCTGCATGACAACACTGTTTAGGGTCCTGGTTTGATACTCACCATAAGATGAATCACTTTGATCAGGCAAAATGACAATCAATAACTGAAGTTGTCGTCCTTTCTGATCAGACAACTTGTGAATATCCCTGAGTACCCTCTCAATTTGTGCAGGATGAGAAAACTGTACTGGAAGCAAGGGTTGGGGAGAAAACTCCTAGAAAGAGTCATCAAGAAACCAGTCAATTCAAACAGTTCTAGGAAAAAATGATAATTAGTAATCCGAATAGAATCAGAGCCATACCATCCCCTTACTGTTGCACACATCAACCAAAGCCCAAAGAAACTCAAAAGTAATATCTTGGGATACTCTGGAGAAATTGACAAATGCCCAGACTTGCAATCTACCTCCATTGACCATTTTCTACAATTAAATAAAAAAATCAGTAATATAATTTTGATTTAAACCTCACTTTCTCTGATAAATCAAAATTAGTAAATGAGATCAACCTTGTTTGCCATGTTCCACTGCCCCATCTGGGGATAAACACTCTTTTCACGACCACTGTCATGGTATTTAAGCTGTAGCCAACAATACAATCACTCAATGAAAAAAAGTATATAATAACATAAGAAACAAAAAATTTGAAGATCCATAATTACCAGTGGAGATGGTAAAACTCGAGCTTTAACCAATGCCATTTCCTCTCTCACTTGTAATCCAAATTCCCTCCTTATAAGAGATTCTTTATCGTCTCTATTGTTGGTTTTCTCCCTAATCATCTGTCCATTGATGTAACAGTATGAGCACATAGAAGATAGAAATATTTCATTGTCAAAATAAAAACCAGCCAGTGATGGTATACCTGTGTTATATTATTTTCCCTGTCCCGAGGACGTTGACAAGTTGCTTTTAGTAAGTTAGTGACTTGTTTTTTATTCAGTTTCTTTGTGTATCTCTGCCCAGCAACAATTGAGCAAAGCTGCAGAAGTTTATGATGAAAAAGACAAATCATCTATCTAAAGACAACTACCATTCTTAGTTAGAGGGAAGCACACAAGATAATGAACAGTTTATGAAGTCGAGTACAAGAGAACCTCCATAGGCAAGTATACGGGTTTTGAATCATTGCCAGCTTGAATGGCTGGCCAAGCTACATATTTGAGATCAATCTTGTACTTCTTACGATAATATTGCACAACTGATGTGTTCTCATCTTCACAAGTAAACCTAAGAGACAAAATTAAATAACATTATCAAACAAAACAAATACCTATATGTAAAACACAATTAGCTTGCTACATATAACCAGGTCAAAAGATTATAAAATACTCACCTTAACTGTTCCAATGGTTCTGCAGATAGTCCATTGATTGTGTAAGTTCTCTTAACTTCTTCGTTTTTGGTCCAGTCCCTTAAACGAACTTCTACCTTGACCCGCTTCAAGGTTTTCTTCACCTGTGCATGATTATGAACACATGTCATACTGTTTCACTGAAAGAAAAACACAAGTATATACTCATGCATAAGCAAAGAATGTCTGAACAAATACAAGTAAATAGACAAAATTAAACCCAAAATGTTAAACCTTAAGTGGATATTAAGAATATCATATAATGGTGCTAATTGATAAAGTTGTTGTAAGAAAATAAAAATAAATAAATAAAGCTTAGGGGAAGAACCTTTAAGACAGAGTAAAGATAGCTTCATGCAAATGATATGTTGATAACTGGCTAATATGTACCTTTATACAATCACGATCAGGCAAATGCTTGGAACGATCAGTGTGGTAAAAATGTTTAGCAAGAAACTCAGTCACCAAAATGGGTTCAAAAAAAGATCTCGCTGACACATCTGTGTAAAATAACCATATACATGCTCACAACATATGCACACAATCATAAAAGGGATTAAGGCTTACCTTCAGCAATTACTGGCATGGATTCCATCTTATGCAACTGCAAACACGAACACTGAATATAGCCTTCTGTTACTTACCAACTTGCTTCTCAATGGACAGAACAATATGCAAAACGTCGGTAGTAATCAGGGACCAATTCATCTGTATATATAGGTGACTTAAACCTCAAGAAGCTTCCCATTAAAGCTATCCATATCGGTTTAGGTTTCCTAGTTAGATTCTTAATGTAACACTTCATTGTAATCTTTCTTGCAGACTAAGAATAGGATTACTTACCTTAATGAATAGATACACTGCTTCATTAAGTTACAAGTATTGATTTACTGTTTGTATCCATGTTAAACTAGGATTGATATTAAGCTAATCATCAATTACTTTATGATGATATGTGTTATGTCCATATTTGATCTTACAATCTCCCCCTTGGACTCACACATATCATGCTCGATGATTTGCACCAGAGAACATCAAAACCTACTTAACTTACTGAAGTGCGCGCCAGATAACAAACTTAAATCGAAAATCCATTCCAACATGGTCAGATCACAGTTACTTATGCAGAGCAAGAAACAGTATACATTTTAACAAAAATGCAGAGTTTCAAAACCACAAACACAAGCTCCTGCAATCCACATATGTCAAACCAGAAGTGATACAATATATGTTAATGTGTATCAACAAGTAAACATATATTAGGTCCTACTTTATGTTTCTAAAACCAAAAACTCAAGCAAATTTACTGAACACTGATGGCTTAAAGATATTGCTTGAACCTTAACATCATGCTTCACATGATTTAAGCCATCTGATAGCAAGTATAACTTTAAACACAAAATCGATAATTTTCAGAACATTCAACAAAAACTGCAGTAATAACCAAAATCTGAAAATACCTCAAAATTTATTAATAATAAAATCTGTCATTACAAACAAGTTGTGATAAACAAAATAAAAGATCACAACTAAAACACAAGAACTCAAAAAACCTTAGAATTTTAAATGCTCCAACTGGACTAACTCTCTACTGAACCTAAGCATCTAAATTAGCTAAAATTCCAATGCTTGCTGTATGTTTCTGGAATGCTGCTACTGACAATGCCTTAGTGAAAGGATCTGCTAGCTGTGAATTTGTGTCAATACTCAAAACAGCTATTTCACCATGCTTTACTCTTTCTCTAACACTGTAATACTTTAGATCAATATGCTTGGAATTATTTGACCTTTTACTGTTCTTGCTAAAGAAAACTGCAGCCTCATTGTCACAATAAATTACAAGTGTTCCAGCCACAATGTGACTCAATACTTTGGTCTGCATGAGAAAATTCCTAATCCAAAGTCCTTCACACACAGTTTCATATACTGCAATAAATTCAGCTTGCATAGTAGAAGTTGAAACAAGTGTTTGTTTCATGGTTTTCCAAGCAATAGCACCTCCTGCAAGCAAGAACACATATCCACAAGTGGACTTCTTGGAGTCTGGATAATTCCCTGCAAAATCCGAGTCTGAGAATCCAATAAGTTTCAGATCCTGCACTTGCCTATAAACTAGCATGTGGCTTTTAGTTCTCTGCAGGTATCTCAACACTTTCTTCCCAGCTACCCAATGTTCATGGCCTGGATTAGATTGGAATCTTGACAAAATCCCTACTGCAAAAGACAAATCCGGCCTAGTGCAGACTTGTGCATACATGAGACTTCCTACAAGTCTGGCATAAGGCTTTGACTCCATATTTTCTTTCTCAACATCACTATTGGGACTTTGCTTCTTGGTTAACTTATCTCCTTTGGACATGGGAACTTCTCCAGCTGCACACTTCTCCATACCAAATCTCTTTAAAATTTTGGTAACATAATTCTGTTGAGACAAACCAAGTAGTCTCTGTGCCCTATCTCTTTTAATCTCAATACCTAGTACATAGGATGCTTCTCCTAAGTCTTTCATGTCGAAATTCCTTGATAGAAAACTCTTGGTATCTTTAAGCAATTTAATGTTACTGCTAGCCAAAAGTATATCATCCACATAGAGTACCAGAAAAATAAAATTGTTCCCAACAGTCTTCAAATAAACACACTCATCAACAAGATTTTCTGTAAATCCAAAAGTAGAAATCACAGAATCAAATTTCTTGTACCACTGTCTAGAAGCTTGTTTTAGGCCATAAATTGATTTTCTTAACTTACACACTAAGTTTTCACTTCCAGCTTGTACAAACCCTTCTGGCTGTCTCATATAAATCACTTCATCTAGTTCGCCATTCAAGAAAGCTGTTTTAACATCCATCTGGTGCAGCTCCATATCAAAATGAGCCACTAAAGCCATGATTATCCTAAACGAGTCTTTTGTAGAAACTGGAGAAAAAGTCTCAGTAAAGTCAATGCCCTCCTTCTGTGTAAAACCCTTGGCAACTAATCTTGCTTTATGTCTCTCTACATTGCCATTTGCATCTCTTTTGGTTTTGAAAACCCATTTACAACCTATAGGCTTCTGGTTGGGGTCAGGTTCAACTAATTCCCAAACTGCATTTTGACTCATGGAATTAATTTCTGCTTCCATTGCTTGCTGCCATTGATGAGATTCACTACTTTCAATGGCCTGATTAAATGTAGTTGGATCATTGTCCTCTGCACAGTCCATTTCAATTTCTGCTTCTTGCAGATAAACAATGTAGTCACTCTCTTCCCCCCATAAGTTGGTTTTCTTGCTCTCTGTGATCTTCTAGGCAGAGCCACTGGAGGATTCTGAGGTTCAATTACATGGCCAGTTACGTGGTCAGTTACTTGGTCAGTGACATGGGCAGTGACATGGTCAGTGACATGGGCAGTGACTTGACCAGGTACAGTTACTTGGGTAGTGACATGGTCAGTGACATGGGCAGTGACATGGTCAGTGACATGACCAGGCACAGTTACTTGGTCAGTTACATGGGCAGTGACTTGACCAGGCACAGTTACTTGGTCAGTTACATGGGCAGTGACTTGGTCAGTGACATGGTCAGTGACTTGGTCAGTTACTCGACCAGGGACAGTTACTTGGTCAGTGACATGGTCAGTTACGTGACCAGTGACATGATCAGTTACATCTTGTTCTAAAGGCAATGCTACACTTATATTCTCATCTGACACAATTTCCTCAAAATCTGAGGTTAAATCCTCAAGGTTTGTATTGTGAACCTTTTCACTTAGAAACTTTACTTGATGTGTTTCAAAAATTCTAGGTGAATGATGAGCAGAATATAATTTATAGCCTTTAGATTTATCTGGATAACCTATAAAATAGCAACTAACAGTTTTGGGGTCAAGTTTATTCAAGCTTGGATTATAAATCCTAGCTTCTGCATGACATCCCCAAACATGACAGTGATGAAGACTAGGTTTCCTGCCACACCAAAGCTCAAAAGCAGTATTTTCTATGGCTTTGCTAGGTGTCCTATTGCAAATATAATTTGCAGTTTTTAAAGCCTCACCCCACAGAAATTTAGGCAAACCAGTTGTACACATCATACATCTAACCATGTTCAAAAGAGTCCTATTCTTTCTCTCTGCAACACCATTCTGTTGTGGATTATAGGGTGTTGTGTATTGAGCTTTAATTCCATTGTCTTGCAAAAACAAGGCAAATGGACCCTTTTGTTGGCCGGATTCAGTGTACTTTCCATAGAACTCTCCCCCTCTATCTGACCTCACTGTTTTGATTTTCTTTTCTAGTTGATTTTCTACCTCAGACTTAAAGATTTGAAAGGCTTTCAATGCTTGTGCCTTCTCTGAAAGTAGATAAATATAACTGTATCTAGAAAAGTCATCAATGAATGTGATAAAATACACATTCCCACAGATAGTTTGATGCCTAAATGGTCCACATATATCAGTGTGTATGAGTTCTAATAAATTTTGGCTTCTATATGCAGTCTTCTTTCTAGTATTAGTTATTTTTCCCTTAAAGCATTCAACACAGTCTGTTAGATCAGAAAAATCAAGTTCATTTAGGATGTTGTTTTTCACCAAAATTTTCAGTCTCTCTTTTGAAACATGGCCGAGTCTTCTATGCCATAAAAATGCAGACTTTTCATTTAGTTTGGTTCTTTTAACACCTATTAAAGTGTTAGTACTGTTTGTGTTATTTTCAACAAGTAAAATTTCTTGTTGAGCCATTGAACAATTTAACTGTAAATAATCATTCATAATAACACCAGAACCAATTTGAACAGAATTTTTAGAAATAAGAATTCCATTACTATCCATAACAAGTCTACAACCAGATTTTACTAAAAGAGAAACCGAAACCAAATTCCTTCTCATGGAAGGTACATAAAAAACATTGTCCAAAACTAACAATTTTCCTAATCCTAAATCGAGCTTTAAGGTTCCAATAGCCTTGACTGCCACTCTCATGCCATTGCCTACACACAGGTTCACTTCATCACTTTTTGGGATTCTCCTCCTTATGAATCCCTGCAAAGAATTAGTAATATGAATAGGTGAGCCTGAATCTATCCACCAAGACTGTGGTTCAACATTTATAAGATTAATTTCTAAAGAAAAAACTGTATTAGAAAAAATCTTACCCTTTTTGGCTAACCAATTTTTATAGCCAGTGCAGTCCTTTTTCATGTGTCCTACTCTTTTGCAAAAGTAGCACTTGAACCTAAATGGCCTATTTTCCTTGGCCACTGCAGCTGTTGAACTCTTAGTTATGGCTTTGATAGGCTTGAGCTTATTTTGGGGCTTTTTCCTTTTAGGCTTCTCAATGAGGTTAATGGTTGTAGCAGGTTCCTTTTCTTCCTTGATCCTAGATTCTTCATCCACACAGATGGATATAAGTTCATCTAGAGTCCAGTTTCCCTTTTGAGAGTTGTAACTGGTCCTAAGATGACTAAAACTGTTAGGCAAGGAATGTAGTGCATAATGCACTACCTGCTCATCCCTAACCCCCATCAAGAGCTCCCTGAGTCTGCCATTTACATTGATCATCTTCATAATATGCTCTCTAACTCCCCCTGAACCCATGTACTTCAAATCATGAAACTCCTTGGTTAGCCTAGCAGCTTCTGCCTTTTCACTTTCTTTAAACTTAGCACCTATGAGTTCCAAAAAATCTGATGCTAGCTCAGGTTCTTCTATACTTCCTCTGACAGTCTTGGACATAGAGGTACGAATGAGGTTCTTAGCCATTCTATTGGATCTATGCCACTTCTTGTAAAGATCAGTTTCCTTCTTAGTGCTCTTTTCAGTTAACTCTTCAGGTTTATCCTCAGTGAAGCAATAGTCTATGTTCTCATGCATTCCCATATAGTTTTCTACAGAATCTAGCCAAGCTCTATAGTTGGTTCCAGTTAACATCAAGACACTGTTCAAGTTCATGTAAGAGTTACCTAAGGAGCAAAACAAAAATTCGTGTGAGTTCTCAATTTGTAAAGAAAATAACTTTAAGTTTTCTGTGTTTTATTTAGCTTTAAGCAACCAAAACAAGAACATACAGAAAACCTAAACAATCCATACTTGCATTCATATCAGTCCATAACCAAAAATAATGTTAAGCAACACTTTTGAGCAGAAGCATAACATCCTGGAGTTCTTTATCAATATACCATGTTCAATGAAAACAAGTTATCCAAAGAAATTTATCCACATCTTTAGACAGAAGAAAAATTTCTAAGTATCCGTATTTATTTTCATCAAGCACGCATATTGCTGTTTTGTATTCTAAAACCATACTTGACCACTTCTTTGGAAGATAAAACTGAAGCATAGTTTTAAAACACAAAACACAATTTCAGTTTTGTTATTCGATCAGTTACTTGATTAGTTACCTGACCAGTTACTTGGTCAGTGACCTGGCCAGTTACATGGTCAGTGACCTGGCCAGTTACATGGTCAGTGACCTGGCCAGTTACATGGTCAGTGACCTGGCCAGTTACATGGTCAGTGACCTGACCAGTTACTTGGTCAGTGACCCGACCAGTTACATGGTCAGTGACCTGACTAGTTGGTCAGTTACCTGATCATCGTTTTCTGCCAACATCAATGAAGAATGCTTTGTGCATCATAATCACTTATGCCAACAGAAAACCACAAAACCCATGAGCTTTTAACTTTATATTCTACCCAGATTCATCCTTGTAAGAAAATTAAGCTCTCGTATCTGTCAATTTTAATAATGTGTAAACAAAATCTGGGAGATTTTTGTTCTTCATGCAATTTTTACACAATCACAGATACAATACCATATCATCAATCAATTCATCATGCATATTCAAGCACAATCAAAATTGTTTCGATTCCAAGAAACCACAGAACAATCAAGAAATTGTAAATTTCATCCGGTCACCATCTACTCTAACCTAACGCACGCCGGGAATGCAACTAGTGTTCTTGAGCACAATCAAAATTCAATTATCATGCTATGAATCGAAATCAATTTCACAGAAAAACCTGTTTTTGCTTTTTCCCCAATTTGCTGCTAAAAATCACAGCGGAAGCGTGAACTTGATATTTAACCAGATGCAGCAATTGACTTAAGTAACTTACCTTGATCAGTTACATGACCAGTTACATGGTCAGTTACCTGATCAGTGACTTGGTCCGTAAAGCAAAAACCCCTTTTTTTTTTTTTTTTTTTGTGTTTGTTTTGCAAAACCCTAAAACGATTTTGATACTTGTGAGCCTATGCTCTGATACCAATTGTAAAATAACCATATACATGCTCACAACATATGCACACAATCATAAAAGGGATTAAGGCTTACCTTCAGCAATTACTGGCATGGATTCCATCTTATGCAACTGCAAACACGAACACTGAATATAGCCTTCTGTTACTTACCAACTTGCTTCTCAATGGACAGAACAATATGCAAAACGTCGGTAGTAATCAGGGACCAATTCATCTGTATATATAGGTGACTTAAACCTCAAGAAGCTTCCCATTAAAGCTATCCATATCGGTTTAGGTTTCCTAGTTAGATTCTTAATGTAACACTTCATTGTAATCTTTCTTGCAGACTAAGAATAGGATTACTTACCTTAATGAATAGATACACTGCTTCATTAAGTTACAAGTATTGATTTACTGTTTGTATCCATGTTAAACTAGGATTGATATTAAGCTAATCATCAATTACTTTATGATGATATGTGTTATGTCCATATTTGATCTTACAATCTGCAATATTAACTTGGATCAGAGTTGGAGCATTTTGTCTTCTGAGTTGGTATAATGCTCAAAACATAGAAAACATGGTCAATAGTCAATACAATACCAATATTAAGGGAAAGTCCTAGCTGGGTTGGGCGTAGACTCTGGTAAAAACCTCTCCAGTACTCCAAACCTTCACCTAGACTGCCTTTTGGCCCAAGCTCAGTAGAGAAAAATGACCTCCCAACAACAGTGTACCTGTGATGGAAATTACAAAATGAAACAACATAAAACTATGACAGAAAATTAAAGGGGAATCAAAAAACAATATTTTTGAAGGAGTAGATCAGATTGTTACTTTTCCGATGGTGTAGCTCTAAGAACAATATCAAGAACTTGTATTGCCTCTTGAGGTGTTTCAACACGCTGGCTGCACAAGAACTGTTGTAGTTGATAAAGGTCTGGCTTATTAGCCAAAGTGAGAGCCACCTTAAACTCTCGATCCTTTCTGTAATTGAAAAGATATTAAATTCAAACAAGCTTTAGAACACAGCAAGAACTAGAAAAAGAAAAAAAAAACTCGAGCAATGAGCAATAACCTTTTCGAAGAAGTTGAAGACCCTGCAGCTGCAGCACGACCATCATTTGGAAGTAATTTGACAACAAACTCCTGGGAGGAAAATGGCAATGGCCCTGCTGTATAGAGGCTCTTCATGCCATCATAAGCAGGAATTCTCTTGCCTAAATGCGTCTCGGAATACAAACAGACCAGTTGGTTTATCACCTCCCTGTGGATCTTTTTGGATGCAACTTCTGGGGTTATGGTAACCTAATTCAGATACATCAAAACGTCAAAAACTCCACGTACATTGGTAATCAACGATTATTCTAAGTGTGATTAACTTCATTTTCTTCAGATATAGGGAGAAAAAAATGTCACCTTTTCTATTTTAACTAAGAAATAGAATACAGCATAAACAAAATTTACCGCAGTCCGCAGGTGCAGTAAAAGCGTCAATTTACATGAATTTTAATCAAAAAAAAGAAAGAAAGAAAAAAGCCTTACATTGTAATGGTGAACGTCTCTGTCTGCAACCTGTACCAGGAAGTGATTGGCTCTGACTTGAATTTTCTTGCCGACCGTCCCGAAATTCGGCCTCTGCGGAAAGCTCACCGCCTTCGACGACGCCGGCGGCACGACAGCCACGTCCGTCGTCGTCTCCAGTGTCAACTTCTGCTCCATCTCGCTACTCAGCGAAGCCACCGGAGGAGCCGAACTTGACGAGGCCGCTGGTGGAGAATAAGCAGGAGTCTGAGTCCCGGCGCCTCCGCCCCGCGATGGATTAGAGCGAGCGCCGGAATAATGCCGGCCTCGGCCACCGCGCCCTGACATTGTCGTGATCTAGAGAGAGAGAGAGAGAGAGAGAGAGAGAGAGGAGTGAGAGGAGTGAGAGAGAGTATCTGAGAAAACTGAGAGTTTTATAGTGAGAGAGAGGGAGTGTTATTTGAGAAAACGAGAAGACGTAGGTAGGAAGTTATGGCGGATTGCCTAGTCCCACAATGACGAATTTACCCTTGTCTCCCACGCACACATCGCGGTCAAACTACCAGTTACATACCGAACCAGAGACAAAGACAAAGGAGATTGGTGAGCTCTGCCTCTGCCTCCGTAGCCATGACCTGTGGTTAATCTATACGAAGTGAGGGCTTTTATGGTAATTTCCTCCTATAGCTTGATAGAGTATCAAAATTTTAAACCCTTTTCCCACTCTCCTTTTGTATAAACCCAGGATCCTTCCCCGCGAATCAGATACCACGTGTCAGCCCACGCAAACACGTAGGACCCACGCGTTGAGTTTCCTTCCTCATAGAGGCTGTCGATCACTTCCTCAGCAAGGTGAAGGCTAAAAGAGACTCAATTAAACCAAAAAAAGCAAAACTGTTCAGACAATGCGGTTTCTTGCACGATTGTGTAGTTTTTAAGTATCGAATTTCCTTTTTCTCTTTAAGAATCCGCTACCTTACTAACACAAATACTAAAGAGAAAATCACAAAAGGTTAAGCTACATGGCAGAGGGATTGGTAGGATGACCAAATGCTTGTCAAGGTTAGTGTTATCAAGAAATTATCAGATACCCAGATCGAGTAAGAGAATGAAAAGAACAAAAGGGAATGAAATGTCATATTGACAGTCCTTTGTACCAATTTTGTTGTAGTTTGATCTCCGCTTTTCATTCCCTTGTAGAAGGGAACAAATAGTTACTTCAAAAAAAAAAAAAAAAAAGGGAACAAATAGTCAAGTATTATTTCATTCTTTAAGCACAATAATTAACATGTGGAACAAAATGAAGCAGTGAAACTGTGAAAGTATCAAAATATCAGCCAAGCATCTGTAATTTCTTCTGGTAACTGTTTGAGCCCAAAAGTAATTGTGGCAATATCCTTTAGAGGATTAAGCACAGCGGGCCGATACCTGCGGCCCAAAAATAAGTCTACTATGGTTTTGGGTTATAGCTTTGCTCATTCCGGAGTCTGTGAGGAAAACGAGCCCTTATAGGATTCGAGTAGCAGAGACCAATTAGGAATCTTTAATCAATAATCCTTCTATGGCAAGGAACTACCGAAACCCTAGGTATAAATATCAAGTTTCAAGGGTAAACAAAACACAACCTCTCAATCAACTAATCTCTTAGATTATCCAAAGTCTCTCCGGAGCAACTAACCTTCAACCTAGTTGAAACCAGTGAAGCCAGGGTCACGCCCTAGCGACCCAGTGAAGCTAAAGTCACGCTTTATCAAACCCGTTCTTTCTCCTACTTCCTGGTGATTGCTCTGTTCAACCTACAACGTTGAGTATCGACTCGGTGACGCAAGAGATCATAACCAAAGTCCTTATCCGTAAGGCATAGAAAAGAATCATGTGACGAGGTTGGTGCTCTCCTCGTCCACAGTGTTTGGTAAGAAGTCAAGTCTAGGGATGCCCTGACAACTACACGCTCGCGCATCAAAAGAGACTGTTTGCTAGCTAAACTAGGCTGGAGCCAAACATTTTGGCACACCTAGTGGGACTTTCTTTAGAGTCTTTTCGCGTTTGCCATCATTGGGAAGTCAAGGAGTAATCCTTACCAAAAGGTTTACGTGAATTGCCCAAAGCACAAGACCTCCAGTTACAGGCCCCACCTTTGTGTTGACTATCGTGGTCTTTCTGAAAAGCAAGTTATTGAAAGATTTTCCCTTAACCCGCCATTTCCTATGATGTCGGATCCTGAATAAGGAGGAAATCACCAGCCCGCTACAGAGGGCAAAAACACTATTGTCCAGCATACTGAGGTTGTTGACACTTCTGTTGTCATCAATTCTTTCGCTGCATGCGATGTTGCTGCTGTCGACGAGCTCGCTCCAGTCCCCATCCCAGAGGATGTAAGCCTGGTGGACAAATTGGCTATATTGAAGATCATTAGCGACAGGCATAGAAAGAGGCTGAGCAGAGAGCTTGGGAAGATCGATCAAGAGGTTCGGCGAACCAAAAATCAGGTGGAGTGAAGCTCCCAGAAGGCCAGGACGCAGTATGACTAGCTCCTGGCTATCGTCACAAAGATCGCGTCGAGCCTTGCGGCTTCTTGCAAAGAAACCGCATCGGGGTTCGCAGCATTGCTCCAAGACGAGACCCAGTCTAGCCACTTAGGTTAGCATGCACAAAGGCGAACTTGATGAGGTCAGGGAGGTACTGAAAAAGGCGATCAGTGAGCCCAGCATGATTCTCAGTGCAAGAAGAGAGTCGGCCAGCTCAGGAAGTACATACCTCCGTACGCCAGAGAAAAAGGTAGCAGCACTGCTATTATATCTCCAGTAGGACCTACTACCTCCTCTTCCAAAGGCAAAGACAGGGCCGCGGTGAGCAACAAATCTAAGACTCCACTTGCAAACAGGAAGGGGAGTAAGGTCTTGAAGATTAGCGAAGGCACTTTTGCTAACCTTGTTGTATTTTGTCAATATGACAATGATGGAGTGGAGAGCATGTACCAAGAGCTCGCGGAAGGCTATTATGGGATTGACCACGCTGGAAACCCGATCAAAATCGTTGCACTAGAAAAAGACTAGTCTGGAACAACTCCTACTCTGCAACACTCATCGACTCCTCATATTGTTTACATAGGGGAAACAACAGCTACTAACCAGGTTGCGTCTATCCCGTAGTTTGTCCGGAAGACTACTGCAATAGCAACATGTCCTCCTCCTGGTCCAGAGTATGTGAGAAGAACAGAGGTAGAGGAGATGATTTGGATTGCTACTCAGAAGCCTGACCTTAATCAAGTCTACTAGAGGCGTTTCCCCCCACATATCATGCTTGCGCCCTATCCCAAGGGGTACAAGAATATTATATTCTCTACCTTTTCAGGAGAGGATACAGAGAGTGCAGCAACTCACCTAGCCAAGTTTAGGGTTCAGTGTGGCCAGTACCAGAACGATGACAGCCTTAAGTGCAAGATCTTTGCACTTCTCTATCAGGGACTGCTTTTACTTGGTTCGCCAAGTTGAAATCGGGATCAGTGCCTGACTGGCCCATGATAGAGAAACTTTTCAAGGAAAGCTTTGGAGCTATAGAGCCGTAGGTCGACCTAGCCTCGCTCACTTAGATGGCTTAACAGCCCAGTCTGCAGTGGCTTACCTCCAGCGCTTCCAAATCCAGAAAGCGAAGCTGAACTTGGTGCTGCCTGAAAAGGAATTGGTTAATTGGCGATCAAAGGTCTGGAAGTACGTCAACGTAAGAAGTAGCATGGAAGCTTGTTTAACTTCATTGGAGAGCTGATCACAGAGGTGGGCAGTTTTGAGCACCTTCTCAGAGAAACTGACACGAGGAAGAATGGCTCTAAAGGAACATATGTCCCAGGGAAACAAAGGACAATGGCTGCCATGAGCTACCAGCCAGCCACCTATGATCCTTATCATTAGGGCGAAGAGGAAATCCCGAAAGATGAGGAGGCTGAAGAAGGTGACGTCTCTGCGTTCAAACTGACAGGAAAGAAAGGCTCTTCGCTTAAACAGTTAAAACTCAGCAAGGAGCCTGTCAAGCTTAAGTCTTTGGCATTCACCAAGCTAGAATTCGCGACATATACATATGATCCAAATAAAGCACATGAGATCTTGGACGAGATGATAGCCGCGAAAATGGTCAAAACCCTTTGGCCCATTCCCTAGACCAGATCAGTAGAAAGGGAAGAAATACTGCAAGTTTCACAATTTGTGGAACCATAATAAAGATGAGTGTGTTAAGTTGAAGGTCATATTCAACCTGAATAATGGTAGTCTCCGGAGGGAATCGCCAATGACCGCAGCAGCTTTGATTGATCTAAACCCCTTCCCTGATACTGGGGTCAATATGGTGGACGTGGCCTGGAATAAAAAGCGCCAGAGAAGGCAAACACTTGATTTCACAACCAAAGGTCAGGGAGAAGAGGACAACGAGCAGCCTGTGAAGAAAAAACCCAAGCCTATCAAAGAGGCTTCGCCTGTTGTCCTTTGCTCGCGATGCAAGGAAGAATGTGGCATCCAAGTGTCGCATGAAGAAGTCGAGCAGACCTTTCGCTTTGGCTCTTTCCCGCCAATAAAGTTGGGCTCGCCCTCTAGAAACTTCCAGCCTTTCAGCCCTAAAGAGAAAAGCTGTAACGTCCCGGACATAAATTTTACCGTTTACTAGTCATTTGGACGGGAACGACAATTACTTTCACTTTTTACTTGTTTAGATACTTTTAGTGGCCCTAAAAGTTGACTTTTCGTTCGGGTCAAAATTTGAGGAAACTTCCTTCATGAAAGTCGTAGAGGACGTTAAACCGAGCGCGTGCATATGTGGTGCGTAAAAATTGGAGTTCATATGTGAAAGTTATAAGCGAAAGATTAAAGTTACTGTTTACGGTTACTGTTCATGGTAAGTTTCTATAAATAGCCGAGTTACTGTGGTAAGTTTCCATTTTTGGAAACCTACCCGGCTCTGTCTCTCTCCTCCCCCGACATTTCCTTCCTCTTCGGCCCGATTCTTCCTCCTTCGATTTCTCCCTCCTCCGGCCGACCCACAGCGAAATCCGGCCATCCCCAAGCTCGTCTCCTCCCCCTTGACGCATCTGTGGTGGTATTTTGGGGAGATTTGGCCGGAGGAGCTTGATTTCTTGCTGGGAAGGTTACTGTAGCAACTTGCGGGTTTTGACGATTTCCGGCGATTCCGGCCGTCTCCGGCCACCAAACCGGCGTCGAAGGTTCGGTTTTTGACATAGATCATTTCCCCTAAGGTCTTTCATTTCAATTTGCAGTGTAGAGGTCGAATTAACGAATTGAAATTTCTAGGGTTCTTGGAGTTTTCTGGAAAAAATTTCACCGGCCGATTTCGACTGTTTAAAGGTAAAATTGGGTTGTGTTGTAGTTGAGAAAATCGATCAGTGTGTTGAGTAGGTGCTACTGTCAAAATATGGTGGCCATCGGAGGTAGTGGCCGCCGGCGCGTGGGGCCCACGAGCTGCCACTGTTGGCGGCGCGTGGAGGCGTGTGTGGGCAGTGTTTTAATTTCAGTTTTTAGCCCTTTTAAATTGTATAAATGTTGTGGAGCTTGTATGTGAAGTTTGGTGAATTTTGGAAGAGTTTGGATATGTTTGTGAATTCCCGAAGTTTGGAAGTTTTGGTTGTCGAATTGTGGGAATCCGACCTTCGGGTTTCCTTTGTTCCGATATGGAATACTTTAATCGACGGAGATAGATTAATGGTGAAGTTTGGTTTGAATTTGGAAAGAATTGGAGATGTGGGATTTCGTAGGGTTTTGGGATTTAGTATAGAATCGTACTTGTTTATCGAATTATTGTTTATGGAATATAATTGTATACAGGACGAGGTACCGACCCATCGCTTGACGAGGATCCTTACGCTTGGGTACCACGTTAGCCGCATACAGTGAGTGGACTTTTATTTTTCAAAGAATGATGCATGCATTTATTTAAACAGTTCCGAAGTTATAAATTATTTATCAATTTACCTTCTTGAGCATACGGTTATTTTCGGAAACGGTTTTGGTTAATGGGTTTACTTGGAGATTTTATGGCGTGCGGGGTCACGTCATTGGATTACGCTTATCTTCTTTTATTTATTTATTTCCGATGTGATTTCCAGATTTATACTATATATATTATATTTATATTCGGCGATTTGAGATTTTTATGAATTGCGATGAAGTTAATCTTTATACTTGTCTATATCCTATTTATTGTGAAGATGAGATTATCTTGGCGTGTGGGACACGTCTTTGGAAATTCATTTACGAGAGTTGGGGAAGCTTTATGTACTTATGGATTTACTTGGTTTTCGGATTTTCTTTTGCCATACTTTGGGTGACTTATCATTGCTAGCTTTGATCTTCCGCCTTTGTGGCGAGGTGATGGAATCACTGAAGCCCTCCGCCTTTGTGGCGCTGGTTACTGTCTCTGTGACAGTAATTCTGAAGCCCAGTATCCTATCGCTACACTTAGTGGCGTAAGGGTATATTACGGGAGTAATGGGAGTACTTTAGCCTGGGAGGCTATCACCCGAGCCTGGGAGGCTCACTCGTATGGCTATCGCCTTCCCCTACTCACTTTACTACTTAGCTAGCGGGGCTAGCTCGATTTTCGTTTAACCAGCGGGGCTGGTCTTATTTTTCCTTGAGTATCAGAGTTCCAACTTTTTCTTTTAAATCGTATGTGACTAGCGGGGCTAGTCGGTTTTCATGAGTGGAACTCCTCTTGTTTTATTTTATTTTCGTTAATCATTGCATGCATCGGGATTTGTTAAAGATTTAAATGTGGGAAAGTATAAAATCCCTTTTGTTTTGAAATTGTTTATTTTGTCCACTCACGCTAACGTTTTTATGTACTTTCCCCTAGGCCCTTCTGTTTCAAATGCCCAGTTCGCAGTGTAGCTGTTCGGCTTTAGGAGTTGAGGCTTAGCACCACCGCTGTCATCTATCCCTCGTAGGTTACTTGCTAACCTACTATGTATATTGTTGTTCTTTTGGTTCTAGACTGCTCTGATAACCTTGAGATTTTTGTATTAATATTGTAACCTATGACTTGGTTGTAATTTGAGTTAATTGGATAATTTGATACTCTAAATTGTGGAGTTGTGAGGTTTTGGGAGCAGGGTGGCTCCAGGAGTTTTGGGAGGGTTGTTTAGAAGTGAAATTGAAATTCTACAGGTTTTGGGTTGCCCATTTTTAAGGGAGGTTATGCCGAAATTTTTGGTAAACCTTCTTTAAAGGTGGGTCCCGCGGGGCCACTTCAGATTCCAGGGTGGAATCCGGGGCGGACCCTGTCAGTTGGTATCAGAGCATTAGGTTGTTAGGTTCTGTAGACTTCTTTCTTTCCTACTACCTTATATGCTTAGTGGCGCCTAGTACCTCCCGAGTGATGGCCCGACCGCGGCGGATCCCCATCGTATACTCTTCGGTGCTAGTGTGTTCATTATGCATGTAAAGTAGATAGGTTAATGTCCTAATCCTTGAGCTTTGTTTTCCTTCTCTTCTTCAGGTGCTATGCCTCCTAGACGCCGAAGACGTGAGGAAACCCCTCCTGTTGTTGATGGGGGAGATGCACCGCAGAATCTTGCGGATGCGTTTGGACAGTTCTTTCAGCAGTTTGCTGCCATACTCCCCGGTTCACGCACTGACTATACTGTGGAGCGTGCTAGGAGAAACGGGGCTCAGACTTTTGCTTCCGCCACATCACATGTGGAGGCCCAGCGGTGGCTTGATAGGATGGAGAGAGTTTTCTCCCAGATGGAGCTCCCAGAGGACAGGAAGGTTAATTTGGCGGTGCAGTTCCTTGTGGATACCGCCTGGCATTGGTGGACTGGTGTTGTCAATGACCCTGCAAATGTTGGCCCGATGACATGGGATGTGTTCAAGGCCCATTTCTGTGGACGGTACTTTAGTGATGCCCACCTTAATCGGATGCAGGATCAGTTCTAAGTTTGGAGAAGAGAGATGACCAGTCAGTGTTGGAGTTTGAGTAGGAGTTTCTCTCCTTGGCTCACTATGTGCCGGATTTGGTTCGTACCGAGCAAAGTAAGATCCGTAGGTTTGTTCAGGGACTTGGAGGAAAGTTTAAGGATAAGATGTTAGGCACACCGTACCGAATTTTTACTGAGGTAGTATCTTATGCCATGGACATTGAGTCGGACTCACCTGCCGGATTTCACCCTAGGGATTCTGGCGGCCCTAGCCAGGGTCCGTCTAAGAGGGTTGCTTCCGCTTCTGGATCAGGATCTTCTGGGGGTGGTAGACGTGTCAGTTCGGACTCGACCACCCTACCGGATTTTGGAGGACTTAAGATGGGAGGTGGACAGTCTGAGTGGCAGTTTAGTGACAGCACAGGTCAGTACGGTGGTACCTCAGAGGGATTCTATACTTGGAGGGATCGTTCCTAGCGTCAAACGAGAGATGTGACATGCTATCAGTGCGGACAACAGGGTCATTATAGAAGGGATTGCCCTACATTGACTCAGGACGTTACTCCAAACGTCGGTCAAGGTTCTAGTCATGCATCAGGAGGGTTATCTAGCGACATTCACACTAATTTAACCAAGGGCGACACTTCCACCAGTTTTGCCAGGGGCGGTACTCAACGGAGTAGTGGTCGTCGTGGACGTCCAGCGACACAAACGAGACTTCATGCCATGGTTCAGCGAGAGGATCACGTTCCTCTAGATACTACCGAAGGTACGATATTCCTAATCTTGAGTTATTTATTTTTCTTATATTGCCTCACCGGGGGATGGTATTCAATAGAGTTGGTTTAGTTAAGCCTCTAGTCGTTCGTGTAAATTTCGAGGACGAAATTTTTATAAGGAGGGGATATTGTAACGTCCCGGACCTAAATTTTACCGTTTACTAGTCATTTGGACGGGAACGACAATTACTTTCACTTTTTACTTGTTTAGATACTTTTAGTGGCCCTAAAAGTTGACTTTTCGTTTGGGTCAAAATTTGAGGAAACTTCCTTCATGAAAGTCGTAGAGGACGTTAAACCGAGCGCGTGCATATGTGGTGCGTAAAAATTGGAGTTCGTATGTGAAAGTTATAAGCGAAAGATTAAAGTTACTGTTTACGGTTACTGTTCATGGTAAGTTTCTATAAATAGCCGAGTTACTGTGGTAAGTTTCCATTTTTGGAAACCTACCCGGCTCTGTCTCTCTCCTCCCCCGACATTTCCTTCCTCTTCGGCCCGATTCTTCCTCCTTCGATTTCTCCCTCCTCCGGCCGACCCACAGCGAAATCCGGCCATCCCCAAGCTCGTCTCCTCCCCCTTGACGCATCTGTGGTGGTATTTTGGGGAGATTTGGCCGGAGGAGCTCGATTTCTTGCTGGGAAGGTTACTGTAGGAACTTGCAGGTTTTGACGATTTCCGGCGATTCCGGCCGTCTCCGGCCACCAAACCGGCGTCGAAGGTTCGGTTTTTGACATAGATCATTTCCCCTAAGGTCTTTCATTTCAATTTGCAGTGTAGAGGTCGAATTAACGAATTGAAATTTCTAGGGTTCTTGGAGTTTTCTGGAAAAAATTTCACCGGCCGATTTCGACTGTTTAAAGGTAAAATTGGGTTGTGTTGTAGTTGAGAAAATCAATCAGTGTGTTGAGTAGGTGCTACTGTCAAAATATGGTGGCCATCGGAGGTAGTGGCCGCCGGCGCGTGGGGCCCACGAGCTGCCACTGTTGGCGGCGCGTGGGGGCGTGTGTGGGCAGTGTTTTAATTTCAGTTTTTAGCCCTTTTAAATTGTATAAATGTTGTGGAGCTTGTATGTGAAGTTTGGTGAATTTTGGAAGAGTTTGGATATGTTTGTGAATTCCCGAAGTTTGGAAGTTTTGGTTGTCGAATTATGGGAATCCGACCTTCGGGTTTCCTTTGTTCCGATATGGAATACTTTAATCGACGGAGATAGATTAATGGTGAAGTTTGGTTTGAATTTGGAAAGAATTGGAGATGTGGGATTTCGTAGGGTTTTGGGATTTAGTATAGAATCGTACTTGTTTATCGAATTATTGTTTACGGAATATAATTGTGTACAGGACGAGGTACCGACCCATCGCTTGACGAGGATCCTTACGCTTGGGTACCACGTTAGCCGCATACAGTGAGTGGACTTTTATTTTTCAAAGAATGATGCATGCATTTATTTAAACAGTTCCGAAGTTATAAATTATTTATCAATTTACCTTCTTGAGCATACGGTTATTTTCGGAAACGGTTTTGGTTAATGGGTTTACTTGGAGATTTTATGGCGTGCGGGGTCACGTCATTGGATTACGCTTATCTTCTTTTATTTATTTATTTCCGATGTGATTTCCGGATTTATACTATATATATTATATTTATATTCGGCGATTTGAGATTTTTATGAATTGCGATGAAGTTAATCTTTATACTTGTCTATATCCTATTTATTGTGAAGATGAGATTATCTTGGCGTGTGGGACACGTCTTTGGAAATTCATTTACGAGAGTTGGGGAAGCTTTATGTACTTATGGATTTACTTGGTTTTCGGATTTTCTTTTGCCATACTTTGGGTGACTTATCATTGCTAGCTTTGATCTTCCGCCTTTGTGGCGAGGTGATGGGATCACCGAAGCCCTCCGCCTTTATGGCGCTGGTTACTGTCTCTGTGACAGTAATTCTGAAGCCCAGTATCCTATCGCTACACTTAGTGGCGTAAGGGTATATTACGGGAGTAATGGGAGTACTTTAGCCTGGGAGGCTATCACCCGAGCCTGGGAGGCTCACTCGTATGGCTATCGCCTTCCCCTACTCACTTTACTACTTAGCTATCGGGGCTAGCTCGATTTTCGTTTAACCAGCGGGGCTGGTCTTATTTTTCCTTGAGTATCAGAGTTCCAACGTTTTCTTTTAAATCGTATGTGACTAGCGGGGCTAGTCGGTTTTCATGAGTGGAACTCCTCTTGTTTTATTTTATTTTCGTTAATCATTGCATGCATCGGGATTTGTTAAAGATTTAAATGTGGGAAAGTATAAAATCCCTTTTGTTTTGAAATTGTTTATTTTGTCCACTCACGCTAACGTTTTTATGTACTTTCCCCTAGGCCCTTCGGTTTCAAATGCCCAGTTCGCAGTGTAGCTGTTCGGCTTTAGGAGTTGAGGCTTAGCACCACCGCTGTCATCTATCCCTCGTAGGTTACTTGCTAACCTACTATGTATATCGTTGTTCTTTTGGTTCTAGACTGCTCTGATAACCTTGAGATTTTTGTATTAATATTGTAACCTATGACTTGGTTGTAATTTGAGTTAATTGGATAATTTGATACTCTAAATTGTGGAGTTGTGAGGTTTTGGGAGCAGGGTGGCTCCAGGAGTTTTGGGAGGGTTGTTTAGAAGTGAAATTGAAATTCTACAGGTTTTGGGTTGCCCATTTTTAAGGGAGGTTATGCCGAAATTTTTGGTAAACCTTCTTTAAAGGTGGGTCCCGCGGGGCCACTTCGAATTCCAGGGTGGAATCCGGGGCGGACCCTGTCAAAAGCAGATCAGGAGTGTCTTCCTCCCCGAATGACTCTAACTTGTTTAAGAAGTTACAGTCTGGAGAAGAAGAAAGGAAGAAATAGACCCATGATAAGGGCAAGAAAAAGGACATCCTAACTAAACCATACATTCCACCGACCTCAACCTCCATCATCAAGGAGGGGTAGTGGTATACAAGGGAGAAGGGCATGTAGAAATCATCCCTTCAAAGAAGAGGAAGCTCCAACGCCGTTTTGGAGAGGCAAAGCGAACCTTGGAAGCCCTATATCAAGCACTCGTTAAGCCTTTGCAGCTGGTCAAATCCCCAGAGCAGTATCAAAGGCAAATGGAAGCTTTAGTGGCTAAACCCCTCGTAAGGCCCAAAAATTTTCAGAAACACCCTAAATCTGCATTCGGGATTCCTAAACCCAGTGTTTTCTGCAGAATCTTAGAGGAAAAGAAGAGTACTCCTCCATCACCTGCAAAGAAAGAGGCCTAGCTTCCGGCGTAGGCTGTTTCGTGAGGAACCAGATTCCAAACCCTCAGTCTTTGAGAGACTGAGGGGTAAGGGAAACACTACTGAGAGTGTACAGAGGAGACCCAAGAAGATCTAGAGTATTGTGGTTCATGCTTCAAAAGACGCTCCAGCAGCGGAGCAGAGGCAAGACCCACCGCGAAAGGTCCTACTCTCAAAGCTCTCGAGCAAGGCTAGATTTTGGCTCCCATGGAGGAGGAGTGGTTGGTTGCTTATGTCGCCAAGAAGTTTAGCGAAGAGCCTGACTTGAACATCCCAGCGGATGAACCTAAGCTGGACCTTGGCAATGACATGGAAGAAGAAGATGTGGTAGATACCACCTGCAATATGGTGCACGTCTTGCCAGCAAAGTACTCCTTGCCAGTTGCAGCTCAGGAATGCCATGTAGTGGATGCTGAGGAATCAGGCGAACAGGTGCTTGAGATCACTTCAGCAGCTTTGACACTAGTGGAAGTGGCTGTGTTTCTGGAGACTGAGGACCCCAATACTAGAGGCTTCTTCATAAGCTTTACCAGACTAACACCACAAATGGTCCAGCACATGAGGCATTTATACATCACAGCTGACGTCAAGGTCAGCAAGATCATGGCAGACACTGGTGCAGCGGTCAATGTCGTTATTACAAGAACCATGCACTTTCTTGGGATCAAGAAGAAAAAATCCAGTCCACATCCCTTTCCCTTAAGAATTTCGCAGGGACAGTGACTAAGACTTTAGGTCTGCTTTTCTTACAAATAAGGTAGGCTCGGCAGAAGGTGTTTATGCTTTCTTTATAACAGATTGCTACGCTGCTTACAGCACAATCTTGGGCCGCGACTGGATTCACATGAGGTATTGTGTTCCTTCTACCCTTTATCAGGAGCTAATCCTTTCGAATAGGGTTACAGATAAAGCGGAGGTGATCAAAGCTGACCCTCGACCTTTCCCTTTCTCCACCAACTACGTAGATGTTAGGCTATTTGGAGCCAATACCTTCATTGCAGGTCAGTGGCATCGACAACAATGGCCGCTCTACAAGGGTGACGGCCTCCGAATTGGTACAGTGGGGGCTGACATTAGCCAAAGAGGACCTTGAATGACCTAGCCAAGCTATGCCACTACCAAAGGCCAATTAATGGATTGCTTCCTTCTAGATGAAGAGTTAGAGGCCTTTCACTCCTTGTATGGAAGGCTATCTTCATACTTGGTTG
The DNA here is from genome assembly GCF_002994745.2 of Rosa chinensis. Classification (NCBI taxonomy): domain Eukaryota; kingdom Viridiplantae; phylum Streptophyta; class Magnoliopsida; order Rosales; family Rosaceae; genus Rosa; species Rosa chinensis. The sequence goes on from NC_037092.1 coordinate 59,437,931, forward strand.
AAAGAGAGGCCTATGATCGAGTGGCCAGCCTGGAATATGTCAAGGAAGAGTTCTCCAATCATGAGGAGGACAACAAGCCAATCCAACTGGCTCCTGCTGCATTGGACGACACTCCCCTTCAGGTCAGAGACCCCACTGAAAAGGTGAATTTTGGAACTACAACTGAGCCAATGGAAGTGGCTATTAGTATGAAATTATAGCCTAGCAAAAGACAGAGGCTCATAGATTTGCTGCAAGAATATAAAGACTGCTTCGCTGAGAAATACGAGGACATGCCAGGCCTAGCACCTGACTTGGTATGTCACAAACTGCCAACCATGCCTGACAAGAGGCATGTGAAGCAAAATGAATTCTGAGACCCAAGTTTTAGTCAAGGAAGAAGTCAAGAAGATGCAAAAGTTAGGAATTATTAAGGTGGCCAAGTACAATCAGTGGCTATCCAACATTGTGCATGTTCGCAAGAAGAATGGCAAGATGCGGGTCTGCGTCGACTATAAAGACCTCAATAATGCTACTCCTAAAGATGTCTATTCCATGTCAGTGGTGGATATGTTAGTAGACGCAGTAGTGGGTCATGAGCTTTTATCCTTCATGGATGGGACAGCAGGCTATCATCAGATCCCGGTAGCAGAAGAGGATAGACACGAGACTGCTTTCCGTTGTCCTGGCTTTGCGGGAGTTTTCGAGTATGTGGTCATGCCCTTTGGTTTGAAAAATGTAGGGGCCACGTACCAGCGAGCAATGAACCTAATCTTCTATGATATTATGGGGAAGATTCTAGAGGTTTACATTGATGATGTGGTAGTCAAATCAAAGAAGAAGGGAGACCATATCACATACGAAGGTCTTTGAATGTATGTGCCTACACCAATTAAAGATGAATCCGGCAAAGTACGTGTTTGGTGTTCAAGCAAGTGACTTCCTGGGCTTTATAGTCCATTAGCGTGGTATCGAGGTGCCTGAGGACAAGGCTAATAACTGAGTTATTAACCCATCACCCCTGCAAACGAAGAAGGAGTTACAGAGGCTGTTAGGGAAAATCAACTTCTTACGCGATTCATCTCCAATTCCGCAGGGAAAATCCAGCCTTTCTCCTCATTACTCAAGCTTCAAAGGCAGAAAGAGTTTATGTGGGATCCTACACATCAAGAGGCCTTCGATAGAATCAAGGCCTATCTTGCAAGCCCACCGGTCCTTGTTCCTCCAAGACTAGTGTAGAGGCTTCGATTGGCATTCTGTTAGCCCAAGATGACGAGGAAGGGGTAGAGCATGTTATCTTCTACCTTAGCAGAACATTAACAAATTGTGAGACCAGGTATACCCCAATGGAAAAGTTATGCTCAAAGCTATACTTTTCTGTATGCAAACTGCGCCATTACATGTTGTCTTTCACCACATGCATTATAGCTCAGACATACCTGGTCAACTATATTCTTTCGCGGCCTATACTCATAGCTAGGCAAATCGGTGCCGGCCCTTTCAGAGTTTTCCTTACAATACATTCCCCATAAGGCTGTTAAGGTCAGGCCATCACGGATTTTCTCGCGCACCATCCTATGTTGGAAGTGCCAGAAGTCTGAGACTTGGAGGTTGAGGCAGGTTCGTTGGACAGACCTAATCTGGTGTGTCTTCCTAAGTATGCTCACTTATACCAGGCAATAATCTCGCTGCAACCTTGGGTTATGTACTTTGATGGCTCCAGGACAGAGACAATGGCAAAACAGGAATTGTATTGGAAAATCCAGCTAGGGATCGCTTCTTGTATTCCTTCCAATTGGAGTTCCGGTGTATGAATAATTGGGCAGAATATGAGGCCCTTATTATAGCCTTAGAGGTGCTATTGGAACTGGGAGTCAAAGACGTGCAAGTCCTTGAAGATTCCCTTCTCGTCATCAACCAACTAAGGGAGAAGTTCAAATGCACAAGCTTTCTGCTCGCACCTTATCTAGACACAACATTAGAACTACTTGCCCAGTTTGATGATGCAGACCTTGAGCATATTCCTCAGGAATGCAACTTTGCTGCTAATAAGCTCACTCAAGTTGCCACAGGGATCACCCTGAAGGATGGGGTTCGCGAGCGATTGCTGAAGGTAGAGCGAAGAACCTTACCTTCTTAGATGGCTCTAGCAGACCCTCCAGATGACATCACAGTGGCGGTCTTGGATCCTATTGATGTGGATTGGCGTGCTCCTTTGATCAAATACCTTAAACACCCAGACTAATTCATAGATAAGAAAATTTTTACCTGGCACTCAACTATTTTCTGTGAAACAATGAGTTGCGCAGGCGAGGCAAAGATGGCATAGACTTTACATGTGTCTATGGTAGAGAGGCAAAACGCTTGATGAGAGAAGCTCATGTAGACATTTGCGACGCTCATCAGGCCAGACCTAAAATACGATGGTTAATCAGAAGACATTGCTATTACTGGCCAAGCATTCTGAAAGAATGTATCGCATTTGTGAAGGGTTGCCTAGACTGTCAAGCCCATGGCCTTTCCAGCACGTTCCAAACATTCTTATGCAGCCTATAATAAAGCCCTAGCCTCTGAGAGGCTGGGCACTAGACTTGATTGGGATGACCCACCCTCATTCATCCCTTTAGCATAAGTTCATCATTGTGGCCACCAACTTCTTCACGAAGTGGGTTGAGCCTAAGCCCTTGAAGGAAGCTTCTGCAACCACAATAAGGCAGTTCATTTTTCAAAATCTTATTCGCCGGTTTGATATCCTTAAAGTTTTGGTCTCGGACAGGGGGGCAGCTTTTATGAGTAGCGAGCTCATTCATTCCACCCCGTATTATGCCCAGTCTAATGGTCAAGCTGAGGCCAGCAACAAGATCATCACTACTCTCCTGAAGAAGATGCTTGCCGAGAACTCTCGTAAGTGGCATGAGATGCTTTATGAGACCTTTTGGGCATACTGCACGTCCAAGCGCAATCCTGAAGAAGATGCTTGCCGAGAACCCTCATAAGTGGTATGAGATGCTTTGTGAGACTCTTTAGGCGTACCGCACGTCCAAGTGCAATCCTACTGTCACAACACCCTATGCTCTGATGTTTGGCCATGATGCTATCTTGCCTCTGGAACTCAACGTCCATTCTTTACGAATACAAGAACAGCACCAACTCATTGGTGAGGACTACGTCCAGTCCATGTGGCTGGAACATGAAGATCTTAGCCAGAAGCGCTTAGAAGCCTTGGACAATTTAGTCATGGAAAAAAGAAGAGCGGCTCGCATCTATAACAAGCGTACACGTGGCAGCAACTACAAGGAGGGAGAATTGGTATGGAAGACTATCCTCTCATTAGGCTAGAAGATTGAGGGCCATGGCAAATGGACCCTCAGATGGGAGGGCCCTTACGTTATTCACAAGATCTTGAATAAAAGGGTTTTTCATCTCAAGGACTTAGATGGAGAAATTCATCGCAACCCCATCAATGGCAGGTAGTTGAAAATGTATTATCCTAGTGTTTGGGAGTTTGAGGACCCACCAGCTGTTCCTTCGCCGAGATTAGAGGGGCAAACTTAGTCTTCCCATGCTCGCTTACCTCCATTCGCTATCCCTGAGGCCCCACTCTATTATATTCGCCTCGCTTAGCAAGACTAGGGAGGCAACACTATACTACACTGGGCCTTTAATGTTTGTAATTTTTGAGTTATTTCAAACTCTAAGTGGCTTGCTGCATTGGGCCAAATTTTTGTAAAACAAATCAGATTAGTGGCCAGATTTATAAAGGCTAGAATTAAAAGAACTTATTTTTTACAATTCATTCAAGTTCATTTATTTGACAGAAGTGTTAAATAATAAAGTAAGGCCTATATCTGAGGCTTTATTGGATGCGAACAACATTACATTCAGAATACATAACATATTAAAGCAAAAGACAATTGTAATCATAAAGTGGCTTTGCTGCCAAGGGCAATACATTTGCGAAATTACAAGGTCAAGAGTGGCTAAAATATAAACATTTGGGTTTTCTGAATCTTCTTCAAGAGGAGGCAGCGAAGGAACTAAACTTCGGCTTTAGCCTCTGCACCCTCTTGAACCTTGACAACTATTATCATCTGTACGTGAAGTGTGGGAAAGACCATGCTTGAACCCATTTCCATTCCTTCTGCCAGTCCGTCATTGAGAGCACTCCTTTGCTGAGATTCTGCTAAGGAATGACTTCAAAATATCGCAGCCGCCAAGTTATCTTTCCATCAAGGGGACAAAACGAAAGTTCGATCCCCAGAGGTAGGGCCTCGAAGAAGAGCGGGTGACCCTTGGGGGTTTCCCACATTTCTATGGGTTGCTCAACATGAGGGATCCCAAAGAAGGCCTGTGCCCAGGAAATGATACTCCATGTATGAGCACCTCGTGTTCTTTAACATCTGGCAAAATCAGATATATTCTATCCAGACTTTTGTAAGCCAAAGACTTCGCAAAGGTAGCCCAGGGAGCGAAAGATTTGGCGAAGATTTTATCATCAAGAAGGTTCGAGCAGTTGACGGATACCTTCTTCCACCACCCTGTGTACGCCTTATCAACCCCATCAATGGGGTGCAGGTCGTCAACCCAAGAGGGCAGGCTCATCAAGGTAAGCACACTTTAGGGCAGACCGGTGCCTGCTTGGAGACCAGCCCTTCGCCACGAAGTGTAATAGTTGATGGAGTTTGTACATACCTCCACTATTATGGAGGATTTGCTATGTCACCAACCAAGAAGCTCCTCTTACTTGGGGACTTGTACATACCTCCACTATTATGGAGGATTTGCTATGTCACCAAGCATATGTGACACCCTCTTTAGGGGACCCACTATGTCACCAACCAAGAAGCTCCTCTTACTTGGGGACTTGTACATACCTCCACTATTATGGAGGATTTGCTATGTCACCAAGCATATGTGACACCCTCTTTGGGGGACCCACAAGTCATGGTGGGACCCAACCGTGACATGCATCCCGTAGCCTATTGTTCAAGCTACGCCACAGTAGTCGGAAGAGGCCAATACCTCGTCAGGAAGCCACCTTCCCAGCCTTGCCAAGTTGCCTCCATAATGAGCCTTTATGCCCTACAATAGGACTTTAGCATCCCACATTAGAAAACTTGTAAAGGAAAGTGGCTCCCTTCCTTATAAAAATGGACTACTCCTCCCACTTACAAGATCATCCCATTACACACTTTGCTAATCCCTTTGTGCCGCAAGGCCCAAACTCATATAGTGCAACACTTCAAGTGGACGTAGTTTCCCTCTAAGGCGGGAGACGAACCACTATACATCTTGTCTTCTCTCTCTCTCTCTCTCTTATTCTCTCTTTCTTTAATGTTAATTAGAGCCTTTGGTTTCTAACATTAACAGAGTTGTAGAGGAGGAAGGATATCATCTGTGCCAATCCAAGTTGGCGAGAGAAATGGTTAGGAGCGTAAAGCTTGTAACTCGATTCATCCACTGCTAGCCTTATTTTGGAACAAGAAATGGCACGGCAGAAGGCCAAGAAGGCTCTCTCACTATGATTTTAACCATGGGGTAGTCCATTTTTGAGCTTAGAGCCTAGGAGGCTCTCTTTACTGTATGGTGATATTTTCTTCCCCATATCCTACTGTTATTTGACTAGCGAGACTAGTCCAATTTTGTTTAACCAGTGGGGCTGGTCTTATTTTCTTGAGTATCAGAGTTTGAGCTAGTCTTCTTATTTGATTATTTTTGACTAGTAGGGCTAGTCGGTTTTCATGAGCTGAGCATCATCTGGATTATATTTCCTAAATGTTGATGCATTGGGTTTTTAAAGGAAAACTATGTGGGAAAGTATAAATTCTCAATTTTTATTTCAGTTATTACAAGCATTTATATTTGTCCACTCACGCTAACGTTTTTATGTGTTTTCCTCCTGGGCCATTCGGTTTCAAATGCCTAGTTTGCAGAGTAGCTAGTTCGGCAAAGTAGGTTTCGAGGCATAACATCAGCTACTGTTGTTTTCCATATTGTAGGTTATTTATTTAACCTACTTGTATCTTGAATTCTTTTCCTCTTTTAGATTGCTCTGGTAACCTGTAAGACAATTATTATAGATTACTTGTGGATTTGGAACATGTGTATTTCAAATTTCATTTGTTTATTATGGAGTTGTTGTGATCTGGGGAGCAAGGTGACTCCAGGAGAATAAGGTTGATTTATTAGAAGTGTGGATGTATTTGCTACAGGTTTTGGGTAGTCCATTTTTAAGGTGACTGTCAAATTTTCAGTAGAGTTATTCCTAAAGTGGGCCCCACAGGGCCACCTCGGATTTCAGGGTGAAATTCGGGGCAGGTCCTGTCAACCAGACTATTGAATTGTGTTGTAAAGTTAAGTTTTTGGAACTTAGATTATGTTGTTGTGATCTTTGAGTTAAAAATCTTGTTTACAGATTTGATGTTTGGGTAGTTCACTTTTAGGGAAAGTTTCGCCAAATTTTTGATAAAATTCCTCCTAACGTGAGCCTCACAAGACCACTTTGGAATTCAGGGTGAAATTCGTGGCAGGTTCTGTCATTTTGCCTAACCCTCTTTATATACAGGTTAGTCATTTGAGAAAATATTCATTTACCCAAATTTGAGCTACACTAACCCCATTTACCCAAACATCTTATAGAATTCCCACTTACCTAATAAATTACATATGTATTGCCCTAATACATAATTAAGTTATTTTTTATTGTTTTTTGTTTATTTTTGGGTATAATTTTACCATCTCTCCCTTTGTCACTTAGAGAGAGACTTCGCCAGCCATCGAACTCCGGTCGCTGGAATCAGGGGACTGACCGAGGGACTCCTATCACCGGAATCCGGTGACTGGAGTCCGGCGTCCAGTTTTATTGCTCCTAATAATACCTAATAAACTTTTTATTACCCCTCAATAATACCCAATAAACTTTGTATTGCCCCCCAAAATTTATTAGGTTTTATTGGGGGTAATTAAAGTCTCCGGCGACGTCTTTGGGAACCTCTGGCCGGTGACTGGTGATAGGATTCCGGCGGCCAATAAATTTTTTATTGTTCCCCAATAATACCCAATAAAATTTTTACTATACCCCAATAAACTTTTTATGGCCCCCAATAAAAATTTATTGGGTTTTATTGGAGGTAATAAAAGTCTCTAGCGACCTCTTTGGGAACCTCCAGCAGGTGAATGGTGACCGGATTACAGTGGCCAATAAACTTTTTATTGTCCCCCAATAAAATTTTTACTGACCCCCAATAAACTTTGTATTGCGCCCCCCCCCCCCCCCCCCCCCCCAATAATACTCAATAAACTTTTTATTGCCTCCCAATAATCTTTATTGGACCCCAATAAAAATTTATTGGGTTTTATTGGGGGTAATAAAAATCTCCGGCAACCTCAAGCCAGTCACCGGATTCCAGCGAAGTCTCTAATGACTTTTTAATTATTTGGAGCACAAACTTGTCTTTTTACATTTAAATGGGGTATGTGCGCAAACAAATCTTTTAGTGGGGTAAATGCGCATTTGTTGGGCCGAAATTGGGTAAATGGTCAAGAACCCTAGTCATTTCACCTAAAGCTGGATTCTACCTCATAATAATGTTATCTTATGTGAATCTTTGTCATTAAAGATTCCAAATCAGTCTTGAATTCCTTAATTAATTAGGAATCCGAGAGACATTGCATCTCATTAATTGATTAGTTGGGCCACATTTTTTTTTGGACTAATTTTAGTTTACTCCCTTAAGATTTGGGTCCAACATCATGTTAGTCCATGTGGTTTCAATTTAATCAGTAACACCCCAAACTCTAATTTCATCAGCCGTGTCCAATTGCACTCAGTCCATCTAAAATGGACGTCAATTCTAACAATGGGGCCCTTTTTAAGGGCTAAAATAGTCATTTCCATAAAATATATATATATATATATATTTTTTTTTTTTTTTAAAAAGCACCATGACATAAGAACTTATCTTCTTCTTCTTCTTCTTCTTCCATCTCCTTCTACAACTCTTCGTTCTTCTCCACTCCAGTCGCCATCCTATTTGAAAGGTGTTAAGTTTCTTATTTCAACAATACAATTTCCTTTAACAAAAGCCATGAATCTAAACAATTCAATCCCACAACGCTATTCTGAGCCAAAAACATACAATCTAAGATATGGTTCCTGAAACCAACTCTATCAAATCCAATTCTTGATGTGAAAAAAAAAAAGAAAAAAAAAACACAGAATATATGAACTCGTAAAAAGGGTGCTCCAAGTTATTGAAATCTTGTTTATACCACTGATGGTCGATCTGACCAGCAACAGACCCAACAGTGAAATCAACGCAACCATCTTCTTGATCAACTGGGTCTTGTTCTTGCCTCACAATTTGCTGTTGTGATGTCAGCAAGCGATTGAGGCCATCAACAACCAAAAAGAAGCTCTGGTATAGGTCTTGATCGGCCATTGGAAGATCATTGAGCATAGGGATGTCACCTATCTTGATCGAATTGATAATAACCCTTCTTCAAAAGCCTGCAGTAGCTGGACCATGTGCTCCCTGACAATCACTGAGTAATCGAGATACTCCTTGAGTAGTATTTGACTGCAACGAAAACCATCAGCGTCGTATTCTGGTTGAATCCGATCATTTGGGCATCAAGAAACGCACCCACCTTTAGACCTAAGAAGATCTGCAACCCGAAGGCTGGTGTGGCTGACCCAAAACTCCAGCAATCGGAGCCGGCGCCGAAGTTTCATCAGCCTCCAAGAAAGACAAGTTAAAAAACCGATCGATGGTGTGTATGATCATCGACCCATTGTCCAAAAAGAAATTCGGGTCAACCAAAACATCATTGATTGACGAATAGCCTTTTGAAGCCGGAGATGAAGTCAAAATCAGTGTGTAATTCGGGAGAATAATTTGGATTTGTGAAGAAGACATGTCTAAACTGAGAGAGAGAAGAGTGGAGAAGAGGAGGATGTACGACGAGTGGTAGAGGGAGACTAAAGAACAAAAAGATGTTTTTTTTTTGTCGTGGGTTTTTATATATATTGAAATTACCATTTTAGCCCTTAAAAAGGGCCCCACTGTTAGAATTGACGTCCAATTTAGATTGACTGAGTGAAATTGGACACGGCTGATGAAATTAGAGAGTTTAGGGGTGTTACTAATTAAATTGAAACCATAAGGACTAACATAATGTTGGACCCAAACCTCAAAGGCGTAAACTGAAATTAGTCCTTTTTTTTTTTTGAGAATGAAAAAAATTCTAAAAAAAAAAACCTTTTATTCCAAGATAACCAAGATTACATAAAACAGGAATGACCAGTGGTGGACATAAGTTCCCCACTCTCCTCATTAAGAAAAACCTTTGTTACGAGTCCGTCATCCAGAATAATACCACTTTTGAGAGTACGATAAATTCCTGCAGCCAACATTACGAAAAGCCACTTCCCCTTCATCAACACTGTGTCCCAAACCAACCAAGCCACGTGCAAGAGCAAGTCACTACCATATTGACAATAAGAAAACACCGAGTAAAACATGTAGTCCCCAGAAATAACTCTATATCAACGGCACTTCATCCACACTGACCCAGGAGTCAAAGTACATCCTCACAGCCAACCTTAAGAAGAAAATTACTCCCTTCGACACCGGCCATGACCCAAAACTACTAGACCACGTGCAAAAGTTTCTCCCCATTACTTTGACCACAAAAAAGTAAATTGAATTCCTGGGAATGACACGACACAACCACCATACTAAGACTCCAAAATCCTAGCTCGAAAGAGTAGGGACTTATTAGAATAAGCCAAGAAACTAAACCAAAAAATAAAACCCTGAAAGAAGACCAATAATACCTACCACGACCAACTATCCTCTCCAAGACCGCCGCCTCCATCTGCTCGATGGCCACCATCATCCCGTTGCAAGAGCATTGGGTGTTATTAAAACAGGACCACCGCCCTCTTCAACATAGCAACTTGATGCCAACCCAGCCACCAATGATCACCCATCCAAAACCCCTAAACACCAATTCAGCCACATAACTCAGCTTCAGATCTCGAACCCACAAGGTCTCCAGCCATCGCCATCTTCCAGAACCACCACTGTATAGCCTCCTTAAGCTCGAAACCATCGACCACCACCTACCCAAATGTATTGCTCCATCTCCTTGCGGTTCCACCACGTAATACCACTACATCGAATCGGGTCAAACCTAACCAGATCGCAACACCATCTCTAAATTGCAAACATGGCATCCCAATCAATGGCATGTGACCATGTTAGAATAGCCAGTCCCCAGTTCAGAGTAGCCCCGCTCTATCTAGCCATCAGAAAAACCCACATTGCCTTTAGAGGAGAAAAACGAAACATGCCTGTAAAGGGTAACCGACCATAGCAAATATGACCCCAAGAAAGCCACACAATAGACGATCCAGATATCCGTCCGACTGCACCTGCCACACACCGACAAGGCATTGCGTCGTCGATGATGCGGGGAGGCCACATATATTGGCACACTATTATTCAAACATTATCATCCATGGACTTGTTAATTTGGGCTCAAACAACTATCATATGGAAGATGGATTAGATCAGCAAATGTTTATATGTCATACTTAAGCTTTTGGCTTATTGATCAATTTTTTTTTTTTTTTTTTTTTGTAAGAATTAGATATCTAATAATTACAACCTTCACTTTTCATTGGACTTGCACTGACTTTCTTCACCCAATTTGGTGACTAGAGTTTCTCTTAGGATTACTAGACCCAAGTGAATTACAACAGAGGGAACTGGCTTCAATATTTCTACTCATTTAGAAATTACAGGAAAAAATAAAAAAATTTAACAGCGAGGCACCTTTACCAACCAAATATGCATATGCAAAAATTATATTTTAAAGAGATAGATATCTAGTCACCTTCGCTTCTCGTTCAACATACACATACTTTCTTCAAGCAACTTAGTGACTAGAGCTTGTTTTAGAATTTCGAGAGTGAACTACAATATAGAGGGAAGTGGCTTCAGTTTCTCTATTCACTTAAAAATAAAAAATTTACAAAAATAAATAGGGAGGCAATTTTACCGAGGCAGTTGTCATCTGCAAGATGCTTCCATCAAATTTTTATGGTATTTTATTTTTTGAACAATTAAATATCTAATTACTTTCACTTCTCAACATAACCGTAACAGAGTCGATATTCGAAATCGGATAAAGAGAGAGAGAATGATGAATTAGGAATAAGGTTTAATAGCACAACGGCTGTAGAGGATGAAAGTTTCTCTCTCCTAAATTTTTGTTCTTCAATTCAATTGCTGGGGCCATGAAATCAGTAACAAATTAGCGCGTGACACCATAAGACAATGCACTGCATTTTTTGAGTCAACATATCTAAAACAAACTAATTATTTATTTGGTGAGAATCTTGAGTTTTATGTTCTTGTTGTTTGAAAGTCGTTTCTAGTTTTGTAGATTTGATTTGTATGAAATTCAACAAAGATGAGGAAAACGGATATCAGGATACTATGATGACATGAGCCTTAATTTGATCCCATAATTAAGATGCCCTTTCTATGCTTAACGTAAAGTACCCAATAATCACCATCACCGGCGTCAACTTGTCAAGCACTATTACTGAGGTATTGCATGCCTTGGTATTATCAACCTCAATCCTCAATATTGTGCTCACTATCATAGTCTAATAGTATAAGTATTTCTTTTATAAGTGAGAAGTTTTGAGTTCGATTAAAGAAAATATGTAAACTTAGGAAATGATTCAGAGCACCGACATACATTTGAACTAACATGAATGAATAGTTGAATAACATCAAGTGCAAGTTTTTGTTATTAAAACAAAAGTTAACTATAAATATTAAAAACTGAGATCACCAGCCTAACAGGTGCTGAATCATTTGCACTGTCGGTGCATAACCTACCACGAGGATTGATCTTCACAACTGCATCTTAACTCTCTTGTTTAGTCGACTGATGATTGTGGCGACTTGTGAGTGGATCTCAATCGAGATTACGGACATGGGCAAATATTACTGATCACTAGAGTTACAACCGTGATAACACTGCGTCTATAAACCTAAATTACGGACGAAAAATGCAAATGATGACTACATATCCATCAGTGAGAGGATCTTGATTGCAAAAAACATGCAGAAACTAGTCAAAATATACCTATATCATAATATAGTCCCATCTGGCTATTAGTATTATCGCGGGCTATTACTAGCTCTTTTTGTTAATTTGCTTATTCCTTTCTATATATGTTGATTACAGTTTTGACCAAGTGATATTGGCCGGACATGGATATTAAAATGATAGTGGTACGTAGTCTTTTATTGCTAGCTTCCCATCTGGCCAAACAACTCTATACATCAGCTACCAACTTGACTATTGCATCTCATCCCATTTATTTTCCTCTCTTCTTATATAATAAACCGATTTATATACCAAATTTTGATATCAGGAACCATGATTTTTCTCTGGTTCTTCATCTTAGTTTGCCTAAATTCAAGCCATGCTCAACAGTACTATGACCAATCCGAGTGTCCTTCCAATATCAGCTACCCCGGTTCTAGATACACTTGCAATATATTCCAGAATTCATGCAGCACCTATGTGGTATACAGAGCCAACCAACATTTCCAGACTATTGCAAATATCTCAGACTAGTTTCACATGGAGTATGATGTGCTCAAACCAGGTAGAGAAGTTCTCATCCCATCAACTGTTCTTGCTCAGGTCAATATTTTCAGGCAAGTTTCAGCTACATGGTGTCCGAAAAGACATCATACTCCGAGATAGCTTGCGGAGTTTTTGAAGGCCTACTAAGTCCTCTACACTTACCGAGGAAAACTCAGTTCAAGTCATCAACGTTGGTGCTAAGCTTCATGTGCCTCTAAGATGTGCTTGTCCTGATAACTTGGCTAGAAAGAAAGGAGTGAAGTATCTTGTGACATACACTTTTTTTTTTTTTTTTGAAAAGGGGTTTGGAACCTAGCCTAGCTAGGAGGCTCAGCCCCATGCCCGTTATTTATATTAAGATTTAAAGGATGCATCGGGGGGGGACAGAAAACCTGAATCCCGTGCTACATTAGAAACAAGACAATAATCCTCATAGAGCACATTCTGAATAATAGCAAGTGTCTCTTCTAACCAAATATCATCCACGGACAAGCTAGCAAGGTGTGCTAATCTATGAGCAACACCATTTACTTCACGAAAAATATGGGAGGAAATCTTCTGTCCCCAATTGCCCTATCCCCACCTTGTCCCTTCATTTTGATTGGTTGACAAAGATTAAAAAATGAAACAAAATGAAACAAAGTGGAACAAAGTTTAAGATAAGCATTTTTTAATCTTTGTCAACCAATCAAAATGAAGGGACAGGGTGGGGATAGGGCAATTGGGACAAAGGATTTGAAGCAGAAAAATATGTCTAATCTGTAGGGAATGGCTTGTGGTTTGGCGGCCTGGTTTTGACGGCAAACTTGGGAGCACTTTCTGAGCGTCTGTGGTAGTTCTTCTGTGCAAGGATGGTACGATCCGGCGGCGGCGTTAATGGACGTCTAGGCGACGGTGCAGCTTGCGGCGATCGGGGCTGGGCGTTGGATCTGCAGTGGCTTGGTGCTCGAGGCGGTGCTGGCTTGTAACGAAGATTGACAGTGCGGCTCATGGCGGGGCTGGTTCACGACGGGGATCGTGGCGAGGTTGGTTCATGGCGGGGTTGCAGAGGCGGTTGCAGACGTGGTGGAAGGGTGACTGGGCTTGGGTCAACCCTGGATTGCTGGACCTTGAGTGGGGCCCTTCTCTGTTGGGCTGCCCATTGGGCTTTTATTTAGGCTAGGGTTGTTTTAGCCCTAAGAATTTTCTATGTTTTTAGCTTTGTCTATTTACAATAAGGTTCCGTTTTCAGGGATAGTCCAGCCACCTTTGTGCATTTAGTTTTCTGCATTTAGTCTGGTCCAGTCAACTTAATTCTTAGTGGATCTAGGTGTACACCAATTGTGGTCTCTAGGCAGCTAGGTTTATTGGTTAAAGAGTTAGGTTGGAAGGGCCGGATCTTTCTAGCGCCTCCGGTGTAGTACCAAAGTGGGATTCCCGCTATGTCTACGTACTCCTTGTACAATGAGTGGGTCTATTTTCTATGTACCATTGTGGGTACTACCACTATCTTCTTGTCTGTCTATAGATGACAGCGGAAGGGTATGTAATGGCCTATTCTGACTTGTGATGAATATATATTCGCCCTACTGGCTTGATTATTCAAAAAAAAAAAAATGCCACACATATAATGCTTACAGTCATCTAAAATCCTCCCCACAGGAGACAAATCAGAGCTATTATTAGCTAAAGCACTTACCAACAAAGAGCAGTCACTCTCCAAGTCAACTTCAGTCCATCCCTGGTGAATGGCTGGCAGTAACGCAGCTCTACAAGCTTCAGCTTCCATGTGAATTGCAGAGCACGCATGGGAGAAGGGCCTTGCCAGCGCTGCCACAAATCCCCAAACTCGTCTCTAACAATCACACCAACACCTCCCTGCCGCAACTCCTCTTTGAAGGCACCATCAATGTTTACGTTGAGTCGCCCACTAGGGGGGCATCTTCAATGCTCCTTAGGTCGTTGCCTTTGCTCCCCTTCACTACTATGCACCTTTTGATACTCATGTAACCACCGACTAGCCCAAGAGGCCATATGCATTGGATTATAGTCCCAGCCTTTCCAAACCATGTTATTTCTTTCAACCTAAATGACCCATAAATTGATAAAGAACAAATCAGTTTGGCTTTTCCCAAAATGGGAGATGACGTCCAGCACCCATTCTAGAATATTATCACCACAAAAGCTCTTGGATTTTAGCTTGAGCTCAGTAGCTTGCCAAAAACACTCAAGGGCTTTGCAATTCCTGAATATGTGTATGACTTCGCTCTCCATATCACAATTACAAACCAAACAATTAAGGTCATCAAGGGGTACCTTTTTAGCCAATACAATACGTGTGGGGATAATCCCATGTAGCAATCTCCAAACAAAAGTTTTCACTTTGGGTGGAACGTTAGCACCCCACACCTCCTTCCAACACCATGTAGGCTGATTTGACGTCGATGCATGCACATCTCGTCGTTCATAAGCCACAACAATTCTGTACCTACTCTTCACACTATACTCCCCCTTCTTGTCAAATAGCCAAAGCACTCTGTCATCAACTTGCCTTAAAATGAGAGGTATGCTTAGAATCAAATCTGACTCCATTTCGGTAAACAGCTCGTCAACCACCACATTAAGCCAGTCCTCGTTCTCGGCATCAATAATATCATCCACACGCCACTCCTCAGTACCCTCTACAGGTTGAGAAAAAGGTTTGAAAGAGAATGGCAGTGGTAACCACGGGTCTCTCCATAAACTCACTTTTGTACCATCCCCAATTTGAAACCTGAGTCCCCATCCAAGAATCGATCTCCTTTCCAACAAGAATACTGCGCCAGGTAAAAGACATATTTTTCATAGGAGCAGCCTTCATAAATCACAATTGGGAAGTACTTTGCCTTGAAAATTCTAGCTGCCAATGAATCCGGATTGGTGATGAACCTCCAACCCTTCGCAAGAAGTGCTAGGTTGAAAAGTATCAGATTTCGAAACCCTAACCCACCTTCCTCCTTCAGAATGCATAGCTTCTCCCAAGCCAACCAATGAATTTTATGAGTCTCACCCTTATCCCCCAACCAAAATTTGGCCACGAGTTGATGAATATCACGACATAATTGCTTCAGAATTTCAAATCAGCTCATCACATAAGTAGGGATGGATTGTATCACCAATTTCAGAAAGACTTCTTTACCTGCTGGGCTTAATGTTTTCTCCCTCCAACCTTGCAGACGCTTCTGGACTTTCTCCTTCAAATACCCAAATGCTTCAATCTTGGAATAACTGACGTCCATTGGCAAACCCAAATATTTCTCATGTTTATCCACTTGCACAACCCCTAAAAGATCTTACATAAGTTCTTGTTTATCCATTTGCACATTTTTACTAAAAGCAATATATAGAACTCTTGTCATAGTTAACCTTTTGCCCTGAAACACGTTCATATTGTTGGAGAATATTCCTCAACTCCAAACATTCCTGCTCTTCTGCTTTGAAAAAAAATAAAAGAATCATCTGCAAAAATTAGGTGATTAATGCTAGGAGCACCTAAACAAATCCTTGCACCATGTAACCTCCCTTCCTCCTCCGACTTGGACAATAAATGTGAGAGAACTTCTACGCAAAAGAGGAACAAATATGGGGAGATTGCGTCACCTTGTCTCAAGCCTCTTGAAAGAACAACCTGCCCTCTAGGTTCCCATTAAGAATGAAAGAATAGGAGACAGTACAAACACATCGCAGAATCCAAGAAACCCAAACAGAGCTGAAGCCCATACGAACCATGACAGCCTCAAGGAACCACCAATCCACCGGATTGTATGTTTTGCTCATATCAAGTTTAAGAGCTCCAAAGCCTACCTTTCTACTCCTTCGTTTTTTTCAGAAAATGTGCAATCTCATAAGCTACCAATGAGTTATCCGAAATTAATCTTCCGGGAACAAAGGCTTTGGAAGGGAGAAATAAAATTCGGCAAGAAAGGCTTCAATCTATTGGCTAGGACTTTTGAGCCAATTTTATATAGCACATTACACAAACTTATGGGCCGTAATTGTCCCATAGATTGAGGATTTTTTTACCTTAGGCACTAATGTGACATGCATACTATTCAATAGCCGCATCTCATCATTTGAACCCATAAAACTCCTCACTGCCCTTACGACATCTCCACCCACCAAGTCCCAGAACTTCTGATAAAACCCTGTTGAAAAGCCATCCGGACCGGGTGCCTTTAAAGGGTGCATTTGCTTGAGTGCCCTATACACTTCCTATTCTGAAAACTCTTGCGTCAACTTTTCATTCATACCATCAGTAATCACACGTTGTACAACACTCACTGCAACACTTACCTCCGAACTGAGACTAGAACAAGAAAAAAGCTCTCTAAAGTACCGCAACACAATGCCCTCTAGTTCCTCATCAGCAGTACACCATCGACCCCCTTTGTCAATCAAACCCTTTATGAGATTTTTCTTTCGTCTATTACTTGCTCTTTGATGGAAAAAACTTTGTGTTTAAATCACCATCTTGGAGCCAAAAAACTTTTGATCGTTGCCTCCAAAAGCTCTCCTCCTTCATCAATAAGTCGTTTAGTCTAGCTTCAAGGAAACTCCGTTCCTCACTAGGATCAGGAGCTGAGAAAGAACAAACAAAAAAGCAAGCTAGTTGATCTCTGACTTTTTCTATTTCTTCTTTAAGCCTATTAGAGTGAGAGTGACTCCAACCCATCAACACATCCCTTGTATTTGTAATTTTGTTGCAAACGGTGGAAAAAGGGTCATTCCCAGTCCCACTATTCCAACCCAATTCCACCATTTGACTACCCTCCTCCTCATGGAGCCAAGAGTCCTCAAACCGGAACCTCTTCCTCCTCCTTCTACACTTAGCTCGAGTACATCTCACCTCAATCATGATGGGTAAGTGATCGGATTTGTTAGGCTTGAGATTAAGTGCCCTAGAGCATGGGAACAAATCAAACCATCCAGATGAAGCCAAGAACCTATCAAGCCTAACCTTCACCAACCCGTCACCTCGAACACCTGACCAGGTGAACATCGGACCGACTGCCTTGATGTCAGACATAACAAAAATCAACCGCGTCTTTAAAGCCGTCCATTTGTCTATTGGACCTCAGCAAGCCTCCCTCCTTCACCCAACTAAAGAGTATTTCATTAAAATCCCCCCGTCCAACAGGCAAGGTAAACCGCAACTCGAAACAAGGGATTTCAAAAGGGACCAAGTAAGATGTCTGTCTTCCACCTTTGGGTGCCCATACACACCCATAAATCTCCACCTCTTCGAATCTCCATCCTCACCCACAACAACATCAATATGATTTTGCGAGTAAGTGTTGTGTTTCACAGACATACCCTCAGTCCAAAGAAGTGCAATTCCCCCAGACCTACTAAATCCTTTGTCACCTTTCTTCTTAACAAACTTATAAGAAACAGAAAAACAACCACGCCACCCTAACTGTCTTTTAATACTTGTCATCTCATTTATTGTCAATCTAATTTCGCTTAAAAATAAAATACTGGGATGATTTAGGGTTACCAACCCTTTAAGCCCCTCAACTGTCCAAGGATTCCCAAGTCCTTGGCAGTTCTAGCATAATATATTCATGACTTGTGATGGGTCGAGTCCGGACCCATCACGGAGAGACGTTTTTGAGCACGTCCTTTGCTTGAAGTCTTCGACACCGAAACAACACCCTTACACTTCTTAATAGAATCCTTCTCTTTCACTGGAGGGACATCCAACAAATTTTTTGTAGGCTTCGATGTCTTGGGAGACAAAACAGCCTCCTCTTGCCTCCCACTTCCACCACTAGAAACCCTTGTCAAGGATTGAGCAGACGTGGTCTTTCTGGAAAGTTCTAGAATCCATCTCAGAAACCCCACCTGCATGCAAAGTTGTAGCCTTCTTTTTTTGGAAGGTTCTAGAACTATATGTAATCAACTCCTTTTGGGACTTAGCTGCAAGATTTTTTTGAGAATTAAAGTCATCCCCCACAAAATACTCCTCCATTTGCACACAACTTTAAGGAAGGCATTGAAAACTGATCAGTCAACTGACCCCAAATTTGTCGCTGTCATCAATTGTGATTGCCGTGAATCCGCGATCCCCATCAAAGCTATTGATAAATTGTTACTTACCAAAATTGGGACCTCCCGCAGCTCCTCCACCGGCATCACCTCCCCCGGCGACGCCATGCATTGCCGCTTCGACTGCGGACCCGTTTGAAATTCATCCTCCATAACTGTCTGGTCCACCTCCATTACAGATTCTCCTTTTTCAACTACTGGCATCTCTCCAGCATCCTTCTCCGCCCTCGAACAAACTAGCCCAGATAACGGGAGATCCGGGGCCCTTATTGACCAACCCCGCCGCCGCTCAGGATGGAGACCAAACCTACGACCACCAGTAGGCTCCGGCGACTGAACTTCTTCCCTATCAGACCGCTGCCGGAGCAGTAGCTCTTCCATTCTCTCCGCATTTAGATAGACATCGTATGTACCAATCCTGTTGAGTAAGAGGTTCGGCATCTCTCCAGAAGATTTATGGTTAGTCAATAATTTAGAGCCACCAAATCCAACTATATTTCCAAACACAACTATTTTAGTTCCCTTGAGAGAACCTCCGGTTCTGAACTTCAATATTCCAGATTCTCCACCCCCAGCTCCTGGTTTTCTTCCCACAATTTCTGTCGTAAAGCCAAATAACAGCACAAGGAGCTTGTATATAGCAGGGTCTGTTGTTGGGTTTTCACTACTGCTTTTACCATTGATTGCATGTGTAGTTTTGTATAGGAGGGCCTTAAAGAAGTGGAAGACTGAGAAGTTGCACTCCTTTAATGCTAGAAGCTCTCCACTTTCAATTTCAACAGTCAGAAGTCCTCTCAAATCCAGTCTAACAGGTAGATCAAGCTCTCCAATGTCGACATGTTTATCTCCGGATATTCTTGCTGGATTAAAGTACTCTTTGTTCAACTACAGCATAGAAGAGATCAGGAAAGCAGCAAGGGATTTGAATGAAGAGAACAAGACTGGTGCTCTAGTCTGTAGAGGGGTGATAAACAATGCTGAAGTGATGACGAAGCAGATGACATTTGTCGAAACTAGCCATGTTATAGATATCCATTCCAAAATCAACCACATCAATATCTTGAACTTGGAGGGTGTTTCTAATGGAGAAAGTGACTTGTCCTGGTCATATCTAGTGTTTGAGCTTCCCAGCAATGGCTGCTTGAGGGACTGCTTGTCTCATACATCTAATCCTCTTGAGTGGTCTGGATGAACACAAATAGCTTTTGATATTGCCACAGGACTTCACTATTTGCACTGCTGTACTTTCCCTTCCTATGCTCACCTAAACATAAACAGTAGAAATATTTTTGTAACAGAAAATTGGAGGGCCAAACTTGCAAATATCGGAACTCTTTCTGCATTGGGATCTTCCTAAAACAAAGGATGGGTTGCACCGGAGTACCTTCTATACGGCTCAGCTTCTGAAAAAGTGGATATTTTTGCTTCTGGGGTCGTTTTGCTGGAGCTCATCTCAGCCAGAAAGGACATCAACGGGAAGTTATTTAAGGAATCCATCAAATTTTTAAGAGGGGGAGATCGTGAAGGAGGTTTCCTCGAGCAGCTAAGGAGCTTCATGGATCAGAAGTTAGAAGATTACCCTCTTGCGGAGGCTCTTTGTTTGGCTGTTTTAGCCAAGGCATGTGTGGAAGATGATCCTCTCCACAGGCCATCGATCGATGATATCATTGAAGTACGTCCTTGCCAGAATGGTAGGAACAGAAGTCGATCGTCACGTTTGGTAGAATATTTGTCCATCATTTAGTACTTTAATGTCATAAAATGAGTAGTAGTTAAGCACGGTATATAGTTATTAAAGTTTGTTTATAATTGATTTTGCTCAAAATTTCTCTGATATCTTGTGGCTCACTGCATGGCTAAGGTTCTTTAGAAAAAGGCTACTGATCATGTAGTTAGTTTTCTTCGTTAATTATCACCATCACTTTATTAATTGTGTATATGTTTAGTAAATTCATCAGTTGGTTAAAAGAGACAATTCATATAAGAATCCATAGTTGGAGGATATAAATGGTTAGATTCCATTTGGTCACTGCTCACAATGTTTAGGAATCCATCTGTTGTCTGAATAAGACTTATTTAACAATGTTTAGGTGCTCTATTATTTGCTGGTTAGAATCCTATTGGTCAGGGCTCACATCACATATTAGTTGTTAGATTGTTGGTTTCACTTGTTTGATACTTGCCTTCAAAATGTCAAGGTTTATAATTTTAAAAGATTTTTTTGGACCACCTTGATTACCAGAAGCTATTCAGAAAGGCACCATTGATTCTAGAATGAAGAATCTTGTTTGTGAACTCATCCGTCTTAGTACTAGGCATAATTAATCTTTTGCTGATGAGTGGTAACTGGTAACAGAAGATGTTTATACTGAAGTCAAACTAGCTTATTGCGTCAGATTGATACAATATATCACACTCATTCAATATATTCTGAGCCAAACACTTAAACCTGATCACAGTACTCATTCAATATATTCTGGGCCAAACACTTAAACCTGATTAATTAATTCATCATAATACATGGCCCTCCACTCTTATATTTTCTAGTAATTCTCATTATTTCTGCTTTATTCTCTACAGTATTTCAATATGAATTTTGCATGTAACATAAAAGATGTAAAAAGAAGCTAAAAAGGGTGTAAAAAGAAAGATCTGCTAGAGAAATCCTAATGAACATTATTTGTTTAGATAGCCTAGTCTATGCATCCTTCGTCTTTTAGTGTCAAACCTTGCGATAAATGATAGATTGTGATGCTTGAGGCACAAAGTTCTAGGTATATTCAATTCTGATCCTGTGTACTGGGTTTATAAAGTTTCACCGAGCGCCTGTTTATCGGTTGTACTGGTCTTGCATTAGTTTCTGACTCCTGCAAAATCTTCCACATTAGTATTGCATATATATCAATGTTTTTATATGCATATGCAAATTAAATATTTTGCCAAATTGTTTGACTAGTTACGTTGCCAGATTCCGAATCAAGACCGTTAATTACGTGATCCTGATTCATCAGTGACAGTATAACATGCAGCATATATGTCAAGAGATTATCATACTCTAGAGATCGAGTAGCTATTGAACTTACATCGTGAACAGCTTTGCGGAGGAATTTGACCTGTTCTTTAGAGACAGTCCTCACCTGATGAGTTAAAACGAGATTCAGATCCAGTTTTCTCGATCACTAAAAACTATAGAAACAAGTGGAAAGTGTAGGAAACTAAACCTCTCCAACAAGGGTCCATAGGACATCTTGTGTGCAAGGAGGAGTTGTAAGAGAGCCTATATATCTGTAGTACTTCGTACTGACAATTTTTATTTGCTTTGGATCAACCATACCAATCACTTTCTCTTCGTTAATGCTATCAGATAAGTCTTCCAAGTGGTCCATCATCTGAGCAGAAACAGAATCGATCAAGCACAACAAGCATAAGAGAGAGTGATAAAACTAAATGCAATAATGGAGTCACATGCAGGTCGGATCATGAATGTAAGAATTTTATGATTACCTGTGTCAAAAATGGGTCTGGTTTTCCAATCTTATACAGGATTCCGATAACAGCGATGCTTGCATTTGGACTGTCATGAACCAGATGCAACTCTAAATCAAACTGCTTGCCATTGATGGTGTGTTCAGAAGGTGAGTGCCAGTGGCATTGTCTGGCTGTATACTGAGTTCCATTGATTGGAATGTATCCTGCATCAGCTTGCCATTTCAACTGCATCCACAAATTATAGAGATAGAATTAGAATTAGATTGCACCAAATCCAACTTCAAGTGCTCCCTCTCTCTCTCGTTTTTCTCTTACCATCATATCATGGCCTCTATTCTTAAGAGTGGCATTGCAAGCCCTGTAGCTATCCTGAAGTGTCCCTAAATCTGAGACTACATCAACTCTGGCATCTAACAGATCGATCGGAGACTGCAACGATCCATTGTTACACATGCTCCATTCGTGGCGTATCTTTCCCCATCTAGCTGGCCCCTTCTCACTGTCGTCGTCATAACTAAACTCCATCTGATCCTCTGCACCATCAACAATAAGAAACATGTAAATGTATGGTTAGATCTAATTAAGGGCATGAGGTATTTGGAAGTACTAATTAAGGAATATCTAAAGTACGTGACAAATCCAGTTTCAAATCCCACCATAAATTAATAAATCTCATTTTTAGTATATGAGATTATAACATCTTAACCTCAAAGCTAACCTCCAAGTAACTCATAAAAAGATACTCTAAAATTGATAATAACCATATAAGTAGGTTTTCATGGACATGGAGTACGTACTACTCTATAAAGTAAACTCATTAGAAGGAATTCATAAATCCAAGGACACTCTAATCAAAACATGCTATTACATAGCAAATATTTCCTTCTGTGCGAACTCTTAAAATATACAGATCATGAATAATAATAATAAAATGTTTCATATCCACCACATAGTAGATCATATAGGCTTGCCCTTATTACCAACTTCATCATGTTCATCATGTGAGGTTGCTTGGTATGAATGCAAAACAAGAACAATGCTGCAAACCAAAACTAATAGGCTGGGTAGCTTCAACATTTTTGAGCTGCGATCAAGCTGCACTGGGAGCATATCATATGGACGTTAGCTTATATAGAGGATAGCATATCACTAATTCACTGTATCAGCCTCTGTTGTAGTATGAACGCAGAAAACGATGACATACTCTTTTTCTAAATTTCATCTTACGGGACCGGCCATGACTAGACAATGTCTCATGTGAAATAGTGATATATACTTCCACAAGTTTGAAAGGAGGCAATGAGAAGTTGCCTCACAGTCAACTGACAAATTGAAATCAAATACATTAAAGTAACAAGGTAGAAGACCCATGCCAGAACTGTTCTTTTTCTTTCTTTATTTATTAAGTTTTCTATTGCGTAGACGCCATTTGATCTTGAAATAAAGTACTCTATTTTGAATTTATTGATCGAGTCAGTTTCAATATTTGGGTCATTGGTGGTTGGTGGTTGTTGGTTATTTGAACTTTGAGGGCGATATGGGAGGTAAAACACGAAACATGTGATACGGTTTTTCAGATACCTAATCGTAATGAAATTCGGCTTCAAATCTTCTGTCCCCAATTTTCTGCATCCTCCCCTGTCTACTAATCAGTTTTTGACACGTGTCTTGCCACCTAAGACAACTAACAGCAATCTAACTTCGTTTAGCCTTTTTCCTTTCTATCTCTTTCTAACGGCAAACTAACAGCTATGAAAAATAGAGTTTTGACAAAAAAAAAAAAAGTATGAAAAACAGACTGCAGTTCTCATCTTCTCTCTCTATCTCTCTCAGATTCATATGGAATCTCGACCTGTATATAACGCCAACAGCTTGAAGAACACATCCATATGAATCCCTGACCTCTAAAGCAATTATGCTTAACATCTGCTATACATCTGGTCAGCGATGAAAATCATGGCAAATCCAGACCAGCTGACTATTTCAATTTCTAGATTTTTCTTCCTCTCATGCCCATGTTAATCATGGTTGGATTCTTTGAACTTTACGAAGATTACATAAGCTTCTTTTGACTTCGTGTCTTCGTCAATTCAATATGAACCCAGATTCCAACATGAACTTAGATGTCAACATGAACCCAGATTCCAACATGAACCCAGATTTCAACAAGAACCCAGATTTTATACAAATCCATTAGCAAAATCAAATCAAAGCAACCAAATGATATAAAATATATAGTGCGATCCATTTCTAGAACAATCGCAAGGAAGACAACCCGGATGAAGACTCAATCCCCTTCGATGCCGAAATTGAATTTGAGCATAACCAAAATCTCTAACATAAGAAGCAAAACCAGATTGACCCATCTAAAAAGAGATGAGAAATGTGAAGGTAACCGAACTGAACAGAACGCAAAAAAAGGATTCATTAATTTTCTTTTCTGGTGAGTATAGCTCTGTGAATTCCACTTGGAGAGAGAACTCGAAGAAGTTTCAAGTTGGAATTGCATCTGTGTTTTTTGCTTCTTCTGTAATTAGATTTTTTTTAATTTCCAGTTAACAAAGTTAGATGACTGTTAAGTGAGTTGACATGAAATGACATATGTCAACATGTTAATGGAGGGACAGGAAAGGACACAAGAAATTGGGGACAAAGGATTTGGAACCATGAAATTCGTTACTTGGCGCGAAAGAAATTGTCTAGACAAGAAATTGGGGACAAAGGATTTGGAGCCATGAAATTCGTTACTTGGCGGCTTGGTGCGAAAGAAATTGTCTATACTTCAATACGATGATATATATATATATATCCAGAGCGGAGCTCCGCTTTGAAATTAACTTGTAAAGTTTGAGTTTTGGGTCACTTTTCAGTTGCTTATCCACATCTCGACCGTTCAATTTTTAGAAACTAGTGCATAGATCATCTCTGCAAATTTTCAGCCAAATTAATGATCGTTAAGATATTTAACTCGCTTAAACTAATGGATAGACTGAATCTATCAACCTGAACCGTACTAGCTTAAAGGCAGTTATCAATGTCTTAACGATCAACATTTTTGGCTGAAAATTTGCAAAGATGATCTATACACTAGTACCTGAAAACTGAACGGTCGAGATGTAGATATGCAACCAAAAAGTGACCCAAAACTCAAACTCCACACGTTAATTTCAAAGCGGAGCTCCGCTCTGGATATGATATGTGTGTATATATATATATATATATATATATATCTCCAGTGCGAGACCTCGCTCAGAAATTAAAGTGCGAGCTTAGAGTTTAGAGTCATTTTTCGGTCTCATATCCACATCTCGACCATTCAGTTTTTAAGTACTAATATATATAACTCGCTTAAACCAATGGACGAACTGAATCTGTCCAACCTGAACCATACTAGCTTTAAGGCAGTTATTAATGCCTTAACGACCATCAATTTGGCTGAAATTTTGTAGAGATGATCTATACATTAGTACCTAAAAACTGAACGGTTGAGATGTGGATATGCGACCGAAAAGTGACTCTAAACCCTAACCTCGCTCTGAAATTTCAAAGTGATGCCTCGCTCTGGATAGGATCTGTATATATATATATATATATAGACACACACACACATTCACATCTTCTTTGATCTCCGAAAGGGCTCGGAGAACCTGTGCACCCCTGCCAGTTGTATAGAACCTTTACCAGATGAGCATAGTAAGCAGGTGGCACTGCACGCGAAAGACAAAACGTTTAAATCCAAGAAAAATAGATGATGCAAGCAAAAAAGAAAAAGAGAGAGTACCTATAGAAACCGATCGGGTGCACCTTGCGTACCTGAAATGTTATTTGGGATCCAACATTCAAAGTCATTGAAAAGAAAATTTGTTTCCAAATGAATGAATGAATAAATCTGTGTACTTACTTATAACATAAATTGTTTGTTAAAACTTGCAAACCATCGGCAGTGAATCTGTTTTCGTCAACAAAACATGGTAGTGTGCTGGACGGCTCGTTCCCTACACAAGCAGGAGATCCACAGCAGAATTCAAATTAAACCGCTATACAAAATGTGCATCCTTAGCAGTATATTAAGACCACTGACAAAACCACGATTTTGTAAGTAAACCACACACCAGTATCTGGATTCCAGCATGACTATTGAGATAAAATTCAAATTCTGTAGGGAGGCAAATCTCGGTGTCAACAACAGTACCTAAACACAATCAGGTTGAAACTGTTACACTCAAAACCAGAAAACAAAAGTTACATTTATTTGGTGAAAATGGAGATAAAAACTTGGAACCTGGTTGAATATTGCCACTCCTGTCCATCTGACCACGATTGCTATGATCAGCGGGGAAAAGGCGAGTATGATGCCTTTTCTGTACCACCACAAATGTTGGCATATATCCTTCCTCCAAAGAGGCACAAGCCTGTTTTATTAAAAAAAAAAAAAAAAAAAAAGAAGAAGAAGAAGATATAAATTCAAACATGCTCTATAAATTCAATCACGAGAATTGTTGTTGCTTATTTTCTGTTATATACCATTCTTATAGCATCCACCCCATGTAACAAAACTTGAACAGAACTGGCCTTTACGGACCCCATCTCTGTCAGGTAACAACAGATCATATATCAATTATGTCGTGTGATTTTGCTTGACTGAAGAGAAAAAACAAAACTAAAAAATTACCTGTAGAATATAATTCTCGGCGGCTTTAATCTTTTTTGTCTGTAGAAGGCAACGAAAAGTTCCCTAGAGAAGAGAAACAAAGAAAAAATAAGAAAGATGGTTGTTAAAGGGAAAAGAAGAATCACAGATACATACTAAAACTCCTAACCTTATCATTCCTCCATGAACCAAACCCTTCTCAGATTTGTGTGATTTATAGAGATCTTCGATTATTTCATCGCGGTGATGCTGCGCCGACACAATTGCTCTGTAGTTTGTGACCTCTGGCCAATCCGTTGAGGCAACGACCTGTTAGACAGAACTAAAGAGTTAAAACAACACCACCAACAGCTTTCAAGTAAATAACAATAGAAGATCAAACTCACTGCTGCTATTGATGGGCTACTGTCATCCCCGGCTGCTGGATGAGTAACATCTGCTCCAAATATAATTGTGGGCAAGCGATGGGTCACAACAGGCATCTTATTATAAATTGCATCATTTAAAACAGTGTTCCGTCCACCAACCTACAAAATATTTTATTGTTCTATCACAAAGTTTTAATGTTGCAACCAACTGGAAATGCTCAAGAGAATGTACAGACTCTACAGAACAAACCTTCACATTGATCTTAAGGGCAAGATTTTCCAAATATTGTGTATTCCACCTTTTTATTTTCTGGGGCTCTAAGCACTGAGACACAATTCCTAATTCTGTTTCACAGGTTCGTTTGATCTTCCCTGCAATTAAATCAGCATAATCAAATTTTAAGCTACACTTTGCTGCATGACAACACTGTTTAGGGTCCTGGCTCACCATAAGATGAATCACTTTGATCAGGCAAAATGACAATCAATAACTGAAGTTGCCTCCTTTCTGATCAGACAACTTGTGAATATCCCTGAGTACCCTCTCAATTTGTCCAGGATGAGAAAACTGTACTGGAAGCAAGGGTTGGGCAGAAAACTCCTAGAAAGAGTCATCAAGAAACCAGTCAATTCAAACAGTTCTAGGAAAAAATGATAATTAGTAATCCGAATAGAATCAGATCCATACCATCCCCTTACTGTTGCACACATCAACCAAAGACCCAAGAAACTCAAAAGTAATATCTTGGGATACTCTGGAGAAATTGACAAATGCCCAGACTTGCAATCTACCTCCATTGACCATTTTCTACAATTAAAAAAAAAAATCAGTAATATAATTTTGATTTAAACCACACTTTCTCTCATAAATCAAAATTAGTAAATGAGATCAACCTTGTTTGTCATGTTCCACTGCCCCATCTGGGGATAAATACTCTTTTCACGACCACTGTCATGGTATTTAAGCTGTAGCCAACAATACAATCACTCAATGAAAAAAAGTATATAATGACATAAGAAACAAAAAATTTGAAGATCCATAATTACCAATGGAGATGGTAAAACTCGAGCTTTAACCAATGCCATTTCCTCTCTCACTTGTAATCCAAATTCCCTCCTTATAAGAGATTCTTTATCGTCTCTATTGTTGGTTTTCTCCCTAATCATCTGTCCATTGATGTAACAGTATGAGCACATAGAAGATAGAAATATTTCATTGTCAAAATAAAAACCAGCCAGTGATGGTATACCTGTGTTATATTATTTTCCCTGTCCCGAGGACGTTGACAAGTTGCTTTTAGTAAGTTAGTGACTTGTTTTTTATTCAGTTTCTTTGTGTATCTCTGCCCAGCAACAATTGAGCAAAGCTGCAGAAGTTTATGATGAAAAAGACAAATCATCTATCTAAAGACAACTACCATTCTTAGTTAGAGGGAAGCACACAAGATAATGAACAGTTTATGAAGTCGAGAACAAGAGAACCTCCATAGGCAAGTAAACGGGTTTTGAATCATTGCCAGCTTGAATGGCTGGCCAAGCTACATATTTGAATCAATCTTGTACTTCTTACGATAATATTGCACAACTGATGTGTTCTCATTTTCACAAGTAAACCTAAGAGACAAAATTAAATAACATTATCAAACAAAACAAATACCTATATGTAAAACACAATTAGCTTGCTACATATAACCAGGTCAAAAGATTATAAAATACTCACCTTACTGTTCCAATGGTTCTGCAGATAGTCCATTGATTGTGTAAGTTCTCTTAACTTCTTCGTTTTTGGTCCAGTCCCTTAAACGAACTTCTACCTTGACCCGCTTCAAGGTTTTCTTCACCTGTGCATGATTATGAACACATGTCATACTGCTTCACTGAAAGAAAAACACTAAGTATATACTCATGCATAAGCAAAGAATGTCTGAACAAATACAAGTAAATAGACAAAATTAGACCCAAAATGTTAAACCTTAAGTGGATATTAAGAATATCATATAATGGTGCTAATTGATAAACTTGTTGTAAGAAAATAAAAATAAATAAATAAACCTTAGGGGAAGAACCTTTAAGACAGAGTAAAGATAGCTTCATGCAAATGATATGTTGATAACTGGCTAATATGTACCTTTATACAATCACGATCAGGCAAATGCTTGGAACGATCAGTGTGGTAAAAATGTTTAGCAAGAAACTCAGTCACCAAAATGGCTTCAAAAAAAGATCTCGCTGACACATCTGCAATATTAACTTGGATCAGAGTTGGAGCAAAGGCATTTTGTCTTCTGAGTTGGTATAATGCTCAAAACATAGAAAATAAGGTCAATAAAATACCAATATTAAGGGAAAGTCCTAGCTGGGTTGGGCGTAGACTCTGGTAAAAACCTCTCCAGTACTCCAAACCTTCACCTAGACTGCCTTTTGGCCCAAGCTCAGTAGAGAAAAATGACCTCCCAACAACAGTGTACCTGTGATAGAAAATACAAAATGAAACAACATAAAACTATGACAGAAAATTAAAGGAATCAAAAAAGTTTATTAAGGAGTAGATCAGATTGTTACTTTTCCGCTGGTGTAGCTCTAAGAACAATATCAAGAACTTGTATTGCCTCTTGAGGTGTTTCAACACGCTGGCTGCACGTACAAGAACTGTTGTAGTTGATAAAGGTCTGGCTTATTAGCCAAAGTGAGAGCCACCTTAAACTCTCGATCCTTTCCGTAATTGAAAAGATATTAAATTCAAGGACAAAATACTGTTTACTCCCTATACTTATAGGGTCTCGACGTTTCAGTCCCTGACGTTTCAATTTCATCTAAAAAGTCCTTGAACTTTCCAATTTCACAAAAAAAGTCCCTGTCGTCAATTTTCCGTTAAAAAGTCTGTTATCTTGCTGACATGGCACTATTTTAACAGTAAAATGACTATTTTACCCTTACTAACCCAAAAAAAAAAAAATTTACTATCTTTTCTCTTTTTTCTTTTTTAACTCTTTTTTCTCTATTTTTTTAATTTGTTCTTTTTTATTCCTACTTTTTTTTAACTCTTTTTTCTCTATTTTTTTAATTTATTCTCTGTTTTTTTTTCCTACTCTTTTTTTTTAAACTTTTTTTTCTCTCTTTTTTTAACTCTCTTTTCTCTTTTTTTAAAAAAAAAAACTCTCTTTTCTCTTTTTTTTTATTTGTTCTCTCTTTTTTTAACCCTCTTTTCTTTTTTTTTTTTAATTTGTTTTCTTTTTTTTAATTTGTTTTCTTTTTTTTTAATTTGTTTTCTTTTTTTTTAATTTGTTTTCTTTTTTTTCCTACTCTTTTTCTCTCCTTTTTTTTTTTAACTTTTTTCCTTTTTTATATTTGTTCTCTCTCTTTTTTATTTTTTTATTATTATTATTTTTTAATTAGGTATCTTAAAGACCATTAATTTGGCTGAAATTTTGCAGAGATAATATATAAATTAGTACCTAAAAACTGAACAGTCTACAGGTGGATATGAGATCAAATAGTGACCCTAAACTCCAACCTCACATGCTAATTTCAAAGTCAGGCATGTAGGATCTATATATATATATATATGACAAAATACTGTTTACTCCCTATACTTATAGGGTTTCGACGTTTCAGTCCCTGACGTTTCAATTTCACCTAAAAACTCCCTAAACTCTCCAATTTCACCCAATTAGTCCTTACCGTCAATTCTCCGTCAAAAACTCGGTTACTTTGCTGACGTGGCATGCTTTTCACATTAAAATGACTGTTATACCCTCACTTTCTCTTTTTCTTTTCTTTTTTATTTATTTATTTTTATTTTTATTTTTTCCTCTCTCTCTCTCTCTCTTCTTTTTACCTCTTCTTCTTCCCCTCTCTCGTCTCCATCCTCATCATCACCGCCGCAGCTCTCGTCTTCTCTTGTAAGTCCCTCCCCGATCTCAGATCCCTTGATTTTACTCGTTTCTTCCTAGAACTTTGATTTAATTTCTGATCTTGCCACAGGCATGGGCGCGGCGTACTGGACCACCAAGAGTGGCGTGGGCGTGGCCTCGATGGGAGTGATGCGGCAGGAGCTGGTCGTGAAATCGATTGTTCCGGTGGTCATGGCTGGAGTGCTTGGGATCTACGGCCTCATCATAGCTGTGATTATCAGCATCGGGATCAATCCAAAGGCTAAATCTTATTACCTATTGGATGGATATGCTCACTTGTCCTCTGTCCTTACTTGTGGCCTCGCTGGACTTTCCACCGTCGTCATCCCCCCTTCCCTCCTCCGATTCTCAACCTTCGCCGGCGCTCTTGAGAGTTCGAAACAATCTTGCGGAATTGGGTAGGAGCTTCAAGACAGGCCTCTCGTTTCTCTCCATCAATCTCCAAATTGGCTGCGAACTTGATGCCAGTTCGGAACGGAGCTTTCGGAAGAAGACGGCGGCGGTTCCGTGCCAAGAATTACCAATGAAATTCTCAGCTTCGTCGCTCAGATTTTGAAGCTTTCGAACAATTGGACCCGCTTTCCTATACCACTGGACCACCATGGTAAAATTTCTCATCAACATTTTGTATTTGTGTAGTCGAAGACTGTATAGTTCATCTTTCAAGTTGATTGCAGTTTGGGTTTACTTATTTTGTTTGATTTTGTTTTTGAAGTTGTGGATTGTGAGTTTAGAAGTTAGAGTTGATTT
The DNA here is from genome assembly GCF_002994745.2 of Rosa chinensis. Classification (NCBI taxonomy): domain Eukaryota; kingdom Viridiplantae; phylum Streptophyta; class Magnoliopsida; order Rosales; family Rosaceae; genus Rosa; species Rosa chinensis. The sequence continues at coordinate 59,469,826 of NC_037092.1, forward strand.
CATTTGAATCATGTTGTGGTCGCGTGCAATATGAACAATTTGAGATGATGAATTTGCAGAAGTCGGAATGGAAGCTGAGCAGAGGGAACCTATAGCAGAAGAACTGGAAGGAGGTGGCCGACATCGTGGGTAGCAGAGAGAACTATGGAAAAACCCCCTAAAACTGATTCAGTGCAAGATACTTTAAATTTCAATTCTTTGTGGTTTTCAGGTATATATGTTGGTGGTTGAAGTTTGAATCAGGGATTTAATTGAATATGAATAAGTTCTTGTGAGATTGATGCTACGTCAGTATGACTCTATTTGTTTTCTCTGATCTGCTAGTTTGCTTGTTTTGTTCAAATTTCGTCTCGGGAAAGAGACTGGGTTCATGTTGGTTGTGGATATTTGTTAAATGGTAATTGGGATGTGTGGGATTTGAATTGATGGTAGTATAAGCTTTGCTTTTTCCTCCCGTTGGTTTCGCCTACTGGGTAAATGAGTTTTGCATGAACAACCAAGAGCAGGGACATGGAGGAAGAAAAGGCCGAAGAGGAGGGACACGGAGGAAGAAGAACAGGTAAAAAGAAAAGAGAAGGAGAGTTTTTTTTTTTTTTTGTCAGTGAGGGTATAACAGTCATTTTAATGTGAAAAACATGCCACGTCAGTAAAGTAACTGAGTTTTTGACGGAGAATTGACGGTAAGGACTAATTGGGTGAAATTGGAGAGTTTAGGGAGTTTTTAGGTGAAATTGAAACGTCAGGGACTGAAACGTCGAAACCCTATAAGTATAGGGAGTAAACAGTATTTTGTCCTATATATATATATATATATATATATATATCTATACTATTATTAAGAGAAGACGTTTTGTTAGCCAAAACAAAAAAAAGTACCAAAATGACCTTATATTAAAAAACTTTACAACTCATAAATTAAATAGGGGTAATATAGTCAAATTAAAAAATAAACAGAAAATAGGAAAAAGAAAAAAAAATGGTGAAAGTGAAACAAATAAGAACTTGAAAAAAACTACCAACTTCTATGAAAAACTACCCACTCATGTAACAAAAAAATCCCAATTCCTATTAAAAAAAAATCAATATTCACACACAGTGTGTGAGGCCCATCTAGTATCTATCTATATATATATAGATACACACACACACACACACACACACACATATACTTCTTTGATCTCTGGAAGGGCTCGGAGAACCTGTGCACCCCCGCTAGTTGTAGAACCTTTACTAGATGAGCATAGTAAGCAAGTGACAATGCACGCAAAAGACAAAACGTTAGGAAACAGCAAAATCCAAGAAAAATAGATGATGCAAGCAAAAAAGAAAAAGGAAAGAGTACCTAAAGAAATCGATCGAGTGCACCTTACGTACTAACGCAGTCGGAAAAGTAACCCTAGGTTTACAAGCAATAAACCTAAAAGAAGAATTCTGGAGTCCACCAGAGATAAATACCATAGATAAATAAGAAAACTCTCAATTTAATTGATAATATGATAAAAGATAGGTTCTGCAGCCGTTTAAGGTTGCTTATATATGAGAAAAGAAACCCTAGGGTGACTAACAATGAAACCCTAAACCCCACGGGTAAAAACGAAACCAATCCAAAACAAACTAGAAAACCAAAAATTCTGAAAAATAGTAAATTGAAGTTTTGAGGCCCTAAACGACCCTGAAAGCCTGAAAAAGCCCACACCTGGAGCGATTCCGTTTCCAGAAAGTTATAGCAATCGCGATTCGGACACCGAATGCCAAAGTTGCAACAAACTGGGTTTTCCACCTTTTGCACTATCTAACTGTTCTTCAATCCTTATCGCCATTCGCTCTACATCACGTACCTGAAATGTTATTTGGATCCAACTTTCAAAGTCATTGAAAAGAAAATTTGTTTCCAAATGAATGAATGAATGAATCAATAAATCTGTGTACTTACGTATAACATAAATTGTTTGTTAAAACTTGCAAACCATCAGCAGTGAATCTGTTTTCGTCAAACAAAACATGGTAATATGCTGGATGGCTCATTCCCTACACGCGCAGGAGATCCACAGTAGAATTCAAATTAAACCACTAAACAAAATATGCATCCTTAGCAGTGTATTGAGACCACCGACAAAACCACGATTTTGTAAGCAAACAACACAACAGCAAACAAATGGAGCCGTTAGAGATTTTTGACGGAAGTATCACGCTGATGTCAAAATACGTGTTTTGGTATAACATTGATACTTTTGAGAGTTCGGCTATCAAATTGGCCTTGGCAGCATAGTTTAGGGACGGTGACTGAATTTTCCTCTAAATTATTTGTTAAAACTTGCAAACCGTCGGCAGTAAATCTGTTTTCGTCAACAAAACATGGAGTGTGCTGTACGGCTCGTTCCATCAATGTTTTCAAAGGCGATTTTGAGGCGAGCCCGGGGCGCGCTCTGGTGTGAGGCGACCGGAAAACGCCTCGCCGGTCTAAACTGAGGCTTGCTGCTGGAAAAGCGTCCGCCCAGGCGTCGGGGCAGCCATTTTTGCCGAAGGCGAGGTCTGATGCGGCGGGAGGCGGAAGGAAGAAGATGGAATAACGTGTATTTTTGTTTCTCCTTTCCTTCAGCCAAACGACGTCGTTTTATACAGGTCCCTTTTCTGAAAATTTCTTTGGGCCAATCCAATATAGGTAGGTAACATGCAAAAGATAATGGCCCATTTACATATTCAAAGCCAAAAGCCCAAAGAATTCAATAATCTGATAATATATTTATTTGTTTATATTTTTATGTATTTGAATATAATTTATAAATGTAATATATTAGAATAATATTTACGGGAAAAGCGGTCGCCTCATCGCCTTGAGGCACTCACCTCGCGAGGCACTAATAAGACGCCTTCGCCTTCGCTTTCGCATTTGAAAACATTGCGTTCCATACACAATCATGAGATCCACAGCAGAATTCAAATTAAACCACTAAACAAAATGTGCAGCCTGGACCACTGACAAAACCACGATTTTGTAAGTAAACGACACACCAGTACCTGAATTCCAGCATGACTATTGAGATCAAAGTCAAATTCTGTAGGGAGAAAAATCTCGGTGTCAACTGTTACACTCAAAACCAGAAAACAAAAGTTACACTCAAAACCAGAAAACAAAAGTTAGGTTGAAACTGTACCTAAACACAATTATAGGTTGAAACTGTACCTAATTCTGTACTAAACACAATAAGGTTGAAACTGTTACACTCAAAACCAGAAAACAAAAGTTACATTTATTTGGTGAAAATGGAGATAAAAACTTGAAACCTGGTTGAATATTACAACTCCTGTCCATCTGACCACGATTGCTATGATCAGCAGGCAAAAGGCGAGTATGATGCCTTTTCTGTACCACCACAAACGTTACTGTTGGCATATATCCTTCCTCCAAAGAGAGACATGCCTGTTTTATAAAAAGAAGAAGGAAGAAGATATAAATTCAAACATGCTCTATTCATAAAATAAATCACGAGAATTGTTGCCTATTATCTGTTATATACCCTTCTTATAGCATCCAACTCATGTAACAAAACTTGACTGAATTGGCCTTCACTGACCCCATCTCTGTCAGGTAACAACAGATCATATATCAGTTATGTCGTGCGATTTTGCTCGACTGAAGAGAAAAAAAAAACTAGAAATTACCTGTAGAATATAATTCTCGACGGCTTTAATCTTTTTTGTCTGTAGAATGCAACGAGAAGTTCCCTAGAGAAGAGAAACAAAGAAAAAATAAGAAAGATGGTTGTTAAAGGAGAAAGAAGAATCACAGATACATACTAAAACTCCTAACCTTATCAATCCTCCATGAACCAAACCCTTCTCAGATTTGTGTGATTTATAGAGATCTTCGATTATTTCATCGCGGTGATGCTGCGCCGAAACAATTGCTCTGTAGTTTGTGACCTCTGGCCAATCCGTTGAGGCCACGACCTGTTAGACAGAACTAATGAGTTAAAACAATACCACCAACAACTTTCAAGAAAATAATAATAGAAGATCAAACTCACTGCTGCTATTGATGGGCTACTGTCATCCCCGGCTGCTGGATGAGTAACATATGCTCCAAATATAATTGTGGGGAAGCGATCGGTCACAACAGGCATCTTCTTATAAATTGCATCATTTAAAACAGTGTTTCGTCCACCAACCTACAAAATATTTTATTGTTCTATCACAAAATTTTAATGTTGCAACCAACAGGAAATGCCCAAGATAATGTACAGACTCTATAGAACAAACCTTCACATTGATCTTAAGGGCAAGATTTTCCAAATATTGTGTATTCCACCTTTTTATTTTCTGGGGCTCTAAGCACTGAGACACAATTCCTAATTCTGTTTCACAGGTTCGTTTGATCTTCCCTGCAATTAAATCAGCATAAACAAATTTTAAGTTACACTTTACTGCATGACAACAGAGTTTAGGGTCCTGGTTTGATACTCACCATAAGATGAATCACTTTTATCAGGCAAAATGATAATCTAGAACTGAAGTTGTCTTCCTTTCTGAGCAGACAAATTGTGAATATCGCTGAGTACCCTCTCAATTTGTCCGGAATGAGAAGACTGTACCGGAAGCAAGGATTGGGGAGAAAACTCCTAGAAAAATTCATCAAAAAGAGAAACCAGTCAATTCAAACAATTCGAGGCAAAAATGACACTAAATAATCAGTATAGGATCAGAGCCATACCATCCCCCTACTGTTGCACACATCGACCAAAGCCCCAAGAAACTCGAAAGTAATATCTTGGGATACTCTGGAGAAATTGACCAATGCCCAGACTTGCAATTTACCACCATTAACCATTTTCTACATTTGAATAAAAAAATCAGTAATATAATTTTAATTTAAACCTCACTTTCTCTCATAAATCAAAATTAGTAGATGAGATCAACCTTGTTTGTCATGTTCCACTGCCCCATCTGGGGATGAACACTCTTTTCACGACCACTGTCATGGTATTTAAGCTGTAGCCAACAATGTTACACTCAATGAAAAAAAATATAATAACATAAGAAACAAAAAATTTGAAGATCCTGAATTACCAATGGAGATGGTAAAACTCGAGCTTTAACCAATGCCATTTCCTCTCTCACTTGTAATCCAAATTCCCTCCTTATAAGAGATTCTTTATCGTCTCTATTGTTGGTTTTCTGCCTAATCATCTGTCCATATATAGATGTTACATGTAACAGTATGAGCACATAGAAGATAGAAATATTCATTTCCAAAATAAAAACCAGCCAGTGATGGTATACCTGTGTTATATTATTTTCCCTGTCCCGAGAACGTTGACAAGTTGCTTCTAGTAATTTAGTGACTTGTTTTTTATTCAGTTTCTTTGTGTATCTCTGCCAAGCAACAATTGAGCAAAGCTGCAGAAGTATATGACGAAAAAGAAAGATCATCTATCTAAAGACAACTACCATCCTTAATTAGAAGAGAGGCACACAAGATAATGAACAGTTTATAAGGTCGAGAATAAGAGAACCTCCATAGGCAAGTAAACGGGTTTTGAGTCATTGCCAGCTTGAATCGCTGGCCAAGCTACATATTTGAGACCAAGCTTGTACTTCTTACGATAATATTGCACAACTGATGTGTTCTCATCTTCACAAGTACGTAGGCCTAAGAGACAAAATTAAATAATACTATCAAACAAAACAAATATCTATCTGTAAGCTCAATCAAAATAAATTAAAACACAATCTTGCTACATATAATTAACCAGGTAAAAAGATTACAAAAGACTGACCTTAACTGTCCCAATGGTTCTGCAGATAGTCCATTGATTGTGTAAGTACTCTTAAATTCTTCGTTTTTGGTCCAGTCCCTTAAACGAACTTCTACCTTGACCCGCTTCAAGGTTTTCTTCACCTGTGCATAATTATTAACATATGTCATAAACTGTTTCGCTGAAATAAAAACACAAGTAAATATTCATGCATAAGCAAAGAATGTCTCAACACGTTTCAAAAAAAAAAAAAAAATGTCTCAACAAAAACAAGTATATAGACATAATTAACCCCAGAATGTTAAACCTTAAGTGGATATTAAAAATCTATACTAGTATTAACAAAAGAAGGTTTGTTAGCCAAAATAAAAAAAATTGACAGAAATAACCCTAGAAGATTAAAAAACTTTGAAAATTAATTAAATCACAAGGACAATTGTGACATTCACAATGGTCCTTGACCCAAAGCACCAAAATGAACAAAAACTATCCTACTTACCCCAGTAATAGATTTTTATTCCCACTTATCATGTCTAAAATAAAATGACAATTTTGCTCCTCTATCCTCAATTAATTAATTACAAGAGAGCCTCTCTCCTCTCTCCTCGATGTGCAGCACGCTCTCTATCTCCTCTCTCCTCGATGTGCAGCATGCTCTCTCTCTCCTCTCTCCTCGATGTGCAGCACGCTCTCTCTCTCTCTCTCTCTCTCTCTCTCTCTCTCTCTCTCTCTCTCTCTCTCTCTCTCTCTCTCTCTCTCTCTCTCTCTCTCTCTCTCCAGTGAAGGACTGGGACAGCGGCGGCCGAGGCGAGCATAATTTGCACGGCAGAGGTGGCAAAGAAGGTTTCAGCGGCGGAGGAAGTTCCGACATCGTGGCTCCGACGCCGACTTAAGGCTTTTGAGTCGTCGACCTCTGATCAATTCGAGTGGTCTAGTTTTCAGTTCGACGACACACCACCTAGACAAAGGGGCTCTTGGCGGACATTTACAGGTAGGCCCTTAAAATGTCTGACCTGGTCGAGGAGCCCCCCCAACTTGACTCGCTAGAGAGAAAGGTCCAGGTCTTCACGTCTCACAGTTGGAGAAGATGTGTGGGTGCCCAGAGCATTTCTGGGTGCCCAAATCATTTTTTTTTTTTTAAGTATGGGGCAGAAGGAAAGAAAAAAAAAATTTGAATGTCTACTGGGGGGGGCAATAGACGTTTTGAATTTATATAATCTCTTCATTTTTTTTCTTTAATCAAAGTTTTATTTGTCTAATTTTAGGAAGATTAGTTCTCATTCCGACAACCGAAAGTTCTATGGGGGAGCAATAGACGTTTATTGGGGGACAATAGAGGTTTATTGCCCCTCTATTGAGGGGCAATAGACGTCAATTAGGGGGCAATAGACATTTATTGGAGGGAAATAGAGGTTTTTAGAAAATTCCGGTGGGCGGCGGTCGGTGATCGGATTTAGGCGAAAGTTAGCCTGAATCAGGCAACCGGTTACAGGATTCCAGTGGCCGGTGACCGGGCTCTGGCGAAGTCTCCTATGGTTTCTCTCTCTCTCTCTCTCTCTCTCTCTCTCTCTCTCTCTCTCTCTCTCTCTCTCTCTCTCTCTCTCTCTCTCTCTCTCAGTAATAAAGGAATAAGGGTAAAATGGTATTTTTTAAAAAAAATAGAAAACAAAAAAAAAAATCTTAATAGGGTATTAGGGAACACCTCCTTAGAGTGTTTTGGGTAAGAATGAATTAAAAAAATTAATGGAGTAAGTGGGGAAAAAAATCTCTTAAAATGGGGTAAATGGACAAAAACCCTTCACAAAATATATTTTTATTAAAAAACTAAACAAACAAGAATCCATAATCCCCACTTTTCTCTCACATTAACTTTTGTCTGCAATAACCGTATTCTTTTTTATTTTCTGGAAAAAAAAATTACACATGCAGAGCATGTGTGGAGAAATGTTAATATCATATAATGGAGGTAATTGATAAACTAGTTGTAAAAAATAATAATAATAAATAAACCTTAGGGGAAGAACCTTTAAGACAGATTAAAGATGCATCAAATAAATTATGATCAGAAATTCAATGTAGCTTCATGCACATGATATGTTGATAACTAGGTAATATGTACCTTTATACAATCACGATCAGCCAAATGCTTGGTGCGATCAGTGTGGTTAAAATGTTTAGCAAGAAACTCAGTCACCAAAATTGGTTCAAAAAAAGATCTCACACACACATCTGCAATATTAATTTGAATCAGAGTTGGAGCGAAGGCATTTTGTCTGAGTTGGTATAATGCTCAAAACATGGAAAATAAAGTCAATACAATACCACTATTAAGGGAAAGTCCTATCTGGATTGGGCGTAAACTTTCTCCAGTATTCCAAACCTTCACCTAGACTGCCTTTTGGCCCAAGCTCAGTAGAGACAAATGACCTCCCAACAACAATGTACCTGTGATAGAAAAAACAAAATGAAACAACATAAAGCTATGACAGAAAAAGGAATCAAAAAAAGTTTTATAAGGAGTAGATCAGATTGTTACTTTTCCGATGGTGTAGCTCTAAGAACAACATCAAGAACTTGTATTTGATAGAGTTGGAAGTCCTTAAACTTAGGAGTTTTGTTTTTCTGTTAATAAGTTGCCTATTCTCTAGGATAGTCCTATTCTCTAGAGTAGTGCTGTTAGTGTTTGAATTCTTCTCAGTTAGATTATCACGTTGGTATCTATCTACGTGGGCTGCAAGTTTTTCTCATTTTTCTGTTTTGTAATGGCTGTTAAATAGCCGAAGTTGATTGTCAATGATAAGTCATTCAAGTCCAGTTGTGTTGTGTTCTTGCTCACATTCTTCTTGTGTTCAAAGTTCTTAACATTCTGGTATCAGAGCCCCCTTCCACTGGGGCCTGAGAAAGGAGAGTTGTAGTCTTCTTGAGTGACTTGAAAAATAAGAGAGATGAGTGAAGAGAAAGATTTCACGCAGCCTACCATACCACGCTTCAGTGGGCACTATGACCATTGGGCAATGCTCATGGAAAATCTACTGAGGTCTAAGGGATTTTGGAAGCTGGTTCAGACGGGTTATGTTGAGCCACAAGCAAGAGCAGAGCTGACAGAGGCACAGCAAAGACAATTGGAAGAGGTGGAGCAGAAAGACCAGAAAATAAAGAATTACCTGTTTCAAGCCATTGACATGACAATTCTGGAGCAGATTCTGGAGAAACGCACCTCGAAGGATATATGGGACTCAATGAAAAAGAAGTATGCAGGCAACGCTAGAGTGAAGCGCGCAGCCCTTCAGTCATTGAGAAGAGATTGGGAGATCATGGAGATGAAGGTGGGTGAGACCATCACTGAGTATTTTGCTCGAGTTATGAATCTGTCAAACAAGATGAGAAGCAATGGAGAGGATATGAAGGATGTCACTGTTGTGGAAAAGATTCTCAGGACTCTCACTGAGAAATACAATTACGTGGTAGTTTCAATTGAAGAGTCCAAGGATATCGACTCACTCACAATCGATGAATTACAAAGTTCATTGGTTGTGCATGAGCAAAAGTTCAACAGAAATGGCAGTGGAAGTAGTGGAGAGGAGCATGCTCTAAAGGTGACTATCGATGAGAGAAACAAAGGAGGTCGAGGGAGAGGCAGTTTCAGAGGTAGAGGAAGAGGTGGAGGAAGAGGGCAGCGAGGATTTAGCAAGGCTACTGTGGAGTGTTACCGCTGTCACAAACTCGGTCACTTTCAGTATGAATGTCCCACCTGGGATAAACAAGCAAACTATGCCGAACTAGACGAGCAAGAAGAGATGTTGTTGATGGCCTATGTTGAAAATATTGGAGCAAGCAGAGAAGAAATTTGGTTCTTGGACTCGGGGTGCAGCAACCACATGTGTGGTAACAAGGTACTATTCGCTGAGCTAAATAAATCCTTTCAACATACTGTGAGATTAGGCAACAACACAAGAATGAAGGTTTCAGGGAAAGGGAATGTCAAGTTGGAGGTAAATGGAGTTAATTGTGTTATTGGTGATGTATTTTATGTACCGGAATTGAAGAACAATCTCTTAAGCATAGGACAACTACAGGAGAGAGGTCTTGCAATTCTCATTCACTACGGGAAGTGCAAGATATATCACCCACAGAAAGGCCTTATCATTCAATCCGAGATGACAGCCAATCGGATGTTTGTTTTGGTAGCAAGGATTGAGCCAACTTTGTCCGACTCAAACCAAGAAATCTGCTTCAACACTACAACACAGGACCTCACTCACCTCTGGCATTGCAGACTCGGTCACATCAGTAACACAGGATTACAAACTTTGCAACGAAAGAAAATGGTTCATGGGTTACCTCAGCTTCCAGCCTTAGATGTTGTGTGTGTTGACTGCTTGAAAGGCAAGCAACATCGTGAACCTATTCCAAAAAGGAGCACCTGGAGAGCAACTCAAAGGTTAGAACTCATTCATGCTGACTTATGTGGTCCAATTTCTCCAATTTCGAATAGTGGAAAGAAGTATGTGTTGTGCCTGATTGATGATTATAGTCGAAAAGCTTGGTCTTATTTTCTAAATGAGAAGTCAGAGACATTTGCTGTTTTCAAGTTTTTTAAGATACTTGTTGAGAAAGAAACTAGTCTTGCCATCAAATGTCTACGAACAGACCGAGGAGGAGAGTTTACATCAGCCGAGTTCAACAGTTTTTGCAAAGAAAATGGAATTAGAAGGCAACTAACAACTGCATACACTCCTCAGCAGAACGGAGTTGCAGAAAGAAAGAACCGTACGGTGATGAATTCGGTGAGATGCATGCTATTTGAGAAGGGGATTCCAAAGCCTTTCTGGCCTGAAGCAGTAAAGTGGACTGTCTATGTGCTAAATCGGTGTCCCACTGTGGCTTTGAAAGATACAACACCAGAAGAGGTTTGGAGTGGTGTGAAGCCGTCAGTTGAACATCTGAGAGTTTTCGGATGCGTGTGTCATGTGCATGTACCTGATGTGAAGAGAACAAAATTGGAGAATAAGAGTACCAGCGGTGTTTTTTTGGGGATAAGTGATGAGTCGAAAGGTTACAGGATATATGATCCCTTGACAAAGAAGATAATGACTAGCAGAGACGTTGTTTTTGAAGAAAAGAGAAAGTGGGATTGGGACAAGAGTTATGAACAGCAGGTACTAGTTGACTTAGAATGGGGAGAAAGTGAGGATGAGGTGATTGAGAACTTGAGTGACAATGAAGATGAAGATGCAGTAGTTGGTGAAGATGTGGTAGTTGATGATGAAGATGCAGTGGTATCTCCCTCAAGCTCGAGTTCAGAAGAAGCACGAAATAGGAGGCTACCGATTTGGATGGATGACTACGTGAGTGGAGAAGGACTTCAGAAGGTGAAGCTGATGTGAATCTGTTAAACTTTGCTTTATTTACAAATGCAGATCCTGTGAGTTTTGAAGAGGCCATGGGAAGTGAAGATTGGAGGAGAGCAATGGAGACCGAGATCAAATCCATTGAGAAGAATGAAACATGGGTTCTCACTGATTTACCTGAAGGAGCGAAGAAGATTGGAGTCAAATGGGTCTACAAAACAAAGCTGAATGAACATGGTGAGGTAGAGAAGCTTAAAGCTCGGTTGGTTGCCAAAGGTTATGTGCAAGAGTATGGGATCGATTATTCTGAAGTCTTTGCACCAGTGGCTCGGATGGACACAGTGAGAATCATTCTTGCTCTCGCTGCTCACAAGAATTGGAAGGTGTATCAACTTGATGTCAAATCAGCATTCTTGCATGGTGAATTGATGGAGGATGTGTATGTCGAGCAGCCGAAAGGTTTTGAGAAGAAGGAGGAGCTCAACAAAGTTTATAAGCTAAGAAAAGCCTTATATGGACTAAAACAAGCCCCTCGAGCTTGGTTTAGTCGCATTGAGGCCTATTTCTTAAGGGAGGGATTTGAGAAATGTCCTAGTGAGCAGACACCTTTTGTCAAGACAAACAATCGAGGTAAACTGTTGATCGTAAGTTTGTATGTTGATGATTTAATTTACACTGGGAATGATGATGCAATGATGAGGGAGTTCAAGGATTCAATGATGAAAGAGTTTGACATGTCAGACTTAGGGAAAATGAGATACTTTCTCGGATTAGAAGTGCAACAATTGCAGGATGGGATCTTTATCAGCCAAAAGAAGTATGCAATGGATGTGCTTAGGAGGTTTGGGATGGAAAAGAGCAATGCAGTACTGAATCCTATAGTTCCAGGGTTCAAGATTTCGAAAGATGAGAGCGGGATTGAGGTAGATGGGATGTTCTATAAGCAGCTTGTTGGGAGTCTAATGTACTTAACTTCTACTCGTCCAGACTTGATGTATGCAGTAAGTTTGATTGCTAGATACATGTCTCAACCTACTGAACTTCATCTTATGGCTACAAAAAGGGTATTAAGATATGTGAAAGGGACCGTTGGCTTTGGTATTCTGTATAAGAAGGAGGCAAGTGGTGTTTTGACAGCGTACACCGATAGTGATTATGCGGGGTGTTTGGAGGACAGGAAGAGCACTTCGGGGTATGCATTCATGATGAGCTCGGGGGCGGTGGCTTGGTCATCTAGGAAGCAACCGATTGTAACTTTATCTACAACAGAGGCTAAGTTTGTGGCTGCTGCAGCGTGTGCTTGTCAAGCAATATGGATGAAAAGGGTACTTAAAATGCTTGGCTGTGAAGGTGATAAGTGTACAACTGTTTTCTGTGACAATAGCTCAACAATCAAATTGTCCAAAAATCTAGTGATGCATGGAAGAAGCAAGCATATTGGAGTACGTTTTCATTTCTTAAGAGATTTGTCCAAGGAAGGAGTGGTGCAGCTAGTTCATTGTGGTTCACAGGAGCAAATTGCTGATGTTCTGACGAAGCCATTAAAGCTGGAGCAGTTTCAAAAGCTTCGAGGTCTCTTGGGAGTGTGTGAGTCACCAAAAGTAAACTAAGTTATGCAGCTTAGTTTAAGGGAGGGTATGATAGAGTTGGAAGTCCTTAAACTTAGGAGTTTTGTTTTTCTGTTAATAAGTTGCCTATTCTCTAGGATAGTCCTATTCTCTAGAGTAGTGCTGTTAGTGTTTGAATTCTTCTCAGTTAGATTATCACGTTGGTATCTATCTACGTGGGCTGCAAGTTTTTCTCATTTTCTGTTTTGTAATGGCTGTTAAATAGCCGAAGTTGATTGTCAATGATAAGTCATTCAAGTCCAGTTGTGTTGTGTTCTTGCTCACATTCTTCTTGTGTTCAAAGTTCTTAACAGTATTGCCTCTTGAGGTGTTTCAACATGCTGGCTGCGCAAGAACTGTTGTAGTTGATAAAGGTCTGGCTTATTAGCCAAAGTGAGAGCCACCTTAAATTCTCGATCCTTTCTGTAATCGAAAAGATATTAAATTCAAACAAGCTTCAAAACACAGAAACTAGAAGAAGAAAACAAAAACTCGAGCAATGAGCAATAACCTTTTCGAAGAAGTTGAAGACCCTGCAGCACGACCATCATTTGGAAGTAGTTTGACAACAAACTCCTGGGAGGAAAATGGCAATGGCCCTGCTGTATAGAGGCTCTTCACGCCATCATAAGCAGGAATTATCTTCCCTAAATGCGTCTCGGAATACAAACGAACCTGTTGGTTCATCACCTCCCTGTGGATCTTTTTTTATGCTACTTCAGGGGTAATGGAAACCTATTTCAGATACATATAAATGTCAAAAACTCTACGTACATTGGCAATCAAGGATTATTCAACTGTGAGGAAACTTCATTTTCTTCAGAATATGAGGGAAAAAAAACCATCACCTTCTCTCATCATTTTAACTCAGAAATAGACTAAAGCATAAACAAAATTTTCCGCAGGTGCAGTAAAAACATAAATTTACACATGAATAAAAAATAAATTAATTAAAAAAAAATAAAAATGGAATAAAAAAAAAGCCTTACTTCGTAATGATGGAGGTCTCTGTCTGCAACCTGCACCAGGAAGTATGGTAGAATCATAACTATAGAATACGACCCTAATCAAAATGCATACATTTGTCTCATACATTATGGGGATGCGTCTTGGGTACCTTGATGTATGTCATACCCTTATTTTTTTATTTTTTTTACTTTTAGTAAATTAATATAGTGGAAACCTACTGAATTGGTCAACATGTTACTCAATTAAATATCGACATGTGTCATTTTAAAAAATAAAATTTACCATATTAACAACACACTCTTTCTTGATATGAAACATTGTTAAAAATTATATAACAAGTATTGTCAAAATAATAAATTACACATAGTTGAACTACAATTACGACTTATGAAATAGTTGTTGTGGTTATTGTAATTGAGTGGTCAAAGATTTAAATATCATATTTGGACAACTTTTATCAAATTTAGAACCTTGATTATCAAGTGGAGAAGCTCCTTACAATACTAAGTTATTGCATATCTTTTGGTCTAATTTTAATTTTACCATGTTCACAACACAAATGTTGTCAGAATTGTAAAATGGTTGGTAATCTTGTAAATGGTATAGTTTTTGAAGTAATTACTACAATCAGAACAAAAGTTACCGCTTTTACACCAATAGTTGCGAGTTATGGTAAAATATGTAGTCATTGAGTAATTATTCCATTAATGATAAAAATATAAAGATTTACCATTTTGACAACAAATTTGTTGTTGCACTTGTTAAATTTTCCATAAATTAGTACATTAGTTTAGGTTGAGTAATTACTATAAATAGGACAAAAGTTACCGCTTTTACATCAATTGTTGTGATTGTGGTAAAATGTGTAGTCATTGTAGTAATCATTTCATTAATGATAAAAACATAAAGATGTCAGAGTCTAATCCGTGCTCGGGGGATCTTGTCAGAACGCTTCCTCCCCCCTGGCCACCAAGAATATATTGGGATTTAACTCCAATAAGCGTCGGCGGGATTCGAACCCGGGTGTGGGGGTTCCACACCTGGAGGCTCTTACCAACTCGACCACCTGTGGTGGTTGTAATATAGACTATTTAACTAAAAGTAATTCGGTGAACCTAGGATAGAAGGTTCTTTTAAAGGTTCTGTATCAATTAATAGTCATATTAGGTTTGATAGTTAATTGATAGAATTGCCAAAATCATCTATGGTCAACTTGCTATCTAAACCCTAAACCCTAAATCCTATACCCTATACCCTAAATCCTAAACCCTAAACTCTAAATAATAGGTAGTAGAGAATGATGTTATATTTATATTTTGTATTCTCATAAAATGTAGTTGTGTCTAGCGAATCATAGTGTTTGTTATAAGACATACATAGCGCACTACGTGTGTATCAAGTTCATATTGTAGATAGAACACAAAATCATAGTGTTTTTTGTATGACATACATGCCGCACTGCGTACATATCAAGTTTCTATTCTAGATAGATGCAAAATCATGGTCTTTTTTTATGAGACATACATGCCGCACTGCGTGTATGTCAAGTTTCTATTCTACATAGACGCGAAATTATAGTTTTTGTTATAAGACATACATGACGCACTGCGTGTATATCAAATTTCTATTATAGATTATGTAAGTAGTGAGAGGTTGATATTAATGCACAACACATATGTATATGTATATATATGTATAGTTTTCATGCATATAGAGAGTTCTTCATTCCAACCGAAAAAGCAAGCGAACTTCCATTTTGTGTGTCTAAGACGATTGTAAGCCATTTCAAATACTTGGTACCTTAACTCCTCTTTGTGGAAGTTACAACTCATCTTGTGTTTGTGTTAGGCATTGCATCACTAAAATGTCTTAACAAATATATATTGGTACTTATACAAATTATGCAACCAAAGATACTTGAGTTGTGTTCATTGTATACTTAAGATACCTGAGTGCAATCCCTTAGTGGTAACATTAAGTAATCAGTCACATTAAGTAGCTACAAACTTAGTTTCTACAGAGTTTCCTCAAACTAGAAATTGAAGTCTTTAGGGAATTAATTTTAAGTCCTTATAAATAATAAATTTAAGTTTGTAGATTCACAAGTCTAGATTTCCTCAACCGATTCTGCACATTAGGCAGTAAATTGCAAAAAAGTACCAAATTGATTACCACCAAATTGACCCATAAACAAAACTCAATAAGGAAATCTATCGTTCAAGGGGGAAATCCCACTAAGGAGCAAGTATCTCATCGAGGAGCGGAAATCTCGCTAAGGAGCAAATTTCTCTTCGAGGAGGAGAAATCTTCTTGTTCCAACTTAACCCTAAAGGAAAAAAAAAAAAATTAGAAAGGCTAAGGGCTAAACAAGTTACCAATTTGTTAAATATTTTGAACTATTGGATATATTACTAATCCAATGGTCCAAAATATTTAACAAAATGAGGGTATGGCAAACACCAATGTATCGAAGAATTCTCCCGTAATGATGGAGGTCTCTGTCTGCAACCTGCACCAGGAAGTGATTGGCTCTGACTTGAATTTTCTTACCGACCGTCCCGAACCCCGGCCTCTTCGGAATTGACGACTCCGGCGGCACAACAGCCACGGTCGTCGTCGTCTCGAGTGTCAACTTCTGCTCCATCTCCCTACTCAGCGAAGCCACCGGAGGAGCCGAACTTGACAAGGCCGCTGGTGGAGAATAAGCAGGAGTCTGAGTCAAGCGAGCGCCGGACATTGTCGTGATCGAAAGAGAGAGAGACACACACAGAGAGACAGAGAGAGAATCTGCGAGAACTGAGAGTTTTATAGTGAGAGAGCGTTATCAAAATTTTAAACCTTTTTTCCCACTCTCCTTTTGTATAACCCAGAATCCTTCCCAGCGAATCAGCTACCAAGTGTCAGCACCAGCACCACGCATGAGCGTAGAACCCACGCGTTGAGTTTCCTTCCTCGAAGAGGCTGTCGATCACTTCCTCAGCAAGGTGAAGACTAAAAGAGACTCAATTAAACCAAAAAAAGCAAAACTGATCAGACAAGACGTTTTCTTGTACGAATTGTGTTGTTTTTAAGTATTGAATTCACTTTTTCTCTTTAAGAATCCGCTACCTTAGTAACACAAATACTAAAGGGAAAATCACAAAAGGTTAAGCTACATGGCAGGGAGATTGCTAGGATGAGCAAATGCTTGTCAAGGTTAGTGTTATCAAGAAATTATCAGATACCCAAAGTAAGAGAATGAAAAGGACAGAAGGGAATGAAATCTCATATTGACAGTCTTTTGTACCAATTTTGTTGTAGTTTGATCTCCCCTTTTCATTCCCTTGTAGAAGGGAACAAATAGCCATTCTTTAAGCACAATAATTAACATATGGAACAAAATGAAGCAGTGAAAGTATCAAAATATCAGCCATGCATCTGTAATTTCTTTTGGTAACCAATTCAAAAATGTCAAAATAATAAAAATTATACATGTACCAGCAAAACATCTGAAATTCAAATTACAAACTGAGATAGCTAATAACCTCTCACATTCATGCGCATAGATGGAGGAGTTCGTGTTTGTCAGTTCTTCCAATTTTCTACAAAACAGTTGAGATCAATTCATCAGGTGGTCAAAAATTGAAATCAATTGCGCAATATCAATACTTTTTCCCCACTATTTGCTTTTAATTTATATAAATTACGATGGAGAGGAGTTGAAACTAAATTGAACTGCTTCTGTGAGAACGTGGATAGAATCCACATCGTGGACTTCTCTGTTTGTTGCATGTTATCATTTTAATTTTTTTATTCCTTATTTCATTTTGTATTTGACAATAATGACCCTTTTACATTTTTTTTATATCTGCTCATTTTTGTTTATATTATGGACATTATAGGGAGTTTCAAAATTTGGTGAAGCCTTTGACAGCAAACCTGATGCCTTCTTTTATAGTAGTAGAGATAAGATTATATTATTATTGTGTAATTAATGTGGGAAAATAATAAGAGATTTTAAGGAAGGTCATTAGTATGAAGAAGTTTTTATTCAAAGGTATTTTAAACATGAGAAAAACATATCTCATTTTGAACTTTCTAATATGCAAAACAAATAAGAGTTAAATGTTTGCGAATGAGAATATATTTCATTTTTCTCCTACTCATGTCATAAATATTACGAAGCATTTTTATTCAACGGTATACTTATCAAGACTTTTGATCTCGATTCGGCGCATCGGGGTTTCGATCTCAAATTGAGGTGGGGTTGATCAGCGATACTTTTAAGTTGATTGTTGTGGAATTAGACCAATGCTCTGATTGGTCGACCTCGGATTGGCCGACCTGTGATTCATATCCGGTGGTGTCGGCGTTTTCTCAAGCTGCAAAAGTTGATATGATTTTAGCTCATGTTGGTTGTGTTTGGTGGTGGACAAGCTTGGGTTCACCATGGTCAGATGAAAGGGTCGACTGCCAGAGGTTTTGATGGCAACGGATGCTAGTTGGCATATGGGGCGCACGTGTGCTCTTGCCAGCCTCTTTGCCTGAGTTTGGGCCTGGGCCATGTGGGATCAGCTTCCTCTTGGCCCATTTGAGTAGGTCTGACTATCTTCAGAATTGGGCCAAGCTGGAGGATGCCTTAACACACTCATCCAATACTTAGTGCTTTGGGCTGGCCTGGTTCGAGAGTTTGACCTAATTTGGCAGTTTTGGACATTTTTGTGGTCTCTAAAGTGCCATTTTTATTCAAATCATGATTTTGGTAGAATTGGTACTTATCTAGAGTTAGACTGGATATCTCAAGTCTAGTGTGTGCAGAGATAGCTTCTAGGAGTTTTCAGAGATGTTTATATTCTTCATTTGTACAACAATTGAGTATAGGCAGGTGAGGTGTATATGATCGATTTTTCCTTACGAGGCAAGGCTATTTTGATTTGTATTAGGCTTGCATTCATGCCAGCATCCCTGATTTGTAACGTGTTGCAATGCTTGGATAGAGAATTGGTTGTTTCCCTGCCAATTGCTCTATTTCAAGTTCTGTTAGTCTCTGGTTGATTTGGCTATTGATCTAATATTATCAACTTTTACACTTACCAAACGTGAGAAAACATATCTCATTTTGAAGTTTATAGTACATGAAACAATATGTTGTGAATATCAGTATTTCATATACAAATTACGAAAGGTCTGAAGATTTGATTATTTTTCACATCGAGGAAAAAAGTTAATAGTAATGTATTTTGGCATTCTTTGTTAAGATTTTGGGTCATGTTTGTTTCACACGATTGTGTTACCCTGTATTAATTGCTTTAACAGTCCTGCACTCCTCAAGTCTGGCTTTTGTTATATAATGCCTTGACCCATATTTGGTGCTATATGATGATGCCCATATATAACATTGTTAATCATAGGAAATGGGTTGCAAAAAGAGAGGTCATCCATTAGGTTACATGTGAAATCACTCCCCATACGATATTTGTGAAAATACACTACATAATCGTCATTTTCACCATCACACAATAGAATTTATTATTGATCAGCAATAAAACATCACTTCTTTCACATTTTCTTTGATCTCCGGAAGGGCTCGGAAAACCTGTGCACCCCCACCAGTTGTAGAACCTCCATCGGATGAGTCACCCTCAATGTAATGCCGTGCTCGAAAAGCTACCAGATGAGCATAGTAAGCAGGTGGCACTGCATGCGAAAGACAAAACGTTAGGAAACAGCAAAAATCCAAGGAAAATAGATGATGCAAGCAAAAAAGAAAAAGAGAGAGTACCTATAGAAACCGATCGGGTGCACCTTGCGTACCTGAAATGTTATTTGGATCCAACTTTCGAAGTTATTGAAAAGAAAATTTGTTTCCAAATGAATGAATGAATAAATCTGTGTACTTACGTATAGCATAAATTGTTTGTTAAAACTTGCAAACCATCGGCAGTGAATCTGTTTTCGTCAAACAAAACATGGTAGTGTGCTGGACGGCTCGTTCCCTACACAAGAAGGAGATCCACAGCAGAATTCAAATTAAACCGCTAAACAAAATGTGCATCCTTAGCAGTATATGAAGACCACTGACAAACCACGATTTTGTAAGCAAACGACACAACAGTACCTGGATTCCAGCATGACTGTTGAGATAAAAGTCAAATTCTGTAGGGTGGCAAATCTCGGTGTCAACAACAGTACCTAAACACAATTAGGCTGAAACAGTTAAACACTCAAAACCAGAAAAAATAAGTTAAATTTATTGGTGAAAATGGAGATAAAAACTTGAAACCTGGTTGAATATTGCCACTCCTGTCCATCTGACCACGATTGCTATGATCAGCAGGGAAAAGGCGAGTATGATGCCTTTTCTGTACCACCACAAACGTCACTGTTGGCATATATCCATCCTCCAAAGAGGCACAAGCCTGTTTTATTAAAAAAAGAAAAGGAGAAAAAAAAAAATTCAAACATTCTCTTTCATATAGTAAATCACGAGAATTGTTGTTGCCTATTTTCTGTTATATACCCTTCTTATAGCATCCACCTCATGTAACAAAACTTGACTGAACTGGCCTTCACTGACCCCATCTCTGTCAGGTAACAACAGATCATATATCAGTTATGTCATGCAATTTTGCTCGACTGAAGAGAAAAAAAAACTAAAAAATTACCTGTAGAATATAATTCTCGACGGCTTTAATCTTTTTTGTTTATAGAAGGCAACGAGAAGTTCCCTAGAGAAGAGAAACAAAGAAAAAAATAAGAAAGATGGTTGTTAAAGGAGAAAGAAGAATCACAGATACATATTAAAACTCCTAACCTTATCATTCCTCCATGAACCAAACCCTTCTCAGATATTTGTGATTTATAGAGATCTTTGATTATTTCATCACGGTGATGCTGCGCCGAAACAATTGCTCTATAGTTTGTGACCTCTGGCCAATCCGTTGAGGCGACAACCTGTTAGACAGAACTAAAGGGTTAAAACAACACCACCAACAGCTTTCATGTAAATAACAATAGAAGATCAAACTCACTGCTGCTATTGATGGGCTACTGTCATCCCCGGCTGCTGGATGAGTAACATCTGCTCCAAATATAATTGTGGGCAAGCGATCGGTCACAACAGGCATCTTCTTATAAATTGCATCATTTAAAACAGTGTTTCTTCCACCAACCTACAAAATATTTTATTGTTCTATCACAAAGTTTTAATGTTGCAACCAGCTGGAAATGCTCAAGAGAATGTACAGACTCTACAGAACAAACCTTCACATTGATCTTAAGGGCAAGATTTTCCAAATATTGTGTATTCCACCTTTTTATTTTCTGGGGCTCTAAGCACTGAGACACAATTCCTAATTCTGTTTCACAGGTTCGTTTGATCTTCCCTGCAATTAATCAGCATAATCAAATTTTAAGCTACACTTCGCTGCATGACAACACTGTTTACGGTCCTGGTTTGATACTCACCATAAGATGAATCACTTTGATCAGGCAAAATGACAATCAATAACTGAAGTTGTCGTCCTTGCTGAGCAGACAACTTGTGAATATCCCTGAGTACCCTCTCAATTTGTCCAGGATGAGAAAACTGTACTGGAAGCAAGGGTTGGGGAAAAAACTCCTAGAAAGATTCATCAAGAGACCAGTCAATTCAAACAGTTCTAGGAAAAACTGACAATTAGTAATCCGAATAGAATCAGAGCCGTACCATCCCCTTACTGTTGCACACATCAACCAAAGCCCCAAGAAACTCAAAAGTAATATCTTGGGACACTCTGGAGAAATTGACAAATGCCCAGACTTGCAACCTACCTCCATTGACCATTTTCTACAATTAAATAAAAAAATTAGTAATATAATTTTGATTTAAACCTCACTTTCTCTCATAAATCAAAATTAGTAAATGAGATCAACCTTGTTTGTCATGTTCCACTGCCCCATCTGGGGATAAACACTCTTTTCACGACCACTGTCATGGTATTTAAGCTGTAGCCAACAACGTAATCACTCAATGAAAAAAAGTATATAACAACATAAGAAACAAAAAATTTGAAGATCCTTAATTACCAATGGGGATGGTAAAACCCGAGCTTTAACCAATGACATTTCCTCTCTCACTTGTAATCCAAATTCCCTCCTTATAAGAGATTCTTTATCGTCTCTATTGTTGGTTTTCTCCCTGATCATCTGTCCATATATAGATGTAACAGCATGAGCACATAGAAGATAGAAATATTTCATTGTCAAAATAAAAACCAGCCAGTGATGGTATACCTGTGTTATATTATTTTCCCTGTCCCGAGGACGTTGACAAGTTGCTTTTAGTAAGTTAGTGACTTGTTTTTTATTCAGTTTCTTTGTGTATCTCTGTCCAGCAACAATTGAGCAAAGCTGCAGAAGTTTATGATGAAAAAGACAAATCATCTATCTAAAGACAACTGCCATTCTTAGTTAGAAGAGAAGCACACAAGATAATGAACAGTTTATGAAGTCGAGAACAAGAGAACCTCCATAGGCAAGTAAACGGGTTTTGAATCATTGCCAGCTTGAATGGCTGGCCAAGCTACATATTTGAGATCAATCTTGTACTTCTTACGATAATATTGCACAACTGATGTGTTCTCATCTTCACAAGTAAACCTAAGAGACAAAATTAAATAACATTATCAAACAAAACAAATACCTATATGTAAAACACAAGCTTGCTACATATAACCAGGTAAAATACTCACCTTAACTGTCCCAATGGTTCTGCAGATAGTCCATTGATTGTGTAAGTTCTCTTAACTTCTTCGTTTTTGGTCCAGTCCCTTAAACGAACTTCTACCTTGACCCGCTTCAAGGTTTTCTTCACCTGTGCATGATTATGAACATATGTCAAACTGTTTCACTGAAATAAAAACATAAGTAAATACTCATGCATAAGCAAAGAATGTCTGCACAAATACAAGTAAATAGACAAAATTAAACCCAAAATGTTAAACCTTAAGTGGATATTAAGAATATCATATAATGGTGCTAATTGATAAACTTGTTGTAAGAAAATAAAAATAAAAATAAATAAATAAACCTTAGGGGAAGAACCTTTAAGACAGAGTAAAGATGCATCAAAGAAATTATGTTCAGAAATTCAATGTAGCTTCATGCAAATGATTTGTTGATAACTGGCTAATATGTACCTTTATACAATCACGATCAGGCAAATGCTTGGAACGATCAGTGTGGTAAAAATGTTTAGCAAGAAACTCAGTCACCAAAATGGGTTCAAAAAAAGATCTTGCTGACACATCTGCAATATTAACTTGAATCAGAGTTGGAGCAAAGGCATTTTGTCTTCTGAGTTGGTATAATGCTCAAAACATAGAAAATGAGGTCAATAAAATACCAATATTAAGGGAAAGTCCTAGCTGGGTTGGGCGTAGACTTTGGTAAAACCCCCTCCAGTATTCCAAACCTTCACCTAGACTGCCTTTTGGCCCAAGCTCAGTAGAGAAAAATGACCTCCCAACAACAGTGTACCTGTGATGGAAATTACAAAATGAAACAACATAAAACTATGACAGAAAATTAAAGGGGAAAGGGGAATCAAAAAACAATATTTTTGAAGGAGTGGATCAGATTGTTACTTTTCCGATGGTGTAGCTCTAAGAACAATATCAAGGACTTGTATTGCCTCTTGTGGCGTTTCAACACGCTGGCTGTGCAAGAACTGTTGTAGTTGATAAAGGTCTGGCTTATTAGCCAAAGTGAGAGCCACTTTAAACTCTCGATCCTTTCTGTAATTGAAAAAAATATTAAATTCAAACAAGCTTTAGAACACAGCAAGAACTAGAAAAAGAAAACAAAAACTCTAGCAATGAGCAATAACCTTTTCGAAGAAGTTGAAGACCCTGCAGCTGCAGCACGACCATCATTTGGAAGTAATTTGACAACAAACTCCTTGGAGGAAAATGGCAATGGCCCTGCTGTATAGAGGCTCTTCATGCCATCATAAGCAGGAATTCTCTTGCCTAAATGCGTCTCGGAATACAAGCGAACCAGTTGGTTCATCACCTCCCTGTGGATCTTTTTTGATGCTACTTCTGGGGTAATCGTAACCTAATTCAGATACAAAAAAATGTAAAAAAAAAAAAAAACTCTTACGTACATTGGCAATTCAAGTGTGATTAACTTCAGAATATGGGGAAAAAACTATCACCTTTTCTCATCATTTTAACTAAGAAATAGAATACAGGATAAACAAAATTACCGCAGCTGTGCAGTAAAAGCGTAAATTTACACATGAATAAAATAATTTTTTTTAATTAAAAATAGAAGGAAAAAAAAGCCTTACATCGTAATGATGGAGGTCTCTGTCTGCAACCTGCACCAGGAAGTGATTGGCTCTGACTTGAATTTTCTTACCGACCGTCCCGAACCCCGGCCTCTGCGGAAACCTCACCGCCTTCGACGACGCCGGCGGCACAGCAGCCACGGCGGCCGTCGTCGTCGTCTCCAGTGTCAACTTCTGCTCCATCTCGCTACTCAGCGAAGCCACCGGAGCCGAGCTTGACGAGGCCGCCGGAGGAAAATAAGCTCGAGTTTGAGTCGGCGCCGGAGCTGCGGCGCCTGAACTTCCTCCGCCGCTGAAACTTCCTCTGCCGCCTCCGCCGTGCGAGGGATTAGAGCGACCGCCGGAATAATGCCTGCCTCGGCTGCCGCGTCCGGACATTGTCGAGAGAGAGAGAGAGAGAATGAGAGAGTGAGAGTGAGAGAGAGAGAGAGAGAGAGAGAGAGAGAGAGAGAGAGAATCTGAGAGAACTGAGTTTTATAGTGAGAGAGAGAGAGAGAGGGAGATAGAGCGTTAATTTTTTTTTTTTTTTTTTTTTTTTTGAGAGAATAGAGCGTTATTTAGGAAAACGAGAAGACGAAGGAAGTTACGGCGGAATGCCTAGTCGCACAATGACGAATTTGCCCTTGTCTCCCACGCACACATCGTGGTCAAAGTCAAACAACTGGGGGGGTTAGTAGTGGTTAAGTACAGAACGACAGAACAGACAACGACAAAAGAGATTTTGAATCTTAATGCAAATGCTGAGCTCGGCCTGCCTACGTAGGCGTAGCCATGACCCTGTGGGGCTAATCCATACGAGATGAGGGCTTTTATGGTAATTTCATTCCCAAAGCTTATTTTAAACCTTTTTCCCCACTCTCCCTCTTGTATATAACCCAGGATCCTTCCCCACGAATCAGATTCCACGTGTCTGCACCACGCAAGCTCATAGGACCCACGCGTTGAGCTTCCTTCCTCGAAGTGGCTGTCGAGCCCTTTCTCAGCAAGGGGAAGACTGAAAGAGACTTCATTAAAAAAATATTTAAAAAAAGTGAACAAACCATTTTCTTAGGATTCTTCCGCACGTAGGAACTGTGTTGTTTTTTTAAGTATCGAATTTACTTTTTCACTTCAAGAATCCGCAACCTTTACTAACACAAATACTAGAGAGAAAATCACAAAAGGTTGAGCTACGTGGCAGGGATCCGGCTAGGATGAGCAAATGCTTGTCGAGGTTGATGTTATGTATCAAGAAATTATCCGATACCCAAAGTAAGAGAATAAGAACACAAGGGAATGAAATGTCATATTGACGGTCCTTTGTACCAATTTTGTTGTAGTTTGATCTCCCCTTTTCATTCCCCTGCAGAAGGGAACAAATAGTCAAGTATTATTCCATTCTTTAGG
Source organism: Rosa chinensis (assembly GCF_002994745.2). Lineage (NCBI taxonomy): Eukaryota > Viridiplantae > Streptophyta > Magnoliopsida > Rosales > Rosaceae > Rosa > Rosa chinensis. Next base: position 59,495,207 of record NC_037092.1, read on the forward strand.
CACAATAATTAACAACATATGGAACAAAATGTAGTGAAAGTATCAAAATACCAGTCGTCTGTAATTTCTTTTGGTAACCAATTCAAAAATATCAAAACAATATATGTACCAGCAAAACATCCCAAATTCAAATTACAAACTGCGATAGCCAATAACCTCCCACCATTCATACACATAGATGGAGGAGTTCGTGTTTGTCAGTTTTTCCAATTTTCTACAAAATGATGGAGATCAATTCAACATATAGGTGGTCAGAAATTGAAATCAATGCAATGTCATTACTTTTTTCTCCACTATTTACTTTTAATTTTTACGAATTACAATGGAGAGGAGTTGAAACTGAATTTAACTATTTCTGTGAGAACGTGCATAGAACCCACATCGTGGACTTCTTGTTGCTTGTTATCATTTTGATTCTTTTTTATTCCTTATTTCATTTTTGACAATAATGACCTTTTTGTATTTATTTTATATCTGCCCATTTTTATTTATATCATTGACATTATAGGAAGTTTCAAAATTTGGTGAAGCCTTTGACACCAAACCTAATGTGTCCCTTTATAGTAGGAGATAAGATTAGATTATTATTGTGTAATTAATGTGGGAAAATAATAAGGGATCTTTTTTTGAGTAAAATGAGGTCCAACTTTATTGATAATGAAAAGAATTACAAAGCATTACATTCAGCTGCAACTGCAACCATAAGAAAAGTAGGAGTAGAAAAGAAAAAACTCTCATGCTGTAAGGATTTAGCATGATCAGCTATGAGATGAGCCACTAGGTTGGCCTCCCTCCTAGTATGTAATATGCTCACATTTGGGTAGAAACATAACGCCTCCACAATATCATCATAAATTCTTCCCAGTAAGGAAGTATTCCTTGTAGCTCGACTTGCAACTTGACATTGCACCAAGCTAGAATTTGTTTCTAAGATTACAGGCATCATGTTATGACTTCTCACAAATTCCAATGCAGCTTGACAAGCCAACACTTCAGCATGCTCAGTTGAGAGCAAATTATTAAGGGGTCTAGCCCCTCCAGCTATCAATGTTCCAAATGAGTCACGGATGACAAAACCTAGGCCTCCCCTTTTTGTTTCAGAATTGAATGAACCATCACAGTTGGCCTTCAAAACCCCAAGAGGAGAATATTTCCAAGAAGTCACAGTAGTTCACTGTCCCACACTCGCCACCCTCACATTGTGCACCCTAAACTCAGCCAGCCTAGTACAAGCTCGTAAAGCAACATCAACAGCATGAGATTTCTTCTGTTCCCACACCCTATTGTTTCTTTCTTTCCACACACTCCATAAAAGGTATAGTAGCTCCTCAAAAGCTTGCTTAGGAAGATGCTTAGCGTAGAAACTAAGCCAATCTATTAGCTCAAACCCATCAGTTTGCACATCAAAACAGACTTGGCTGACCCTGCCATTAGTTTGGAGCACTAGCTTCGTATGTGAGCAGTTCCGACATAAATGGAGCGTACTTTCCTGCTCAGCTTCAAACAAAACACATAATTGAGATACTAGCACCACATGTTTAGCAGCTAGTCTTTCCAAAGAGGAAGAATATTATTACAAACACGCCAAGCATGTACCCTTGCAAAGCTTGGAATAGCTCCCCTCCAAATCATTTTTCAAAATTCACCATTAACAGTAAGAGTATTCGGCCGTCTAGAAGGTGAAAGTGAAAAAGAATGTCAATAGGCAATTTTAACAGAATACCCCATCTCTTTCCAATTTCTAAACACATCTATCCTCCACTATTCTAGTGCTCAAAGGAATACTCAAAATTGCTTCTGCATCCTCCACATAAAAAGTATTTCTAACCAAAACATCATTCCAAGAAAGAGAATCAGTCATAAGATCATTGACCTTAATGGAAGTATTCATAGTTGAAGGCAACATTGCCGGTATATGATTTGGAATGCCAGGAACCCAAGGGTCGACCCAAGTTCGCACATGCTTTCCATCTCCAATCTGCCATAAGGATCCTTGAACAATAAATTCCATTGTAGAGAAAATACTTCTCTAAGAATAAGATGGAGATGCATGAGCCTCTGCAGTCCAAAAAGTACCTCCAGGAAAGTATTTGGCCTCATAGATACGAGAAATAAGGGATGAAGGATTGTTAATAATTCTCTAGGCTTGTTTTGGCAACATCGCCGAATTGAACTTTGATAAGCTTCGAAACCCAAGTCCTCCTTCTTCTTTAGGAGTCCACAAAGTATCCCAGGACTGCCAATGAATTTTTCTTTTATCAAGAGAGCTTCCCCACCAAAAGTGTGCACACATCTGCTCCAAGTCTTCACAAAAACATTTTGTAAGTTGAAAAACACTCATAGCATACGTAGGTAAGGCTTGAGCAACTACTCTGATTAGAACAACCTTCCCAGCTCCACTTAAAAATTTGCCCTGCCAATTCGTCACCTTCTTGGCCAAGTTATCTTTTATATACTGAAAAGTTGCCGTTTTTTCACGACCAACACAAGTTGGGAGACCTAAATACTTTTCATGTGAGTCAAAAATCTCCACCCCTAAAAGACTAGAGACCTCCTCCTGCATATATTCTGAAACATTCTTACTGAAGACAACTGAACTCTTATTAAAATTCACAAGCTGACCCGAGGCCCTGCCATATGTTTCTATCACGTCTTGTATCTGATAACAATCCTCCAAACAAGCATTGGCATATAACATACTGTCATCAGCAAATAACAGATGATTGACTAATGGTGCATCCCTGCATAGTTCAATCCCAGCAAGTAAACCATCCCTCTGTTTCTTCTGCAATAAAGCCGAGAACCCTTCTGCTCCAATAAGGAATAAGTAAGGGGACAGAGAATCCCCTTGGCGTAATCATCTAGAGGGGATCACAAAACCACGGGGTTTACCTCGAACCAAAAATGAGTATCTAACAGTGGTAACACATAACATAACCATATCAATCCAAACCTGAGCAAAACCAAAACGGTTTATCACCTTTCTGAGAAATAACCAATCCATCCAGTCATATGCCTTGCTGAGGTCCAATTTCAATGCCATGAAACCCTCTTATCCTTCCCTCTTATTATGCATAAAATGGGCCATTTCATTAGCCACCAGAATGTTATCCGTAATAAGTCTTCCTGGAACAAATGCGCTTTGAAAAACTGATATAATTCCCGGCATAATAAATTTCAATCTGTTAGCTATTGCTTTTGAACACAGTTTATAGATCACATTGCAAAGAGCAATAGGTCTAAGATCAGACATATTCACTGGATTGCTCACCTTAGGGATAAGGCAAATATGTGTAAAATTAATTTGCTTAAACAACTGGCCAATATGAAGGAAATTTTGAACTACTTCAGTCACCTCCTCACCAATAGTTTCCCAATAATGCTGAAAGAATAGTGGCGGCATCCCATCCAGTCGAGGTGACTTTGTGGGATACATTTGGAAAAGAGCACACTTGATCTCCTCCCTAGTATACTGCCTACACAACTCCTCATTCATCTCATGAGAAACACATGGTTGTATCGCATAAATAGTAGTGTCTGTAGCCTCAAAGTCAAGCTCAAATGCTATAAACATTTTGGTGAAATAGGATGACACAATTCTCTCCATTCCAGCATCATCTTCACACTAGGTACCATCCTCATCATATAAGCCCGGAATCAAATTCTTTCTTTTTTTATTTGCAGCCTTCCTATGGAAGAAGCATGTGTTACGATCACCTTCCTTCAAACACTGCACTTTAGATCATTGCTTCCAAAAAGTTTCTTCTTGGGAAAGTAAGGTCTGCAAGCGACTCATTAAGTCTTTCTTCTCTGCCTATACTGCATCGTTAAGATTAACGTCCATAAGTTCTTCAAGTTTGCCTCTCACTCCCAGCATGGATTGTTGCCTAACACAGAAGGTGTTTTTTTGCCATTTATCAAGTGTCATTCTGGTATGTTTAATCTTCTATGTAACTCGGTACATAGGGTCACATGTGACATCAGTTTGCCAAGCATCTTTCACCAAAGGGTCACACTCAGGATGTTGAAGCCAAAAAGCTTCAAACTTGAATATGTGCAGCTTCTAATGATGAGCAATAGGGATAGTACTAGCCCTTAATAGTATAGGAATGTGATCAGAATCGGATAGTACTAGCCCTTAATAGTATAGGAATGTGATCATAATCACTAGGTGGTAGATGAACCACTTTTGCATATCCAAATATATCATACCATGAAGGAGTACACACAGCACGATCTAGGCGTAGTTTGGTTTCAAAATTCCACCATGTCATTCGAGTTCCTTGAAACCCTAAATCCAATAGTTCCCTATATCCCAACGCTTCACGAAATCCTCGCATTTGGTTTTCATCCCTTCTCGGGCCATCAATCTTCTCATCATTGTTAAGGATTTCATTGAAATCCCCAACCACAATCTAGGGCAAAGAATCCAAGTCAGACAACTCCCTTAAGAGCCGCCAAGATCTATCACATCCTGTCGTTCTTGAAAATCCATAAAAACTTATTAGTCTCCAGGTCGGATCCCCCGGATTCCCCTCCACCACCATGTCCATATGATGCGTGGACGTCGTCCCCATTCTAATGCGAACGTCATCGTTCCAAAAAACTGCAAGGCCACCAGATTGCCCCTTACTCAAGACAGTTTCCGAATTGTCAAACCCTAACGCCCTATGCAGCTTTTGAAAGTCTTCCTTTCGACTAATCTTTGTTTCACACAAGAAGATGATTTGGGGCCGATTCTGAGAGATCAAATCCTTCAAAGCCCTAGTTGTTGTGTCGTTGCAGATGCCTCTGCAATTCCAACTTAGAATATCCATATCCATGGAAAACGTACCTTGCTTTCTAGAAATCTAGAGAGTAACCCTAGCAGAAGACGGCTAGGTCAGGAAAATAGAGATATGAAATGTAAGTTATATTGGGGTTTACTCTGCGTTATTTTATTCAGCGAGATTGATACACCAAATATAATAATAAGAGATCTTAGGCAAGGTCATTATTATGAAGAACTTTTATTCAAAGGTATATACTTAGCAAAATTGAGAAAAGATATCTCATTTTGAACTTTTTAATATGCAAAACAAATAAGAGTTAAATGTTTGCGAATGAGAATATATTTCAATTTTCTCGTTACCAAGTATCTACTTATGTCATAAATATTACGAAATTTTTTTATTCAACGGTATAATTATCAAGCTCTTGATCTCGATTCGGCTCAGGGTTCGATCTCATATTGAGGTGGGGTTGATCGGGGATATTTTTTGGTTGATTATTGTGACTCGGACCAAGGCTCTGATTGGTCGACCTCGGATTGGCCGACCTGTGATTTAGATCCTACAACTTTATCAAGGTGGTGTTAGCGTTTTCTCGGGCTGCAGAAGTTGATCTAATTTTAACTCGTGTTCGTTGTGTTTAGTGGTGGACAAGCTTGGGTTCACCATGGTCAAATGGAAGGGTCGACCGCCAGAGGTTTTGGCAGCAGTAGTAGCAAGTTGGCATCGGGGGCGCTCGTGTGCTCTTGCCAACCTCTTTGCCTGAGTTTGGGCCTCTAGATTTAGGCCTGGGTCATGTGGGCTCAGCTTCCTTTAGGCCCATTTGAGTATGTCTGATTCTCTTTAGAATTGGGCCAAGCTGGAGGTGCCTTAACACATTCATCCATTACTTAGTGCTTTGGGCTGACTTGGTTCGAGAGTTTGACCTAATTCGGCAGTTTTGGACCTTTTTATGTTTTCTAAAGTGCCATTTTAATTCAAATCATGATTCCGGTAGAATTGGTACTTTTCTCGAGTTGGACTGGATATCTCACGTCTAGTATGTAGAGATAGCTTCTAGGAGTTTGCAAAGATGTTTCTATTCTTGTTTTGTTCAACAATTGAGTGTAGGCAGGTGAGATGTATATGATCTATTTTTCCTTAGGAGGCGAGGATATTTTGTTTTGTATTAGGCTTGCATTCATGCCAACGTCCCTGATTGATAATGAGCTGCAGTGCTGGGATAGAGAGTTGGTTGTTTCTCTGCCAATTGCTATATTTCAAGTTTAGTCAATCTCTAGCTGATTTGGTTGTTGATCTAATATTATCACTTTTACAAGTCAGAAAAAATATCTCATTTTGAAGTTTATAATATGTGAAACAAATAGTGTGAAATATTAGTATTTCATATATAAATTACAAATGGTCTGAAGATTTGATTATTTTTCACATTGGGAAAAAAAATTAACAGTAATGTAGTTTGACATTCCTTGTTAAGCTATTAGCCAGGGTCTATTAATCTCAAGCTCGGACCCTAGACCTGGCTTTTCGTTCTCTTGCACAACTCGCACGGTTGCACAAGACCAACTCCTGACTTATGTCCTTGCTACTGTTACGGGAATGAAGCTTATTGATGCATACAGTTTATATATATATAGACACACACACACATTTCACAAACAGAATTGAAGTGCCATGTAGTGACTACTTTCAGCACAGCCTCTAAAGCAAGCAAATGTCATCAAGACAGTGCAAAGCCTTTGCCACCAAGTGCTTCAGATCAACCCTCATCACTTACCCTCCACTGTCATTATCATCGATGATAATAGCCAACATTTCGAGGAATAATCCTCCACTGCCATTAGATAAAACTCAAGCAAAACACTACAGCAAGTAACCAACTAAAGCAGAAATTTGGATTGCATTTTGAAGGTATTCAAATCCAAAGGACATATTAATAGTTGATGAGTAGGTCAGGCCATCAGCCAACAAAAAACACTTCTCTAGCTGGCCCAACTATGATGAATTTACATTTAGCCACATCCGCTAATTAGATTAGACCGTCTGGTGTAAACTAAAATTGACTTTGTATAGAGGCTACTAGCAACAAAAGAGTGCCAATCCCAAAATGCAACACCACAAAAGAGGGTAACTGTTCTTTCTTTCAACTCTGATTCAGCAGAAAAACATCACATCCTTGACATACTCGTGCACATTTGGAAGGACCTGGGTTTGTGCAGCACTGCCACCGCTGCCTCTGCCAACTGAAGAAGCACCATCTGATGAATCGCCCTCAATGTAATAGCGTGCTCTAAAAGCAGCTAGATGCGCATAATAGGCAGGAGGCACTGCAGTACAAGTGTCAAGCATTAGTGGAACAATCAGCATGACTTGCATGAAACAAAGCACAAGCATATAGGAAATTAACAGGTTTAGTTTACACACCTATGGAAACTGAGCGGGTGCACCTTGCATATCTGAAGATTTAAGCAACAACATAAAATTAAAAAACCACAAAATATAAAGTGGGTAATAAGCAAAACTGAGATCATGCTGTACTCTTACGTGTAGCACAGATTGTTGGTGAGAATCTGCAAGCCATCAGCAGTGAAGTTGTTCTCATCAAACAGGACATGATAATGAGCTGGGCGACTTGTTCCCTACACAAACAGAACATTTCACATAAGCAAAGAAGATCAACCAATAGTAATACTCCACCAAGAGGGAGAAGAGAAACTACATGTAAAGCACAATTGTTATGAAGTTGACATCTACCTGAATTCCTGCATGGCTATTAAGATAGAAATCAAATTCTGTTGGATGGCATATCTTGGTATCCACCACAGTACCTAAACACAAAGATTGAAACAGTTAAATCAATGCACACACAGAGAGAGAGAGAGAGAGAGAGAGTGAATCAATGCAGCTAATTCTTGAAACCTGGTTGAATATTCCCACTCCTATCTGTCTGGTTGTCAGCAGGGAAAAGGCGTGTGTGATGCCTTTTCTGCACCACAACAAAAGTAACTGGTGGCATATACCCCTCCTCCAAAGAAGCACAGGCCTGTTACATCAATCAGATAGTTGAGAAAAAGTTGCTTGCAACCACTTTGCATCATCAAGAGGATAGATTTATTCAAACAACAAATCAGTAACTCAAGGAACTCTTTTGTTACACAACATTGTTCCATAATGTCATAGCAGCTCTACTATGTGATTCTAATTTTCAATCCATCCACAGAAATTTTTTAACAGTCACTAAGAAGATACCTTCCGTATCGCATCCATCTCATAGAGCAGAACTTGGCTAAACTGCCCTTCACTCACCCCATCCCTGTCAAATAGCAAGAATCAGATATCAGCAGTGTTGCTTCATATCGTTTGATCACAGGGAAAAAAAAAAAACAAACAAACAATTCTTACCTATAGAAGATGATTCTGTGCGGTTTTTGGCCAGTCGATCTTCGGAATGCAATGAAAAGTTCTCTGAGGAAACAACAATAAGAGGCATAAGTAACCAAAAAAAAAAACACACAAACCCTCCAGAGGAGGGGGGAAGGTGTCTTTACTTTCCATACCTGATCATTCCTGAATGAACCAGCCCTCTTTTCTCATCATGAGTTAATTTGTAAAGATCTTGGATGATTTCTTGACGATGATTCTGTGCTGACAGGATTCCTCTATACTTGGAGACCTCTGGCCAGTCCATTGAGGCAACCACCTGTCAAGAATAATATAACCAGTTAACACAGAAAAGCACAAAAGATTTGATGAAAGGAAACAGCAGCAATAAAATGAACTTACTGCTGCTATAGATGGGCTACTGTCTTCCCCAGCTTGTGGATGAGTGACATCAGCTCCAAGGATGATTGTAGGACGATCACTGACGAGAGGAATCCTCCTCTGAATGGCATCATTTAAGACTGTGTTTCTACCACCAACCTTGACATTAATCTTAAGAGACAGATTTTCAAGGTATTGCTTACTAAGCTTTTGTGCTTGCTTAGGATTACAGCACTGGGAGACAATTCCAAGCTCTGTTTCACAAATTCTTTTAATGGGACCTGCAATAGAAAGATGACAGAATCTGAGCATAACTTTACAGAAAGAGAGCACAATTTTGGGTCATTTTTAGCTCCTCACCATAAGATCCTTTGACATCAGGCAGGATGATAATCAACAACTGAAGATGTTTGCTGGCTTGTCCCATCTCATTAAGTCTCTGGACTGACTGCTTGTGAATATCTCTCAGAACCCTCTCAATTTGATTAGGATGAGCTGACTGTACAGGAAGTAAAGGCTCGGAATGGAACTCCTAGAAAGTAAAAGGTCAAGAAGTCAATTAAAGCACATCAAGGCAGAAATAGCACACTAACGAATCAATTAGAAGTTAGAGACATACCACCCCTTTACTGTTGCACATATAGACGAGATCCTCACAAAAGCGATAGTTAAAATCTTCACGTGATCGAGAGAAATTGACAAAAGCCCAGAAATCCACTTTGGCACCATTAACCATTTTCTACAAAACAAGGAGTGCAAAAACAAAATTCACTAATTTACAAGATAACCTTGGTTTTAATTAAAAACAGAAGCATTTATATTCAATATCAAAAAACCAACAGCAAACATACAAATACTCATTTGCAAGGGAGTCTAAATAAATCTGAGAATGGGGAAAAAAAACACAAAAACAAAAAAAAAAACCCTCACCTTATTGATCATGTTCCATGCACCCATCCTCGGAGTATCCTTTGTTTCACGACCACTCTCATGATACTTAAGCTGCCACAATGAATGTAATCACTCATTACTATATGAAAGATCAATATTGCTTGAACAGCTGAAACATAAATGAGCAGTAATTACCATTGGAGGTGGTAATACTCTAGCATCCACCAGTGCCATTTGTTCTTTCACTTGCATTCCAAATTCTTTGTTTACAAGATCCTCTCCCTTGTAATTATTGTGCATCACCATCTATCAATTGTACATATGTACCAACGTAAGCACACAACACAAGATTATCAAGATTCTATAAAGAAATCCTTTTTTTTTGTCAACATAAAACACAAATCTACCTTCAGTATATTGGATTCCCTCTCCCGGGGCCGTTGGCAAGTTGCTCTCAGCACGTTTGTCACTTGCTTTTCATTGAGTCTTTTCGTGTATCTCTGCCCAGGAACAATTGTAGCGAGCTGCAGGAAAAAAAAAGTACATTCATAAATCATCCCCCAAAAGGTTGGTGTGAGAATAAAAATAAAACTACCAACTAAATAAAATGTATATGGAGGCAAGAACAAGAGAACCACCTCCATGGGCAAATAAGCAGGCCTGGAATCATTGCCAGATTGAAGGGCAGGCAAAGCCACCTGTTTTAGGCTAATGTTGTACTTCTCACGATAATACTGAACCACTGATATTCTGGTTTGATTATCCTCAACAGTGAACCTAAATCCCAAAGTTCAACAATATGTTGTCAGTAAAAATACTGAAAACAAAATAACTCAAATAAAAGCTCACCTCATAAATATTAGAATACTCACGTTAACTGGCTTAGAGGCTGCACAGATACTCCAGTAATTCGATAACTTCTGCTGCCTCCACAGCTCATAGTTACCTTGACTCCTTTCAGATTTTTCTTCAGCTGTACATAACAATCACAAGTTCCACATGATTTATTTTAAAATAGCCATGCTAATACAAAAATTTACTCAAAGGAGGTGATATCCCACGAGGACCATTCAACATTTGAAAGATCGGAGAAATACATACAAAAAACTGATTATATGCTGAAATTTAATGTAGCTCATTGGCAGAAGAGAACAATATATTGGCGATAGACCCGTTGATAGAAACAATCATCAATACCTTCAGACAATCACGATCCGACAGACCCCTGGATAAATCTCTGTACCCAAAATGTTTCTTAATAAACTCTGTCACCAGAATCGGATCATAAAAAGCCCTTGCTGAGATATCTGCAAAAATTACATTAAACTGAGTTGAGGTATCTTCCTACATGGCCTAGTTTAAAGAGAAGTTAGGAAACATAAAGTGAAAAAAAAAATACCAATATTTAGGGATAGACCACACTGGGTTGGCCTTAGGCTTTGGTAAAAGCCTCTCCAGTATTCCAAGCCAAATTCAAGGTCACCTCGAGGACCCAGATCAGGGCTAAAAAATGACCTACCAACCACACAGTATCTGTACAAAGGATATAAAGTTAGAACCAACCAATGTGTAAATGTTTTGAAAGCAACCAAATCATACATACAGTGCCTACAATTATGCATATTAATAAACAAAAACATACTTCTGTGATGGTGCAGCTCTAAGAACAACATCAAGCACTTGGATGGTCTCTTGTGGAGTTTCATGTAGTCTTCCGCGTAAGAACTGCTGCAGTTGATACAGGTCAGGCTTGTTTGCCAACTTGATACAGACCTTGAAGTCTCTATCTCTCCTGTATGAGAAGAATGCAAACAGATATTGGAATCAGAAAACAGAGCAAGCCTTAAGAAAATAATGAAACCAAATACAAGAAATAAGGCCTTATATGGATATACCTTCTTGATGCAGATCCAGCTCGACCTTCTCTCTCAGGTAGCTTGACCACAAACTCCTTTGAAGAGAAGGGCAATGACCCAGCAGTGTAGATACTCTTCATGCCATCATATGCTGGCATTCTCTTTCCCAAGTGAGACTCAGAGTACATCTGAACCAGCTGGTTGATTACATCTCTGTTTATCTTCTTTGATGCAACTTCAGGGCTAATTGATACCTAAGGCCATCAACGAAAACATTTAAGTCTCCACATTATACATTAAGAAGAAGAAAAAAGAGCACACACTACAGAGAGATTATGAGGCCAGAAAATTTCATTACTGGGAACTCAAAACAAATTTCAGACACATAATACATAACCACAAACAAAAATAAGAGAGAGAAAAACTGAAAGAAAAAAAAAAAAGTTGAGAGAAAATTTTGCACACATCTCAAACAGTACAAAGCCACTGTAAGAGAGTAGAAAAATGACGGGATATAAACCGAAATTCGAAAAAAACTATGTGAGGAAAACAAATTTAACATCAAAATGGCGGACGTGGAAAACAAATTTAAGATAAACAACAGAAAATTCGTCAAAAATCATGGAAACCCACATCGAACCATACAGAAACCCAAGAACGGACAAAATCACAATCAAAACCAAAAAGTAAATAGAGATAAAAACAGAGAGCTCATAGCCAAAACCAAAAAGCAAATAGAGATGAAAACAGAGAACTCACATCATAGTGATGCAGATCTCTTTCCCCAATCTCGACCAGAAAATGATTGGCTCGGACTTGGACTCTTTGACCAGCTCTACCAAACCCCGGCCTCACTGGGAACCTCACGGCCTTGGATGACGACGGAGCCAATGCAAGCTTCTCTTCCATCTCACTCGCCAGCGAAGCCGCCGCCGCCGATGAAACAGGTGCCGGCGCCGGAGCCGGAGCCGGAGCCGGAGCCCTGCTTGACGAGGCCACAGCAGGCTGATGAGTACGAGCCGGCGCCGGTACCGTGCTCGACGAGGCAACAGCAGGCGGCTGAGCACGAGCCGGCGCCGGAGCATACGCCGGAGCAGGAGCAGGAGCTGGAGCAGGGGCCGGAGCGGGCGCGGGCGCCGGAGTGTAGCCTGAGCCTCTGGCCTGACCGCCGGGATTTCCTCTTCCGCGGCCGCGGCCTCCGCCGCCGCGACTACCGGATGAACCGCCGCGATTGGACATTGCGGTGTTGGCTCTCAGTGAAGAAGAGGAGGGACTGGAATGGGGTTTTAGAGAGAGAAATGGAGTGGTTTGCGTTTTTTTGTGTTTTAGAGAGAGAAGTTCTGGAAGGGAAAGAAGCGTGGGGGAGGGTGGGAGTGAGAGAGAGAGAGAGAGAGCGTGCAGGTATTTATACCAACATCCGGAGACGTGCTGAGGAAGGTTTTGGCGTTTGAAAGACCAAGAAGAGAGAAATCGTTTTAAACTGTGACGGGTTTATATGACGATTTTGCCCTCGCCCACGATCGGACCGTACGGAAAATTCTGAGCTTTACAGACACGCACCGTGTGATTAGGCAAGCGCTTTGGGATTATGCCCACCGTAGTGGGTTTAGTGTGGGAGAGAGAGTGGGGGCTGGCGATGGGCAAATTGGTAATTACGGCAAACTGCCACGATAACTTGATTTGGAAGGGGTTGGTAGAGGAAACGTTGGGTGCTTCTGGCTGTTAAACGTTAATGATTTAAAATTTTGCTTTGTCATTTAGTAATTTGACTACTTTTAATTGGTTGGAGAATTATTGGTTTAAACTTGCTTGGGGAAATGAAGCATTATATTTGTAATTTCTTAACTCTCTTATTGTGCTAATTATTTGGGTTGCAGCTATGAATCAAGCTCTTGATATGCTGATTTCGACATTTTCAAGCAACTTCAAAGGTTTATTCCTAGGAGAATGTAAATGAGAGTCACTTGAAGATTTCTGGCAATTTTAAAAGGAAAAGTTTCATTTATCGTAAAATAATAATGAGAGGTTTGAATTAGAAATTTCATCATTTCGTATTTTTTAATTATTCTTTCTAATATTACGTATTTACCGAAACAACACCAAAATTCTATTTTAGGGTATACGATAGACTAATTAAGAATAATATCATCATTCTGGTTTACGGATGGTCAACCGATTAAGGTTTAAGATATTATCTAAAATTTAAAAGTTTAATATGGGAGTATTTGGCATGTAAGAATTGAATTCTCTTATTGAATAACCACCGAAGATATTTACTGTTACATTTGCATTCGCATTTTAATTACAATCCAAATGTGAATTTTGCTTCTTTTTTTTACCCATAATGTCTTTTAAAATGAAATCTTGGTACAAGATATTCTTAATAATTTTTTTTAACCATAATCACAATCCCACTGCATGACCTAAATGTGTCAAACCGCAATATATACTAACATGTGCAGTCTAACACAACATTTAAAAAATATTATTATTGTTTGACTGTTATTAACTAAGTTATTATTTTTTCTTCAATAATTTTATCAGTTTCTCTTTTGATCTCCATACAATAAAACAAACAAGTAAAACTAATGAAAAGTACAGAAATCTAGATAACCTTACTAAATTTGTAATCACGCGTTTATATAAACTAGTACTTACATTTTATTACTGCCACTATGCCATAGTTGCGATCACACTTCAATTTCAATTCAAACATAGATTTTGCTTTTTGTAACAAAATTTGAATAGCAAATTACGTGAACAAGTCACTCCATGATTTAAACGTAACAAACCGCCAGATACACTGATATGTGCAGTTTAACACAACATTTAAAAAACATTATTATTGTTTGACGGTCATTAATAAAAGTATTATTTTCTCTATTACTATTTTTCTCTCCACCCAATAAAGCAAATAAGAAAAATTAATAAAAAAATTACGATCAAGATTGATCCTTACTAAATTTGCAATGATGCATTTCTATAAACTTTTGCTTAAATTTTACTATAGCCACTGTGTTACAGTTGTGCTCACACTTTAATTTCAATTCAAATATAAGTTTTGCTTTTTCAAACAAAATTTGAGTACAAGATATCCTTAATAAATATTCTAAATGACGTGAACAATCAACTGCATAACTTGAACGTGTCAAACTGCAAGATACATTGACGTGAGCAGTCTAACACAATATTTAAAATACATTATTGTGGTTTGAGGTCATTAACAAGGTTATTATTTTCTGTCAACAATTTTCTCTTTTCATCTCCATTCAATAAAGCAAATGAGAAAAGTTAATAAAAAGTACCAAAATCTAACCTGGTCAAAATATTGACTGAGTGGGTGTGTTACTAACTCACTAATATAATCGAGATGGCTTGCTACTTCACTCCCAATCAAAAAGAAAAAGTACCAAAATCTAAATGATTAGATATCTTTTTTGCAATCTAAATGTCATTACCATAGTGTAGCTCTAGTAATCAAAGTAACCAAAACAATATTAGGGCTATAGACTGAAGTCCGCCCTAATTTATTCATAAAGAACCCAGGACCATCCCCACAAAGAGGGATCCCAAATACGAATTCAAAAATGAATGGGCCGCAGAACCACAGCAACACAGGCCCGTACCCTGGCCTAAGGGAAATTGTTCTAGGCAACCACCAAGCAAGCCCATATTCTGGACATGCACCCATCGCCGCATCTAGCCACCTCTAATACAATTGCACAATCATGCACCCAAGTCGGCAAACCGCATGGGAAAGCTTTGCTGTGCCACAGACCAAGACGCACCACCACCGTACCTTTAATGAGCAAAGCCACCCCGCAGCCGGTGAAGGATGACGGAACCTAGATCCCAGAGGCGAATAAAATCCCACCATTGCACCGAAGGTCGAAATCTATGGTCAGTTTCAACACTTACATCACTGCAAATCTTCTGAATGACATGTCGAAGCATGCCATATGCCATAATTTCATAAATTGCATTAAATATTAAAAATCCTAGTTGAATAAGGAAAGTAAATCCTCCTAAGCAACAATACGGAAGAGTTGCGAGAATTATACACTAGACTTGATAAATGCAATGACAAAACAAACCGAAAAATAATTGTGAGCACTCCATAATAATAAACATAGTGTTTAAAACAGTAAGGTGATTAAAAGTTTTCAATTCTATTTATTTTTTTATCGTAAAAAAGGTGTTTAAAACAATAATAACAAACATTTAACGCACTCCATTGTCAAATTACATTTAATCTGAACACGAAAAATTTACAAAAACTATTGTTCAAAAATGATTTATTTTTTTATGTTATAGCTAATTCCTCAATCTCAATTGATTAAATAAATATTGGTCATTAGAGGGAAGACCACGTTGGGTGAATTGGGACCATGTCACATGTTCAGGTCCTGACGCCATATGAGGTCTTACTACGTGTCTAGGCCTGTTGCAGAGAGCATTGCCGATGAGGCCGAAGTTTGAAAACCGAAGTGGGCTCTGTTGTCCGGTGACCGCGACCGAAACGACAACAGCTTTCAGTCCTCAGCCTTCAGTCTGCAGCTGCCTTAGGCTCCGTGGTTTTGTGCCTTCCCAATAAAAAAATCCAAACGACCGATCCCACAGAATTAATCATGCTGTCTCTCTCTGGACCCCACCCGGAGGGGACTATTTTATTCCTCTTCACATAGATTAGAGAAAATGCTTTTGTCCGTACACTTTGTTGTCGTTTAGTCTTCGCCTTGATGAGGCGGGCATCGAAGCCAGCCTCTTCGAGGAAGGAAGCACAATGCGTGGGTCCTACGCGCTTGTGTGGGCAGGACACGTGGTATCTGATTCGTTGGGAAGGGGACTGGGTTTCAACAAAAGCAGGGTGGGGAAAAGGTTTTACTATAAAAGTTGAAGGTAAAATTACCATAAAAGCCCTCATTTGGAAGAGATTGCGCGTCATGGCTGATCGGCTACGTAGGCAGGCACGGCTCAGCATTTGCATTAAGATTCATTCACATTTCTTTTGTCTCTGTCCGTCGAAGATGGTGATTTACAATAGTCGGTCACTATCATTCAATGTGTCAAACATTGTTATTATTGTTATTATTAATGTCTCAATCTCCTATAGGGAGGTCATGGTCAAACTCAATTACTCATAATTTTTTTTATAATATATTATTAATTAATAATGATTAATGTTCATAAAAGAAATTACAATTAACGTATTAGCATGAATGCATTAAGTGGCAAAAAAAATAGGGAATTGTGACTAAGTTACATTAATGAATCGATTGGTAATTTTATTTTGCATGAATTAATAAGTTGATGTCAAAAAAAGACAAAAGAAATAATTAATACCATTCCACCGTAATTAAAATTTTTATAGAAAAATATGTGGGTTGGATAATACTTTAGGAAGATGGAGAAGTGATTTGATGTGAAGTTTTGGACTCTGGGGTCTTAACTAAGCAGAGGCTTTTTGAACAATAGACTAATAGACTGCATAGAGTCTAACTACAGCATCAAATAAAGGAGTTTCGGGGGAAGCTAAGAAGACGCGTAAAAAGTTGACACGATTTCAATTAGGACCCAAATGGGGGAGGGGTAGATTTGGAAATGAAATTGCAGGACAAAATGGCGGGAAGAGGGGAGATGAGACGTTTGAGGTGACACGTGAGAGGGAGAGGAGTTGGAAATGAAAGAGACAAAACTTCTTTTATGGGGGGTGGCCCAACTGGCCGGAGTAGCGGAAGTATAGCAGAGGTGTGTCCTCGAGCCTCAAAACCCCACCCTGCGTTTCTGACCAATTGAGGCACAGATGAATGCGTCCCATTAATAGGTTGTACTGGTTCAATACTCGATTTTGATTTTAAATCCCAATTCAATTTTTCCATTTTTGCTACCTACCTCTAATCCTCTCCAAAATTTGAGCCACCAAAATTACGAAAAAGTAGCGGGTCCCTTCTTGGCCTGGTGGCCTTTGCTTTATTTGTGAAGACTACTATCCAAGCATCGACCGGAATTTGGTGAACCAAAACATTGGAAAAAAAAAATTATTATTATTATTATTGTTTGTTTTTTTTAAGAGCTGTGAGTGCGGAGAAGAAAGACTTCGATCATGAGGCTGAAATCAGGTGAAAAAGTTGATATTAACTTTTTTTTTTTTTGCTTTATATGTGCGACATGAGAATACAGAATCATATCTAATATTGATGAATGCATCTTATCTAATATATTGATGAACACATCTTATCTAATAGTTTATAGTGGTTCAGAGCATCTTTAGCAATGCTAGCAATTTTTGAATCAGATTTTAGTCAAAATAGCTAAAAAGTCATTTTAGCTAAACAGTAAACACTTTAGAAATATATTTGCATCAGTGCTGTCTATTTTAGCTGGTTTTGAATTTATATTATTTTCTAAATAAAAATTAAATAGTTTAAATGTACTTATATGTTACATAAAATAACTTAAAATGAATGTTTTAAATTATAGAAAAAGTCTCATCTCACTAGTTATATTTAGGAGTGAGATAACTAAAAGTTATAATGGAGAGCCACTTAGGAGTCTAGTGCAATTACTAAAATATATAAAAACCCAAAGACGCTCTCTAAAATGACTAAGGAGACAAAATAGAGAGTCTGCTAAGAGCATCTTTAGCAGACTCTCTATTTTGACTCCTTAGCTATTTTGGAGAGCATGTTTAGCTTTTTATCTATTTTAGCAGCTGCACCAGACTCCTAAGTGGCTCTCTATTATAACTTTTAGCTATCTCGCTCCTAAATATAGAGAGCGGGATGAGGCTCTCTATAATTTAAAACATTCCTTTTAAGTTATTTTATGTAATTTATAAATACATTTAAACTATTTAATCTTCATTTAAAAAATAATATAAATTCAAAACTAGCTAAAATAGAGAGCATTAATGCAGACGTAATTCTAAAGTGGCTAGCTATAATAACTTTTTAGCTACTTTAGCTAAAATTTGACTAAAAAATGGCTAGCATTGCTAAAGATGCTCTTAGAGAGTTTGCTAAAGATGCTCTTAGAGAGTCTGATGCAACTGCTAAAATAGATAAAAAGCTAAACATGCTCTCCAAAATAATTAAGGAGCCAAAATAGAGAATCTGTTAAAGATGGTCTTAATACTTGATTTTAAATTCCAATTCAATTTTTTTTTCCTTTTTGCCACCTTTCTCTACAAAATTCGTCCAGCAAACTAAGAATAAGTGCTGTCGTTTTTTTCTTCAGCTAACAGCTGTGAGTGTGGAAGGAATGAAGATTCCGATTCATTTTGGGCTGAAAGCAGGTGAAAAAGTTGATTTGATCAATATTTATTTTGCCTTACATGTGCTGACACGTGGTAAAAAAAACACCCGAATAACAACGAATGAACAAATATACTATGTGTATATAAAATAATAAGTCCAAATATTACCAAAAATTTTAATATAGACCAATGTGTAGGTGGACCAAGGTCCATGGAAGTCTCTTTGAAATATTACACCGATAACTTTCAAAATCAAATATCATTTTAAAATCTTACGTGAGTTGAGTGCCTGTCCGAGTATATTATTAAGTTATAGTCAATGATGATGTGTACATGACTTAGTGGTCCTAAAATCAGATTAATATTCCTATGAGAAGCCGCCAGAGCAAGTTTTTCTCTACCTCGACCAGTCGACCTTATAAACTATTAAGTGTGGAAAAACGTATCAATACTTTATTATCTTGACTAAAACATGGATAATGCGTCTTTAACCTTACAGTCCAAGTGTGGATCCAACTTGGAGATCGATCTTCATCTTCTTTTTACTATTCCTTTTACTAGCAAAATTACCAAAAACAGCTGCCCGGCTTCAAGTTTACTGTAGGGGTCCAACTTGAACTACAAAAGGAGTTTCCATAAAGGGTTTATTGGGAATTTCAAAAATGTCTCAGGAAGACAAAGCTGGGACCGAAAAGTCTGTTCAAAACGTTCCAAAAGCTGGGAGTTCAGCGCAAAGTGGCAAGAGCTTTGGCGTTTTGGTGAACCAGAATGACGTGGACTCGGTGCCACAAAGAAATGAAGTGGACGTCGATCTTTGTTTTAATCGAGACAAAAGCAAAATGCCAGACCAAACCTCCCTCCCTCCCTCCATGGGCTGTGGTCCCTGCTCGCATATACGTACTCTCAAACCGTAGAATACTTGAACGTATTGTACCCTCTCTCAGTATATTTCACCATGGACAAGGCTATGATTAGTTTCCAACATATTTCGATCTGACCACCCAGCATTCCCGATTTATATGTCTGAATTGTCGAAATCTAAGATTTACAGCCGTAAGCGAAGAGTTTTGATGAATCAAAGTCCACATGTACCATGAGTTAATTTCTGATACTATTCATAAACAATACCGAAAATTAACTCATAATGCATGTGAATCTTAGTTCATACTAAAATTTTCACAGCGTTAAGTATCATTAATTGATTAAACAGACTTGCGATGTATGTTTTTATATTTAGTGGAGTGCATCACACTTTTTGGAGATCCATATGTGTTTGACGCTAAGGCTGGTGGTCCATGCCTTTGATTAGCTTTAATGATTCTTTGGATCAAAAAAGAAAAAGATAAAAAAAAAACATGTTTATTATAGACGCTTAAGACCACCTCTCGATCACATGCATGCTGGTAAAGGAGATTTCACCTCTACTTTGCTTGGTAACAAAGTAAACTAGGAAGACTGTAACCTGTGGTCCTGTACTGGCCTTGATTCTACTGCAAAAGGCAAAGAAAGATTAATTGCAGAAGTTTTTGTTTGAGCTAAAAATGTGATACTTTTATAGACAGCTTTCACATGGCGACGAGAGATTACTTCCTTTCTAAGCTTTGGCCTTGCTGTCGAATGTCTGCCTTCATGTACCTTACAATAACTAATAAGGATTATTTTTTTGTTGAAGAAAAACTCAAGGGAGTAAAGACCGATGCTCAAATCCTAAATAAGGATTATTATCATGGGTAAGGTCTAAACTTTCTTAACTCAGACAAAATAGTACCTATACTTTCAAAGTGATCAATTAGGTACCTAAACTTCTAAAAAGACGTTACTTAGGTACTTCCTTCAAATCTTCATTCACTCTTCGTTAAAATTGAGGGCAAAACAGACATTTCACATACTTTTGTTTATCTTTAAAATCCTTCAAGCAAAAAAAAAAAAAGGCAAGCTCTCCATCAATCTCTCCTCGGCTCCGGTATTTAGGATTGGTGGTGTTCCAATTCTAGGGTTTTCAAATTTCATGATTTTTTTTGCCAATCATTGAGGATATAAATATCTTTTTGATGTAAAAAGTGTGTTGAAATGTTGAATTCACCCCAAATTTTGACTGAGATTGGATGGAAAGTTAACAAAAGTTCCTAAATAATACATTTTTATAGGTTCAGGTACCTAATTGATTTTTTTGAAGTCTGAGTACCATCTTGTTCGGTTCAACCTGTAACTAATAAACTAGAGGCTTTGAGGGAGCGTAATCAATGGGGGGTGACTTGGCATTTGGATTCCCCAATATGGAGGAATCAAAATTTTTTCTCCCATTCCTATATGAGCAAGCATGGCCAAGATGCTCTTTTACAGAAAGAGAAGGATTTTTGTGAAATGGCCATTTTTGTGAAATGGTCAATTCTCATAATAAAGTAATTTCAACAACATCCAAAAAAAAAATGAAATTGCTGGAGTTTCTGTGTCTAAATGAAGAAGTAGATGTTATAATAATTTCAGCAGATAATAACAGTCCAGCATAGGAATGAATGCAGATATTACCAATAACATGTAAATGTTATACATTTGATTTTTGAGTTGAGCAAAAATGTACCAGAGAAAAGAAGTAGAAGTTAAGCTGAAAAGCCAAACCTCTCTGCATTTGTACTAAAACTAAACACAAAATACACAATGTGGCATTATGAGGTAAAATTGCTATAGTCTAGAATCCTTGAATTTGGAGCGCTTGTAATCCACTAAAGATATAGGTCAGGACTTAAGATTCAACTGCCTTATTTCTCTTCCAAGAGTAGTGATGTGCAAGAGAGAAGGGATGATGACTCCTCTTCCGTAGCCACTCCGGAGCCTTGCCATCTTATTCTACCAAACTTATCGAGCAGGAATATGTACCTAGAGTGATAGAATTAACAAAGATGAAAAGAAATACTATAAGCCTATAACATAGCCCACATCATAACCTTACAATTCAAAGATAAGGATAAAGCTTACATACCCTGTCAGAAGGTTCAAGATTTTAAGTTCTTTTCTGAAGTAATAATGGTCGCCGAATGAATATACGATCTGCCTTTTAACTGTATCCTTGTTTTCAACATGCTTAGGTTTCTTCATAATCCGAAGCAGAAGCTGCTTAATTGGTTTCCGACACAAGAGCCACGAGTCTATAAATGACACCTGGAGAAATCTTCATTAATAAATTATGTGATATTTATAATGACAGATGATAAAGGAGAAAAAAAAACAACAAAACAACAAGAGTTCATGTGCCTTAGATATTGATAAACAATTTTCTCCAATAACACGCAAAAAGAGGGTGCTATGTTTAAAAGCTACAATTAGTTGTCTATTAATGACACCTGGAGAAATCTTCAGTAATCAACTATATGTAATATGTTTGTGACAATGATTATAAATTCATGTGCCTTGGATTTGATCATCAATTCTCCGACAACACAAACAGTGGCAGTTGTGTGCATAAGTTACAATTAGTTGAGTCTATGAATGACATCTGGGGAAATCTTCATCAAATAAACTATGTGTAATCATGGGTGGACTTGTCTAGAGGGCACACAAAAAAGTTGAATGGCACAACAAAGTAAAAATGAACAAATGAGTGTACAATTGCAATCCTCGTAGGCGCACAGTGCTTTGGGATGAGGTAGGCACTGAATCTATTGATCTATGAGGTATTATGTCATATAGTTAAGGCATTTCAATAATATTGAGCCCATTGACAGTAAAAACTCAATGTTTCAATCTCTTTTTGGTAGTATTGAGGTCCGCAAGATGCATTATATTAGCCTAGGTCTGGCCTGTCTGAGAACCATATAGGAGATAGCCGATACTGGGTCTATGTATTTAGAAAACAATTAAACTAGAAAAAAAGAACACCCTTCATGAGCCTTCTATCTCGAACACCAAGTCTCCCACACCACAAGTTAAGAGGATGTTCTGTGCATAAGCTACAATTTAGTTGAGAGACCACTAGCAGAATTACCAGCCCAGACAAAGTACGCCATGGGACGTTTGCTTCTATTTGCCATCAAAAAGAAGGAAAAGAACAAAAACAAATGGGATACAGACATTAATCCCTCGGGGAGTGCATGGCAGTCCCACATTTTCATCACATAACTATCAAGAAAATAAAAGCACCCCAAATCTGGACAAGTTATGAGAGACATCAAAGACATAAACAATGATCAAAGTAGCATTAAATGTGGCGACATATAACTACTTGAACCAAAGATGGTATACATGTAATCACATACCTCAAATAATTGAATGTCTTTCGAACCACTGAAAGCATTGACAAAAGGGATGCTCCAAGAATCAATCATTCCCTGTGAAGGACAAAGAAGTTTAATTTGCAGCAACAATTACAGAAACCACAAATACCAATGCAGTAAAAGAACAAGTTTAACAAACAATCCAGTGTACTAATCCCTACATAATATATCCTTATGGAAAAATATCTCCGCTAAAGTTACCGCCTATCTTGAATACGACTGAGATTGAAGACTAACATGCCATGGCACCCCTAAAGGCAGTTATGCCTCCCTCTAGAATATTAAGAGAAATGGTTTAATCATTTAAATGCATCTTTGGGCATATTCTATGGCTCCATGAAAGGAGTCTTGGGACTTGGAGGACCATACTGCATTGGTGAACAAACTCCAGGTTTATTCTGCTCAGCAAGTTTTAGGATTACTCTTAACTATCAATTGCATTTCACCTCTCCAAACTAATCTAAAACAAACCTCCCCATCTTATCCTTCACCTTCAAGTAAACCAACGTTGCAAGCGTAACAAAGCAAAATCCAGCTTCTGAGCTTTACATATACTAGTTTTCCATGGTATCAAACAATAGAGTGGAGCCCATAATAGAAATTAATGCTTCAATTCCAGAATGTTTATTACTATCTTTATTATTATTAAAGAACTTCCTCAAAGAACATACAGATTTTCCTCACCATGTCAAAGAGCACAACTAAGTTTATATCTTTCTTTTGCCCCTAAAATACATCTATCATCTTCTTCCCCTTTCCTCCCATCATAGTCATACTGGTTTTGTGTTCTATAATAGTAGATGTTATAAATTACAACTGAACACAAAGAGGGTATAACTCCTCTTGAAGAGTTCATCAAACTGAAAAACAAATCAAGTAATACCTGGGAACTTGCTCGAAATGAAAGGCAGAGTAAAGATGCCTTTGGGAGAGCTGACATGTTCACATCAGCCACATTTTCATTTCCATTGGGTCTAAAGGGCAGCCTTAATACTTTTCCTTCAGAGTAGTTTACTTCCAAGTCAGGGAACTTTACAGCTGCCATAGCAGGAAATAGGATTTTATTTGCCTCTGCAATCTGCATAAAATACTCAAACTAGTTTCAAACTAATAAAGAAGAAAAGAAATTTAAACAAAAGATGACTGACAATTGCTATTACGAGTGGATAGTAAGATCATATACCAGTATGATCAAAGAGATCATTATGACAAGAAACAACATGCATTCTCCCTCTCAGAATATTAGTTAGCAGCATAAATCATCACATTCCATGTTTTTAAAAAGTCGGGAAACAATCAAAAGTTCACAACCCATTCAATAAATATGGAACTCGTCACCCGACAAAAATGTTTGACGTTCCTTGACAATTAACCAAACCATAGAATCCCAAAACTCCAATTCATCAACATTCAAAACATAATTCGAAAACAAGCACATAAAGATTAAACAAGTTCCACACAGTTGATCATAGTGCTGGCTTACCTTACCACCATGTTTCTTAAGCTCTGACAGGTCCGCAAAATAACCCCTATTCAGCTCATCTGCACTGCCCTAAATTACAGCAACAATGCATTAATATTAACACACACCCAAACAAAGTGTTTGCCCCAAAACACACACACACAAACAAAAGAAGAACAAAAGTAAAAATAAAAGGTAGTACTTACAGCCGTGCCCGCTCTTTCTCTACCGCCGCTTTATTTCCAAGCTGCAACCAAATGGGTGTTACCCAATTTGGATTAGCAAAACTGGGTTTTGACTAATTTGGAAAAAAAGATTGAAAATTTGATTCTGGGTACCTTGTAAAAGTCGAAGAAGCGATTGGAGGTTCTTTGAGCTAAGAAATGCTGGGTTGGTGGAAGAAGATAAAGCTTGTTGTTGTTCTCATTGGGCCTCAAGATTTGAGAAGCAGATATAGAAGACCGGGTAAATCGCTTCAAGCCCTGCATTCTGTCTCGCTGTGAAGAACCCTAATCAAGTTTAAGGGTTTGTAGGGTTTTAACTGGTTAAGAGTTTGTGTATGCGAATTTGTTAGTTCACAAAGTGTGGATGAAGATGAAGGAGACTGGGGTTTTAGGCTTTTAGCAGTTCGAAGGACTGTGTGATGAAATGGGCTTGCTCGAAATGATGGTAACGGGTCGGGCATTCCCATGGTGATTAGGTCATTTATTTATTTATTATGTATGTCACTCGCTCGTATATTAAGACGTCATAAAACACACCAGACCGGATGGTTTCTTAATGTTACAATGAATAAGAATATGTTGAGGACACCCCAACAATCTCATACCTCTCTCTTTAGGCCCATTTTAGTAGTGACTACAGCTCACTAGATTAAATATATTTTGAATGTCTATCTTCAATTGTGGTCCTAGGACACGTGCTAACCATCTGTAATGGCAAGGACATTTCCATCAGTTTATATGTTTGTATTTCTCTGCCATTTGGGGATTATGAATGAAATGATGTTTTAGCTATTTCCTTTCTGCATTTCAATTTCCTTTCTTTTTCATTGTGTGCTCCATCAACTGGTAGCAAAGCCATGACGCTCCGGGGCCTCCAAAATCAAAACCCCTCTGTTCCTTTCTCCTCCGTCCTGGTTAACCCGCCACCTGCCTCATCCTCCACTTCCTCTACATCTCACCAGCCCTCCTCCCCACCACAAGCAACCCACCACTGCAGATTCAAAACGAAGAGCTCCGCCAATCCATGGAGGCCCTTCAACAACAAGTATCCCAGCAACTCTCCTTCCAAAACCAATTGTCTGCCCAATTTTCAGCTCTTCAAAACACTGTCCTCGCTTCCTTACTTCAAAAGAACCCACCCACATCCACAAACCCCACCACCACTCCCTCCACCACCCCCACCACCACTTCAATCCCATTTGGCTCCTTCGACACCATGACGACGACATGGACAGGCTTGGGATTATCTCATCCCCCTCCTCTGACCTTCTCCCCACTTTCACAGAGCCCTTCCTCACAGGCACAACCATCTCAATCTTCAACAAACACCACTAGCCTATCAAGTTCCACAGCCACATACTCCACAATCACATCACTGCCTCCACACATGTTTTCCCCACCGCTTTCCACCGCTGGTTCATCAACCTCCGGCTCTTCCGGCAACAACACCCTTTCTTTCACCAGATTTCCACAGCCAAACCAATTTCAACATGATTTTTCACATTACAAGCGACCAAAGATCCATTTACAGCAGTTCAACGGGGAGGATGTAGGGGGTTGGCTGACTATGGCGGAGCGTTACCTTCGGGTCCAACGTATCCCACCCTTTGACTGCGTTGTTGTGGTGGCTTCTCACTTTGGCCACGATGCTTCGGTTTGGATGGCAGCCTTTGAACAACGTCACCCAAACTGTTCTTGGGAGCAATTTGTTCCGGAATTCCTCTAATACTTTGGTTTGGGTAGCACCGCGGATTATAAGGCTCGGCTCACCCATATTCAGCAACGAGGCTCGGCGGACGAGTATATCACGGAATTCACAAAGCTTGCTTGCCGTGCACCAGAGTGGTCGGACGACCAACTTCTACATGTATTTCTCGGCGGGTTAAAGCCGGAAATCCAACATGATGTGATGGCTCTTAAACCAAGAAATCTGTCTCATGCTTGACGGCTTGCTCACCGTTACGACGCCAAACTCAACGATATTCGCACTGCTGCAACCCGCACCTCCAGGACCCACCAGTGGTTGTTGTCACCAAAGTCAAATTCCAGTCCAGCTAACCTCTCCCATGCTACCGTCCAAAACCCCTCCACCAACACTATGCCACCTGCCCAGGCAAACCAGAGACCATTTCGGCGCCTATCCACAGCTGAACAAAGAGAGCGGCGCGCCAAGAACCTTTGCTTTAATTGCGACGAACCTTATTCAGCGACACATATTTGCAAGAAACCCTTCATGGCCATCTTGGATGCTCCAGACCCAATTCCAATCGATGAGCCCCATGAGTTCCACGATTGTGCTACTGATCTCATAGAGCCTCAGCCAGAATCTGATCCCATACTCCCTTTGCATGCCATCACTGAAACAAAATTGGGCGAGATGATGAGGATGCATGGCTCAATTAATGGATATCCAATCCGGGTTTTCATTGACTGTGGGGCCGCAACAAATTTTCTAAATCCATCAGTTGCTCAGAAAATTGGGATTGTCTATAGCCTCTAACACTAAGCTCAGATTCACCTCTGCCTCGGGTGAAACATTAACTCCGGCTGGCAAAGCAACTGGGGTAACAGTCCACATTCAAAACTACTCCTTCACCGATGATTTTCTCCTCTTGCTAGTCGCCGGCTGTGATCTTGTTCTTGGAGCTCAGTGGCTTGACCAACTCGGCTTCATTGGGTGGCACTTTGCCGAGAAAGTTATGTTCTTCTTTGTTGATGGTAACAACTATTGTTTGCAGGGCATCACCTCTCAAGACAACTACTCTGAGAAACCTGATTTGTTAGCTTTACTCAATCCAGAACAACTAGACTCTCTGCCAGGTTGGTCACCTCCACCCTTAACAGACCAATCAACAAAACCACCTTCCGGTGTCAAAACTCTCCTCTGTGCTTTCAGTGATTTGTTTGCACCACCGTCTGGGCTTCCACCACCTAGGCCCATAGACCACAAGATCAGTTTACTTCCCCACAGTGGGCCTGTGAACGTACGGCCTTACCGTTACCCCCATTCACAAAAGGCAGAGCTCGAGGCCCAGGTGAAAGAAATGCTTGCTACCGGTATTATTCGACCTAGTTCAAGCCCGTACTCTTCTCCGGTTCTATTAGTCAAGAAAAAGGAGGGTACATGGCGTTTTTGCGTCGACTATAGGTCCCTTAATGCTATTACCATTAAGGATAAATTCCCTATACCCATCGTCGACGAGTTGTTAGATGAATTACATGGAGCTAAGTATTTTTCCAAACTTGACCTTCGATCCGATTACCACCAAATCCGGATGAACACCAATGACATACCGAAAACCGCTTTTCGCACACATGATGGGCATTATGAGTTTGTGGTGATGCCTTTCGGTCTCACCAATGCGCCTTCAACGTTCCAATCCCTCATGAACCATATCTTCAAACCGGTACTTCGTAAGTTTGTCCTTGTTTTTTTTTATGACATTTTAATTTATAGTCCGGATTTGGATTCTCATATTGAACATTTAGAGGCTGTTTTTACTCTGTTGAGGGCTAATGATCTTAAAGTGAAAATGTCCAAGTGTGCTTTCGCCTAGCCCAAGATTCAATACTTGGGCCATATCATTTCAGAAAAAGGCGTGGCTGTGGATCCAGCCAAGATTCAATGTATCCTTGACTGGCCTCGACCCAAGACATTGAAAGGTTTGCACGGCTTCCTCGGGTTGGCTGGCTATTATAGACGGTTTGTTCAACACTTTGGCATCCTTGCGCAGCCGCTCACAGCACTACTCAAGGCAGATGCTTTCAAATGGTCTGAGACAGCAGAGCAAGCCTTCCTCCACCTTAAAACTGCAGTTACCTCAGCCCCAGTTCTTGCTCTTCCCGATTTCACGAAACCTTTTATCATTGAAACTGATGCCAGTGGTCAAGGTATTGGAGCAGTCCTATCTCAGAGCAATCACCCTATTGCCTTCCTCAGCAAGATCTTATATGCAAAACATCAAGCCCTATCCACTTATGATCGTGAAATGATTGCCATGATGTTTGCAATAGACAAGTGGAGGCCGTATTTACTTGGTAACCCTTTTACAATTCGAACAAATCATCAGACTTTAAAGTATCTGCTGGACCAGAGGATATCAACACCACAACAACATAAATGGGTGGCAAAGCTGACGGGGTACAATTATACAATCGAGTACAAGCCCGGCAAACAAAATACAATACCTGATCTTCTATCCAGACGACATGAGCTCCTAGCTATCCAAACCGTTTCAGCCCCAATTTTTGATAGTCTACAGCTAATTGACAGAGCATGCTTGAATGACCCTGAAGCTCAAGGTATTATGCAGGCACTCATAAAGGGTACAACCACCAGGAAGAATTTCACTCTGCAAAATGGTCGACTTCTATATAAAGGTCGTATCTTTGTGCCGGAAACATCTGATTGGCGTTCAAAGATCTTGCACGAATTGCATGCTTCCCTTCAAGCCGGACATTCTGGATACCTTCGAACACTTGCAAGATTAGCTAAGAACTTTGCTTGGCCCGGATTACGACGAGATGTCAAGCTCTTCGTCTCCTCTTGTGATCAGTGCCAACGCCAAAATTATGAGTCAATTCATCCACCAGGGTTGCTTCAACCACTCCCAATTCCTGAAGAAACTTGGGAAGACGTCTCCATGGACTTCGTCGAAGGACTGCCAACTTCTCAGGGCTATAACTCAATCATGGTGGTGGTCGATCGCTTGTCTAAATTTGCCCACTTTATCCCAGTTGCTCATCCTTTTACTGCCCCCCAAATTGTTGATACATTCATGAATGAGGTGTTTCGACTTCATGGAATGCCCAAAAGAATTGTCAGTGATCGAGACCCTATATTCCTCAATCAGTTCTGGACTTCCTTCTTCAAGCTTCAAGGTACAAACTTATGCCATAGATCCGCATACCATCCACAGTCTGACGGTTAATCTGAGATTGTGAATTGCTCATTGGAACATTATCTCCGATGCTTCATCTTCGATAAACCATCCTCCTGGAAAGACCTCCTTCACTGGGCTGAGTGGTGGCACAACACCACTTACCACTCAACTATCAAAATGAGTCCATTCCAGGCCCTCTATGGCCGGCCACCACCTTCAGTGTCCAAGTACATCCCTGGCACTACCAACGTGCATGCTGTCGACACCACCTTGCAATCCAAAGATCAACTGCTGCTCAGTCTCAAATCCCACATGGCACAAGCTCAAAATAGAATGAAATAATATGCAGACCAAGCGAGGACAGATAGGGAGTACCAGATTGGTGATTGGGTTTTCCTAAAAATACACCCATATCGACAGAAGTCACTTGCCAAGCACACGGTGCACAAGTTGTCTCCCCGATATTTCGGCCCATTCGAGATCACGGCAAAGGTGGGAGCTGTTGCTTACTGTCTCAATCTACCACCACATTCCAAGATCCACCCAGTTTTTCATGTCTCACTGCTCAAGAAGAGAGTAGGAGATGGGGTTCCGATTTCATCTACCTTGCCTCCATTCAATGATAAGGGTGAAATTCTGTGGAAGCCAAGCAAAGTTTTGGATATGGGCGTGCGAACCAAAAAGGGGCGTAAGATCACAACTTGGTTGATACAGTGGGATGGGATGCCGGAGACCGATGCCACCTGGGAAGACGCAACCACCATTGTAGCGAGATACCCAGAGTTCCTGAGGACAGGCACTCACTGAGGGTGGGGCTTGTTGAGGACACCCCAACAATCTCATACGTCTCTCTTTAGGCCCATTTTAGTAGTGACTACAGCTCACTAGATTAAATATATTTTGAATGTCTATCTTCAATTGTGGTCCTAGTACACGTGCTAACCATCTGTAATGGCAAGGACATTTCCATCAGTTTATATGTTTGTATTTCTCTGCCATTTGGGGATTATGAATGAAATGATGTTTTAGCTATTTCCTTTCTGCATTTCAATTTCCTTTCTTTTTCATTGTGTGCTCCATCAGAATAGTCCCAGGAAAAAACTAGGGAACGCGCTCCACCCGCTGAAATCCTAGAGAACGCCGTTGTCTGCCTTTGTTCCTGTCCGGCTGCACCGCGGCGTTGGTGATGGCTTCTTTTTCGATTGAAGGGAGTTGCAGCGTCGTGGCGGTGGGCTGGGATTGGAGTGAGATCGGATTATGAGTGGGTCAGATCGGCGTTTGGTGGCTGCTAGTGGTTGGCAGGCCGGGTTCTATGGCCAGCTGGAGTAGATCGAAGGCTGGTTGATAGGGATCGAAGGCTTGTTGGCCTGTTTGACGGTGGTGCTTGGATGCCGGATTCAAAGACAGATGGCGAGCTTCCTTTTTTTGGTTGGTGTTGGGTGGCGATCATAATGGTTGGCGGGGCCCTCCGATGTCGGAGGACGACGGTGACCCAGCGCCAGTGGAGGGGATATAGGATTGGTGGCGGCATGATGCAGCAGCTTTCTTGGGCCGAGAGGATTGGAAACGATCCATTTGCTGATTTGGTTTTTTGGGCTCGGATTCTGCCTTTGGGCCCGATCTGGGCTAGAGTTCTGGGTTGGGTTCACATAGTGGGTCTTATCTCAGATTTTATTTTATTTATAGTTATTTATTTTGTTTGCTTAGTTTGTTTTCGCTTGTTGCGAATAATAAGTCCCTACACTTTTTATGTAGAACTAGTCGGGTTTTGTGCCTGTATATGCACTCAAAGTGCCTTGTCTGCTCTGGGTAGAAGGCGAGTTCCTTGCTTTGTCAAGTGGTCGCTACCGCCTAGTGACTAAGAATAGATCCGGCAACAACATGGTAGGAAAGATGTGCTAAAGCTGGTAATTATGCTACGTTGTAATCAGGTTACATATTGAGTTATTTTTCCGTTATGTCACTGCTATGTCAAAGCAAATAGAGTCATTAGTAGAGCGTTCTTTGCTAGTTGGTGCCTAGCTAATTGAATACAGTTATTTGGTAGAGACTAGTGATAATATTTCAGGATGTTCTCTAGATGCTTATTGTAATCAGGGGTTTAGGCTCAATGCCTCCCATTGTATTCGACATTTTCATTAATCAAGGCTTGAGGGTAGCCGCACCAGTCCTTATTTCAAAAAAAAAAAAAAAATATATATATATATATTCAGACCGGAGAATACATGTGATGTCGCCCTTGTTTTATGGAACAGCGATATGAGATATCGCCTAAGTAACTTTAGCAACTCTATAACACAATTTATACATAAAGGATAGACTTGAAAATCGACAATTCTATTTATCTATTTACTCTGTCTATCTATCTATAATGTCTCGGCACAGGGCGTTGTGGTTTAGGGCATGGCGAAGGGGACCGCTGGAACTACACCAAAGTTGCACTTGAGGCTAGTCAGTCTTGGGCTTGAGTCATGCCATTCTCTGTTGGGTCTGAGTTTGGGCCTCTTTTTCTTGGGGCTATCCTCTTGGGCTGGAGTTTTTTCTGCCCTAGTCCTTTATTTTGTTCTGTGAAATTTTATTTGCTCATCGCTATATGTTAGATACACATATTCGCATTTTTCTTTGGCACTTCTACACATCAAATATCCTATTTTGCCCCATTCACTGTTCACCTTACTTATACCATTCTACGGCAGCCCATTTTGGTGGTTACACTGCCTCAGGCGGTAACTCTTTGAACTACACATGCAATGGAATTGCATACTCTATAAAAAGAGGTCAGCAAACCATTTGGATATCCTATATCAGGTTCTTCTTTTTGAAGGAATGGTTTCTAATGCACACACACGTATAATCCATTAGATGCAGGTGAGATCTGGTTGATGAAATGTTTGTCATTTGTATAGGGATGGAAAGAAATAAGAAAGGGAGGAGTTGAATGGATAGAAGTAAGAAAGATAGAGAGGAGGAGAAAATTAAATTAAAAGAATGAATAAATGAACGATGATTATCAACTCCTTCCAAGTTCAGAAATAGAATTCCGTGCAGCTCTCTTGCTTGGGTTGCTTCACAAGATTCCCTACTCCCCTTACTTCACATCAACCCAGATCGCAAGAATTCTATATTTCTTTTCTTTTCAGTTTGTTGTGACGGGTGTTATGGGAATATAATTTTTTCAAAAACAATTAAAGAAATGGAGGTGTGTATAAAGAAAAAGGGGATGTGTTAATATAATTACTTTTTTGTTTTTAGTTTGGAAAAAAATCAGGAAGTATGACATATTCGACACTTAACTCACTGTATTTTCAACAATATCACTTAACTCACTCAGTTTTGAAACCGTCTATCACATAACTCACCACCGTCTACTTAGTCATTAAATAATTGATCACATGCAATATATTGAGGGATAATTTCGTCCAATCAAGCTATTCCCGCCATTTTGCTGAATCCCTCCAAATTTCATGTAAAATGAATAATCTTCCCTCCAAATTTTTTTCCTCCTTCCCTCCAATCTTTCTTTCTTTTCCCGTCAAACTATAGTTTCTCACATGTTTCTCCTAAAATCATAAAAATAAAAACAAACTCAATCTATAGGCCCTGACCTGTTTATCCTTGAATCATAAAAGTAAAAAAAAAAAATCAAATTGCAGCTGCACTATTAAAACGAACATGCATTGAACTTGGCAATTTCAATCTAATTTTTGAAGCTGTATCAAAATGACATTCAGTACATGCTAACAGTCTGGGTTACAAAATCATAATTCTAGCTGCATTGTTAGTAAGACCAGCTTCAACTGACAAAAAAACTACAAGACAAGTCCAAAATAGAAGTTAAGTTCACAGCTTCCAAATTTTCTTGTTGGAACCCTCCTTTGGTCCTTGTTGGGCTCTTGCTTTAGTGCTTGTTCCTATCACAGGTTTAGGCTTAGGCTTATGTGCTATTGACTTGGTCTTGAATGACAACACTGTCTTAGGACATACAAATGTATTGGATGTATGAGATGATCTGATAACAGTGAGCTGCGAAGAAGACTGAGGTAGAGGTGGTGATGAGATCATCGGTTGAGATGAAGCACTTGCAACAATTGAGGGTGTTGGTACCTGCACATACCATACCACCATTATTAAGTAGAAATTAGCAACATTAATTATCTGAGATAAAACTTTGGATATTGAACATCATACATAAGTTGATTGATTTACTAACATTTGCAGTTTGCTGCATTGATCCAGAATGCATATCACTTTCAACTTGCACATCACTTTGAACATTTTCAGCTTGCTCCACATGGACACTCTGATCATCAGTTTCTGATGGTTGAACCTAAATTGTTTGATGCCCCAATTGACATTGATAAGATGTCTTATTACAAATAAAATATAAATTACAGCCTCTACCATCAACGTTAACATAAAAGCCTTACCCCAGCTTGGAAATCATTGCCTTGTTGCTGTCTCCTTGAACAAGTCCTCTTATTATGGCCATCTTTTTTACAAACTAAACAAGTACACTACCTCACCTCCCTTGTACTGCCTACTACCACTACCCAACCTATATAACCTGCCTCCATGATGAATCTCCATTGAGAACCAATCCGGATCTGCAAAGAAATAACAAAACTTTTGTTAAGATACACGGTCTCAAAGAAATAGAGACTAACTAGATTACTATTTGTTAAGATAACCACACCTGAAAATTGATTGACATCACTCAAACCTAAATGAAATCCCAGCAATAAACTAATCAGGCAATAAAATACCAAAAAGAAACTACAGATAGAATTAAAGGCCAGTTGGTTGATTTGCATAAGCAAGCACTAAATTGAGTTCTACCAAATAAAATCAATGACTAATACTAGAATGAGTTTTTCTATTAGAACCTCCAAATTTACTCACTTGACCTCTATGCTTTTTACACATCTGATCAAATTTTCAAATACTAAATTTACTCACTAAACCACACTAAACTTCCTCAAATAACCTCGCTCATATAATTTGCAAACAAATTATTATCTTTAAAATAAAAATTTAGTCATTTCAATGATTTAATCACTCTATAATCTTAACTAAATATACACTTCTTAATCAAACTTGAGTTTCAAAAATTAATGTCTAATCAATAAGAAAATGCCATGAACTATTATGTTTTTTTTTTTTTTTTTTAAATTTCTATTTTAGCTGTGCAAAAAAAAAATGAAGAAATCATTTGTTTTTATTCTAAAAAAAAAAAAATCATTCGCTTTTTAATGTTTTTTTTTATGTATTTTTTGTACCACATGATTAATTTTTTTTTTTGCAAATATAATGGATTGACTTAGGTTTAGGTCATAAATCATAAGTGGATTTATTTTTTTTCCCTCACCAATATGCGTTCAACATATATATTATACATTTTTATGTCACATGATCTTAATCATATTTTTAATTCTTATTAAATATATATGAATGCTTTAATGAGTATGTAGTGAAATTGAAAAATGAAAATATATAAGGAAAATAATAAGGAATACAATCTAATTATTATTAAATTGGAAAGTCTACATAAAATAAATATAATATTTTTTTGGTATAATTATTGTCCTTAATAGTCATTTTATAGTAGGTTATATATGTCATTTAATAATTCATAATAGAGTGAGGTAAAGTGAGCAGATTTGGAGGTCCCAATAGAACTCTCTACTAGAATATGTGTTTGTGGTCATGATATCCCACTCACTGTGACTTTGAAAATCGATGTTCATCAACTTTTTTTTTTTTGGCCAAAAACAAGAAGATATATTAATTAAAACAAGCTATTACAGAGAGTCCCAAAACCTCCCAAGAAAACCAACAAGAAGGACGGAAAAGCACCAAACAAGCAACAAAGCAAAACAACACCAGAACAGTACGATATGCCAGAAACAGAGAAGAGCTCTGAGCAAAACTACCCAAGGCGGTAGATGGAAAGAAAACGAAAAAAAAAAAACAAACCGAAAGAGAGATACAAAAGCCTCTAGAAGAGGGAAAATTGAAGATTAGTCGCTCCCCCAACTCTCAAACCAGAGATCTAGATCGGAAAACGATCTACATCCGGCAAGAGAGGGGAGATGAGAAGGAAAACTAGTTGGTTGGGTTTTGTAGAGAGAAGGCAGAGTTTCTCACACTAGATATGTTTTTATGTTCATCAACTGTTGAATTAAGGGACAAAAACAAAACTACAAAACTACAAAACTCAATCTTAAAGAAATGAATAAAGAATTCATAAGAAGACGAAATCTTCTCCTTCCTTCCCTTTTTCTTTCTTCCACCGACTCCTTTCTCACCCTTTGTCCTCTTGTTTAAGCCATAAAGCAATTAGATAAGTCTGCTTTTTCCAACAAAGATAGAGACAGAGAAAAGAATAAAGTAAAAACAATTGATTCTCCGTTTTTACTGGTGCAGCAACAGTAATCACAAAAGAACCTCACAGAGGTGTTGATGACCTCGCCTAGAGAGGAACCCCTAACCCCAATCCCAAATTCCATCCTCTTAAAATACTAACCCCAATCCCAATTTCAATAAAATACTATTTAAAACCCTAACTCCGGATGATTCACTTACCATGCCTTGTTGGTGGCTCCCCATCCAGTCTAAAGTATCTCCACATTTTCGGCACATCTGACATCGCTGCTCGATCAAAGTTTTCAGATTGTCTTCTCTTCCTCTCACTCCTACTCACGTCTCTCTCTAGTTCTTCCCCTTTTTGTTTGTGATTTCAGTCACAGAAAGTCGGGGTTTAACTCAAACTCAACTAAATGATATTTGCACTTTCAATTGGACGAAAATGACCCTTCCAGTTCAAATATTTAACGGCATAATAAACGTCGTTAGACGGTAGTGAGTTATATGACAGACGGTTTCAAAACTGAGTGAGTTAAGTGATATTATTGAAAATACAGTGAGTTAAGTGTTGAATATGTCATAACTCAGTGACCATTCCTGATTTTTTTCCCTTTTAGTTATTCTAATTACAATAAATTTCCTTATATTAGGAAGCCATGTATTTCTATACACTTTATGTACCTCTAGCACCTCTGGAGTAGTACCAAACGAAGATCCCCACTATCTCTACGTATTTGATTGTATAATGGGTAAGTCTATTTCTATGTACCACTGTGGCCCTGTGGGTAATATCACTATCTTCTTATCTGTCTATGCCTTTAAATGATAGTGAAATGGTATGTAACAACATATTCTGGCTTGTGATGAGTATAAATGACAATCATTGATCGATTGATTCAAAAATAATGTCATTCAAAACAAAAAATAAAAGCTCACAATTGAACGATCCAAAAATGGTGAAAAAAAAAACATAAATACAAAAAATTTGAAGAAGTTATTTGTTCTTCTTGATTTTGGACGACAATTTCTCCCATCCCACCCCTGATGTCAGTGAGATTTAAACTCATGACCTCCACGGTGTTAGTTAGGCTAGTTTACAGCACACAGAAGTTAGTGTAAGAAAATTTACATTTCTCCTCTTTTCAACTAACATGTGCAGGCAACTAGGGTTCTCTAGTCATCAACGACGACCTCTTGTGTCAACTATAACCAAAGATACAAGCTATTAGTGTGATTGATCCCAACCTCACCCCATAGGCATCCCAAATCCTTCATGCCCACGGAGGAAGATGCTAGATGCAAGCTGGCCGTCAAGAGGTAGGCAGACCTCTCATTCTATGTTATGTCAGGCACTACCACTCATTCCTTCTAGTTGAAACTATTATCTAAAGACTTTGGTGCAACCTAGTGCTTGGCTCTCCCGGCACTGGTTTGAGGGGGGATGTTAAGAGATGGTCAAAGTCAACGGAGATAATAGCCAAGTTAGTATAAATAGGGACTCTTATTATCTTTTACTGTAAGAAATTAGGTACTTTTGTAAAAATCCGAAAAATATCAAAATAGCTCTCAAATTTTTCTTTACTTTCCTCTGTTTTTCCTTCATCTTCAACCTTTCACCATCTTCATCAAAATCTAACAAGGCTTTGGCTTTTGACCCTTCCAAATATGCCTGGCATTTGAACCCGTAACCCTCAAACCGCACGCTAAAAGCCGCACGAACGCGCCCAATTATTAATCCAGGCTTAAAAAAACCCGCACGCCAAAAACCAGTAAATTAACGGGCCGTGCCGTGCTAAACCCATCAGGCCCGTTGGAACCCGTTAAGTTATTTATGAAAATTAAAGGGGAGTGAAATTTCACTCCCCTTTTTGTAAACCACACTCCTTTGTTAGGGAAATTTCCAATTTACCCTTATCGTCTTTATCATCCTCCCTTGCTTGACTTCTTCTTTCCCCTTTTCTTCTAAACCCGTATCCCCTTTAATTAGAGAGGAAAGTAGAGCACTGTGGGTCAGAGAAACCAGAGCCAAAAGAGAGAGCCGAGAAGCAGCCATGAGAGCCTTTATGGTTGTGTATTCTATATGGGTATGTGAACTCTGTAAAGGATTGAAGATTTTGGGGGGTTTAATGGAGGGTTTACATGATAAGGGAGAGAAAACAGTGTGAAAATGCACGGAGGAGGCGTGGAAGAAAGAAGAAAGAGAGGAGAAGAGGCCAATGGGTCACGCACAAAAGCACAGTAGTGGTGACTGGTGAGCTGGAACCACTCTTGTGACAACCCATAAAATCTCATCAATCAAAGAAATGGTTATGGTGTTAATCAATACCAGAATCTAAAAGTCCGAGTTTTTTGTTTTTTGTTTTATCAAGATCGAACATCACTAATGAAGATTCAATGAGGACATGTTCTAAGTTATCATTCAACCATTCCCAAACAGGGAGAAGGTGAGAAAATCAAACCCAAAAAAAAATTAATCTATTATATCATGAGGAATGCACCGGTGTAACCAACTTGGTTAAGAGCTCAAAGAATGAAAGGGATCAATTTTTTAGAAAGCAAAACCCCATAATCACAGCTGGGCAGCAGAACTATCTTCATTGGCATATTTTACCCCCTATGTTCCTAAACTCGATGACGACCTCAACAAGCTGATTCCCCACTATTCTTCTAGATTCTCTACACAATTGTCATTACTTGGGCGGTTTTTATGACATAACAGAGATTGCCTCCTAAAGCTGCATAAAGATTAAGCAACCTCTTTCTTCACTCTGTCAGATTATTGTGGCTTCAAGTTTTCTGCAACTGGATGTGATAACTAAACAAGAGTAGAGCATGTAGAGAACCAGATGCGAAGAAGAAGAGATTGAGAAGTAAGAGGGGTAATTGTGGAAATAAAAATATTAAAATGAAAGTGGGAGTGTGGTTTACAAAAACGGGGAGTGCAAATTTCACTCCCCAAATTAAAACCCTTTCTACTCCGCTTTCTTTCAGCAATCCATGACTCTTTGCCGTGCCTTCTGCCTCTCTCGTAGACTCCATGACTCCATCTCTCTCTTCTTCATCCAAACCCACAATTTCAGAGCGAGAGAAATCTGAGCTGGGATTGGGTTCTGAAGTGCTTATTGGGATTTGGGTGGAAACAAGGAAGTGAAGGTACCATCTCTGATCTCTCTCTTCAGTTCTTAGTTTGTCTTTATTGCTTTGATTAATCTGTGCTCTTTTGTTGTTGCTTCTCTCTAGAGCATTCACCAACAATCACAAACAACGAAATATATAGTTTGTTTTTGTTGCTTACGGGTAGTGAAGGCAAACCCGTAATTTGGGTTGTTGCTTCTCTCTCATGTCTTTACTGTTTTGTTACTTCTCTCAATTAATAGTTTGCTGAATCTGAGTTTTGTCCCAAATTGGATTTAATGTGCTGCTTTTTAGAGATGTCAAACATAAAGGCTTTGGGTATTTCTGATGAGGTTTTGCGTGATATGTTTTTGGGTGCAAGACCATTTTTCTGTAGTCTGTTTGGAATTTGGTAACTGAGGTGGGAATTGAAAGCTTGAAGCAAGTGCTAACGTGTTAGTGCTAGATTAGTAGTGCAATGAATATGAGGAGGATTTAGTGATTATGGCCCAGATTTGTGTGTTTGGAGAACTCAATCTCCTCAAAGTTTTATCTTTTTGTAATTGGTTGAATGAACCCGAAATGAAGCTAGATAGAAATGAAGAAGAGAAGAGACCAGAATCACCAGATATCTCAAGTTGGAAAAGGAAACAAGGTCGAAAGAGAGGAGAGAAAAGAACATAGAGATGTAAAAGAATAGTGTTAATTAGTGTAGAGCTGGCATGAGCTTTCAGTTCAAAGATATATATAGTTAAAAATGAAGATGCAGTATAAGGGAGTGGCCTGGTCTTTCTATTTATAAAGGGAATATATAATAAGGACTGGTTTTTGTGCGGAACAAAAATTTAATTTGCTGTTTTTTTTTAAATAGATATGAATATATTTCTCTAACAGTTGATCAAAGAATGAATCGAAAAATGAAATAGAAGGAATTTCTCTGGGATGTGTGCGGTGCAGTTATGGTGGGTCTCGGTTTGCAGATCGACGGCGTTGCAGCTGTTGAGGAGCGATGGGTCGTGGCGGGGTTCTATGGCGATGTTTGCATCATGATGGAGGAAATCCTGTCGGAGAGGGCGTTGGCATGGTGGTGGCTGAGGACTACTATGCTTGCTGCACGGGTTTGGAGATGGAAGTGTGGTCTGGGCCAATCTTGGCCTATTGGGCTTCAGTAGGCCTGCTATTGGAGCTCCTTGGGACAGAAATTTGATGGGCTAGGGTTTTGCTCTAAGCTCATCCCTATGTTTTTATTTCGTCTAATTACAACAAATTCCTTGTATTTTCAGGGACCTATGCACTTTTGTTTTTTTTATGTGTCTATTTATTATGACTCTTTCATAGTTCATAGGCTCGCTGAATAAGTGAGCACTGGTTGTCTAATGGGTGGTGCTAGCATATCACGTCCTAAACTTGTCCTTGGTATGGTAAGGGAAGGTATGTATCCATGCCATTCTGGCTTGAGTATGAATGAAATTGATGTTTGGTTCAAAAAAGAAGACGAATGAATCGAAAAAAAAAAATCTATAAGTAAAAAAAAAAAAAAAACTGTTTACGGGCTTACGGGTCTGCCCGTTTTAATGGGTTTAAAAGGGGAAAAAAAAATCTATTCACGGGTCTTAATGGGTTCCAACAGGTAACCCGCGAACCTGCCGGGTTTAGCTCATAAAACCCGTTAAGCTAACGGATTCTTACCAGATCGGCCCGTTAAGAACCCTGCTCATTAAAAACCCGCACCATACCCTCACGTTTCCCTTTTCTAAGGGTTTACTGCGACAACAGATTTGGTATTTGTGTGTGATGTTTTAGTTTCTGTTGATGGTTTGGTAATTCAAGAAAGTCATAGCATCATTAGAGATATTGAGATCGATATGCAATTTCAATTAGAATTCAAGTTATACTGCAATCCTATTTTAGGATGCGAACCAGCATGCACTCCTAAGATTGATTCCTGAAGTTGTTGACACATTGACTCATTTCCATTAGTTGGGAAATATATACCCATTCTGTACTTACAATTGGTATCATAGCGGGTCACTAGTGAGATCGTTTGGGCTACACAGAATGGAAAGATCAAGTGATCGTTCTACTGGGTCAACATATCATCCACCATTCCTTGATGATAACGCCAACTATGCTGCTTGGAAGGCTAAAATGAAGGCATTTTTATGGGCATAAGATGTAAGTATCTGGTCCATTGTTGAGAGTGGTTGGGAATATCCAACAAAATTAGTAAAGACAATTGAGAATACTTCAACTACTGAAGCTAGAGTGCATATACCAATGAGTGAGTGAATTGTAGATGAAAAGATCAAAAGTACAAACAATCAAAGGGCCCTAAACTCCTTTTACACTGCCTTATCTTCCGAAAAGTTTTAGCTAACATCTCATTATGAGTCTGCAAAGCTCAGTTTTGGAGGTTCTTGAGATTACACATGTGCTGACCTGGATTTCTATTATTTAATTTGGGTAATTAATAATGGACTAGTTGTACGAATAATTGTTATTGTGCTTTATTCGTAGGTTGTATGTGAAGTGTAATGGTTTTCGTACGTATAATTATTCGAATTTCACAGTTTAGGGGGTCGTGTGATGTTTGACTTTTTATACGTTGGGATTCTCGGAAAACTTCCTTCACGAAAGTTGTAGAACGCATCGATACGAGTTCATGGACATGTGGTTTGTGCCAATCGGAGTTCATATGAGAAAGATATAGCCATGGGAAGAAGTTTCCATTTTGGTATAAATTGAGAAAATAAAAAAAATTCATTCATAATTTCATATTTCCATTACTGGAAATATCTTTTCTCTCTCGGTCGACACCTTCAGTGTCTGAGTTTTACGTCTGACCCGACCCGAACCCAGCAATCCGACCCAGCCGGAACTTGCAGTTCCGATGACCTCTTGCCGTGAAACTTGGCCAACTGGTTCGTCTCCTCCGTCTGGTCGTCTCTGTGGCATCCTTTAGCGGCGATATCCACTTTGTACGGTGCAGCAAGGCGGCGCAGTTGGTGTTTTCAGACCCAACCGAAAAACACAACTCCGGCTACTTCGTGTTCATGCTTCCTTGGTTGAGTTCAGAGAAGGCTCCCTGATCGATCTATGGTGTTTGTTTGGATCGATTTACGTGGAAATCAGTTCAACTCGGATTGAGCAAAAATCCAAACCTTGTGAGGTAGTTTTCGACCCTTTATGCTTGTTTTCTGACTTCGAGCTAGTTATAAAAATTCACAAGCATACTTAGATGAACAGCTTTGATGTTGGGAGTTTTGTGAAATATTGAGTTTTGGCTTGCAGCGGTGCACCACTGCCTGTGACGGCGTTCTGGTAGCTTTCCGGCCATGTAGGGAACTGTTTTTGGTATTATATATGTTCTACTCGTTGATACGAGCGTTTCGATATATAATATGCAAATTTTAGAGTTCATATGGAATTGTTATGATTTTTACAGTTTCATACCGATCGATTTATTCGATCCGTGAGGATTCGACCGTCCGATCGACTTGTGGTTTGGTCATATCGATCGTGGAAGTATTCCGGAGACATTGGGAGGTCTTGGATGTGGTTTTGCCTCAATTGGCGCCACCTTGGGGATTTTAGTTCAAAATAGGGGTTTCAAACTTAAATCAAATGTGAATCGTTACTAAGTTGGAACCGTATGTGTTAGGTACTTGACGAAGTACTTTGGACGGTTATTTTGTGGATTGACGGCTTTGTGCTATATTGAAGATGCAGCGGGAGTTTCGAGGTGAGTAATCTCACAAGGTTCATTATGAACGGAATTACCATTATTGTTTTGGCATTAATTATTTAACTGTAAACTATAGTTGGTATTAATAGGCATTCCTGAGCGAATGACTACGTATATATATATATATTTACGTGAAATATATATA
Organism: Rosa chinensis; assembly: GCF_002994745.2. NCBI lineage: Eukaryota > Viridiplantae > Streptophyta > Magnoliopsida > Rosales > Rosaceae > Rosa > Rosa chinensis. The sequence goes on from NC_037092.1 coordinate 59,537,947, forward strand.
TTCTTGTGGATGATGTGTGATGAATAATATGCATGATGGTGTTCATATTATTGTTGAATGTGACTTTTCAGGAAACAATATTGTGGAAAAAGATGTTTTCTATTATTTGAAAAGTATTGATCTTGATGTTACATTTTTGAGTCAAGCTTGACTCATTTTAGATGTATTGGTCTTTGTACCAAGGGTCACAGATGGTGAGCAAGGATTGGGAAAGCCGAAACTAGATGTTTGTAATGTTTTTAGGTCGGGTGCGACTTACTTAACGTTTGACTTTAAGACCAGACAGGGTCTAAAAAGATTATATGTCACAGATGGTGACAGGTCGCAGATGATGACCTTGATGTTTGATATTATGACCAGACGGGGTCTGAATATCACATGTCACAGATGGTGACAGGTCGCAGATGATGACCTTAATGTTGATTATGAGACCAGACAGGGTCTGAAAACCACATGCCATAGATGTTGAAAGGTTGCAGATGGTGACCAAGGCAGGAAATAGGTAATCACGTTCGTGGCCGGACGAGTGGTTATGATTTCAGTAGAACTATAATCTGTCTACCATTATAGATTATGGGGGTAACGGTCGAGGTTGCTGGAGACTCATAAGTATGTAGTTTTAAAGGAGAGTTCCGAGAGTATTCTTCTTTTATTGTCTAGATGATACTTGAATTGCTTCTTGATGGTTAAGTTAGCAAATAGAGCATTATCACAGCGGTGACTTATGTTGTCCTTTCGGTGGAAAGGATATGTAATGCTAGAAGGAATCATGGTTGCATGGTTTCCTTAAGCTAATGTGTGTGAGTTGTTGATTGATGTTCATGAGTTCTCATACGAGCTTTCATAAGCTTATCGGGTTTTGTTGTGTGGAAACCCGGTGCACTATTGTGACGACCTAAAATTTGTAACATTTTCTAAAAAATAAGTTTAATTTTAATTATTGTGCTAAACTATTTGTTTAAATATTATTATTTAGAGATAATTTTACTTGTTTTCTTTTGGGTTTAAGTAATTAGAGTAGCCCAAAGCTTTTGGCCCAAAACTCAAACCCAAAGTAACTTAACAGCCTATAGAACGATTTCCACGACAAAACCAAATTAAACAAACGTCTAAACTCAAAGCATTGTCCCGTCTCATCATCGGCTTCCTCACCCCCAGATTCTTCTCCATCTGATACACCAGCCACCGCCTTAGGAAAGTACAAAGGACATAGCCGCCGCCATGGGTAAGTAGGAGCTGTCAACAGCCTTGGAAATCAAGTTTCAGATTGGTGATTCCCCAAAGCTATGAAGCTAGAGCTGGAACCCTAGAATCAAGAGTTGGAACTCTAGAAATCTGGAGGTGGCGAGTCTAGTTCCTCTATGGGTAAGATTTTAATTAGAATATCCAATTTTTCTTCTGTTAGACCCATCTTGCTTTCTACGTTTTCACCTCCTTTCCAGACACTATAAATAGGCTGAACCATCTATGCATTCCATACAGTTTCATGAGTTGCTAGATATATAGACAAACAAGGGAGAGAGAGAGAGAGAGAAAGAGAGAGTTTTGGTATCTTAGAAGTGGTGGAGTAAAAACTCAGGTGTGATTCTTTTTACTGATTTGATAGTTCTTTGTTGGTTCTGATGGATAATTCAATTTGAAAATTGGGTTATGTTCATAGGCTATTATAAGACCTAGGGATTCATGATGATAGAAGAAGTTACAATAGAGATGAAGTTCAGTTAGGAATAAAGTTGTTGTTACTAGAACAAAACTAATTATTTCTCATCTTTTGTTTTGATTTCACTAGTTTTCTGGAAAAAAAGTTTTTGTCTTTGGTCTTTGAATTTATCCAAATTAGAATTTGAAATCACTTTGTATTTGGTTTGTTGTTTTTCCTTTAGTCATTAGAGTTTTTGGAAGACATAGATTAATAGAATCTGACTTGAGATGAGTCCAGAACCAAGTAGGAAACATATGCAGTTTTAAAGTTGAATTTAGAAAACCTTCACTCATCCTTTAAAGCCTTGTTGAAAGTGTGGTTTCTTTTATTTGACACTTTAGAAAGTCTATTTTCAGTATTGAAAGTTTTACACAAATTGGAGTTGTAGAAAGTACATTAAAACATAAGAGGTTAGCACACAGTAGCAGTTTCTGCGGAAAAACGTGGGACTGTAGCTGAACTTTAAAAATTCATAACTAATTCTAGAAAAATTGTTTTCAGGTGATTCAAATTTCGAGAGTTTCTTTAGGATGTCAGCTACAAATCATTAGAAGACCTTGAAAACAGATTTTTTTTTTTTGATAATCGAGCCAGTAGGGCGAATTTATATTCATCAAAAGCCAGAATAGGCCATTACATACCGTTCCGCTGCCATTTAGACAGACAACAAGATAGTGATAGTACCCACAATGGTACATAGAAAATAGACCCACTCATTGTACAATCAATACATAGACATAGCGGGATCCCCCTTTGGTACTACGCCAGAGGCGCTAGAAGGATCCAGCCCTCTCAACCTACTCTTAACCAATAAATCTAATTGCCTAGAGACCTCAATTGGTGTACAACTAGATCCACTGAGAATTAAGTTGACAAGACCAGACCAAATGCAAAACTACATGCACAAAGGTGCCTAGACTGTTCCTGAAAACGGAACATAATTGTAAATTAGACTAAAACTAAAATAACATAGTATGGGCCAAGGCCAAAACCCTAGCCCAAAGTCGAAGCCCAGCTGCTCCAAAAGAAAGCCCAAACTCAGGTCCAGCAGGTTGCCTGCAGCAAGCCCAGATCTATCTCCAAAAAACGCGCAGTGGTCGAGGAGCACCTCCGCCTCATCCAGTCGCGCCGACCCAAGTCCTCGCTGGCTAGAATCCTGCGTCCCACACCTGCCTACGTCGTCGCACCATCCTACAGCCACCAAGGCGACCCCAAATCAGCCAGAAAAACCGCGCCGCCCCAAAGCCCCTGGAAACTGAACCTCTGCTCAGTCCATTCGACCCACGCCGCCGTCACTAGATCTGCAGAACCCACGTTGCTGCTCAAGCCATCCTTGCACAACCTAACCACCACGCATAGAGCTTGCATCTGGTGCTCACCCAACCAGACAACGATCTGTCCCTTGAGCCGAAGCCACTCTCTAGAACAATATGAGCAAAGTAGCTGTCAATACCCGTCCGGCAGCGACTCATCAACGGCAAGGCAAGCCCATACTGATTCAGAACGCCACCGGACGAGTCGATTTTGCAAAACCCTAGACCAAGCGATGCTAGGTTTTTCGGAGCTAAGAGAGGCTAGTGCTTTCGGGTTCCCTTGAAAATAGATTTTAAACAGATTTGTACAGTTTTTAACGTTAATGTGACTGGGTCAGAAAACTGCGGTATTTCTGCTTGTCAAGAATAACTCACTACTCAAATTTTCTTAATATTTTAGCTGAGTTTTGTTTTAATTCTTTGTGTGTGGAACTAATAAATTCTATTCTTGCAATAGGAACTTGTTTTCATCCGGATACTTAACGTGAAAATCGATCGAGGTAGGGGAAAAACTTGGGGAGCCTCTATGTTTGCATTGTATGGTTGTTACATGATCATATTGGATGGTTGTTTACATGATTGTATGCATTTATGTCCTCTGTTTCTGTTTGTTTGGTGTGGCTGAATAGTCAATACACTTACTTATTCAAAGTATTTGATGCATCAATAAGACATGAAGTATAAGGGTGGTGATGATAATGTGAATATGCTATTGGAATAAGTATGTTGGTTTATCTTTTGTGTAGTTGAGTCTATAACCTCAGCAGGTACCATATCCCAGGTATGCCCACTTGTTAATGTGCACTTAGTATAGGATATTGAAAGGGTAATTCGGGACTGGCGAAAGGGGAATGGACAAGATGACTAGCAAAAGAGGATTAGGGGGATTGACTTTGGATGGGGGTTAGTTCATATTGTTGAATACTCTGAGTCACCTTTCGTGGTAAAATACATGGTATGAGACATGTAGGCTCGGTTTATTTTGCAATGTCGGTTATCGGGAATAGATAGTAGTTGCATCCATTCATTATTACTATTCTAACTATGATTTTCAAAGAGGTTTATTTCTCATACTGGGCAATGTATGCTCACCCCTTTTATCATTTTTCCAGGTGACAAATAAATAAGTTTGAAGTTATTTTACTACAAGGGTGTTTTTAATAATGTAATATACATGTGTGTTATTGCTAATCATGCTTGGGTTCCTAGACAAGAACTTGAAATATAGTTATCCTTTTGTTGTAACTGTTGGTATAAACCCCTCTTGTAATAAAGGTTGTGTTTCAATTTCGGAAACTTGTCTAGTATCGTTATTTTCCAATTATTCGTATTTCGATTTTGGAAATTTATTTCCATGATTGGAGTATGAGTTGCATCTCAAAAAAAAAAAAAAAAAAAAATTTGGGATGTGACAACTATTCAATGGTGTAGGGGTTAATCCTGCAGGTCAGGGTAATCGTGGCTGAGCTGAGGTAGCTTGTTGGCAGCAGAACGGGTAGGAAGCAGATTTTGTTAGTTTTGCCATTGTTATGACTTCCGTTATGTAGTAAGCTCTGAAGAGCATTTACGTTTTATTTTGTGATGACAATTTAATTCGTAAGTTGTGTAATATGTGACTCTGTGGAGCGGGTCAATATTTAGAATTGTGGGTTCAGGGCATCAATATGTACTTGCTATAAAGGGAAGATATCTCCATGTATTTTGTATTGATGGCTGAACGATCGTGCATGTATAATTATGAGATTATATATCGATTTTTATTTGTGTTAAAAATCAGAGGCGTGACAACACATGAAGGTATCTCTACTGTCAAGGAGTCGAAACTTCAACAGCTTATGCAAAATTTTGAGAACAAGAAGATGACTGATGATGAGTTATTTGATGACTGGGTGTGGATCCGATTTATAGGGTTGCTGCCTCCTCGAGGCGTGATGTGGCTGGCAGAAAGTTGATGGTAGCAGTCCGGCCGAAGTGGTGCAGTGGTTGCGGTCAGTATGAGGGAGAGAGAGAGAGATGGGTGCTCAAGTTAGTTGATTTTTTTTCTTCTTTTTTTTGCCTTCTCATCATCCTTGAAAAGATAGATTTACCCTAAAAAATTTGACAAAAAACACATTAATTAATGAAACATGTAACGGCATACACTAAAATTAGGTCGAGATTTGAAGTTCATGTACAATTTTGATAGTTTCGAAAGTTGATTCACGAAAGGTTAGAATGACCGATACTTTATATACTGTTTTTGAAATTTTTCCTGTTTAGAATAAGTGAGCTAATTTTGTTTGCAATGAGGGTTACTTGTCAATTTGTTTGGGTGCTTGTGTCTTAGCTCTTAACATATTCTAGCACAAGGTAACAATTAATATACATATTTTCTGATCATGTATAAGTAATGAAATTATCTATAATTTCAAAGCCTGAGCATGTGATAAGAGGCTAGTAAATAAATAAAGCTAACGAAGACAACAGTCGTTGTGGAAAAAGCTGTAATTTCTTATTTTCCTCAAATCCCGCCCTCCCGAATAACCCAAAGCTTTATTTCCCGCCTTCAAATCGAATCGGTTTCTCACCCAAAACCCTAATTTGCGAGAAACCCCCTATTTCCTTGATTCTCCACCTGCTTCTCCGTTAGGGTTTCAAAGTATGACGGAACTGAACGCGAAGCACCACCCTACTCTGACTCAAGCTCTGCTCTCTCGCGGCCCGACCAGTTCCACCGCACGTTCTCGGAACTCACCGGAGAAAACTCAGGTCTCCGTTCTTCAAATTTTTGCTGTTTTCCTTTGTTTATATATATGAAAATTAAAATTCAATTACTCAATGTCTGTATGGATAAGCTGATCCATGCCTTTGAATCTGTTTGTGGGCATGGAAATCGTCAAAACGTAAGCTTCAGGTGTCAAAATGTTTAAAATTGAAAGGAAATTAGATAACTTTGCTTGAAAGGTAACATTTTTATGTGATTCTTTGGAGCCATTGAGTTTGTTAAGTTGTGGGTTTCACACTTGATAGCAGTTACGTTGTTGAGTTGAAACTAGAGGCCGCAATTTATTGATATTTGATGCTGGAACAGGTGTTCGAAGGATGATTATCTTCTGAGGATAAACAAGGGTTCAGTTCGAGTTGCGGGGATGCAGGAATCAATATGAAGGTCAAGTTTATTATGGAGTTGTCAATAATGTCTCTGATGAACGACTTATTCGGTTGCTCAGATTGCTTTCTATAAGGCTATTATTGTAACTCCGAAATCTTTTTACAGGTTTTGAAAACTTATCAAATTTGCCTGTGTTTATCTTGCTTATCCTACACTAAGACTTTGATTCTTTAAGATTATCTTTTAGTGTATCAGATATAGCCTGAGTGTGAGTTTCAGAAAACTTAGGGTTCCTTGTCAGTGGTTAACTTTTACGAATGACTCAACAATTTAGTTAACCAGTCGGTGAGAATAAATGACTAAACATTATAATGGGTGCTTGTGATTAATTTGATGGGGTTGCATAAGATTGCATGGGTGATCTTGTATATTGGCAGCATAATATGGTTATCAACGGGTAAGATGTTGAGACAAGAGAGTTTGAAACACTTTGAATAGCAGTAGTCTTGGAGTAGGTGGATGGTATTTTATGGATCCAGCTCCTCTAAAGTGAGCAAATCATGAATTTCGTAAAGTTCATAAAATCTCCAACCTCGATGTAATCTAATGGTTAGAAAGATATCTACATCAGTTAACATTAATATCAAATTCTTTTTTCACATTTTCTTTTCAAAACAAATTATGTTTCACATTAACGTAAAAATTCTATGTTTTTTCTTTTAGAAAATAAACTGCAGTCATTGATTTTGGCCTATTTTCACGAACTGGATCCAACCCTAGAAAAGAGAGTGAATGAATGTTGAACCTACTTTCTTATCACTCTCATTACGATTTGTGCTTTGCATCCCTCCTTCTTTTTTTTTTTATCGATGATGGGTTTCTAATTGCCATGTATAATTGTTGGTTTTGGGGAAAAATTCGATCCCTAATTTATATTTTTGTCTGTCATCTGTTGGCTGCATGCAAGAGTCTTAATGTGTGGAGTATACTGGTTTGAGAAGACAATTGCAATTGTTATTTAGTTTTTATCCACCCATGACCATGGATCTCCCTAGTTTTTCTGTTTTCAGAAATCCATTGATGCATAGATACAGAAACGCAGGGAGCAAAAGATGAAGATTGAATTGGCCAAAAAATAAAAATTAATTAAATAAGATTAACGTAAAAAACAAAATTTCTTAAAAAAAAAAGTCAAAAAAAGAATTCTAAGTGACGTGGATATCTTTCTAGCCATTAGATTACATTGAGGTTGGAGATTTTATGAACTTTACGAAATTCATGATTTGCTCACTTTAGAGGAGCCGGATCCGTATTTTATTACCATAGATACTACAAGAAATTGAGCTTAGGAAATAGTTAAATGTGTTGGTGTATTGAGAGTAAACTACTTTTGGTGTTTAATATTTTGGGACTGATGGCACTTGTTTGGAGAATTGTCAAAGTGGAAAAAGTGTGTGTGAAGGGGAGGGGTTGAGAATATATGCTGTGCTAGTGGTGATGATCATGTGCATGTTTTAGAGTCAAGGAGGAAAATGCTGACATGTGATTTCTCCATTGGAAATGTGAAGTATGGTCCTCCTTGAGGTTTTGAAACGCCTCTTTTTGTTTGCCACTACTGGCTTAGTGCAGCATTGTGATAGATCAGAGGGAATAGTTGCTTGACAAGCTAGCAAGAGCCAAGGGGAGTAGGCAGGGTAACAGTTGCATTATTTATTGGAAATCTTAGAGGTGGAGGGTCATGTATTGGCTGAAACTTCAACCTCAATTCTTTTCTTATGGAGTTTGAGGAAGGGGGTGTGGCTCCTTTCTCCAACCTGGGTTCAGGTATTGGTTTTGTCTGAAGTCACCTCTTTTCTACAGCAGGTTGACCAAAATCTGAAATTATAATCTTAATGTTAGTTCATTTTTCCTCAGGTGATGTGTTATGAAAAGTTAGATAGGAAAAGTATTGTTATCTTCTGCCTTACATTTTCTATTTTTGGGTGATTTTTAGATTTAGCTTTGTCAAGATTGCACCTATTTAAAATTTTGTAGTCCCCCAGTCTCTTTCTCTCTCTATAAGTTGAATGGACAAGTCCAATGACGAGAATCAGTAGCTGGATTTGGTAATATATTATTTGAATATATTTGCTAATGCTGTGTGACACAGGACTAATTTGATGAGTACTTGGACAATTATGGACTGTTTGAAATATTAGAGTGATTGGGATTTCATAATTGAAAATTGATGTATAGACTACTGAGTTACCTGAGAGGAAAATTATCAAAATGTTAGTCTTTTTTATAAAATCTGATTCTGCTAGTCCATAAATCGATATGTGACCCCTGAGTTCTAGTGACTTGGTTCTATTGGCATTTGACTCATCTCAGTCTGCAAGTTGCATGTGAGGGTGCAGAAATTAGTCCTGAAATCTTACTCTTGTGTTTTATAACCTGTTTCAGGTTTGACCATGATATTAATAGCATATGAATCTACTAGAATTTCCTATGAAAATTTGTTTCCTATTAGCTGATGCTAGGACAAAGGCTCTTTTGGCTTATCAATTATCATCTTAGGAGCGTCGTTGACCACTTTGTTATGCTAAACTTATCTTTGATCCCTTCTATGATTTATTTCCTTTACCTGACCCAATATTGGTGAGACTCAGGCTCTTTTGGGTCCTACTTTCTTTTGTGTCCATACACTTGCTGCTTGTTTGTGTTATTATTGAGTCGTCCATTGATGCATTTAATATGCCTACCTATAGACTCCCCTTTGATTCGTTCTTTTTAATTTTCTTATACTTTCCATTTCGTTTGTTTGATTATAAGTATTTTCCCAAGCCGATCCACTTTATTTGTCAGTTTGTGTGTCTCCTATAGAGAAATCTTTATCCTCCGAAAGGTCGTGTATGATACTTTGGACAAATGGTGAATTAGTTGAACTTATAAAGATTCTTCACCTGTTTTTCTGAAGCAGGATATATACCTATTCCTCCAACTCATGCTTTACAAAGAAGCCTTGAAGCCTAAAGTTAAACAAAAAGGATACCAGTGATTATAACGTCTGTGCACTTCTCTCATAGACTTGCTGTTGGTTGGAATTGGGCGCTTCTGCTATAATCACTCCCTCCAAACACGAAGTTATCTTAGTATAGTGTCTTCAGTTTTATCTTTGTATGTGTGGGGTGTGTTATCATATGCAATTGTGCATTGTGTGCACGCTGGAGCATAATCCTCGATTCCTCGTCTACAGATGTGTATGCAAAGAACATTACAAGTTTACGTGTAGCGCTTAATGAGCTTTTTATTTTTTTATTTGTTTTATTTTTTAAAATTGTATGTGGCTTAATGTTTCTGTTGTGTTTTATTTTGATATTATTTAATTCATTTATATTTTCTGGTCCATTCTTTTGATATTATCAGATAGAAGCTATAGTGCAAGAAGCTGCTCAAGGAACCATATCTAGCAGTGATGCTCTTAATCTACGATGAGAGAATCAGGTTTGAAAATTTTTGCTCCCTAGCTCTACTTTCCAGCAAGCTTTGTCTTTGCATTGCATTAACTTTGTATAAAAGCTTAAATTGATAAAGTAGGTCTTGTATTTTTTTTTTCCAAAAAAGTGAGGATGAAATAGATAGGAAATTATTTGCTTACTTGGCTGCCTGTTTTCCAGTTTTACAAACACAAAATAGGAGTACATTTAAGATGACCGTAGTTAGTTGAGCAGGGACTTATCCAATAAGGAAGTTCTCAAAATGGATTATTGGTGGTTTAGATATTTATTAAAAGCTCTTGATAGAAACTGAAAGCTAGAACTCTAGGTAAATATCCACTTTCTGCTCAACTGCGAACTTGTAAGGGTGTCAGATGTGGTCTCCCTCATTCCGAAAGGGAAAAAAAAAAGGTTGATTTTGCCTCCTTAGCTAATTACTCTGATCAAGTTAACCTGAGTGATGAGATATAATATGGTGTCTGACATGTGTATAACCTATGAGACCAAAAGGCAGCACACAACCCAACAACTGTTTCTTTGATTGAGGACTAGTAGACTTGTAACCCAAATATAATGTAAAAAGGTCTTGTTTATCCAAACTAAGAATAATGTGATGTGCCACTATCTCTAAGATTAGTGAGGCTGCAGAACTAAAGAAGGGCCAAAAATAAACCTGAATTTGAGACGAAGAAATCTGAATAAAATCAAAGGGATGCACGATTTAATAGGCGAAGGTTACTAATCTTGTACATGCATGCTTGATAACTCTGGTGGTCTTTCTTCAGGTTTGCATTGGTACATCATCACAATCACATGGAGGTCCAGTTCCTATCCCTACTGCATTGAAGAACTTTTCAATGTCCCAGAAGGAAAAAACTCTTGACGAATTTGTACGGGATAAATGGCTTTCCTTCACTGCTGAGGATCATGTTGGACTTGGTGTCAGATCTTTCCTTGATCTGCTAATTTGGTTCCGCAATAATGATGTTCCTTCATGCGAAGTGTGTAACGAAGCTGGAGTGAAGGTTGTCTCTTCCTTTGTCTCACAATTGTTCGATTCATAGTTTGTGATTTTTGACTGCTCGAAAATTGGATTGCTTGTTTAGCATTATCAAATAATTCAAGTTACAGCATTGTCATTATATTTCTTCCTTCTTAATCATTTTAATTCTAGGATAATTATTACTAGTACAACTCGCTGATGTTGTTGTGTATGACAATTTGGTGGTGTATTACGTCTGACACGCAGTGTTATGCCAGAAAGAGGGTTGTATGTTTCGAATTCATCAGTACTGCCTTGGAAAACTGTGTGCTAAGAAAAAGGTATATTATATTGATAGGGCAGTAGTTTTTGCAATCCACATTTGAATAGATCTTTACATTGCCAAACTCTGCACTGATATTGATTAGCTTATTGACTCCCCTATTGATTTACATATTTGGTAGTAAAGAACAAAAGAGCTGTAGTGCTTAATCAATCTGCTTGATGAATTTCAGGGTGAAAGAGTTTGTCCAAGTTGTGGTACTCAATGGCAATATACAGGACCAAAAGCAGAAGCAGTAGAAGATGATGAGCCAAATTGCGCCACTCAGAGCCAACCACCTGTGGAATCCAAGAGAAAGAAGCTGAGAACAAGCCGAATTGGTGATGGATATATAATTGAATCTAGTTCCTCTCAGGCTTCCTTACCTGATCGTAATCTGAGAAGATCCACTCGAAATTCCACCCGCCTCTAATAACTTGATTTCATATGCCCTCTTGCAAGTACCCTGGAATATATATTGTATATTTTGCTCCAAACACTTGCATTCCTGAAAAGTAGGAGTGTAGGACTATGGCAGCTCTAGAAATCTGCCGTAATTTTGTTATAGCCAGGAAACTTGATGAATTGGGTGAGAAGATTAGGGAATGATGAAAAACTCTCTGCCTTTTGGATGCTTACTAGTCGGTAAAGTTATGAAAGCATTGTTTATATCGTTATTAGATTATTATGGCTACTGTTATTTTAGAATTTTCACATGATGCTTGTAATTTTTGTTACTGTTTTTTTTTGGGCTCAACGGTCCTAGGAGGTTTTGTCAAGTTGAGTATGGAACACAGCAGCGATGGCATAACTAATGACTCGATTTCTGCTGAGCATTACTACGTTGATCAATTCAGCCGTACGATCTCGAACACTCCAATGAGAGTTGAGCACCGAGTCATGGGTCATTATGGATCAAAATTGAAGGAATCCTCAAAAAGAAAGTTAAAAAAAAAAAAAAAAGGAAAAAAAAGGAAAAAGAAAAAAAAAGTAACGTTGCTTGCTTGATGAAACTTTCTGTCCTTCTGTTTCCCTTTTTTCTTCCCCTTTTCTGTTGGTCTAGGTTCTTTCACGTGATAATGAAATTTATCAGAATCAGAGTTAGGAGATTTAACTCATGATTTCTAAATACAATTGAATTTGAATTTCTAAAGAAGCAAGAGAAGTTGACACTTGACACTACCGCAACAAACTCTAGTAACTATCGATATGATGAGTTGCTTGAGGGGGAAAGGATAATTAAAGCAAAGCACACCAGAATCACCATTCATCTGTATTTATCAAGAGATCATTACAGGAAACATGGCTATCACCCGTCAGCTATTCCAAGTCTAAATTGGTATCCACATCTATAATGAGCAAAGTGAAGGGACCATATAAAACACTACAGAAATCAAATGTAATTAAACTCAAGCAAACAACACAAGAACATATAAAAATGACCACATGAATATAAGACTAATTCAGTTGCCAATTTGTTTAATTCCAATTAAGATTTGGTTGACAAAAAACACTAACACTACTAGAATTTTGGCTATGGGACACCATCTATTATGGGTGCCTATTGCCTACAGCAGCAACCAATATGAGCTTTAGGCACTATGCAGCCACCCAAGCCCAGTCAGTGGTCTTTGCTCCAGTTTCCATTGTGGCATAGAACACCAATACTCTAATGGTGTCTAATTTTGAATGTTAGAGGATTTTGTAGTCAATAACTACTTTGCTTTTTCCCATATCTTTTGTTAGCAATAGTACAATGTTTGGTATCAATTGTAACCACCGTTTCTTCGTGAGCTTGTAAATGGTGTGTAATTATGACCCACTGACCCTGCAATGGTGTGTGATTTGTTTGAGATTTGATGGATAATATTATCATTGCATTGCATATATTGGTGTGTAATTAACCCCCACCTGCATATAATGGTGGGTAAAAGTTCTCTCTACCCAGCAATTATTCATGAGATTGGCCTCACCAATATCAGTGCCAGTAATGGCAAATGGTGGGAATGGAATTTGAGAAAATTAGATATAAACCCAAAAATATAAACTTCTATTGAGAAAAACCCATAGATATTTTTCTTTCAATTTACACCCATTCTACATAAGCAAACTTTCCATATAGAGTAGATTTCTATAATTAATAGTTTTTCTCATTCTTTGATATACCTAATATGCCCTTCTGATTATGGAGAGTTAAATTAAGTATCTTGCTTAATCTTATCATCCATTTGAATTTGAAATATTAAGCTAAAAAATCAATTCATTTGGACTTTAATTATCATAATCAATTACGTCCTTAATTTCTTCCTTACTTTATATTTTGATTACTGACTTGAGTATATATTTCTACATATGCTCATTACAATAGTAGTTCATTTCTAGCACAAATTTCAATTCTTGTTTTCCTTATATGTGTAGAGGCGCTTTTGATCAGGGTTGTACGGCAGTGAAATTACCATAGCCGAGCCCAAAATCTTGTCCCCTTTATCTGAGTTAGCAAAGACTAGGCCCAGTAAACTTCGAAGGACCAGAAAATCCTAGGAAGCTTGCTGTTGTGTTACTCTCGGCAGCTATTCTCCGAGTTCACGGCAGTGAATTAGTGTGCAACTCTAGTAAAGACTTGGCAAGATGTGCGTGGTGTGGGAGCTAGAAAAGCATGAGTTTCGGAAGAAGAGATTCCGGCAATGGTATGATTTTCTGGGTTTTTGGGTTAAGGTTGATTGGGAGGAATTGATGGCTAGGGATTCAAAGATAGGGCTTGATCTCTTGCTCGATGTTTCTGGGTTGTTGTGGCTTCTGTCCTTCTAGTGGGAGAGTTTCTTGGGCTGTTTAGTAGTTAGCTTCTGCCCCCCTTTACAGCAGCTATAACCATCGATTTATAGAGTGGTGGTGGCTTAGGTCTGCTACTGTTCCAGAAATCTTGTTGCTGTAATCCCAGGAATCCTGCTGCTGTGCTGTGACTCCAGGAATTCTGCTGCTGTAATCCCAGGAATCGTGGTTCCAAGATTTGCTGCTGGAAAAAGGGAAGTCAAAGGTAGAGAATTGGTATTTGTGTAAAAGGATGTGGTATGGTATTTGAGATGTATGGTTTTTTAAGTAAAATGGTTTGGTGTTGGGTAAAAGAAGTGTTGTCGTAATTAAGGGTTTTTTGGGTTCTTTCTTCTTCACTTACCCATAATCAGAATTGGGCTGTTGGGCTTGAATTTCGGTGCCCAAGTCCGAAATTACCAACAAGCCTAAAACTAATAATGGGCCTCATGCATTTCCGTTAGCTTCCACACCACACCCGTTTTTGCAAGCCCCAAATGCGTGAATGTGGCTGGGGCCCACATGCGTGGCATGATGATTGTCGGTATAATTTGCTTATTGGGCTCGAGAAATGAATTGGGCCTGATAGCTGGATTTTTGGGCATCAACAATATGTAGGTATTTTCTTTTCGAATAGATTTTCAATTTTCTTTTCCTTGATTGGGTCAATTATTGTGTCAAAAGATGGTAAGAGATTTGGATTCAATCACTGGGAGAAAATGTTTTTCTTGCTTGAAAGAAAGGGCGAGGGGCAAGCAGGTATGATACTTCTCGCTTGTGTCTATGAAGAACAACTAAAGAAATGTTCTTAAAGAAAAGAAAAGGATTATATTCAAGATGGGGTCAAGAAATGGGAAAAACACTTTTGTTATTGTGTTTTCACTCTTGGGCTCACATTCGGTGCCTCTCTATATTCTCTAAAAATTTCTAATTGTAAGGTATGTATATTGTTCTTGGATTACTTTCTTCTTTTTTTTTAGGTATATTGTCATATTAATCTCATGATAGCTTTTTACTCTCAACTACTACATTTCTAATTTACCTACTAAGTAATTAGATGAAAGTGAGGCTTGAATACCATAAACCTTCAAGCTAAAAAAAAAGATCATATCTTCTACAATCATAGGTATAATATAGTAGAAAACCTAATAAAGAGGTATGATACAAAAAAAAAAAAAAAAATTGTAATATAGAGATGTCTTTGTCATACAAAAAAAAAAACAAAAAAAAACCTCCTATATATCAGATACATACTTGAAATCAAATTAACTAGAAAAAGTGTTTTGATGATCAGATACCTAGCTTATTATATAGGTATACGCATATAGGTATAATATAGAGACTTTCAACCTAATAAACATGGTCAACTCGCAATGATAGAGTACCTAAGAAAGAAGTTGATGTTAAAAATGATTCTAATAAATAGGTTGATATGAAAATTTCTAGAAATCAAGTTAGCTAAACATACCTGTCTAACTTTAGGTTGTAATTTAAAAAAAAAAAATACGATCTATTAGTTGGGTTAAAAACTTTAAACTTCTACCTTTAGGTTAGGTTGCAAGTAAAACAGAAAGTTACTTTTAAAATAGAAAGTTTAAATTATCAAAAAGTAAATATCACATTCACTTAAATCTATATAACTTTTGAATTCAGAAAATTATGCATGTAAAAAAAGATCCATAATTCTAGCAATCATGATGAATTTAATGAAAATTGCGATAATAATGGGACCAATAAAAAAGATCTACAATTAAGGTATTAAAGATGACGTTAATTTTGCTAGTTGATTTATGTTTGTCAGATTTAAATTATGACAATTTGTGTAATTCTTTGAAAAATGAAATCTAATATTTTATCCTAGTTGGCAATAATTGGGTGTAGATTGAAAAGAAAAAATAGGTGGGTTTTTTTCATTAAATATTCTAGAAATTGGGTGTATAATGAAGTGCCCCATGGAATTTTATTTGAATTGGTTTGATGGCAGCACGTATGGATGGTTTAGCTCCTTGTAAATTGTAATAAACCATGAATTCTGTATTCAATTTCAACAACACCAAGATGTACTCATAAAGGTAAAATTAATCATCATCAATATTAACATTACATCAGAAGGGCATTTACATCCCAATAGAGTCAATACAAAGTTCATAGAACTAAAAGATTAATAATACCTACCTAATACACTTCACCTTGTCTATTGTGTTAAACCATTCAAATCTTCCATGTTTTTCAAAAAGTAACACTGCATTGTTGGGCAGTCAATCTATTTTAACAAGCTCCTCCATTTCAATGGCAATGTTGATGGCCATAGAAGAGAACTAACATCATGCTACTTGATTTGTACCAAAAGAGCACATAAACAAGCTGAATATTTACCTTCAGCTTCAAAGACTGTTAAGATCAAATGGCATAATTGGTGAATAGACCTCAACATTCTCCTGATCAGCCATTACACAATCCTCTTCATCTATTATGTCCTTTTATGCCATTTGTGTTAATGCTCAGAATACCGCCATAGGGTGTCGGCTTCCGATAACGTGGACAGGAGTCCAATCTTCCGATATGTGTATGTTTCTGAAACTCCCGCTAATCTGTCAAGAGAAATACAACGGCGTCAACAGGGGAGACCGCGGTTGGCAGTCTTCGCTCCTCCGATGCTAAAGTTAAGCAATGTACTTGTATTGACAAATGTAACGGTGAATAGATGTTGGAAATGTACCCTTTATGAAGAGAGAGAAGTGGATCCTTTATAGGTGAAAGGGTGAGTTATCTCACTCTTGTTTTCGATGTGGGACTTACATACCTCAGTTTGCTGAGTTTTGGTTCTTTCTGCAGAACCAACTTTGGGTGGCGCGTGTTGGAGCGTCTAGGCGTGTTCCGGCCTGGAGTTGACTTGTCGGTGGAGGTTGTCATGCTGTGTTTCTGGGGGTTACACTATATAAGTCATTCCAACAATGTGACATGGTCAAGTCTTGAATGCTGATTATGGCGGGCAGATGCTATGCATATACAAGTCCTCCAAGTCCCCAGTCAAGGAGGGATTTCTTGGTTGGGGAGTTACTGCAACTAAGGCGACGCCTTTAGTCGGGCATAATCAGTGCGTCGTCAACCATGGATTCTGTCTGAACGAGCGCTTTTTGCCCTTTCGGGTGAGCCCTTGCTAGGCCCTCCAGGGAGTCCCCGACTCCCCGGTTTAAGAAAGACCTCCGTTTGGTCGGATGATTGTTTGTTGAGGGGAGCTGTGTGACAGTATTAGGCGGTGGGTAGCGATCCCACTCTTTTAGTGCCTTAGCGTCGGGAAGTTTAACTGCCGGATCAATGGCTGCCGTAAGCTGTGCAAACTGTTCCCTTACTCTTTCCTGGAGGAGAGAAACTTGACTACACCGCCTCGTTAAGGTAGGTGTACCGATGAAAAATGGAGTATCCTAGGTTAGGAATGTTTCGCTAAATGTAAAATGTGTCGGGTGAGTAACCATCAATTTTCATCAGAAGTAACGATGTCGGAGACATGTTGGTCAACAGTTGTTGGTTTGACGAGGGATGACATGATTTCCTTGAAAGTTTGGTGGAGCAAAGTGCATGTCAGCGGTGAGCCGATACTGTTGGCGGTAGGACTGGTGTTGTGGCGGATCGTTGATTCGTTGGTTGATGATATGTAGCGGAACATTAGGCTAAAAAGCAAAAAAAGGGGCTAATTAGTGGAAGAAAAGGCTAATTAGCGGGAGATGAGGATACTTAGCGGAAGAAAAATGGTCATTAGCGGAGGAAAAGGGAAAAGGCTAATTAGCGGATGAAAAGGCTAATTAGCAGGAGATGAGGCTATTTGGCCAGATTTTGCTTGATCTTTTGACACTGCAGGTGACACGTGGGGGCTGCTGATAGGAATGGCGTGTGCGGCAACGTCGTTCCGCAGCTGTTGTCGCTTCATCATAAATGTTGCATTTATGATCACATCATTTTTATCGAGGCGTCGTCTTGGTTAGTGGGGGTACGTGGCGTGATCATGGCGGACGATTACTTTTTGGAGACGGTCGGGATTTGTCGCCAGAGTTTGTATTTAAGGGGGAAAGGATATCAACTTCCCTCACTTTGCTCTATTCTGTTCGATTGCTTTCTTTTCTGAGTGAGAGAGCCAGAGAGAAGGGATTGCAAACTGCGTTGATTGAGTGGAGGAGAGAAAGAAAAAGAACGGTTTGAAGGAGAGAAAAGAACGTGGTTGGATTCCTCCTGCGGTTGAGTTGTTTCGTTGCTCGTCGGCGTTTGCTACTGCGAATTAATTCGCAGGTATGTTCTGATTCTGGGGTTTTTTTTTTTTTTTTTTTTTTTTTTTTGTGTTCTTGTTTTGGTCTGGTTTGTGTGAATGCCTGCACTCTGTTTGTACGGTTTTTTTATTTTGTGTTTGAGGGTTTGGGAGTTTCTGGCTTTTCTGGGACCTTTCGGCTACGTTTTGGGATTTGGAGGTGACGGTTCTTGACTGAGTTCTTGTTGTTTATGGCCTAGGGTAAGGGTTAGATCTGGCTTGGCTGCCAACTTCTAGGTTTAGGTTGTTTTCGTGGTATGGCGGACGTTATCGATATCTCGAGTAGTGGAGAGTCGGACCTGTCATTGCTTAATTTGTCGGAGAGGGGTTTTATTGATTCGTTGCGTCGTCTTTCCATTGTAGGGGATAGTTCCGAAGAACCGCTGGATCTTGTCCCCCTTCAGACTGTCTGGCCGTCATCAATGGCAGTGCGTCAGAGTGAGGAGCATGAAGTTGTTCGTCGTACCAGGGAGGAGGATGTATTCGACAGTAGCGAAGAAAGTGTCGGCGTCTCTAGACAAGGTGACGATGGGGTTGAGATTGGAGATGAAGGTCAGAGTTCCGGGCCTACCAGCTTCTCGTGGGTTCTTAGTGACGGTGTGGGAGTAGACGAGCCTCCTTCAGTTATGTCGTGGCTAAAGATACAGAAAATGAAAGATAGGTTTTGATTGCCCCAGGTTGTGAAGTTGCGGCCGTTAGAGAAAGGTGAGAAGGCTACTGCCTTGTCGAAGGGCTATGCCGCTATTCATGAAGCCATACTAAATCATGGGGTGAAGCTACCGTTACTTCCCAGTCTTTAGTATCTGCTGCATGAATTGAATGTTGCGGTGGGTCAAGTGTTGATAAACATGTGGAAGATGTTATTGGCTTTGACAGCTTTGTGGGATTTGTCGGGGTGTGAATTTCCGACAGTGGCTGAAGTATTATTCTTCTACGAGTTGACCTATAACGAGAGGAAAAAATGTGCCGGGACTGTTAAGCTAACTCGTCGTCTTGGAGCCCCGAAACTTTTGGAACATACGCCTGATTCCTCCACAACATGGCGAGCTGCTGTGTGTGTTTCCACGGAAGGTTGGGAGTACGACATGAGGCCGGATGGGGCGAAGGTTCCGCGGTTCAGGGTTCCTTCGAAGTTCCAAGCCATAAAAGGTTGTTGTCTGTGCTTGAGGTTTTGATGTTTTTTTTTTTTTTTTGTTGAGTGCTATACTTGCTTTCTTGCTTATTGTTTACGCCGCCATGTTGTACTACTACGGCTATGTAGTTACGTGATATTTTGTCTTTGTCTGTAGAGGGTTGGAGACCGAAGTTGACGGACGTTGAACGACAACGTGTGTGTCAGGTGCACTACTATTGGGAGCACAAAAGTTGCTTAGATCTTCGCGTCCTCTCGCATTGGTCGCTACTTATCCGCCTACGCTTGACTCGGGAACCTGGTAACTGTAACCAATTTTATTCAGATTGTGACTTGATGTTGTAGCTTGTCTGAAAAGTGACGGTGGTCATGCCTTATTTTGTAGTCACTATTCATACGAACAAAAGGACCACCGAAGTTCTTAAAAAAGAGATGGCCGACATTGGCAGGATTAAGGAGTACGTCAATTTTATGATTGACGAGGCGGCCAAAGTGCGGAAACAGACTGTTGATCCGCAAACGAGGGAGATAACGATGGCGGAAGAAGCACAGATCTTGAAGGCTCCGCTACACTCAAACCGCACCAATCTGAAGCAGAAAAAAGCAGGGAGCAAAGGAAAATATGTGGCGGGAGAGAGTGTGCAAGAGGATGAGGAGGATACGGGGTTTGCCTTGGAGGTACCCGCTGATAAGTCACAGGAGAAGGTGACAACTGTTGTCGGGGAAGCATGTATAACGGAGGGTGAAGGTGAGAGGGAGAGGAGGACAAAAGTAGGGGCTGACATCAGGGGGTCAAAACATGTCGGTCCAAGGACTGTTGGTGGTACCGGTAGGGATGAAACAGCAGGAGGGTCCGGCGTACCGCAGAAGAGGAAGATTGTCGCTTCTACCCTTCCGTCAGATTTCTCTAAGAAGATGAAGGTTGGAGAGAGGAATGTGGCGGAGAAACATGTTGCGGTTGGCCATAGAGATGTCGGAGAAAAATTTGTCTCCGACAATCCTATCATAGGCTTAGTGTAAAGTGCACCCGCCAATCAACAGGCCTTCCTGCACAAGGTATGCGACTTGGCTTTGGTTGTGATGCGAGGGTTCCTCGTCCAGCGGCGTAGTCAAAGTTGGAGAAATCCCTGGATCTGATTTTGAAGGGTGCCCACGAGCTTTACCTTCACCAGGGTTCAGTGGAGGAGCGTGAACTGAAAGAAGAACTTCTGCAGGCCCAACGTGATTTGGCGGCCGAGAGGGAGAAGAATAAAGCCACCTCTGGGGACATTGCTAAACTTGACGGTGCGCTTCTTGACGTCAAAGAGAAGTTCAAGTGTGCCATGGATAAGACCATCGCCGATACTGCCACGATTGCCAATCTTAATGCCGAGTTGGCGGTCCTGAAGAAGGAGAAAGCTGAGAGAGAAGATACTACCGCCCAGTTGCAAGAGGCTCTTACCGCCAAAGAGAAAGAGTTTGCAGATTTTCAGTCGGCTAGGCAGGAGGAGATGGCTAAACTGGCGGAGGATGAAAAAGAGATGGTGCGTCTAGAGGCGATTGACGCTTTCAAGAATTCAGCAAAGTTCAAGGCACTCCTAACGGATGCTGGTAAACAAGGTGCGGCCACCAACTTTAAGGAACTCAAAGATAGCGGCTATTTGAATTTTGACAAGATTTTAGCCGATCGAGTCGTCGTTGAAGATGTTGCGGAATCTGAAGATGGCGGCTCCTCAGAAAGTGGCTCCTCTGATGGTAGCGAAGAAAGTGGTTCGTCTAGAGAAGATGGCACGAGGTCTGATGGCAATCCTGAGACTCAGACGCCGACAAGTAAAGCTGCTAAGAAAAAGATGGCTTCTTGTTCGCCTGTGGGGAAACGTCGCCGTGGTGATCGTGCCTTGGGGTCCGCCTCCCAAGCCGGTCAAAGTTAAAATATGTTGACTCGGGATTTGTAATGTAACTGCCTTCCCAAGTATCGTGGTTGTTTGGTTGCGATTTTGTAAGCAACATAGTGCTTTGTTTGGGTAGTTCCGATATGCTTTAAATATGTAATGTTTGCTTTAGTTGTCTTTTGGTGCAGTAGATGTTTGTCTGCAAAAAAACCTTTGGGATTGTAGCGGGCATATTTTTGAATGTCAATGAAACATGAAAGGGATTAAGATTGACCCGTTACATGTTTATATATCGCCATTGCCCTGAGGCGCGAGGGTGTTGTCTTGGCCAGACTTGATATGTTTTTTTTTTTGCATGTATGGGACAATGGTTTGAATAATTCCTCGTTTCATTGACGACTGGGCGGACCCAGCTTCTTACAAAAAATGTACCTGTAGGGTAGCTTGTCTTAGCTAAACTTTTGCAAAAATTAGCTAAGTGAAGATGCTCGCGGGCATGTTGCGGCGCTACTTATAGTAGTAGCGGAGATGCTGAGTGTTCCACGGGTGGGTGGATGTGACGCCTTCCTTGTTTTTCAAGTAAAATGTGCCGGGGCTTACCACTTCTATGATTTGATAAGGTCCTTCCTAGGTTGGGCGAAGTGCTTTTGGCGGTGGTATGACTTCTTTCATAACCCAGTCACCAAGTTGTAGGCGTCTGGCCTTCACACGATTGTTGTAAAAACGTGACACTCGACATTTGTTTTGCAAGTTGTGCAGGTGGGCCTTGTCTCGTTTTTCCTCTAATAGATCTTTGTCGAGGTTGATGCCGGCGATGTTTGTGGTGGCGTTATGTCCGTCAATCCTAGCCGTAGGTTGGGTTACCTCAATGGGGAGGACTGCCTCTGTGCCAAACATCATGCAGAATGGAGTTTCGTTGTTGGCAGAAGTTGGCGTTGTCCGGATGGCCCAAAGCACTTCCGGGAGCTTCTCAGCCCATAGGCCTTTCTTGTCTTCCAATTTCTTTTTTAGCAGCTTTTTTTTTTATAATTTTGTTGGCGGATTCCACCTGGCCATTGGTCTAGGGGTGTGCCACTGAAGCGAAACGCATCTTGGTGCTTAGTTTGGCGATGAAGTTGATGAGTTCGTCGTTGTTGAATTGCGTTCCGTTGTCGGTAATGATTGTGTCGAGCACTCCATAACGATAGTAAATATTCTTCCACAAGAAGTACTAGACTTTAGCGGTTGTGATGGCCGTTAATGGTTCAGCCTCTATCCACTTACTGTCGTAATCGATGGCTACAGTTATGTATTTGAACTGACCTTTGGCGGTTGGGAGTTTTCCGACAATGTCCAGCCCCCACATGGAGTGAATCCAGGGCACGATGATGATGGACAATGGTTCTGCTGGCGCATGCAGAAGATCTGCATATTGCTGACATTTGTGACAGGATCTGGATGTTTCTTTGGCGTCATCGCCCAATGTTGGCCAGAAATAACCTTGGCGCATGGTGTGGTTAGCTAACGATCTAGCTCCAGCATGATTACCGCACTCTCCAGCGTGTATTTTTGCTAGGACTTGTTTTCCCTATTTTGGCGTTAAACATTTTAAGTTGGGGTGTGTGAACCCTTGGCGATAGAGTTTGCCACTTTGGATGTTGTACCGTGCTGCCCTTCTTACCAGTCGTCGTGCTTCGACCTTGTTGGATGGCAATGTACCATCACGCTTGTAATTCAATATCTCATTCATCCAATTTGGACTTACCTCGATGGTGTAGATTTCTGCCAGAGTTTTTGTGATGCTGGGCTTTTCAAGGGTTTCCACCCTAGTGTCGGCGGGACTTTGATGTGGTTGGGCTATTGCCAGGTGTGCCAAGGAATCGGCTTTAGCATTCTTTTCGCAGGGTATTTGCGTGATGTTGAAGAAACTGAACTTGCCAAGCAGTGTCTTGGCGTACCCTAGGTATGCCGCCAGTTGTTTGTCTTTGACTTGAAAAGTGTCGTTGACTTAGTTGACCACCAACTGTGAATCACTGAAGATGTTGACATTTTCTGCTCCACAATCGATGGCTAATAACAATCCTGCGATAAGTGCCTCGTATTCCGCCATATTGTTGGAGGCCTTGAAATTGAACATTAGAGCGTATTCTGCGTTAAGTCCCCCTGGCCCTGTGAGGATTATACCGGCGCCGGAAGCCTTGGAACACGGATCCCACTGTGATTGTTTATCTACCAATGTGTCCTCGGAGTGTTGAATGGTGTCCTCCAGTACAACGGTGGCGGTATGTTCCTATTGTTGTTCCGTTAACTCTGCTATGAAATTAGCCACCGCCTGCCCTCTGATGGCAGTTATGGGCTTGTAATCGATGTCGAATTCACTGAGTTCTATTGCCCATTTGCTTAGGCGTCCTGAGTGTTCCGGATTTTGGAGAACTTGCTTTAGCGGTTGGTTTGTGAGAACATGGATTGTATGTGCTTGGAAATATTGGCGCAACCTCCGGGCAGCCATTATGAGTGTTAACGCCAGTTGCTCAAGTGGCGGGTACCTTGTTTCTGCTCCGTTCATTCCTCTGCCTGCATAGAATACCGGCAACTCTTCTGTTGCCTCCCTGCGGATAATTGCGCAGCTGATGGCGGTCTTGGATACCGCTAAGTAGATGTATAGCGTTTCTCCTGGTACCGGGGTTGAGAGTAACGGGACAGAAGCCAAATACTCCTTCAGATTTTGGAATGCTGCCTCGCAATCGGGCGTCCAATCTACCACTTTGCAGTGGGACCGCTTCATTGCCTTGAAGAAGGGCAAGCATTTATCGGTTAACCTAGAGATGAACCGTGAAAGAGCCGTTAACTTTCCCTGTAGACTCTGAACTTTAACTTTTTTCTCTGGAGATTTCATGTTTATGACTGCCTGCACCTTGTCGGGATTAGCCTCTATTCCATGCTCACTGACTATGTATCCCAGGAATTTGCTGGTGGTTACGCCAAAGAAACACTTTTCCGGATTTAGGCGCATCCCGTACGCTAACAAGATAGCGAAGATGATGCGGAGGTTGGCCACATGACCGCTGGCCCGTACGCTTTTTACGAGCATGTCGTCGACATATACCTCAATGATCTTGCCCAAGTGCTCCACAAACATTGCGTTCATCAACCGTTGGTATGTGACACCGGCGTTCTTGAGGTCGAAAGGCATGACATTGTAGCAATATAACCCTTTGTCAGTGGTGAATGTTGTGCACTCTTGGTCGTTGGGGTGCATCTTTATCTGGTTGTAGCCAGAAAAAGCATCCATCATGCTGAAGAGTTCATGCCCTGCTGTTGTGTCAACCAGCTGGTCGATGAGAGGTAGCGGGAAGCTATCCTTGGGACATGCTTTATTCAAAGGCTTGAAGTCGACACACATCCGCCACTTTCCGTTAGGTTTCTTTACCATCACCACGTTGGAGATCCATTGCGGATAATGCACCTATCGAATGAAGTTTATGTCACGCAATTTGGTAACTTCTTCCCTGATGGCCCGATATCTCTCCTCGTCGAATGCCCGTCGCTTCTGCTTGACAGGGTAATTTGAGGCCAAGTTTATGCTGAATTATATCGGGAGAGATTCTTGGCATGTCAGAGTACGACCATGCGAAGACTGCGGAATTTTCTTTGAGGAACTGGGTGAGTTCAACCGTTATCTCTAGGGAGAGCTGGGCTCCGATACGAACAGTCCTCTCTGGGTGTTCATCAGAGATGCTTATGGTGCAGAGAGATGTCTCTGGATTGACAGGCTCTTTTTTGTAATATTTCTCTTCTTCTTTATCCTTGGGGTCGTCAATTTTGTCCCTGGGGTCGTTAATTTTTTCCATCAACTGAGGTGTGTTGGCTACCGTCAAAATTTCATGGCGACCTCTTGATCTTGTCACTGTTGTAGAATAGCACTCTCGTGCAATTGACTGACTTCCCCTGACAGATCCGGTTCCGTTGGGTGTCGGGAATTTCATGAGTAGCATGTATCCGGCTATGATGCACTTAAGTTTGTTGAGAGCTGGGCGACCGATAATGGCGTTGTATGAGCTGAAGAAATCTACCACAATGAATTCAGTATGTATTTATGCCGTGCAGGGAATTGTCCCGACCGATAAACGCATATAATCCGACCCTAGAGGTTGGGTTACGTCGCCGGAGAAACTGAGCAGCGGCTCGTGGTCTTGCAGAAGTTTGTTGTTGCGCTGTAGTTGTTTGTAACAACCATTGAATATGACATTGACAGCGGACCCGCTATCCACCAATATCCTTCCTACAGACGATCTGTCGAGGACGGCATCTATCAGAAATGGATCATCATGAGGTGAATGAATACCTCGCTCCTCCTCCTCGGAAAAAGTGATTGGTCCCCAACCTGCTTTGGCCATTTTGACTGACCGGTCATAGCGGATATTAAATACCTCTTTTGGGTGGTTAGCGCGCTTATAACGCTTTCTGGCTTTGTGTGATAGACTGCCGATAAAAGCACCGCCCTCAATTGTGTTGATCCGCCGCACTGGTTCGACGTTGGTGACAACCGGAGGTGGTTGTCGTACTTTGTACTGCTCCAGCCTTCCGTCACGGGATAACGACTCAATTGCTGTTTTGAGGGCGTTGCAGTCGTTGGTGTTGTGACCACTATCCTCATGGTGTTTGCACCACTTGCCGGTGTTTCTAGGTTTTCCTACTCTGGGGTATTTTCTTGGGGGTGGTGGTGGTATTTGATCTTTGCACTGGTCATATATTTCTTCATATGACGCCGTTAAGACAGTAAAGACCTCAAATTTTTGAGTATTTGTGGCGGTTGTCGCGGCAATCATTTTGAAAATATCTATTGCCCCTGTTATGATATTGTTGATCCATTTGCCGCTTGTTTTGATAATTAACCTGCTGCCATTCCCTTTTCTTGTCATTGGGTGGTGTGATTATGTTTGGAATGGTGGTGGTATTTCCTGGTTGGGATGTGGCGGGTTGGGGGTTTTTTAGTGGAGTTTGTGGTGGTGGTGGTGTGGCGCCATAAGTGCTGTATTCGGCTTGGGCATGCAGGACTGCCTCATTCATGACGTGGTCATATGTGGCATTTGGGCAATTACAATTTAGGTGGTACAGAAAACTTGCCTTGTGGAGTCCTTGCTTGAAGGCCGCCAGTGCCATTGTTTTGTCAAGATCCCGGCATCTTGATGTGGCGGTCCTCCACCTCGTGACGAATGACTTTAACGACTCATCAACACCTTGAGTGACCCTGAATAGCTGGCTGGAGTTGTGGTATTCGTCTGTCATGAGGATGAATCTTGACAGAAATGCATTTGACAGAGCTGAGAATGAGTCCATGGAACCTGGTGGGCATTCAAAAAACCAACTCATTGCCTCGCCATCCAGTGTTTCGCTGAACAGGTGGCAAAGCGTTACGTCATCAAATCCCTTGTTACCCGTTACTTTCTTGAAGGTGTCTATGTGTACGAATGGATCTGTTGAGCCGCCAAATTGGGCTATCTTGGGTGTTTTGGCATATGTGGGTCTGACGGTTTGCAAGATTCTGGTGGTAAATGGACCAGGTCGTGCCGCAAAGAGTGGATTCTGCGCTAATAGTGGGGTGCCAGCCTCAGCTCTGAGCAGCCTTTCCTCTAGTTCCCGTATTTTTTCCAATATCAAGGCTGTGGCGTCTATAGTCGGTCTGAACATATGTTGGGTTGGTGCCGCGATCTGTTGTCGTGGTGCCAGCATGTTTCCAATTCCCCTTTGTTGACCGGCGCTGAATGAATTATCATATTACGGCTGTGAATCCGCTACCTGCTCTTATGCTACTTGTACTGGGGGTGTCGGTCCTAATCCTGCTAGTTCAGCCGGGTTTAGGGCGACACCTATTGGGATTGTTGGTAGTGGTGCTGCTCTTGTCCCTACGCTTGGGCTGGGCCTTGCACTTTGAGAGTGTCCACTTTGGCTTAGTCGCGCACTTGTTCCTAGCGCTTTTTTCAGCTCGTCAAATTTTGACAATAGCGTCGCCCGATTTTGTGCTTCTGCCTTCTCCTTTCGTTCCTTTTCTCGCTCTCTGTTTGCGTTGTGTAAGTCTGCCAAGGCTATCTCTAACATAGTGGCCAGATCCCGGCCTTGCGCCGGTCTGATTTTCCACGACAGATTGTGTTTGGAGTACCTCGGGGGTGTTGAGATTCTGTCCGTCCACGTAAATTGGTGTGGTGAACAGTTCACGGTTGATGGTTGGTAAGTTGGTAGGGTTGGTGGCTTGATCTGCTTGGTTTCCGGTGCCCTTGCCGCTTCCGCTAGCCATGATAGGTTGAATGGGAAATGACTATTAGTTTAGATTCCAACAGATGGCGCCAATGTTAATGCTCAGAATACCGCCGTAAGGTGTCGGCTTCCGATAACATGGACATGAGTCCAATCTTCCGATATGTGTATGTTTCTGAAACTCCAGCTAATCTGTCAAGAGAAATACAACGGTGTCAAGAGGGGAGACCGCGGTTAAGCAATGTACTTGTATTGACAAATGTAATGGTGAATAGATGTTGGAAATGTACCCTTTATGAAGAGAGAGAAGTGGATCCTTTATAGGTGAAAGGGTGAGTTATCTCACTCTTGTTTTCGATGTGGGACTTACATACCTCAGTTTGCTGAGTTTTGGTTCTTTCTGCAGAACCAACTTTGGGTGGCGCGTGTCGGCGCGTCGAGGTGTGTTCCGGCCAGGAGTTGACTTGTCGGTGGAGGTTGTCATGTTGTGTTTCCGGGGGTTACACTATATAAGTCATTCCAACAGTGTGACATGGTCAAATCTTGAATGCTGATTATGGCCGGTAGATGTTATGCATGTACAATTTGATTCTCCATTACACCTCTTTCACCATCAGTACTTGATGAGTTATGAAACAACTTGTTTACCTCATTCATCATGTTTTCCTTCATTTTTGCAAATGAATCTTCCATCTTTTTCTTGTGTGCCTCCATTGTTACGGCTTGCTCGTGTCTCAACTCTTCAGCCAAGTTGATATTAGACAACCTTAAACTCTCTATTTCAACATGAGCTTCTTCTGTTGCTCCCACGCAGCTCTGAGAGTATGCACTTCCCTACACATACCTGTTATTTTTAGGGGTCACACATTGGTCTGGGTGAAGTTCATGTGTAGGAGCTTCAAGAAAAAGGTTGTTGGTTGTTTGGTTCATATTTGGAGGGTTGTCAAGCTGGCTGGTCAGAGTCAATTCAGTACGTTTAAAGGAGTGAGGTGACTCACTTTTTGGGGAGGTAAATATTTCACTAGAAAGAGAACGTGGGTGAGTTGATTCAATCTCCACAACTATCACATCAGGTTGTGTGGGAAAGAGTTCAACAAACCTAGGAAGGTAAACCTTTAGTAAATGATTGGGGTCATTTGAAGGTGGTGGCATGATAGGATTAGAGTTAACAACCGATGGTGATTGGGGAGGGTTTGAAGGGAGAGTATTAGTCTCCTCTTCTACTGAAAATATGAGTTTTTTGCAGCATGATTTTCCTCCAGACATTGCTTGGCAAGCTTGGGTACAATAGAGAATGAACTAGTAGTGAGTTGTGGTAAATATGGATTGGGACTTGTGCTGTTTTTATAGAAGGTGAAGAGATAACCAACAAGTTTTACTTGCTAACAACCAATATTAAATTCCAACAAGTATGAACTGCATTGCCATACTTTGAGGTGCACATATCACTGAGTTCCCATTGCCTAGTTAGTTTGATTGGATCAAATCAGTTGTCATTAGGTCTAGTCATTCATATATTCAATTGCAAGGCACTCAAAAGACATGTTGATGATGAAGTAGTGGTGGTAGGAAGGATTATTGGTTAAGGAGATTGCTGAAACATCTTTGTATTATTACATCTTTTGCTTTATATATGATTCATGATTGCATGCAATAAATGTTGGTATATATATGTGGAATCACTTATATGCTGATTTGAACTACATAAATGATGTTAGGATTTCTCAATTGGCAAGTGTAAATGTGTAAATCAAGGAATAATATACAAGGGAAGGTGGACTGCAAGCAAAAGCTAATTGCTTATTGAAGAACCCAGCAACTATTGTTAACAATATTTAAGGCTTTGTACCATTGTAGTCTAGGTTTACAAGCTTTTGTCTAAAATAATGATTAAAAGGTGAAAATTGCATGGCATTATGAGAAATGATGCCATGGTTGTTTCTGTTGCAGAGGCCAAAAGTACTCCATCGTTTTTTTGTAAATTGTATATTGATATAAATGTGCATATTTGAGTTTTGGTATTAAATATATACCAATTGATTGACCATGCTTACTGACCCATGCTTTTTTATGCTTTGATTGACCCATTCTTTCAAGAAAGAGAGTGTATGCTTTGGTGGCAGGTGTTACAAACATCAGCATTTTCATTATTTATTTAGATGTGATATATGAACCACTGACTATTGGTGTCAAATCCAATCGTTAACACTGTTTGTGTTGAATGGTGTATCACTATTTCTAAAGCAAACCATTGTCTAATAGTGTCTATTATTGGTGCCCTAAGGCCCAATTTGTTGTAGTGTAATGCTTCTTTTGGTTGCTGGTCATCAAAGTGGTTAAACCCCCAATTTTATCACGGGTTATAAAGTTTGCTTAAATCACAAACTGAAGGATTAATGACTCTTGATATCACCTTTTAACTACCTATTTAAGCTGATTATTTCTCAATAAAAACAAATTTCCAAATGCAACAGATGATTTTTTTTTTCAGAGATGGGGGTTTTTAATTTATTCTTTGTCCTATCTATGCAGTTGTCTACTTGTCAGCATATTATATTATGTTATTGCAATTACTGCTTTGTTTTTCTAGCAAGTGCCAACTGCAGGATGAATAAAACCTGCTATATACTGATTTAGATATTCTATATATTGCTAACATATAGAATTCCACAAATGGTCACTCAACTCTGACTCATTAAACACTTTGGTCACTGAAGTATCAAATATATCACTTTAGTCACTCAACTATTACATTGTCAATCACTTAAGTCACCCAAAGAGTATTTCTTATAATTTTTTTTAATGAAAAAAATTAACAAAGTGACTTAAGTGATTGACAATGTAATAGTTGAGTGACCAAAGTGATATATTTGAAACTTCAGTGACCAAAGTGTCGAATGAGTCATAGTTGAGTGACAATTTGTGAAATTTTCCCCTCAAATAATGGTAAACCATGTTAGGATGATTAGATTTAGTGTTACCTGATAAATTCCATCATCTCTTCATGTGAGATATTCTTATAAGAATGTCTCAAAATGAAAACCGTTGAGTCTCTGTACGGCTTGGGATCATCATGCCCTTTACCCTCCTGCTGCATGTGGACCCGGTTGTCCAGAGTCTTAAATTGCTCATAATGCTCCAAGTAAGTTCTAAGCGGATCCTTAGATATCTCAATTATCCCTTCCTTGCTCATTTGACGGACTAGGGAAAGTAAAAGTAAAATAAATTAACTTCATGGCAAACAATTTTTTGTTGAAGCTTTACATATTTTTCATTTAATAGGAATGTCGAAGAGAAAGTTACCCCATGTAAGGCCGCCAGTGTAGGGATCCCAAAGTGTGGCATACGCCACTAAAATATATCCCCAAATTATGCATTGTGCTTCATTCATCTTCAAGCAATCAGGACTGCAATTTTAAGTTGAAATTTGGGAGTAGGGAATTACTCATTGGAAATTTATCATGCACATATCCTACACTCCAAGGGAAAAATACTCACTAGTCTAAATCAAAGCGTAAACAATTTATAAGATCCAATTCACCACTTACAAGTAACCCAAAGGAAAAATGATCATATACTAGAAGTGGCCTCCACATGTTGGCCTTAACTTGCCATCAATCCGAAAGATGGTAACTAATGCCAAACCATGTGCAGGGCTAGCTATGTGAAGTAAATATTGAAATTAGAGCAGATAATCATCAGGAGTGAAACCATACTAATGACACACATCAACACCTAAGTACGAACTTATTCGACCTAATCCAAGACTTGATGGAAAACCAAAACCTAGAGACCCAAGAAAACCAGCAGGGTAAGCAGCCTCCATTTGCTGCTCTTTCCCAGAACTTCAGCACCAACTTGTATGCTCAACCTTTATCCTATTCCCATATATTACTGAAAAGTTAATTAAGCTTTTAAAGATAATCTTTGGGGGAAAAAAATCAATGCAAGCAGAAATCATTAAGCAATTACATCAAATTAATATTTGTGTGATCAAAATTTGTTTAATAAACAATTTTAGTTTGCATTGATTTTACATGGAATGTTGATTTAACTTCTCAACAACTAAATTATTAAACTACAATGTTGAATAGACATAGATAAGAGAAAGTTTTGAGACCCAAATCCATGCTGGTATGCATCCAAGTTTTCTCTCAATCTGTAAGGCTATTACTGCAAAGGAGTTGACTTAGGGCATGTTTACTTACTTGGAATGAGAGGGAATGATTACGGGGTAAAAGTATTCCTGCATTTACTAACACATAAAGGAATCAGAATGATTCCGGATAAAAATATTCATGCTTTTATTAACACATGAAAGAATCGGAATGGATGTAGGTCCCACATCTTTATAAGGAATCGATTCCTGAATACTCAGGAATTTGATTACGAAGGGGGGAGATGAGTTTAGGAATCAACTCCTTCGGAATCAATACCGATTGCTTTCTTCTCCCATTCCAATTGTCTCCGATTCATGATTAGTTTCCATTCCAAGTAAGTAAGCGTGCCATTAAACTAATAAAATTTGCTTCTAAAATTGTAGAGTCGCACGTTCCTAAACTTTACGGCACGTTTGATGTATCTAGATCCAGATCTGCATGTTGCGTATTGACCAGGCTTGTACTGAATGGGCCCCTTCTCGTGAGCATTAACGAGAAATATCTTGTGTCCTTGGACCACAATAAAGTCATGCTATTAAATTTGGGTTAATTATTGTTCAATATAATTCAACAAGATAATTTTAATCAAGCAAAGTTAACCATTTGTACTTAAAAAAAATTTCTTTATGATTGCAACATTCATGTTTTTTATTATCAAATCACATGATTAAAGTTACAAGCATGATATACATAATAGACCAAGAAACAATCAATTCCAGGCGAATTTGTCATGCTTAAGTTAAATCTAGCTCTATTTGCATGTCAATAGGTCCAACAAGCTGGGTAATAAATGAGTTAGTTAATTGATTTTATGTCTTAATTATTACTCATACTATTTCTCTCAAATATCAAAGTAACTTATGAAACCTATTTAATCAAATTGGATACCTCTTTGTCAATAGTGACTAGGATAGTTGATGCTCTTAAGAATTTTTCCTTTGTATCTTTGTCAGCCTTTGCATGTGTTGAGACTAATTTCTACTACATTTTTAGTACATTTCTCTCTGCATTTTGCTTAGTTATTTCCTTAACAATGTCATTTCTAACTTGTTTTATGTTTTTAGGTAGTTTTGAGTCTGGAAATGGAAGGCAATGAGTTGTTTGCGCAGAAATGAGAAGAAATGGAGAAATGAAGTTTTCCCAGTTCTATCAGGAAAATGAATCCCAATTGAAGTAGGAATCCTAATGCAACTAGGAAAGAGCTCGGAAAAATGATGTTCGGAAATGAAGAAATGACAGAGTCCCAATTG
Organism: Rosa chinensis; assembly: GCF_002994745.2. NCBI lineage: Eukaryota > Viridiplantae > Streptophyta > Magnoliopsida > Rosales > Rosaceae > Rosa > Rosa chinensis. Next base: position 59,570,588 of record NC_037092.1, read on the forward strand.
GACTAGGAAACTTGTTGACACTAGGAGTCCTGATGCTGCTAGGAGACTTGGTGAGACTAGGAGATGTTGTGTCTTGAAGATGACTCAAGATAGTTCAAGATTGTTCTAGAATAATGAAGGAATTTCTGCAATACATAAGTTGGATTTCGAATTGGCCCATTTTGGGAGAGTTTGGCCCAAAGTTTGAAGCATGTGACTTGCACATGAGTCTCTAGATCCTTCTTGATGTCTTAGAGGAGTCATTGGCCCATTCTACTTGCTTTTACCGTGATATATACAAGAGATATTCAAGGGATTTCCGCAAAATATATTATTAGATATTCTTGGATTTTCTAGGGAATTTTTGAGAATAAAATAGAGGAATAAGTATTGAATTATGACTCTACTTACAAGGAGGCCGAAATTAAGTCTAAATACATGGAAGAATTCGGCATAATAGAGGTTACTTGCTCTCCAAATTTCATACAATTTTCTTATTGGCTGAAGTGATGTAATTCAAGAGAAATTCAAGGGAACCCTATCCCTTGCCATTCACTATATAAAGGAGGTTTGTGAAGCTCTTCTACACGCCACAAAATTCAGAATCAAAAGTCACAAACACTTCCCCTTCTCTTCCAAAGTTTCGGCAATTCCAAAGAAGTTCCAAAGTTCAAGGCCGTAAGCATCCATTCAAGCATCCTTGCCGTGATCCTCATCCATTCCACCACCTTTTGAAGCTTCTTGTGTCCTTGAAGATCAAAAAGTGTAACCATGGAACCCTATTTTCTGTTTTCAGTTTTGAACTATGTAAAACTATTTCGGGTTTGAATTAAATTGCGATTTGGTTTTATGTTCTTGGATTGTGAATTGCGATTTCTATGGTGGATGAAAGATTGATTTTAGATATGTGATTTTCGAATACTATGAAGCATGTTTTAGGTTTTAGGTTTTCAAATCAAAAGTTGCGATTTCTATATGTTCTTGCATGATTGTTAATTTTGAACTTCAATCCCATGTTTTATGTGTTAATTGATCTTTGGATACATATTTAGGTTGATGAATATGTACTGGAATCCATATTAAGGTTCTAGCGTTCTAGGCTTTAATAATTTCGGTGGAAAACCTAAAAATACTTAGGTAAATTAACAATGAGTCTTGCATGCTTGATTAGCGTTCTAACTTGCGTTCTTGACTTGAATTGATCAAACTTCCATGATTCTTAATGCGTTGAAAGTGTTATTGTTACTAATTAGCTACCACTAGTGATTGCATGATTAATAGAGTTAACTATGGTGTGTTCATCTAGTTAATTTAATTAAGGGAAGTAAAAAGAACTTTGTAAGCGTTCATCTTTGTTCTTGATCGATTCTATGCTTTGACATATTTTGATTCGTGATTTGATGTTTGAAACCTTGCCAATGTGTTAGTAGTAGTTAATTACAATTAAAATCGTTCCATTAACATATTGCTACTTGATTCTGGTTTTGATGTGTCATACATGTATATAATTACTTAGATGTTAAATTAGAAAATAAAATAAATCCTAAATCTCATTTTCTTGTAATTTTCATAAATTATATAAATATTCTTTAATTTGTCTTACTAACGTTTTATTTTTTTAGGAATTAATTAGGCCCTAATACTCGGTTGAGAACGATCGCTACTTATTATTACTACATTGATAGAGTTTTAAATTGAGCACTAATTTTGTGCAGGTCAGCATCATTCGCTTTTGCCTTTAAAAAGTCAAACGCGAATTCTGCTACAACTTCAATTGATGCATTTCCAGTATCGTCAAACTTCTCATGAATTGTTGTCTCCAAATCTCGAGATGCCCCGACATTCCCACACCTAGTCCCAACTATGTTAGGCAAAATGCCCCCAAAGTCCATATACTTGAAGGCTCTGTCGCGATCTGAAACATGAAATCATAATATTTCATGGTAAATGAACCCCACGGTTAGGATGTAACAAACAATGAGAAACTTACATTGTACAGGATCTTTCTCAGATGTCCACCTAGAATCAACATAAACAAATGTGCAAACACCATTGCTATACGCCAGGTTGGTAGTACCACATTCATCGTCTAAATCCTGCGATGATAAGGGAAAAAAAAATGACTTGAAAATTATTAAATTATAGAGCTGTAAAACACACTCTTCGACTAAGTAACGTCCTTCTAAATGCCATAAGGGATCACTATCGACATAGGCAAGAGTAATATAAAGTAAAAGGCCAAAGCTGATGCTTGAAAACGAAAATACAAAAACCAACGTTGGGCTATAGGCATCATCATTTGTACTAAAAACATATTTTAGAGGCCACACAAACAGTAGAAGACTTAAACTTCAGTTCAATCATTTCATTGTAACCACAAAATAAAACGACTACAAATTAGTAATAATCTGAATAACCTACACCCATGTTTTCTATAAAGAATAAAGTGATAGAATTAATGCTTTCCTGCTTCATCCGCGAATGTTTGCTAAAATGCGTTCGCGAGATAAAGTCACCGCGGAGAAAAGTTCGCGAACTGAGTTCGCCGCGAATGTTTGCTAAAAGTGCGTTCGCGAAGATGACGTCACTGCGGAGAAAAGTAAGTCGCGAGTTCGCTGAGAAGTAGTGTTCGCGAATAACAGTTCGCGGAATAACTAAGTCTGTTCGCTAAAGAGTTGAGTTTGTTCGCTGTTGCGAAACATGTTGCGGTGAAAGATATTTTATAGCCACTTGCATTACTGTTTGCTCTGCTCAAATTAAGCTAGATATTTTGTATCTAAAGTACTTTTAATCTAGTTTAATATGCTTTCATCTTAAATATTTTGTAGGTTAATCTTGTACTCTATATAAGGGAAGTGTTGGTTGATGTAAAAGTGTGAACAAGTTCAGAAACTCAAGTACACAAGTTTGCTGGGTTAAGTTGATCTGTTCATGCTTCATTTGCTACTGCAAATTAATCAAATCAACAAGTTGTGCTTTCGATTATATTTTGTTCAGATACAAAGTAGAAGCAATCAAAATTTCACAAATATATTCAACATAAAGATGCTAGCCATTGTGGTGGAGGTAGGATATTCCGAATGGACAGTCACTGAAAATAAGTTACTTTACAATGGAAGCAACATAGTCAGCAATGATAAGAATGGACGGTCACTGAAAAAAAGTTAACTTTACAGTGGAAGCAACATAGTCAGCAATGATAAGGGCATCTCCAACATGTTGAGTCAAAAGCCATTTTGGCTTTGGCTTTCTTAGGGAGGATCTCCAACCAATCAGTTTATGTAGTCATTTTGACTTCCTAGTCAAAAGCTTAGCCATTTTGGCTAAGGAGTGAAGGATGAAAGCCATATTGGCTTCTGAAGGAAGAGATGTGGGCCCCAGCTACACATGAGATTAGTTAGATGCCACAAGTAACGCACTTGAGGGAGTCTGACTACCTCACTCTCGCAAAAAGACAAAATAATGATCAAAGTTGAGGAATCGCGCCTTACATGTGCAGAGAAAAGTTGTTGACAGCGGGCCCCGCCTGCTACAGAAGCAGTTGCAAGCTCCAACGGTCATGAAATCAACGGTGGAGATTGAAGTTTGATTAATTCTATTTAAAATGAAAGGTTGAGATTAATTGATTTTAAAAATAAAAAAGTAAATATATTTTGTGGGAATATCTAATCTGACGGTTCAAAAAATTATATAGATTAAAATCAACGGTTAATAATAAAGTAAATGTGTTTTAAACAAAAAAAAAATTGAAAAAATAAAAGAAAATTTTCTAAAAAATCAGAAAGATGTGTTTTAAAATTCAGCTAATGACGATATATTATATAACATAATTATGTATGATATATAAATTCATATTGCAGTTAATTACTTCTCTAAAATGATTTATTTATTAAATGACTTTGGCTTTTGATTAAAGATGGTTGGAGATGCAAAAATTGAATGAATAGTGATGACACTAGGGGAGTCAAATTTTGCATATGACTTTGGCTTTTGACTCAATTGTTGAAGATGCTCTAAGAAGACTCTGCCTTACATAAATACAAACAAAAGTCGACTTTCTAAAAAGAAACATATAGTTGATGCGAACAATGATCAACAATAACAAAAGGTTGACTAGGATGTCATTACAAGAAGTTCAAAACTATGGAAACTAAATCAACAACACATCACCATATCAATTCAATTATTCCCACTCACATGGATATCAGCAGAGAAGTCACCGCCAACTAATCTCTCTGGCCTCCTGAAATCCGGAACGTCAAATATATAATCAAGTTACCATTCACAATGAAAAAAATAAAAAATAAAAGAAAAGAAAAAAAACAAGATCAAAGAAACATGCAGCCAGAAAGCATTGTGCTGCACAAATACCTCATTCTAGCTACACGATCCATGCAAGAAGCAGCAACATGAGTTTATATTCTCTATGGAGAACAGAGAAAAGTCCATCTTTATTGCCACTTCCTGGAGTGATACAAATGCAAAACTATCAATCAGATATGAAGCCAGATAATAAGTTGACACATAAACTAACCTAGGTCAAAAACAATGTTCAAGATAACATTTTCAGTATACACACAACCGCTAAAACCTAGAAGGGCTGTCTATTGTAGTGCAACTTGTATGCTTGTACTGTACCTGCTGCATCTGGTTGTTGGAGAACATCTTGTATTGTAAATTCTGTTTGAAATCAGTTACATCATGTGGAATTTGTTTCTCCATATATATTTATATAAATATATATATATATATATATATATATGTGTGTGTGTGTGTGTCCTTCTATTAGATGACATGTTGTATAAATTGTACATCTCACTCTCACTATTTGATTTCTTAAACAATATAGAAATATCTATACAAAGCCTAGTGCCGCAAGACCATTAGTCACAAAAACTCACCTAAAGTACCCTTCCCGAGGTGCCCAGATAACATCTCACTTTTACAAAAATAGGAAAACCCATCGTTTGCGCACATTGCTTCTGTTTCTCGTCCATCTTCAGTCTTGGTATCATTTGGGCATATACTAACACACTACATAGCTGCTTTCCTGTCCAGAGCTCTGTTGGCTGCAAGGCAACAATGCTTGTTTCAGTAAAGAAAATGGTATAAATTAATGACATAGATATTTGAATGAAATTGCCCTGTGCTTGGTTGCAGTTGTGTTATGATAGAGATGAGTGACGGATGCAGACTTCAGTAGCTCACCTTTATTATAGTAGGTGTTGGCAAATCGACAGGATCCGTGCCACCTGTTAAATAGCGACAAGCGTGGTCCGTGGCTCACCATTGTACCGATACTGTCCCAACTTAACCACCTAATAGGTGTTGGGTTTTAATCACAAAAGGCCTCGGTACAATTGGGTGAGATCCACCCACTTATAAGTTATATTTTATTTATCACTTTTCCAATATGGAATCTTTCCTCTCCAACACGCCCCCTCACGTGCAACCTAGCTCTAGGTATGCACGTGGAATTAATTGACAAACCCGATTCCACATTGGAAATCGGGTCACAAGTCCCACATTAGAGACTTGACCAATCACATAACAATCCAAGGCCCACATCGGACACTTGGCAATAATCTAATCGGAAACTTCAGATGACCAATTTAATGAACCCAAACTAGGTCCATGATTGGAGAGGAGATTGGTGAATCAATTAATGAATGAACCCATATCCAGGTTCATGATGACGAAGCAATTGGAGCGAGACCCGCTCTGATACTATGTTAAACAGCGACAAGCGTAGCCCGTGGCCCACCATTGTACCGATACTGTCCCAACTTAACCACCTGATAGGTGTTGGGTTTTAATCACAAAAGGCCTCGGTACAATTGGGTGAGATCCACCCACTTATAAGTTATATTTTATTTATCACTTTTCCAATGTGAGATCTTTCCTCTCCAACACCACCCCCCATGTACAAACACATTAGTGAAAACGATGCACGGCCATAGAATGTGTGCTCTCTTGCTATAAGGAACGAAGATGGTAGAAAATTTTGAGTGGAGGCAACCAAAATCTCTTCATCTAGGTTCTGCACCTGACAAACAGTCAACACATGCATGACCAGCTTGTTCATGAACTAGCAGACCCATAATACACATGTCTGAAAAATAAGCACTTTTCATATTTAAACATTAAAGAAAATCTACAAATAGAAAGGTCAATTAGGAAAAACAGTCGATCAAAATTAGTGATGTAAATGTCGGACAACTGAGATGGAACTAATGGTGTTTCAGTCCTAGCTTAGCAGAAGTAAGTCCTTTTAAATTATAGAATGTCTTTCTAAATGCCACAAGGGATCACTATCAATCCAGGAAAAAGTAGCATAAAATAAAAAGCCAAAGCTGCCACTTGAGAAGAAAATACAAAACGAACATTCAGCTATAGGCATCATTATATGTACCAAAGAACATATTATAGAGCCAAAAAAAAAAAAAGGAACAGTAGTAGACTTAAACTTCAGTTCAGTCAGTTCATTGTAAATAGAAAGATTACAAATTAGGAATAATCCGAATAATATACACCTGAGTTTTCTATAAAGAATAAAGGTGCCAACCATTGTGGTGGAAGCAAGGACAGTCCGAATGCACAGTTACCGAAAACGAGCTAACTTTACAGTGGAAGCGACATAATTGGCAATAATAGCAGGGCTCTTAACTCACAATAGTCTCTTTTTGCCATAATGAACTTGCTATTTGACTTGGACACAAAAGTATTAAAAAAGTAAATTGAAACATTTCCAGGCAGACATAATGCGAAGATAGCTTAGGTTATCTCCAATTGAGGGCGATGGGGTTGATATAACCCAAAATATTGTGAAAACCATCTCCAATTGAGGGGCATGCTATTACAAAAATGAGTTTTGAGGAGCTAAAAGGGCTATGGGTTGGGGTATATATGGCCCCTTGTTTAGCCCTTAGGCTTGTGCTGTGTGGGGACCACGTTGTACACAAAAAACTCAATCTGATTATTTGCATGGCTGATGTCAACTAAGTCTAACCGTCGGGATATTTTTTTTTTGTTGGCTAAAAAGTAGCCGTTGGGATTTTATTTTATTTTTTGTCAATTTTAAACTAGCCTTTGGGCAGTTTTTTTTTTTCTACTTGAATGCAACGGCTAATTTGCAGAAAAATAATTAAAAAATCTATCAAATATTCTTATAAATGCCTTCTCACTCCCATTGTCATTTCTCACCTTCACTCATATTTTTTTTCTACCTCCTCACTCCAATACTACTTGTTTCTCATTGTGCAATTTCTCTCATATCTTCTTTGTTCAAAAATGACCTTCACCACAAAAAAATTAGGAAATTGGATGCCAAAAGAATTATCTGAATAATTACTTACAACGTGACACGTGGCACGATAAAATCTTATCTAAAAAATTAATAACATTTGATCAAAAAAATAATTATATAAGTGGAAATAGTAGCATAGCTATAAAATACTATATATTAGAAATACATAATGAAAAATAATAAAATAATAGGGCATTTAAAATTATAACCCTAAAGGTTGGAGATTGTAGAAATTATAGCCCTTACTATTTATATAAATATTGATTATGGAGGGTTAAAATTTAGCCCGGGGACTATTTTAGCCCCCCACAGCTGGAGATGGCCTTAGTTTTCTGAATAATACGAGATGCCATGAACTCTTTAAATACTCTAAAAGTCCCAACTCATATCGCACCCAGTCAGAATGTAGGGACAGGCACTACTCTGACGCCACAGACATATACATGACAAATATTTTAAATATTGTACGCTCTCCAGGAAACATTGCCATCCACAAAAGTAGGATAATTCTAATAAGAAATATAAATTTGTATCAAGCATCAGAAGATATTGTGCATAGCAACTTACATGTGATCCCATTGATGCAAAGGAATTGGCCAGCTTTGGTCCAACTACAGAAGCCAATGGCCAACTTCCACCATTCTGCATTGCAAGTTCTCCAAGTAATGATATAAACTGAATAACTAGCTCAGCGTACTCGCTTTCTCTTTCCATGTTACTAGCATGCTGAAAGAAAGTCTGACAGTTCTCCTGACATTCTGCAGAGAAAGCTGAGAGCAAATCATGCTCCAGCAAATAAATGCCTGAAATAACCCCAACGATGCAGTTTACCAACTCTCCAAAGTAGATCTTTGGGTACGTAATATTCGATGTTTCAACTGTGTTGGAAGCTAAATCATTTTCACATGTGTCTGCTGAGGAGGCCGGAATGCAACGGCTGTAAGTTACAGCTTGGGACAATTTTACCCCTTTGTTGAGGTGGCGCATTCTGGTCCACTCATTTGTTGTGATATACCAAAAAAACACACAAACAGCCGTTAACAGTAAAAAGTAACCCGTCATGGTAAAAACAATGAGGGCATATTCGTGTTTGCTGCTATCACTGTCGTTATTGAGTCTAGGCACAAAAGCCAATACGGGAAGTCAAAGATCTTCCTTCTCCTCTCTCTCGTCTCACCCCAAATTCTCTCAATGCCGGCGTCAATTAATCATCCAAAAACTCAACTGAACCGTCCAATTCCATCAAACCCACTTGTACCTTTCTGTTCCAAGCAAGCCCAAAACTTCAAGATCATTTTCTCTCGCTGTATCATTGATCGATGAGTGATTGAATATTTGCAACGAGAAATCAAAAAGCACTCTGGCGCTGTCGACTACGTGTTCAATGCTGGAATTGAAATTTGGTTCGATGCTCGACGAGTCAAGCGGCGAGCTCTGGTTGCAGATGGCTCTTGAGCGTCGGGGGTCTGGCCTTCTGGGTTGTCAGTGATAAGTTCAAATAGCTGACGGTGATGGGTCTCGTTTGACTTGGTCTTGGTCGATGTCTCACTGATCATCGTTCTACAATCACGATATCAGATCGTTCTTCTGTTCTGTTAAAGAACAAGATCTGAGTACTTTAAATGATATGGGTAAACCATCAAGGGAACATACTCGTTGAACACAAATCAAATATTTGTTCTTATATTTGCAAAATCCAATTAGAAAAGGTAGTGATTTTCTGCAACGCCCATAGAGAGAGGAATGAGATAAATGCATAATTATAGCCACCATGATTAATAAACTAGGCAACCCAAAATATAATTTACCCAGATACACTGGAAATTAAACAACTAGTTTTAGATTTCTTTAACGTCAGTAGTCTATTTTCTGGTGAAGTGCCAGGTGATTTCTTTATCGAGATTGAGGAGAACTGGAGAAGGGGGAGATGATCTGCTACAGTTGATAAGCATTTGAATGTAGGAAAAAAAAAAAAAAAAAAACTCAGCTGTGTGTAAGCTGAGTAAAGCTGATTTGACCTTGAGAAATTAGTGTTGATTTAACGGTTTGACTACTAATCTGGTGTAACCTGCCTGGAGCTCTCCCTCTTTTACCGTAACGCTCAAAATGTTACAATTAATGTTCCATTACTGTGAAATTACACCATGCCCCAAGGTTTGAAAAGATGTGGATATCCTTACTCCACATACACTGGTTTGACCGGCTGTAGGTTGCAGCCTGCGTATCTCAGAACTCTCCGTCCGGTGATTGGTGATACCCCTGGAGATGTTTTCTCCTTATTTCTTGAGCTACTGGAGAAAATGTACTATTGCCACAAAAGCTTTACCAGAACCTTTTTAAAAAGAGTTGCTCGAAAATCACTCATGGAATCCACTCTATTGCAACATCTGGTATCAAATAGAAGAACAATTTAAAACCAGTAACATATGAAAAACACCAAAGCCACATAAAACTTTTGGGATGATAAACACATGACCTGAAAATTCACTGAACACAAAAAGTAGCTGGGTACAAAAGAAAACAATAAACCATGAAAAAGTAAAATCAAAAGACTCTTACCTTGAAACTTTATGCAATGCCCAAAGAAAGCAGTCTTTAAACTCCCGAAAAAATGCTAGTCTATCCGCGTTCAAGGAATGGGATGGATTCCTTCCTGCCCAAAGGTTCTTGAAAAATTCAAGGAAAATAGTTTCTGTAACAAGCCTCTTCAAACTCCTTTTATCATAAGTGGGAATGGGTGGATCCACCACTTTTACCCCCAATGAAATCGACAGATGGAAACCAGAGGTTGTTGTACCAGTTCCTAATTGTCATCCTGGTAGCTGCTAGTTGCAGTTAAACTGTATACATTTAGTAGCTTTGGTAATCATTTGTAAAATGAGCCAAATTTTAAACACTTGCAAAAATCTTGTTGCAGCAAGACTACAATAAAAACAAGTATTAGAAAAAAAATAACAAAAATCTTCATCAATATACCTGTTAACAACCTGTCATCAATCATACACTTAAATTAAATGAAACTCTCACTGTTCCTTCTGTTTTCTAGCTGATAATATATTATTTTGAGGGGAACAAACCTGCTAAAAGTGATGCAACTTGTGTAATTTTCTTGTACGGACAAATAAATGAGTTTAAATTAAATTTATAACAGTTATTGCAAAACATTGAGCTCACTCGCATTATAAAGATCAAGGCCCACCTAAAGACTAGAAGAAGAAATTAAAATAGGAAATAACCAGAAAATAAAGTTCAAAGTTTTAACTTCAGCAGGCCCGCTCACCTGCGGGACAAAAATAAAGGGACAAAACGGGACAAAACCATCCCAGCCGTTGGATCTTAATTCAGTTGATCAAACGGACAAAACGGCAAACCATTAAAACAAATTTTTTTTTAACCTATTATCCAATCCCGTTTAGTCTCAACCAAGACTCTACGTTCAGTCTTGGGTTCTTCCTCCTCCCTTGTCTCCACATTCAGTCTTGAGTTCTTCCTCCTCCCTCGCCTCCCATATACCATTCTTGATTCATCCTCATCCTCATCATCATAAGATTGGCCTATCTTGAAGGTATTTTTCTTAGATTTTACTCTCTCTCAATTTTAGGGTTTTTTTTTTTTTTTTTAATTTTTTCTCTTCAGTTTGGGTGAATCATGGAGCCATCGTATTTTGTTTGATGATTTCATTTCTGGTGTTCTGATTTGATTGTCGAAATTTTGGTATTCTTTTGCAAGTATTGATTTTGCTGGGATATAGAGTTGGTCAAAAGAAATTGAAAAAAAGGTCAATACTTTTTGTCCATGGAATGGATTGAATCATTGAATAGGAAGCCTCATTGACCCAAAAAGGTCAATACTTTTTGTCTTGGTTTCATTGTCTTAATTTTGATTTCATTCTCTATCTCACGGTCAAAGTTTCTGCTTTTTTTTTTCTTTTTTTTTTTAAATCCTTTTCAAGTAGGGCAATATGTTAATTCAGAGCACTAAAATCTCAAACGGTCAACATAGATTTGTTTAATGAGGAGCTCATGGCTTCACACAATTTTGTCGTCAAAATGCAATTGCATACATGAAGAGCTCAATTATAATATAAGTAAAATGCTTGAATTGAAATTGTGTTTAGAACTTGTGTATATTCTTTTGCATTATGATTATAACTTGTGATTGTGAATTGGGATGTCTGTTACATGTCACTGACCAAGTAACTGTAACTGGTCACGTAACTGACCATGTCACTGACCAAGTAACTGACCAAGTAACTGTAACTGGCCATGTAACTAGTCACGTAACTGACCATGTAACTGACCATGTCACTGACCAAGTAACTGCCCATGTCACTGACCATGTCACTGACCAAGTAACTGCCCATGTAACTGACCATGTCACTGACCAAGTAACTGCCCATGTCACTGACCAAGTAACTGCCCATGTCACTGACCAAGTAACTGGTCACGTAACTGACCATGTAACTGACCATGTCACTGACCAAGTAACTGCTTGAATTGAAATTGTGTTTAGTTTTTAACTTCTTTTTTATTAGTGTTATGTCTTTGACTCTGTTATGGTGAAATTCTAATTATAGCTGTGTTTGTACAGGGTGTTTGTAATATAATGCTATAGCTTTATGATGGGTGAACCATCGTTACAAGAGACAAATGAGAATGCTGTTGTAGATGAACCAAAACTTCAGCTTGGTCAAGAATTCGAATCAATAGAGGAGGCCTATTACTTTTACAATGAGATATATGCAAAGACTATTGGTTTTAGTGTGAGAATGGGTTCAACTAAGAGAAGTAAGGTGACTGGAGAGATTACTTGGAAACAATTTTTATGTTCCAAGGAAGGAAAAACAGATGAGACTTATGAGAACTCAAGACGGCAACATTCATCGACCATGGAAGAAAGGAGGTGCGGAATAAAGCGTATGGGTTGTAAGGCAAGGTTGAACATCGTCTTTAACAAGGCAAGCAAAAATTGGTGTGTAAGTGACTTCGAGGAGGCTCATACACATGAACTTACAACCCCCAAAAGAGTACATTTATTACCATCACACCGCAAGCTTACAAAGGCAAAAAAGTGTCTTATGGAAAAGCTAAGTAGTGTTAATGTTCGAACAAGTCAGCAATTCAAAATAATGGAGACTGTGGCAGGTGGTATACAGAATGTTGGATGTATTCCCAGAGATTTGAGAAACTTTGAAAGAGATTCAAGGGAAGAAGTGAAGGGACATGATGCAACTATGCTACTTGAGTTCTTAGAGTCAGAAAAGGAAAAGAAGCCGTCTTTTTATTTTGAAGTTGACCAAGATGAAGAAAATAGGATGAATCGTTGCTTTTGGGCTGATCCTACCTCAAAAAAGCATATTATTTCTTTAACGATGTTGTTGTGTTTGATACCACGTACAACACAAACAAATATCGCATGATCTTTGCTCCAATCACTGGCGTCAACCATCATGGCCAAACAATTGTATTTGGTTGTGGACTTCTAAGTGATGAGAAAACTGAGTCTTTTATTTGGTTACTGGAACAATGGTTGAAAGCTATGCCTAGTGGTCCACCGAAAGTTATAATTACTGATCAAGATCCAGCAATTGCAAAAGCCATTGCTCAAGTTCTTCCACTTACACTCCACCGTTTTTGTCTTTGGCATATCATGTTTAAATTTCGAGATAAGCTTGGTCCTGTGATTGCTCAAAGTTATTATGGACTCTTCAAAGCCAGTGTATATAACTCCAAGACTAAAGAAGAATTTGAAGCTAGTTGGAAGAATGCTGTGCAACAAAGTAGTCAAGAAAATCATGCGTGGTTGAACACAATGTATGAACTACGAAGTAAATGGGTCCCTGCATTTTGCAATCACATCTTTCATGCGGGTATGCAAAGTAGTCAAAGAGTTGAGAGTAACCATTCATTCTTCAAATCATTTGTTTCGGTGAATAATTCTTTATTGGATTTTTCTACAAAGATTTAAAGGGGACTTAGACAACAAAGGCATGAAGAACTGATTCGTGATCATGTTGATAGTAATGAAATTCCAAAGACAAGGACTTACTATCCCATAGAAAAGCAAATGCGTGAGGTGTACACAAAAGAAATATTTTTGAGGTTCCAAGATGAGGTTGTCAAGAGTACTGCTTACTTGAAATGTGAAACTTTGAAGGAAGATGAAAATGAATGCGTGTATAATGTTTTAAGGGCTGCAGATGATGAACAAAGCTGGAAATTGCGACAAATAGTTCATGACAAAGTTTCTGGTTTTGCCAAGTGTAGTTGTGGAGGCTTTGAGGTTGAAGGAATTGCATGTAGGCATATCATTTTCTTTTTTCGAAGTATGAATATGGTACATTTGCCAATTGAATACATCTTGGATAGGTGGACAAAAAATGCAAAAGTTGGAAGAGTTTGGGATGATGATGGTGTCGAAGTGAAAGATGTGGGTGATAAGTCATTGATGATGAGATATATTCAATTATCTCAACTTTCACAAGGTGTAATTGATGAGGCGTCTCTTTCACAAGAAACAACAAAATATTTCACAGACGGACTCCATTCCCTTCGCCTTGGTATTAAAGAACTTCTCTCAAATCTGGGTGTTGAGGAACTTCCATCCACAAAAAAAAAAGAATACCTCAGGAAATACTCATTGAAGAACCATCTCAATCAAAGGCAAAAGGAAGTGGGAAGAGGTTGAAGTCATCCAAAGAAATTGCAATGAATAGGCAGAGAAACTGTGGAAAATGTGGTAAAACTGGGCACAACATAAAAACATGTGAGAAGCACAATGCTAATGGGTAATAACTTTATTTACTACTAACACTTGCTTTTATTTCTTGATGTGATCTATTTCATGCTTATTAATGTATCATTGATATTTTATATGAGCAGGTCAAGCATACAAATTAACCCCACTGAGCAATCAAATGAAGCACCACTTAGCATGTAAAGGATGAAGTTGATCTTTCTTCTGTTTTGTTTCAGCATAATCACAAGTTTTTTTATATGTAATGGATTGTAATATGCATCAGTTGGGTTGTCATTCAATGAATGTTTTTTCATTCATCCACTGCCCAGAACTTGTGTATATTCTTTTGCATTATGATTATAACTTGTGATTGTGAATTGGGATGTCTGTTACATGTCACTGACCAAGTAACTGTAACTGGTCACGTAACTGACCATGTCACTGACCAAGTAACTGACCATGTCACTGACCAAGTAACTGTAACTGGCCATGTAACTAGTCACGTAACTGACCATGTCACTGACCAAGTAACTGCCCATGTCACTGACCATGTCACTGACCAAGTAACTGCCCATGTCACTGACCAAGTAACTGGTCACGTAACTGACCATGTAACTGACCATGTCACTGACCAAGTAACTGCCCATGTCACTGACCAAGTAACTGGTCACGTAACTGACCATGTAACTGACCAAGTAACTGACCATGAGACTAAACGGGATTGGATAATAGGTTAAAAAAATTTTTGTTTTAATGGTTTGCCGTTTTGTCTGTTTGATCAACTGAATTAAGATCCAACGGCTGGGATGGTTTTGTCCCGTTTTGTCCCTTTATTTTCGTCCCGCAGGTGAGCGGGCCTGTTAAATTCAGTATATTTAGACCAAAGTGAAATACGACTTGACAAAATTTCCCGGCTTTCCCACATAAAAAAAATCACTGTCAAATGCACTATTGTTTCTCTCCCCAAATAACACCACATTCAGCAAACTGTCGCGCCTGCCATGACACTAAACTATTGCCACTTCCAAAAGTTTCCTAGACTGTCAACATCTCTACCCTGACAAATACATCAACATATAAACCCCACAAGGAGGGGATAAATCCTAACCACCTAGTAGTGTAGCAAGTAATTCAACATATGCCAACCCAAAATCATGGCATGGGGAACTAGAAATATTAGAAACTCAGGAAATACTTATAACTGTGTCACCAGTAACTGTGGAAGTTGGATTATATTAAAGCATAGTTTGTGTCTTAGTTCATATAGAGCATGTCAAGTAGAGAGTGAAATGAAATGGTAAAAAGTAAAAAATTTCAAGGGAGTCAACTCTCAAAGTTTTATGACTGAGCACAGCCTTAGATGGAACTAAGGCCATGTTTGGTTGACTGGAATCACTTTCTTTTCCTTTGGGAAAGTGTTTCCTTAAGAGAGGGGGGGAGGGGGGGCGGGGGGGAGCGAACCAAATTCCTCCACTTTTTCATTTCCTTTGGGAAAGTGTTTCTCTTCCTTGACTGTCCCCAAACGCAGGAAAGGAATGCCCTAAATGTGTAGTTACTGGAACTGACAGATGTCAAAGTCTTGGAAGTATTTTCAATTGACATCACAGAGGCACTCAAGAGTTTATTGAAAAAAGCTGCAACAAGATTTTCTCACAAGGAAAATAAACTATCTTAAGCTACCACAGAGAAGGCATTGACTTTGGTTCCCGCTCCCCACACAATCACAAGCTTGTACCTTGTTTATTTCTTGCGAAATTGATGAAAACAAAAGAGTAGTGAAAAAATAATCAGAATATACTCGATCCTTGTTTAATCGTAAAGTCAAACATGAAAAACATACTGGCAAAGCACCTGCGTGTATGGAATATATTGCTAAGAATTGAGAGACCACCAGGCTTAGAAGCAATTTCATCAATTTCAGACCACGACTTTCTAATGGTTTGGTAGCAAGTCTCACTAGCTTCCTGCATATATATGCATACCGGCAAATATAATTAACAGATATAATTAATGCCCATTTTTATATTAGTAATATGTAGGAGAATATTCCGTTTAACTTAAAAGAATTGAGTATATGGTACTCGAAAATCTTTGGTAACGATGAAGAAGTATCCTTTTTCTGGTGGGATAATGTCATCAAAGTAAAGAATTGTAGCGGATGATGCTAGAGCACCAAGAGCATTTTAGCCGAAACCATGAAGCAAGCAGTGCATGTCAAAGACATAAAAAGTTATCGAACAGGCCATCAATGTCAAAAATATCGTGAATTGAAGAGGGGTGCCGTGAGTAGTCACTGACTTCCACCATAGGATGCACCAATAACGATGACCGGAGAATGTTCGGTGTTAGAACCAATCAGTATATATGTATAGGAACAGTATGTATACGAATACAGATATGGAATATAAACAGAATATATAATAGCAGATGATCAAATTGAAATTAAATAGCATTAATCCGAAATTGAAATCTACTAACTTGATCAGATAGAGGCCTGCAATGCAGTGACCTAAAACAGAAATTCGCCCCTACTTGTGCTGTAGTTTCGGACTCTATCTAGAGGATATAACTATCTGGTACAAGTTCTTGCACAATAACTTGACCCTGACGAATTCTACTTTATGTTTCTCAAAATAACTTTTAGAGGAGGAAGAGGAAGATTGATCGATATGAATGACGACCGAAGGTCGTCCTTATATAGAAGCCAAGACGAATAGTTGCGTCAGTTGTTTGATTCCATCCGTTGCAACTGTTAGATTTTATCCGAAAATTGAACAGTAAAGCAAAAAATAAAATTAGATTTAGTCAAACCGAGCCCAAGGCCCATCTTTGACTTATATATATATATATATATATATATATATATATATATATATCCATACTCCTATGAGGTTCCCATAGGAAGGCCATCGAAGTCCACATTTTGACTTGTTGCCACTTGCCCATTTAAATCTTTACATGGATGTGTCATTAAAAAGGTCACGATCCTTCAAATTTTCGTCCATGTGGGGCTAGAGTCCCACAAGTTCCAATATTCAGCATGTAGTTGCTTTTTTTACATGCGTGAGCTTGGCTCGAGCTGAAGTACCCAAGAGTGCTTGCATTTTTAAATGCTTCTTCTCTTGATCCAAATGGGATCGATTTCCCATAGTATCAATGCTTAAGAGGAAAAGCCAAAAAAGTCTCAGATTTGAACAACTTGATCAATATTTCAATTTGAGAATCGAGGTACATAACATGAAGTAATTGTTTGGCAAGAAAACATCTCGAACATAACTTAATTAGTTTTTACAACCTCTATATATATGAGGAGTGCTCGAAACTGTCTCGCGTTCTCCGGGAGAAAGCCAATATAGGGTATAATACTATCCAAGGATGATTCTGCACCAAGGTAAGCAAATATAGGTGCACTAACATTAATTTTGGAGCCACCCCAATACTTGGAATTGATCACATAGTTCTGTTGAAAAGTAGAGAAGCTATTGTTGGCGTGAGTCATACTTACCTTATTTATATAGATATTCTATAATATTCCTTGATCTGTAATATTATGTAATATTTGTAGTATTATTAGATTTACTACTTACCTTAGGAGTAATACTTATCTTATTAGGCGCAATTGTAATTTGTATATAATTCCTTCTTGTAAGGTGAATGTTACATCTAAGCTATTCAGTCAAAATTATCTCTTGGTTTTCGTTATATTTGACTTGGTATCAAAGCAGAGATCTGATCCTGGACTCTGACTCATTGTTCTTTGATCCTTGACCCTTGTTCTTTGATCCTTGACCCTTGTTCTTTGATCCTTGACCCTTGTTCTTTGTGCTTAGATTTGTTCCTTGTCCTTTGATCCTTTCATCACCGTTGCCTTCTTATATTTCCAAGTACTTTGTTGTTTTTCCTTCCGCAGCGTACTCACCATGGTGAAAGATCAAGACGTTTCGACCGTGATCAAGCAAGATGAAGATGGTGAGACTTCTCATGGTTCCAACCAAATTTCTGTCTCCGTTAAAGATGATTCAACTGGAAGTTATGGAGGTGTCAAGCTCAATGGCTCTAATTACAGAACCTGGAAGAAGATGATGGAGGCTCACCTTTGTGGAATCGATAAGGTGGGCTATGTTGATGGTTTGATTACTGAACCACCAATTGCAGCCAACAATTATTCAAAATGGAAGACTGCAAATGGCTCGGTAACCTCTATTCTTTACAAATCCATGACTGAAGATGTTTCATAGATGATTATGGGGTGTAATACAGCTGAAGAATTTGGAAAAGCCTTAAGGAGATCTACTTTAACGGAATGGATTTTGCCGAGGTTTATGAGTTGAGCACTCAAGCCTCCCGTATGACACAAGATGGAAAACCAGTTGCCATATATTTTGCAAAACTAAAGGGGATTTGGCAAGAAATTGATCAAATGCATCCATGTCGCATAAAGTGCCTGGACGATGAGGAGTAGGATCTCATGAGAGTTCATGTTTTTTGGCTGGCCTAGATCCAATATTTGAGAATGCAAGGAGCGAATTGCTTCGCCGGACTACCACACCAACCTTGCAGCAAGCCTTTGCTTATATTCTCAAAGATGAGACCCAGAGGGCTGGAACTAGAGTAGTTACTTCAGAAGTTGCAGACCTTGCAATACAATTAAAGCCACCCAATCCCTCAAGTAATCGGTCACTCTCAGGCAATCGGCCTCCTTCTTCTCTGCGTGCCTCTCCTCAAGATCCTCCTCCAGGCTTTTCCTCAAATCTGACTTGTAATTACTGCAAGAATCTAGGCCACATCAAAGTAAATTGTTACAGGTTAGTCAGTTTTCCAGCAGGCTACTTTGATAGGCCCCGACCTCAGGACAACAAACCCTAGGGAAAGGCTACTGTTCATCTTGTTCAAGACCAAGGTTACTATGCGGTGATAGAACCAGATTACACCAACTTTGCTGGTAAGGATACCGCATCCATAAGTCGAGGTAGTAATGGTAAGATTGGAGTTGCTTTAAAAATTTCTAGCTTTACTGGTGGCAATACTTGGATAATTGATTCTAGAGCATCTGACCATATGACCTATGATCGTAGTTTCTTTCTTTTTCTCAATCCACCCTCTATTTCCTCTGTTGTCAATGCCAATGGTGATTCTTTTCCTGTTTTAGGAATAGGATATGTTCGTCTCACCCCTTCTTTGACACTACATGATGTTCTTTATGTCCCTGATCTCTCTCATCATCTTATATCTGTGCCTCAGCTTAATACTCAATCTCGGTGTTCTGTAACATTTTTTCCATTGTATGTGATTTTTCAGGACCTCCTCACCAGGGACTATCTGAGGGGTTATTTGAGGGGTCGACTATTTCATCTAGATTGCATGTTCGCCAGAATGAAGCCAGAGAAGGCAGTCTAAGCAGCATTGATTTCAACTGGGGTTAGTAATCAAGTTGAAGAATTATGGCTATGGCATCAGAGATTGGGACATCCTTCCTTTAGTGTCATGAAGAAATCTATGCCATCCTTGTTTCTGGGCATTGATGAGTCTAAGTTGCACTGTGAGTCATGTGTCGTAGCTAAAAGACATCGTACTAGTTATCCTTTGAGTACTACTAGGAGTTCTTTTCCTTTTGAGCTTATACATTCTGATGTATGGGGACATTCCCGTGAGTCAATCTTGTCTGGCAAACATTGGTTTGTTTTGTTTATTGATGATTATACCCGTCTTACTTGGGTCTCTTTACTCAGTTTCACCAATTCTTTCATTCTTATGGGATTATTCATCAAACTACTTGCCCTCAAACCCCTGAACAAAATGGGGTGTCAGAAAGAAAGAATCGTCATGTTCTTGACATAGCCCAGTCTATTCTACTTAGTACTCATATGCCTAAGTATCTTTGGGGAGATGTAATTCTCACTGCTTGTCATCTCATTAATAGGCTACCTTCCTCTGTTCTCAATGGTCAAACCCCTTATGCTGCCTTTTCAAATCATGTGTCAGTCCCTTCGTTTTCTAATCTCCCTGCTGGTGTCTTTGGGTGTGTTGTGTTCGTCCATGTTCCTAAGAATCAACGGTCCAAACTCGATGCCAGGGCATTAAAGTGTGTTTTTGTGGGCTATGGTGTTAATCAGAAGGGCTACAAGTGTTTTGATCCTCCTACACAGAAATTTTTTGTTACCATGGATGTCACCTTTTATGAGGATGCATGTTACTTTTCTCCCATCAATCCTTCACTTCAGGGGGAGAAACATACTTTTTTGGAAGAGAAGTCTTGTGGGATTAAAATTCAGCCCATTGAAGCCAACGACACTCCTGCAGAAACAGAAAAGGCAATTGCTGAACAGAGCATTACGAGTTCTGAAACGGAAAAGGCAATTGCGGAATAGAGCATTGCGGGTTCCGAAACAGAAATGGCAATTGCTGAATTGTCTACCCTTCGCCATACAACTACCGAACAGAGCATTGCGAGTTCCAAAATAGAAAAGACAATTGCCGAATCATCTACCCTCCAAGAAGGCCAAGCTCCTCCACCCCTCTTAGATACAGATAACCCTTGTCAACCAATCCCTGAGGAGTGCCCAATCTTGAGGTTAGTAGTGTTTCTTCTAACTCTGATATTGGTGATAGTGTGTATGTTTTGCCTCCTAGGTCCACTCGTGGTAAACCACCTCGTCAATATGAACCAAGTTTAGATGCTAACTTTGTATCCACCCACCGGTTATCCAAATCCCATGCTTCTTTTGTGAATCAAATTCCTCTGTATGTGTTCCCAGTAAAGTGCAGGATGCTTTCAAGGACCCCAAATGGTCTCAAGCAATGAATGAAGAGATGGAGGCATTGGAGAAGAAAAATACTTGGGAGTTGGTGCCACCTCCACAAGGAAAGAGAGTTGTTGGATGTAGATGGGTGTACATTATCAAACACAATGCAGATGGTTCAGTGAACAGGTATAAAGCAAGACTTGTTGCAAAGGGATATACTCAAACATATGGCGTGGATTATGAGGAGACCTTTGCTCCAGTAGCAAAGATTAATATTGTTCGAGTGTTGATGTCTCTAGCAGCTAATCTAGATTGGCCCTTGCAACAATTTGATGTGAAGAATGCCTTTTTACATGGAGAGCTATCTGAAGAAGTCTATATGGATCTACCACCAGGAAATGAGGCAAGCACAGGAGGTAGATTAGTGTGTAAGTTAAATAAGTCCTTGTATGGACTCAAACAATCACCACGAGCTTGGTTTGGAAGATTCTCTCAAGCTATGCGTCGTTTTGGGTACAAGCAGAGCAACTCTGACCATACATTGTTTCTGAAACGCTGTGTTAATGTTTAAAGTTCAGCGGTAGCTAAACCCTTGTTAACGCTGGTCCGATGAGCAAACCGTTACCTATGATATTCTCAGAGCTTCAGCTACCTGTCAAATGAAATACAGAGGGCCTCAGAGGGAGACCGCGTTGGGTGGTCTTCTCTTCTCCGATGCCTAAGTTAGTCAATGTATTTATGTTGACAAAGTAACAGTAGGTAAGTACTAAAATACGTAATTAATTAGGAGAGAAGAGAGAACCTTTTATAGGTGAGGAAGGAGCTAATCTTCTTCATGTTTTTGATGTGGGCTCAGGCGGTAGCCTGCTTGGCTATGTTCCCGTAGGTCACTCCTTTGGTTGGAGCCGGTGCCGCTGGTGGTAGCATGAGCGTGGCTCCTTATAGCTAATTATTCTTGCAAATGCCTATGTAAGTACAAGTCCGCCAAGTCCCCAGTCAAGGAGCGCAATCTTGGTTGGGGAGTTTCCTAGTGGTTGGAAGCGTTGCATCTACCAGTCTTGCAAAAGCATAATTAGAGTCAGTGCGTTGTCCACCATGGACTTACTAAACAAACGCTTTATACCCTTTCGGGTGGGCCCCTACTAGGCCCCCTTGGGAGTCCCCCATTCTCAGGCTAAGATAGATCTCCGTTTGGTCGGTGTATTGTTTGTTGAGGGGAGCTGCGCTGAGCAGAGGGTGTTGGGTAGCGAACCCACTCTTTGATACCCAAGTGGCGGGGGTTAACATGCCTGATCAGGTCTGTCAAAGACTGTTGATGAGTCCCCCATCTGTCCCGGAGGACCATGTTTTGACTGTAACGCTGCGTTGAGGTCATTGTGAAAGTGAGGCATTGCCTCGGGAATCCCTCTGCTGACTATCACTGGCCGACAACTTGGTGAATGGCGTTGCGGTCAGCGGTGACGGTCTTACCTCCAAGGTGCCAAGAGAGAAGTCTTGCTAGCAGAGACTAGCTCGCTTGTAAGATGGAAAGAGAAAAGTTCTGCTAGCGGAGACTCGCTTGCTTGCAAGGTGGAAAGAGAGAAGTTCCGCTAGCGGAGTTGCGCTTGGCGGAGACTAGCTCGCTTGCAAGATGGAAAGAGAGAAGTTCCGCTAGCGGAGTTGCGCTTAGCGGAGACTAGCTCGCTTGTAAGATGGAAAGAGAGAAGTTTCGCTAGCGGAGTTGCGCTTAGTGGAGACTCGCTCACTTGCAAGGTGGAAAGAGAGAAGTTCGGCTAGCGGAGTTGCGCTTAGCAGAGACTAGCTCGCTTGCAAGATGGAAAGAGAAAAGTTCCGCTAGCGGAGTTGCGCTTAGTGCAGACTAGCTCGCTTGCAATATGGAAAGAGAGAAGTTCCGCTAGCGGAGTTGCGCTTAGCAGAGACTCGCTTGCTTGCAAGGTGGAAAGAGAGAAGTTCCGCTAGCGGAGTTGCGCTTAGAGGATACTAGCTCGCTTGCAAGATGGAAAGAGAGAAGTTCCGCTAGTGGAGTTGCGCTTAGCGGAGACTTGCTTGCTTGCAAGGTGGAAAGAGAGAAGTTCCGCAAGCGGGGTTGCGCTTAGCAGAGACTAGCTCGCTTGCAAGATGGAAAGAGAGAAGTTCAGCTAGCGGAGTTGCGCTTAGCGGAGACTCTGTAGATTCGTAGTCTTCCTCGTCAGTGGTTACTTTGGGTAGACTCTTCGTTTGACAATGCTTGACACGCGGCCGTCATAGATTGGGTTAACGTGCATGATAACGTCTTTGCAGCACACCCGTCTCTTCGCCATTAATGCGAGTAATTATTGATTTTGTAACCGAGGCGTCGCCTCAGTTAATCCGGAGAGTAAGTGCGTTTGTGGGGCACATGTACGGTTGTGGTGCGATGTCATTTTTCGGCGGACGGCCTAGATTAGTTTGATGTTGACATAAAAGAGAGGGAAACCTGGAGGTTTGACATTTCGTACTTTTTACCTAGTGTCGTCGTCTTCATGCTTCGCCCTGCATTCCGAGAAGAAGATTGCTACGATTTCGTGAAGGTATCGACTTTTGAAGCACGAAGATCTTCTGTAGTGAAGAGAAGCGCCTTTGATTGCACCAAAGATTTCACTTTTGAAGTTGGTACTCTGAATCTCATCCCTGTTCTATTGGTTCTGTGTGTTTGTTTCTGTCGGTTTCTGGGTTTTCGATTTGGGCTGTTATCTGTTCTTCCCCTGTGTGTGCTGAGGGTGTAAAGCAAGTTTTGGGGATGGGTTTTGGTGTTTTATAGAGTTGGGGTCTAGGGATTTGTTAGATGGTTGAATTTGGGTTGAGTATATGGGTGCACTTTGTTCTTGTTTTGGCATTTTCTGGGTAATTATTCTTGATGTTCTTGGATGTAGCTGATAAAGGGATAGCTTAGATCTTGTGTGAACTGACTGGTTTGGGTTTTAGGGTTGTGGGATGGCTAGCGTCGTAGATATCTCGAGCGGTGAGGATTCCGAGTCTGACGAGTCGCTTAACGTGGCGGATAGGGTGTTTATTGACTCGTTGCGTCCGTCTACCCCTGCATGAACCTCACCATCCGAACCACTAGACATTGTGCCGCTACAGACCATATCCTGGGAGGTTGCCATGGGTCGTGCTGGTCATCCTTGGAGTTCTAGGGCAGGAGAGGAAGTTGCTTCTAGCAAAAGGCGGGAGGAGCGGTTAGTGAGTAATAGCGCCGCTAGCGGTTCCGCTGGTGTGGTGAGAGAGGCTGGCGGGGAGGAGGTTGAATCTGCTTGGGTTCTGCCCAACGACACCACCGTTAAAGAGGCGGGAGGACCGATGTCGGCGGCTGCCATCAACCGCGTGAAGCGGGTCTTTCGTCTCCCCGGCGTGGTGAAGTTGCGGCCGCCGAACATCGATGATAGGGTCTCCATCCTACCAGTGGGACATGCCACCATTCACGAGGCCATCTTCCGTCAGGGTGTGACCCTCCCGTTACTTCCCATTCTTCAAATCTTGGTATGCGAGTTTGGTCTCGCCTTTGGGTAGATCTGCCCCAACATGTGGCGGTTACTATTGGCGTTGAACTCTTTGTGGCGCCTATGGGGGTGTGAAGGGCCAACCGTGGTGGAGGTACTTCACTTCTACGAGCTTACCTATGTGCGGCGGCAAGGGTGTAGCGGGCAGGCGAACCTTTCCCGCCTCCAGGGGGCACCCAAGTTGATAGAGAATCTGAAAGATTCGATGTCTTCCTGGTGGGCAACGTATTGCGTGGCCGTCTCGGGGTGGGAGTACGACGCCGGTGCGAATGAAGGGGCCCTGACGTATAGGATTAAGTCAGAGTTCCAGCCAATCCGAGGTTGTCGACAGTCACCTATGATTGCACTTTGGCGGATACCGTCCGTATGATGTGCCTGTATTATGTTGTGTGTGTGTTTTTTTTTTCTAACCCTTGCTTCATTTCTTGTGTAGCGGGTCTTCGCTACAACCTGACGCGTGAGGAGCAATGTCGCCTGGAGAGGATAAGAAGCTGTTAGCAGAATCGTAACCTGCTCGACCTCCGCTTGCTCATCGGGTGAGAATTGTTGGTTGATCTGAAACTGACACGCGCCGTTGGTAAGCAGTTCCCGCCGACCTGTTACTTGTCAACCTTTTTTTTTTTTTGACTTGCTCGATGGTTGCAGAATCACCGCCGGGAAACAAGGACAGTCGCGAGGCGTTTGAGAAGGCTATGGATCGTGCAGAGATCAACAATTTCCTGGAGACTATGTACGCAGCTGTGCTGGAGGCCCAACAAACCACCGTTGATCCTGGGACACTAACGGTGAGCCCATCCGATGTGCCGGTGATGTTGCCGGTGCCACACCACTCTCATCTTGGCGCCTATGGTTCGCCCGTTGCAGTTGGCGGAAGCAGAGTCCCTGCTGCGCCTGTGCAGCCGAAGGAGAGGG
The DNA here is from genome assembly GCF_002994745.2 of Rosa chinensis. Taxonomy (NCBI): domain Eukaryota; kingdom Viridiplantae; phylum Streptophyta; class Magnoliopsida; order Rosales; family Rosaceae; genus Rosa; species Rosa chinensis. Next base: position 59,595,784 of record NC_037092.1, read on the forward strand.
TGCCTGCCATCAGATGTGGGTCCCAGCGGGAAAATGTGGTGCCCTCAACAGAGGCGGTAACCATTACGAGGCTGGAGCCTCAGACAAGATCGCAACCTGTTGTCGCTGGTGCCACCTGGGTCGTATTGCAAAAGAAACGGCGGCAGAATGATATTGATGAGGAGGATGATGCCATAGACGCGGAGACCATCGGGGCCCGCCAGCAGAAGAAAATGAGGCATGCTCCACCCACGGTGACCGTGGCGGCCAGTGGGGAGGTGCAGATGAGCGATCTAGACTCGTTTGCCGGGTATGCTGAGTTCCTGACCGACCTTGAGTGGGAGTTTTTGTTCCACCTCTGTGAGAGGCTGGGGTTCGGCAGACTAGATGGGACCATCCGTCCAACGGTGCTGCAGCGGTCTCCGTTTAGCTTGACCTTTGGCCACTTGTCGGTCGGGTTGCATGAATTTTTCCTGGAGGCCTCAAAGCAGGCCGAGGTCGAGCGGTAGTTGCGGGAGGAGCTTGAAGTCCTGCGGGGGGAGCTGGCGGCTTCTCAGGCCAGACTGGCGGATAAGGAGCGGCAGCTAACTAAGGCGGAATGCGATGCCTCGGATGCTAGCGGAAAACTGAAGATTGCTATCGAGCAAAACCTTGAGCGGAATGACCACATCAACCGGCTTCAGCAGGACATAGTTCAGCTGAAAAAGCATATGGCAGCCAAGGTTAAGAGGATCGACATTCTTCAGAAAGACTCTACCGCCAAATCCGCTGAGGTAAAACGATTAGAGGGTGTGGCTGCCCAGTTGGCGGCAGAGAGGAGCGGTGCTGAAGCCGCCGCTGTGGATGCCTTCAAGCAGTCTGCTGCGTATAAGCAAGCCTTGATGGATGCGGTGAAGGCCGGTGCTATTGCCAACGTGGAGCTTTTGACGAAAAGGGGCACCATTGATTGGTCGAAGGTATCCTTGTCCGCCAGCACACCCAGCAAGACGTCAGCCCTAGGGGGCGGATCCTTGGCGGTTCAGCCTAGTTTGCTCTCCGGCAATGGGGAGAGTGATGATGACCCGGCGGAAGCCTCCCAGCGGACTCCGGTACCTATCCAATCCGAGGGCTCCAGGACCAATGTTGTGGTGGATCGAACCCGGCCGGACGGGACCATCATGACCCCTAGCCCGACTGCGCATGGCTCCGACCAAATAAGTCGTATGGGCGCAAGGCAGCTGCTGGCCGAGGGTGAGGAGCAACCGCCAGTCGAGCATGAGCAGGGCGGTACTGAAAATAGTTGAAGACGTTGCCGTCGATACCTTTGTATTGTAATGCCGTCGAAGCCTGCATATGTACTCTTTTTTTCTTTTTTTGTAATTGAATATTTTTAGGTGGGTGGTCCCGACCCTTAATATATGCAATGTCCCTTTTTTTTTTTGGAACTTTCTAAGTGTTGGATTCTGTGTTGTTTGCATGTTGCTATACTGCTAGTTTTGACTTGTGCTTCTGTTAATCAATGAAACATTAAAGGAATTAAAATTGTTCCCAAGTGCGCGATGTAGCAGACATAGTCCGCCGAATATTGTTGGTGTTGCCAGTTAATTATTGTGCTTGGACTGGGCGACAATGGTTTGAATAATTCCTCGTTTCATTGATAGCTATCAGATTAGCGTTTTACAAAAGCGGGGTTGTACCCGTTGGGTAGCTTCCCTTAGCTAAATATTGAACAAAAATTTAGCTAAGTCAAGATGCTCTTGGGTAGCGGTATGACTATTTGCAGTAATACCGAAGGTGTTCGGTATTCCAAGGGTGGGTCGTTGTGACTCCATCCTTGTCCATTAAGTAGAAGGTGCTTCCCCAATTTTGTATGGACCTTCCCAAGTTGGGCGGAGTGCCGTTGGTGGTGGAATGACTTCCTTCATTACCCAGTCCCCCAGTTGGAGGTTCCGGGCTTTGACCCTGGCGTTGTAGAAACGCGATACCCGCAGCTTATTTTGCAAATTGTGCAGATGGGCCTTGTGTCGTTTTTCCTCTAGGAGGTCCCTGTCGAGATTGACGCCTTTGCCTTTGGTCTCGGGGCCGTAGCCTTCGATCCTAGCGGTAGGTTGAGTTATCTCAATAGGTAGAACGGCTTCAGTTCCGAACATCATACAAAATGGCGTTTCGCCAGTGGCGGAAGTTGGGGTAGTCCTAATGGCCCACAGAACTTTCGGAAGCTTCTCCGCCCACAAACCCTTGGCGTCGTCGAGCTTCTTTTTTAGCAGCTTCTTGATTATCTTGTTTGCTACTTTGACCTGGCCGTTGGTTTGGGGGTGAGCGACAGATGCAAAACTCATCTTGGTGCCCAGGTTAACAGTGAAATATATGAGTTCCTTATTGTTGAACTGTGTGCCGTTGTCTGTGATGATTGTGTGGGGACACTATAGCGGCAATAAATGTTCTTCCAGAGGAAGTGAGTTACCTTGGCGGTAGTTATTGCCGTTAGTGGCTCTGCCTCTATCCACTTGTTGTTGTAGTCGATGGCGACAATGATGTACTTGAACTGGCCTTTGGCGGTTTGGAATTTTCCCATCAAGTCCAGGCCCCACGTGGAGTGAATCCATGGACCGATGATGATCGACAGTGGTTCCGCCAGGGCATGTGGGAGATCAACATATTGTTGACATTTGCGGCAAGATCTCGATACCTTCTGAGCGTCGTCGCCGAGAGTAGGCCAGAAGTAGCCTTGTCGCATTGTGCGATTTTCCAAGGATCTGGTGCTCGAGTGGTTTGCACATTCCCCGCCGTGTATCATTGCCAGAACGACCTTTCCCTCCTCTGGGGTTAGACACCGTAGGTTGGGGTGTGTGAACCCCTGGCGGTAAAGCTTGCCATTCTGGATGTTGTAGCGGGTTGCTCTCTGCTTGAGCTGTCGTGCTTCGACCTTGTCCTCTGGCAATGTCCCATTGTGATTGTATTCGATGATCTCATCCATCTAACTGGGATTGACCTCAATGTTGAAGATCTACACTAGGGTTTTTGTGATGGTTGGCCCGTCAAGACATTTCAACCTTGCGTCTGCTGGACTTTGGTGTGGCTGAGCGGTTGCTAGTCTGGCCAGTGAATAAGCTTTCGTGTTCTTTTCCCTAGGGATCTGCGTGATGGTGTGAAATTTGAATTTTTTGAGGAGCGTCTTAAAGTAACCCAGGTATGCCGCCAACTGTTGGTCCTTCGCCTGGAAACTGTCGTTGACCTGGTTGATGACTAATTGGGAGTCGCTAAATATGTTGACACTATCAACCCCTGAGTCGATGGAGAGGAGTAGGCTGGCGATGAGCGCTTCGTATTCCGCCATGTTGTTTGAGGCTTTGAAGTTGAATTTTAAAGTGTATTCTACCTTCAGTCCCCCTGGTCCTGCCAAGATGACTCCGTCGCCGCTGGCCTTGGCGCAAGCAGAGCCGTCCAGGTGTAGGTTCCAGTCTGACTGTTGGGGAGCTGGTTCCTCAACGGTTATTTCTGTGCTGGGTTCAACCTGTCGCTCGGTGAGCTCAGCAATGAAGTCTGCCACCGCTTGGCCTTTCATGGCGGTTCTTGGTTTATAATCAATGCCAAACTCGCTGAGCTCGATGGCCCACTTGCTAAGGCGTCCCGAGTGCTCAGGGTTCTGCATTACCTGCCTTAGCGGTTGATTTGTTAAGACATGAATTGTGTGGGCCTGAAAATACTGGCGGAGGCGTCTAGCGGCGACGATGAGTTCGAGAGCGAGCTGCTTCAAGGGGGGATATCTTGTTTCAGCCCCGTTCATGCCTCTACCGGCGTAGAAAAAGGGGAGCTCATCCTGGCCGTCCCGCCGGACAATGGCGCAATGGCGCAGCTGACCGCTGATTGTGATATCGCTAGGTATATGTACAATGTCTCTCCCTGCACAGGGATAGAAAGGAGTGGAACTGCCGCCAAGTACTCTTTCAAGCTTTGGAATGCTGCTTCACTGTCTGGGTTCCAGTCGATAACCTTCTTGTGGGTTATCTTCAGGACTTTGAAAAATGTGAGACATCTATCAGTGAGTCTGGAGATAAACCGAGAAAGGGCGGTTAGTTTGCCCTGGAGGCTCTGAACGTGTTTCTTCCACTCTGGAGCCTTCATGTTGAGGATGACTTGTACCTTATCGGGGTTGGCCTCTATGCCCCGCTCACTAACTATGTAACCTAGGAATTTGCTGGCAATGATGCCGAAGAAGCATTTTTTTCTGGGTTAAGGCGCATACAGTAGGCCAAGAGAATGGTGAATATGATTATGAGGTTTGCCACGTGTCTTCTGGCTTTTATGCTCTTTACCAACATATCGTCCACGTAGACCTCGATGATTTTTCCCAGATGCTCAGCGAACATAGCATTCATCAGCCACTGGTAAGTTGCACCGGCGTTCTTCAAACCGAAAGGCATGACATTGTAGCAGTATAGGCCCTTGTCGGTGGTGAAGGAGGTGCACTCTTGGTCACTAGGGTGCATCTTGATCTGATTGTAGCTGGAGAAGGCATCCATCATGCTGAGTAGCTCGTGGCTAGCGGTTACATCGACCAGTTGGTCTATACGAGGTAGCAGGAAACTATCCTTGGGGTATGCCTTGTTGAGGCCCTTGAAATCGACACACATTTGCCACTTTCCGCTGGGTTTTTTGACCATGACTAGGTTGGAAATCCACTGAGGGTAATTTACTTGGCAGATGAATCCAATGCTTTGAAGCTTGGCAACCTCTTCCCCTATTGCACGGTATCTCTCCTCATCAAAGGCCTTTCGCCGCTGCTTGACAGGGTAGGCGGGTGGCTTGATACTCAATTTGTGTGTGATGATCTCGGGGGAGATGCATGGCATGTCAGTGTAGGACCATGCAAAGACAGCAGCGTTGTTACGTAGAAACTGGGTGAGCTCAATCGCTACCTCTGGGTCTAGCTGAGCGCCAATGCGGACTGTTTGCTCAAGGTGCTCGTCGGAGATACTGATAACTCTTAAGGATGTTTCTGGGTTGACAGGCTCTTTTTTGACATACTTCTTCTCGTCATCCCTAGGGTCCTCAAAGTTATCTGGTGCCGCTGCATGATTTCCCACTGTTAGGATTTCATAGCGGCGCGCTGATCGTGCCCCGGTTGTGGAATAGCACTCTCGTGCTAGTTGTTGACTTCCCTTCACACAGCCTATTCCGTTGGGAGTAGAGAACTTCATGAGGAGCATGTACCCGGTGATGATGCACTTGAGTTTGTTAAGTGCCGGTCGACTAATGATGGCATTATATGAACTGAACCAGTCCACAATGATGAACTCTATATGGATTTCTGCCGTTTGTGGGCTGGCACCGATAACTAGTCGCATGTAGTCAGAACCCAATGGCTGTGTCACATCACCGGAGAAGCTAAGCAATGGCTCATGATCCTGCAATAGCTTTCTATTTCGCCAGAGTTTGTCGTAGCACCTGTTGAAGATGACATTTACAGCGGACCCGCTGTCGACAAGGATCCTCCCCACTGACCATTTATCGAGTATGGCGTCGATCAAGAATGGATCGTCGTGGGGTAGATGTACTCCGAGCTCCTCCTCCTCTGGGAAGGTAATGGGCACCTAACCAGATTTTGGGAGTTTAGCGGACCTCTCATAGCGGATATTGCACACCTCCTTGGGGTGGTTAGCACGAGCATAGCGCTTTTTTGCTCTGTGAGACATGTTGGTGATTGGAGCCCCACCGTCGATGGTGTTGATGCGGCCCAAGGGCTCAATGTTGGCGATCACGGGTGGTGGTTGGTGTACCTTGAATTGTTCCATCTTACCGTCTCAGTATAAGGTCTCAATGGCTGTTTTGAGGGCGTTGTAATTGTTGGTGTTGTGGCCGCTGTCCTCATGATATTTGCACCACTTGCCAGTGTTTCTGGGCTTTCCTACCCTTGGGTATTTTCTTGGGGTGGTGGCGGGATCTGGTCCTTGCACTGGTCGTATATTTCCTCGTATGAGGCCGTGATGACTGTAAACACTGCGGACCGCTGGGATGACTCCGTCTGTTTACTACGGTTATCCCCATGAAATGAGCTGCTGCCCTTGTTGTAATGTTGGTCCTTCTGCCGCTTGCTCTGGTGGTCACCCTATTGCCATTCTCTGTTTTTATCAGTTGGCGGTGCAGCAGAGGTTTTACTAGCGGTATCCTGATGGCTGGTGGAAGGTTGGGTGGACTTTACAGGAGTTGGTGGTGGTAGGGGGGTTTCTCCAAATGTGATGAATTCTACCTGTGCATGGATGACAGCCTCACTCATGACATGGTCGTAAGCGGCGTTTGGATGCTTGTAATTGAGGTGATAGAGAAATGGCCCCTTGAGGAGTCCCTGTTTTAAAGCTGCGAGCGCCATTGTCTTATCAAGATCGCGGCATTGGGACATTGCCGCTCACCACCTGGTGACGAACGCCCCTTCAATGTTTCCTCCGCCCCCTGCTTGATTTTGAATAGCTGAGTTGTACTGTGGTGTCCGGCCGCCAGCAGGATGAACCGAGAGTGGAAAGCATTTGATAGTGCATGGAATGAGTCAATGGACCCTGGCGAACACTCAAAAAACCAACTCATTGCCTCACTATCCAGCGTTTCACTGAACAAGTGGCAGAGGGTGGCGTCATCGAACTCCTTGTTATTGGTGACTTTTTTGAAGGTGTCCATATGGACAAAGGGGTCAGTCATGCCGTTGTACTGTGACATCTTTGGTGTCTTTGCGTGCACCGAGCGGATGGCATGCAGGATCCTGGTGGTGAACGGTCCTGGTCTGGAAGCAAAGAGTGGATTTGGTATTGGCGCTGGGGTGCCTGCCTCGGCTCGGATTAGCCTTTGCTCTAGTTGTTGCATCCGCTCCATAATTAGGGCGGTTGTCTCCATCGGGTCCCGCCTGGGTGCTCTGCTGCACCAGCTCTCGCCTGGGGGCAGGTATATTACCCTCGATTCTAGCCCTGATTGTCAAGCGGCTGGTGTGCGGTTATGACTCCGCCTCCTGCTCCAACATTAGTCTGGGCGGAGACGGTGGTCCCATTCCTCGTAGCTCAGTGGATTCAGCGGGTACCTGGTATGATTGGTCCGGGCACCAACCCGCCGGTGTTGGGCTGACTGCGCCTGGTGCTCCGCGATTGCTCACTTTGCGTTGGGTTGGCGTTTGCCTCCATCACCTTCTTAAGCTCATCAAATCTTGACATCAATGTGGCCACCTGCTTTTGGGCCTCGGCCTTTTCTCTGCGCTCTTGTTCGCGTTCTCTATTTGGTTTGTGAAGGTCCGCTAGTGCTAGCTCATACATAGCGGCGAGGTCCTGCACCGGAGGGCGGCTGCCACTCGGCTGGACCTCCGCTGTAGTTTGGGTTGGTGGGATCTAGGAACTAGCCTGGGGTTGACCGGCGTGCCGAATAGTGCACGGTTGACATTAACCGCTGGATTGACGTTGATCATTGGGTTGGTGGGATGGGGGTTGGCGGACTGATCCGCCTGCTTCTCAGCGTTTCCCCCGCTACCGTTAGTCATGGTGGATGTGGTGGGATGGCCTCTTGTTCAAGGATTCCCACAGACGGCGCCAATGTTAATGTTTAAAGTTCAGCGGTAACTAAACCTTTGTTAACGCTGGTTCGATGAGAGAACTGTTACCTATGATATTCTCAGAGCTTCCGCTACCTGTCAAATGAAATACAGAAGGCGTCAGAGGGAGACTGCGTTGGGCGGTCTTCTCTTCTCCGATGCCTAAGTTAGTCAATGTATTTATGTTGACAAAGTAACAGTAGGTAAGTATTAAAATGTTTAATTAATGAGGAGAGAAGAGAGAACCTTTTATAGGTGAGGAAGGAGCTGATATTCTTCATGTTTTCGATGTGGGATTGAGATGCTTTAATCCCCAGCTTCTAGAGCTTCTGATGTTGTCTTGTGGCGGTGCGTCAGCAGTGATCTGGGGGCAAGCTGAGGCTCAGGCGGTAGCCTGCTTGGCTGTGTTCCAGTAGGTCACTCCTTTGGCAGGAGTCAGTGCCGCTGGTGGTAGCATGAGTGTGGCTCCTTATAGCTAATTATGCTTGCAAATGCCTATGTAAGTACACGCTGTGAAGGTAAATTAACTGCCTTGATTATTTATGTTGATGATATGATAATTACTAGTGATAATTCAGAGGAGGTTGAAAAATTAAAAGATCTGCTTGCATCAGAGTTTGAGATGAAAGATCTTAGTTCTCTTAAATATTTTTTGGGGATTGAGGTCGCCAGGGGGAGTTCAGGAATTTTCTTGTGCCAGAGTAAATATGTGCTTGATTTGTTGACAGAGACAGGAATACTAGGGTGTAGACTTGCTGATACTCCTATTGAGCAGAATCATAAATTGGCTGAGTACCCTAATCAAGCTCTTACAGAGAAGGCTCACACAGAGGTTAGTTGGCAGATTAATCTATCTCTCACATACTCGGCCAGACATTGCATATGCAATTAGTGTTGCGAGTCAATTCATGCATAATCCAAGTGAAACTCATATGGAAGCTGTGATCCGTATTCTGAGGTATTTAAAGTCTGCACCTGGAAAAGGCTTGATGTTTTCAAAGTATAATCATCTGGATATTAGTGGTTATACAGATGCAGACTGGGCAAGTTGTGTTACGGATAGAAAATCCACTTCTGGTTACTTCACTTTTGTAGGTGGTAATCTTTGTTACTTGGAGAAGTAAGAAACAAAAGATTGTGGCCAGGTCAAGTGCTGAAGTAGAGTATAGAGGTATGGCTCATGGAGTTTGTGAATTACTTTGGTTGAGAAATTTACTTCGTGATTTGGAATTTAAACCCAAACGAGCCATGGATTTGTATTGTGATAATAAGGCAGCGGTGGATATTGCTCACAACCCAGTTCAACATGACAGAACTAAGCATGTTGAGGTTGACAAACATTTCATTAAAGAGAAGCTCGATGCTAAGCTTATCTCTTTTCCTTTTGTCCACTCAGAAGAACAGTTAGCTGATGTTCTCACAAATGCAGTATCGAGTAAGACATTTCATAACTCACTTGACAAGTTGGGCATTCGTGATCTGTATGCGTCAACTTGAGGGGGAGTGTTGATGTGAGTCATACTTACCTTATTTATGTAGATATTCTATAATATTCCGTGATCTGTAATATTATGTCATATCTGTAGTATTATTAGGTTTACTACTTACCTTAGGAGTAGTATTTGTCTTATCAGCGCAATTGTAGTATTCGTCATGTTAATAGCCGACACATATATAACAGGCGGACTTTACGAATGTTTGAGTTCATTCTTTCTTGACAAATGTAATAAGCAGAATGAAAAGTCCATACTGTTTGGTGGGAAGCCGGCTGTGCAGAAACCAACAATCAAGACGATAGCTTTGAATAGTTCGGGGTGTGATACTCCTTTTTTACTTCATTCGATCTTTCTCTGAATAAGGTTTTAATGAGACCACGTTATTTCCTCTAGTTCATCTTGTAATGTTTTCAAACTCATCAATTGGATTTGAAGAAAGTTTATGAGAAAATGAATGCTTCTTAGAACACCCATGACATATCTACGATGTGTTATCTCCAATCTCTGTTGTTAATATAAACCTAAGTGCTAGGAGACGCCATCGAGGAAACCCACCATCACCACCTTCGAGAGAACTAGAGTAACAGCCACTGATTGATGTTGCAAGAACACCGCTGAGGAACCCAGATGGAGTACTCATCCTCTCGGCGCGGAAAGTTTTTCAGAAGACATACAATTGATCTCAATAGAATAGAAGAACATTTTTGTAAAATTGTTCGACTCACATATTAGTTGTTGTACATTATTATTATTATTATATATTTATAACATTATCAGTGATTTTTCTACTAAAAAAAAAAAAAAGGTAAGCAAAAATTGGTTTACTAATATTGGAGCCACCCCAAATATTTGGAATTGACCACATACTGGTGCACTAAAGTTGAGATGATCAACTGTTTAGTTGCAATCGATTGTTTCTTGTTCAATTGGATCAAACGCGGACAGAGCTCCCAATTGGTGCTGAAATGTTCCATTGTTCCTGGTCTAATCGGACTCGGCCTCGGAATGTCTAAAGAAAATAGGTTCTGACAAAAAGAGAGAATTAGCAGAAGGCATTGAAGTGAGCTATGGGTTCATGGCAAGGTTTCGTAGCAGACAAGCTGCTTGGAGGGTTGCAGTTTCCTGTTCTTCAAAATTGGTAACAACCAGAGACTTAAATAGACCGACTCTTTTATAATCATTGAATAAGAAACAAAGAATAAAAACAAAACATAAAAAAATGGTGCATACAATAATAAACATAACAACCTCTAATGTACGTAGTTTCATATCCTGTATCCTTAATTTACGAGGGGAAAGAATGAACATTACCTACAACACCGGTTCAGTAACAAGTTTGAAAAATAAAAAATGGATTAGCCGGTGTTCATTCAGCAAAATGCTCCACGCGAGAGCAATGAGATGGGAAAATTACAAGACCACTACTGACTGAATGCTTCACAATTTCAGATAAGAAAAAGAGTGGCAACTAGCATAGCCAGAGTTGAGAGAAAGAAGCACGCAGCAGTCTTAGGCTGCCCGTTTGGCCGTGGTGGTGGTACTGTCGATCCACCAGCTGGCCCAGGAGCTAAGGCCGTTTCGGCGGATGGCAAAGGCGGCTCAACCACATCACTCTCTGTCAGGGCTGGATTTGGGGCCTCAGCAGGTGGCAAGTAAGCAGGAGAAATAACTTGTATCAGACTGCCTGGCAGAACAGGGCTCATGTAGGTAGGTGTCTCTTTATAACTTAAACACCGGTTTCCTGCAACAATTAAGCACCAAAATATCAGTCAAGTTAAGTGGTACACTTAAATAGCTCTAATGTATCCATTATTCGTACCCAAAGAGAGAATTGTATAACAAATGCACACTCACTTTTGTATCTAGCAGCTGTTTTGGGAAAGCCTGTGATAACACCATCAACTTCGGCCCCCATCACAAATGAATTGATCTCCACGGATGCATCTGAGAAGAAGTCCCATGCTTGAGATACAAACTCATTGCTGAAGAGTTCAACATAAACAGGTAGTTTAAATCCATGAAACTTCTTTACAACATTGGTTGCTCCACTGACGAATAACTGATTTTCTGGAAAGACAGAGGCCTTGTTAATGACCACAGCATCAGCAAATTTCTTGATGTCCTGAACAGTTTTATCAGGGGCATCACCAATGTCCTCTTCAATCTTGTAAACAAGTTTATACTTGCTTTTCTCCTTAAATTTCATCAGAACAGAACTATTGCTGGACTGAATCATGACATCTAGGGCTGTCTGATTACCAAAACCAGCGTTCTTCAATTCAGTCATGACTGCATCTGTTACACGTAGTCCCTGCTTCTCTACAAGATATGCCGCATGCTGAAAGTAAACAGTAGAAAATGTCATCATTAGTAATGTAGTAGAAGAAGTACGTTTTGAATCAGGGCGTGAATAAACAACAAAAAACATTACATTTGACCACTGTGAGATGCAAAATATTCAGTATCAGTCATTTTTTTAAAACAAATTTAAACAAATGACTTCCATATTTGCAACCCAAGTCAACAAGATCCCCAAGCCCATTTTCATCTTGCAAGGAAAGATGTGCAGGAAGGAGAAAGAGAATAAAATAACATGGTAATGGCAGACATTGTGAAAGTTTATCTGGGCTCACAATTTGGAAAGATAGTCCAAATAGCTTTTAACAATGAAAGCGCATGCTAAACCAGTCGGTGAAACTTTGGAAAAAAATACTAACCTCTATGCCAATTAAGACACCTAATAGAGAACTTGAATTCTTTGCCAAGGTCAAAAATTCAGATAGTTTCAAGTAAGTGCCAGCATTCTTGAATCTTGGATTCCTGAGCAACTTGTAATTTTTCTCTGGGCTTGATATAGTTGCTACAGTTAAAATAATAAAAAGCATCAATACAAGGATATCAAATAATTGGCCCAGATAAGAGTTCTTGTTTATTCTATGGGGGGTACACTGCTAGAATATGCAATTACTTGGCCACATAACTTGTAAGAGCAACATAAATGTTGTCTGTATGTATATATGTATAATATATATAAATCTTGAAGAGGGTCTCTCTACATGGCATACAAGTTGTTAGGTATGTTCTTTCTCACAGGGCCATAACATGTCAATCAAGTGTTACTAGTTATGTGTGAAATTGAAACAACAGTGCATACAGTGAAGATATACAAGGATACTAATTACCTGTGTAAACTATAGAAAAGAAGGCACAAAAGTTCTAAAATTTTCTGTAACTACTTCAAAGAAAAAAGAGGCACAAAATTTTATCTCCAGATCTCAACAAAATTAGTGGATTTATGTTCTAAGTACGGAATCTCTTCAAACGTAAAGAGTTCTATGCTTTATGAAGAGATAAATATATAGAAGTAAGAGATTCAATTTCAACTTACATTGTAGTGTTTTGATCTGATCCCATGTCAGGCTAAAGGTATATATTCCACTGCCAACCTTAATTTCTGGAACATTCATTGTGTAGCTGCTAAAGCTTGATTGAGCAACTGCTGTGCTATCAATAAGATTTATAGAGCTCGAGCAAAATGGTATCCCGTCCTTGGACATTTGGACGTTACAATCGAGTACATCTACACCATCTGCAATTGCATGCATATACGCCAAGTCAGTACAGCCAGGGTAGTCTCCGCTATCTCCGTCTTTCGAGATAACCAAAGGTGTATCTGCAGCATGAGAAGAATGAAAGGAATTCATTAGAAACAATGCAAGAATTGCACGTCAGTAAACTATACAGACAAGCAACCTCATTCAGCACAAAAAGATCCAAATTTTAGACTCAAGCACAAAAAAACAATGACATACCTTTTACTGAAGCATTCTTTTCTGGGTGAGCATAACAATCTGCACTAGTTAAGAGAAACGATCATCATTAAACAGGAAATTAATGTTTATTCAGAAATTAATGCTCGCATTGTAATAAGCAGCATAATTTTGACTCTTAAGTTTGGTCTGCATATATTTCCTTCGGATGTTTTAAAATGAAACCAAGTAGAAAAATTTTGTTCATACTGGAACCTTTGTTGATTTTGTCAAACACATATATAACTCCTATGCTGCATCAAAAATCCTAATTCTTTTAAAAGGAATAATCAGTATGTTAAAGTGAAGTAACCATTCAAGCAATACTAAAATTTATAAAAATAACACACTATTTAGCCCAACACACACCAGGAAGAAATAAGTTACCTATGACTGCTGATGGAGTTAGGGGAAAGTCAGACAGCACACCGTCAACACTGAAATCGCCGTTGTCGAAGAATGACAGGTATTCAGAAACTGGATCATAACTGTAATTGAAGGGGAATGGCACGTCATTATACAAACCTGACACAAATACTGTTAGCCCTGCTTTATGAGCATCCGAAACAATGGTAGTGTGAGGTTCTAAATAATTGTCCACAGTGACAGGCCATATGTAAGTTTTAGGAACTATAATTCCAGAGGCAAATGTCTTGATATATGTGAGATTCTTCAATAGAGAACCGTAAGTCTGGTTTGTCGAAGGCTCAATCTCAGCTCCCTCAGGAAACTTAAAGATCAACTTTGTTGTGCTTGGACTAACACGTGCTTTAATACTTTTCAGGAAATTCACCTCTGGTGATGAGATAAAATTGACAACCACTTTCTTTGATACAGAAAGCACATAGTTTCTCATACTCAAGTTGTGTTGCGTGAAGAATATATTCTTCTGCAAAGGCATCAGAAAAGTAGAGGTTGCTTCAGATAATAGTTGACAAAAATAGTTTTACAAATCTAAAGAAATAGACTACAGGAAAAAATGCACAAGTTTTAAGACAAGAGGACCTATAGTCTACCAGTTACCTCAATATTCAACCATAAGCCTGGTGGTCTGAATTGCGCAACCACATCTTCTACGGTGAGAATTGGGTACATATTGCCATCAAACTTGTTGGATCGTGAATATACTCCCTGAGTAACTGTTTGGGTAACAAGAAATCAGTCAGCAACTGTGGACTATGCTACAACCAAAAATGCAGCAATTACAGTAATTAACTAATAACTGCTGCATAATACACCTAAAGCATGGCCAAAAGTGCTTCATGTATAGCAATCAGATAATGTGCCCATTTCATAATCCATATATCAAAGTGATCACAACAATCTTAGAGTTATTCAATAATTATGAAAACAGAATATGTTAGAAAATGCCTCATAAAGATCAATTGTATCACATGAAACAAGAGCAAACTTCAAGCATTTTTTCTTTTTTAGCAATGAGCAAACTTCATTTAAATGTACTAAAATCTTTTCAAAGACCAACACTGCAAGGTTCTGAAATGCCAAAGAAAAACATGATACATAGGAACATAGCCAGCTAATTTCGCTTTTGAAAAATTGAAATAAAATAAAAACCATAACCAGCTTATAGTATCTGCCTGGATTAGGTTGAGAAAGTGTACTAAAAAACAATTAGTGTACTTAAACATAGGCAGTCCCTCATGAGGATAAGAGAGAAACAACATGTTGGACTTGGCAGAAGCCTCTGAATCATTTGCGAAATGAGGAAGAACAGCATATGACTTGAAAAGAAGAAAGCTTGTCTAAAAAAAAAAATGAAACATGAAAAGGAGCACATCCTGTGAAATCAATAATCAAATTTTAAGAAAAATATAATCGTATTCTTGTCCAATGAGTTCAAATAAAATGTCCGTGTGAGAACAGTTTCAGTCAACTACACTCATGAAATTAAGCCAAAAAAAAAAAAAAAACCTTCACTCACCAATAACATTTGCAAGGTCTTTGAGAGTATAGTCAATGCTAAACCACCCTTTAGTCGGAACTCCATCAACCGGGTAAGTATTTTCCTTCTTTGGAAACAAATCAACAACATTCGAATTGTTATTCAGCAGCAAATCTGGAAAGCAAATTCCAGCTGCATCCTTTGTTAGTTGGACATCACAATATAATACCACATCTGGTACACTAGTGATCATTGCCAAATTGTAAGCTATAGAACTGAAACCAGGAAAGAGTCCTGAAAAGCCCCCTCGTGCTATGACCAAAGGCGGATCTCCTGCAAACCAACTCAACCACGTTAGCTACACTAAACATACGGGAACAAAAAAAAAAAAAAAAAAAAATTGTATCATGCAAAAATTGAACTAAAGCTGTGAGCGCCAAGTTGGGCACAACAATAAATTCCAAATATATATCTTCATTTCCATCCACTCCCATATTCTGCAAACTTTCAAGAAATGGCTGTTTCTGGAATTTTACAATTAAAACGGTTTGCGAAAACTATCCGAAAAACTAACCGTAGAAGATCGTATACCAATTTCAGTCTCTCTGGCTATAAAAAGCAAGCGAATTAAAGTTAGTCCAGAAAGCAAGTTGTTAAGGTCTTCCTCCTTTTAAGTAATGAGTAATTTGCAAGCTCTATTATTCCCTATGCAAGAATATTAGTTAAAAGTAGTGAATTGCTTTTTATATAAACACCCTCCTTTCTATTCTTTCACAGTTTCTTAATTTGGAAAACCAATCCAACGAAATCGGAAACAATAAATTCAACTCAAATTTCCCGTTTCAAGTCTCTCCCCTCCATTTTCTTCACAATCAAGAGAGAACAAACTCAGCACTGAACAAAAATTTCAAGAATTAATTCAACAAAATAAATTATTCATACCAAGTCAGAACGAACACAGTACTGAAGCTCAAAGAGAAAGCAAATGAGATCATGGAGTTTTTACCTGTGAGTGTTTTCCATTGACTAGATCCCTGAGCAGAGACCAGAGCTACTGAGTAGAGAAGAGCAGCAAGTACGGTGACCGGAGCGCGTGAGTTCCACATTGCCGGAGAAGCCTCGCCGGCCGGTCTGTCAGCAGAGCTGGTAGTGGAGAAGATCGCGACGGCGTCGTTCGGAGTCGTCTCGGAAAATGTGTGAGATTTGCTGAGCAGAGGAGAGAGAGAGAGAGAGGAGTAGAAGAGAGTAGAAGAGCTTAATGAGCTCTGCACCTTTTTCAGGCTGGCTTTTCCGGTATTTCCATATTTATAATACGAAAATTTTAGTTTAAAAATAATTAGTATGTTTGGTCTGTGGGTATTTTAATTATTAATTAAATTTAAATTAAATTAAACCAAGTGTTTACATCAATGGAGAACCTGGTCGAAATACGCGCTTACACGTTGAAGGATTGAGCCGGCTTTGATAAGCCGAGCCGAGCCGAAGAGGGGTTTTGTCGGGACCAAGCGGTGCCATTTGCACTACTTAGCTTGCACGGCGCGGAGGAGAGTCAATGAGCGGGTCAACAGGCTGGAGGAAGCCGAGCCGAGCCGAAGCTGAAGCTGAGTTGTGTAGGGAGTAGGGTGCACCACCGATTTTGTGTGATTGGAAAACAGCTAGAGTGGGGGGGGGGGACCCACAACATGGGGATCACCAATTTCGTGACTGCTTGCGTGGCAGCCATTTTCGGATTCCCTGCCAGACCATCTCAAACCCACAACAAAACACGAGATCCTTTTTGGTTTTGTGCGTAGAACTACTTGAAGAGGCGTTGTCAATCGACTCCGTAAGTTCGAGTTCCGCTCGTGTGTTACGCTTGTTTTTGACTTTGTTCGTAAAAGGTACGAAATTAGTTTATGAGTATCAGTATTGAATGTGTAGTTCAAATTCGACTCATGTTATGCTCGTTTTTGTGAAGAAGAAAAAAAAAAAAAAAGAACTAAGTCACAATTCAATATTAAGCTCGATAGTTAATCAAACTTACTTTGAAATTTAGTTTATTTGGTTCATATAGCTCGCTTTGACTCACAAACCGCATTTGTTAATTTTTCTACAAATTTTTAGTTAAATATTCACTCCAAAAACGAGTCTTTTGTTTTAAGCTTTATAATTGAGGGATTTGATAGAAGATGGCCGTCGTCGACTTGTAAATTCCGTGAAGAAAAGAGAACAAACAAAACAACTCGTCATATCAAATTAAGAAGAAAGAAGCTTCCTAAAAAGGCCAAGAAAACAAGTTAGTATCACGACTGACTTTGTTAATCTTTGACAACTTCAGCTTCATCATACATAACAAGCTACAGCATCTTTGGTAATATGAACATGAACAAGTGGGAGGAGAGGGACCAAATAAAGGCCGCTTTAAAACAACTTTGCTTTTTCATTTTAGGGGTAATGGAAAGTGATGAAAGAAAAGAACAGGTTGTTGGATATGTGCTTCACTCTAAATAAAAAACTTTTTGATTTTCCTTCCCCGTGTAAACTAGTTCTTTAAATTATCAAAGATTTCATTATTGGTGAGCTGGCTACTCATTGGACTAAACTTAGGTATCTTCTACAATATCAGAAATTTCATTACTCATCATACTCACTCAAAGTTGTGTATGACCAATCCTTTCACCAACTTTATTTTTTTCATAACTTTGGAGCTTGTCAATTGAGAGTACACATTATAACCGACTACAAGCAAAGCACGCGGAAGATGAAAATCTCACTTTGAAATAGAGACACAACAATAACAATAGCTGGGGCTTGGATTACTCATAATAGTATAAGATCTTTTGAGATAAAATTTCACACCTTATTATTACCATGGTAGCTAAGTGGAATAAATGGGGAAACTTCTCGTAATATATAACACCAATATGTACATTTTGAGATAAAATCTCACACCCTATTGTTACAAAGACAGTTAAGTGACGGAGCTAGAATATTGATATTATGTAATACCAGTAGAGGTGGGTGATATTGCATTTCATTGTACAACACAGGGGACGTGACAAAAAAAAAAAACATTCCCTGAGTAATTTTGCTACTTTCTTGAATTAAGCATAACCAGAAAAACACATGCACATCCTGACATGAAAAAGAAGAAGACTCTGAGTCGACGGGCTGGTCCATGACATGCACTTTATGCAACAGAAGAGGTCACATACCCCTCAATTATTTACGCGTAAAATCAATTGAGATGTAAGTTGTTTAAAATTTATCGAAAGCAAAAAGCGAAAAAGAGAATTGAGAAAAAGATTCAAAGTTTCAAACTCTAACAAATACTGTTTAAATCAAATCAAGTCTTCAAACCAATTGAAGTAGAGCAAAAGAGCGCAATTCTTTCCTTAGGGTTAGATGAAACATAGACAACTGTCCATGATTGTGCAATTTATACATATACTAACTTATTTTGTTATTTTGCTAGAAGTTAATCTAAAATTTTCCAAGAGGGAAGCACAAGTCAAAAACAAGAACAGTGATTTGGTTTCTTTATATTATATGGTTCTTATTGTTAATAAAATAGATATTCAATCTCTAATTGCATGCTATCAATAATATCTACAAATTAACATAGAGATATAATACGATAGGTTTTAATTGAGCAGGAGGGTTGTATAGCACCAAGCCAATCTGGCTTCACATGGAAATGAGAATTAATAATGAAAACGCAGAGCCCTGGTTCAGCAGAAATGATTGACCATCATATTTTAACTATCAACAAAATTTGGGGAATCTTGAAGAGAGAGAAAAATGACTTGCTCCAGCATTTTTTTTCTTTCTAGATGACAATTTTCTCTAGAAATATTCTTTAGGGATGTATAAAAAATAGTCGAGCTGGAGGAGGTTTTTCCAAATCAAGATTGTGTTATCAGGTATATCTTATGATAATATCTAACTTTATGTCTGTAGACACAAGAAATTTAATGAAAATAAAATTCATTAAATAAATCGGTCAATCTTTGAAATTTTGACTAAACAGACTTAGTTAGCACATGAGTCCTACAAAAGGTGCATGTGGCTCATACGTCACCAAAATTATGTGAGCTTCGAGGATGACGCATGTCAAAATACGAGTGATCTATCGATTGAATAACGCGGAAGCATCAATTGTGGAAGCGTCAATTTATCGCAAATTGATTGTTGCTCGAGTTAAGCATTTAAAGCGGATCAATCGTATTAAACTGATTGATCTTGATGAAAATCAAGCATCAAATACAAATATCGATCAAATTAAATTGTTTGATTCTGATTGAAATCAAATATTACATACAAATATCAATCAGATTAAATTGTTTAATTCTGATTGAAATCAAGTAATAAATTCAAATATCAATTAAATTAAATTGTTGAATTCTGATTTTTTTTTTTAGGGCAACGGAAGACTGATCCATTGATATAAAATCATGACGACCTCACTCGGTCAAGCATGAAAGGTACAAACCACCCTTCATATTACAATGCATGCTCATCAAAAGACTGAAACTCAAAGAAGATCCAAAAAACTACAATCCAAAACGAAAACTACCAGCAAAAGCAAATAATGTAAAAAAAAACAAGAACCCTCCATCTCCTAGCGTATGACACCTCGTTGATCCCTTTGACGCCTAAGATCCTTGTGGTGTACGTCGCTAAGACCAAACAGGCACCATCACACCCTAGAAGACTTAGAGAACCATCTCCTACTCAGACTGGGAAGCATGCAAAGCCACTGCCCCCTCATGCCCACCATGCACAAGAGCCATGGGCTCCAAGCCTTCACAGATAGACGCCGCCACCTTGACCTTGTTTCTATGTCCCCGAGGCCTGCCCCTCTTCTTGTAGACCTTGGGCGGCGATGATACCTTCACCTCCACTAGACCATCAGAGGAAAATGCCAGCCCTAAATTTTCTGGTTGCAGAGTAGCCGGAACAAGAGCTAGACCATGCTTAGCCCGTTTACCCTCCTCAGAGTCCTCCTCCTCTCTAGGTCGTCGAACACCAACCACAGGAGCCACAGCAGTACCTTCAGAACCAGGCAAAGGCACCGGCGCCGGAAGAGGCCGAATCTGCACCTGTTTCTTCTTCAGCACGTTAGGCACCTTGAAAGTCGAAAGCATGGAAGGAGAAGGCTGGGAGTTAGCCCTAAACACAAGGGCGGGGATAGCCGGACCCGGTGCCTGCGGCAAGCCCTCCTCCACCACAGAAGCAGCCTCCACCTCATCCTCCCTAGGGCATCTCTGCCCACCATGATTCAGCAAGGCGCACATCCTGCACCGCCCCAGGAGCCTCTCACACTTGAACCGCAAAGTGAGAACATCAACAGGGGAAACCCTAACTCTGCGATCCAGGCGTACCGGGTCGTTTATGGACAAAGTGAGGCGAACCCGAGCTTCTCCACGACGCAGGGCCACACGGTCCACCTCCAAAACCTCTCCAATCGTTCCTCCCACCAGCCGGACTGTGGGTTCCGTCAAGATACCTGGTGAAATACCTTGGAGCTCAACCCAGATCCAAACAAAATCAAGCTTTACAGCCGGGATCTCTGAGAAACCATCATAATCATTCAACAAGATCATGGCACGTTGGAAGCCCCACGGACCTCCCTTCTTCACACGAGCAACATCACGTTCATGGATGAACGTAAACAGAAATCGGTCACCCCGGGGCTGGACCTCCACTGTCCCCGTTAGTCTCCACATAGATCTCACCGCACTCCGGAAAGAGTCCAACACCACCGCCCTATAGGTATTAAGTTTCCCCACCAGGTAAAAGTGACGAGCGAGGAATTCCTTCCCAGGAACCCTAAGGTTCCCCAAATCCACAGGTTCTTCACCCTCCCTGAGCGACAACTTGGTCGCTAGCCTGGCAGTCATGGAAGCAATAGCAGCAGCCATGAACCGATACGCCGCACAACTTTGAAAAAACTCAAAACCTAACCCTAGCAGAGCGAGAGAGATAGGGGGAGTAAAAGTCGCGGTATTACCCTCACTAGAATTGTTGAATTCTGATTGAAATCAAGTATTAAATTCAAATATCAATCAGATTAAATTGTTTAATTCTGATTGAAATCGAGCATTAAATCAAATCGAAATTGATTGACATATTCCTTAAATAAAATGTAATTAAATCAATCAGTTTTAATTGATTGATTTAATTACACAATTAAGGAATGTGATTAATGTTGTGTCATCAATGTCTTCCAAGTTGAGGGAGGCAACAACACTATGAATACCCCCTCTCAAATCAAGATGGGAGGACAATAGACGACAGACAGACGCAAGCAGACGGAAGAAACCTCTCCAAAGCTTAGAAGTCTCCCAAGCTCGTGAAGAACCATCAAGCTGCCAAATAGCCGGTCTCTTCACCTCACCAACTTCAGACAAACAAGGGAAATCACCTGCAAGCTCAGAAGTTGTCAAACTCGCGGAAAATCAACAAGCACGAAGCAAACGTGCTGATTCATCCGCCATCAAAACCATACTCGCCACGTGACATTGCTCGTGGTTCAAATATGATCAAGTTCAAGCCTCTGCAGCGCTTGATCATCTGTCGTCTTCAAGTCATCAACAAAACAAATAAGCTTCTACCAAGTTCTTCATCAAACTCGTGGAGAATCAACAAGCACCAAACACACGTGCCGGTTCGTCCCCTACCAAAGCCGAAGAACAATCACCACATGACACTACTCGTGGCCTAAATCCGATCAAGATAAAGCTTCTATAGCCCTTGGTCAATCATCTTCCTCAAATTGTCAACATAGCAAGAAGTTCACACTACAGCCGTTCGATTCAAGATCAAGTGCTCGCCACCCTTGGATCAACATCAACGTCGGAGATCGAATCAGAGGAGATTCTTGTGAAAGAGCATCTACAGAGATTGTAACCCCAAATTCATTAATAAAAAATATATTATTTTTGTACACGTATCCTTTTTTCATTCATTGTAGGATTTTCGTGTTTTCGTGTTTACAATGTTTTCTACGAATTGTTGTTTGATATTCGATTAGTCTTTACATTTCATTTCTCGTAAACTAATATAGTATTGAATTATGAAATAATGAGAGCATGTAAATTTTTTGTAGATATGAATTTAAAACATATCAAACAACAATTCGTCAGATATTTTAATTTGGGCAAAATACTGTTTAGTTCCTGTAGTTATAGGGTCTCAACGTTTCAGTCCCTGACGTTTCAATTTCACCGAAAACTCCCTAAACTCTTAAATTTCACTCAATTGGTCATTGCCGTCAACTTTCCATCAAAAACTCTGTCATTTTGCTTATGTGACACTCCTTCTACAGTAAAATGACTATTTTACCCTCACTGACAAAAAAAAATTCTTTTTTTTTTTTTTTGCTCTCTTTTCTCTTCTTCTTTTTTTTCAACTCTCTTTTCTTTTTTTCTTTTTTAATTTGTTCTTCTTCTTTTTTTAACTCTCTTTTCTTTCTTTTTTTTTTAACTCTTTTTTCTCAATTTTTTAATTTGTTCTCTTTTTTTTCCTACTATTTTTGTTAACTCTTTTTTCTAAACTTTCTTTTCTCTCTCTCTTTTTTTTGCCTACTTTTTTTTTTTTAACTCTCCTTTCTCTCTTTTCTCTTTCTTTTTTCTTTTTTTTTAACTCTCTTTTCTCTCTCTCTGTTTTTTTTTTTTATCTACTCTCTTTTCTTTTAACCTCTTCTTCTTCCCCTCTCTTGTCTCCATCCTCGTCTTCACTGCAAACCCAAGCTAAGAGTGCAGACTATTATGATCTTCCCACCACCATCTCGCAAGCCAAAACCTTGCCGGCCCGCCGCTCCGAACAAGTGCTGGCCATTCCACCATCCATCCATCATCTCTGTCATGCCAGCAAGCACCACCACCCCTCCCAATCAGCCTTTTTTTGCAGTTGTTTTAATATTTTATTAATATCTTATGAGATATCATGATGTAAATTTAATATTACTATAAAATTTTTAAAACATTTGAAATTAATAAACTGGTCGGATTAGCGGATTGGGTATCCGTTAATCCGGCGGATACGGATTTGGATCGAGTTATCAATGATCCACGGCGTTAACCAAGCAGGTTTGGATCGAATTTTTTTTTAAGTAAACGGATTTGGATTTAGGTTGATCCGATCCAAATTCGGTCCATTTACAGGTCTACTGAATAGGAGAGAGGTGGAAGAGGAAGAAGAGGTAAAAAGAAAAGAGAAAGAAATATAATAAAAAAAAAAGAGAGAACAAATATAAAAAATAAAAATAAAAGTTTAGAAAAAAGAGTTAACAAAAATAGTAGGAAAAAAAAAAGAGAGAACAAATTAAAAAAATTGAGAAAAAAGAGTTAAAAAAAAAGAGAAAAGAGAGTAAAAAATAAATAAAATAAGAACAAAAAAAAAATATAACTTTTTTTTGGTCAGTGAGGGTAAAATAGTCATTTTACTGTAGAATAAGTGCCACATCAGCAAGATGAAGGAGTTTTTAATAGAAAGTTGACGGCAATGACCAATTGGGTGAAATTTAAGAGTTTAGGGAGTTTTTAGGTGAAATTGAAACGTCAGGGACTGAAACGTTGAGACCCTATAACTATAGGGACTAAACAATATTTTGCCCTTTTAATTTTATATATACAATATAATCAATAATCTTTGAAGGATCAATATGTACTTAGATTGTTCCCTTTGTATTTCGTTTTGGCCTCTTGATCAATAAAACGTATAAATTGTACCATCACTTCAAATCCGATGTCGATGTTAGATACTGACGCTCACAAAACTCCATTTTAATTAATGTTCTGGTAGAACCACATTTTCCAGAAAATTGACTAAATTTTTAGTTTATCTTTGGAAGAAAATTTGATTAATTAAGAAGAAACCGACTGGAAGCCGCAAATAAGTAGGAGCTATAAATAATAAAAGGAACGTATAAATTGTACCATCAATTCAAATCCGATGTCGACGTTCGATACTGACGCTCACAAAACTCCATTTTAATTAATGTTCTGGTAGAACCACATTTTCCAGAAAATGGACTTAATTTTTAGTTTATCTTTGGAAGAAAATTTGATTAATTAAGAAGAAATCGACTGGAAGCCGCAATTAAGTAGGAGCTAAAATAATAAAAGGAAGGAGACATCGATTGGGATGTGAATGTCTGTGTTAGTACTCTCACCTCTCTTCGTTTAGACGTAGGATACATTTGTTTTATCAGAGATGACTCGGGGTAAGTTGACCTGGGGAAAATGTCACGTCGTCCTACTCTCTAACTTTAATGTTTTTTTAATTTCCAACATAAATACTTTTTCTTTTCTTTTTACGCGTTCATCGTTCTTTTCTCAATGACGGACGGGGGATAGGTGAAATATAGTCGACGTACTATAATATATTCTTAATTGCAACTTGGTTAGAAGTTAAAACTAAAGTTACGGACATTGACTTCGTGTGGATGATAAACTAAGTGTGTAAAAATCACAATTGAAAATGTAAAATTTATGTGAGATATAGAAGTCAATTTGTTAAATGCTATCGCGTGTCAACAACTGAACTCGAACTGCAATTGGTGTTCTAATTTTTTTAGCCAAGTTTATTTTTAAAAAATTAAAATTGATCTTATTCGTTTAGTTTGCTGTTAATCCTAAAAATTGAATTGATCGATGAAACTAAGTCCACCACTATTGGGTAGAAAAAGATTTTAGGAGTAATCGATCTGTGAAGGTCATGATTTATGCATGGTTAAAATTCAATCTTGACCAAAATTTGTGTAGGGGAAAAAGCATTTATAAAACAAATATACATTGGCTCACTCATTTTGGGACATAAGAGAATCCTTAATTCCTTAAATCTTGTTCATCACTTATTTTCCAGCCAAAATATGAGGTTCTTCAAATTGAAATTTCCTCTTATATGACAGAGAAAAAAAGTGGCAACTATACTACCTATATATGTTTTTGATTCCTTATAAAAAAATAAAATAAATTTCTCTTAGGGATTTGTTGTTATTGCCCCACAATGGCCTAGTGATCCAAATGCACCACTGCACTAGAGTAAACTTAGTCGTCTGACTCGTCTCTTTGTTGTTGTTTGGGCATGGATAAACAAAACAATAACAACCTCTCTCTTTATTTTCTAATTATTCATGCATGAGAGAATAGTCGACTCGGCCCATGCATGTGGTTTTTCATTATGAACAAGGAAAGACGATAAATAATTGAAGCACGTACTTAGGTTCATGCCAATTATTTAGGTTCTCACTTTATATATATATATATATATATATATATATATTATCTAGAGGGGAGTTTCGCTTTGAAATTAAAGTGCGCATTTAGAGTTTATGGCCACTTTTCGGTCGCATATCCACATCTCGACCGTTCAGGTTTTAGGTACTAATGTATAGATCATCTTTGCAAATTTTCAGCCAAATTGATGATCATTAGGATATCTAACTCTCTTAAACTAATGGACGAACTGAATTTGTCCAACCTGAACCGTTCTAGCTTTAAGACAGTTATAAATGCCTTCACGATCATCAATTTGGCTGAAAATTTGCAGATATGATCTATACATTAGTATCTAAAAACTGAACGATCGAGATGTGAATATGCGACCGAAAAGTGACCATAAACTCTAAATGCGCATTTTAATTTCAAAGCGGAACTCCCCTCTAGATAATATATATATATATATATATATATATATATATATAATCGCTCGTATTTAGGTTCACGCCCTAGCTTTTCTCAATTTATATTAGGCATATATATATATATATAGATATATCTATATATATATAATATACTGGAGAATTAAAACAAAGCCAAGTTGGTGTTGTGAGATCCTCCTTACAGAAGACGAGCGCAGACAAACTTGTCACTTTACCCAGCGTATATATATAGAATGGCAATAGCAAGTTGAGATGTTGAATTTTTAGTCCTGCTTCCTATTAAATAATAGCAGAGTTTGGTTTTATTTTGACCAAATTATAATCAAGTCCCTGTGGTTTTCATTATTCTCCAATTTAGTTTTTGTATATACTATCGGTTTCGTCAATCGTATGATTTGTAATTTTGTATCCATGAAGTTAGTTGACGGTTGATATTTAGAATAGAGAAAATATTTCAAACAGTACCCGAACTTAGGCTGACTCTTAACTTCAGTACCCGACTATGCAAAACTATCACTTTAGTACCTCAAGTTTGAAGCCCGACCTAATAATGGTACACGCCGTCATGGATGATGTTAACTAACAATCCATGTGCTATATTTAGAGGGGTATTTTAGTCATTTCGTTACCCAAACTTTCTCTTCTGCAGATCCCTCCTTCTCCTCCTCGTCTCCTTCATCTGGGTTCTGCAGATCCCTCCTTCTACTCACTTACTCACCTATCCTCCAATTTCTTCACCTCCGATTAATTTGTAACAATTTGGATTGAAGAGGCTTAGCTCTACTTGAACTTGAACAGTGAACCACGATGGTTCAGTAACTCCAAAATTCCAATTTCTGCTAACCACGGTGAGTTCTAACCAAACGTCACCGGAAAACATGGAAATTCGTCAAAACCAAACATCTTCTCCTCTTTGTTTATCTCTCCCAAGTTGACAGATGGACAAGAAGGTACCATAGGCTTCTTCACCTTGCCAAGACGAATCTACCGCCACCGATCTCGCTTGCAGCAGTGGCTGGTGTCGAAAAATATGCCGGAAAACCAGAGAAGCTTTCGGGCTTTGTCCTGCCATCGTCTCTGCTAGTTCGGAGAAGGGAGGACTGGGCTTTGCTTATTGCAGCCTCGAGGGAGCTAATGGCGCCGGTGATCGGAGAGTGAAGAAATCGTCGATTCCCCGTCGGAACGAAAACGGGTCGATGTCAGAGTCGGTCTGGGTTTGCAATTTGATGCATCTCGAGCTAATCCAATACCTATTAACCAATTCAACATTCAATCTTCCTCTCCCTCCTTCCTTCGATATGATCACACAAACAAGAAGCAATTATGGGGGAGAGGATATCTCACCTGTTGCACAGGGAGGGGGGGGGGGAGAGAGAGAGAGAGAGAGAGAGAGAGAGAGAGAGAGAGAGAGAGAGAGAGAGAGAGAGAGAGAGAGAGAGAGAGAGAGAGAGAGAGAGAGAGAGCAGTGAGGGAGAGAAATCAAGTTGGTATGAATAAAAAAAAAAATATGGGTTAACACATCGAGTGACCAAAATACCCCTCATGGTTTGCCACGTGGCTTGAGACTTAACGCCGTTATTGACGGTGTGTACCATTCTTGGGTCGGGCTTCAAACTTGGGGTACCAAAGTGATAGTTTTGCATAGTCGGGTACTGAAGTTAGGAGTCGGCCTAAGTTCAAGTACTGTTTGAAATATTTTCTCTTTAGAATAAGTTAAGATTCTTCCAATTAATTGATGAAAGCCCATTATTCACCCGCCTAGTTATCTATTCAGAGCAGAGCCATGACCTTGCTAGGTATCAGGCCGAAAAATATTGGATGCTCATGGAAATTTCATGCAATCTATGTTGAATGCTGGTCACCAACAAAATTATTCTTCTACATAGCACATGAAATGAGGTAGAGAATTTTTTGTTTTGAAGATGGCCAGAACAACTACCCTTAGGCCTTGATCAATAATGAAACTGCAGAATACATGGGAAGGACATGATACCTGAACCCCAAATTACAATAAGCATAAGGAGAATAAACTCGGGATGATAACGAGAGTCTCCACAAAAGTATGTATTCTAACTGTCACCAACTAGCGAAGAGTACACTTCTGGTTACTCTATTCACTTTACAAATACGGCGACATACCGGAAAGTAAATGCTTATTCGAAACCATAATATACTAATAAGATCAGCTTTCCCACTATGTTTCCCCTGGAAAACCAATCCAATGACACTTAGTTTCATCTTACCACTAGGAGGTTTCGACCATTTGAGAACTCGCCACCTAACTAGGGAAAACTATGCACACAAAAGGTGCAGTCCAGGACTAAGCCCACATCGCCCTGCCCTAAACTGACATGGACTTATTACAGGCATATAGCCACCATTACCTACTAAAGATCAACAACAATAAAACATAAAGTAAATAAAATAAAGGGAATTTGGGCCCAGAGCCCAAGCCCAGGCTCAAAACCCAGTCAGCCCAACCAAAGAGGAAAACAGCTCGCGAGCAGCTTGCCACCGTTCCGCACACCAGATCCACGCCGTCCTACAATAGGCAGCCATCCTACCACATCAAGCAAACTCAGGCAGCCCCTCCATCCTTACATCATCCCCAACACACCTATTAGCATCGCCGCCACTCCCATTCACTCCTCTGCACCTGAAGGTTCCAAGCGACACAGACCAGATCGAATCCCTCAGATCCGATCTGAGCCCCTCAGATCCAGCCTTCACTCCTTTGGATGACGCCACCTCTTGCTGACCGCCTTCCGGTCTTGGGGAGATCGAGCCTAGCCCCATACTCAAGCCACCGAGCCCGCAAGCACAGCCACCTCACGTTTTAGGCAGCGAAACCACCACGCAGCCTCTTCTCTGACGAGATTTATTCCATGGACAACCACCACCAGGCACTAGGCCCCTTCCAAACCCATCCGACGCCGCCACCACGAGGGCGAGCTGCCGGAGGGTACACTTTGCTTTTCTCTCTTCTCCCATGTTCACGCATTTTTTGATTCAAATTGTTGAGCTAAAAAAGACGTTCATAACGTTTTACAAAGGAAGAAGGATGAAATGTTTAAAACAGAAGATTGATAGAGTTTACAAAATCACTTTAAGAGCAAACAAGATGGACGATCATAATTTTTTTCAATTTACTCCTCAATGCAATTGAAGAAATATAGCCAAAATTTCTAAGCATGGAATATCTATAAGATTGTAGAATTGTATGAATTCCCCTAACATGTCTCATATATGGAATCAATTTGACAATGTGAACATTCTGCATCAACTAATTAAATTCCTCTTCTTGTTCATATCATAGTGACCTTGATGCTGAAGCATACAACAGTGTAGTTCAGAAATTTTAGAGATGATATACAATGAAAAAGTGAGATAATATCTTGACCATTACGGTTAACATCAAATAATACTAAAGCATTATTTGACGAGTACAAACATACATCATTGCCAAATCATTCATTCTGTTGAAGGATGTCGACATCATGTGTGCCTCTTTAAACTAGGGTTTAGTGCTAGAGTTGTAATAGGAGAAGGTTATAGATATCTTAGTTATGATCGGATACTATTACCTTTGTTGTACTCTGTAATTCCTTATATAAAGGGCTCATATTATCAATAATACAACACAATTCTCTCTGCAATTCCTTTTTACTAAAACACGTTATTAGCACGAGCTTTAACCCTAGCCTAAGAAAAAAAAAGAAACCCTAAACCCTACAATTTGCCGCATCCTTCAACCCTTGCCTGCTGCAGCCTCCAACCCTAGACACAAGCCCGCCAGCCTACTTCCTCGCTGCAGCACCTGCACACCTTGTTGCCGCTGTTGCTGCTTTCCTGCGTTGCTGCCTACCTCAACTTGCTGCTGCTGCTGCTGAAAATTGCTACCCTAACACGCCTGCTCCAACACGTGTGTGTTCTCAAGCCCCAAATGATCACATAAGTTTTTGTAATTAAAGTTGTTGTTTTCTTGTATTTTAAATTACTTTGATTTTCTGTAGAATTTTGAAATATATGAACATGGTTTTGAGTATTTAACAAGCGGAATTGTGGGGATTCACGCTTAACGAACTAAGAGCGTTCGTAACTAATGAACTAAGAGTGTTCATAATTAAATGAACTAAGAGTGTTCGTATGAACTAAGAGTGTTCATAATGCTCGGACTAAGAGTGTCCATAAGCATCAAATTGTGACCATATTAAAACATCATTGTTTGGTCTAATCCAAATATTCTTGGAAATTGATTTCTTGGTAGCATAGCTCAGAAATGAACAATTCTTAGGTTCACCTCAGGGTGAATGAGTATATTCACCCCGTTGTTGATTAACATATTTTTACTTAATAAATTTATAATTCAACGGTCTATATCTTAAATTATCCTTTAAAGATCATCTCAGTAAAAAATCAATTGAATCATAAATCATTTAATTATCTAATTGAATCAAACAAATGGATGGTTCTAACAACACTTACTACTACTATGATAAACCGTCCATGTATTTCATAGAAATGAATAACTAAAAGGTCTTCAATTTGATTTATTTTTTACAAAGGTAATCTTTATATTGTGTTATACAACATGAATGGTTGAATTAGAAAATTATAAAGTTATTATACGTTAATTGCAAGAGAGGGTGAATGAGCTCATTCACCCTAGGGGTGAACCTAAGAATTGTTCCTTAGAAATCTTATTATTTTAGTTTTCGTGGAAGTTTAGTTCCGAAACTAATATATCTTCTCTTCTTATTTTCAGGATGTCAAATGAACCTAGACTCGACTTTCCCATGGTTGACTCAACAGGCTCGGATTACTATAGCTGGGTAACCGATATTGAGAACCACCTCACTTCAAAGGGAATATTACCCATAATCCAGGAACCTAACCCGGATCTCGTGTTCACACGAACACCTACAAAGCATGCTCAAGCAGTCATTTTCATGCGACGTCATATGGACAAAGCACTCAGATTGGAGTATATGTCGATCAAAGATGCAAGAGAGCTATGGGTAGCTCTAGAAGAAAGCTTTGGCAATGTCTAAGATTCCCTCCTCCCTGGCTTGCAGGTTCAATGGAACAATCTGCGCTTCGCTAACTTCATGTTGGTGGCATCACGAGTGTGAAAATATGTGCAATTTGTGTGATGTTACCTACTCCCAAGATTAGGAGGTCAAGTTTTAGTAAAGGGGAAAAGTAAGAGTATCGTACCCAAGGGATTGAGTAACTCTACCCTAATTAGATTACCGTGAAAATAAACCTAGAAAACACATGTCAGTCTATCTTTTTACAAATTAATAGTCTCAGCCATTTGGAGGCCAAAACTATCAATAATGATATTTACAATGATAAAGTGGTGAATCGGCTTTGTTGATTTTAATTATTAAGAAGTAAATTAAGTTGCAAAAAAATAAAGTAAGCAAATAAAAATAGAGACTTTGATGTAAGAGAGAAATAGAGACTTAGACATCACACCTAACCTTAATCACGCACATAATATAACCCCAAATTAATGTAACAACATGTTTTGATCAATTTCCCCTTAGTGCTTTGGTGAAGCTACCAAGAAACCAACTAGTCATGCAATTTAACAATCTCTTTTGAAGCAAAGCTAAATTACACAACCTTTATACCATTCAAATCTTCCGGATCCTAAATGGCCTATGGTGCCGTAAGCCTAAATTCTTCCGGAACCTAAACTCACAACATCATGCTTTAATTTCAAGGTAAGAAATTCAAGCAACTTAGTTCTTTCCGTAAGAATAAGCTAAGCCACCACCTATTTAGCTACACATGCTCACGGAATCAAGAGTTTATCAAGTTCATGTTTCCGATTAATTAATTTCCTAAAGCATGCTTCTAGGTGATAAATCTATAAACACACTTAGGATACATGAAAGTATAGTAGCCAAAAGATTCAAAACATGCAAAAACATCAAAGAACATAAAGATTACATTGTTTTGTGCACAAGTTTGGCTAGGGCTAAGCCCTAACCCCAAATTCAACTACTCACAACTCATATTTATACAATTACAAGCCATAAACATCATAAATAACAAATAAAAGAGAGCAAAGAGTGGAGAACAAGTGATATACCCATGGGTTTGGCTCTTTTTGGAGCCAAACCAAAAGCACAAGATGTCTCCCTTGCCTCCTAGATGCTATATGAGAAGAGAAATGCTTCAAAATATAGGGATTTCGGTTTCTAGAACCCAAATCACTATACAAATCCACAAAATCTCAAGAACAAAGTAAGAACAAGACTTGAATGTGTGAGAAACAAGAGAAGTGATTGATCAAAGTGTGTAGAAACTTTGGTTTTGGTGAAACCCAAGTGGCTACACACCTTTCTCTTACACAAAACTCAAAAACTATGTACAAGGTATGAAAAACTAACCTAAAACTAAACAAAAGAGAGATTTTGATGCTCCAAAATGAGGGAGCCAAGGGGGAGCACGGTTTTGGGGAGAGAGGAAGGGCTATTTAAAGGTCAAGGCAATTCAAATCAAAGGTGGAGATCAAAAGGAATGAAGGGCTAGATGTGATTGACAAATGTGTAAGCACAAAATGTGGATCTAGTTTTTAACTCCACATAGAAATGACCTAGAAAGCCTATAGATATTTTGGTGGAGAAGAAAAAATAAGGGTAGAAGGGTCATTGTGTAGGGGAACAAGGTAATAAATGGGAGACAAAGGTGTAAGATGTAAGAATTGAACCACTTGTCATCTTTCAACTTTTGAATTTCAAAATAATCTAGACCTAAAGTCTTCCCACCTAAAGTCTCTAACCCTAATAAGCTCTTTCCTGTCCTCCACACATGTTCTCGGCCGGCCAACTCGGCCGGAAATGTGTCCGAAATCCGGCGTTGACCACCGTTGACCCATTTTTTGTCAGTTTGCGCACTTTCTTCTCCTTTTTTCCTTCAATTGAATCTCCATCGAGAGTTCGGAATTGGCCTTTGACTTATTCATACCAAATGTTCCTCCATACGTGTAGATCATCTAGATAAAATTTTAGAGCTTAGTTCGCCTTGGTTTGGCCGGAAATTCTGCCGGAATCCGTACAGGTCCGGTTTTACAGTTTTCATCTTTTAGTCTGAAACTTGGAACGATTATTTGAAAGCCTTCCACAACGAACTAGCTCTTGCACTCTTCATACAAAATTATCCTTAGGATGTCTAGAATATATATGGGAAGTTTCAACTCATTTAGAGTTCATTTGGTCAGTTTACCGCTCCTCTTTCATTGCCTAGCTTGGTTTCTCCTAGCCGGAGTAGGAAAATGTGCTAAAGTTGAGTTTTTAGGGCATTTCCAAGCCTTTCCATTATTTCCTAGCATGATAAGGAAAAAATAATAAATATATATAAATAAAAACAAAGGTTAAGCAAAAGTGCAAGATTAAGGGAATAATTACTAGGTAATTATGGACCTAACACTTCAAGTCTGTTGATGAATATAATTCAGAATCTTTTCACCTACAATCTATGTTGAGATTTTGTGGACAATCTGTCACAGAGCAAGAGCTAATTGAGAAAACCACCTTCCCCGTTTCAGCCATTGTGGTATCAAAGCAATATCGTATTGAGGTCAATGCTGGACGGATCACGAGGTTTCATCAGCTTATCAATGTTATATCTGTACCTGAGAAACATGATAACATACTCATGAGGAATTATAATTCAAGGCCTATTGGAACTAAGAGCGTTCATGAGGAGAATTATAATGCACCCAAAGGAGGGCGCAAGGAGCGGAACCCTAAGAATGGGACATGAGGGACGTTTGGGTCCATATAACCGCCCTAACAAGGAAGGAAACCGCAAGTTTGGTGTGGATACCAGTGGTGGCAATGCCACACGTGAGAGAGGTGGTCATGGTATCCCTGGCCGTAGTGGTGGCGCCAACTCTTCTAGGGAACACCCACAACGTGCACCTCAATTAAAGGGAGGAAACCACAATGATGTGTATCATCGATGTGGATCAAGTGAGCATTGGTTCAAGCAATGCAAGGCAAGCGAGCAACTTGCTGCAAGATACAGGGCATACAGGGACCTGAGGGAGCAAGAAGTATACCTTGCAGAAGAAGAAGATGGTGAAGATATCAATCTCACTATAGAGGACTTCAAATATGGAGATGAAGTGCACAAGGATGCCGCAGACTTTGATTAGAATAATCCTTTTATTTTTCAAGAATTTTGTAATGGCAATATGCCTTAGTCAATAAATGACAATTGTATTAACTCTTTCTCATGTGGCGCACTCAATGAAATATGATGTCTACGAAAGTAATTGAGATTAGTGGTACTTAAGAGAGCCTCGCTCCACCAACATCTCTCTCTACTTTCCTAGTCATATTTGATTGGAGTTACCAAACGGACTGAGTGACTACAATTTGTCTAAATTTGATGTTCTTTATTTTGGATTAGATTTTTGGAAACTTTGATGTAATCATTGGCTATTAATAAAGTGTCGATTCTTTTACTTAATGTCCTGGACATATCTTAATTTGAACTTTATTATTTGAAAGATATAAGAGCCAATGGCTTTCATGTGGAAATACATTGTGAAAATGGACAAGAGTTCCTTTGCATCACCTATAATGATTACGGATATAAACGAGTATTAGAGAAACTTATGCGTCGCTCTAGTGGGTTGTATGCAACCACTATTCGAGTCATTGAATCCAATCATGTCATGAGAGATGATTTATGAGATTCTGACACATATAGACTTTGGCATGACCGTTTGGGACACCCAGGTCATGAAATGATGATCCGTGTATTAATGACTTCACACGAACATCCATTTTTCAGAACGAAAAGAAGTAAGAACCAAGAATTGGTTCGAGGAGCTGCGCATGAGCCTCATGGCGTCATGATTGTGCAAGACTGGCCACACATGGCTGACACTGCCTACACCCTGCGGCCAATACATGGCATTGACCCCATGTATGGAGACTTGGCTCCTCTCTCTACTTCTCAAAGTAAATTGTGACATTCTGGCTCAACCAAAACCTTCATTGGTTGATTTTAAGGCCAATCTTTCATTTTGTAAAGCCTTTTTTTTAAGATCAAGACCATCCTATGCAAAGGACACTAAAGAAATAATTCCATTCTTACATAGAATCCAAGGGGATTTTGTGGATCGATTCAACCAACTTGCGGATTGCTTAGATGTTTTATGGTGTTGGTTAATGTGCGGACACGCTAGTCATGTGTCGCGCCATCATCCACTCTAATGCTGCTTATGATGAACTCCTAGCCCAGAACATATGGCTACGGGCTCACTACCCAGATCATCTCATTCAGTCAATTTGACTTGATAATGCTAGAGAGTTTACATCGAAAATTTTCAATGACTATTGCATATCATTGGGTATTGATATCAAGTATCATATTCCTATGTACACACCCAATCGGTCTCGCGGAAAAGCCACCATTAAAAGACTACGATGGTAGCCCGAACTTTAGTAATGCGCACCAATATTTCCTCTTGGGTTATGCAATATCACATGCAGCTATGCTAATTCGTCTACGACTCATAACAGCCACTCAACTTTTATTTGCCTTACAGTTAGTGACTAGGTTCAAGTCTAATATCTCGTACTTATGCATATTTGAGTGTGCGGTTTATGTGCCAATTGTGCTGCCACAACGCATCAACATGAGTTGTTGCAACAAATGCATATATATATATATATATATATTTGTGTTGGACATAAATCTCCAACTATAAGTCCGCTATGTAGAACCCTTGACAAGCGATCTCTTTT
The DNA here is from genome assembly GCF_002994745.2 of Rosa chinensis. Classification (NCBI taxonomy): domain Eukaryota; kingdom Viridiplantae; phylum Streptophyta; class Magnoliopsida; order Rosales; family Rosaceae; genus Rosa; species Rosa chinensis. The sequence continues at coordinate 59,630,941 of NC_037092.1, forward strand.
TTTCGCTAGATTTGTGAATTGTCACTTTGATGAGACAGTCTTCCCGTCGTTAGGGGGAGATTAGAACGTCAATGTTCAACAGGAACGATAGGAATTATCATGGTCTGTCCCCGCTATGTCTCATCTTGATCCCCTAAAAGTGACGAGATCACATATACCTGCTGCAAACATGTCTGCAAGGATTGATGTCCCCACAGGAGGACATGGTGTCACCTAGAGGAGATGGGTATGGCACCACTACCATGGATGGTGGTATGGTGACGCCACAAGGTGGCATAATGGCTTCATAGGCCATGGATTCCTCTAGAAAGCGTAGGAGACCCATAGGTTAGATGGATTCTCGGCCTAGGAAGAGAGCGAGTTTGGCACAACTTGATCCATTGATCATTGATACTCAAAATCCGTCTCATGAGAATATTTTGGATTGTGGTTATGTCCAAGAGACATCGTTGGGGGACACCTCAATTTTAGAACCAATTCCTAAAAATATAGAGATCTCTACGAATTACACTAGTGTACATGAAGACGTGGAATTATTGAGACCAATGACATCGAACCTTACTCCGTTGAAGAATGCCAACATAGAGAAAATTGGCATAAATGGAAAGATGTAATCCAGGTTGAATTGGGTTCACTAACGAAGATGAAGGATTTCGGGCCTGAGATGCCAACACCTCCTAACATAAACCTGTTGACATTAATAGGTTTTCGTGAGATAGCGTGATGAGAAAAAGAGATGATAATCTCACCTTATGGAGCAAGGCTTCTCACAAAACGCTCTGGAATCAACTATGAGAAGACATACTATCTCGTAATGGATGTCATTGCACTGCACTACCTTGTCAGTTTGGTAGTTTCCAAATAACTGAACATGCAGCTTACGAATGTGGTCACTACGTATCTTTATAGGGATCTAGATACGGAATATAATGAAGGTTCTTGTGGACTTCATTTACCCAAATCAAGGGCTCTTAACCACGGAGAGTGTTTTCAATGAGGGTGAAACGCTCACTAAAGTGACTACTTGATTGGGAAGGGATATGATGAACTATGCCCCTGCGTTTTCATGACAAGTTCTGGATTTGCAATTGTCACGGTTTATGTTGATAAACATAATTGGAACCCTTGAGAGTTAAGGGAAACCGCTGAACACCTGAAATCCGAGTTTTGAGATGAAGGACCTTGGGAGAACACGGTTTTGTCTAGATTTAGAATTTGTATACCGTGTCAATAAATGCTTTGCATTTTGATAAAGTCAAAGATGCACTCCCATGGTCGTCCGTAGTCTTGACCCTAAGAGGGATACGTTTCGTCACAGGGATGATGACGAAGACATGTTAATCAGCAGAAGTGTCTTACCTAAGTGTAATAGGCGCATTATTGTACTTAACACAATACAAGACCGGACACCTCATTTGTTATGAACTTGTTGGCTAGATGTAGCCTTGCGCCAACGCAACGCTATTGGACTGGTATAAAGACAATCTTTCGTTACTTAAAATGTATGATAGATATGGGATTGTTCTATCCCTACAGAGAGAAAAGAAGACGGAAGAATGAGAATGGATCTCATTAGCCCAAGTGGCACCGTCCAAGACGCCGTGATCGGCAAAGCCGCCGGCCACCCATCCTCCTCCCTTACATCAAAACGATGATGATGTTTTGATGGATTTTGCTGATGTAGGGTATCTCTCTGACTCTCACGAAGGTCGCTCCCAAATGGGTTATGTCTTTACCATGGGAAGCACTACGATATCTTGGAGGTCTACAAAGCAGACTATTGTTGCTACTTCCTCAAATCATGCAGAGATTATTGCTCTACATGAAGCTGTGCGAGAATGCATATGGCTAAGGTCTGTAGTTAGACACATTCGAGGAACTTGTAGTTTGAAGTCTACCACAGATGAATCTACATGCATTTATGAAGATAACGCAGCCTGTATTGAGCAAATGAAATTAGGTTTCATCAAGGGCGACAACACCAAACATATATTGCCTAAGTTCTTTTACAATCAACAACAACAAACACTTCTAAATATTGAAGTGAACCAAATCTGATAAGAAGATAATGTAGCGGACTTATTTACTAAGTCGTTACCAAAATCCACATTCGAGAAACATGTGAAGAGCATCAGCTTGAGAAAGTTATCCGAACTCCCATGATTATAGCAATCAGGGGGAGATATTGACATCAGGGGGAGGCATGATGTCTACATGTTCGATCTTAAAGAGTGAAGGACATGTTGTGCTCTTTTTGTCATTCGACCAGAGTTATTTTTGTCCCATAGGGTTTTTGTTACCTGACAAGGTTTTTAACGAGGCAACGATTAAAGCGTTATCACCAAGTTTGAGCGGCACAAGGGGAGTGTTGAAAGATGTCGACATTATGTGTGCCTCTCCAAACAATGGTTTAGTGTTAGAGTTGTAATAGGAGAAGGTTCTAGATATCTTAGTTATGATCAGATACTATTACCTTTGTTGTACTCTGTAATTCCCTATATAAAAAGCTCATATTATCAATAATACAACACAATTCTCTCTGCAATTACACATTCTGCAATTTGAATAATAATTATTGGAGCTTCGTAATAGATCAATAGCTCGGAATCAGGGCCATTCTCATGCTTCAGAGCAAAATGACATTCCGCTGTTTCAATCACCATATATTTGCAATTCCCTAGCTTGATCCTAAAAGCCCCTTTGGCACGTGTCAGTTTGCCATGCAGTTTCCACACGTGTCAACCCCTCCTGCTAACAGCCAACAGCACAAACCCTCTCCCTGTCAGCTCTCGTCTCTCTTTCTGCAGCCGGTGCCCAGTGGATATAAGGTTACATCTATACGACGTAGTCCTGTGGAATGCCGGAGGTGGTTGCTGGATAAAGCAAAACTATAATGGCAGAACTATATGATTTCGCAAAGAACTTAGCTCATGACCATGCTCAGGTGGTACCAATCTCACTTTTTGTGGCGGTTCTCTGTATTTGCTTAGTCGTCGGACACTTGCTTGAAGAAAATCGATGGGTTAATGAATCCATTACCGCCATTTTCATCGTAAACATTCTTCACTTTTGGTCTCTAATTCCATTTTCAGATTCTGTCTTCTGAAGTTTTATTTTGGTTAACGGGTACAAATAGCAATATAGAAAATGTTAATGCTATATTTAGAAGGTAGAGCTCGATCAACAGTGTTCTCAGAGTAAGCTCCAATATGCAACCATTTCAATTGGAACCCCCCATTTTCTTAGTCTGCGCAATAAGTACTTAAGCTTTTTGTGATACAGTAACCTGGTCATGAAATGCTTATATGATGTTGAATAACCCTCGGCTACTCTTGGTAGCTTGTTAGATTTTCTATCCACTACCTGGCTTTATAGACGATATAGATGTGAGGAAGGTTGAATAAGTCTTTAGCATTATCCCTCCGGAAAATTTTCATAAGCTTATTTTCTGCCATTTAGATGATCGATGAAAAATATAAGGGGCCATTGAAATGGCAAGTTCTATCAAATAGTGTCTTATAATGTTGAATTCATTTTGCAATCAGGGACTGCTAACTGGGATCATAATCTTGCTCGTGAGCAATGGGAAAAGTTCTCACATTCTGACATTTAATGAAGAGTTGTTCTTTATATATCTCCTGCCGCCTATTATATTTAATGCCGGGTAATTTCATCTTCCTTATGGCTTATAATCCCTTTTTTTTTTTTGTCTTCGTAGAAGATATTCACTTACCGGGTTTGCTGACCATACCAGGTTTCAGGTCAAGAAGAAACAGTTCTTTCAAAATTTCTTAACTATCATGTTGTTTGGGGTGATTGGCGTTTTCATTTCAACGTTAGTCATAACAGCTGGTAATAGTATATGGATATTTATATTATTTTATTGTCAATTCCTCAAATTCTTTCCTACTTCTAATTGTAGTCTGCACTGTCATGGTTTGTGTAAAGTTCTCTTCTAAAATATTTCTGCATGTTACTTTTCACATAGGTGCCTGGTTCCTATTTCCTAAGTCGGGCTTCGTTGGCCTGAACGCACGAGACTATCTCGGTCAGAACTCAGAACATTGTTGACAGATATATGACATGAACAGCTACTGATATCCTATGTACAATGATATAATCTTTCTGATAACTTTCGGTTGCACATGAATCTTTCGTTTTGGTACAGCTGTAGGAACAATATTTTCATCAACTGATACAGTCTGTACGCTGCAGGTTTATCATGTCTTATATGTTTTCTTTCATTTAATTTGGGCCAGCCACTCCCATATTTGGATGTGCTGAAATATTATATCCAAATGTAGGTTCTTCATCAAGATGAAACTCCTTTACTGTACAGCTTAGTCTTTGGGGAAGGAGTGGTGAATGATGCAACATCAGTTGTCCTATTCAATGCAGTTCAGAAGATTGATGTTAATAAGCTTAATAGCGGGATTGGACTGCGTGTCATTGGAGATTTCCTTTACCTGTTCTCAACAAGCACTGCTCTTGGAGTTGCAGTAAGTATAATATGAAAGTCTGCAACATGGATCTACTATGCAACCAATGACCTGATCTTGCTAATCATTATATCCGCAGAATATATATTATGCCAAGTTATCTGGTTTCAAAATTACAGCATTTGGTGATTGTATTCTTTTCTTGTCCAATTTTCAGTTCGGACTTGTGACAGCATATTCCCTTAAAACCTTATGCTTTGGAAGGTTAGCCTGTTAATAAATTGTTTGTTCAGATAAAAAGTATATGCGATATATGTTTTGTGAATCCAAGTTTTTAATTCAAAATTTCAAATACAGGCATTCAAGCATTCGGGAGGTTTCTTTAGTGGTTCTAATGGCCTATCTGTCTTACATGGTGGCTGAGGTAACAAATTGTACTACAAAGATTATCCAATTTATGGTGCATATTTTATTTTACTTGAGTACTTGCCACAGTCATTTCTTAGTTTGTGAAGAAAAATACATGGTTTCTTGGTTCTCATTCACTATGTATAGCTGAAAACCTCCTTAATTTTACTTGACGTGTATGCAGCTGTTAGACCTGAGTGGAATCCTCACTGTTTTCTTCTGTGGGATTGTCATGTCACACTATGCTTGGCATAATGTCACTGAAAGTTCAAGAATCACAACCAGGCATGTATGGACAGATTTTTTGGAATTTTGAATAACTGTTACTTCTTGTATATTCAATTTGTATTTTTACGGAATATTCTATTCAATGAATACTACTTCATCTTACTGGTCTTACGTTCTCTTTTTTAGGCATGTATTTGCAATGATGTCATTTATTGCAGAAACATTCATATTTCTTTATGTCGGAATGGATGCTCTTGACATTGAGAAGTGGAAATTAACCAAGTTGAGGTACTCTTTCTCCCGATTGAATGCAGTTACATCTATAGGTGTTATTGAAGTCACTAATATCAACCTGCTCTATCTTAGCCCCCTTTGTTTTTTACTACTGAATATTTGATATTAGGACATTGTTCTGTATAAGAACTAGGAGTACTAAACTACTAATGTCTAAAACACAGCATGTTAGTGACGATCAAGCATAGAAATTAAACTAGGTTGATTGAAGTGATGTTGCACTTACTAGCATCTTTTCAGGAATGCTTCAAACTAAAAAACAATTATTGGTGTATTTTATGAATTAATGCCCAAGCTTCTTATTTCTTGCAGTTTTGGGGCTTCAATGGGGATCTATAGTATGACACTCTTACTAATATTGCTTGGACGTGCTGCCTTTGTATTCCCTCTCTCTGCATTCTCCAATTACATGAATAGACGAGCCTCGAGAAGATGTTCACTTTCATTCAGACACCAGGTCAGCAATTCCCACTTAGTCAATAACCTTTTGATATTATTAAGAATGATTCATGATCATTTGCTTTTGACTTGATATACGTTTAATGCAGATAATCATATGGTGGGCTGGGCTAATAAGAGGAGCTGTCTCCATTGCTTTGGCTTTCAAACAGGCATGCGTACCTCTTTCTATTACACAGATATGCTTGAATGTAATTACTTTAACATAAATAACTGTACTCATTATATCACTCGGAATTTCTTTCAACACGTGAAGTTCACATACTCTGGGGTCACATTGGATCCAATCAATGCAATGATGATTACAAACACAATAATAGTTGTTCTCTTCAGTACAGTGGTATGCAAGTTGTTTTCCTATTGTGAATTTCTTTACCATTTCTTCAAGCATGAGTTCTTACCTATCCAGGTGATTATTATACCTTCAATTTGATTTTAGGTCTTTGGCTTTCTGACGAAGCCACTTATAAGTTATCTGCTTCCCCATGTTGGAACTAAGCCCATCAGTCGCAACGTATCAAAGGACGTTGGGGAGGACTTAAACCTGCCTCTGCTCTCCTTCGATGAATCTACTGCTACCAATATAAGTCGTGCAAAGGATAATTTGTCTATGTTGATGGAGAGGCCTGTGTACGCGATACATTCTTACTGGAGGAGGTTCGATGACGCCTATATGAGACCCCTATTTGGGGGGCCGGCCAGTTAGTAAGCAGTCTACTTGTTAAATGAGCGACTTCATCATAAGTAAATCAGGGGGATGAGTTCAAAGTGTTCCAAGAAAACACAACCATGTCATTAATGGTAGAAGTGGCAGATCAGCTTATTCTGAATATGCTAAATTTTGCTTAATTTCTAGCACTGTGCGAGTATACTTCTCCTGTTTTGACACATTTTGTGCTGATGTGCTAGGAGTATCTGATGTTAACTGCTTATGTTTTGTGTAAACAAACTGGCGATTATATCTGTCAGACTCTAATACAGCTGAATGTTACTTGCAAACAGCAAACGCTGTTCATAGATTTGGAACTAGAGCCAACTACATGGATTTTTGATAACTATTTCCACCTTTGGGTGTCAATGGAGTCCGAGCAGAAATGCAAATATGAAAGAGACTTTTTCATGATTTCCAAAATAGAACCATTTGGTGAAACGCAGGCAGGTAGATGACAAACAGTGACGATCCCGATTTTCATTGACAACCATGTTATTGTCATTCCATTATATAGGGAATAGTGACACTTAACCAATTACATTCAGCAAATACAGAAATACAAACAGGATATACATGTTTTAAACATGCAGATGGTACTATAAAGATCGATTTCATGACTACACAGAACCACAAACAAATAGGGAAATAGTAAGATCACACAATTGTTGAAGTCACTGCAACCTCAGTGCTTCAAGCCACTGCAATAAAACAAGAAAAGGAAAGTTAGAATCTAAAACTGCAGTCAAAAGGGCGTGTAATATTGAGATCCTTCCTACAGCATTGTGACAATAACATTTGGCATCTTACCGCATTCAGGTGGTGTTTTCATGCCACATTTCTTAGGCAATGCCATTGCTCGTGCAGGGTCGATTCCAAAGGAAGGGAGGACTGCCTTGTAGTTGCACAGGCAGGGCAAGTTGGCTTGGTGCACAACACCACAACATTTCTTTGATGGCGGTCTTGGTGACTTGCCGGTCACTGATGGGCGGCAATAGTTGAGCTGTGCAGAGTCGATGTTACATATCGAGACAGCATGGGCTCCCTCCAGCAGTGCAATCAACAGAACTACCATCACCCATTGCGACAAAGCTCCACTAAACCTTGCCATTCTTTTTAACTATTGCCTGATTAAGCTGATTTAGTACATTCCTCTCCAATCTGGAAGTTGATTTATAGCAGAGAGATCCTGATTTTTAAATATTCTCTGGCAAAGCTATGTGCGCCATGTGAGCCTAGTCGGTAGGAGCTCAGTCACGGGACACAAGAAGCATAACAAAGAACAAAAGAGGGCTTGATCAATCAATCCACCGTTTTGGATCTCACACGCATACTTGTTACTTTTCTATTGCAAATTCTTGTTTTACTTAGTCACGGCCTAACGGAAGAATAAATAAATAAATATATATATATATATATATATATATATATATATATATATATAAAGGGCCAAAACGATGAAAACTAAAGTAAGACAAATCAACTAAGCTGTATATGTACGTAATTGATACATGTAATCAATAGTATCATTCCCCACATGAAACTTTAAAAGACATTCCGAGAATTCAACACTTGAATAAGCATTTCATGTGTAGTCCAAAGCCAAAACTTGAAAGGAAGCTGCTGGGTACTAACTAAATAAACACTTTCATTACTAAGAATGAGTCAATCTTACATTAGCTTTTATTTTCTACCGTCTCCTATTTTACACTGCTGTGTTAGAAACTCCATAAGCTTAGCGGCTCACCCTACCCTAACAGGCCAAGTCATACAAATCATGGGGCCATTCAGAAAATAAGAACCCCCATGAAGACATATTACAATTTCATTGTCCTTTACTTACAAACAACAGCTAAGAACATGACGTACATACAAGCTCACAGAAGGTACATGACATCAAGAACTGTATCACTTTGTCCCAACATCGGCGCATGAGTTACCACGTCGTAGACCTACAACTGCAAAGCAATGGCCAACATTGTGTTAATTATTCTGGACCAGTAATAAGAAAAGTAGTGAAGGATGGATCAAATAATGACAACAGCTAAATGTCTACATCAGGTAGTTGAATCAAGACATGTACGAATGAACAATCACGAAAATAAGAGTAGAGTGTCAAACTAAAAGCTGACAGCCTCTCAAAGCAATGCAATTACAACATGTCATTTGAATTCAAGAATATAAACATTCTCTTCGTAATAGGAAGAACATGTTATGGTTGGAAAGTTGGAAGGGGTGTGAAATGTTCACTTTTCAGAACATAATATAAAATCTGAACCATTTGTTTAGGTACACTCTCGTACAATAAGTTGGACAGATATGTCAATGCCTAGATTATCTGGTAAAAGAACATGATCAGGAAAACTACAATAAACTTAACATCCAAGAACTTGCTCGAGGAAAAAAAGAAAAAAAGAAAAAACAAAAACAAAAAGCACGTTTACAGACCTATCATGATCTCCTGAATATGTGATGACGTGCCAACACTTCAGGTATTCCCAATGCAGAGATGCTTTCACAACCAAAGATATCTTGAAGCTTTGCATCACATAGAATAGCCATTGGATTCAGAGGATCCTAAAGATGTATTCAAAGATGGGAGAGAGAGAGAGAGGGAAATAAAAAAAAAAAAAAAAGAAAAAAAAAAGGTAAATACCCCAGATTGCAACCATTAATAATTTGTGAACTTACAAGGTTTCAATATTACAGGATAAGAACAGCCTAACAAAAAAATCATAACTAGACCTGTAAAACAACTTTGGCCAACATCTATACTGTTAAGTGTAGGGCGCAAATTTTCATCCCTTTAAATGCTCAAACTAAGTTCGCAGATGCTAACAGAGACAATGTATTAAGGTCTTGTTATCAACCTTAATTTTAGATACATTAAATATATAAAATCAGTACAGACATTCAGAAATGTAGCTGAAACATGACCATTATAAGCTATAAAAAACCAAAAATTGCATTTTTTTTGTTGGAGATTAATCTTGCATAAGATGAATGAACTGACACTACAGAACCACTGTTTCTGACTAAATAAAGACAATGGAACAAAGATTAAGCTATTGTTACCAACCTTAGTTATAAACAAGACCAATGTAAGCTAAAAAAAAATAAAAAAATAATTATTGCGTTTTTTTTTTCATTGGAGGGCAAGAGCAGGGGACTGAAAATACCTCCAGACGGTTGACCTTTATGTATTCCCATATTCGTTGCAAAACCTCAGACTGGAGCATCTCCCTCCCACCAACACCAAAAAAATTTGCAAGTGCTTCAGATATTATCACAGAAGGACCTGACTGGGAACTCTTTGTTCCAGAGTCCGCGACAACCTTGGGCTTCTTGGGAACTGGCTGTTCTGACAGCACCAAGACACCAAGTCCTTAGATATGCATCCAATTTTACAAGCATAACATATAACACAGAGACACAAATGTGTGACAGCACACACGAAGAAGGAACTGTTTCACCAAATACATACTTGAAGGTTCAAGTGCAATGATATGTTTAGCCAGCAACTTGTTCATCTTAAACATATCAGTACAGTCTGTCTCGAAAACCAACCGCAGCTCATCATTGCAAATAATTTTCCTCTTGTTACCGGGGTCTTGGAGGTTGTGTTTTCTTATGTAAGCCCACAGTTGCTTCACAATCTGAACTCAATTAAACAAAACAAAAAAAATACATAAATAAGTCAAAGCTCCTGGAAGTTAATATACAAACTCTGATAAATAGCAATGACGAATGAGCTTGAACCTCAGTCCTCGGAAGAGTTGGATGGCCAACAATGACCTGTAGTTCAGGCGAAACACCACAAAGTTTGTTTAAACCCCCTGGGCCTCCTTTTCTCTTTGGTTTAGGTTTAGCGCTGCAACATAATGACAAAATTCCGAAACATAAAATTACTAAACATACAATCACAACAACATTGGTTAAAAGCATCTTTTCCCGTCATTTGCGTGCAACCCAAAACATAATTCACATAAAGTTCATCAATCTTTACAAGTTTCAAGCTTTGGTCGTTCCACTTTAATATGACTTGGGTACGTAAAGGACAAGCATTCTGCTTTCTAATCAAGACATATGAACACATTAACTTACAACTTAAAACTAAACAGAAACAGGAGACTAAGCCCACTACAAGATAAAATGCCTTTAAACTAATAAATATTAATGTAAGAAGAAAATTTTGACCACCAGAAGACTTATGCAACCTAAAACTGTAGCCCTAAACATATTTCCCGCCCAAATAACAATACTTGATCGAACCCAAACAAAATTGGAAGGAAATGGACTAGGGAAATGCACAATTTTCCGGGTATGGAGTTTGTAAGAAAATAAGCGCAAAATTGGTAGAAAGAAAGAGACACGTACCCATCCTTAGGCGGCGGGTCGGAGGCGGAAACGGATGCGGGTACGGGAGGAGGGCTGGGCTCGGGCTCGGGCTTGGGCTTGGGAGAAGGAAGTTGAGGAGGGTGGGAGGCGAAGGTCTGGAAGGCGGAGGGAGGCGGGTGGTAATTGGGGTTTTGCTGGAGGGCAAAATGGTCTTTAGGAGGAGGTTGAGGCTGGGGAGGAGGGGGAGTTGGTGGCGGGTGGGATTGGAGAAGGTAGTGGATCTGGGCCCGAATGAAGTCGGACTTGTGGGAGAGGTCGTGGCCGCCGAGCTTGGACTCGAGCTGCTGCACGACGTCGTTTAGAGTGGCGAACTTCGGGGCGTCGGAGGCGTGGATCAGGGCTTCTAAAGCTTGCGATATCTCTTGCTCTGTCGCCATTCTCTGTCTCTCTCTCTGCCCCCCCCAAGAGTGCTGTTGAGCTTATCTCTTTCTCTCTCTTCTTGTTTTGTGAGGATAAATGACCGAACGGTCCCGGGAGTTGAGGGCATTGGTGGGCGTCGAGGCTGGGTTAGTTTCGTCTTTTTCGGGTGTTGTATAATTTATATTTCTTGCTTGATGGCACCTGAATCGTGAAACTTGAAACGCACTTTCAGTGGGGGGCTCTTGTCTGTTTGTTTTCGCTTTTTGGGACCGTCTTTTCCGCTATTCGTGCTCAATCGTCTCTGCTATTATTTTATAAAAATGAGAGAATTTCGGAGATTTATGGTTTTTTTTTTTTTTTTTTTGGGCTTCGCGGTTTCTGGTACTACTGTTTGCTATGATGGCCGACGAAGTTTCAGCCCGTTTGGCAGCAACATTTGCTATGTCTGATATGGAGAAAATGTCATTTGGTCATACCGGTAATCTAACCTCTTTCACGCGCAGAGGGAGCATTGTTCATGATAGGATCAATGTTGTCACGTTTGGCACCGTGATCCAGTTGGACAAACCGGGAATTCGCAAAGGTTCCACTGCTAGGGTACACATCTGCCAGTAGTTGGTGTCTCGTGTCTAACAAGCCCACCTTCCATTGATTTTTGAATTCACCTCCGACACCACTATAACAATTCGGTTCAAATATGAGAAAGTGGTTGGCCTTTGCCAGACGGCCAGACCTATGGGTTTCTAGACCACCGCATAGGCGACTGTGTGGGGTTTTCTGGAGATTAATGATATGTTGCGTCTGTTATCCCAAATACTAGTGGAGTTTCTAGCCGCACAAGTAACACAATTCTTTTCTAAGACTCAGCTTGCTTCCATTTCTTATGTAGTCGTTTCTACTGTTGATACTATTTCTATGTCTCCGATCTTGTTGGGATATGTTGTTCTTCTATTCAGTAGTCCTTGTCCACGTGACGAGATCTCAATTTTAGAAGATCCCTAGCCTTTAGATTGTAAACATAGGCTCCTTTGTGAGCAACTATGAATGAAATGCATTTCTTTTAAATGTCTTTTACTTTTAATTGCTCAAGAACCTATAATTTGGTATCATAGGCCTTGTATGAGCGTCTTGCACCAGGCACCACTAGTAGTATCTGTTAGCGTGAGTCATAGCGTAACGTTAGGAATAGAATATATTGTAATTATTTCGTAGTTAATACTTACCTATTGTACTCTTGTAATCTTCTTTATATACCTCCACAGTGAGATGAATAGAATATCAGACAATTCATTCTCTCAATCTTCTTATATTTGACTTGGTATCAGAGCAAAGATCCGAAAGGACTTTGTCTCGTTAGTTTTCTTTTTTTCGAGACACTTATACATAACTAAACCCCTTTGTTTGGGTTTTGTTTTGCCTTTTTTTTCCGGTCTTCATCAAATACTGGTCTTCGTCTCCTTAGAGACTGACCTGGTGCTTTTTCCCTATCAATCCAAACCAGGTCCTCTCCGTCCACCCGGCCACACCGGCTCCCTCTGTTCAGACCGCCTCCCTCTGTTCAGATCGCGGGCTCCGTCTCCCTTCCAGATCGGCTTCATCCTCGTCCAGCTCGGCTTCATCTTCAGTTCACGATCGCCGGCGCTCATCTTCGATCGGCTTCGTCTTCAGGGACCGCCGTCACTCTTCTCCGTCCAATTCGTCGCAGCCCAGTCCAGTTACAGTCCACCCAACATCGTTCTTCAGCCAACGTCGTCCAGATTGTCAGCGTTCTCCATCGCTCTATCAGACCGGGTTTGCTCCTCAGTGAGTCAACTCGTCAACTCGCCCCAACTCGGTCAGTGAGTCAACTCATCTCAAACTCGGTCAACCCAGTCAATTCTAACAGGTTCCACAAAAAAAAAAAAAAAAAAAAAAAAATCTGTTACTATTATTTTTTGGAGCCTTCTGTTTGTCTTATTTCCGCTGCCTACTTTGAGATTTGTCTGCATTGTTGTTGCTTATTTCAATGGGAGAAACGAAAGATGATCAGAGTTCCAATTCTAAGATCAGTGAGGTCCAGAAGGTTGAAGTTTCTGTAAAAAGCTCAGAAGGTGGATCTTTTGGGGGTACCAAACTTACCGGTACCAATTTCCGAACATGGAAGAAGATTATGTCTGTTTATCTCCGTGGGATACACAAGATGGGGCATGTGACTGGAACAATCAAGGCTCCTAGTGCAGATGATGTGGAAGCTTATGCTAAGTGGGAAGACGATGATGGGTTTGTAATGTCAATTCTATTTCGAGCCATGACTGAGGATGTGCTACAGATGGTGGAGGAGTGTGAAACCGCTGAGGCAATATGGAAGACACTGGGAGATCTCTATACAAATGAGTCTGATTTTATACAGGTTCATGAACTGATGTGCAAAGCTGCAGGAATGCAACAGCATGGGCAACCAGTGTCAGTGTTTTTTACCAAGCTGAAGAATGTGTGGGCTGAAATTGATCAGAAGCGTCCTTGTAAGATCAAGAATCAGGAGGATATTGCATGGTACCAGAAAGAGAAGGAACTTGAGCGGGTTCATGCATTCTTGAGAGGACTTGATGCAACACATAATAGTGCCAAGGGAGAGTTGCTTAGAATGCCAGACCCTCCTAGCTTGACCACAGCTTTTACCTATATTCGTAAGGATGAATCTCAGCAGGACAGTCTCAAACATGCACAAGTTGAAGTTTCTAGCCTCGCCATTCAAGCACCAACACCTTTCCTCCAACAGCAGCCTTCGGTCCCACTTCATCAACAAGGACCTCCGCCAGCTTTTGCCCACCGCCCTCATCCTTAGTGTTCTTATTGCAATGATATTGGCCATGTTAGAGAGACTTGTTGGAAACTACACCCGCATCTTAAACCTAAAAAGCAAGGTTATCGTCCTAAGGCGAGAGCAGCTGCTGTTCAATTGGTTCAAGAACCAGATTTCTATGGAGTGGCTGGACAAGATCATCATACGGCAGGAGGGGCTCTTCCTACAGCCTCTATAGCTGGTCGTGGTAAGATTGGTATGGCTTTAAAGGTTTCTAACTTTGTTGGTTCTGATACATGGATTATTGACTCTGGTGCCTTTGACCATATGACTTATGATAAATCATATTTTACTGAATTGTCTTCCCCACCAGTGTCCTATGTCACCAATGCCAATGGTGAGGCTTTTCCTGTGTTAGGGTCAGGGTCAGTGCGTATTACTCCCACTTTAGAACTTCATAATGTGTTATATGTGCCTGACTTGTCTCATCACTTGATATCTGTTCCACAGTTGAATACTGAGTCTAAATGCTCCATAACCTTTTATCCTATGTATGTGATTTTTCAGGATCTTCTCACCAGGGAGTTAATTGGTCGGGGGTATCTGAGGGGCAGGTTGTTCCATCTGGATCAGACATACGTAGGGGAGAAACCAGGAGCACAGTCCCGCACCGCTTTGACTTCGAATTCTGATAAGCTAAGTGAAATTTGGTTGTGGCATCGCCGTTTAGGGCATCCATCTTTTAGTCTTATGAGAAAAACCATGCCTACCCTGTTTATTGGTGTGGATGAGTCTGATTTACATTGTGAAACATGTGTCTTGGCCAAGAGTCATCGTGCTACTTATTCTCCTAGTGTTTCTAATAAAAGTATTATTCCTTTTGAGTTGATTCATTCTGATGTTTGGGGACCTTCTAGAGAACCCACTGTGTTTGGTATGAGATATTTTGTGTTGTTTATTGATGATTGTATGAGATTGTCATGGGTTGCTCTTCTTAAAACCAAAGATGAAGTCTTTCCAGCTTTTCAAACTTTTCGTACTCTTGTTCAAACACAATACCATAGCACCATTAAAGTTCTTCGTTCTGACAATGGGGGAGAATATGTTAATCATGCTTTCCAAGAGTTTTTCAAAACCCATGGGATTGTTCACCAAACCACATGTCCACAAACACCAGAACAAAATGGAGTGTCTGAAAGGAAAAACCGTCATTTACTAGATATGGCTCGTGCCCTTCTCTTTAGTGCTCATATGCCTAAGTATCTTTGGGGCGATGCCATTCATGCTTCCTCTCATCTTATCAATCGTCTTCCATCTAGTGTCCTTCAGGGACGAATTCCATTTGAGGTTCTTGCATCTCATGTTTCCTTACCTCCCTTTCATAATCTTCCAGCTCGTGTCTTTGGTTGTGTTGTTTTTGTCCATATTCCTAAAAACCAGCGGTCTAAATTGGATGCCCGAGCACTGAAGTGTGTGTTTGTGGGCTACGACGGTTATCAGAAAGGGTACAAGTGTTATCATCCACCCACCAGAAAGTACTATGTCACTATGGATGTTACTTTCTTTGAGGACATGAGTTATTTTTCCTCCTCAACTACAGCTCTTCAGGGGGAGACTTCATATTTTGAAGAGCTGTATCATGGAGAGGGGGAGGAATCAGAAAGTGGAGAAGTCGCACAGGCAGGAGGCACTTTGCCGGATCCAGTTGAGAGCATCAGCTCCTCACCTCCAGAAGCAGAGGCTCCAGACGTCCAGACACCAGTCTCAAGCATTGAAACTGCAGTTGAAGACACAACTGCCCCTCCTGCCATCACTTCTACCCCTGACCCACAACTTCCTGGTACTGAAGATCATCCATTTGAGGTATGTCAACCCACTGGTACTAGCAATAGTGAGTCTAATGTTGAGCAATATGTGTTACCAAATAGGACCACTCGAGGTCAATCAGCCAAAAGATATGAACCTACTCTTACTGCCAAATCAAAATACCCAGTAGCCAATTATATGTCCACTAGGAGGTTGTCTAAGTCATATGAATCATTTGTGAATCAAATATCTGCTGTATCAGTACCTAACAGAGTGCAGGATGCATTGGGGGATCCAAAGTGGAGGAAGGCAATGGAGGAAGAGATGGAGGCATTGCAGAAGAACAATACTTGGCAACTTGTGTCTCCACCATACGGCAAGAAGGCTGTAGGTTGTCGATGGGTGTTTACTGTGAAACATAATCCAGATGGATCAGTGAATCGGCATAAAGCACGCCTTGTAGCAAAGGGGTTTACTCAGACGTATGGTATAGACAACGATGAAACATTTGCTCCTGTTGCCAAGATGAACACTATTCGGGTTCTGCTCTCGTTTGCTGCTAGTTTAAACTGGCCACTCCGACAGTTTGATGTCAAGAATGCATTTCTTCATGGAGAGTTAGCCGAGGAAGTGTACATGAGCCTTCCACCTGGGTATGTAGTTGCTTCTCCTGGTGATTTTGTATGCAAATTGAGAAAGTCTCTGTATGGTCTCAAACAGTCGCCTCGTGCTTGGTTTGGGCGATTTTCACAGTTCATGCGGAAGGTTGGTTACAAACAGAGCAACTCAGATCATACCTTATTCCTCAAGCATCAACAAGGGAAGGTAACAGCTCTAATTATTTATGTGGATGATATGGTAATCACTGGCAATGATACTGTTGAGATGGATAGGCTGCATAGACAGCTAGCCTCTGAGTTTGAGATGAAGGACTTGGGTGAACTTAAGTACTTCTTAGGAATTGAGGTAGCCAGGGGGAGAGAAGGGATCTATCTGTGCCAGAGGAAGTACGTTCTTGACTTGCTAACAGAGACAGGTTTGTTGGATTGCAGACCTATTGATACTCCTATTGAGCAGAATCATTGTTTAGCTGAGTATCCTGATCAGGTACCTACTGATCGTGCTCTCTATCAGAGGTTAGTTGGGCGCTTGATTTATTTGGCTCATACTAGACCAGATGTTGCATATGCAGTGAGTGTGGTGAGTCAGTTCATGCATAACCCGAGTGAGAGTCACATGGATGCTGTTATGCGAATTTTGAAGTACCTGAAGTCAGCTCCAGGAAGGGGAGTATTGTTTTCTAAACACAACAACATCCTTGAGGTTTGTGGCTTTACAGATGCAGATTGGGTTGGAAATATTACAGATAGGAGGTCAACATCAGGTTACTTTACCTTTGTGGGAGGTAATTTGGTTACGTGGAAGAGTAAGAAACAGAAAGTTGTGGCACGATCTAGTGCTGAGGCCGAGTACAGAGGTATGGCTCACGGAGTATGTGAATTGTTGTGGCTGAGAAATCTGTTACGTGATCTAGGTTTCAAACTCAAAGGTACTATGCAGTTGTATTGTGACAACAAGGCAGCCATTGACATATCACAGAATCCAGTATAACATGATCGTACTAAACATGTCGAGGTTGATCGTCACTTTATAAAGGAGAAGCTAGATGCCAAAATTATTAGCTTTCCTTTTGTTCCAACCGAAGAGCAACTTGCAGATATGCTTACCAAAGGAGTTTCCAGAAAGGCGTTTTATGACTCACTAAACAAGTTGGGCATGGTTGATGTGTATGCGCCAACTTGAGGGGGAGTGTTAGCGTGAGTCATAGCGTAACGTTAGGAATAGAATATATTGTAATTATTTCGTAGTTAATACTTACCTATTGTACTCTTGTAATCTTCTTTATATACCTCCACAGTGAGATGAATAGAATATCAGACAATTCATTCTCTCAATCTTCTTATATTTGACTGTATCCTTGCTTCCGATCAATCTCCTAATGGTATCACCACCACCACACACCACCGCCCTGGCCACATTGGTTGCTTCAGCTTGCATCCAACAAGACAACCCGGCCATTCATGAGGTACAACAATTTATAGCCATCCTACAAGCTCATAATGAAGACCTGCACCTTTCTATGGATTCTTTTCAAATCAATCTCACCAACCAATTTTTATAACTGCAACAAACTCTTATGGAGACTCTAACTCGTCTTCAGCCACCACTCTCATCTGGCCCTTTCTCAACGATACCAACCACAGTCTCCACACTTAACACCCACCCACAACTCACCCTTCCAAAATCACATTCGGCTCCTTGATGTCCCCATCTTCTACTCCTTGGACGGGTTTAGGCATGTCACAACCATCACCTCCCGATCCCCTCCACCAAAACAGCATACCTCCTTCAATGGCAAGCCCAATTTTCTCAACTATGATTTCAACTCAACCTTAAGCCCCCACATCATCTTTCCCAAATCACATATTCACCATAACCTTTCACCCTTCATAAGGGCCAGAATGCCTCTACACTTCACTACTTACCACAACCCTCAATCACACCTTTAACCACCAGCTAACCACCAGTATTTTCACCATTACCGCGCACCCTGAAACGAACAACCCCATTTTAATGGAGAGGACATAGTCGGTTGGCTTGCTATGGCGGAGCACCACCTTCGAATCCACTGTATCCCTTACCATGAGTGAATATTCACTATCTTCACGCACTTCGGGCCTGATGCATTCATCCAGATGAATGCATTTGAATAGAGAAACCCTATTATCACTTGGGAGCAATTCACCGCTGCTATGCTCGAACACTTCGACTCAGGCTCAACTCCTTACATTACCACCCAATAATCTCACCTCCAACAATCAGCTTCACAAGATGATTTCATCACCAGATTCACCAAGTTGTCCTGTTGAGTGCCTGAGTGGTCTGATGCTCAGCTATTGCCCATCTTCTGTGGTAGCCTTAAGCCAGACGTGAGACATGATGTCATGGCTATGGAGCCCAAGTCCCTAGCCCAAAGTCAGTGACTGGCTCAAAGGTATAAATAAATAAACCAAGACTTGCGTCTCTCTCATTTCCAAAGATCCAGTACTTGGAACCCCAATGACAGATTCACTTCAACTTGGTCATCTAACTTCCCCTCTTCCCAAACAACCATAAACCCACAGTCTACACCTCCTACCACAAACCCCCAACCACACACTACCATAAACCATAATTCCAATCAACACCCTTGCATTCTCTCACTCTTTGAACAGAGAGAACGACGAGCAAAAAAACCTTTGCCTCAATTATGATGAGCAATACTCCAAGAACCGTATCTGCAAAATCTCCATCATGACCATATTGGAAGCCATTACATCCACAGATGACAACCCCGAATTCCATGGAGGAACCAACTGTGGTGGCTGAGCCTATCCTTCTACTGCACACCATCAGCAATTCAAAAGCCATGAAATGATGAGACTGAAATGCTCTATCTTAGGGATGAAAATTAATTTATTTATCAATTGTGGGGCCTCCATGAACTTTCTTAATCCCACCGTGGCTTCTAAATTGGGTCTTCCCATCCACCCTTCTCCGCCACAGAAATTCATAGCGGCGTCCGGCTACCCTATTTCACCATCTAGAGTGGTGCACGACATCACTATCAAGATGCAATGTTACAAATACACCAACTTCTTCTTACTAATTCTTCCGGTTTCCGAATGCGAGCTAGTCCTCAGAGCACAATGGCTCGATTCCTATATTAGCTAGTATTTTCTGGAACAAATTATGATGTTCATAGTGAATGGAGAGAAACATGTATTGAGAGGTCTAAGCTCACATAACCAAACCGTTGATAGTGCGAGCCTATTGGGCAAGTTACCCACTGACCATTTGGACCTCTTGGCCCAAGAACTTCAGCCTCTACTTCACAACCTAAGTCGCACCTACTGGGCTACTGACAGGACCCACCCCGGATTTCACCTTGAAATCCAGAGTGGCCCTGTGGGGTCCACCTTAGATGAAATTCTACCAAAAAATTTGGCGGAACTCCCTCCAAAAGTGGACAACCCAAAAACCTGTAGAAAGACATTTACACTTTTAAAATATTTCATCCTTAATCTTCTGGAGCCACCATGCTCCCTTAATCACAACATCTCCCATTTACAACAATACTAAACTTAAGAATATTAATATCATGGGTTATCAGAGCAATCTAATGTACAGACGTACAAGACGATAAAATAAAAGATAAAGAACCGATACTTTTATAAGGCGGAAGCTACAACAGCTATGCCTCAACTTGATGTATGCTCGACCTCCAGCTAAACTGGCCTGCAAACTGGGCATTTAAAACCAAAGGGCCCAGGGGAAAACATTTAAAATCCATTAGAGTGAGTGGACGAAAATTAAGTAATTTCGAATGAATAAGTAAAACTTAATGCTTTCCCAAGTTATTCTCTAAACTCTCGCATGCAGTAACAATCTTAGAAATACTTTCAATCATCAACTTTACTTCTTAAAATCTCATCCTCAATCCTTTTAAAACATCATTTTCAAGAGGTTCGTTTGATGACTAGAAAGGATTGCTGTCTAGTCATCTCATGCCATCTGGGAGGGACTGCTACCCAGATGACGCATCGGAAGGGACTGCCAACCGGAACAGGAGGTGGTGGATAGAAGGGACTGCCAACTAACCACAGGTAGTAAGAAGGGACTGCCAACTACTACCTCATGTCACTTGGGAGGGACTGCCAACCCGGTGATTCATCGGAAGGGACTGCCAACCAGACTGTAGTCTGGAAGGGACTGCCAACCAGACTATTACCTAGAAGGGACTGCCAACTAGGTAATGCATGCATGCGTTGACTGATAGCCTCCTCAATAAACTGGAAACAACCTCTTTCAATTACTTGATTTCGGAAAGAAACTCGCTGTTACTTCAATAAAACATTAAAAATTCACCGAAAGCATAACTCAGGATTATCTCGCTAAATCAAACCTCAATATCTCAATAAATCCTCGAAAGCATCCTCAAAAACATAAATCAAATACTCTGTAAATCAATAAATGCTTTCGGAAAGAAAACTCAATCTAACTTCAAGGCTGATAAGTGCGGAGCTCAAAGCTCAATAAATCTCGATAATTCAATCATGCTCAAATATTCGATGAAACATTCGTACTCGTGAATCCTCATAAAAACTGATATTCGAAATCCATAATTCTCATAATATTTTCTGAATCAGTCACTTCCCGAAAATCATTTCTCAACTCAATAACTCCTGAATAACTATCTCAAAAATCTACTAAAAGCCCTCGGGAAGGAATTTCAATACTAATCTCGTAATTCATAAATAAATCTCGATAAATCAACGCTCAATAAACCATAAAACTCAATAATTAAAAACATAATTTAAATCTCAATTGGAAGGAAATAATAATACTGCATGCATAATTAATTTAAAAACAAATGTCCACTCACAGTACTATTTAGGCGATCACGCATATGAGTTCCTTCATCGAGCAATAGCTCGGTATATCCCCTGTATACAATTATAATTCGTGAATAACGATTCGGCAATTAAATACGATTCTAATATCTTATTCTCCTAAATCAAACTTCCAATTTCTTTTCCAATTCAATCCAACTTTACCCTTAATACCCACTCATTCGTTTAACGGTTCTAGGGCAGAATCGAGAGAAATCCGACGGTCGGATTCTCGTTAATCGATAATCGAAATCCTAAATCTTTAGAAATTAGAAATCGATTCAAATCTTCTTCAATTCCAACCAAATTCACATTTACTAGCTCTGCATCAATTATAGGATTTAACTGGTTAAAAATCGAAACAAGAAAACTACCCTACGTGCCTCCACGAGACACCTACAGTGGAGGCGCGTGGCGCGCTGGCGGCCACCACCTCCGATGGCCACCAAATTTTGGCAGCACCACCTACTCAACAGTCCAAGCATTTTTCACAACTACAACAAGTTCCAATTTTACCTGTAGGTGATCCAAATTGGCCGGTGAAATTTTTGCAGAAAAACCCAAGAACCCTAGAATTTGAAATCGTCGATTCGACCTCCACACTGTAAATCGTGGCTCAAGGCTAGGGGGGAAATGATCCTTGGCAAAAACCGCACCTTCGACGCCGGTTTGGTGGCCGGATATGGCCGGAATCGCCGGAAATAGACGAAACCTCCGTTCGGCTACAGTAATCTTCGCGGCTCAATTCCGACCTCCTCCGGCCGAGCCATTGCAAAAAACCACCACAGGCGTGACAAGGAGGAGAAGGCGAGCTTGCCGGTGCCCAGATTCCGTCGTGGGTCAGCCGGAGAAGGGACAAATTGGAGGAAGAAGAAACCGGACCAAAGAGGAAGAAAGGGTCGAGGAAGAGGAGAGAGAAAAGCCGGTAGGTTTCCAAAAATGGAAACTTACCACAGTAACTTCCTATATTTATAGAAACTTATCGTGAACAGTAACTTTTACATTTTCTCTTATAACTTTTGCATACGAACTCCAATTTTTACGTACCACATATGCACGGGCTCGGTTTAACGTCCTCTACAACTTCCATGAAGAACATTTTCTCAAATTTTGACCCGAACGAAAAGTCAACTTTTAGGGCCACTAAAAGTACTGAAACGATAGTAAAAGTGAAAGTAAATGTTGTTTACCGTCTACATGCCTAGTAAACCGGTGAATTTAGGTTCGGGACGTTACGGCTACCACCCAAAAGATTCATGGACCACCAAATTTCCCTCATGCCAACACCTGCCCTGTAAACGTCCAACCTATCGCTATGCTTATTCCCAAAAGGAAGAGCTAAAGGCCCAAGTTCAAGAAATGTTGGGTCAAGGCATCATAAGGCCTATTAATAGGCCATATTCCTCCTTCGTCCTCTTGGTGTGCAAGAAAGAAGGCACTTAGCAATTTTGCATGGATTACTGCTCTCTCAATGTAATAACCATTAAAGATCATTTCCCCATTTCAGTGGTTGACGAACTCCTTGATGAGCTTCATGCCTCAACCTATTTCACCAAATTGAATTTGTGCTTTGGATATTACCAAATTTGGATGCCCGAGGATGATATTCACAAGATGGCTTTTCTGACTCAGGATAGGCATTGTGAGTTCGTAGTCATGCCTTTTGGGCTCTAACACCCCCTCCACTTTCCAAGCCTTAATGAGCCACACCTTTAAGCCTATGTTGCGTAAGTTTTATGCTTGTTTTTTTTAGGGGAAATTACTGGTCCCTCCCTGAACTATTAGAGCGTCGACAGTTCAGTCCCTGTTATCTTAATTTTAACAAATTAATCCTTAGACATTCAAATCTCACACAATCTAATCATTCCGTTAAATGTCCATCCAAATTGGCTGTTAACTGGGTGACGTGGCAATATGGATACGCCATGTAGCGCCACCTTGGACTGTAAAATTTCGTGAATACCCATAGCCTATTGCGGTAGTCTTCGATCCGTTTTAAATCGTAACCCAGTTCCTAATCTCCCAAAAAAC
The DNA here is from genome assembly GCF_002994745.2 of Rosa chinensis. NCBI lineage: Eukaryota > Viridiplantae > Streptophyta > Magnoliopsida > Rosales > Rosaceae > Rosa > Rosa chinensis. Next base: position 59,654,347 of record NC_037092.1, read on the forward strand.
CCTTAAATATAAAATCTTGTAATCTTCGGAGCGCTAGCCTCTGTAATCCCACACAACCCATCAGCTCAATGCCATTCAAAATCAAAATCAAACCCTAAACCTTCATCTTCTATCAAAGAGTGTTGTCTTCACAATCCGATTCGAACCTGAGGCCGACATCTAAAGGTGGCGACATGGTGGCTAACAACATTGATTTGTGGGGTCCAAGAGTTTCAGAAGGGGAGAAGGATGAAATCCCTGATTATGGTAAGTTTCTAGGGTTTAGATTTGGTCTCCGAATTTCGATTGATTGAAAATAGCAGGTTTTTAGGGTTTTGGATTTAGGAAAAAGAAATTGGGGATTTTTGAAATCAAGGGTTTCGAGGCTGATTTTAAACTATATTTGTTAGTTTCGAAGGACTACTGCTATTTCAAAATGGTTATTGTTATGGTTTCGAGTTCTAGGGTTTTGAAAAAAAATTGAGGGTTTACACTAGTTTAGGGGTTTCGAGATGCATGGTTTGATGATGTTGGCTATTTAATTGCAATTGCAGAACTGTGTGATTGTTGGAGCTAGTATGTGTTGGCTTTTAATATTGGTTTAGTTGTGGTTGGAGAATCTGGGTTTGGCTTTTAATATAGTACTTTCTATGTAGCTTTTAGTTGTTGTCCTAGCATGTAGTAAACAAAGTTTTGTTCCCCTTTTGTTTTTGTCTCTCATGTGTGAACAACTGGAAAACTGGAGATTGCTGTTTGTTGTTTTATGTTGCCTTTTCGATTTGGCTTGTAGCTCTTTATGGAGGCAAGTATTAGTTGGTTGGGTATATTGATTTTAATTGGTCTGAAGTTAATGGGCATGCTGACTCATGGTATATGTTGACTATGTTGACTAATGGTATCTGTTGAATTATTGTAGGTCACCCAGACTATTTCACAGTGAAGGTGTATCATGGAGGGTGCATAAGGGATAGTAAATACGTTGGAGAGAAGGTGAATTTCTATGACAACGTCGACAAAGATAGAATGTCGCTTGTTGAGGTAGATAACATGGTGAGGCAGCTCAATCCAGCTTATAGTAATCAAAGGATTGATTACTGGTACAAGGTTCGTAATGAAGATGATGAGCTGATGAAGTTGGAAATAGAGATAGATGTTGTGATCATGTGTAGTACAATACCACAGTGGAGGTTGATCATATTGTACTTGGACCACATGGAGCTGCACAATATGTTTGGAGAAGAAGATGATGACATATGAAGGTCGTATGAAGATTTCTTCTTTAATGAAGGTTGTAGCAGTGGTGTGATTATAGAAGAGTTACCTGATGATGAGCCTAGAAGGAAGCCAACATGTGTGATTGAACAGCTACTTGTTTCACTTAGACTTGGTAAAAGCAAGGGAATCGTGATTAGAGAGGTTGAGTAGACTGTACCTACTCATGCAAGCATTGTTGGTGACCTTGGTCCAAAAGACAAGGGAAAACAGAAGTTGGTGGAGCATGATACAAGCAAAAAATAGAAGTTGAAGTTGGTGGAAGTAGATACAAGAAAAAATTAGAAGTCAAGTGGGATAGGGCAGTCTAGTGGAGGAGTAGGATCTTCTAAACAACAATCAAGTGAGATAGGACAACAATCAAGTGTCCAAGTAAATGAAGGCTGTGGTCTTCTTGATGTAGAGATAGATTATTTGGATGAACTTCAATCATTTGGTGGTCTGGAATATGGAAGTGAGGAATGCAGTGGGCATGAAGAAAATATTTAAGAGGATGAGAGCATTGATTATGATCCCTGTGTAGATGATGAGAAGTACGACCACTATGGGATGGATGATGATGATGATTGGTTGAGTGAAGGATGTTGATCCAGCTGCAACAAGACCAGAATCTACTGGATTTGTGTGCAAGTCAAATGTAGATGAAAGTTTAAAAGAGTGGGTTGATGAAGAGGACATGTTTGGTGTTGAGGATTCAGATGATGAAGATTGGGTTATACTATAAATTCTAATGGGGAACGTGAAGAGGTGGGACTTGAATTCAACCCCAAGAAAGACATGAAGAATCCTGCTTTCAAACTTCAAATGAAGTTTGCAATAGCGCAGATTCTTAGGGATGATTTGAGGGAGTATGCTATTCAAGGAGGTTGGGAATATGTGTTCATTAAGAATAACAAAACAAGGATAAGAGTGGTTTGTAAGGAGGACAACTATCCATTTGAGCTGTTTGCCAGCAAAATGCAGTATGAAAGCACATTGATGGTTAAAAGCTATGATCTAGTTCACAAATGCACTAGGAAATTCAACAACAACATGGTTAAGCAAAAGTACTTAACTTCAAAGTTTAAAGATTAGATTACTCTTAATGAGAGCTGGAAACCAGGTATTTCTCTTAATGAAATTCTATTTGGTGTGTTACTTAATGTGGTTTTGATAATGCAGAATCTCTAGCTAAGACAATGTCAGCTAGCATTAGAGCAAGGGTTTCTAAGTCAATGGCTTATAGAGCCAAGAGGGCTGCTCTTTTGGAAGTAGAAGAATCCATAATTCAACAATATGCAAGGCTGAGAGATTATGGAAGAGATCTTCAGAGGGTTGATCCTGCCACTACAATTGATATTAAGTGTGCTTTCCCCAATACCAGCAACCTTCCAGTATTCAAAAGAATGCAACTACTTTTCCTTACTTTCATAAGGATATGGAGGATATGAAGGCCTTTGACCTTGATGCATACAAGTGGCTTACAGGTACTTAAAAATCCTTTATTATGAATGTTCATATGTTGATAACACTAAACTGATTTTAATGTTATGCAATGGGTAATGGTTGCAGCAAAAGAGAGGCCTGCAAGACATTGGTGCAGAGCATATTTCAACACAAATGGGGACTGTGACATAATGATAAACAATCTTTGTGAGAGTTTTAATAGTTGGATATTGGAGGCCAGAGGCAAGCCACCAGTTACCATGTTTGAAGAGTTGAGGGTGAAGTTAATGAAGAGAGTTGCAATGAGGAAGGAAAAAATGGAGGCTTACCATGGCAATATCTGTCCAAAGCCAAGGGTGGTTATGGAGAAGAATAAGCTGAAGGCTGCAACAGACTGCATAGCAACATTTAATGGTGGTGACATTGCTGAGGTAGACAATATTGAGGGATTGAAGAATGTGGTCAAGTTAAGAATGAGGACATGCACTTGCAGGTGGTGGGACTTGTCCGGAATACCTTGCAAGCATGTTGTCTTTGCCATTTACTTAAAGAGGCATGATCCATATGATTATGTGGTAGCATGTTATTTGAAGAAGACCTATATGAGTATCTACAACAACCTCATCCAACCTGTAAATAGCATGGATTTATGGTCAATAACTGAAGGTCCTCCTATTTTGCCTCCACAATATTCAAGGCAGCCTGGTAGGACCAAAACAATAAGAATGAAGGATGCTTCAGAAAAGGTTCAAGAATGTGGTGTTAAATTGGAAGGGTGCAAAGATCCCTAAGGTGCAGCAATTGTAAGCAAGTAGGTCACCACTTGAACACGTGTCAAAGACATTTGCCACCAAAGGAAAAGGCTGCTATTGTTAAAAAGAAGAGAAAGCTCAATACACAAGAAGGACAAACATCTGAAAATCAGATAACTTGTATTTCAAACTTGAGGCAATTATTGGTTTCGGCTTACATTGAATTGTCATTTACTTTCCTCATTGTGTGCTACAGTCCAAGCAAGGAAAAAAACCACCCATGACCAAGAATGAGTTGAGGCAGAAAGCCAAAGAAAGAGCTGAGTTTCAAAGGGTAACAGTACACTCTATCTTTTCCTTGCTTTTGTATGTACTGCTACTATGGTCTAAAGTATACTTATAATGCAAAGTTATGTGTCTCCAGAAAAAGAAGGCTGCCTTAAAGGCATCAAGGTTGGAAGCAAAGAAGTCTGCCCCAAAGAGATCAAGGCCTGTAGCATCTACCCAGCAAAGTTCAAGGCCTATACAAGCTGGATCTTCCCCAACAAGTTCAAGGTCTGTACAAGGTTCCAATGCATCAACTAAGAAGGCTGCAACACCCTCAAGGTCCTCTCAAAGGGTTAGATAGAACTCAGGTAAAGGAGCTGAAAAATAGTTGGTACATATGGGATTTGATATTAGCTAGCCAAGCAAAACATTTTAGGCATCCTGTTTTTGGGCAACCTTGTGTTGTGTCACTTGGTTGCTAGCTCTAATCTTTTGATAAGATGATTAGAGCTAAATTTAATTCCAAACATATTAGTACTTGAACAATTGGAGGATGTAATGCTCTAACGTTTGTTTTTGGTACGTTAGAGCTTTGTTCAATGGCTTGCTAATGTTGACGATACAATGTATTTTTCGGTTTATTATGAATGTAGGTGAATGTTTGTTTCGAACTTTTTCCTTCCATTTATGCTTCAAAATTGTGCATGCTTCAATTTACAGATATATTACTCAATCTGTGAATATGGAGGGAAATATGATCTCAATTTTGGAGGGATTTTGATCTTCTTTTAGTGAAGAAGAGGGAACATAAAGTACAGGGGGTGACATCTTGATTTTTCCATTGACATGGCATGCATTCAGCTGAGTTGGCATGGAAAAAATTGCTAACTAACCCAGTTAACGGCCAATTTGGACGGACAGTTAACAGAAGGACTAGATTATGTGAGATTTGAATGTCTGAGGATTAATTTGTTAAATTTCAGATAACAGGAACAGAACTGTCTACACTCTAATAGTTCCCGGGGGAGGGGGGGGGGACTAGTAATTTCTCCTTTTTTTATGATATCCTTAAGTATAGCACTGATTTATCATCACACATAGAGCATATTCATGAAGTGTTTCAAGTTTTACAAAAAAATAGCTTGGAAGTAAAACTATCTAAGTGCTCTTTGGCTCAACAAAGTGTGGCATATCTGGGCCACGTGATCTCGACCCAAGGTGTTTCAGTGGACCAATCTAAAGTGCAATGTTTTTGGGACTGGCCCAAACCTCAATCTCTCAAGGCGCTGCTTAGTTTTTTTTGGGCTTAACAGGCTGTTACTGGAAATTTGGTCAACACTATAGGATAATTACTAAACCACTCTCAAACATGCTGAATAACAACAATTTCAGTTAGACTCCTCAAGCCGAAATTGCCTTTTTACAACTCAAGAAAGCACTGACCTCAGCTCCGGTTTTGGCACTGTCTGACTTCAATTTTCCCTTCTTCATCAAAACCGATACAAGCGGAACTGGTATTGATGCGGTTCTATAGCAATAACGCCATCCGATAACATATCTCAACAAGGCCTTATCTCTCAGAAATCATCCCTTTCTAGTTTATGAGAAGGAGACGCTAGCTATCTTCTTTGCTGTAAAAAAATGGGCCACATTATGTGTTGGGACAACCATTTACAATCCTTATCGAGCACAAGACATTAAAATATCCTCTTGATTAGTGCATCACTACTCCGACACATCATCAGTGGCTATTCAAGCTGCTGGTTTACAATTACAAGGTGGAGTACTGTGCCAGCCACCTCAATATGGTACCGGATGCTTATCCTGCTGCCATGAGGTTTGCACTATCCATGCCACCACCATGCTTGTATTTGACTGCCTCACTCTTATAGACAAGGCATGCGCCCTAGACTCAAACACACAAGACATCAAAGCAGCATTGTTACAAGGAATTCCCACCAAAAAAAGGTTTTCCTTGATACAAGAGAGGTTATATTACAAAAACAGAGTGTTTGTACCAATTACCTCGGATTAGAGATCTAAATTGCTGTTCAAATTTTACCCCTATCTTCAAGCTGGACATTTGCGCTTCCTCCGTACCATTGTGCACTTATCCAGAAACTTTGCCTAGCCAGGAATGCTAAAGATGTCAAATACTTCATGACCACTTGCGACCAATGCCAAAGACAGTTAGTTTTATGAGACCATTAAACCACTGAGCCTTCTCCAGCCTTTATCAGTTTAGAAAACTATTTTCTTTGACATTTCCATGGACTTCATAGATGGTCTTCCTCCATCAAGGCAAAACTACCATCATGGTTGTGGTTGTACTCTCCAAATAAGGACACTTTCTCCCAGTCTCATATCCTTACATGGCGGCTTCAATTGCTGATCTCTTTGTTAAGGAGATATTCAGTCGTGACGGCAATGCCACATAACATCATCACTAATTGAGACCCAATCCGTATAAGCCAATTTTGGGAGAACTTCTTCAAACTACAAGGTATCAAGCTGTATAGAAGCTCTGCCTACCACCCACAGTCAGAGGCCAAGACAGAAGTCCTCAATTGCCCTCTTGAGCATTACCTTTGTTGCCTCATTTCTAACAAGCCTGCCTCTTGACCAAATCTACTTAATTAGGCCAATTACTAATATAATTCAAGCTATCACATCACCATAAAGATGTCACCTTTTCAGGCCTTTATGGCACCCATCATCCTCCATCTCTCGGTACCTTCCTAATTGCACTGTTGTACATGCCGTAGACGTCACACTGCAAAACAGAGACTAGCTTCTCACCTTGCTTAAAGAAAACATAGAATTGGCTCAGAATAGGATGAAGTTGCAATCTGACGACAATAGAACTGAATGAGAATTCTCTAAGGGTGATTGGGTTTTCCTCAAACTCCATCCCTACTAGCAACAATCAGTGGTTCGCCGCGCCTCTCACAAATTGGCACCCAGATTTTACAGGTTGTACCAAATCATGATCTGCTTTGGAAGAGTTGCATATCACCTCAAGCTTCCACCCAATGCCAAGATTCACTCCATGTTCCATGTCTTACTCAAGAAAAATATAGGTGATTAGATTTCAGTCTCCACCACCCTTTCACCCATCGAACACGACTACACTCTTTCTTGAGTTCCCTCAAAGGTTTTGAATATGCAGGTTGAACGTAGACGCTTCAAAACCATTAATAAGTGGTTGATTTAAGGCTAGACTTCCAATTGAGGATGCAACCTGGGAGGAAGTCCAGACCATCCCAAATCACTTTCAAGATTTTAAGGTTTAAGGTCAGGCCTCTTTCAAAGGGGGTAGGACTTGTTAGGGTCAAACCCAAACCCTTTTCTTAATCACCAAGCCCAAACCTAATTATGATTGATTCTCCCATACCTTCCAACAATCCTGATCTCCAGGCATTGCATCTGCTCAAGCTTCGATTGAGTCAACCCTGCCACCTTTTGTCTCCAGTGTTGTTAGGATATTTTGTCCTTCTACTCAGTAGTCCTTGTCCACGTGACGAGATCCCAATTGTAGAAGATTCCTTTATAATGTAACAATGGCTCATTTGTGAGCAACTATGAATAAGATGCATTTCTTTTAGGGAAAATTTTGCAAACAGTACACGAACTAAATGCCACTAATAATTTCTATACATAAAGTTCTAAACCGAGCATTTTGGTACACGAAATTTGAAACCCGACCCACTATCTAGACACGACGTCACTAACGCCGTTTCATCCTCTGCCACCTGGCATAAATTGAGGGGTAAATTGGTCTCTCTCTCTCTCTCACTCTTGCCACCCATCTCTCTGTCTCTCACTTACTCTGGCCACCCATATCTCTCTCTCTCTCACTCTCTCTCTCTCTCTCTCTCTCTCTCTCTCTCTCTCTCTCACACACACACACACACACGCACACTTGATTGTTCAATGCAGCACCACCACCCTTTCATCATCAGTTTCTGCCACATGGATGGACCTCTGCAACCACCTCCTCTCCCGCCACTATAACACCACCATCGTCATTCTGTCCACTCCGTCGTCCACCATCCCCTCATCTTTTTCCCAAAATCCACTCACCCAAATCCTCCAACTCACCACCTCTTCAGGTCCTCCCCGATCCGCTCCGCCACCAAGCCGCCCAAGACCTCGACTGCCACCTCCCCAACTGCCTAGCCACTGCTCCCCCGCCTCTCTGCGCCATAATTGACTTCCAGATCTGCTGAACCAAGGATCAAAACCTCTAAACAGCTCCACAAGATTTTCTTCTCTATTCCTCAGCTCAAACCCACCTCACTATAAAGTAACTGCACCCATAAACCCCACAGTCCCAGAAGATCGAAGAGTCCCAGAAGAAAACCAATACTGAAAAATGTAAACAAAGACCCATAAACTAAATCACTTGAAAAAGGTGAAAACTTCAAGACCCAGAAGATCCATACGGCTCCACCTTGGAATCTGGGGCTATTCCAACCCCTTTATGACCCATTCAATTATACATCAAGGTTTAAAGTACATATCTTGGCCCAAAATATAGATGCATCCATCATAATTAACCATACCCAGTATTGTTTTCCTATTCTCAGAACCATTGCAAACATTGAAAACCAATACACAACCACACCTAGATCACCAAAACATGAAGAACAAAAATAAACCCAGACCTTCAATACTGGAGCGACATATTCCGAGACCGAATGAAACTGAATAATTGTTGATAGGGGTGAGTTCGTAGACATTCAAGACCACTGGAGTCTTAGAGATCTTGTTGTTCCGGTCAATCCCACCGGCCGAACTCGGCACCGTTGTCCTCCACAAATCTAATCGAAATTCTAATCGGAGGTGGTTAGGTGACTTGGGTCTATGAGAGGAGAGAGTCAAAGAGTACTAAATTACCCTTGAACAAATGACTAATGACATAGAGTTAACGGCGTCATTAACGTCGTGTACAAATAGTGGGTCAGGTTTTAGATTTCGTGTACCAAAATGCTCAGTTTAGAACTTTATGTATAAAAATTATTAGTAGCCTTTATTTGGTGTACTATTTGCAAAATTTTCCTTTTCTTTTAACTGTCCTTTACTTTGAATTTCTCAAGAACCTAATATTTTTGGGGTTAGATGGCATAAAATCATCATTTCATATGATTTATGGGTTTAATGGGCCAACAACACAGGGTCAACTTTTGGGGAGAGTTTGAAGGAATTTTGTCCTAAATAAATTGTAATTTAGTTTTTTTTTTAAACTAATTTTCTCTAATTTATTAGAAGCTAAGGCTTGCCCAATATCATTTGGTTTAGTGGAAGGTCTTGAATTTGACTCACGGATTAGTTGTTATACACTATAATCGTAATATTATTAGTTGTTTATTAATTTTTTATTCTAAAATAATACTAATATTATTAATAATAGTAATAATAATAATAATAATTGAAAAAATGGGAAGCTAAAGCGTCATATTATCTCTACTAAAAGGGAGGCGCCATGTTTGATGTCAAAAGTTTTTCAAAAAATGGAACTGTCTAGAATACTCATGGTATAGACAAAAATTGGCAAATATGTAAAATGATCATTATAGTCATATACAAAATGAAATAAGGATAAAACAAAAAAGAAATTAAAATAATAACGTTATACAAAATGAAATAAGGATAAAACAAAAAAGAAATTAAAATAATAACGTGCAACAAACAAAGAAAAGTACGCAATATATGTGGCTTCTACCATGTTCTCACAAAAACAGTTCAATTCAATTTCAACTCTTCTTCATCATAGTTTGCATAAAAGACAAATAGGCCAGGGAGAAGAAAACTCAATACTCTACAATTGATTTCAATTTCTGACCACTAATGAATTGATCTCAATTGTTTTAGGATTAGTTGGAGTTTTGCAATTCCAATTTTCTACAAAAATAAGATTAAGGATTAAATTCTGTTTACTACCCTGTACTTTCAAGGGTTCCTCAATTCAGTCCCTGCACTTTTAATTTAATCAGAAAAATCCTCGCACTCTCCAATTTCATCAAATCGATCCATTCCGTCACTATTCCGTCAATTTTCTCTGTTAAGGTGCTGATGTGGCACTTTTTCACAGGGAAATTCCCAAAATACCCTTACTCAAAGCCTCTTCCTGCAGAAGCACCTCTCTCTCCCACTTCTTCCCCAAACCCTCTTTCCCTCTCTCTCCCACTTCTTCCCCAAACCCTCCCCACCCAAAAAAATGGAGGAGAAAAAGAAAACCCATCTCTTCTTTTCCATCAACTTCACTCTTCTCCTCTCCTTCTCCGTCGCCCTTGACCACCAGACCCTCCTCCTCTCCCCTTCCCCTCCGCCCCTACTCTCCCCCAACCCGAATCCTTCTCCGCCACCTCCGAACCCGACCCAGATTCCATCTCCCTCCAACTCCACCACCTCGATGCCCTCTCCTCCAACCAAACCATCTCCCAGCTCTTCCACCTCTGCCTCCACCGCGACGCCCTCCGCTTCACCTCCCTCACCTCTCCCTCAACCGCATCGGCATCGGCACTCCCCTAATTACCTCTACATGGTCCTCGACACCGGCTCCGACGTCGTTTGGCTCCAGTGCGCCCCTTCTAAACGCTGCTACTTGGACTCTAGGAGGCTGGATGATGGAGTCGGGGCAGGACCCGAAGCTGTAGTTATTGATCCAGGCGAAGTTGGGGTCGTGGTGGGAGAATTCGGCGGCGATTTCGGAGGGGGTGATGAGGGAGAGTTTGGATCGCCGTTGAGGGTGTGGTTGCGGGAGGAGGTTGTGGTCGGGACGGTCTCCGAGGGCGTTGAGGATAGAGTGGGTCTGGGCGACGTCAGAGACGGCGCGAGTCATGGCGGCGATGACTTTGGGGTTGGAGAGGTGGGGCATCTGGCTGAGGAGGATGAGGATGGTTGCTGGGGTATGATCAACTGGGGCTGGCCACATTTGTGTGTGAGTTTGTGTTTATACTAAACAAAATGATAAGCCAAATTTCTTGTTTTGTGTTTTGCTTACTAAATGGTTCATTCTGGGCTTGTTTTCTGAGTTTCTGGTCATGTGTATTTTAGGTTGATGGTGTTCAAAGCACAGAGTCCTCTCATTGATTGTTGGGGGTTTTGTCTTTGTGAGTTGCTCTTGATTTCAGTACTCTTGCTTGGATGAGTTCATATTTGGAGTCTTTGATGTGTTTTGGTATGCATTTGATTTTAGTATGACATTCCAAGTGAGCTAGTAGTAGGGATCGATCTTGGGAAGTTGGTTGAGAATTGAACGAGGGAAGGACGGAGAAGAAGGAGAGTTTGTGTTTATACTTGTAGGGGTATTTTGGGAATTTCCCTGTGAAAAAGTGCCACGTCAGCACCTTAACAAAGAAAATTGACGGAATAGTGACGGAATGGATCGATTTGATGAAATTGGAGAGTGCAAGGACTTTTCTGATTAAATTAAAAGTGCAGGGACTGAATTGAGGAACCCTTGAAAGTACAGGGTAGTAAACAGAATTTAATCCTAAGATTAATGCAAGAAAGGTGATTATTAGTGAGATGTTTTGTAAGTGTTATTTTTTTTCTTCTTGCTAAATGATTTCGTGTGTATGATTTTTTTTTCTTTTTCTTATTTAGATAATAAGGGTCTCTTACTATTGTGTCTAATTTTTCATGTAGTTGTAATTTTTTGTTGATGAGTTCTGTATATACGCATACAAAAGCAATGTTGTTGTCTCTTTAAGATTTATTTTTGATAGGAGCATATTTATGCTACATTATTATTATTTAATCCTATACTTTTCTTTGTTAGTTTATATTATTTTTAGATAATTTATTTATTTTTATTTTGGTTAGGTTTTCCGAAGCAAATTAGGAAAAGAAGGCTTAAAGAAGGAAAGTGCATGAAATTCTAATTCAATAAGAATTTTTGATGGATTAGGACTTTTTTTTTGAAGCAAAGAGTTAGAGATCCAAAAGGAAATAAAATAGAAGAGTTTTAAGATTGAATAAAAGGCTTCTACAATGCACAAGAGAAGCAAAAAACTCTTCAAGCAACTCAAGGAGAAGAAGTAAAGTTCGGAGCCCAGAAACGATTGATCGCTGGAATCTGGAGAAGAAGAAAAGTTCTATCTTTTTTATTCTTTCTTTTCAAAACTCATGCATGTATTTCTTTTGTGTATTTTCCAAGATGATGAGTAGCTAATTTTCTTTTAGTTAGGGGCTGGTTTCAGCCCTAGAGATGGTGTAACTATGATGTTGGTGTTTATTTAATATGTTCTTTGGATTTCGGATATTCATTGGTTTATTGTTTGTTCATTGATCAACTTTGTATGTTTATTGATGGCGCACAACATTAGTATGCATGTTAGGTTGTAAAGCTATGAGTGTCTAGAGTAGCGAGTGAATGACTTGAGCCCCATTCATATAAACCAAAGTCTAGGTAGATTAGGACAACATTAATACTAAAATTGCCTAGACTTATTCATAATCTTCTAGACCTTAATGACTTCCAAGTGAGGGCTGTGAAAGAACACCACTCTAGGTTCCATTCAAAAATCTAAGTTAAGTTGAAAACATCATTCTCTTAACATACCGAGTAAGAAAGATTGATAGGTTAAGTACAACACATCATTGGCTTAGCTTGAGTATGGATATCGGAATGAATTGAACATGTTAGTAAATACCTCATAGGAGCAATCATTGTCTAGTGGTGAGAAGTAGTTCCTAGCTAGTTTTCTCATATTTGATCAAAACCAAAATCCCCTAATTGTTTTCTGTTTTCGTTAGTCTTCTGTCCTTCATTTTCTTTATTTTATTTAGTATAGAAAATAAACTCCGATTACCCCCAAATTTTGTATGCATCTTCATCCGTGTGTTTTATTATTGTGTATTTAATTTCATAATTTTTAGTTGAGTCTAGATATGGTTTTTATTTTTGTCTTGTCTAGTGTTTGTTTCGAGGTGTCATAGTCTGTTTTGCAATTGTTGAGCCACAATCCTCTGCGGGAGACACTCTCTTTCCTATACTATCATCAATAACCATTGAGATTGCAGAGATTTATTTATACACCTATTTTAGGTGTATCAATTTTTTATCTCTTCATGGGTCTGTAGGGGTGGAAATTTTGAAAACAGTTTTAGTTGCGAAGTGGATTGATAGAAAGGTAGCCTAATTTTTTTGAGAAAAAACTCCTCGAGGCAGATTCAAGTAAGGTGAAATCTCCTTGAGGAAGATCTAGGTGAGGTGAAATTAATCCCTTTAAGGCGAATCCTAATGAGGAAAATTTCATCAGGTCGGATTAAGGTGAAGTAGAATCCCGTCACGGCAGATCCAACCAAGTGAGGTGAAATCCATTCGAGACCCAATCCAAGAGAGTTGCAGTCCCCTCAAGCCCGACTAGGTGAGGTGAGATCAAGTTTTAATCAAGAGATGACCCAATCTTTTTGGGGAGAGTTGAGAAGTTCAGATCCTCTTGAGGTGGATTTAGATAAAGTGGAATCGGTCAACGAACTTAGTCAGTTTAGCTGATCAGTAACAAGCGGAAAGCACTCCTCCGCGTTGTCCTAAAACTCTAAGAGTGACATAGTGGATTAACTGACATATGACTTGCAGACCTAGTAAACAATTACAAGATATTCACTCAAACTTGCCTATAAATACTTCGTAAAGTGAACATTTGAAGGGCCTAGCCTACCCCTATTTCGGCTCTTAAGGGAACAATTAATCCCATTTATACCTACTACAACTCAAACTATCCCCCCTACCGCCCGCACCCCCAAACAAAAAAAAACAGTAGTGATCTATTCATCTAAATACATATGTTTTGCACTTAAGCCTCTAGGAAGTTATAATTTGAAGTTAAATATTCTGTTGAAAGAATTTTTTAATTTTATATAATTTACTTTGTTTTGAGTCATATATATATATATAGATCTTATCCAGAGCTAGGCATCGCTTTGAAATTTCAGAGCTCAGAGCGAGGTTAGAGTTTAGGGTCACTTTTTGGTCGCATATCCACATCTCAACCGTTCAGTTTTTAGGTACTAATGTATAGATCATCTCTGCAAAATTTCAACGAAATTGATGGTCTTTAAGGTATCTAACTCGCTTAAACCAATGGACGAACTGAATCTGTCCAACCTGAACCGTACTAGCTTTAAGGCAGTTATCAATGCCTTAACGACCATCAATTTGGCTGAAATTTTGTAGAGATGATCTATACATTAGTACCTAGAAACTGAACGGTTGAGATGTGGATATGTGACCGAAAAGTGACCCTAAACCCTAACCTCGCTTTGAAATTTCAAAGCGATGCCTCGCTCTGGATAGGATCTGATATACAGATCTTATCCAAAGCGAGGCATCGCTTTGAAATTTCAGAGCGAGGTTAGAGTTTAGGGTCACTTTTTGGTTGCATATCCACATCTCAACCGTTCAGTTTTTAGGTACTAATGTATAGATCATCTCTGCAAAATTTCAACGAAATTGATGGTCTTTAAGGTATCTAACTCGCTTAAACCAATGGACGAACTGAATCTGTCCAACCTGAACGGTTAAGATATGCATATGTGATTGAAAAGTGGCCAAAAACTAAAAATTTGTTCCATAAGCTTAGGTAAGGATATCCTTACTTGAGAAAGCCTATATATATATAGAGAGGGCTAAATACTAGTTAGTACCCTGCGGTTTAGGTCCAAAATTAATTCAGTCTCTGGACCTCTAATTTCATCAAAAACACCCCTGCACTTTCAATTTTGATCTAATAGGTCCAATTCGTTAATATTCTGTTATGGGTTCAAGTTATAGTTGGATTATTTGTTGAAAAACTATTTATTTTAATAGTAGGACTAACTCCTAAATTGACTATGCAGGCTACCTCAACACCACATCATAAAACATAGGTCATATATGAGCCACATTAACAAGTTAAATAACTCAATTGTCTGAAAACTAACAAATTGGACCTATTAGATCAAAATTGAAAGTGCAGGGGTGTTTTTGATGAAATTAGAAGTTTAGGGACTGAATCGATTTTGGACCTAAACCAGAGGGTAGTAATTTGTATTTAGCCCATATATATATATATATACATATATATATCATCTCTGCAAAGTTTCAGCCAAATTGATGATCTTTAAGGTATCTAACTCACTTAAACCAATGGACGAACGTACTAAATTTGTCCACCCTGAACCGTACTAGCTTTAAGGCAGTTATCAATGCCTTAACGACCATCAATTTGGTTGAAATTTTGCAGAGATGATCTATACATTAGTACCTAAAAAATGAACGGTCGAGATGTGGATATGAGACCGAAAAGTGATCATAAACTCCAACCTCGCACGTTAATTTCAGAGTGAGGTCTCATTCTGGATAGGATCTGTGTGTGTGTGTGTATATATATATATCATGAAACCTTATTTTGTATGCTACGATTCTTGACAAACCAACTTCTCAGTATCAATGTTTGTGAGGTAGCGGATTTTTAAGAAAAGAAATAAACAAGACAATTCACATGCTTTCCTTATGCCCTTCCGCATGCGCAAGGTGTGTGCATCGGCTAAAAACATTGTTATGAAATAAGAAGCTTCCCTATCTTAATGCATGTTTTTAATTTATTGGGATCTATTAGAGCAGAATCCATTTTTTTGGGAATATGTGTCGAAGCAATAACATCACTTGACAGGACTCGCCCCGAATTTCACCCTGAAATCCTAGGTGGCCCTGTGGGGCCCACCTTAGGGATAGCTCTACCAAAAATTCGGCAGAGTCACCCCTAAAATGGACTACCCAAAAACCTGTAAAACACACAAAAACACTACAAGCAAACCAACCTTATACTCCTGGAGCCACCCTGCTCCCAATTACCAACAACTCCACTTTCACAAAACACAAAACTCAACAATACTAATCCCAAAGGTTATCAGAGCAATACTACTATACACAGGGATATAAAAAGAAGAGTAAAGGATCAAGGGATCCTACACTGTGGAAGTAGTGACAACTATGCCTCAAATGCCATGTAAGCCCGACCTCCACTAATTCGCCTGCAAACTGGGCATTAGAAACCGAAAAGCCCAGGGGGATGTAGATGAAAAACGTTAGCGTGAGTGGACAAAAATAAACAATTTTAAAGAAAAAGGATTTCATACTTTCCCACATTTATTTCATTAAAAACTGATGAATGCAACAATTAGAAAACATATTTAGCTTTAAATCCAAGAATTTCAAAACGATAAACCGACTAGCTTCACTAGTCAGGCAACGATAAGATATGGGGAAGAAGTATCACCATACGAAAGAAGGGAGCCTCCCAAGCTCGGGTCGGAGTGTCCCACACTCTGGAGCATCCCATGCTCTGCTCTACTCACCCACGAACACATAGTAAGTAGGGAGGAGTACTAATAGGCTAGCTAGCAATAAAATATGGCGACCCAGGTATGGCGGGTAAAAACCATTCAAATCCAGTAAATCTATAAGGCTTCCCCATAAGTCTCGCGAATAAAGAAAACACGGGTATGATTCCCAACCGTACCTGAAAATTCTCGTAAAAAGTTACATAAATTAACAGCGTGTCCCACACGGTAAAAGAATAGTTAGATCATCATCAAGGCATTCCCAATGCCAAAACCGAAAGTCGATAGATAAATAAGAAATAACTTCATCGAAATCCCATTTCGAAAATCTTTCCAAAAATTTCAAAACAACGAATAGAAATATAATTAATTCCGGAAATCACCTCAGAAAATTACTTCAACGAAATTTCGCATAAATCACAAATTCAAAATCGAGCATAACAACTTCAATTCGAAAATCCAATTGACATAGTAATAAAAATATTTAAATCCGTTTAATATGCTCGATAAATTAAAACAATAATTTAAGTCACTAATTCATTTCCCAAAACAAATAAAGACAAATCAACAATGATTTCCCGAAAGCAAAATATAATAACATGGATTAAATAACTAATTCGGGAAAAACATTTGCATGCATCCATATTTAAAAGCAAAGGTCCACTCACAGTACTTTTGGGCGACCACGCAAACGAGTTCTTGCATCTAGCCGTAGCTCGCGACATCGTCCTGTACACAATTATATTTCGTAAATGACAATCCGAATAAATAATTACGAACCTAAACGAAACCTCGAACATCCCTATCTCCACTACTTCTCAAATTCAACTCAAATCACACCCACAACACCAATTCCTCATTTTACATATTCCACAACGAAAATGTGGGGAATCCGACGGCCGGAATTTCCCGCAATTCAATCACAAAACTCCGAACTTCGGAAAATCACAAACAATTCCAAACTCCTCCAAAATTCACCAAACTTCACATACAAGCTCTACAACATTTCTACAATTTAATGGGCTAAAAACTGGAATTAAAACACTGCCCTACACGCCTCCACGCGCCACCAACAATGGCAGCGCGTGGGCCCCACGTGCCGGCGGCCACCAAATTTTGGCAGCACCACCTACTCAACAGACCCAACATTTTTCACAACTACAACAAGTTCCAATTTTACCTTGAAGGGCTCCAATTTGGCCGGTGAAATTTTTCCAGAAAAACCCAAGAACCCTAGAACTTGAAATCGTCGATTTGACCTCCACACTGCAACTCGTGGCTCAAGGATAGGGGCGAAATGATCATTGACAAAAACCGAACCTTCGACGCCAGTTTGGTGGCCGGAGACGGCCGGAATAGCCGGAAATCGATGGAAATCCCGATCTGCTACAGTGACCGGCCTCTTCTTCTCGTTGCTGCACCCTCCACAGTCCAGAATCAATCACCAAACCACTATAGAAATGAAGAGAGGGAAGAGAGCTTTCCAACGACATCTTATACGTCAAAATCCGTCGCCGGATGAAGAAGTTATGGCCGAAAGAAGGTGAAGAGGTCGGAGAGGATGACAGAATCGGGGAGAGAGAAGAGAGAGAGCTCGGTAAGTTTCCGAAAAAGGAAACTTACCACAGTAACTCGGCTATTTATAGAAACTTATTATGAACAGTAACTTTAGTATTTTGGCCATAACTTTCGTATACGAACTCCGATTTTTACGTACCATATATGCACGCGCTCGGTTTAACGTCCTCTACAACTTTCATGAAGAACATTTTCTCAAATTTTGACCCGAACAAAAAGTCAACTTTTAGTGCCACTAAAAGTATCGAAACAGAGTAAAAAGTGAAAGTAATTGTTGTTTACCGTCCAAATGACTAGTAATCCGATAAATTTAGGTTCGGGACGTAACAATCTCTCCTCCTTATAAAATTTCGTCCCCGAAGTTTACATACTGTAGAAGTAGAAGTGGGCGCACACACTGATCATTCAACAATGGTATAGCTAAGATACATAAAAGATGTGCAAATCCGATCAAGACGTGTAGAAATTAGCTTCAAAACTGATCCAAGAGCTGGCTAAGTAAAACTGAGTGGTCTACACTTAGGAAGAACAATTCTTAAGGTGAAACATGTCATGTCGCTAAATTGATCAGTTTTCATAGCGTTCCTAATAAATTCACCATCTTACTTCTAAACATTGCCAAAAATTCTTATCAACTAAAGGAGAAAAATCGTCAAAACATTATGTTCGAAGCAACCCGTATTTGGTTCGAACATGTAAGCAGAAACACATGGTAGAATTTCAAGAATAAGACTCAAGGTTAATTTAAAGTCGGTTACTTGAACAAATTACACTTTAAGTACCACATAACGGAAAATCGACTCTTCCCTTGATCAAGTTTTCTTTTACAACCTCAAGTCAACTACTGGCTCAGATGCAAGGTATCGACATCACAAACCATTCGATTGGAATAGTAGCATTCGTAACCTCTTCAAATATGTCGCACGGTGAAGTTCCACCCCGTTCTTCAACAACATTGTGATTATATATCAATCCATACTTAATATATTTCCCTTCGTACGTGCACTCATAGGGGTAACCCAACCGCTACTAATATGCCACAAGATAGTCACTGTTAACCAACAAGTCCAAAACAAGTAACTTAGTTATCCCAAAACAACACTTCCTCTTTTGCCTGTTGTGCACAGATTATTGATCAAATATCATTCACATAAAGGTTCCACAATTGTCAAGTATAACAAAGGTAGCTCCGAACAACCTATAAGTTCTTAATCATGTAAGTTATGGGGCCACTACACTTCCACTGCGCTACACTGATACCTGACTAAAAATCATTGGTCCAGCCTTGAAATGACGTTCCGAGTCGACTATGAAAACTCATTTGATAGTTGCCCTACTGGCCACACTTATAGTATCTCAAACTGGCTAACTAGCATTGTCCCTCAAAAACTTCCTATAATTATAATGGGGTGGAAAAATCTTCTAAATCAAATGTGTTTCAAGGAATCTACTAATTACCAACGTCCCCAATCAAAACTGCTAAAATTCCTCACATGATAGTGTTTACTTAACAGTACGCAACGAGTACCCTGTCGTTCGAAACCCGGTGCAAAGCAAGAACCGTAACTACTCACTCTACTCTAGCCCAAAAACTCAAATCCAGGAGGAGATGCATCACACTAAAACTGTTCTTAACTGAGGCTACACTTCTTTAATAATCATAAGTCAGAAATCTGGTTAAATCCATGTCATTCTCGCTGTCCTCTAATGCCACAATTGATAATTCTACTTCATATGCCAATGTAATTCTCACAATCGAAAACACCACTATCCGTATTATTAAATACTTGATTGGAATTCTGATCAAACTCAAATAAAATAGCTTCCTTAGATAATTAGAAAAACTCTCTCTCATAACTGCTCCACCAGTCCCAAGTAGAACATTTCCAACCATCTGTCCGACATCACCTCATGACAATTCTACTACAGGTATGACATTATAGAAAAGTTCTAAATTCTGTATGTGTCAAATCCTCTAATTGACACATACCTCTAATGGACTATGATGCATCCAACAACACTAGAAATTGCTCCAAATCTTATCCAAAATCTGACCAACAGGAAAAGAAATTCAACATTTGAAATGAAAAAAAATCCTTAAGCTGGAATCTGGTCAGAGACCACAATCCCAATAAAATTCACAGCATCCCTTGTTGACTCAACAGTTCTAAAGTATAGATATGCCCTCAAGCATTACCGAAAAGTCTTATCCACTACTAAGCAAAAATTTGCAAAAACTCTTTTGCTCAAAACAACCTGGAGAGAAAGTCGAATAAGAGCCCAAATGGAAAAGCTCAAAGTCAATTAATTAAACAAATAACTCTTTGCGTACCACATAAACACAGTCTACTTCCCAAGACAGGAAAATAAGATATCGAAGAAGTTCATTATCTGATGTTACAAGAATCACTAGAAATTAATCATGTCAAACAACGTTGAACTTGCAAATACTAGAATATAGTCAACTCTTCTTATTTAACTTAAGGCCAATGCTGATAGAGGACGACGGTCCTTACCGAAAAGAGGATAAGATAGCCACAAATCTGCTCCTCGATCGACGCTTAACTTAAAAAAATTTCAGCTACAACAAGAATCCCTATGACTTTCCTGTGCTAACCAAAATTGTACCAAAAACTTTCCAAATCTTCTCACCAAGAATTAATCCAATAACATAACTCAATCATAGTAGCTCAACAATTAGTACTTAAATATCTATTGAACCCTTGATAGAACATAAGCCCAATCAATTTATTCCAACTCAACTCCTACTTCGTGTTCAAGTCGTCTTACCTTTAGATAAGTGGTGACCGGATTTCACTCATACCAACAACTTCCTATACATTTCCAATTAAGGGTCACCAGTGTGGCAAAATTCGCTCAATTCCTCCAAAGAAATCCATTACATATATTCGAATCAAGCAATAATCAATTCCCCAAGGTAGCTAACACAATTCACAAGATCTTTCCTGAACAATCCTTAATATAAATCAAAGGACACCCATCCAACATCTTGTAGCACACCAAGCGATATCCGGATCCGAACGTGGTCCCACAACAATAATGATCCAATTTCCTCAAAGTAATCATTACTGAAGTACATCACTTAAAAACATGCTACAATACCTTCCACCCAAAATAACAAGAGTCCTGGTCAAACCTTGACTTGAAATATTTCCGGAGCTAACTGAAAACTTATTTCCTTAAAGTTATTCCACCAACCGCTAATATTATATCACAACCCATCCGTCAGGCAAAACTTCCACCAAGAGCCTATCACAATTCAACCTTCAAGGCTCCATGATTCAAAACTCGAATCAGATTCCGTATTACATAGTAATTCCGTTCGAACTTCTATGGACACCCAACAAGGTCATTACCGCTATTCCCCAATCTTATGTGTAACTGTTTCACTCAAAAGCAGATAACCAAGGACACCCATTTGCATAATATCACATACGAAGAGTTGATTCCAACTCTCCCAATTATTTACCGACCAAAATAGTAACTCTATTATAAAACCTTAAGCATTCTACCGATTTCTAGAACTTCAAGCACATAACAACTATAAAAACCCACTCATGTTCATCTTCCTACTCGATACCATCCAAGACTCGGCTAGACAAAACTATAAGTTGTGGTATCTAAAATCAATTTCTTTTATTCCAAGCAAAACTATGCTCATACACCCTGGTTAGGTCAATGACCCAAATCGACAATTTTAAAAATCTCATTCTACTTATAGTTCTCATTTACTGTTATCACTTCCCACTGACCAACATCAGTGACCATAGCCACTTGAAAACACAGCCTCTAGACATAATAACCCAGAACTTCTCTTCAATTTTCTCTATTGTCTACCGGAGAGTGATGCGTACATGACGCCGACATAAGGTGTCCAGTTGGGATACATTCCAATGTGGATTCTCTATAAATGATTTCCAACAATGAGATTCACAAAGAATCTCCATCGAATTCCAGTAATATTCCTCATGCCGCTTACAGGGCTGATCGTATCAAGTAACACATTCTCCAAAACTCAATTCAAGGTCAGAACCATCATTATTACTAATTTCAATTCTAACCATCATTATTACTAATTTCAATTCTCCAAAACCGAATTCTGAAACAGTTATAATACTCAGAGACAGCCCAAAACAATGGTCGTTCATCTCTACCAATAAAGTACAAATTCAAACTCCGGTCTCGCACCTTAAATTATGCCCCAACAAACTTTTCGGCATCGAGGAAGGGATAACCATAACATTTCCTCGAATCATATTTCATAGTACAACTCGAATCTGTAGAGTAGCCTTACTCTACCAATACCAGGGAAAGGTGCATATGTAAGGAAACCAATACGCAACGGAATCCCTAAGAGGTCTGCATACAAGAGGCATAGCACCAGAAGAAAACCAACTAGCTTTGTACCTTACACACTTGATGAATACCACAGTACCGAAGAGTACACGATGGGGAACCGCTGCAGTCGGGCCATCACTCGAGAGGTACTGGGCAACACCAAGCATATAAGGTAACAGAATAAAAACGAGTCTACAGAACCTAACAACCTAATGCTCTGATACCAAATTGACAGGACCCGCCCCGAATTTCATCCAGAAATCCGAGGTGGCCCTGTGGGGCCCACCTTAGGGATAGCTCAACCAAAAATTCGGCAGAGTCACCCCTAAAATGGATTACCCAAAAACCTGTAAAACACACAAAAACACTTCAAGCAAACCAACCTTATACACCTGGAGCCACCCTGCTCCCAATTACCAACAACTCCACTTTCACAAAACACAAAACTCAACAATACTAATCCCAAAGGTTATCAGAGAAAAACTACTATACACAGGGATATAAAAAGAAGAGTAAAGGATCAAGGGATCCTACACTGTGGAAGTAGTGACAACTATGCCTCAAATGCCATGTACGCCCGACCTCCACTAATTCGCCTGCAAACTGGGCATTAGAAACCGAAAAGCTCAGGGGGAAGTAGACGAAAAACGTTAGCGTGAGTTGACAAAAATAAACAATTTAAAAGAAAAAGGATTTCATACTTTCCCACATTTATTTCATTAAAAACTGATGCATGCAACAATTAGAAAACACATTTAGCTTTAAATCCAAGAATTTCAAAACGATAAACCGACTAGCCTCACTAGTCAGGCAACGATAAGATATGGGGAAGAAGTATCACCATACGAAAGAAGGGAGCCTCCCAAGCTCGGGTCGGAGTGTCCCACACTCTGGAGCATCCCATGCTCTGCTCTACTCACCCACGAACACATAGTAAGTAGGGAGGAGTACTAATAGGCTAGCTAGCAATAAAATATGGCGACCCAGGTATGGCGGGTAAAAACCATTCAAATTCAGTAAATCTATAAGGCTTCCCCATAAGTCTCGCGAATAAAGAAAACACGGGTACGATTCCCAACCGTACCCGGAAATTCTCGTAAAAAGTTACATAAATTAACAGCGTGTCCCACACGGTAAAAGAATAGTTAGATCATCATCAAGGCATTCCCAATGCCAAAACCGAAAGTCGATAGATAAATAAGAAATAACTTCATCGAAATCCCATTTCGAAAATCTTTCCAAAAATCTCAAAACAACGAATAGAAATATAATTAATTCCGGAAATCACCTCGGAAAATTACTTCAACGAAATTTAGCATAAATCACAAATTCAAAATCGAGCATAACAACTTCAATTCGAAAATCCAATTGACATAGTAATAAAAATATTTAAATCCATTTAATATGCTCGATAAATTAAAACAATAATTTAAGTCACTAATTCATTTCCCAAAACAAATCAAGACAAATCAACAATGATTTCCCAAAAGCAAAATATAATAACATGGATTAAATAATTAATTCGGGAAAAACATTTGCATGCATCCATATTTAAAAGCAAAGGTCCATTCACAGTACTATTGGGCGACCACGCAAACGAGTTCTTGCATCTAGCCGTAGCTCGCGACATCGTCCTGTACACAATTATATTTCGTAAATGACAATCCGAATAAATAATTACGAACCTAAATGAAACCTCGAACATCCCTATCTCCACTACTTCTCAAATTCAACCCAAATCACACCTACAACACCAATTCCTCATTTTACATATTCCACAACGAAAATGAGGGAAATCCGACGGCCGGAATTTCCTACAATTCAATCACAAAACTCCGAACTTCGGAAAATCACAAACAATTCCAAACTCCTCCAAAATTCACCAAACTTCACATACAAGCTCTACAACATTTCTACAATTTAATGGGCTAAAAACTGGAATTAAAACACTGCCCTACACGCCTCCACGCGCCACCAACAATGGCAGTGTGTGGGCCCCACCTGCCGGCTGCCACCACCTCCGATGGCCACCAAATTTTGGCAGCACCACCTACTCAACAGACCCAACATTTTTCACAACTACAACAAGTTCCAATTTTACCTTGAAGGGCTCCAATTTGGCCGGTGAAATTTTTCCAGAAAAACCCAAGAACCCTAGAACTTGAAATCGTCGATTTGACCTCCACACTGCAACTCGTGGCTCAAGGATAGGGGCGAAATGATCATTGACAAAAACCGAACCTTCGACGCCAGTTTGGTGGCCGGAGACGGCCGGAATAGCCGGAAATCGATGGAAATCCCGATCTGCTACAGTGACCGGCCTCTTCTTCTCGTTGCTACACCCTCCACAGTCCAGAATTAATCACCAAACCGCCATAGAAATGAAGAGAGGGAAGAGAGCTTTCCAACGACATCTTATACGTCAAAATCCGTCGCCGGATGAAGAAGTTATGGCCGAAAGAAGGTGAAGAGGTCGGAGAGGATGACAGAATCGGGGAGAGAGAAGAGAGAGAGCTCGGTAAGTTTCCGAAAATGGAAACTTACCACAGTAACTCGGCTATTTATAGAAACTTATTATGAACAGTAACTTTAGTATTTTGGCCATAACTTTCGCATACGAACTCCGATTTTTACGTACCACATATGCACGCGCTCGGTTTAACGTCCTCTACAACTTTCATGAAGAACATTTTCTAAAATTTTGACCCGAACAAAAGTCAACTTTCAGTGCCACTAAAAGTATCGAAACAGAGTAAAAAGTGAAAGTAATTGTCGTTTACCGTCCAAATGACTAGTAAACCGATAAATTTAGGTTCGGGACGTAACATCACTAGTGGAACATCTTTCACAATCCCTAGAGAGATAGTTCACTAATAGGCCGAGGGATAAGTCGATTCATTCACATCCATATCAGGAATGTTTGGAATCCATATTATGCAAGGAGACATTGCTTTTGCTAATTTGAATTTATAGGTGATATAATATCGGTCTATTTCTAGCATCATATCCATAATTACCGCATTCATCATAGTTAGAAGCTCTGATAAACTAAAGATCAAGTTCAAATTCTCTCATTTTCTCATATCATTATTCATACTTTGTAGATTTAAACCACATGCTAATCCTATGATCAAGTGTTAGAGACAAACAGTGGCGGAACCACTATTCGGTCTGCAGGGGTTCCCCCCCCCCCCCCCCCCCCCCCCAAAAAAAAGAAAAGACTTAGGTTGATTAGCTAATTAATGAATGATTTCTATGAAATCATATATATATATATATATATTTGAAGGGAAAGACGACAAACAATATTAGATGAAACTGAGAAGTACATGGAGCGATACAAAAGTATCGAAAGAAAAAACAGTAAAGCATAACAAGATGCACAAACGCATCTATAAAGTAGGAAAACAATAAAACATAGCAAGATGCACAGACGCATCTAAAATGAAAAGTAACCTTGTGACTTGATGTCCGACGACATCGCTGCACTGCAAATGTCACGAGAGCAGTGTAAATATAGTAGTAACCGTAACCGTAACTGATGAGACGATCACCTAGGAGAGGTGATTCACTCACCAGGAGTTCGAAAGTAACCGAGGGTGTCAGAAACTCGAAAATTAGCAAACAAACTCCTAAGAACCAGAACCAATACCAGATCAATATGAGCAGCTGTCTCGGATCCAAGATCTGGATTTGAAAGCGACCCGGGTCCTAAATACGGATCCAGATCCGGCCCAAATCTAAAATCAAGTATGTCAAGACAAACTTGACAAGTAATACTGCCCTAATCCACCAACAAAGGTCCAAACCCAAATCTGAAAAACAGATCAAGGCCCAAGCCCAAAGAGAGTGAACCCTAGTAGCCAATCCAACAGAGCTCTTATCCATCCTGCCGTCGCTACTCTTACAGTCACTTATGCCGTAGTTGCGCCTGCTCCACCCATCAAGTTGGCGACTTAGGACCAAGGAACAGACCTTAGAGCACGCAAATGGCCGAGCAAGAACAAAGCCGGTGTCATTTCTCCCCGTCACCATCTCAGTAAGACAGCTCCACCAACCCGTCTGATGATCAGACAAAAGATAGTTCTGCATGCCTGCTACCATCCATGATGAAGGAAAACGGCTGGATTCTATTGCAGACCTGCCGGAGCCGCTCCTAATCTGAATCCTGACCTCGAAGACATTGGGGTCCTTGGATCCCAAAACTTCCAGCCATTTGCAGCCACCAATCCTGTGCGCTGAACTGAAAGCAATTCCAATCCCCAGTGCAAAGTAGTCTGGTAGAAGAGAAATCCATCGCCTCAAAACTGATCAAGGACCTCAGCTTCTTGGAGAAAAAAAGAATAAAGGAAGAGGCGGCATGGGCCGTACTCGAAGTCTGCGACACCAAAGGAGGCGCCGGAAGTTTACTCCATTGGTGATGGAGGAAGGTGCATAATTGCCTACCCATGGGAGGCGTTCTCTGAAACCCTAGCAGAGTGTATGAAATCATATATAACTTGCACAAAGACTTATGTTGATTAGCTAATTAATGAATGATTTCTATGAAATCATATATAACTTGCACAATCTTAGCCAATTGGACCCCCCTCCAGTCTTCTTATGTAGTCATAATTATATATTAAATACATAAATCTAAAACGTATGATGAAGAAGAAACTCAAAAGTAAATTGTAATACAAGAGATAGAAATGTTAATTAAATCTCATAATTATGTACTTACCAAAAATTACTTTTCAAATATTAAGTATTTACTAAAATTTAGAAGAATTCGATTAGGGGGAGATTAAATCTATATAGGAAACAAATCAAAAATGTATAAAGAATAGACGCCGCATGAACCTTAAGTGTTAAGAGAACATTAATTTTTTGTATATATCTACATTATGTATATATATGGTTTATTTTCTTAACGAGATTAATTACGCAATATACGTCGAGTGCTTAACTTTATTTAGTATTGGTTTTTTTTCCCTTCTCATTCTGGACCCCCCAAGTTACAAATCCAAATTCCGCCCCTGGAGACAGACTTACCTAGACGATATGCACCAGTCAATTAGTGACTTTGTCGAACCTGACACCTTTGAAGTGTTTACAAATCCCATGGTTTGGCTTTAATTTGAGGATGGTAAATTTTCTTTTTAAGAACTCACTTGGTCAGCTGTTGACCCAGTTAAACTAGGAAAGCATATGCACAATAGTTTTTCTATAGTGACGACGAGGATAATATTTGATATCTTTTGCAACACCCTGTGATGAAAGTGCAAAGAAATTCTATTAGACTCGTTCAAGTGAAAATAGGAATTGGAAAAAAAAAAAAAGGAAATAGAATAATGATAATGAATATATTGAGAAATTTGTCTTTGTTTTTTGATAAGAAACTTAGACTTTAGTTAAATATAATCACCTCTATGACAACCATATCCTAGATGATCAAACATAACAGGTCTTGAAATGCTAGAAGGGAGCAAGTTTTCCCAATCTTTTTCTCTATTACAATGAAGTCCTAGGTGAGCACAGGCATCTGCAACAAAATTTGCTTCTCTGAAAATATGCTTGAATGAAATAGTGTCGAAGCTTCTTGCAATCTTTTGAATATCTTCTATGATCTGTTGGATTCTCCAAGGAGGTTTGATTTTATTCGTAGCAACTTCAATCACTAGTTTTGAGTCTCCTTCTACTTGTTTGTTTTTGATTCCTTTTCTGACTTCATGCCAAAGACTATCCCTTAAACCAAGTGCCTCCACCGTTGGAACAGAGGTCTTCCCAGCATTCTTGGAAACTGTAGCGATGAGATTACCAGAAGAATCTCTTAAGACAAAGCCACATGCAGCTGAATTGCTAGAGACTGATCCATCAAATTTGATCTTGGCTAAGGAGATGAGAGGATGGTGACATTTGATTGCACCAGGAGTTTTTTTGAGTAGCTCCTCGGGTTTCCAAAGGGTTATGCATCTGTGTAGCTTTTTAGCATTGCCGCAGCTGCTGCAATCACTGAGGTTGGATGTTGGATGCTTCCTTATGTTCCTGAAAGAACAGTCATTTCTGGCTTTCCAAATTTGCTAGCAGATAGTTAGGATTCTCATAAACAAATTCTTGACATAGTTCTTCTTCAAGAACAGGGATTTAAACACATTGATGTAGCCATCACTCTAGTTGTGTGGAGTGTTCATACTGATAAGTTTCCAGATTTCCATTGTAAAAGGTCAATTACCAAACAAATGGTCAGCTGTTTCATTATCCGAATTGCATGGAGAGCAACTGTTATCATTAATAAGATTGAAGCTGGACAATCTGTCTTTTGTTTTTAATCTTCCTCTTAAAAGTAACCAGCTGAACATTTTTATTTTGGGAGGGAGGTTCAGTTTCCACATTTTGTTAGTAAGATCAATTTGAGTATGTTTCTCAATAACTTTACATTGCAGCCAAGTGGCAGTTTTAATCGAGAACTTACATTTGAGGATGGTCCCCAAACAAAGGTGTCCTCCTGGTTGTTGACTGGAATTGGGATACCTTCAATTTGTTTGACTATTTCATGATCTAGAAACCTTAGCAAACTTGATTTGTTCCAGTGGTTACCTGTAATAAAATCACTTACAGTAGCATTCCAGTTAATAGAATCTTCAAGTTCATTTGAAACAAGATTAGCAATAGTGAATGGAAAAACTCAATTAAAAGTCCAAAAATTGATACTCTTACAGTTATTCGTCTTACGTCTTACCATTTCCTATAGTCCACTTGATGCCTTGACTCAAGAGGTCTCTGCTATCCAATATACCCTTCCAAGCAAAGGAGGAGGATTGTTTCTTCTTTGCCCGGAAGAAAGCAGCCTTTCTTAGGTATTTCTTTTTCATGATTTGGACCCACCAATGATTTGGTTTAGTTAAAATTTTCCAGGCAAGCTTTGCAATAGCGACATTGTTATAAGAGGCCACTAGTCTTATTCCCAGTCCTCCAATTGACTTAGGGGAGCAAACTTGATCGTAAGCAATTGGAGGACATCTTGAGCTAGAATCCCAAAAGAAGTCTAGCTTCTTTGCCTATATATATTAGAAAGGTTCACAAAGCATTTAAAACAAGTGTCACGTCCCGAACTTAAATTTACCGGTTTACTTGGCATTTGGATGGTAAACGACAACTACTTTCACTTTTTACTTTATTTCGGTATTTTTAGTGGCCCTAAAAGTTGACTTTTCGATTGGGTCAAAATTTGGTGGCCATCGGAGATGGTGGCCGCCGGTGCGTGGGCCCCACTTGCCGCCACTGTGGGTGGAGCGTGGAGGCGTATAGGGCAGGTTTTTGGCTTCTGTTTTTAGCTAGTTAAATCCTAGTTTTGATCTACAGCTTATATATGTGAAGTTTGGTGGAATTGAAGGAGTTTTGTATCGATTGTGTAATTCTGAAGTTTGGGATGTCGATCATTGAATTACGAGAATCCGACCGTCGGATTTCTCTCAATTCGGCCCTAGAACCTTTAAACTAATGAGTTGGTATTAGGGGTGAAGTTGGATTAAATGGGGAAAGAAATTGGAAGTTTGATTTCAGAGGATAAAATATTAGAATCATATTTAAATTATCGAATTGTCGCTTACGAAATATAATTGTGTACAGGGCGACTTACCGAGCTCTTGCTGATGAAGGAACTTGGATACGTGATTGTCGGAATAGTACTGTGAGTGGACTTTTGTTTTAAATAATGATGCATGCGCTTATTTTCTTGAATTAATGCTTTATTTAATTATTATATTACCGTTCGAGCATATGAATTGATTTCAGAATTTGATTTCAGTTTATCTCGTGGATTTGCTTTCAATAATGTTTTTCATGAAGTGATTATGATTTATTCCGGTTGTGAATTTCGGATATTAATTTTGTTATGCTCGGATTCGAAACTTTGATTTATGTTGTTTTTCAACAAAGTATTTTCCATGGTATTTTTCCAAAATGGAATATTAGTTCATTATTGAACTTCCTTGCTTATTCATCATTGACCCGAGAATATTTTGGCGTGTGGGACACGCCGTTGAATTATTGTTATTCTTATTTATTTATCGACTTTCGGTTTTGGCATTGGGAATGCCTTAATGATGATTTTGGTTTTGGTTTGTTTTTGATTTACAATTTATAATTTGATCTCGCCTTTCTGCTATTGATTTGAGATACTTTTGGCGTGTGGGACACGTCGATAATATTTTCGGCTTACTGTGAGAATTTGGGGAAGTTTTATGGATTTATGTGGTTTTCGGATTTTCTTTTGCCATACTTTGGGTGACTATTATCATTGCTAGCATTGATGTCCGCCTTTGTGGCGCTGGTTACTGTCTTTGTGACAGTAATGCTGAAGCCCAGTATCCTAATCGCTACACTTAGTGGCGTGTGGGTATATAACAGGAGTATATGTGAGTACTTTAGCCTGGGAGGCTATCACCCGAGCTTGGGAGGCTCATTCGTATGGCTATTTTCTTCCCCCACTTTTATATTATTTCTGGGCTAGCGGGGTCTAGTCCGATGATACGATACTCAGTGGGTTTGATTTACAGTTTCCAGTTTCCAGTCTCCTGTTTTTAAGAAATAAAGTTTTATAAATGTTGCATGCATCGAAGTTTTATAAATTTAAATAAGTGGGAAAAGTATTTAAGTTTGCTTCATTTAAATCATCTTAATTATTTATTTTTGTCCACTCACACTAACGTGTTTTTCAATACTTTTCCCCTGGGCCCTTCAGTTTCAAATGCCCAGTTTGCAGGCGAAATTAGTTGAGGTCAGGCGTCATGGAATTGAGGCATAGTCAACAGCATGGCTTCCGCATTTTCCTTTGAATTAGTTTTTCCTTTTTTACCCCTTTTTATTAGAATTGCTCTGATTACCTGTGGGATTAATATTATTCAAGTTGCGTTTTGTGTTTTGTGAATTGGGGAATGTTGTGATTGGGGGAGTAGGGTGGCTCCAGGAGAATAAGGGTGAATTGTTTAGAAGTGTATATGTTTTTCTACAGGTTTTGGCTAGTCCACTTTTAGGGGAAGTTCTGCCAAATTTTAGGTAGAATTTATTCTAAGCTGGGCCCCGCAGGGCCACCTCGGATTTCAGGGTGAAATCCGGGGCGGGTCCTGTCAACAAGACATTACATGGTTTGACATTCCTGCTAGGTTTGTTTTTATCAAACGTAGCAGGAAGGGTACTTTTCTTCCAACCAGCCAGTTTATTTGTGATTTTGAGTATGAGCTCCTTGCTATTGATAGGGTCTTTCCAAAAGACAGCATTATGATTGCTAAGGCATTTCCTAATTGTATTTTTCTATTGGCCGGATTCTCAAAATGTTAACAATATCAGCCTTAACATTATTATTAACATTAGAAGAGAAATAGAGTGAAAACTTACTGAATTTAATTATTTGTCCTGAAGTCTTAGTGAACAGGTCCAAGATTTTCATAATGTTCCTGGCTCCTCTAGGAGAGAGACTTTGGCAAATAAAGACAATCATCAGCAAAAACGAGATTTGAAATCCTTTGTCTCTGTTTATGTAGTCATTTTCATACATGTACCTGCCACTAATTAAGGATCTCTCAAACCATTGAAAAAGATGATGTTGCTACCAAACCTATGAAGAGCCAGTCTTATATCCTATTTGGCATAATTTTGTTATCATTAGAAACCATCATCATAAGTACTTCATCAAAGGATTGGTTTCAAAAGTTGATAAGTAGTAAATACATGTCCCCCAAAGTAGGTAGTGGCCCAATGAGGGCCAGGAGGGACACCATAATCTGTCTTTCAGTGAGCAATGTACTCTTTTAGATCGAAAGGATCATCAGGAAACATTGTGTTGTTGCCATTGCCCAAGGGAATCACCATCTCACCACGCTAAAAACACATGTCAAAACCAGTTGGT
Source organism: Rosa chinensis (assembly GCF_002994745.2). NCBI lineage: Eukaryota > Viridiplantae > Streptophyta > Magnoliopsida > Rosales > Rosaceae > Rosa > Rosa chinensis. The sequence continues at coordinate 59,686,201 of NC_037092.1, forward strand.
CGATCAGTAATGCATATTATAAACACACATAAAATATCATATGGGTTTTGAGCTGAAAATTCAGAAAAAAAGTTCACCGGTCAGCTTGGGATTTTGTACATATAGCTTGGGCTAGCTTCCTGTGAAATCTATCTAGCTGTCCATATTTGCTTTGATAATTAAGAAAGCTCTCAACAAGAATGTTTGATTATTTGTCATGAAATGATTGTTTTTTCGTTATTAGTTAAGCAAAAATGACATTAATGATAAATAAGGTGTGTACAATTTACCTGCCATCCCTATCCCTGAGCTGTTTCACGGTCATCATCACTTACAGGCTGATCATCGTTGACATAGCATGACTTGTTTCCTTCATGAGCAACAATACCTGCAAATATATTGGCAAGCGTGTCGTTGGTAGAAGCTCCATCAATCCCGCCACAGATTGCACTGACTCGATATTTTGGTGGAGTATCGTATATATTGAGCTGCCATCTTATGCATTGGCTCCAAATACAACTGGATGAGCCAAAACGATGACTCCAAGGGCCTGAATTAAACAAGAAATTAAACCAAAAGAGTATTGAAAAAATGGCCAAGATTAGCAACTCTTAGTACTAACCATTTTATGTATGATTCAATATGCATGGAAATGACAATAAAACAAATGAATAATGAAAAACTGATGAAATTAATTAATTCTAATCATGATTAAATATGCAAATTTGTTGTAGAGAATTGGATAATTGTATTGTATTCATCTCACAATGAGGTTTACATAGGGTTACATCATGTATACAAAAGGATAATTGCATTGTAGAAGTGTTTGTTGTTGCTGATTGTAAAAGAACTTAGGCGATATATGCTTGGTGTTGTCGCCCTTGATGAAACCTAACTTCATTTGCTCAATACAAGCTGCATTATCTTCATAAATGCATGTAGGTTCATCTGTGGTAGACTTCAAACCACAAGTTCCTCGAATGTGTCTAACTATAGACCTTAGCCATATGGATTCTCGCACGGCTTCATGTAGAGCGATAAACTCTACATGATTTGAGGAAGTAACAACAAGGGTCTACTTTGTAGACCTCCAAGATATCGCAGTGCTTCCCATGGTAAAGACATAACCCATTTGGGAGCGACCTTTGTGAGGGTCAGAGAGATACCCTACATCAGCAAGACCCATCAAGATATCGTTGTCATTTTGATGGAAGGGAGGAGGAGCACGGAAGGTGGCGTTTTACCTTGTGGAGCTCGATCCCACACTTCCGTTATTTCTTTTCCCTCTATAGGGATAGAACAAGCCCATATCAATCGTACCTCTCAAGTATCGAAAGATTGTCTTTATGCCAATCCAATGGCGGCGTGTTGGCGCAGAACTATGTCGAGCTAACAAGTTCACTGCGAATGAGATGTCCGGTCTTGTGCATTGAGCTAAGTACAATAATGCGCCTATTGCACTTAGATAGGGCACTTCAGCCTCTAATAAGTCTTCGTCCTCATCCCTTAGAGGAAACGGATCTTTTTCAGGCTCAAGACTACTACCGATCATGGGAGTACTCACAGGCTTTGCTTTATCTTCATTAAATCGCCTTAATAATTTTTGAGTATATGCTGACTGATGGATCATAATCCCATCACTACGGTGCTCAAGTTCTAGTCCGAGGCAAAACCCTGTTTTCCCAAGATCTTTCATCTCAAATTCGGATTTCAAGTACTTAGCAGTTTCCTTGAACTCATCTAGAGTTCCAATTAGGTTCATGTCATCGACATAAACTGCTACAATTGCAAATCCGGAACTTGTCCTCTTTATAAACACGCATGGGCATATTTCATTGTTGACATATCTCTTCCCAATCAAGTAGTCACTTAGACGGTTATACCACATCCGTCCGGATTGTTTCAATCCATATAGTGAGCATCTCAATCTTATTGAAAACGCACTCCGTGGTTTAGAGCCACTTGACTTGGGTAATTGAAGTCCATATGGAACCTTCATATATATCTCTGAATCTAGATCCCCATAGAGATATGCTGTAACCACATCCATAAGCTACATGTCAAGTTTTTCGGAAACTACCAAACTGACAAGGTAGTGGAACGTTATAACGTCCATTACGGGAGAATATGTCTCCTCGTAGTCGATTCCAGGGCGTTGTGAGAAACCTTGCGCTAGAAGGCGGGCTTTGTATCTAACAACCTCATTTTTCTCATTACGCTTTCTAACAAAGACCCATTTATGGCCAACATGCTTTATACTTGGGGGTGTCAGCGTTATAGGCCCAAATACCTGTCTCTTTGTTAGTGAATCCAATTCAACCTGGATCACATCTTTCCATTTAGGCCAGTCTGCTCTTCATTGACATTTTTCAACGGAGCGAGGTTCGATATCATCGTGTTCTATAATTCCTTGAGCAATAGAATATGCAAACACATCATCAAGGGTAATAGAATCTCTATTCAACGTCTCATGTACTCTAGTGTAATTCATGGAGATCTCCCTATTCCCTAGAATTGGTTCTAACATTGGAGCGTCCCCCAATGATGTCTCTTAGACATAACCATAATCCGGAATATCTTCATGAGATGGGTTATTTATGTCGATGATTAATGGATCTTTCTGTGCCAAACTCGCTTTCTGTCTCGGGCAAGAATCCATCGAACCTTTGGGCCTCCCATGTTTCCTTGCTGGGAGCTTGGCCTAAGCCACATTGCCATCACTATTAGTGGTGGAGGCGCCATGTCCATGATTTTTAGGGACATCAATCCTTGCAGGCACGTTTGCAGCAGGTATATGTGATCTTGTCACTTTAGCGATATCAGAAAACGCATCAGGCATAGAGTCTGCTACGTTCTGAAGATCGAGAATTCTCCGCACTTCAATTTCAGACTGTGCGGTTCGGGGATCAAGATGAGACAAAGTGGGGATAGACCACGACAATTCTTGTCGTTCCTATTGAACATTATTGTTCCTATCTCCCCCTAACGACTGGAAGACTGTCTCATCAAAGTGACAGTCCGTAAATCTAGCAGTAAATAGATCGCCTGTCAAGGGTTCTAAGTAGAGGATAATGGTTGGAGAGTCATATCCAACATAAATGCGTAATCGTCTTTGAGGACCCATTTTGGTGCGCTGTGGAGGCGCAGTTGGCACATAAACTGTACACCTAAATATGCGTAAGTGTGAGACATCAGGCTCATATCCAGTAACCATCTAGGACACAGAAAAGGGTTGAGTGGCAGTAAGTCTCAGATGACTGAGCACAGCTGCATGCAATATTGCATAGCCCCAAGCAGAAACAGGGAGATTGGTGCGCATAACCAATGCTCTAGCGACCATTTGAAGTCTTTTAATGGCAGCTTCTGCGAGACCATTTTGGGTGTGAACATGAGGAACAGGGTGTTCAACCTCAATCCCAATGGATATGCAATAGTCATCAAACATTTTTGATGTAAACTTTCCAGCATTGTCAAGACGAATTGACTTAATGGGATGATCAGGGTGGTGAGCCCTTAATTTAATAATTTGTGCTAGGAGTTTAGCAAATGCAGCATTTCTTGTGGACAATAGCATGACATGTGACCATCGTGTCGATGCATCAACCAACACCATAAAATATCTAAATGGTCCGCAAGTTGGTTGAATAGGTCCACAAATATCACCTTGGATTCTTTGTAGGAATGGAATATTTTCTTTAGTGTCCTTTGCATAGGATGGTCTCGATCCTAATTTTGCTAAAGAGCAGGCTTTGCAAAACGAAAGATGGGCTTTAGAAGCAACCAGGGAAGTATCCGGTTGAGCCACGAAGTCACAATTGACTTTAGAAGTAGAAAAAGGAACCAAGGAGGTATTGGTGGCGTCAATACCACTTTTGGGCCGCAGGGGGTAGGCGGTGCCAGCCCTACCTTGGATCGAATTTTGGTTCTGACTTCTTTTCGTTTTGAAAAATGGATGTCTATGTGAAGTCTTTAATCTACGGATCATCATATCACGACCTGGGTGTCCCAAACGGTCATGCCAAAGCCTATATGTGTTAGAATCCCATAAGTCATCTCTCATGACATGGTTGGATTCAATAATTCGAATAGTGGTTGCATACAACCCACTAGATCTACACATAAGTTTCTCTAATACTCGTTTATGTCCGTAGTCATTAGAGGTGATGAAAAGGAATTCTTTTCCATTCTCACAATGTGTTTCCACATGAAAACCATTGGCTCTTATATCTTTAAAACTCAATAGGGTTCTTCCAGCCCTAGGAGCATATAGAGCTTCAGTGACATTAATACTTGTGCCATTTAGCAACATAAATTGAGCTGGTCCTTGACCATGAATCAATTGTGATGGTCCAGCCATCGTAGTCACAGAAGATCGACTAGGCGTCATCCATAGAAATAGTTGCCTATGTCGCAATATAGTATGTGTGGTGCCACTATCAACAAGGCATTCCAACTCTCCAGGAAACATACTGAAAAATAATAAAGTTCGGAATTAAAACATGTCCATGACATCGAATAATAATACGATACTTTATTAATAAAGATAGCCAATGATTACATCAAAGGTCCCAAAAAGTCTAATCCAAAATAAAATCAAACTAAGACACATTGTAGTCATTCTATCCGTTTGGTAACTCCAATCAAATATGACCAAGAAAGTAGAGAGATGTTGGTGGAGCGAGGCTCTCTTAAGTACCATTAATCTCAATGACTTTCCTAGACATCATATTTCATTGGGTGCACCACATAAGAAAGAGTTTAATACAATTGTCATTTATTGACTAAGGCATATTGCCATTACAAAAATTCTTGGAAAATAAAAGGACTAATCTAATCAAAGTCTGCGGCATCCTTGTGCACTTCATCGTCAGTTTTGAAGTCCTCTATGGTGAGATGGAAATCTCCACCATTTTCTTCTTCTTCTGCAAGGTACACTTCTTTCTCCCTCAGGTCCCTGTATGCCCTGTATCTTGAAGCTAGTTGCTTGCTTGCCTTGTATTGCTTGAACCAATGCTCACTTGATCCACATCGATGACACATGTCATTGTGGTTGCCTCCCTTTAATTGAGGTGCACGTTGTGGGCGTTCCCTAGGAGGGTTGGTGCCACCACCACGACCCATGGCGCCTCCACCACAACCACGGATACCACGACCACCTCTCCCACGTGTGGCATTGCCACCACGTGTATCCGCACGCTGTTTCCTTTCTTGTTAGGGCAGTTATATGGACCCATACGTCCCTCATATCCCTTATTCTTAGGGTTCCGCTCCTTGCGCCCTCTTTTGGGTGCATTATAATTCGCCTCATGAATGCTTTTAGTTCCAATGGGCATTGAATTATAATTCCTCACGAGTATGTTATCATGTTTCTCAGCTACAGATATGAGATTGATAAGCTGATGAAACCTCGTGATCCGTCCAGCATTGACTTCAGTGCAGTATTGCTTTGATACCACAATGGCTGAAACGGGGAAGGTGGAGAGAGTTTTCTCAATTAGCTCTTGCTCTGTGACAGGTTGTCCACAAAACCTCAACATGGACTGTAGGCAAAGAGCTTCTGAATTATATTAAGCAACAGACTTGAAATCAGCAAAGCGCAGATTGTTCCATTGAACCTTCAAGTCAGGGAGGAGGGAATCTTGGACATTGCCAAAGCGCTCTTCTAGTGCTACCCATAGCTCTATTGCATCCTTGATCGACATATACTCCAATCTGAGTGCCTTGTCCATATGGCATCGCATCAAGATAACTTCTTGAGCATGCTTTGTAGGTGTTCACACGAACACACGATCCGAGTTAGGTGCCTGGATTATGGGTAATATTCCCTTTGAAGTGAGGTGGTTCTCAACATCGGTTATCCAACTGTGGTAATCCGAGCTTGTTGAGTCAAGCATGGGAAAGTCGAGTCTAGGTTCATTCAACATCCTGAATAAGAAGAGAAGATATATTAGTTTCGGAGCTAAACTTCCACCAAAACTAAAATAAAAAGATTTCCAAGCTATGCTACCAAGAAAACAATTTCCAAGAATCTCTTTTGGATTAGACCAAACAATAATGTTTTAATATGGTCAAAATTTGATGCTTACAGATGCTCTTAGTCCGAGCATTATGAACACTTTTAGTTCATACGAACACTCTTAGTTCGTTAAGCATGAATCCCCACAATTCCCCTTTATTAAATAATCGAACCCATGTTCGTATATTGAAAATCCTGTAGAAAATAAAGGAATTTAAAAGACAAGAAAGCAGGAACTTTAATCTTTAAAACTTACTTGTTGAAATTTGGAGCAGATTCGCTTCTGAACAGCTCCCACTTCAAATGGTGTACAAATCTCAAAATGACTCCAATAGGGCTGAAATTTGGAGGTCAGATATAAGAGGCAGAGACGAACAACTTTGATGAGGAAGGATTTTGATCTGAGGTCCCGATCAAGACGTTTCGGGGCATGAAAATAGGCTAATCTGCACAGGAATGAGCGTGCTGCTGTGCTGCAGGGGCAGCAGGCATGCGACGATGCTGCAGGGGCAGTATGAGGCACACGGGTGCTCATAGGCTGCAGGATCAGCGCACGGTATGGCTAGCAAGGGCTAGGAGCTTGCGGCAGTTTTTGGTGAAAGAAATTTTGTGTGTTAGGGTTTTTTTTCTAGCTAGGGCTTGGGTTAGAGTTTCGTGCTGATAATGTGTTGTAGAGAATTGGATAATTGTATTGTATTCATCTCACCATGAGGTTTATATAGGGTTACATCATGTATACAAAAGGCAATACATAATAGCTATACTAATCAATCGCACATTACAAGTATGTCAATCGCATACATTACGAGTCTGTCAATTGCATACATTAAGCAATACCTATTGCATGAATAGTCATTATCATTTACAACAAAATTTATGTGAAAGTGGCAAGGATATGCACCTGCAAGTATGGAACTTCTTGCTAAGGATTGAGAGACCATTAGCCTTGGAAGCAGTTTTTCCTCTATTTTCGACCACGATTTTTTATTGGTTTGGTAGCAACTCTCACTGGCCGTCTGGCGTCCTGCACATGTATGCACGTGCCTGTTACAATTAGCAGTTTCTGTACTACAAGTAGCGATCACTACTAGCAAAAAGAACAACACACACATATTTTAAACACATTGACTCTCACAGTGATAAAGAATCAGTGGGTTTTAACTTGTAGATTCAGACATCTGCGAGAATTGAATGACTGGGTCCTACACATTTACTCACTAAAATGAGTGTGTCTAGATTTTCTCACAGATGTCTGTATGTACCAAGTATTTTATTTATACTGATATCTGTGTATATATCTGTCTAAAGCATTCATACACAGATATCTTTAAACAATAGTAAAATTATAATTTGCAAGATGAGTTTTAATTCATAGAGACATCTGTTACAACGACTTGATCCACATTGTCATCCGTGTGAATGTGAAATAACCACTGACACCTGTATGAAGTTTTACACAATTATCTATAGCAATTGCTACTTTCACATAGATATCTGTGTGAATATTTAATTGACAAATATGATGTGACATGTTTACATCTCACACAAATATCAATCTGAATTATTGTTGTTAATACACATATCAAATATTAAGGAAAGTGAAAAATCAATTGATATTAATTTATTTAGAAATCAACAACAATTTCAGTACACACAAAAAATTAATTTATTTAGAAATCATTATTTTTTTTGAGAAAAATTCAGTCATCGTCCCCAAACTATACTGCCAAGGCCAATTTGATATCCGAACTCTCAAAAGTATCAATGTGATACCCAAAGACCTATTTTGACATCAACGTGATACTTCCGCCCAAAATCTCAAACGGCTCCGTTTGTCTGCTGACGTGGCAAGCACATGGGCCCCCAAAAAAAGGGCGAATGACCGAAACAACCCTCAGTTACGGTCAACCATACCTTTTTCTCCCTATTTGATTGGTCCCACACCTCTTCCCTCCATTTTTGCACTGTTCCTTTACCGTTTTCCCTCCAAATTGAAGCAAACTGATTATAAGGGCATATGACTCCATGTTTGATCACTATAACAAACTCATTTCACTCATTTCAACCATATCCATCAAGATCAGTATAAAAAAAATTGAAATTGAACAAGCAACAAATATGAACATAAAAACTGATTCAAACACTTTAATAAGAAAAAGATCGTACCAACCAAATCAACATAGATATCCATTGACAAATCACTCATCTACATAATTTGTCTAGCAAAATGCATAAGCAACAAGTGCCTTAACGTTCAATGGTAGTTTAGCAAAATTTAACCGTTAAGTAATAACAAAAATAGATAGTTCAAATTGGATTAAAATGCTGCATATTCAAATGAAGCTTGGCTTGGCTACATAGGCTCTGTTGCTTTCCTTTGAGCACTCCTAGCTGCTGGATTCTGGCTACTTTGAGTGGGAGGCTGCTGATATGATTGTGATGTTGAGACACCAACATTGGGACCAGAAGTACTCTCCACAGTTTCCTTGATTTTCTTCCATGTTTTCCTGGACCTGATAACTTGGTCCTTGACATTAGTACACCCCTTTGGTGCAAGTACTTTATTGACCTACAAAATTCACACAACCAACCAATTTCAATACCAATTTCAGTTGAACACAGCCAACACATATACCAAAATTCACACAACCAACCAATTTCAATACCAATTTCAGTTGAACACATCCAACACGTAAACCAAAATTCACACAACCAACCAATTTCAGTTGAACATAGCCAACACATATACCAAAATTCACACAACTATTGCAACATTTCAGTCAACATAAACACCAAATTCAGACAACCAAGTCCAAAAAAATCCATAAGCACGAACCTCTTTTCTCTGCCTTTTCTTCGTAGCTGCTCCACTTGATGTTCCTTCTCCCTATTACAATTAGTTGGTTGGATTAGTACAACAAAACAGAACTTGTCAACATGAAGTTGATGAAAATAAGAATAGAATGTTGATGAAAACTACTTACTGCTACTGCTGCCTTTTTGGCCTTTGTTATAGGACAACCCAATTTGTTGTGTCCTTGCTGGCCATATATTTTGCAAGACATCTTGATCCCAGCTTTAGACAGTTTCCCCTTTTAGGAGCAGGTGGTGGTGGGGCTTTTTCCTTCTCTCATGGTTCCTTATGCCTCTTCATCTAAGTCTTCCAGCTTGCTGCTTGTAAGGTAGAGGTGCAATGGGATAGTCTACAGGTTCCCAATCATCCTCCCCTGCAATGGGATAGATGATGGGGTTATAGGCCTATATATATGTGCTAGGCATGAGGTAATCATCACAATATAAGGCTGCCTCCTGTTTCTTGAATTTGATTGCACAGATTGCATGCACACAAGAAATCCCACTAAGCTGCCACCTCTTGTGTGTGCAAAGATGGCATCCCAAATCCACAGCATGCTTGCTCCCTCCCTCACCAGTTCCAGTTATTTGAAAAATAAACTCCCCACTTCTATGTGCTCTGTATTCTGTAGCTCTCTGCCCTATCTTATCAATTATCTTCTTTATCCTAGGACCAACCAAGTCCTTCCACTTCTCACAGGCCACCCTTCTATTTGCATTCCTAACCATCTGATACGCTAAAAACAAGCGCGCAATTTAACCCTGCAAGATGTAGTCGTTAGCAATATAGAGTAAGCAGGGATCGTTCAAGCCAGGGATTGAGGGTAACTTTATAATTCACACAAAAGAAAACTAAACTAAACTAAACTAACACATAAAAAAAGAATAACAAAAATCTGAACTAAACTAAAGAAAACGTCAAACACTAGAAAAGAAGAAAGAAAGATGGAGGCTCAGAGAGGGGATAGAAGAGGGCACTGCAATCCTAAAAACGAAACTGATTTGGGGTTTTTGGATTTTTTAAAGAAAATAAACAGAAAACAAAGAAAAGAAAAACGATTTTGAGTTTAAGGTTTGAAAGATATGGATGAAGATGTTAGGAACTCGGAAATCCACCACCAAAACATGCTTGAGACAAATTTGTCATCCTAGTTTCAATTACTATGTCGTGAAAGAGGTTTCAATCAAGAACAAACCATGAACGCATGCATAAGTTCTTATTACTTCCCTAGATTACTTAAGCAAGATGAACGCACCATTACTAAGCCTTTAGAATAAACAATCAAAGTATAGAACGCTATCCTATCAACAATCATTCTAAGCATTAATCACGTGTGGAAGTTTGATCGAAGCAAGTATGCAAAACTAGTGTGGAACGCCTACCTAGCATGCAATCCTTTTTATTTGGTTTCACCTATTGTCCTATAGGTTTTACTACCATTGAACCAAGAATTATTAACCGTTTAGGAGATTAAAATACCTATTTCTAGCCCCACTCACATGATCATAATATTTTATGTGCGCATTCATAAAACATAAACATGCAAGAGTTATCTGTAAACCAAAACCAAATAAACAATTTCACCACAAAGCAATCACGAAACTAGGAATCAAAATATTGTCAAAAACATATCTTAGGGGCTTCAAACCTCGCCCCTAACAAAAGTAGATTAGCCACACGTTGTCTCAAAATTCACAACTAGAAACATATAAGTTTGAATTACAAGAAAATAAAAAACCGTAGAGGGCAGAAGATGAGAGCCATGAGTTCACTTTTAGGCAGCCTTGAACGCAAGAACTCCCTTCAAGATGGTACACGGCAAGGCTTGATGAAGATGGATGATGGTGTGCACGGTTTTTGCTCTTGGAGGACTTGGGAATTTCAAGACTTTGTGTGCTAGGGTTTAGGGCAGAAGATGGAGCTGTAGGGTGGTAGTTTGCAACGTGTTCTGCTTCTCTATATATATGTGGAGCAGCCCCAAGTTTCCTTTTCCAATTATGCTTTGAAAGCCTCCCCTAGTTGCTTGAGAATTACTCTGATTGGTGCACAATTAAATGATTTTCAAGGCTTAATAATCTTCCCAAAATCTTGATGAATCATTCTAGGACTCTCCTTCATATTTGCAGCAGCAATAACCTTCCAAAAATGCCCAAGAAATCCGTCCATAGAAGATTTCTGCCAAACTGTCCTGTTTTGACTAGGATTCAATTTCTGACTCTGAAGCTTCATTCTTGGACAAGGAACGACTTCGACTTGACAGGTTTCTGGATGGTTCTTGACTCCCACGTGTTCTATGACATCATATCTTTTAGATTGATCAACAACTTCCTGGAAAAACTCCAATTAAGTCACCGGTAAAGACCTCCCAAAAAGCTTCGTGAAAAGCTGACAGTTTCTGCCTTATCGGGAACCTTACTTTGAATTTGATTTCCTGCTGCCTCGTTGATGCTTCTGACCAGTTCTTTGGCTCTAGTTAAAGTATAACATCATGTCTTCAAATATTGCTGGCCCTTTCTTCAAAGTTGTAGCTGGAATGATGCAAGAATTGCTCCTCAAAACCGTTCCCAGAAAGCTGATTCTGAAACTGTTTTGCACAATGATTTCCGTGGACTTCCCTTGTAATTTCTGGCTAAAAGGTTGATCAAACTTAGTCCTCTGCATCAGTACTTCATGATCCATGGCTTAGTTTCTCCCTTTAAGCTCCTATTTCTCTTGAATCATTTCACCAATAACCTAAAAAGAAAACAAAGTTAAAACTGACTTATACAAGGAATTAACTAAGAAAAGTATAAGGGATTTCACACTATATTCGTCGCATTTATACTCCTATCACCATCATGTCCATTTTTAATCTTCTCTAACATTGACAATATAGGCTTATCCCTCGCAGGTAGAATAGCTTAATTAAAAGAGTCACACATATTGTTCAGCAAAATGTCATACTTAGGTTCATCTTTGAAAAAGGCTCTTGACCACTGTGCTGGATTCTTGTCTTGAAACCACAGCTAGGCATCCTCATCTAGCTCCCTCAAGGTATCCATGTGTTTGTTATACCAAACTTGAGTACTAGAACGGGCTGCATTCCAAACCAATTGCTTAAGGCCCTCTCCTCGATGCTTTGACTTGAAATTGTTGTAGAGATGCCTAACACAGTGCCTATGCTCAGCATTAGGAAACAAAACTATGCAATTGCAGTAAGAAATAATTTGTTAACTTAAAAAAAAAAAAAAGCAGAAATTATGAAAAACACATGAATGTCCAAATGTTTCACAGTTCACTTACTAGCAATTGCATTTCCTAGCCCCTTCTGTTTATCTATCATAAACACATAGCTGATATCACTTTCCATTCTTAGATCCCATCTAAGATAGTCAATGAACTAGGTCCATGTCTCTTGGTTTTCAACCTCACACAAGGCATATGCAATTGGAAACATCCCATTATTTGCATCTATGCCTACTGCAGTTAGAAGCTGTCCAGGATGATACCCTTTGACATGACAACCGACCAAGCAAATAATAGGCTTGCAACCCCTCATCCAGCCCTCCTTACATGCTGCAAAACAGATGTACATCCTGTGAAACCTCCTTACAGGACCATCCATCTGTGTCTTGATCTCAACTGTAGATCCAGGATTGCTCCTAAGCAATTCCTTCCTGTATGCAGCTAACATGTTGTACTGATCAATATAATGCCCTGCATTCATCCTCTTTGCTGCTCTTTTTGCTCTGGCGATTGTCTACACACCAACATCCAACTTGTACTTCTTCTCAATATGATTGTGGATCCCTTTCCTGGACCAATTCTCATCAACCATAAGGTCCTCAACAACCTCTTGAGCTATTCTTCTGTAAATCAAGAAATGACTTGTTTCAATTGGAGAGCAGGTATGTTTGTTGTTCAAAGTCTTGATTATCAGAGTATCACCCTCACCCTTGGTTGTGCTAGCATACAACCTAAAAAGGCAATCCCATTGACAGTTCACCTCTATCTTCTTCTTTGAATTTTTCTCAAACCACAACCCAAGTTGGTTTCTAATGGCACACTCCCTAACAGCTTCCTTCAATTGTGCAGAATTTGGGAATGCAAGACCTAACCTGAACTTTGGATTTTTCAGATCTACTGACCTATTCCAAGGCCTAACCCTGAACCCCTTCTTACTCTTCTTAGGAATTGGATTCCCATCTTCATCCTCTTCTGATTCACTCCCACTCAAACTCTGTAAGTCATCTGAATTTGCAACTTCTTCAGAACAGTAGCCAGTGAAACCCATCTCTTCAAACTTTGGTACAACACTTGGTTCTGTGACATGTTCTTCGAATTCAACATCATCAAACTCATCATTCTCAACGTCATAGTCTGAATCAACATAAAAGTCGAACCCATCACTGCTATCCTCATCCTCTTCAACTTGTGCTTCAAACTTCTTTTGCCCTTTGTGCCTTGTGCTATACCTTGGCTCTCTAGGCTTCTTCCCTCTTTTGTTTGCCTTAGCCTTATGGTGAATAGGCTCCTTCCCCTTGTTTGGTTCAGCCTTAGATGTTTGCTTCTCAGCTCTCCTCTTTTCTAATTCAGCAACTAACTGTTGCCTCACAGCCAATGCATCTCTAGTCCTCTTCTCAGAAGCCTCCTTTTCTCTAAGCTCAGCTTCTTCTCTTGCCCTTTTCTCAGAAGCCTCCCTTTCTCTTTTTTCTGCTCCTTCTCTTGCCCTCAATTCAGCAGCTGCTTGACTCTCCCTCAATTCAGCAGTCTCCCTCTCAGCTCTCTCAAACTCCTCTTTTTCCTTTCTCTCAGCTTCCTCTCTGGCCCTCTTCTCCATATCCTCTAGTTTTTTGTTCAAAGCTTCTCTTGCAGATGCAGGCCAAGGTCTTTTAACAGTGTGTTTCACCCTTCTAGGTTTGGCTTTAGGGGGCTGTAAGTTACCGATATGCCCTTGAAGCGTTACTATATTACCACCCTGCTCCACCTCACCTTGGCTTGCACATGGTTGTGAACCCATGATGTCTGGTACAATATCAGACAAACAAGTAAAAGTGGACTAACTGGCTCCACCCTCCACATTTACTCCACTCCCATCCTTGACCACATTGCCACCTGAACCACTATCATCTTCAAGATCAATAACTTCTGGCTTCACTTATGCATTTACTCTAGATAAGCCACCAACTGCATTTACTCCATATGGTTCACTATATAACTGGCTAGCCATCAAGTTTGCTTAAAAAAAAAGCCTTTTCCTTCTCTCTTGAAGTCTGATTGTTCAAAGGATTAACAAAATCTGGATCTGGTGGCAATGCAAACTTAGCATAAGCTTCTTCTTTTTTCCTAGGACCCCCACTTGTAATGTACACAGTTATCTGCCGATCTTCTTCAATGGTATCATCTTCACCATCTCTATGGTATCTCCATCACTCTTGATCTATATGAATCCTTCACTGGGGGATGTCCGAGGTACCTTAAAGTGGTAAGATATTGGCTTCTCCCTGTACCCCAATGTGTGAGCAATATTATTCATCTCCACCCAACTGATCAACTCAGGATCTAGATCATCAAGGTATATCTTCCCTCCCAACTTGTTAAACCTAGGAACCTTATACTTCCTTGTGCCATCCAGTTTCTTGTCAAAAAAATCACCATGAAAAATCTCCATTGTATACTAGTTTTCTGGTACTGAAATTCAAACGTCAGCACCTATCTTTAGTTTTCCAAACTCATTACACAACAAACATAGTATGAACAAGCCAATTTCATGTGCTTTCAACTCAAATTTCAGATTACTTAAAGAGATACTTAAAATATTCAACAAATTTTCACCATCTAAGTTTCTGGAAATCAGATTGGTGATTTCAACATTTAAAAACCATAGTTTGTGTTCAACGATGATTCAACTTCAGTCCAAAGCACTATTTAAAATCCCAGAACACACAAATCGATTTTCTTTCTTCTCTTTTCATTATTAAACTAGCACAACGAAACCCATTTTAATATATTCCTCGATCAAACCATATACCTCGATGAAACCCAGAATAGAGACAAACTCGTTTTCAACTTTTGTGCAAAGTGCGTTTACATATGATACGAATACAATAGAAGATAGAGATTGGAGGACTCACTTTCGGGTGGTGGTCCAGACTCCCGAAATATCCCCCACATCTTCGCCATGATAGTAATCCTCTACTGTCGGAGATTCAAGAATCAAGTCCGTGATCTACTCTGATCAGACTGTCAATGTGAGATTCTCACTTTTCGAATCTTTTTGGAGCTAAAGGTCAAATCTTTAGTTTGGGAGGGTTTGGGTATGTTTTGGATCAAGTTTAGAATAGGGAAGTATCGAAAATGATGGAAGTGGGAGGGAAATGGGAGGTTTTGTTCGATTAGGTTTAACTTTTAGGTAAAAAGTCCATTTTGTCCTTTTTTTTGGGCCCGCGTGCTTGCCACTTCAGCAGACAAACGGATCCGTTTGAGATTTTGGACGGAAGTATCACGTTGATGTCAAAATAGGTCTTTGGGTATCACATTGATATTTTTGAGAGTTCGGATATCAAATTGGCCTTGGCAGCATAGTTTGGGGACGGTGACTGAATTTTTCTCTTTTTATTTTTTATTTTTTATGTTAAACGAATTCTAAAGACTGAAACTATTTCATCCAAATATTTGTGTGAACTAGGAATTATACATACAAAATTTCGTGTAAACATTTAAGGCCTCGTTTGGTTCACGGAAAGGAAAGTAATTCCTTTATCTTTCCCATAGGAGGGCAAATGAAATTTTCTAACAACTTTCCATTCCGATGTTTGGTAACGTAGGGAGAGTTATCAGGAAAGTTGTTAAAAAGTTGGTAAATAATGTAATAAAAAAATATGTTGTGAGTAATAAGTGCAAGGAAGGAAGGGGGGAAAGTGATTCATTTGGGGTTTGGAAGGAACCATTTTCCCCCTGATTTTCCTTTCTTTAGGAAATGATTTCCTTTCCTTTTACATCCTAAACGTAGGAAAGGAACAAATTTCCTTTCCTGATGCTTACTTTCCATGAACCAAACGTGGCCTTTGATTTCACAATAATCTGAGGTACCTACACACATAGATACCTGTGAGAGTTTTAAATCAATCTCACACAGATATCAGTGAGAGTTTTGAAAAGCAAATCCCAAGAAAAATTGACCAAAGAAAAATCCTTTATCAAATCCTTCATCCGGTGCTCCCAATCCCATCTTTGATGCCTTCATCGAGATTGACCAAAGAAGAATTAATAATACGAAGACATTTTTCCTTCTCTAATCTCTCTCCTCCCTTATTGATCAAAGAAACAAATCTCTTTCTCCTCAGCCTCATACTTTTGAAGATGTGAAAGAGTCTCATTATGAGTTTTGGAAGATAAAACAAATTCAAAAGAAGCCCAAAACAGCGAAGTGTCAAAACCAGAGCAATCAAATAGTGGTTCATGATCGGACCCAGAAACAATTGGTTAAGTCTAAGGACTTATGATGTATATTGAGGACTTCTAATGATCGTCTTACACATCAATTGGAAGAAAAAAAAATCTGTATATTTGTCCAAAAAATAATTAAAAAAGAAAAAGAAAGAAAGAAAGAAAGAAAGAAGTAAATGAACAGTTTTTTTTGGGTGATTTGACCAAAGTACCCTTAACATTAACAGTGTATAAAGAAATATTTAAAGGCAATGACTAAAGTGAATGATGGAGTTACACTTGAGTGACTAAAATGATGTATTTGAAAAATCAGTGACGAAAGTGTAGAACAAGTCAAAATTTAGTGACAATTTATGATATTATGTAAAACGTGTAGCTAGTTTACTAGCAAAAGTTATCTTGTTGATGAGTTCATTTATATATCTTAATTACTAGCAAAGCACAACTTGTAGACATACATAACCATATAATTGTAACATATCAGAGATTTAGGAAGTTTGCAAAAGCTGATGCCAATATACATAACTTAGCAGGGATTGGAAGAAAAAAAATCCTTGGACCCCGTCTAATCAGGGTTTGCGGGAGGAGCAACATAAGATATTGAAGGGGTTGAGGAAGCCTGCTCAGTTATTGTAGCATTGTCCATTCACTTTATCTCCACCCCGCTTAGGTTTTGCATGCGCAATGACCTTATCTCAATGAGTTCCTTCTCAACCTCAACAAGTTGCAGAAGAAAACTCAAATTGAAGGCAAAAGAGAAAGAGCATAACAAGAGCTGTTAGAATATGATTTCTGATCTAGATACTCGATGCATGACTCAATTAGAAAAAATCCAATTGAATTTAGCAGCGCCTATCACCCTCAAATAAATGGTCAAACTAAAGTTGTGAATCGTTCATTGAGAGCTCTTTTGAGCTGTATGGTGGAGAAAATATCAAAACTTGGGATCAAAACTTACTTATAACCACTCCATTATCTAAGCACTAGAATGTGTCACTTTCCTATTATCTATGGGTTGATTCTGTGAACACCAATTGTTTAGCTCCAATCCTGGATAAAACTAGAGGTAATAGGAAAGTAAAATGTTTAGTAATTAAGTGTACATGACAAGTTAACTTAGACTTGAAAGAGAAGAATCCAATCTCAAATACAAGGAGTATGTACACACCAAAAAATGACATGTATAGTTTAATGTTGGTGATTTTGTTTAGGCAATATTGACTAAGGATCAATTTCCAGTTGAGAGTAGAATAAGTTGTCATTAAGGACGATAGAGCCATTTGAAATAGTAGAGAAGATTAACCCCAGTGCTTGTCCCCTGAAGCTACCAAGCCTTATACAGTAAAATCTCTATATAGGAATAACTTCCATTTAGTCATAAAAAAGGAAAAAACCCTAGAGAACGTGTACCTTGCCCTCACTGTTGTTTGTCTTTGCTCTGGTTGCGCCTCAACATAGACGCAGGCCGCAGGCCTTGCTGGTGCACGGTGTGTGCAACTGGACAAGATGTCTGGTCAGTTGGCTTGTCTACTCAGAGGCAAGGGGTGGTTGGGGACAAGCGGATTAGAGGGATGAGATGGAGGAATAGAATTGTGGTGACTCGAAATAGGGGTCCCACAGCACCGCGACCCCGAGCCAATGAGAAACTGACATGTCACGAATGACATCCCGATAACTCATCAACTCGAAACCGCAAGGCCTTTTGGGTTTAGGTTGTTGGTTTACAAAACATTTTCTTAGACAAATCATTCTAGCAACCGAACAACGTATTTTCAAAAGCGGAATTTAAAGTGGGCTAAAGGATTTTGGCTTACAATAGGAGCCCAATTCGGAAAATAACAAATCACTAAGTAAATGCAAGTATAAGAGATGAGCCCCAGAGTTACAGGTCTCCCGAAATTTTGTAAATAAGCGAGTAGAAAACAAATAAATAAATAAATAAATAAAAAGTAAATAAATAAGTTACTTCAAAATCCGATAAGGGACCAAAACCTTCTTTTAATAAAGTCAAAGAGGAATGTGCCAAGCCGAGCCATGTGCCTCCTCTGTACGCTCCCCGACCACATGCTCGAGACCTGTACACTGTTGTAGGGGTGAGCTTTCGTCCTCGCATGCCCAGTAAGGGTCGACCCAACCATGCTAGGTTTGAAAAAATAATATACTTGAAAATATTTACTACATAATATTGTGCACGTTTATCGAAAATACTTTAAAAAGAGACAACCGCAAACATTTGTTCTCTTTTATAAAACATATGCAGCATGCTTCACACAACTTGGAGCTCCAAGATACTTACCTACTGGCTACTCTAAAACAATCGGTGACCAGCCCAGTTCGTCATCCTTCGAGAACCGGCCAACTACTATGTAGTGCTTGTGACTGCAAGTTGCGAAAGTGTCCATTTCCTGGCCCTGAGTGTCCTATGACTGGTTCACCATTGGTACTTACCTTTTTCCTCGACGAACATAGGAGCACTGCCCCCTCCGGAGATTCAAGGTTATCGACACCGTGGGATCCCTAGGAATAAACTCATCTAGGTCCCATTCACTTTTAGGTCACAAGTACAAACATACAATGGGTACAGTATCTCAACATGCAAGTCTAGCCTCGGTTTTCGCAATCAGCAATTATTAGTTATGAAAACACAAGTATCACGAGGCATCGACTAATGAACAACTAAAAACGTACTTGCAAGCAACATACTATTATACTAGAGCATTCCACGCATATCGAAAAGCCTCTAACAAGGAAGGGACAGCTCACCCTACCTGGATATGGCATGCTCACCCAAACATATCTTCGTTTCCAATGTTCAATGTTTCGTCCAATTCCAAATGCACACGCTTGAGTCCTTTATAATAAAAATCGATGAGTAAGTTGATAACATTACAATTCAACTAACCGAGCAACCCAAATCTTTTACTCAAATCCCTTGAAGTTCATTGAATTATCTTTTGATCGAAACAACGATCTAGAACTTATGCTTGAAGGAATTTTTTTTTTGAAGGGTTGAAGGAATTTCTTTTAGTAGATAAAATCTATTTCCCATTCCCAAACAATCCAAATGATGTAACATTTAGTCATTTGGGATATGGTGATCAAACTTAACACTAGTGTCAACTCATTTAACCTTTCTTTGTTTAGCCTTCTTTCAATAAAAATAAAAAATAAAACAAAGGATAATTCACCATTCTCGAATGATTTTGTTTACTATGTTCACTCCGAGATATGATGCCACTTGAGTACTTCCATTTGTAAATTGTTTCATGAGCTTTAATCCAATATCCTAATTTAACTTAATCAAATAAATCCACCATTTTCATTTCCGAATCCCACTCAACATTGATAATTACTCAAGCTCCTCATTTTCTTTCACAACAACCATTTACTTTACAATATGACAAAATTCAAACTCCGTCATCAATTTAACTTATAACACTAATCTTCTCCACACATTTAGCCATTTCATGCTTGTCCACATTTAAGCTAAATTCACAACAATCAATCACTCAAAGGAGCATTAACCATTCAAGCAGCATACCAACTTTTCATTCCATTCGATAACAACCGCTAGAATTTGACAATCACCACACCAAAAACCGTAGTCTGGCAGGGACCAACACTTACCATTCTTCTTTTCCCGATTGGAAGTTCATTCATCATGATTGCATTCCACAACCATCAACCATTCGGATCCTTAGCAAAGAAAATACCATCAATAAAAACCCTCAACCAATCTGTCACACCCCTAATTTTTAATAAATAAATTCAAATCCGAAACGCGATAACTTAACAAGTACAAGAAAAACACATAAAATTTTTCACTTAAATTAAGCCACTAAACAAACTGAGTTCACAATGTCAATACCGACTCGTTCTTTACAGTCACATATTACACTATCGAAAGTTTACAAATTAAACTGAATGACAATTCAATAAGTAAACACACCCACCACAACTCACTACACAACGGAAGACTTAAAACTAAGAGTACACTTCAACGTCCACGCTACTGAATGTACACCTCAGCTTCGACGATGATTAATTGATATTCTAACCTGCACAATAAATCCTACACCATAGAATAGTGCACCGGGTTGAAACAACAAACCCGGTAAGCTTTTGCAAGCTCGTGTGAGTAAACTCAATTAAAATGATTCACGTCACGCATGCTTATAATTTCTCAACTCGCTAGATAAATTAAAGCAACAACATTTAACTCCACAAAACACCACCAAACATACAACCACACTCGGTAAAATTTTGTAATCCCTGCATATAACTAAGTTCAGGAGATTACATTTAAAATCACCTCCACAATTCATTTGAAATCATGTCCCATATGAATGACAAAAGAAAGGACACCGACACTCTCTTTTAAAACAAATATACCCATGGGCACACGATAACTCAAAATTATCCCCCAAGAAGTATATTGTACTCAAAGGCATACAATAACTCAAAGTTATTCCCTAAGTAGTACATTGTACTCAAAGGCATACAATAACTTAGATTTATTCCCTAAGCAGTACATTGTACTCGAAGGCATACAATAACTCAAAGTTATTCCTTACGCAGTACATTGGCAGACAGACTAGAGCTCTAACTGAATCGTAGCCTGTCATCTTGGCCGAGGTTCAAACCTACGATAATACTTGCCTTGATCACCAATGTGATAAACGATACTCAACCGAACATTTGAAAGTCCACTTGACTCAAATACTTTCCTCAAGCAAAATACACTTTTAAGCAATAATCAACACATCATGATAATTGTATGCTCGTAAGAGAAATGCTCGAAATAACAATTCAATCAACTCTCAATCATTACTTCACCAATGTCACGCCATCCAATATATATATTCCACGTAAATATATATATACATAGTCATTCACGCAGGAATGACCAATAATACCAACTATAGTTCACACGTATTAAAACCAAGAAATTCATTTTATTCTTAAATTCATTTTTTTACCTGTGAGCCATAACCCTATGAACCATAGTCGATCGAGTTCATATTATTTCAAACAAATCTTTATTTTTGAAAACGATTCACAATTATCAATCAATTCCGACAATTAAATAACTCGGTTCGTAAATGAACCACATGAGATTTACTCACCTCAAAATCCCGCTGCGTCTTCTCTTACAGCAAGGATAAGGTATTGACTAGTCTCCGTCAATCACCTAAGGAATTTACGACACAACTTAGTACACGAATCGAAAAAAATTAAGTGTTGAACCCCCATTTGCACTAAAATCTCGAAAGTAAAGCCAATCGAAGCTAAACTTCATCTGAGACCACCCGAGGTCTCCGGAATACTTATACGATCAACATGTCAAAACTACAAGTCAATCGGATGGCCAAATCCTCTCAAATCGAAAACCGATCGAACCGAAAACCATAAACTTTGAAAATTCATAACTTGCTCATATGATTTCCAAAAATTACGAACTATATATCAAAATGATCGTATCTATGTGTAGAATAAAAAGAGGAATAGAAACAGTTCCAGGGGTGGCCGGAAGTTTCCTGAAATGGCCGCCACAGTCGGCGGCAGAGCCACCGTCAACCACCACCAATGGCGGTGCAACCAGGCTACACCCCTTCGTTTCATCGAGTTGAACAACTTTCACAACTAGCTCGAAGTCAGAAAATGAACGAAAGTGGTCGAAAATTACCAAAAATAGTCGCGGGTGGCCGAAATTTTTTCAGAAACTGGCGAAGCTCTGACAAACATGATAACGTCCACCACTCGGTCTGATCCTTCATAAAGCTTGTTCTGCAGCGGAAACTCAAGATAGGCGAGTTCAACAAGTAAAGAATCTCGAAGATTGGTAGCAGGAAACTCAAGATATCGGCGTTGACTCGATTTTTGACCCAAATCGGGTCGAACTTCCCGTCGCCGCTACAGGTCGTGCTGCGGCGCAAGGTTGCCACTGGAATCTGCATAAGGTCGAGGCGAGCACATTGGACGTGGTCTGGAGTGGATTGGTGGTCTGTGGAGGGAGATATGGCCGGTGGAAGGAAATCAGCGATTTCCAATCGGAGGAGAGAGAAGAGAGCTCGAGTTTCCTTTTTGGGAAATTTGGGCTCTTTTGCAATTTTCCGAAAAATTCATCCTTTATACAAAAATGAAAGCTTTTTCTAAATGCGATAACTTCTTCATACGAACTCTGAATTTTGCATTCCGCATATCCACGAACTCGTATTGACGTGCTCTACAACTTTCGTGACGAAAGTTCTCACAGAATCTAAACATATAAAAAGTCAAACTTCGTAACCCCTAAAACGTGTATTTCGAATAATTAATCGTCTGAAACAATTTCGCTCTATCTTCGAACCACGAAATTGAACTAACGAACACTTAATTAATTCCAAGAAATTCTGAGAAATTAATAACGAATTTTCGGTGTATTACATTCTACCATCCTTAAAGAAATTTTGTCCCAAAATTTAAGTGAACTACCGAACAATCAGGTACGGATAACTCATTCTCAAATCCCATCATCGTACTCCTGCACGTAATGCTCTCGTCATTAAGCCTCCATAAGATATTGAACAAGTCAATTTACTTCCTTTGAAGTCATTTTGTCAACCTATCCAGAAACGAACAGGTTCAATAACGAAGGTCACATCCATTTTCACCTCAATTGTATCATGATTAATCACAATCGACTCATAGTGGATATACTTTCTCAGCATGGACACATGGAAAACATTTTGCATACCCGACATAAAAGGTGGTAAGGCAAGCCTATAAGCCAAATCTCCAACTTTCTCTCAAAAATCTCAAAAAGGTCCGACAACTTTAGCGCAAACTTCCCTTGTTGCCAAAACTCACCATTCTCAAACTTAGGATAAAACTTTCCCTCTTTAAAAACCTGTAGTATAATCCGAAGATGCTTATCATGATCCTCTAAAGACTTGGAGCAATTCAAGATATCATCCACAAATACTACCACAAACAGATCCAAATCGGGATTGAACATATGGTTCATTACTTCCATAAGGTAGCAGGTGCATTAGTTAGACTAAAAGACATGACGACAATTCAAAATGTCAGTACATGATCCCAAAACAGTCTAAGAACATCCTGCTCCTTATAGCAGCATCTGACCTCGGACGTCGCTAACAAAATACTGTTGTCCTGGGACAGATAACACATCTTCACTTCTGCCTCTAGCCCTCAAATAACATTGCTCTTATCACGATGATCTTGCCAACTTTTAAACAAGTCAAATAATTTTCTCAACGTTGTATTGTAGTCCCATCTGGAATACAAACCGACCACCAACGATGGTCGCATCAACTTCCACTTCAACGGTACCAAAATCAAGCACACTGGCTCCATCATAGACATCTTTCACCTTTAAAGGCACTTGAAACATTCTCATTCTTAACTTCACGTTTGAAGTTAAAACTGCATGCCTTAAATATCGCCTCCAACACCTGATTCCCTCGTTCAGTCCTTCCAATAATCAGCGGATAAAATACTGCACTCGCACTTCGAGTAATTCATCATAGCATTTTAGAATAGTCCCCACTCCACGAAGTACGACATGTCTAGGTCAAACATCTGATACATGTACAATACATAGCATCACTACACTATGACACTCTACCACTCCACTTGGTGCTCATTCAAACATTCTATGTGTCACAACTTCTGTAATTGTAGCACATCACTAGGTTCCGCACAGCAGGAACACTAGGAGATAAAGCAACTCAAATGTTGAATCTCTACTTCTCACCAAAATCGCAACAGGTTTATCAGACCTTAGTCTTAACTTCGCTTTGAAGTTCAAAACAAATGCCTTCAACATACCCTCAATCACTTGATTCACCCGATCAATTCGTCACTCAATCTGTGGGTAAAATGATACACCCGCAGCTTGAGTGATCCTTGTGACATTCTAGGATAGTATCGAAACTTCGAAATGAAATTTGCCTAGACCCATAATTAATATCGGCACCCTACCTAGTATCACCACACTAGTTATCCTCACCACAGCACCTGGTGGTAGCACAACCATCTCTTGAATTCCATCCTCGCACACAACCCAACAACGACTCTGAAACTACTGCACTAAACGCAGACTACTCAAGAGTCCAGAACCCTGTTATCACAATAGTATATGTAACACATCGTTGATAATGTAACTCTAGCACTACGAGAAATTGGAATAGAAACCTGCCATTCACTCGAATCAATAATACAACATTCTTTTACAATCATCATTTCATAAAATCACAACAAGTTCTGCATGCCTCAAAATCACACAGAATCTCATTCATAAAGAAAATTGAGCATGCATCACAATTCAATAAGTGTTCTACCACCTCAGAACACAAAATCATGCTAAGGTCTAGCCTCATCTAACCCACACACAAATCATCATATGGCATTGCACACATAATTATCGTCACACTGACCATCACCCAGTACTACCACACAAGCACTACAAGTACTATCATAAAAGATGCTACCAAAGCACTACTAGCACGGCCACAAAGGCTGCCACACAAGCACTGTTACAAAAGCTGCCTGTCACACAAGCACTGCTACAAAAGGCACTGCCACAAAGGCTGCCACACAATCTTTACTACCACAACCATGAAGGTGCATCACGCAACCAACCACCCACAACCACCATCTACAACAGGCAGTCACACGCAAGAGTCTAACTACAGACATCAAGCAAAAATCCATCACCACACAATCATAAAGATGTATCACCAAAACAATTCATTCTCAAAAGCACACTAATAAAACAAGTCACCCAGTGATCTAGCTAGAATCAGCTGAGTCAACCAACACAAAACAAATGTGTAGAAAAATAATGCTTCATTAAAATCAAGGATTAATAAATGCTAAACACCTCCCACTCTGAAACATCTCTAGGCTCTACCTGCCCAACAAGTGTAGTCAAACTAAGTTCAGTAACTACACCAATTGAAGCCTACTGATGAGTCCTATGCCTTTTTCCAGGGCCCACCCTTAGTGACTGACGCACTACTGCTCTTGTAACTACCTTTTCCCTTTTCCTCGAGAATCCCTCATAGATGTCATCTCACTATGAGAAGTTTGGAGTTCTCGCTCTATTGCCAAAGCACTAGCAAGGATGAGTGCTACATGATGCAACTGAAAAAGAACCACTCCCTCTTTGATCACTAGACTCAGATCCCCTCTTGGGTCTTCCGAGTCAAGAACACTGGATCCATTGGCCAAACAAATTGAAACAACCACAAGAACCGGTCCTCATAGTCCCTGACACTCCTAATCCCTTGAACTAGATTAATTGGAGTCACTCTCTAACCTCTCCCTCACTGGAGCAAAAATGTACATGTCCCGGAAGAGTTCCACGAAACCCTCCCAAGTCATGATCGATATATTCCTAATCCTCAGTACAAAATCCCACTAACGTCCTACTTCACTTTTAAATAGGAACGTTGCTACCTCTTTCTTCTTCACGTCGGTATAGACGACCATATCAAAGTAGGTCTCCTTGTTTTCGATTCATTGATCGGCCAACAGGAAATCTGAACCAACTTGAAATGCCATTGCTCTCCGTAGTGACCTCCCTAGTCAGCCTAGATAGGTGAGTAACATCAACTACCTCAACAACAACGAAACAAGTTGTACTGCCTCCTCCACAGAATAGAACTCAGCCTGAAAGGAAACCATGCCTTTATCCTTGGCTCAACCTCTCCGAGCATTCATCACCTAGTGGACATAGCGTCCCCACCAAGCATTCTCAAAACTACACTAAGAACTCAAACCGCACACAAGATCTGCACAGACACCTCAGAGCCACTTTAATTAGATAATCGTATGCTGAATAAAATGCCCCACTATGACGCCTCACTATTAAAACCATATATCTATCCCCTGATCAGTACCTTCCACCCAAGAACATCTGCCGATTCAACTTAGGAAGGCACAACTACTATCGATTAAATACTTGCACCAACATTAGATTCAAGCATAGGTCAAACACCATGACCCTAACCAACCAACTTCAATCGTACAAAAGGACATCGTTTCCATGAAACAATCCTCGTCAGCTCCACCAGAGTTTAGTCCAGAGGTTCCCATTACTCAAAAGACTACAACTCAAAGAAGCTACACAAAGCTCCTACACTGTACTTACAGAGCCGACCTATGCTCTGACGATTTAACGTTCTAGACGACACTAAACACTCTCACATACCCAATGACTATATCAATACCGAAGAGTATATGATGGGGATCCGCTGCAGACGGGCCATCACTCGAGTAGTACTAATTGTCACCAAATATGTACCTTATACTCTGATACCAAACTGTCACGCCCCTAATTTTAAATAAATAAATTCAAATCCGAAACGCGATAACTTAACAAGCACAAGAAAAACACATAAAACTTTTCATTTAAATTAAGCAACTAAACAAACTGAGCTCACGATGTCAATACTGACTCGTTCTTTAGAGTCACATATTATAGTATCGAAAGTTTACAAATTAAACTGACTGACAATTCAATAAGTAAACACACCCACCACAACTCACTACACATCGGAAGACTTAAAACTAAGAGTACCCTTCGATGTCCACGCTACCGAATGTACACCTCAGTTTCGACGATGATTAATTGATATTCTAACATGCTCAATAAACCCTACACCATAGAATAGTGCACCGGGTTGAAACAACAAACCCGGTAAGCTTTTGCAAGCTCGTGTGAGTAAACTCAATTAAAATGACTCACGTCACGCATGCTTATAATTTCTCAACTCGCGAGATAAATTAAAGCAACAACATTTAACTCCACAAAACACAACCAAACATACAATCACACTCGGTAAAATTTTGTAATCCCTGCATAAAGAATTAGTTCAGGAGATCACATTAAAACAAACAATTCAAAAGACAGTAATCCCTGCATATAACTTAGTTCATGAGATTACATTTAAAATCATCTCCACAATTCATTTGAAATCATGTCCCACATGAATGACAAAAGAAAGGACACCGACACTCTCTTTTAAAAAAAAATATACCCATGGGCACAGGATAACTCAAAATTATCCCCCAAGAAGTATATTGTACTCAAAGGCATACAATAACTCAAAGTTATTCCCTAAGCAGTACACTGTACTCATAGGCATACAATAACTCAGAATTATTCCCTAAGCAGTACATTGGCAGACAGACTAGAGCTCTAACTGAATCGTAGTCTGTCATCTCGGCCTAGGTTCAAACCTACGATAATACTTGCCTTGATCACCAATGTGATAAACGTTACTCAACCGAACATTTGAAAGTCCACCTGACTCAAATACTTTCCTCAAGCAAAATACACTTTTACGCAATAATCAACACATCATGATAATTGTATGCGTGTAAGAGAAATGCTCGAAATAACAATTTAATCAACTCTCAATCATTACTTCCCCAATGTCACGCCATCCAATATATATATTCCACGTAAATATATATATACATAGTCATTCACGCAGGAATGACCAATAATACCAACTATAATTCACACGTATTAAAACCAAGAAATTCATTTTATTCTTAAATTCATTTTTTTACCTGTGAGCCATAACCCTGTGAACCATAGTCGATCGAGTTCATATTATTTCAAACAAATCTTTATTTTTGAAAACGATTCACAATTATCAATCAATTCCGACAATTAAATAACTCGATTCGTAAATGAACCACATGAGATTTACTCACCTCAAAATCCCACTGCGTCTTCTCTTACAGCAAGGATAAGGTATTGACTAGTCTCCGTCAATCACCTAAGGAATGTACGACACAACTTAGTACACGAATCGAAAACAATTAAGTGTTGAACCCCCATTTGCACTAAAATCTCGAAAGTAAGGCCAATCGAGGCGAAACTTCATCCAAGACCACCCGAGGTCTCCGGAATACTTATACGATCAACATATCAAAACTACAAGTAAATCAGACAGCCGAATCCTCTCGGATCGAAAACCGATCGAACTGAAAACCCTAAACTTTGAAAATTCATAAGTTGCTCATACGATTTCCAAAAATTACAAACTATATATCGAACTGATCGTATCGATGTGTGGAATAAAAAGAGGAATAGAAATTGTTCCAAGGGTGGCTGGAAGTGGCCTGAAATGGCCACCACAGTCGGTAGCAGAGCCACGGTCAACCACCACCAATGGCGGTGCAACCAGGCTACACCCCTTCGTTTCATCGAGTTGAACAACTTTCACAACTAGCTAGAAGTCAGAAAATGAACGGAAGTGGTCGAAAATTACCAAAAACAGTTGCAGGTGGTCAGAATTTTTCCAGAAACTGGCGAAGCTCCGACAAACGTGATAACGTCCACCACTGGGCCTAATCCTTAGTAAAGCTTGTTCAGCAGCTCAAGGCGAGTTCAACAAGCCAAGAATCTAGAAGATTGCTAGCCAAACCAAACTCTAGATATCGGCGTTGACTCGATTTTTGACCCAAATTGGGTCGAGCTTCCCGTTGCCGCTACAGGTCATGCCGCAGTGCAAGGCTGCCACTGGAAGCTGCGCAAGGTCGAGGCGAGCAGTTTAGACGTGGTCTGGCGTGGATTAGTGGTCTGTGGAGGGAGATATGGCCAGTGAAGGAAATCGGTGATTTCCGATTGGAGGAGAGAGAAGAGAGCTCGGGTTTCGTTTTTGGGAAATCTGGGCTCTTTTGCAATTTTCCCAACAATACATCCTTTATACAAAAATGGAAACTTTTTCTGAATGTGATAACTTCTTCATACGAACTCCGATTTTCGCGTTCCTCATATCCACGAACTCGTATCAATGCGCTATACAATTTTCGTGAAGGAAGTTCTCACAGAATCTAAACGTATAAAAAGTCAAACTTCATAACCCCTAAAACGTGTATTTCAAATAATTAATCGTCCGAAACAATTTCGCTCTATCTTCGAACCACAAAATCGAACTAATGAATACTTAATTAATTCCAGGAAATTATGAGAAATTAATAACCAATTTTCGGGGTATTACACAATCTTTCATTTAAAACAGAGTTCGAAAATCCTTACCAATCTCCAATACCAGTTAGGCTGAACCAACAGTTTCTTCCTCCTCCAAAATCTCCAAAACGCAGATTCCATAATCCTCACAGGTTTCAAATTAAGGAATAGAGTTAGGGTTTTCAATCTAGATCAAACCAGAAGCCTCAACTAAGGAGAAGGGATAAAATCCAGCTTACTAGACGAAAAGAGTAAGCCGGTGGCGCCCATGGTGACTCTCGGTGGCTCATCCACAAGTGGTGGCGAGTGTGGCAGCGTTTGCCAGAATTAGGGGTCGGAACTAGGGGGTTTTGGTTGAAGGAGAGACATTGACTGCATTTTAGGGAGTTTTAGAGCTCGATTTTGACTGTAGGCTAGGAATCGAAGGGTTGCAAAAGCAGAGCCCTCCGTCGACGGCGTGTACGTGGCCCTCCATCATTGGTTAGTGTTAAGACTTCACGGTTTTGGTCTCCAGGCCCTTTCACTTCTAACCAAGGTGGAGATGATTAGGGGAAAAGGCCGGAAACTGGCGAGGCTCAAGGAACAATGGCGTCGCTGTCATAGGTTGTCGAGGTGGTGGCTGCCGGCGGTGCATGTCAGTGGTGAGGCTCAGGTTTGGGTCAGATTTGGGTGCTAGATCGATTGGTGGTGGCGGTTTTGCGAGGCGGTGGCCAGAGATGGGGTTTTTCGGCACTATCAGTAGGAGGACGAGAAAGAGAGAGGTCGGGGGAGAGAGAAAGAGAGATGTGGCCGAGAGAAGAGAGAGGGAGAAAATGGCATTCTAGGGTTTTTTTTTCATTGTTAACTTTCTATTTATACTTATGTCCGTGAAATACCCCTTTTTCCCTTGCGATGAATTACAAAACTCCTCTAGCTAATTGCTTTCGGTTTTGGGCTCGTAACTGTTCTTTTATTCGTTTTTCGTCGGAAACTTCCTAAATTTATTCTCGACTTCATCCTAGACCCAAAACTTGATCTCGTAAAAACCCAAAATCCAAAACTTGATCTCCTAAATTTACAACTCAATTTATCGTCTTTGAAACTTCAACAAACAGCCGCCTCACTAAACTTCTATAACCTTCTAGGCCTAAATGAAAGAATCTCGGCCCAAACTTAAATCATAAGGCCCAATAGGTGGTCTCGACACCCAAACAATCTCCGAAATCGATTTCTTCACTTATATCACCTTGCGGAAAAATCTTATTGGCGAAAAATTACCTTCTAAAAATTAAACAAAATTTTCGGGGGCTCACAAGAATAACTCATGTTTAGGCTATGACGTAGTTACATGGTTCTAAGGTTTCAGTTTTTCTGCTAATGATTTGGTTGCTTGGGCTCAAATCGGTTTGCGAAGTTAATAGGTCTGTGGTGGTGCTGGTTTGGGATGGGATCGTGCTTCTTCCTTGCTGGGCTTGGTTGTCCTTGGCGGCTTGGGGTATTTCTCTAGGTCCAAGGTGTTGTGTTTTTTCTTTTAAAGTTTATTTGTTTCTAGTTGGTTTAATGAGTCGCTACCATATTTTCGGTAGGACGATATGGGCTTTATCTTGATCTATGCACCTTATGTGCCTTGTCTACTGTAGGGCGGCGAGTTCCTTGTATTGAAAATGGTCACAGCCTCTTAGTGGCAGTAATGTGCCGGCTCTAGGTAGGAGGCGAGTTCCTTGTTTTGTCAAATGGTCGCAGCTTTCTAGTGGCAGGATGAAATTAAGTGTCATCGGATTTATATTTGGATGGCTATATAATGGGAAAGCTAATATTATGAATATTTTATGGCTTCAAGTAACCTTTTATTGTCCAGTATGTCACCACAATTGTAAAGAGAATAAAGTAGTCAGTAGAGCACTCTTCGCTAGTTGGTATTTATTGGAATACATTGTTTTAATTGAGACTCTTGTTATTATCTTAGGAATTTCTCTTGATGCATATTATAATCTGGTGTTTAGGGACCATGTCTCCCTCATGTATTCTGCAGTTTCATTAATCAAGCCTTAAGAACAGTGATTCAGTGCTTAAATGCAACTTACGCGTAATAAGGGCACGGTCATCAAAGAAGTGGGAAATATTTGAACCTGAAATTATCGTACCACGGGGATTGAAAAGCTAACTTCAAACCTTGGCTATGCTGATTACTAAGTCACTAACAATTAGCAAAAAAAAACCTAGAAAAATAGCACCAAACTATTTACATGCCCGGCTCGGAACAACCAAGCTTAAAATGGTCAAGAGAACCACAAGTGAATGCGGAAACTCACAACCAAGTGGTATTGACAATGAAAGTGGTTTATGAAATTTGATTTTGATTGCGAAAAATAAAATTGACAATTGAAAATTAAAATTGTAACTAAAAAAATAGATAATAGAAACTAATCAAGAAATGGAAATTAGGTCATTAGGGTATCCTCCTAACCAAATTTAATGCATAAATATGCTCCGACAATGGTCATTTAATTCATAATGGCATCAAGAACCGTACCCAAAGCTTTTCAAGACTCATGGGTCAATAGATTCCTTAAAGGGTATTCCTACTCCGGATCAAGGGTCGTAGAAACTCAATTGGGACAATCTAGAGCCTTGTCAGGGCCTCTAGTTGCACCAAAAGGCGAAGAGTCCTAGAATCAAGATTCCCAAGCTAGCCAATACGGCAATCTAAATTGGTATTGTAACTAATCATATTCTAAACAAGTGTCCTAGCCATAAATTGGAGAAGTGATTGGGTCCCCTAACTTGTTCTAGACATGCTCATATACACATTCAAGAGTTAATCAAGCTCCTAAGCATGCATCTAAGCCAAATATTATAGAATAGAACATATGACAAACACAAAATTGAAAACCATTAAATCAAAACATATTTATTACATTAAATCCATGCTAGGGCTCAAACCCTAGCTTCCTAAACAGACTACTCACAACCCATCTGACAGGACCCGCCCTGAATTTCACCCTGAAATCCGAGGTGACCCTGTGGGGCCTACCTTAGGAATAGCTCTACCAAAAATTCGGCAGAGTCACCCCTAAAATGGACTACCCAAAAACCTATAAAACACACAAAACACTTTAAGCAAACCAACCTTATACTCCTGGAGCCACCATGCTCCCAATTACCATCAACTCCACTTTCACAAAACATAAAAACTCAACTTAACAATACTAATCCCAAAGGTCATCAGAGCAATACTAATACACAAGGATATAAAAAGAAGAGTAAATGATCAAGGGATCCTACACTGCGGAAGTAGTGACTACTATGCCTCAAATGCCATGTACGCCCGACCTCTACTAATAACGCCTGCAAACTGGGCATTTGAAACCGAAAGGCCCAGGGGAAAGTAGACGAAAAACGTTAGCGTGAGTGGACAAAAATAAACAATTTAAAAGAAAAAGGATTTCATACTTTCCCACATTTATTCTCTTAAAAATCTGATGCATGCAACCATAAGAAAACACATTTAGCTTTAAATCCAAGAATTTCAAAACGATAAACCGACTAGCCTCGCTAGTCACAACATTAGAAAAGATATATCGTAAAACCGAAATCTCGTTTCTCAAGAAGATAAGACTAGCCCCGCTAGTCAAGCAACGATAAGATATGTGGAAGAAGTATCACCATACGAAAGAAGGGAGTCTCCCAGGCTCGGGTCGGAGTGTCCCACACTCTGGAGCATCCCATGCTCTGCTCGACTCACCCGCGAACACATAGTAAGCAGGGAGGAGTACTAATAAGGCTCGACTACACCCACGTGAGGAGGAGAACTAAATGACGACCCAGGTATGGTGGGTAAAAACCACTAAAATCCAGTAAAACTATAAGGATTCCCCATAAGTCCGGCAAATAAAAAGAACACGGGTACGATTCCCAACCGTACCCGAAAATTCTCTTAAAAAGTACATAAATCAACAGCGTGTCCCACACGCTAATAGAATAATTAGATCAATCGTTTCCTCGACAAAAATTCCATTTAAAATCCGAAAACAATTCATTCCCAAAATCACTTTATAATATTTCATAAATCTCAAAACCCAATCAAATCCGAAATCACTTTATAATCCGAAAACCAAAATCACTATCGATAGCAAATCATCATATGCTCAAAATATAAAAGATGACAATTAAATAAAGCATTATTTTAGAGAAATAAATGTATGCATCAATATTCAAAATCAAACGTCCACTCACAGTACTATTTAGGCGTTCACGCGTACGAGTTCCTTCATCGAGCGATGAGTCAGTACCTCGTCCTGTACACAATTATTCGTAAATAAATAATTACCGGACGGAAAATAATTTTACGATAATCAATAATTAAATCTCAAAACCCATAACCTCAACTTCTCCTATCCTCTTCCGCATCCAACCAAACTTAACCAACACTGCCCACTCGTCGATTTCAGACTATATAACAATTATGGAGGAAATCCGACAATCGGATCCACGATTAACATTAACCGAAATCCAAATCTTTAGAAATTTATAACCGATTCAAAACTCCACCAATCCTCACCAAACTTCATATATAAGCTCTATGATAATTATAGAATTTAACTAGCCAGAAATTGAAATTAAAAAGCTACCCTAGCCGTTACTGCCACCAACTCCAATGGCCACCAAAATTTGGCAGTAACACCTACTCAAAACACCCATTAATTCTTTCAACTGTGACCAAGTTAGAAAATGAGCGGAAGTACCTCAACAATTAAGGGGAAGGTTGAACCCGAAATATGAATAGTAACTTCAAACCGTCGATTCTTCCTCCGCACTTCAAATCTCGGCAAAAGCTTCCGGGAGCATCATCTACGTCCCAAGGCGTTCCCAAGAAGGTAACTTGGTCGTCTGGGGTGGCCGGAATCGGAAGATATCAGCCGGTGAAGGGAGGCGATTTTCCAGCTCGAGCTGTGCGGCTTCTCGCCCTTGCAGCTCCCTCCACAATTCGTTTTTCACTCCGATGTCTTCAGAGAAATTATAGACCACGTCAAGGTGAGAAAAATTTCTTTGGAATCAAGTCGATTGGAGGCCTGTGGAAGAAGATATGGCCGGACAAAGAAGACCCCAGAAAGCTCGGTAAGTTTCTGGAAAAATATCGAAACTTACCATAGTACTTTCTCTATATATAGTGACAGGACCCGCCCCGGATTTCACCCCGAAATCAGGAGTGGCCCTGCGGGGCCCACCTTATTGATAACTCTACCGAGAACTGGTCAAGTCACCCCTAAAGTGGACGACCCAAAACCGTAACCCACAATAGATCAGAGCCAAACAAAGAAGTGCGGAAGCTATTCGTCAACTATGCCTCGAACCACGTATGCACGACCTCAACTAATAACGCCTGCAAACTGGGCATTAGAAACCGAAAGGCCCAGGGGAAAGTAGATGAAAAACGTTAGCGTGAGTGGACAAAAATAAAC
Organism: Rosa chinensis; assembly: GCF_002994745.2. Classification (NCBI taxonomy): domain Eukaryota; kingdom Viridiplantae; phylum Streptophyta; class Magnoliopsida; order Rosales; family Rosaceae; genus Rosa; species Rosa chinensis. The sequence goes on from NC_037092.1 coordinate 59,720,913, forward strand.
AAATTAAAAAGAAAAAGATTTCATACTTTCCCACATTTATTTCTTAAAAAAATTCCTGATGCATGCAACATTTATAAAACGTATGTCTTTAAAACTCGGAGTCTCGTGAAAACATACCAGTCCCCGCTGGCTAAAAGAATCGGACTAGCCCCGCTAGTCAAGTAACAAATAGTAGAATATGGGGAAGGGACGTCACCATACGGGTAAAGGAGCCCCTTAGGCTCAACCTACCCTCGACTACCACTCACACATAGATTGTGTGAGGAGGAGAACTAATAACCTCGACTGCCACCCACGTAAGGAGGAGAATAAATCACCTCGACTGCCACTCACAAACACAAAGTAAGTGAGGAGGAGAATAAGCTACCTCAACTGCCACTCACAAACGCAAAGTAAGTGAGGAGGAGACCTAATCGAATGACCCGAGTATGGTGAGGAAATCATTCAAAATCCATAAAATCCGAAAGGCTTTCCCAATATCTCACGAGAAAACAAATAAATATTCCAATGACGTGACTCCGCACGCCAAATACTCTCAAATTCAGAACCAAACCCGGAAATTAGTACGAGCCCAAATTCCTTCGGAAAAATCTCATTTCCAATAATATTCCAGAATATCTCAAACTTGACTACTAAATATAATATGTAATCCAAAAATCATCTCGGTAAAATAAGTCGTCGAAAAATCTCGTAAATCATATTTCCAAATAATAAACATATATTCCAAAACCAATCCCGAAAGTCATACCGAAATAAATCATAATTAAATTCCAAAATCAATTCATATGCTCGGAAAGTGATAGGTTAATTAAGTAGAACGTACTTTAGTAAATAAATGCATGCATCACTTATTTAAAAAAAGCAAAAGTCCACTCACAGTACTATTGGGCGACCACGCAAATGAGTTCCTTCATCGAGCAATCGCTCGGTACGTCGTCCTGTACACAATTATGTTTCCGTAAACGGCAATCGGATAAAATAAATACAAACCTAAACGAAACTCGAAAATCCCTATCTCCATTACTTCTCAAATTCCACCCAAATCTCTTCCACAACACTACTTCCTCAATTTACATATTCCACAATGAAAACGAGGGAAATCCGACGGCTGGATTTCCCACAATTCCATCACAAAACTCCAAACTTCGGAAATTCACAAACAATTCCAAACTCCTCCAAAATTCATCAAACTTCACATACAAGCTCTACAAAAATATACAATTTAATGGGCTAAAAACTGAAATTAAAACACTGCCATATAAGCCTCCACGCGCCACCAACAGTGGCAACGCGTGGGCCCCACGCGCCGGCGGCCACCACCTCCGATGGCCACCAAACTCCGGCACTAGCATCTACACAACAAGCCCAACCAACTTCCCAACTACAACATCATCCAATTTTACCTCGAAGTGGTCGAATCAAGCTGGTGAAGAAAAGCTCGAAACTTCAAGAACCCTAAAAATGGAAAATTGTCAATTCGATATCTACACTGCAAATTGGATTGAACTACCTTAGGGGAAATGATCACCATCAAAAACCGAACCTTCGATGCTAACCTGGTGGCCGGAGGTGGCCGGAATGGCCGGAAATCGGCGAAACCCCAAAACTGCAACCGGAGCAAACCTTGCTTCGATCCGAGCTTTTCCGGCCAAATCGTCGAAAACTAAGGGCACCAGCGTGACCAGGGGGAGGAGGCGACCCTGTGGTGGCCGGCTTTCTGCCGGGTGATGGCCGGACGGCGGCCAATCGAAGGGAAGAAGGATTTCCTGAAGAAGAAAGAGGGGAAAATCGGGGGAGAGGAGAGAGAAAGGTGGGTTTCCGGTTTTGGAAACCTACCACAGTAATTTTCCTTATATATAATTTTCTTACCATGAACAGTAACCATGAACAGTAACTTTAATCTTTCGCTTATAACTTTCACATACGAACTCCAATTTTTACACACCACATATGCACGCTCTCGGTTTAACGTCCTCTACAATTTTCATGAAGGAAGTTTCCTCAAATTTTGATCCGAACGAAAAGTCAACTTTTAGGGCCACTAAAAGTACGGAAACGAAAGTAAAAGTGAAAGTAGTTGTCGTTTACCGTCCAAATGACTAGTAAACCGGTGGATTCAGGTTCGGGACATTACATATAGAAAGTTACTATGAACAGTAATTTTAGTAATTTGGCCATAACTTTTGCATACGAACTCCAATTTTTACGTACCACATATGCACGCACTTAGTTTAACGTTCTCTACAACTTTCATGAAGAACTTTTTCTCAAATTTTGACTCGAACAGAAAGTCATCTTTTAGGGCCTCCTAAAAGTACCGAAACGACAGTAAAAGTGAAAGTAAAGGTTGTTTACCGTCCAAATGACTAGTAAACAGGTAAATTAAGATACGGGACGTTACACCATCCACAAATCAACAACAATATACATCAATTAAAGAGGTAAAGGTGAAGAAGAGTGAGAAGTAACAAGAACAAGTCACAATTGCTATAGAGCAAATATGACAAGCCTTGATTTATGGCTTCCCACTATACCCAATCTCAAATCTTGATGCCTCTTGAAATCTCTTGAGAAATTGATGAAGATTTGATGGAATTTTAGTGAGGTGGATTTTGGTTCTTGGTGAGGAGGAATATGGATTTTTGTGAGGAGAAGAAAATGGATCTTGGTGAGGAGAAGAAATGGTGTGGAGGGGTGGTTTTGGGTGTAGGGTGAGAGAGAGAGAGAAGATGAAGGGATTCTGGTGGTGGTGTCTCTCTCCGGCGCTGTGTCTATTCGTCTCTATTTGAAGGAGATCGTGTATCCCTAAGGGCTTCAGTGGCTGAGAGTAAAAGGAACTGGAGTTGCCACGTGTAGGCAGCCAATTAGCTCAAGGCAAAGCATAATTAAGCCATTGCTTGATTAATGAACCAATATGTGCACAACAAGCAGATTCCACTCTTCTCCTTTTCTTGTATTTTTTTTCATTTCTTTTCTTCTTTTTCTATTTCTTCATTTTCTTTCAATATATATATATATATATATATATATATATAAAATCAAATCTTCTCCGCGATCTCAATATATTTTCACACCAACCATCCAGGAAGTAGTCGGGCTTCCTTTCTTTCGCAGACATTGACCATGGTTGACCGGAGCTACTATTTTTTCTTTTTTCTCGAAAACTCCAATTTTGCTCAATTTTTCACATTTTCTCTTGATTTCCTTAACTCCACTTATTACCTACAAATAAAGAAAAATGGATTAATTACATAATAATTGACTTAAAGATTAATTTATTTCTAGTGTTTTAGATACAATTACATGCATAGAGATGCATGTAATCACACCCCCACGCTTGAACTTTGGTTGTCCTCAAGCAAACTAAATGAAACATAATCCGAAAATCTAATAACTCACAAATATAAAGATAGTGTAGTATTAGCCTTTCCAACTATAACCCTCAGAGAACTAATTATGTAGATGACCATGAAGTAGATGTAAGCACAACATAAGATTTTTGAATTTGTAAGGCAATTAAGATGCACATGTGAGAAATTCTCAAGTATATGCATGTGTTGACCATGTGTCAAATCAATCCACTATAATTAAATAGGCATATAGAAGACTTGATATAACCCATTATACTCACAGAAGTTCATTAAATATTACCGCTCAAGTGTTTAGGGGCTATATGTGTTTCACTCGAAAGCAATTTCACAACACGCGCCGCCATATACTTGCTCTTCAATCTCATCTCCGCTGGGTAGCTCACAACATTCAAGATCAAGAGGTCTTTTATTTGGTTATAATGGGGCTAAGGGCAAGTGGTTAAGAGAAATGAAGGATAAGGAAATACAAAGTCTATAGAAATCGGTGAAGCAACTCTCTCTTGAAGAGATTTAAGACTTTTGCTTTCAAATGCTAAGTCACAAACTCTAATCCCAATGTACAACCCACACTACTACTATGCTATAAACAAAATAATACTAGTTAATTTTTTTTTTCAATCACCTTTTTCTATTTATTTATTTGGGACCGTGCCCACTTGCTCCACTAAAGTTTTTTAACCCCATTTACCCAATTTAACATCTATTGATAGTATTGCCCTCATACTCTCTCTCTCTCTCTCTCTCTCTCTCTCTCTCTCTCTCTCTCTCTCTCTCTCTCTCTCTCTCTCTCTCTCTCTCTCTCTCTCTCTCTCTCTCTCTCTCTCTCTCTCTCTCTCTACTGCCCTCAACCTCTCTCTCATCCTATACACTCTCTCTCAATGGACCGAGTGAATCACACCCAAGCCCTCGCTGGAATCCGAATCAGACTCACCTGCCACCGCCGTCGGTGATCTGGTCCGCGCCGAGTTCTCGTTCTTCCGAGTCTGTGACCTCTGCTCGCTCCTCAAGTTCCTTCGATCCGTCGCGGAGTCCGACTCCATCATCAACCTCTCTGTTCCAAACCCAATCGATTCTGGAGCTTCAAGGTCCGGCGATTTCGCACCCGCAATTTCATAGTTCCTGTCGATCCGAGAGCAATCGTCGGTGTCTTCGTCCCCAGTCGAGTCGATCGCAATCGCCGACGTTGTCTGTCCCACCAATAAAGAAAAAAGATTATTGCCCCCCAATAATATGTCTATTGGGGGGCAATAATCACTGCGTAGTTTATTAAAGCACACTAATCTGTCAATGATAGAAACTGGTGATTTTTGGGGTGTCTATTGGGGGCAATAGACAGATTATTGCCCCTCAATAATTTCTTAACTGGGGTTAATTAATCACTGAAATTAGAGTTTTGATAAGTCTTATGTTGTTTTGTGTTTATTAAAGTACAATAATCTGTCAATGATAGAAACTGGTGATTTTTGGGGTGGTGTATTGGGAGACAATAGACAGATTATTGCTCCCCCCCCCCCCCCCCCAAAAAAAATGTCTTAATTGTGGTTCATTTATTACAGGTCCTTTCAACAAATTGCAGCTAGATTCATTAACCAAAAGAATTAGGTTTATTGGGGGGTCATAAAAAGTTTATTCCCCCCCCCCCCCCCCCACAATAATTTTTTTTTTATAGATTGTCAGAAGTAACTCAGTTTGGTTTTAAATTAGTTTACAAAAGTATAGGTATTCAAATTCAATACTTGTTGAATTTAAGTCCCTAAATAATCATGTTATGAGCACCCATTTTGCCACACCGACCACAACGAATTGGCTTTTTCTTCACACTCTCCACTTGACTTGAACCGCTTCACCCTAGGCCTCCTGGGTGGTCTCTTCGCAAGAATAAATGCACCTAACAACCAAAGGATCACCCATATTCCTGCAAAAAATAACAAAACAAATATATTATTGCCCTGCAATAAACATATTATTGCTCCCCAATAATATAGTCAGAACTACCAAAACACATTAGAAGCAGTCTTTAAACACAAAGGAAAATATCACTGAACACAATTATAGAGACTTCATAACAATTAAGACACATTATTGCCCCCCACTAATGTAGTCAGAACTACCAAAACATTTCAGAAAATGTAACAAATTGCTCTGAACAAAAAGTAAAAGATCAGTAAACAACAATTATAGAGACTTTATAACAATTAAGACACATTATTGCCCCCAAATAATATGGCCAGAACTAAAAAGAAAACACTTCAGAAACAGTAACAAATTGCTCTGAACACAACTAATATTTCGTTAGAACTAGAAAATATGAAATCTAACTGTTTCAGAAGAAACAAAATCAACAAATACGAAACGAAACGAAGATCAAAGTCAAAAAACCAGTTCAAACTTAACACGAAGCTCAAATTCACCAAAATCAGTTCGAAGTTAACAAAGCAATTCAAAACTAACACAATGTACACAAAAAGACCTAGAAATTCAAATCAAACAAATTAAACCAAGCTAGAATCAAAATTTTAGAGATCGATGAAGAAAAGAATCAAACCGCGATGAAGGAGGAACACAAACAAGAGCTCGATCTCGGTCTATGGTGATAATCACAGCACAACTCCGATCTCTCTCTAGAAATCGCAGAGCTTCTCTCTCTAGAAATCGCAGAGCTCCTCTCTTCGAAAATCACACAGTTTCTCTCTCTTCTCGAAATCGCAGAGCTCCTCTCTCTCTCTCTCTCTCTCGAATTTGCAGAGCTCCTCTCACTCCAGAAATTGCACAGCTCCTCTCTCTCTCTCTCTAAAATGGCAGAGCTTCTCTCTCTATAATCGGGGAGTTTCTCTCTCTAAGTCTCTTTCTGTTTCAATTTTCAGATTTGACAATTAAAAAAGGGCAAAACAGTCCAAAAGTATGAAGAAAACAGGTCCAACTCTTAGAGTTTTGGGTAAGTGGGGTTTAAATAAAAACTGTTGTGTAAGTGTGATAGGAGCATAATTATACGAAATTAATAACGTTAATCTCTATAGTTTCTTCGTTAGTTTAGTGTATTTTCTAGTTATTTACTTTATTTATTTGTTTTATAGGTATTTGATAGGAGAATAATAATGCGATAATAATGTTGTTAATTCCCATATTTACTTTGTTAGTTTATCTTATTTTCTGGTTAATGTAGTTGTTTTTATGTTTATTAGGTTTTCCAAAGTAAGGAAAGAAATAAGAGCGAAAGGAAGGAGATATGTGCAATTGATGGAGAATTGTGGACTCTTGATGAATCAAGGAAGCTTAAGGCAATATGGAGAAAAAGATATTCAGAAATTAATTCTCTTGGCTGCTCCTATTGGATAGAAGGATGTCAATGAATCTTAAATCAATGAGAACATAACCAGGGGGCTTACCGTTGAAGCCAAGGAGTTAGAATCCCAAAAGGAAAGAAGGAAATAGTTACAAACTGAATAAAATCTCTCCTTGGACGTGGAAGAAACGGACCATCTCACATACGAAGAAGCATAGACGCACAAGACCTTGAGAGGAATCAAGACTGCAAAACCACACCAGAAACGATCGATTGTTGGAATTCCAGAGATCGATCGTTGATCCGTATTTTCCAATTTTCTGATTTTTGTTGTCTTCTTTCTCCACAAACTCCTTTGTGTTTTTAATTCCCATTATGTGTAACTAAATTTTCAGTAGTTAGGGGGCTGTTGAAGCCCCTAGACATGATCCATAACATGCTTTGATATTCAATTTGTTTTCCAATTAATAAAGTTGAGGTTTTGTTTACCAATTTCTCATTGATGAATTCTATGTTTGTGTGCTTTGGAGGCCTACTTAGTATGCATGCTAGGGTTCTAATACTTTGATTGTTTGATGCCTGGATCAATAGTTGGATTCCTCAAATTATCTAGAGAAGTAATTGATAGTTTTCACTAGCAAGTAAACAAAACCCTAGGTTTAGCAAGGCTCTAAGTTATTTGCGATGCCTAGTGATTGCTCAAACTCTTTTCAAACTTAATGATCTCTGCATGTTTAATCTAATAAACGTACCTTTAGGTTGCATTGCTTGGGAATAGTCTAGGTGTAGAGCGCTTCCTGCCTAGCGTACAAAGTAAGAAAGAGTAATAGGTTGTGCTCAAGCGTACCGAGCCAATCTGAGTGTCTTCAACTAAGTTAATTGGTAGTAAATTGGACAAAGTGTGTTGTGTGTGATTGTTGGGGGTGGATACTTCCTTCCTAGCTAGTTTCATTATCTTGATCTCAACCATTCTTAAATCAGCTTTTCTTTATTTTACGTTCTGTTCTCTGTTTTCCCATATTTATTTAATATAGAAATTCAACTCCAAAATTCACCAAATTTTGTGTCCTGGACGCCTCTTGTGTCTAGTACGTCTTTGTAAATTTTCGTATTTTTCTGGGTTGTTTTGGTTAGGTTCTTAGTTTGTTTTTCGACTGCTGTTCAGTAGGAACTGCAGTCACATTTTGTGACTTTTGTTGAAGCTTTTAGTTTAACTTAATCCTCTGCGGGAGACCCTTATTTCCATATATTACAATCGACATATTTGCAGGAGAATAAAGAAAATCAATAGCTTTAAATTTAGGTATTAGTATCTTGGAGCAAAGAAGAAGAAAAGAAGTAAAAGAGGGATTGAAAGGCAAAATTGGCAAATCTGCCTGTGCAGATCAGTTAACTTCGACAGATCACTGAGACAGACTCACAACGATCCAAAGGACGATCTTTATATTGATGGAAAGCTTCAGATGTCTAGTTTCCAGATCTGTTTACGACTCATCAATATCATTTTTCTAGAAGAAGTTATGGCCGATTTAGTACAAGAAGGTCGGGCTGCGCGTGAATCTGAGGTTGGACGGGAATTTATGTTTCAAGGCCCAAATCACACCAAGAAGCCTGAGGACGAGTTTGTGCTTCATATTCCGACTTATGATGGACAAATGGCACGATGTAAATAGTTAGAATAAGTCATCAAGTTCAAGAGCCAATAGAAAAACTCCACCTAAGCACGTGAACCCTAATTATTTTATATTTTGGATTTCCTACACAATAAGAAAGATGAGGGCAACCTCTAAGCATATAAAAAAAGGAGATCAATCTGCAGCAGCTCGGGCTCTCTCTTCCTCTCTTTTTCATTATTTTGTGTTTTTGATTCCAATTATGTGTAACTAAATTTCCAGTAGTTAGGGGGCAGTTGAAGCCCCTAGACATGATCCATAACATGCTTTGACATTCAATTTGTTTTCCAATTAATAAAGTTGAGGTTTTGTTTATCGATTTCTCATTGATAAATTCTATGTTTGTATGCTTTGGAGGCCTACTTATTATGCATGCTAGGGTTCTAATACTTTGATTATTTGATGCCTGAATCAATAGTTGGATTCCTCAAATTGTCTAGATAAGTAATTGGTAGTTTTCACTAGCAAGTAAACAAAACCCTAGGTTTAGCAAGGCTCTAAGTTATTTGCGATGCCTAGTAATTGCTCAATCTCTTTTCAAACTTAATGATCTCTGCATGTTTAATCTAATAAACGTACCTTTAGGTTGCATTGCTTGGGAATAGTCTAGGTGTAGAGCGCTTCCTGCCTAGCGTACAAAGTAAGAAAGGGTAATAGGTTGTGTTCAAGCGTACCAAGCCAATCTGAGCGTCTTCAACTAAGTTAATTGGACATAGTGTGTTGTGTGTGATTGTTAGAGGTGGATACTTCTTCCCTAGCTAGTTTCATCATTTTGATCTCAACCATTCTCAAATCAGCTTTTCTTTGTTTTACGCTCTGTTCTCTGTTTTCCCGTATTTATTTAATATAGTAAACGAACTCCAAAAATCACCAAATTTTGTGTGCTAGACTCATTTTGTGTCTAGTACGTCTTTGTAAATTTTGATATTTTTCTGGGTTGTTTTGGTTTGATTCTTAGTTTTTTTTTTACTGCTGTTCAGTAGGAACTTCAGTCACGTTTAGTGACTTTTGTTGAAGCTTTTAGTTTAACTTAATCCTCTGCGAGAGACCCTTATTTCCCTATATTACAATTGACATATTTGCAGGAGAATAAGAAAAATCAATAGCTTTAATTTTAGCTATTAATTTTTGGCGCCGTGTCGCCGGGGATTACTTTTATTCTAATTGCTTCTACTAGTTTGTTTAATTTGATTTTTATTTTAATTTCTTACTTAGTGTTTCTTTGTTTGTGTTCTCAAGTGTATGCTTACTCGTAGAACTGCTCAAGGAAATCTTACTCCCTTGGATTCAGAGATAGAACGCACTTGCAAGTCGAATAGGAAGCAAACGAAGGAAACTAGTTTGCCAATTGACGACACAACGGCGGGTTCTACATCTTCACAAGGGGAGGAGGACGAGAAAACACCACCAAACTCACCTACGCATTCAATTCACGAGGACGAAGAGGAACCCCCAATACTTGACATGGTTGAACCAAAGCCATTGAAGGATGCTTTTGTCCCGACAGCTTCAGAATCCCCCTCATGCATAGCTTACACACTACCAGGCAATCAGGACTTCTCCATTCCTGTGCAGCTCCTGAACTCACTACCTAAGTACTCGGGCACACCATCTGAGGATCCTAATGTCCACATTAGAGAATTCTTGGATATTTGAATTTGCAAGCTGCAAACCATTCAGAACATCCAACCAGAAGGACTCAGGTTACTTCTATTTCCCTTTTCTTTAAAAGATGATGCAAAACGTTGGTTGTACTCGTTACCTGCAGGTATCATCACAACTTGGGATGAAATGGTTAAGAAGTTTTTGAAACAATATTTCCCCGCTCAACTGACAAAACGACTAAGGAGGGAGATTCAAAACTTCACTCAAAAGAATGGAGATACACTATATGAGGCATGGGAGGAATTTCAGGAGTTTCAGAGGAAGTGTCCCCATCACATCTTCAGTCTGAATGACCTTGTCCAATTTTTCTATGATGGATTGGACATAGCTAATAAGGGCAGCGTTGATTCTGCATGTGGAGGTACTTTCATGAATAAAACCGGTCAAGAAGCATATAATCTAATAGACGATTTGGCTGACAACAATAAACAATTCTACACAAGGGATAAACATACAAGAGGACGTGGAGTGTATGAAGTCGATTCAAGGAACCAAATGGTGGCTGTGGAAAGAAAGCTTGACATGTTAATGAATGCCTTAGGCAATGACATTGTACCTACATGTGCCAGAACAAGCATAATTAGCTATAATGAGCCACGCTCATTGTACCGCCAGAGGTACCGACTCTCACCAAAGGAGTGACCTGCGAAGGCACAGCCAGGCGGGCTACCACCCGAGCCCTGGATCACCCCCAGATCACAGGTGACGCGCCGCCACGCGCCGAGCCAAGATAGCATCAGAAGCTCCAGACGCTGGGAATCGAAGCACATCAGTCCCACATCGAAAACAAGAAGAAGATCAACCTTCTCCTCACCTATAAAATGTTCTCTTCTCTCTCCTCATTAATTACGCATTTACTACTCATTTATTATTGTGCTGCCTATATGCATTGACTGACTTAGGCATCGGAGAAATGAAGACCACCCAACGCGGTCTCCCTCTGACACCCTGTCTCTCGTGTGATAGCTAGCGGAGGCCAACAAATCCTCAGAGTAGCGGTCCGCTCACCGGACCCGCGTTAAATGAAAGATCGGCTACCGCCGGACTTTGAGCATTAACAGGCATTAAGGCAACACCTCAGGTATGTTCTATTTGTTCCTATTCTGATCATACTACTGATAGATGTCCTATGTCTGCTATGTCTGAGGAACAGGTGAATTACATGCGGCAACAAAGGCCCAAATATGACCCTTACTTGAACACGTACAATCCGGGATGGAAGGATCACCCAAACTTCCGTTGGGGCGGTAATGACAACTTGGTTCGACGTACTCAAGGCTTCTACAATGGACCACCTGGATTCCAACAAGGGGCTAGGCAGCAAGTCTATCAACAAACTCCTCCTCAACAATCCTCAAGCAAGTCCTTGGAAGAACTAGTGAAGGAGATGATCCTGAACACCGCATCTTTCCAAAAGGACACCGCAGCTTTCATCCAAAGGACTGAGATTCAGTTTCAAATATAAATGTTGATACAATATACAATTACATATAGAAAATATATATATATATATATATATATATTTGCATAAGTACCTAGTTTTTTCGTATAACATGTACCATTCTCACACGGGTTGGACCGTTGTGTGAATATTTCTTCATAGGATGTGTGGAATGTGGTATGGTGTTGGTGATGACGCATAGGTTAATGGTGGAGGCAGTGGTGTGTCAAAACTATCTTGACTAGGTAGATGGTGGGTTTGGTCCCTTGCAGTTGATGGCGGTGATAATGATTGGTTCTCATGTGATGTGGCTTAGGGTTACGCAACTACTTGTTGGTAGAAGATGGTGGTGCAACTTTCATGAGGTGGTTAACATGGAGGAGCCATATTGCTGACTGTGGTAGATGTATGGGGACCGGGACTGCATCCCCTCTAGCGATTTTTCTCATTGGGTAGTGAGGCTGGTTTTGTAATAATAGCTTGATTATGTTACAGGCCCAGAAATCTAAATCTAAATCCAGTACCGACCCGGATCTCAGATCTAATATCTAAACCAATAGGAAATAATGCACCAGCCACGTGTAGAGGCTTGATCCATAATCGTCACCACAAGCAGAGCACTCCAAGTAGATTGCAATATACGTATATGAACTCGATGGTTGGATGCCCAAGGGTGTGATTAGGGACTAGGGAAAAAACCCTAACACCAACAACTAATATGTTAAAGCTAGCCCTGGCATTGAAGTAGAATGCCGAAAGAAGACAATGCAAGGAGACCATCGTCGAGGGCATTGAGATAAAGTGCACGAAGCCACTACACAAGAACGAATAGAGTTTGGCGAAGCTAAAAAGAAGACGATATCGGTGATTGGATGGCAGGAAGAAAAAAAATCTAGCAAACTGTAGTAGAACAAACCGTCTTCTCATCTCTTTATCTCAAATTATTCTAATAATAATAATAATAATAATAAGCCTTCAAGAAGCACACAAAAATTTTTTCAAACCAAACAGAGTTTGGCGATATTCTGGTTGGCCGTAGGCCACACATAAACTGGTGTATGTACAACTAGCTAGCTTGGTGCATGTCAGACTAGTATTTTTCACTTCAAAGCTTCGAGTTCATCATAGTATTTAGCAATCCATCCAGTGATGACCAAACAGTGAGATCCTGCAAAATAAAATAAAAACTGAACGGTCGAGATATGGATATGCGACCGAAAAGTGACACTAAACTCTAAATGCGCACTTTAATTTCAAAGCGGAGCTCCGCTCTGGATAGGATTTGTATAATAGGGGCCTCTTTATATAGAGGATTAAATGTACAATATCTTGGAGTATAAGGAAACCTAACATTGATAAGAAGATCTAGAATATTCTACCCTATTACAACTAGCTTGAATAAGTAAAACCTGTTTGGGACAGACACACAAAATTCGGGTTTCTTCAACACTCCCCTTTGTGCCGTCCAAACATTGGTACTTCTCACGTAACCTTGTCAAAAAATATTTCGAGTAATAAAAACCCAATGGGACAAAAATAACCTTTGTCGAATGGGAAAAAGAGTACAACACAACCTTCACATTTCGAGATCAAAATGTAGGCATCTCCCGCTGATTCAACTCCCCCTAGTGACTACGATCATGAGAGTTCAAATAATTTTTATAGACCAAAACTTTTCACATGTTACTCGAAAGTGGAATTAGGCAACTTAGTGAATAAGTCTGCCAAATTATCCTCAAATTGAACTTGATTCACCTTGATCTTGAGAAGAGTTTGTTGTTGCTGATTGTAGAAGAACTTAGATGATATATGCTTGGTGCTATTGCCTTTGATGTAGCCTTGCTTCATTTGTTCCATGCAAGCAGCATTATCCTCATAAATACTAGTAGGCTAATCTGTAGTAGAATTTAAACCACAAGTACATCGAATATGCGTAATTATGGATCTCAACCATATACATTCATGAATTGCTTCATGAAGAGCTATAATCTATGCATGATTCGAGATGTAGCGACAAATGTCTATTTTGTTGACCTCCAAGATATCGCAGTGTTTCTCATTGTGAATACATAACCAGTTTAGAAACGACCTTTATGAGGGTTAGAGAGATACCCGGCATCAGTAAAACTTCTAAAACATCATTAGACTTTTGGTGAGGTGTAGAGGGATGTCGGCCAGCTGTGACCGTGGCGACGCTCTCGATCCATGGTGGGTCCCAATCCATTATGGCATCCTTCATTTTCTCTCTATGGGATAGAATAATCTCATATCTATCGTACCCTTTAAGTTCCTAGAGATAATCTTTACATCAAATGGTGTAGCATTAGGGCAGAGCTATATCTAGCTAAAAAGTTTATAGCAAATGAGATGTCTGATCTTCTGCATTGTGCTAAGTACAATAATGAGCTTATTGCACTTAGGTAGGGTACTCTTCCTCGTGCCCTTGTCAGCGTTACTCGGGGAGAGACGAACAAGGAGAGAGAGAGAGAGAGAGAGAGAGAGAGAGAGAGAGTGTCTGAGTGGCAGTGTTGTAATTTATTAATTGAGCTAAGCCCAAAATTGTTTCTTTGCTCTTTGGGGAGGGAGGGAGGGAGAGGGAGAGGGAGAGGGAGGGAGGGAGGGAGGGAGGGAGAGAGAGAGAGAGAGAGAGAGAGAGAGAGAGAGAGAGAGAGCTGAGTGGCAGTGTTGTAATTTATTAATTGAGCTGGGCCCAAAATCATTTCTTTGCACTTCTTTTTTGGGTTAAACAGGCTGATTGAAAAACTTATTTTGTTAGTGGGCTGTTGGAAAACTTTTTCTCTATAAATGAACCTATGGGTCAAGGACCATGACCTATTTTTTCTCTCTCTATTTCCTTTAAATCATATTTCTCTATCTCTTCCTTTAACCTCATGATTTGCAGGAAAAAAGAAGAAGAAGAAAAACAAAGTAACTTCTCGAGGAAGAAGAGAAAGATTATTAAAACTAATATAGTTTTTCACTTGTGATGACCTAGATTTTCGTTAATTAATTCTTGCAATTTTCGTTATTTAATTCTTGCAATTATAGGACCAGTTCTACTAATGTAGTTTTTCACTTGTGATGACCTAGATTTTCGTTATTTAATTCTTGCAATAATGGACCAGTTGTACGAATTATGGGTATTATGCTTTGTTCGTATGTTGTTTGTGAAATAGAATTATTTTGCGGACGAATAATTATTCGGAAAGCATAGTTTTAGGGGGGTACAAAGTTTGAATTTTTATACATTGAGATTCTTCGGAAACTTCTTTCACGAAAGTCATAGAGTGGGAGTTCATGGATATGTGGTACGCGTAAATCGGAGTTTGTATGAGAGAGATATGATTAATGGAAATTCCTGCCATTTTTGGAAATTACTATAAATAGAATTTCTAAAATTGGAAATTCATATATTGCATATTTGGAAAATTTCCAAAACCAGAAAGCTAGCCTCGCTCCGTTCTCTTTCTTCGAACCCCAGACCCAACCCAAACCCAGATTTAGGACCCAGCCGACATTCCTTTTTTCGGCGATACCAGACCACAACACTGGCACAGAACGTAATCTTCCTCTCCTCCGTCCGGTGTTCTCTACAGCGGCCTCTTACGGTTATTTTCAACCACTGCGACCCAGTGAGGTGGCGACGGCGAGAAAAGTCGGACCGGATCGAAACTCTCTCCTCCGGCTACGGCTGGGCTTCAAACCGGTCTTGTTTCGCTCGTGGAAGCCTCCTCTATCGATCCTTCGTGGTGGTTTTGATCGATTTTTTGTGTGGAGTAGCAACTCGAGGTGAACAGTCATTTATGGGCTTGCGATGGCAATTTGGGCCGAGTTGGCTTGAACTCCAGGTATTAAAGTTGATCCTCGTTGTATAAACTCTATTTTGGACAGTTGGATTAAGGTGGTGTTGAGTTTGGCCGGTGATGCATGGGGTGCACGTGCATCCGTCTGTGTCGGCGTGTCCGGCCATGACTGGGACAGTTCTTGCTTCATTTATCATCACTCGTTGATATGAGCATTTTGATATATGATATGTAACTTTTAGAGATCATATGAGCATGGTAGGGTTATTGGCAGTTTCGATTATCTTGGTTTTCAATCAGTGTGGATTTGGCCTTTCGATCGACTTGTAGTTTTGACCTATCGATCGTAGGAGTGTTCTGAAGACTTTGGGCAGTCTCGGATGAGGTTTTTCCTCGATTGAAGTTACTTTCGAGTTGTAGTTCGATTGGGGGATTCGAACATTAATCACTTTGTGATTTGTGTACTAAATCAAGGCTGTACTTTCCTTAGGTGCTTGACAGAGTGTATTCTATAAGCTATTTAGTGGTGTGAAGGCGCATCGGGAATTTTGAGGTAAAGTCTCACAATGTTCATTTACGAATAGATTTACCTTATCGTTTTGGGAGTTATTTATTTAACTGCAAACTATAGTTGGTATTAGTGGCATTCCTGAATGACTACGTATATATATATATATATATTTACGTGTAATATATATGTATGGGTGGGTTTTGTGATGAAACAATATTTGTGAGTGTGTTTATTATATTGTTTGGGGGTGGCTTTTTGGGAAACAATATACTGTGAAAAGTGTTGATTTTCTATTGTTTTGAAAAGTGTTGAGAATTGTGGAACATTTTAGGTCATGGGTGACTTATTTAAATGTTTGGTATTTGTACTGAGAGTAATTGATAGGGATCAATTACAGAGAATCTTTTGTTTTAGATTCCAGTAACATTTGGGTCCAGTGCGACTCACTTAATGTTTTGGTTTTTATACCGGAACTCCAAAGACTTGTGGGTTAAGGATTGGGGGTCACGAATGTGACCATGACATGTTATTGGGAACCAAGCCTTTAGTCGGGTTATTGGTTACGATTAGTTAGAGCTCTAGTATGTCTGCCAGGGTTTTAATTTTATCTTATGGGGGTAATAGTTGAGGTTACTTGGGACTCATAAGTATGGGTTTTGAAAGAGAGTCTCGAGTGTATTCTTTCTTGTATTGTCCATGGGGGACTTTGGGTTTCATATTTATTTTGTTGAGTGATCAAATAATATGATTTTGTCACAGAGTGACATATGCATCTCCTTCGGGGAAAGGAATCAATGCGTCAGTTGTTTTCATTAATTTGAATGGGTGGTCTCTTGTGGTTGGTGTGAGTTGTTAATGGTTGTACTTGAGTTACTCATACAAGCTTTCATAAGCTTATCAGGTTTGTTGTGTGGCAACCCGGTGCACTATTTGATGGTGTAGGGGTTAATCCTGCAGGTCAGGATAATCGTGGCTGAAGCTGAGATCGTGTATTTGCAGCTTTAAGGTAGGAAGCCAATTTTGTGACTTTACCGTTGTTCAGACTTCCGTTATGTAGTAAGCTCAGAGGAGCATTTACGTTTATTTTGTTGTGGAAATCTAATTCATAAACTTGTGTAATATATGACTATGCAAAGCAAGTATATATTGACATTGTGGGTTCAGGGCATCATTATGTACTTGGTTTAAAAGGAAAAGGTTTTCCAGGTATTTTTGTATTGATGGCTGAACCATCACGCATGTATAATTCTGGGATTATATTGATTTTTAATTTCATTTAAAAATCGGGGCATGATAATTTGGTATCAGAGTGTAAGGTACATACTTGGTAATAATCAGTTCTCCTCGAGTGATGGCCCGTCTGCAGCGGATCCCCATCAAACACTCTTTGGTATTGATATAGTCATTGGATATGTAGGGAAGATTAGAGTGTTAAGTCGTCAGAGTAGTGTCAGCTCAATGAGTGAAGTGTAGGATCTTTGTGTAGCTTCTTTGAGTTATAGTCTTTTATGGAATAAGAACCTTTAGATTTAACTCTTGTTTGACGTAGGGGATGGAATTGTATCATCTGACGTAGTGTTGTGGTTGATTTAATTAGTCATAGTGTTGACTTATACTTATGTTTGAGAGTTATACAATTATTGACCACGAGTTGCTACGCTTCTCAGGTAATGGATTGTTAATGTCTAAGATCTAGCGGTGGCTAAAACTTGGTTAACGTTGGTCCGATGGGCGGACCGCTACTTGTTGTGTAATTGATACTTTCGCTATCTGTCAAGAAATACAAAAGGCGTCAGATGGAGACCGCGTTGAGCAGTCTTCTCTTCTCTGATGCCTAAGTTAGTCAATGTATTTGTATTGACAGAATAACAGTAGGTAAGTAGTAAATGCGTAATTAATGAGGAGAAAGGAGAGAACCTTTTATAGGTGGGGAAGAGGTTGACCTCTTCCATGTTTTCGATGTGGGACTGATATGCTTCAGTTCCCAGCTTCAGGAGCTACAGATGCTATCTTGACGCGGTGCGTGGCGGCCCGTCGGCTGTGATCTGGGGGTGAGTTGAGGCTCAAGTGGTAGCCTGCGTGGCTGTGTTTCCGTAGGTTACTCCACTGGTGGGAGTTGGTACCGCTGGCGGTAGCATGAGCGTGGCTCATTGTAGCTAATTATGCTTGGCAAATGTTCATGTATGTACAAGTCCCTCAAGTCCCCAGTCAAGGAGGGCAATCTTGGTTGGGGAGTTGCCTAACTGTTTGAAGTGTTTCTTCCGCTAGACTTGCAAAAGCATAATTAGCGTCAGTGCGTTGTGAACCATGGACTTACTGAGCAAACGCTTTATACCCTTTCAGGTGGGCCCTTGCTAGGCCCTCCCAGGGAGTCCCCCACTCCCCTACTAAGATAGACCTCTGTTTGGTCGGTGTATTGTTTGTTGAGGGGAGCTGCGCTGAGCAGGGTGTTGGGTAGCGAGCCCAATCTTTGATACTCGAGTGGTGGGGTTCAACGTGCCTGATCAGGGCCATCGTAGACTGTTGAAGTGTCCTCGTGTCCCGGAGGGACGTAGCCTGACTGTAACGTCGCGTGGCAGTCGTTGTTAGAGTGAGATGTTGCTTCGGGAATCGCCGTTGGCGGAAGTCCTGCCGCGGATAGTAAGTGAAAAGTGGTGTCGTGGGGACCTCTAGTTGTAGCTCGGTGAGCGGTGTTGCGCTCAGCGGAGACTGTTGCTTGCACGATGAAAGGAGAAGTCCTGCTAGCGGAATTGTGCTTAGCGGAGACTGTCTCGTTTGCAAGATGAAGGGAGAAGTCCCGCTAGCGGAGTTGTGCTTAGCGGAGACGGTCTCGACAATTGGTGGCCTTCCTTTTTTGACGGTTACTTCAAATTGACACTTTGTCTGACAGCGTCCGACACGTGGCCATCATGCATTGGGTTAGCGTGTGGGATCACGTCTCCTCCACATACCCATATCTTCGCGATTAATGTGAGTAATTATGGATTTTGTAACCGAGGCGTCGCCTCAGTTAATCCGGAGAGTAAGTGCGATCATGGGCCACGTGTACGGCCGTTGTGCAATGTCGTTTTTCAGCGGATGGCTTAGATTTGTTTGATGTTGACATAAAAGAGAGGGAAACTGAGTGGTTCAACACTTTGCACTTTGAACCAATATCGTTATCTTCAAGCTTCGCTCTGAGATCCGAGAATAAGGTTTTGCAATTTGCATAAAGTTATCGGTCTTTGGAGGACGGAGACCTTTTGAAGCGAAGACGAGCATCATCAAGTGCATCAGAGTTCCCATCTTTCAGGTTGGTAGTTAGAATCTTGTCCCTATTTTATTAGGGTATTTTTTTTTTTTTTTGCTTCTATCAGTTTCTGTTTTAGGTATTTGGAGTGATTTATGTCCTTCCCCGGTGTGTTCTGAGGGTGTAGAATGATGTTTAGGAATGGGTTTAGGTGTTTGACAGACGGTTGAGGTCTCTTGCTTTGTTAAATGGTCGAATCTGGGCTTTTGGATTCATACAAACATTGTTCTTGTTTTGGCTATTTCTGGGTAGTTCTTCTTGATGATCTTGTTTGAAAACTGCCATGAGGTTAGCTTAGCTCGTTGTTGAACTAACTGACCTGGGTCTGACGCGTCGCTCAGCGTGGCGGATAGGATATTTATTGACTCATTGCATCCGTCTGCCCTGCAGGAACCTCATTGTCCGATCCGCTAGATATCGAGCAGCTACAGACCATACCTTGGAAAGTGGCAATGGGTCATTCTGGTCCTCCAGAGAGTTCTAGGGCGGGGGAGGATGCCACCGCCCATAATAGGCATGAGGAGAGGTTAGCGAGCAATAGCGCCGCTCGCGGTTCCGCTGATGGGGGAGAGGCTAGCGGGGACGAGATAGAGTCAGCCTGGGTCCTTCGTGACCGTACCTTAGTTGAGGAGGTAGGGGAACCGATGACTGCGGCCCCCGTCAGCCGTCTGAAGCGGGTTTTCTTCCTTCCTGGCGTGGTGCAGTTACGCCCGCTAACCGCTGATGAGAGGGCTTCTATTTTTGCCACCGGGTTACGCTGCCGTTCATGAGGCCATCTTCCGCCAATGTGTCACCTTTCCGCTACTCCCCAACCTCCAGATCCTCGTGTGTGACTTCGATCTTGCCTTTGGGCAGATTTTCCCTAATATGTGGCAGCTACTGATGGAGCTGAACTCGCTTTGGTGTCTATCTAGGTGTGAAGGGCCGACTGTGGCGGAGGTATGTACTCCACTTCTACGAACTTGTCTACGTGAGGCGACAAGGGTGTAGCAGACAGGTGAACCTCACTCCCTAGCAGGGGGCACCCAAGTTGATAGGGAACTTGAAGGATTCGATGTCTCCCTGGCGGGCGACCTTCTGCTTGGCGACCTCGGGGTGGGAGAACGACGTAGGAGCAAACGATGGGGTGCCAACGTTTAGGATCAAGTCGGAGTTTTGACTGATCCGAGGTTGTTGCTAGTCTTTACTAACAAAATCTGGCAGATTTTTTGTATGATGCCTGTGATTTTTGTTCTAATCATTGCCTCTTTTTCTTTGTAGCTGGTCTACGTTTTAATTTGACGCGCGAGGAGCAGTGCCGCATAGTGAGGATCAAAGGGTATTGGCAGAACCGCAACCTTCTTGACCTTCGCCTGCTCACTGGTTGGGAGTTGTTGGTCGACCTGCAGCTAACGCGCGCCCTTGGTAATTATCTCCCTCTGACTTATGCCTTTGCCCAATTTGTCCCAGGCTGACTATCGTTGTGCTTGTTTTAGATACACCGCCGGGTAACAAAGCGAGCCGTGAAGCATTCGACAAAGACACGGACCGTGCCGAAATTAACAACTTTTTGGAGGGCATGTACGCCGCTGGGCTGGCGGCCCAGCAAACTATCATCGATCCGCAGACCCTGGTGGTGAGTGAGTCGGAGACTCCGGTGGTGATGCTGATGCAGCATCACTCTCATCTTGGCGCCGATGGTTTGTCCGTGGTGCAGGCGGAGACTCGCGCAGACGGTTCGCCCGTGTTGCAGGTGGAGACTCACGCCGAGCATGGGGCTGGTGGCGGAAGCCAGGTGCAAGTAGCTCCTGAGAAGGCTAGGGAGAGAGTGCCCGCCAATAGGCGTGGGCCCCAAAGGGACAAGGTGTAGCCGCAGGCAACCTTGAGGCATGTCGCCATTGCGGGGTTGGAGCCGCAGGCAACCTCAAGGCTTGTCGCCGCTGGTGCTACACGAGCGGTTCTTTAGAGGAAGCGGCGGCAGAATGACGCCGATGAGGTAGATGAGGCAGCTGATACAGAGACCATTAGGACCCGCCAATAGAAGAAGGCCAAGCAAGCTTTGCAGCTGGTGACTGTGGCTGTTGCTGGGGAGGTGCCGCACGGCGGTCTATACTCATTCTTTGCCTATGCAAATTTTCTGACTAATCCCAAGCGGGAGTTCCTATTTCACCTCTGCGAGAGGCTAAGGTTTGGCAGATTGGATGGGACCGTCCGCTCAATGGTCGTTCAGTAGTGGCCGTTCAGCTCGACGTTTGGACATCTCTCCGTTGGGCTGTATAAGCTGTTCCTAGCGCATCGAGTCAACCTTGGATTGAGCGACAACTAAGGGAGGAGATCAAAGGTCTCCAGAGGGAGTTGCAAGAGGCCCAAGACAAGCTGGAGGAGACTGAGTGGCGGCTGACCAAGGCGGAGTACGATGCTCTGGATGCCCGCGGCAAGCTAAGTGTTGCCATTGAGAGAGATATCGAGCGGAACGACCGCGTGTCCTAGCTGGAGCAAGACATTACCTTGCTGAAGGATCATCTCGTGGCGAAGGCTAATAAAGTTGAGATTCTTCAGCGGGATTCTTCCGCCAAAGCCAAAGAGATGAAAAGGTTTGAGGATGAAGTTGCCCGGCTGGGAAGTGAGAGGAGTCGCACAGAAGCCGCCGCCGTCGAGTCATTTAAGCTGTCCTCGGCGTATAAGCAAGCGCTGATGGAGGCGGCGAAGGCTGGTGCCGCTGCCAACTTGGACCTGCTGAACCAGAAAGGCGCCATTGACTGGGTCAAAGCGTCCCAGTCTGCCAGCACGTCGAGGCAGCCGCTTGTGCCAGTGGGCTGGTTTGTCGCTGTTCAGACTGGAGATGCACGTTCTGGCAGTGGCGAGAGTGATCATGGTCTGGCGAATGAATCTCAGCGGACTCCACCTCCTACCCAATCCGAAGTGTCCCGTGCCGAGTTCATGGCGGCCCACACTCGGGAGGATGGCACCATGGTGACACTGAGTCCCACCGCCTGTGGCTCGGATCAAACAAGTCGGCCAGTTACTCCACAACCAGCGGCGGGCGAAGAGAGTGTTGCTGCTGCTCCCAACAATCCATGAAGACAGCTCCATAGCTTTTTGTAATGCCGCTGAGGCTTTTTTTTTTGGATCAATTTTTGTAAGAATATTTTTGGGCGGGGAGTCCCGACCCTAAATATATGAAGTATTTGCTATTTGCTATTTCCAAGTGTGGAATTGCTTGATAGCATGATTGCGTTGTTTGAATGTTGATGAACCGCTAGAGTTTTGACATTGCTTTTGTTAATCAGTGAAACATTAAAGGAATTAAAATTGTTCCAAGTGCACGATGTAGAGGACATGGTCAGCAGAATGTTGTTGGCGTTGCCAGTTGACTTTGTGCTGGACTTGGTGACAATGGTTTGAATAATTCTTCGTTTCATTGATAGCTGACAGATCAGCGTTTACAAAAGCGGGGTTGTACCCGTTGGGTAGCTTCCCTTAGCTAAATATTGAACAAAAATTTAGCTAAGTCAAGATGCTCTTGGGTAGCGGCATGACTATTTGTAGTAATACCGAAGGTGTTCGGTATTCCAAGGGTGGGTCGTCGTGACGCCATCCTTGTCCATTAAGTAGAAGGTGCCAGGGCTAATGACTTCCACAATTTTGTACGGTCCTTCCTAAGTTGGGCGGAGTGCCGTTGGCGGTGGAATGACTTCCTTCATTACCCAGTCCCCAGTTGGAGGTTCTGGGCTTTAACTCTGGCATTGAAGATACGCGATACCCGTTGCTTGTTTTGTAAGTTGTGCAAATGGACCCTATGGCATTTTTCCTCGAGGAGGTCCTTGTCGACGTTAACGCCTTCGCCGTTGGTCAAGAGCAGTAGCCCTCGACCCTAGCGGTAGGTTGGGTGACTTCAATGGGTAGGATTTCCTCAGTTCCGAACATCATACAGAATGGTGTTTCACCAGTAGCGGAAGTTGGGGTAGTCTTGATGGCCCACAGAACTTCCGGGACTTCTTCTCCCATAAACCCTTGGTGTCGTCGAGTTTCTTTTTTAGCAACTCCTTGATTATCTTATTTGCTGCTTTGACTTGGCCGTTGGTTTGGGGGTGAGCGATAGATGCAAAACTCATCTTGGTGCCCAGGTTAGCGGTGCAAGATATGAGTTCCTTGTTGTTGAACTGTGATGATTGTGTGGGGGACGTCGTAGAGGCAGTAGATGTTCTTCCAGAGGAAGTGAGTTACCTTGGTGGTAGTTATTGCCGTTCGCGGTTCCGCCTCAATCCATTTACTGTTGTAGTCGATGGCAACAATGATGTACTTGAACTGGCCCTTGGCAGTTGGAAATTTCCAAGCAAGTCTACGCCCCACGTGGAGTGGATCCATGGGCCAATGATGGTTGACATGGGTTTCGCCAAGGCATGGGGTATGTCAGCGTATTGTTGACATTTGTGGCAAGACCTTGACACTTTTCTGGAGTCGTCGTCGAGCGTTGGCCAGAATTAGCCTTGTCGCATCGTATGATTGGCCAGAGACCTAGCACTGGAGTGGTTACCGCATTCTCCTTCGTATACCATTGCTAGCACGACCTTCCCTTCCTCCTGGGTCAGACACCGGAGGTTGGGGAGGGTGAATCCTTGGCGGTAAAGCTTGCCATTCTGGATATTATAGTGGGTTGCTCTCCGTTTGAGCTGCCGTACCTCGACCTTATCCGTTGGCAGTGTCCCATTGCGCTTGTATTCGATGATTTCATCCATCCAACTGGGAGTGACCTCAATGTTGAAAATCTCCGCTAGGGTTTTAGTGATGCTTAGCTTGTCAAGGCACTCCACTCTTGTGTCCGCTGGACTTTGGTGTGGTTGGGCGATTGCTAGTCTTGCCAGTGAATCAGCCTTGACGTTCTTCTCCCTAGGGATCTGTGTGATGGTGTAAAATTTAAACTTTTTGAGGAGTGTCTTGACGTACCTCAAGTGTGCCGCTAACTGCTTGTCCTTGGCCTGGAAGCTGTCATTCACCTGGTAAACGACTAGCTGGGAGTCGCTAAATATGTTGACACTGTCAGCCCCTGAGTCAATGACGAGGAGTCAGCCGGCAATGAGCGCTTCATACTCCTTCATATTGTTTGAGGCTTTGAAATTGAACTTTAACACGTGTTCCACGTTCAGTCCCCCTGGTCCTGTCAAGATGACTCCGGCGCCGCTGGCCTTAGCACAAGCGGAGCCGTCCACGTTGAGGTTCTAGTCTGACTGCTGTTGGGAGGCTGGTTCCTCAGCGGTTACCATTTCTATGTTGGCCTCTTCTGCCTCTAGGTTGGGTTCATCCTGACGCTCGGTGAGCTCAGCGATGAAATCTGCCACCTCCTGGCCTTTCATGGCAGTCCTTGGCTTGTAGTCAATATCGAACTCGTTGAGCTCGATGGCCCACTTGCTGTGGCGCCTAGAGTGTTCAGGGTTCTGCATTACTTGCTTCAGTGGCTGGTTTGTTAAGACATGAATTGTGTGGGCCTGGAAGTATTGGCGGAGGCGCCTAGCGCTGACAATGAGTGCGAGAGCGAGCCTCTCCAGGGGGGTATATCTTGTCTCTGCCCCGTTCATGCCTCTGCCGGCGTAGAATATTGGGAGCTTCTCTTGGCCCTCTCATCGTACAATGGCGCAGCCTACCGCTGATGGGGATACTGCTGGGTAGATGTATAATATCTCACCCTGTATTGGAATGGAAAGAAGTGGGACTGCTACCAAGTACTCCTTTAAGCTTTGGAACACCGCCTCACAGTCTGGGGTCCAGTCGATTTCTTTCTTGTGGGTTCTGTTCAGAACTTTGAAAAATGGGAGGCACCTGTCGGTGAGCCTGGAGATGAACCGAGAAAGAGCGGTTAGTTTGCCTTGGAGGCTCTGAACGTGCACCTTCCATTCTAGAGCCTTCATGTTAAGGATGGCTTGCACCTTGTCAGGATTGGCCTCTAGGCCCCGTTCACTGATGATGTAGCCTAGAAATTTGCTAGCTGTGACGCCAAAGAAACATTTTTATGGGTTGAGGTGCATAGCATAAGCCAAGAGAATGGCGAATATGATTCTGAGGTTTGCCACGTGTCCGCTGACTTTGATGCTCTTGACTAGCATGTCGTCTACGTAGACCTCGATGATCTTGTCGAGATGCTCAGCGAACATGGCATTCATCAACCGCTGGTAAGTTGCACCGGCATTCTTCAAACGGAAAGGCATGACATTGTAATAGTATAGGTCCGTGTCAGTGGTGAAGGTGGTGCATTCCTGGTTGCCGGGGTGCATTTTGATCTGATTGTAGCCGGAGAAGGCGTCCATCATGCTGAGCAGCTCGTGTCTAGCGGTTGCATCGACTAGTTGATTGATGCGGGGTAGCGGGAAGCTATCCTTGGGACATGCCTTGTTAAGACCTTTGAAGTCGACACACATCCACCATTTTCCACTAGGCTTCTTGACCATGACCAAGTTGGAAATCTACTGAGGGTAATTGACCTGGCGGATGAACCCAATGCCCTGAAGCTTGGCGACCTCTTCCCCTATTGCGCGATATCTCTCTTCATCGAAGGCCCTTCGCCGCTGCTTGACAGGATAGAAGGATGGTTTGATACTCAACTTGTGTATGATGATCTCAGGGGAAATGCCTGGCATATCAGCATAGGACCATGCAACGACGGCGGAGTTGTCACGTAGAAACTGAGTGAGTTCAGCCGCTATCTCTGGGGCTAGCTGAGCGCTGATGCGAACCGTCCGCTCAGGGTGCTCGTCGAAGATGCTGATAACCCTTAAGGATATCTCTGGGTTGACAGGCTGCTTTTTCACATATTTCACCTCGTCATCTCGAGGGTCCTCAAAAATATTGGTCGCTGGTACATGGTTTCCTACCGTTAGGATCTCATGGCGGTGCGTCGACCGTGCCAACGTTGTTGAGTAACATTCTCGTGCCAACTATTGACTTCCTTTCACACAGCCTGTCCCATTGGGTGTAGGGAACTTCATGAGAAGCATGTATCCGGCTATAATGCACTTGATTTTGTTGAGTGCTGGCCGACCAATGATGGCATTATATGAACTGAAGCAATCGACAGCGATGAACTCCCTATGTATTTCCGCTGTGCATGGATTAGCGCCAATGACTAGATGCATGTAGTCAGAACCGAGTGGTTGCGTGATGTGACTGGAGAAGCTGAGCAATGGCTCATGATCTTGGAGTAATTTTCTATTCCGCTGGAGTTGGTTATAG
Organism: Rosa chinensis; assembly: GCF_002994745.2. Lineage (NCBI taxonomy): Eukaryota > Viridiplantae > Streptophyta > Magnoliopsida > Rosales > Rosaceae > Rosa > Rosa chinensis. Next base: position 59,747,152 of record NC_037092.1, read on the forward strand.
CAACCATTGAATATGACATTGACAGCGGATCCGCTGTCAACAAGGACCCTTCCCACTGACCATTTATCGAGCATGGCTTAGATCAAGAATGGATTGTCGTGGGGCAGATGTACTTCGCGCTCCTCCTTCTCAGAGAAGGTAATGGGTTCCCAACCAGACGTTGGGATTTTAGCGGATCTCTCATAGCGGATGTTGCAAATTTCTTTGGGGTGGTTCGCGTGTGCATAGTGCTTTCTTACCCTATGAGACATGTTGGTGATCAGAGCACCGCCGTCAATGGTGTTAATGCGGCGCATGGGTTCGATGTTAGTGACCACAGGTGGCGGTTGGCGCACCTTGAATTGTTCCATCTTACCATCACGGTACAAAGTCTCAATAACTGTTTTGAGAGCGTTGCAATTGTTGGTGTTGTGATCGCTGTCCTCATGGTATTTACACCACTTGCTGGTGTTTCTTGGTTTTCCCACTCTTGGGTACTTTCTTGGGGGTGGCGGTGGGATATGGCCTTTACACTGGTCGTATATCTCTTTATACGAGGCTGTGAGGACTGTAAACACTGCGTACCATTGGGAGGATTTCGTCTGTTTGTTACGGGTATCCCCATGGGATGAGCGGTTGCCCTTGTTGTAATGCTGGTCCTTCTGCCACATGCTCTGGTAGTTGCCCTGTTGCGATTCTCTCTTCTTATCAGTTGGTGGTGTAGCAGAGGTTTTGTTAGCAGTCTCCTGATGGTTAGAAGAGGGCTGAGTGGACTTTGCCGGTGTTGGCAGAGATGGTGGACTTTGCCTGTGCATGAATGACTGCCTCGCCCATAACGTGGTCATTCGCAGCAGTTGGATGATTGTAATTGAGGTGATAGAGAAATGGCCCCTTAAGGAGTCCTTGCTTGAAGGCTGCCAATGCCATTGTTTTATCAAGAATGAGGCACTGAGATGCTGCTACTCGCCACCTGGTGACAAATGCCTTCAACGTTTCCTCTGCCCTCTGCTTGACATTGAACAGTTGAGTTGTGTTGTGATGTCCGGCTGCCAGCAGGATGAACTGAGAAAAGAAAGCGTTTGATAGTGCATGGAATGAGTCGATGGATCCTGGTGGGCATTTAAAGAACCAACTCATTGCCTCATTGTCTAGCGTTTCGCTGAACAAATGGCAGAGTGTGGCGTCATCAAACCCCTTGTTGTTAGTGACTTTTTTGAATGTGTCCATATGGATGAAGGGATCAGTCATGCCGCCATAGTGTGGCATTTTTGGTGTCTTTGCATGTGCTGGTCTGACGGCTTGCAGGATCCTGGTCGTGAATGGCCCTGGCCTGGACGTGAAGAGAGGTTTTGGAATTGGCGCTGGGGCGCCTGCCTCTGCCCGGATTAGCCTTTGCTCTAATTGCTGCATCCTTTCCAGGACTAGGGCGGTTACGTCGCCAGCGGGCCCTTCTTGGAGATTCCGCTGGATCAGTTCCCACCTGGGGACAGGTGGAATACCTTCAGTTCTAGCGCTAGCTGCAGAGGGGTTGGTATGCGGCTGTGACTCTGCTTCTTGCTTCAACATCAGTCGGGGCAAGGAGGTGGGCCCATTCCTACCAGTTCTGGTGGGTTTAGTGGTACCTGCATCTGTATGATTGGTACGGGTACCAATCCACCGGTATTGGGTCGACTACGTCTGGTGCTCCGCAATTGCTCGCTCTGCGCTGGGTTAGTGTTTGCCTCCAGTGCCTTTTTCAGTTCGTCGAATTTTGACATCAGTGTGGCCACCTATTTTTGGGCCTCGGCCTTCTTTTTGCGCTCTTGTTCACGCTCCCTGTTTGCCTTGTAGAGGTTTGCCAATGCCAGCTCATACATAGCGGCGAGATCCTGGCCTGGTGGGCGACTGCTGCCCGATCAGGCCTCCGCTGCAGTTTGGGTTAGGGGGACTTGGGATGAGCCCTGGGGTTCCACGCTAGGGTTGACCGGAGTGCTGGGTTAATGTTAGCCGCGGGGTTGGTGGGATGGGTGTTGGCGGATTGATCCACCTGTTACTCAAAATTTCCCCCGCTACCATTAGTCATGGTGGTTGTTGTGGTGGGATGGCCTTTTGTTCAAGGATTCCCACAGACGGCGCCAATGTTATTGTCTAAGATCTAGCGGTAGCTAAACCTTGGTTAAAGCTGATCTAATGGGCGGACCGCTACTTGTTGTGTAATTCATACTTCCGCTATCTGTCAAGAAATACGAAGGGCGTCAGAGGGAGACCGCGTTGAGCAGTCTTCTCTTCTCCGATGCCTAAGTTAGTTAATGTATTTGTATTGACAAAATAACAGTAGATAAGTAGTAAATGCATAATTAATGAGAGAGGAGAGAACCTTTTATAGATGGGGAAGAGGCTGACCTCTTCCATGTTTTCGATGTGGACTGATATGCTTCAGTTCTCAACGTTTGGAGCTTCTGATTCTATCTTGATGTTGCGCGTGGCGGCGCATCGACGATGATTTGGGGGTGAGCAGGGGCTCAGGCGGTAGCCTGCTTGGCTGTGTTTCTGTAGTTTACTCCACTGGTGGGAGTTGGTACCGATGGCAGTAGCATGAGCGTGGCTCATTGTAACTAATTATGCTTGGCAAATGCTCATGTAAGTACATGGATCATCTGGGAGGCAGAGCAAGGGGTCGAGGTAGACCCAGAGGTAGGGGATAGAGCCCGAGGTAGGGGTAGGATCCCTCTTATTGAGGAAATATTTGAGGATGAGGTGGAGGCATCAAATGTTAAGCTGCCTGCTCCACATGTGGTTGATGTGAGAGATGCTACTCATCTGTCTAGGTTGGCAAATGAGATTTCAAGGCTGGGAGCAGTGCCATTCCTGGGAAGTATGGATTACATGTTGGCAGATCAATGGATTGAGAATATGAAGACCTATTTTGAGATAATCGTCTGTGACGACATTGAGAAGGGAAGGATAGCCTCGTTTATGCTTCAAGGCGATGCACAAGTGTGTTGGAATACACACAGAGGGTTAGGGATGTGTCCGCCATGAACTGTGATGGTTTTGTGGAGATCTTCAGGAAGAAGTACTTTCCAGCTTTAGTGAGAGAGCAGTTGGAAAGGGAATTCATCTCGCTAGTCCAAGAGACTAGGAGTGTGAGGGATTATGAGGCGGAGTTCTCAAGGCTGTATCTATTTGTGAGATAGATGGATGCTGAGAGTTTGGCTGTGAAGTTTCAGCGGGGAATGATTACTTTGATCAAGCACGATGTAGCTGTTTTAGAACTAAAGACGATGAAGCTCATTTTGGCTAAGGCTTTGGCCATTGGGCAGGAAAACCAGACTTTTTAGGAAGAGGAGTCAGTTGAGAGGGACTCCCAAAGGAAGGGAAAGGCAACTGCTGGGAGCAGTAATGCATTAGGGAACCCGAGGTGGGTTCTGGAAGAGACAAAGAACTCATCAGTAGGCACCAGCTAGAGCTGCAGCCGCACCTGCTAAGGCTGCACCTAATAGGTAGGTAACCCAGAAATGTTTCAACTGTAATGAGATGGGCGATGTTGCCCGAGCTTTCATGAAACTGAAGAATTTGGCATGCTTTACTTGTGGCCAGATGGGGCATTTCTCCAGGAATTGTACTCAGCAACAGGGTAGGGGCCAAGGGAACAAGTAGAGGCAACTGTCTCAGGGCCAGGCTAGGGTCTTCGCTATTGGTTAGCAGAATGCAGGGGTGGAAGGTACCTTATATATCTTTGATTTCCTTGCTAGGGTGTAGTTTGATATGGGAGCGACTCATTCTTTCATATCTAGTTCTTCGGTTGATATGTTAGGTTTGACTCCTATGCCTCTTGCTAGACCCTTGCATGATTACTTTGCCACTTGGTGTTTCCCTTGAGTTGTGTATGTTTTGTGATACATGCCCTATTGTGATTTCTAGTAGAGAGTTTACTGCAACTTTGATTGTGATAGCGGATCATACATATGGTGTCATTTTGGGTGTTGATTGGCTTAGGCCAAACCATGCTATGTGATTGTTTTGAGATGGTAGTGTCATTTCATATTCCTGGACAGCCGGTGTTTCGTTACCGGTTTCTGAGGTCAAATATTGATTTGAGAGCATGATTCTTGGCCCTTGTGGAGTCAGTGAGTGGTGTTATGGTTATGGCAGAGATTACTGTGATTTCTGAGTATAGTGATGTATTTCAGGAGATACCAGAGTTACCTCCAAGGAGGGTAGTGGAGTTTGCTATCGATGTGATACCAGGTACTGCACATGTATCGAAAGCACCTTATCGGATGGCACCAACTGAACTAAAGGAGTTGAAGGTTCAAGTTGAGGGTTTACTTGAACATGGGTTGATTAGACCTAGTACTTCCCCTTGGGGTGCACCTGTTTTGTTTGTGAAGGAGAAGGATGGTTTACTACAGTTGTGTGTGGATTATCGGCAGTTGAACAAGGTGACGATCAAGAATATATACCCTTTACCTAGGATTGATGACTTGTTTGACCAGCTTAGGGAATCTACCGTATTCTCAAAGATCGATTTGAGATCCGGATATGAGTAGTTGAGGGTGAAGGAACAGGATGTTCCTAACACTGCTTTTAGGACCAGGTATGGACACTTTGAGTTTGTTGTCATGCATTTTGGTCTAACCAATGCACCTGCTGCCTTTATGGACTTGATGAACCGTATGTTCAGTCCGTACTTGGATCAGTTCGTGGTGTGTTTGTGGATGATATCTTGATTTATTCCAAGTCGTTGGAGGATCATGATAAGCATCTACGGATTGTGCTACAGATTCTGAGAGAAGAAAAGTTGTTTGCAAAATTCGAGAAGTGTGGATTTTGGTAGAAAGAGGTTAAGTTTCTTGGTCATGTAGTTTCGAAGGATTGAGTTTCTGTGGATCCTTCTAAGGTTGAAGCAGTGATGAGTTGGGGTCAGCCCACTACAGTTACAGAAGTACGTAGTTTTCTAGGTTTGGCTAGTTATTATTGGAGATTCATTGAGGGGTTTGCTAGTATTGCTTTAGCTTTGACCAAGCTGACCAGGCAGGATATTTAGTTTATGTGGATTGAGGAATGCAAACGGGCATTCAATTTGAAGATTAAATTGACCACAACCCCAGTGTTGACTATTCCCATTAGTGGTAGTGGTTTAGTTATCTATAGTGATGCGTCTCATCAGGGTTTGGGGTGTGTGTGTTGATGCAGCAAGGCAACATTGTGGCGCTTATGGCTCTAGACAGTTGAAGGTTCATGAGAGGAATTACCCCACTCATGATCTAGAGTTGGCTACGGTTGTTTTTTCTTTGAAGATTTGGAGGCATTACTTGTATGGGGAGAAGTTCGAACTCTTTTCGGATCATAAAATTTTGAAGTATCTGTTCACAAAAAAAAAAATTGGACATGAGACAGAGAAGGTTGATGGAGCTCATAAAGGACTATGACTTCACCTTGGAGTATCACCCCGGGAAGGCAAATGTAGTAGCTGATGCTTTGAGCAAGAAACCCAGGGGTATTGTTGCTTCTATTATGGTTCAGGAGTGGCTTATGTTGCAGACTGCATCTGAGTTTGACCATGTTCAAGCAGGAGTTGAAAATGGAATTTTCCTTGGAAGTATCACGGTATAGCCTACTTTGATTTCCAGGATCATTCAGGGTCCAGCGGAGGATGAGTTCTGTGGCGACCCGAATGAGTATACCACAGCGCCGTAATATTAAGCCAATAAGAGCTCGATACGTCGTAGACGTACCGTAGACCTACCAACTTAATACTACAAGGCCTTTTGAAAATACAAATTTTAGAAAATAGGAGACCAAGAAAAAACTAAATTTAGAAAGGATTTTAAATCAACAACCCAACACTCAAAAGAACAAGTCTGGAAATGTTTAAAAATAAAGTGGGCAAGTGCATTGTGGCGCCTTAGGGCTTACATCATAACCGAAATGAAAGGAAAGTTCAACAACAACAATAAAACACAGGGGTGAGGCGCGCTCCCAGGTAGGCGGACCTCACAGAGTTCAACATGGAATGAAAAACGAGTAAAACGATGGAATACCACAGGGTAAGAACTTCAAGCAATAGGAACAGCAACACACGAACTTGGCCAACGACCCACTTCTAATCCAAATCGTCCGGAATGACCTCGTTATAACCTGAAATGTAGGGGTGAGCATTTCGTCCTTGCTAGCCCAATAGGGGTCGACCCAACCTTAGTTAGGTTTGAAATCTAATAGGTAAAACATAGCTACTAGAATATAGGTTGCGCGCATTTGTAAAATCAAGTAAAACAAATGCAAACAAAAACAATCACAGTTGTTTCGTTTCAGGAAATCATATGCAGCATGCTTCACACAACTTGGAGCTCCGAGATACTTACCTGCCGGCTAAACTAAAATAAATCGGTGACCGACCTGGTTCGTCCTGAATTCGAGAACCAGCCAACTACTCTGTAGTCCTTGTGACTACAAGTAGCGAAAGTGTCCATTTTCTGGCTCTGAGTCTCCTATGACTGGTTCATTGTCTGTATTTACCTTTCCTTGACAAACATAGGAGCACAGCCCCCTCCGGAGGTTCACGGTTATCGACACCGTGGGATCCCTAGGAATCTACGCGTCTAGGTCTCATTCACTTTCAGGTCACAAACACAAACATACAAAGGGTACAGTATCTCAACATGCAAGTCTAGCCTTGGTTTTCGCAATCAACAATCATCAGTTCTGAAAACACATGTATCACGAGGCATCGACTAATGAACAACCAAAAATACTTGCAGGCAACATAATATTATACTAGAGCATTCCACATATATCGAAAAGCCTCTAATAAGGAAGGGACAGCTCACCCTACCTGGAAAATGCTGGCGTACTCCACACTCTGACGCTTTCCGCTTAAGCTTCCTTAACGATCGTGTTTCCTGAACCATTACTTAATTTGTAAGTAATTATCCAGGTAAACATCATGATCAACCTTAAGTAACCGTGTACACTAAACCCTTTTTATTTCAATGAGGCCATTAATTATTTCTTTCAACCTTTACCAATTTGGGAAACTAACTTCTTTCTTAAAAAGGAAAACGTCCTTATCGCTCCGCTAAACTTTCGCCAATCCGAGCGACCAAAGTCGAGTCGATCCTCATGTTTTACGAGGTCGGTCAACCATGGTCAACTCTCGGAGTTGACTTTTGACTATTTGACTTTTGACCAAGTATTCCTTTATTTACCATTATTTATTATTTATTAAAAATAAATAAGTAAATAATTCTTATTTATTTAAAACAAATAAATAAATAATTATAAATAAAGTTTTACTTTTACTTTTACCCATTTACTTCTCCTTTTTCACCTTTTCACTTTTACCATAACTTTTACCTCCACACTTTCACTTTTACTTTTTACCTCCTTTTTACCGAATTTACCTTTACTTTCACCTTCTCCACTTTTTACCACTTTACCGCAGTAAAACCTCATTTAATCCAACTTTTACCATTTTCTTTATTTTCCTTTTCTTTCAAAAACAAACCATTTCTTTTCTTCTTCCTTTTCTTTTTCTTTTGGCCAAAACTACACAACAACAATCACCAAATCTTCCACAACAAAATTCCAACACTATGAAAATTATGCTAATAAAATGCTACTAATTTAACCATCCTCAAATCTCTAATTTCACAATTTTTCCAAGAACAACAAAAGCTCAACATAAACCAAATCAACCAAATAAATTCCAAAAATTCTAGGGTTTGTCCAAAACCCATTCCTTACCCTTTCCTCTTCAAAAATCACATCATATTCCTTCTCCTTGGCCTTCTTCACCTACAAATCCGTCCATAATCAACATCTCAACCAAAAACTCGAAAACAAGGTTGCATGGATAGATCCTTACCAAAAATCCTTGCCAAACCCATAGCCTAGCTTCATGCTTTAGGCATGCACCAAAAATCAAAAATGGAAATCAAAAACTCGAATTTGGTAAGAAAGATGTATAGATCGAAGGAATAGAGGCTAGATTAGGATGGAAAATACCTTGATTTGAGCTTGGAAAGAAGAAATCACAAAAGCCCCAATTTTAGCTTCGGGTTCTAGGGTTTTTGGGGGATTAAATGGCTAAATTTCTTGATTTTGGTTGGAGAAATGGAAAGAGGCGATGAAGAGAAGAAAATCTGGAAATTTTGGTTGAAATCCAGATTCCGGCGACGGCGGCGACCGGTGGCGGTATGGCGGCGACGATTTCCGGCGAAGGGCTAGAGAGAGAGAGTCTCAGGTAGAGAGAGAGAGAGGAAAAGGAGAAAATGAGGAAGAGGCTAGGGTTTGAGGGGGAAGGTTTAGCTTTTATACCTCTCCCTAATTTAATTGTGAAAAGTCAAATTTGCCCCTCCTTTTGGGCCAATGGGCTTGGGCTGCTCCAACTTTCTTTTCTCTTAATTTCCTCAAGCCCAATCCGAAAATTACATCTTCAAACATCCTTATTTCTCCGACACTTCACCAAATCCTTTCGGGAAAATTTTCCGGGCTTGTCCTAAGCCTCGAAACTTTAAAAATAATCTCCTAGTCCCAAATTGGATTTTTCTCTAAATTTCTTAATCCTTTAAATGGCCTCAAAGTCTTAACCTAAGCTCAAATACTTGTGTACCATACGAATACGTAGCTTCATACGTTTTTCGACAAATTAAAATAACCAATAAATAAAAAAGAATACGGGGGTCTACAAGTTCTCACGGGTGAAGTTGGCAGAGTTAGCTACAGATTCTGCTATTGGTGTTCCATCATACTGGACAGTTGGAGTAGATGGTGGTTTGAGAATGAACCACAGGTTGTATGTTTCAGATTGTGTTGACCTCAAGGGAGAGATTTTTCGTGAGGGACATCAATCGCGGTACACTGTGCATCATGGAAGCACCCAGATGTATCGGGATTTGTGAAGACAGTTCTGGTGGAATAGGATGAAGAGGGATGTTGCAGAGTATATTTCCAAGTGTCTTACTTGCCAACAGGTGAAGGCTGAGGATCAGAGACATGCATATATGTTGAAGCTGTTACCTATTCCTGTGTGGAAGTGGGAGAAAATCTCAATGGATTTTGTTAATGGATTACCTAGGTCCAAACGAAATCATGATGTAGTGTGGGTGATCGTTGACCTATTAACGAAGTTAGCACACTTTCTTCTTGTGTCGACGACTTATTCGGTTGACACATTGTGCGAGATATATATGGAGGAGGTCGTGAGACTTCATGGAGTGCATGTATCAATTGTTTCTGATCGTGATGCTCGATTCACTTTGAATTTCTAGGCCAGTTTCCAAAAAGCCAGGGGAACTTCCTTAGAATATGAGTATGGCTTTCCACCTTCAGACTAATGGGCAGACTAAGCGAGTGAATCAGGTGATGGAGAATATGTTGAGAGCGTGTGTGTTGTACTTCAAGGGAAGTTGGGAGGATTATCTACCGTTGATTGAATTCTCCTACAACAACAGCTATTACTCCAGTATCGACATGGCACCATTTGAGGCTCTGTATGGTAGGCCATGTAGATCTCTTATCTGCTGGGTAGAAGTTTTTTTTTTTTCCTTTTTTTTATAGAAAAAGTTGGGATGAGAGAGAGAGAGAGAGAGAGAGAGAGAGAGAGAGAGAGAGAGTGGCAGTGTTGTAATTTATTAATTGAGCTGAGCCTAAAATCGTTTCTTTGTGCTTCTTTTTTGGGTTCAACAGGCTGATTGAGAAACTTATTTTGTTAGTGGGCTGTTGGAAAACTTTTTCCCTACAAATGGACCTAAGGGTCAAGGATATTGACCTTTTTTTTTCCCTCTCTATCTCCTTCTTTAACTTCATGATTTGCAGGAAAAAAATAATAAAGTAACTTCTCGAGGAACAAGAGAAAGAATATTAAAACTAATGTAGTTCTTCACTTCTTCCACATTTTCAATAAAATATTTAGGATATACAAACTCAATCAATTGAAGCAAACAAGTGGTATATTTTCGTCTTATAAAAGCTATTTTTTTATAGCAAAAGTTGGGATGTGAGCCTTTCAAAAAAAAAAAAAAAAGTTGGGATGTGAGAGAAAGAGAGGTGATAAATATTTCTCAAATTTAGGTAATTCAAAAATCTATGTTTTAATTATATGCATTCTGTGTAATTGACAAAGAAATAATGAATTGAAGTGCAACTGCATAATATTTGGCAAAATAAAAAATACGGGATGATTTTCTCTTATCTCTCTCTGCGACAGTGGCTGCTAAGGTTTCCTACTACCCATGTCTTCCCAGTTGATTGGGAGTCCTTACTTTTTGATCTCTTCAATGACAACATTGTAGGGGTGCCTGGATGACATTCTATGCATCCTCTTGGCATTCCTCGTCGACGTACTTGCGACAGGTGTATCTTCTCTCAAACGATCTGGTGTTTGTCGTGCGGAGGCTTCAGGGATAAAGTTTAGGTATGAAATCTTATGATAGAGGCTGCACGGTGGATTCAAGGAGTTGATCCTGCATGTGGGTATTTGGGCCCTTACAATAGCGGTGGTGGCTAGCGGAGGTGCTGGCGCATCCACTTGAGCGGTAGATGGGCACTTGAAGCTGCAAGGGGGTTTTGTCAACCCACAATTAGGAGGTGTGCGCTGGCACAACAATCCAGGTTATAGGATTTCTCAACTTAAGATTGAGTGGATTCCCTCTTATTGGGTCTGGGCTTTCGACCCATACTGCTAGAGCTGCTTTTGTTTGGGTTTTGATTTGACTCACTGGCTACGTGCGCCAACTTGGGCCTACTGCTTGACCTGTTCTGCTCTATCTCGGGCCACTATGCCTATCAGTTGCCCTAGGATGCCCCCTCTACGTAAGCTGGTCCTAAGGATTCATGAATAAATAAGGGTTAGTTCTTGTGTTGTTTTAGAGCTCTCCCTAGTAGTGTGAGGATACTGGTTACTTTTGGAATTATTCCCATGGTGATGTTATGTGGGAGTGGTCAATTATTCTAGACCCATAATTAGAACAATTAACTCGGTCATTAATACAGCGGTAAATGTCGTCCATGAAAGCGATAATGATTACGATCATAAGTACGATAATAACTGTGAGCAATGATTAACCATCTTAAGTGTGTAGTGATTAACCGTTATAAGTGTAGCAATTAATTATTGGATGTGTAAATACAACCATAAAAGTAGTAAAAATGATGACTTGTCAACCAAGTATGTTATTGCCTATATAAAGGAGGCTCGACACCAAGGTAATGCATCTCATTCCGATTCATTCTACTATACTCAACTAAGAGAGATACTGACTTAGGCATCAGAGAGTTTTCTACAGGTATCCCCCCCTTCTCTCTTCGAGCCGACGGTCAAACTTTGGGTCAACGATTCTAAGAGGCTTCTCAATTGTTCACGGTCAAAATCCAATCAGAATTTTTCATCACCAACATGTTACTTTTATATTAATTTAAGGTTATCTAGGAATGGCTCAATCTTGTCATAGCCCAATATTTAGGTGAGCTATTGTATGATATTACCTACATTTTACTATTAATGGATTGACACTCACCTTCTCTCAAAAAAAGAAATAAAAGAAATAATGATTTGTATTAAATCTCAAGGGTAGTGCTATTCACACACCCATTTTCCTTATTCACACACTCCCTCTATTTTTCTATTACTTTAATTCAATTATTTTTTACAAATTACCCTATCTATCTTCCCTTATAATCTTGTTTCTTTTTCTTTTTTCTATTTGACAAGTTAATCATGAATCAAACATCAATACATCATTATACAATAAATCAATGTTTTTTTTTCTACGTATCAGTGAAGGAAACATAATACGTTCATTAAGTGGAATAAATTGTATTATTAGTCAAGAAATATGTTTCCTAGTTAATTACGTTCATCCAACTGAATCTAAATTGCAAAGTTTGTCCTCAACCTTGCATAGTACATTCTTATTATTTATGGGTGAGTATTATTTCAATACAGTTATCTAAAATACATTATATTAAGAGTTCATACCATTGATTATGTGTGTGTCTACATTTGTCTAGCCCCTCAGGTTAGTCTTATTCAAACAATTAATTTTGAACTATACTCCATTTTCTTTTGGTACATAGAAGTTTCTTATATTTGCAGACTGCGTTTGAAGATGAGTTATTGTCAATCTATAAGAGACGAGAAACTCTAGTAAGCTAGGTGCAATATTGGTACCTGAGACAACAAGGGAGTAAAGCATGTGTCTTACCCCTTCTCCTTGTATGAGGACAAACTTTGCAATTTAGATTTAGTTGGATGAATGTAATTACCTAGGAAGCATATTCCTCGTCTAATAATATAGGTCATTCAACTTAATGAACGTATTGTTTTTCCTTCATTTATAGGTAGAAGAAAATTGATTTATTGCATAATGATGTTTGATTCATGATTGAGTTGCAAAATAGATAAAAAGAAAAAAGAAAGGGTGGTTCTAGTTGGACCTCCAAATTTGTTATTTGGACCTCCTATACTTAGTACACCTCTAATTTACTTTTTAGAATACTTAAAAAACTAAGTGGACCTCCTTATTTTTATCAAAACACCCTTGAACATGAGATACAATAATCTCTTACTCTACTTTTTATCTCTATATTCAACCATGAGAAAAAGAATGAATCAAAATCACATGATATTGTTCTCTTATGAGTAGATCTCTCCTCCACCAAAATTAATCAGAGTGTTGGTTCTCGATCTTGATATGTTCATAGAATTCCTTTGAATTTGCTAAAAAAAGGATTTCATGGGTTTGGGGTTGAAAAATCGAATAATAACCATATCATAATATTCAATGAATATAATTTAAGGAAATTTCAAATCAGATTGTTTTCAATTTACTTTTTTATTAATTGTAGGCCATGTATAAAAATTATCATTTTTACTTAATTGTTTTAGGTAAATTATAAAACTATATGACAATATAAGGAAATTTCAGAAAAAAAAAAAAACAATTTAATTGAATGTTATATTTTGAGAAGGTAAGAAGAGTTTTTTTTTTTTTTTTTCATTTTTCTAACTTTGTCCTTATTTGTCTTTTCATATGACTTGACAAAATCTATTAATAATTGAAAAAAATTACAGGTCCAAATATCAAATTTGGAGGTACAACTAGAACCACCAAAAGAAAAAAGAAAAAAGAATTACAAGGGAGGTGGTTAGGGTAATTTATAAAAAAAGAATTGAATTAAAGTAATAGAAAAACAGAAGAGGTGTGTGAATAGAGAAAATGAGTGTGTGAATAGCACCACTCAATCTCAACCACCGATAATTATAAAATTTTCAATAGATTATAATTGAAGTATGATTTTAATTATTTAACAAACCCTAACGCAGCTACGGCCGCTCTCTGAGCAAAACCCTAACGCTGAGCTAGTCGGCATTCTCACTCTTCTGTACTGCATGATGGCTACCATTGAGGATGTCACAGCCAAGTTCACTGCTTCTCTTGCTCTAGCTGGTTCCCAAGCTTTCTTGCTGGCTCGTCCGTTGACGAAGAAGGCTTTTGGAAGCATGGATTAGTAGCGCTATTTTCAACACATATGGTACTCGATGGGACGTTCAAGGTTCAAGATCGGACTCCTTACCAATTTGTTTTCTTTTTCGATCAACACAGAGACAAAAACAAGTGCTTAAAGGGGGTCCTTGGTAATTCAATAAAGCTCCGTATGATGGTTTAGCACCTCAGTCTATTATGATAGAGACTCTCTACTTTTGGGTATGCATAATTAACATCCCTCTAGCCCTAGAAGACAATCGTACGATAATGAACGTTGCCTCCATTGCTAGGACTTATCAGGACATGGATCAGAAGCTTTTCAATACATCTAGTAAGATTCGAGTTCACGTTGCACATGAAATCTCCAGACCTTTCTTCCAGGAAAAAAAAAAAAAAACTAAAGCTAGCTTCTGGAATTGTAGCTGAGATTGCTTTTTTCTTTGAAAACCTAATTGGAAAATGCAGAAAGTGCAACCTGATCTATCATGAGGAAGGGATTTGTCAAGTTGTTGAAAAATCGCTGAGCAAGGGCGTTTAGGCACATCGCTTGCAACTCCCTAAGTCTTTCATTGGTTTTGCGGAGAACAGGTTTGTCAATGGTGCTTTTAGGTTTCACGGTGTTCAGACACTTATTCTACCTTCAATAGCAAGGAGGCAATAAACCAAAAAGGCCGATTGTTATACTGAATACAGGTGCAGATTCCTTGTCTGGTAGCAGTGATGACACCTTAACGTTGGTACCTATAGATGAGGTGCAAAAGGATTTGAAACAGGGCAGGCCTGCATCCCCATACTCTTCCCCAAAGAAGTTGAAATTCCTATTCAATGTTGCACAGGACGGCATAAGTGAAGGAGTGATGCCTAAGAAGGTCAGAATGCCGGAGTTCCATTATTCTAGGTTTCAAAAAATTTAGTATAAGGCCCCTATCACTACCCTTAAAATATTTAATCTTTCTGTCATTTGTTTATGTGTTATCTCTCTTCTCACTTCTCTTTTTACTTTCGTTTAGTCAATAGGACCACATTGATTAATTCAAATGGAAACGATTGAAACTTCAGGGTTGAGATTGGTACTATAGACCAAGAGTATGACGTAATTAAAATGTATTATTTCTATAACTCTTGTCGATCCTTTGAAAAGGAAATTTACAAATGAAAATTAAGATGGTGATTATTGTTTTTCTAGAACTTTCACTTTGTTGTTATCTCTTGCCAAAAAGAAGCTACTTCTTTGCAAAGAGATATTTTGGGTAGGTGTAATCTGGATTTGTCAAACTATATTATTTAACGTGCGTGGTATTTCTTATTGGAGAGCTTGAAGGTCAGCATAGTATTTAGCTATCCATCCTTTGATGATTCTGACCTCACTTTTCCGCTGATTGACCAACCAGTCTGGATCGGTAGTGTGGTCTGAGGTGAGAATATCCAAGCAGTGAGACCCTGTAAAAGTAAATTTTAAATTTGGGTAGTTAATAAAACAAAAATATGTACTTCCCTAAAACTCAAAACATGGTGTACTCCAAACAAATGAATTTGGAAGGATACATACCATTCTTTGCATGGACAGCTACCACACTGTCTGATATGTCTTCCAAAACGCTATCATGAGAGTAAAACAATGTTAAATTTAGTCAAGTACTATTAATCTTGAATAGTGTTGTTTTATCAAGATAACAAAAATGATAAACTTAATTCATTTATATTTGTTTTGAAGTCATCTTCGTATCCGTACATACCCGCCAATACTATAAGGGTCTCTTAGCCCATTGGAGAAAATGATGTTGCTAGCAAATCTGGAGAGAGTCAGTTTTATGTCCTGCATCACATATTTAGCATACTTGTATCAATATTAGCTTATATATCCATGCATTTCATATGAATTAAGCAAAGTAAGAATTAGGGCAGGTTAGGAGCAATGATAAGAAAGTAACAGCATTACATACATGGCCTCCAAAGTAGGTAGTCACCCAATTAGGCCTGGGAGGGACGCCGTAGGTTGCCTTGCATTTATTGATATATTCATCGACATCAAATTTGTACGGTGGAAACATGGTGTCGTTGTTCACGCTTATGGGAATTACCATGTCGCTACATGTCTAAATAATCAAGAAACAAATAGGTGGCTCTGGTCAACCATCTTCAAACATATTTGAATTAGGTAAATGAAAGTTTGTAATTACTAATAAAACAACAATCTTATCAAATTTCACAAGTTATTAGAAACTTGGCCTTGATGCAAACTGTAATAACGTTGTGAAAAAAGATCAAGGCATTACTAATGGGCGGGAAATTGCCAGCTGTTTCTTTGGAAATTTGGCCTAGATGCATGACTTCTTAGATACTGCAAACGTACTCCCAAGTCCCAACTTTGACCGGATTGCAAATCCCTTTTCAGAAAAGATGAAAATAAAAAAAAAATATTGCAGACGTATTTCTTAAGCAAGAAGAAGCATCCTCCCTGGCCTGTCAATCTGTGACCTCAAAGCTAGCGAGCTTTTCATCATGTACCATGGACCCTTAGAATAGTCAGCATATGAATATATTGCATCTTTTGCTCTAACTATTATCTAAACAAATAGTACAGCTTGATAAATAAATTAATTATGTGATCAATTACCTGCCATCCCCACCCTACATCCGTTTCTGTTAGGCTTTTGGGCTGGTTGACATAGCATGACAGGTTTCCGGTATATGCAACCACACCTGCAAATATTTTTGTCAAAATATCTTCTGTAGATGAAGCTCCATCAATGCCAGCGCAGACTACAGTAACCGGATAATTCGGTGGACCATCGTATTGAGCTGCGCTAGCATACATCGACTTCAAGTAGTCCTTGAGCTCAGACGACTTGGTCAACCGTCTAGTTAATAGCAAAACAAGAACGCAAAAGGAAAGTCACAAAAATAATCATCTGAATATATTATATATTATTATTCACTAATTAGGTTTTAAGGGAAAAAAAAGATTATACACATTACAATATATGAAACTTATCAGGGGATGCATTCTCAAAAATAAAAAATAAAAATTAAAAAAAAAAAACTTATCAGGGGATGTACCTGCAAGTTCGGAATTTCTTGCCAAGACTTGAGAGGCCTTTAGGCTTAGAAGCAATATTATCAATTTCAGACCAAGACTTTTTTATGATTTGGTAGCAAGTCTCACTCGCTTCCTGTCCGTAATCAATTAAAATTAGGTACCGTTTATGTGCTAATTAACTGAAAATAGTAGCGTGCAAAAATTATCTTGTGTTAGACCCTAGCCAACTGTGAATTAAACGATTGGTCAGTGGGATTTTTGCTTAGCTCTGGTGCGTTCAGATTGCCAGTAAGGGGTACACCTGGCTAGCAGTTTATGTATACTTATAGAAGGAAAGAAATTAAGGAAGAAATATATTACTTGAAAATCCTTGGTGACAATGGAGTAGTATCCTGTTTCTGGAGGAACAATGTCATCGAAGTATAGAATTGGAGCTGATGAGGCCAGAGCTCCAAGAGCGACGTGGGGATACTTTAGTCGAAACCATGAAGCAAGCACTGTCAAAGAACATACATATATTTTATCAAACGAGCCCTTAATGTAACAGTTGTAATTTCAAGAAGTGTACATTTAGTCACTCACTTCCACCATATGAGCCACCAATAACAATGACCGGAGAATGTTCAGCATGTAGTTGCTTCTTTACATGTATGAGTATTTCTGCATAATCTGCTATAGCTTGGGCTGAGTTGAAGTATCCAAGAGTGCTTGCATTTTTAAATGCCACTTCCCTGGATCCGAATGGGATTGATTCCCCATAGTACCGGTGCTGATAAGAAAAAAAGACTAAAGTCTCAGACCCAATAATACATAAGTATAATACAGCTAGCTAATCGATAATCTCAGTCTTACAACAGATTCATACAGAATGTACCTCTATATATATCTGGAGGGCTTGAAAGTGAATGGCGTTTTCAGGTAGGAACCCAATAATAGGTATATCAACATCAATTGACTCTTCTGCGCCTAAGTAAGCGAGTATTGGTGCACTGATATTGGAGCCACCCCAATGCTTGGAATTGATCAAATATCTTTGTTGAAAAGTATTGAAGCTATCATACCTAAAGTTGAAATGGTCAAGTGTTTGGTTGTAATAAAATGTCTGAAAATCTTTGGGATCAAATGCAGGTGATGAAGCTTCGCTGGGTCGGCTTTGTGTCCAATAGTTACCATGTATAAATTGCCCTCCAGTTGGACTCAGCCTTGGAATTTTGAAGGAAACTGAGGTCGTGACAAATATAAGAGATATTAGTAGAAGGGATGATTGGAGTGAGAATGTGAGTTGCTTCATTTCCATGGTATGGCAAATCCTTGGAGGGCAGCAGTTGTGTTTCGAATGCCATATATATACTACAAGATCTCAACAAATGGAAAAATTGTATTTGGATTTATTGACTTGGACTAAAGGGATTAAATTAAAGATAAGTCAATGATAGTTCATAGTTCATATAGGGACCACATCATATAATTAATCGGTGTGACTAATTGTTTGTACTTTATAGACTAGTTTGAATTTTAGTGGTGAGCTGATCGTGTAAAATTAATTAGATGATATTTTCAGAACAATTCATAATTTAAAGCTGATTGGATGGTACGTATGTTTGGAATTCAAATTTTTTTTTTTTTAGTTCAAATGAATTTCATTGATTGAACGGCTAGAACGGCACATACAAACGGTCCATATGGACACCCGGTACCATTCACTGTTACAAATCTTGCTCAATTATTCAAAAAGCCTATATGACTATGTAAATTCATTTCACAGAACATAAAATAGCTTGAATCCTTCTTTGTCAATGCACACAATTGTGGTACTCCAGAAAATTCATTTACTTGGTGTAAAGCCAACCCTATAATATACAAGCTCGAAGCACCTATGATAAACATAAGCGTAGTGATTCTGATTAATCCTCCGAGATCCCAAATACGAAACCCCCTAAAACTCGAGTTCATTAGTTTGGTCCCCTCATTCCAAGATGCTTTGGACACCCACTTCACGCCCATTAACCCACCAGAGTTGGGCACCCCTTCTGGTGTGGGCCACCAAATCTGCACCCCATTTGGGTTAGGCCTCCACTGGGACTTGGGCCACCCAACTGATCTGGGCACCCACCATAGGGTGAGCACCCATCCATTTGCAGCACCAGCGATCTCGGCCATGCCGGCCACCGCCATGTTCGCTGCTGCACAACCATTATAGTGCATAGTGACATTGTTCACCACACCCATTGCCCAGAGCACCCAAAGGCCACCTCTGCACCTTGTTTTTGGACCTCCAGCGTGAACATGTTGATTCCGGCCCAAGGTCAAGAACCACTGATCTGTTCTGCCATCACTCCACATCGCTGCCATTCCCCTCAGCCAAACCCAGGAAACAACCATCGCATGCTGCCTCAGGCGGCATCTCGCACTCAACCTTCGAGGCCGACCTGGATCCCAAATATCTCAACGCATTCCAGAAAACATAGGGCCACCTCTTCGCTGTCTAAACCAATCCGAAATCTCCTCAGATGGGAGGTCGGCGATGGCGAAACCGCCCTTCACTTTGAATCCATTCCGGTGTGACGCTGTGGGGGTGAAACCCAAGTGTGTCCCCTCAGCGACAGGGAACTCCGATTGAAAACTTGCCGAATAAACTTGACCTTGGCTTGCTGCAAAGAGACAGCGAGAGGCAAAAAGGGGTGATCTGCTTGACGTCGACGCCGTACGCCATTGATGGAGCCCTAAGCTAAAGCGACTAGGGTTTGCTAGGGTTCGGAGCTCCTGCAGCGAGAGCATCGTGATGTGAATTTTGGAATTCAATTATAAAACAAACAAGAGCCGGGTTAGTAAAAATTGACATGTCGATGGTTGATTTGTTTAAAAACCAAAATTGATTGATTACTTACATACGAACACTAATTGCATTGTAAAGCGACACAACTGTCATAAACGCGTACATGAGACTCATTAAATAATTTTTAAAAAAAATATTTTTACCCAATTTTCTATCTTTTTTTTTTACCCAGAAAAATTTTCAATGCACCCAAAGGTTCAGTGTTCATTCTCCTTGCTCCCAGCGGTAGCGTTAAAACATGGCTTGCATTTGGAACCAGTTGCCAACAGTGACAACCGCTAGCCATCTCAACGCACCATCAAGTTTCCTCCACTAAAGCTGCATCAGCAGCAAACTTCTTCCTCTAGGCTCCATCAGTGGCATCGCCAAGCTTCCTCCGCTAGCCTGGCTTAGCCGAGTTTCAACTTTCTGAACTGTACACCTCCAGACACACTGCCGCTGACCCAAGCTCCTCGTTGATGGAAGCAGCGTTGCAATTCGGTGATCATCAACAGTATCATCTAGCAAACTCTAGTCAGGTCCAAGTCTCCGCCGACTCTCCGCTGAGCACCAAGTCCTCAGCTAGCTACAACACGGCTAGGAGCCACAGCCGGCAAAACCTCCGCCAAACAACAAACCATCAAACCTGCAACGGATCTGGTCATGGGATCAGCGGTCACCTGCCTTCTTCATTGACGCATCCAACCTCCAAGCTTTCTGATTGATCATAGCGCCAAGCTCCAACTGAGCACCAAGCCTCCAAGTGAGCACCAAGCTCTGCTGCTCCGCCGATCCAAGCCTCCGACTAGCCGCACCGCCAACGAACCAGCGACCGCTACGCTCTAGTGGCACCGCCAATATAGGTCAGCGGTAACACCAGCCTCCATCACCGCCGGATCCATCACTAAAATCCTCCGCTGGACTTCAACACTGGGTTTCATCCTTCACCGCTGACCAGATCTTTGATAACTCATAACTTCATACATTTTTATACCCTTAAATGTAGGATTCTAGGCTTAGTTCTTGTCATTTTTGAGTCATTTACCTTGTGTTTGTGTTTTGTAGGTTAAATTGGAGAAAAGAAAGGTTTGGAGCTTAAAATCGAAGGATGCTGGCCATCCTGATCTTCCAGAATTGTCTCTGTTTTCCGTCAACTTCACAGATTAAACTGTACCTTCTCACAAGGAACTAGCAGGCGAGCCTTATACCATTGGAAAGATACGGATGTTAGCTTTCTGAGGAATTTTACGGAAGTGGATTCGCATTCTTGTGGAGCAAGTTATGATGATTTTAGCGAACCTAGTTCGGGAAGGCAGATTCTGGCGGATTTTCGGAATCTGACTTGTGAGGCCCAAGTCCGTTGTTCTTACCACTTGAATGGAACAAGGCTGAACGTGTTTGACATATTTGGAGTAATTTCTTGCATTGACTTTAATAACCCTGCGTTCCTTTGGAGAGAAGAAAGCTATTCCAAGTTGGACTAGAAGACCGAAGAAGCCCAAGTCAAGTAGGATTGGAAAGAGACATACAGGGCAGAAAACCTAGGACGTTCAGATACACAAGAGACAGCCTATTTTCGCAGAGAACAAGGAGAAGAGAAGCTCTCACCATCGCTGGTTCCGAGTTCCTCAATTCTTCCATTGTTTGTTTCATGTTTTCTTTGATTCTAGTCATGTTTTTCATAGTTATGGATTGCTAAATTCCTAAGCTAGGGCTGAGATGAAGCCCTTACTATGACTATTCTATTTATCTAGTTGGTTTGCTATTGAATTTCTGGATTTCTATGTTAAACTCTTAATCACTGTTTCGATAGAACTTTTATTCAAAATCTTTGCTCGGGATCAATAAGACCTAGGTTTTGTTTATGAGTTATTTGGTTGGAGAATATGATGCTTGATCAATGAGTAGATATTTTCTAGGGTGCCAAAAGATAATTTAATCTTGTGATTTAAGAGTTGTGAATTAAGAATACAAGTGCTTGATCATAGTCGATATTCTTGTTTGCATGATTTTCTAGTTCTTTTGTGCTTAATGGAGTTGAACATGTTTACTTGAACCTGATCATTAAGTGGAGTAAATTATAGTTTGGCTACATGAGTTCTATACAGGATCAATAAGTTGGAATTCATAGGTTAGAAGAACTTTGGCATATGTCTGGGATCAATAAAGCTTATGTACGGAAATCTTTAGCATGATATCTAGGAATTCAATGGTTATCAACTAGAGAATAGGATAGAAGTATTAGGTGGTGGATTCAATGCTCTAGCATCTTCATAATCTGCTTTCTTAGAGTTTAAATCTCATTGCTCATTCTTGTTTTTTAATTTCAGTTTTTCTTTCTTTAATTTTCTGTTTAAAACTCAATCATCATAAAAATCAGTTCGTTTCACTTAAGTATAGCAAAATTGTCTCAATCAGTCCTTGAGGGAATGACCTCGTGCTTGCACATCTATCCTACAATTGAATCGTGCACTTGCGAGTATTAAATTAAAATTGACAACAAGTTTTTGGCGCCGTTGCCGGGGACTGACTTAATTCAATTTGATTTGTCAGTTGTGCCATACTTAATTTTTGTATAGTTTTTTTAGTTTTTTTAGTTTTTTCTTTTACTTATTTTTTTTGTTTGTTTTCTTGTAGGTTTGAATTGGTTTATGCAAGGTCGTCGATCCCAGAATTTAGCTCTCATTGTCTACGATCCGGAGATTGAACGAACTCGTAGAAGACTCTTAAAGCAAGCAAGAACTCAAGCTCAAGTTTTGGTTCCAATGGCAGAAGATGAAACAAAAGCATTGAAGGAGTTCACGGCTCCTACTGCGCTCACAACATCATCTTGTATTGTTGTAGCTCCTATTCCTGCAGGAGTACGTTTTGAAATTAGACCAGCAACAATCCAAAGCTTGCCTAACTTTTATGGGAAGACGAATGAAGACCCTTATCTCCATGTGGAGGAATTCAAAGACATATGTGGGACTTTTCGGTATGAGATATCAGATGAGCAGATCCGTTTAAGGCTTTTCCCTTTTTCATTGAAAGACAAGGCAAGAAAGTGGCTAAGCTCTCTTCCCCCTGGTTCCATCAATACTTGGGATGATTTGGTTACAAAGTTCTTGTTGAAATTCTTCCCAACTAAGAAAACTAATGCTCTCCAAGCAGAAATCTTTGGCTTCTCTCAACCCGAAGGAGAACCTTTTTATGAGAGTTGGGAGCGTTATAAGGATTTATTTTTGAAGTGTCCTCACCATGGATTTTCTAAACCCCAAAAGGCTCAATTTTTCTACAGAGGTTTGAACTCCCAAAGTAGAAGTATGGTGGATGCTACAGTTGGTGGAAGCTTGATGGGAAAGACGGCAGAAGAGGCAATTCAAGCTTTTGAGACTATATGTGAAAATTCGCAGCAATATGATCCTTATACATCAGTGCCCAAAAGAGGAGGACTATATGAGGTTAGTGCAAGTACTAAGTTGGAAGAACAAGTTGCAGCCTTGGCAAGACAAATGAAGAGCCTTACTCCTCTATTAAATAAGGCTGCAAGGGAGACATGTGCTTCGTGTTCAAGTATTGCACATACCACAGAGGCTTGTCCCGAAAATTTCTTCCAAGATGAGCAAGTCAACATGGTGAATAATTATAGAAGGCCTGTTAATGATCCTTTTTCAAATACATATAATCCAGGTTGGAGGCAACATCCAAATTTCTCTTATAGCAATAATAATCAGGTGCAAATGCCAAGGAATCCTCCCATGCAAAATTATCAAGGGTCGGTTGAACAAAAGAAACCATCTCTTGAAGAAACCATGCAGCAACTTGCACAAAATCAGATGGAATTTCAAAAGGCGAATGCTCAGATGCTTCAAGCTATTCAAGAGACCAAGAAAGAGCAGCAAGTTCAATCTCAAGCTATTTCTAAGCTAGAAGTTCAAGTTGGTCAGATTGCCACTGCTTTGAATGAGAGAGAACAAGGGCGTTTACCTAGCCAAACTCTTGCTAATCCAAGGGGTCAATTTGAGAAACATGAGCCTATGAAAGCTGTGATCACATTGAGGAGTGGAAAAGAAGTTGATATAAAAGTTCGTAGTCCAAGAGATAAAGAAGAAGTCAAACGGGGAAACCCAGAAATTAATGAATCAGCAGAGAAGGAATCTGCAGAGGGATTGAAGCTGCAACAGCAATCCCGAAAACGTACTGATTCAACCCCAGCGACTTCTAGCACCCCAGAAACGCCTTTACGGTCTACTTCAGAGTCTCAAGTTGTTCCCAAACCTCCATATCCACAGTTGCTTCAGAAGCCAAAGAAAGATAGGCACTTGACTGAGATTATGGAACTATTTCGCAAGGTACAAATTAATATTCCTTTGCTTGATGCTATTAAACAAATCCCAGCTTATGCGAAGTTTTTGAAGGAGTTATGCACTAATAAGCGAAAATTTGAAGATCATGAGAAAGTGTTGTTGTCAGAAGAGGTCAGTGCCGTAATTCAAAGAAGACTCCCTCCAAAGTTGAAGGATCCGGGCAGCTTCACAATCCCTTGCACAATTGGTGATCATTATTTTGAGCGTGCTTTGATGGACTTGGGTGCAAGTGTGAATCTGATGCCGTACTCTCTGTTTTTGAAATTAAAGCTTGGTGACCTGCAACCAACATCAATCACCTTGTAATTTGCAGACCGATCAGTCAAGAGGCCAAAGGGAATTGTTGAAGATGTGTTAGTGAAGGTTGATAAGTTCATATTGCCTGCAGATTTTGTCATTCTTGAAACTGAACCAGATGCTTATTCAAGTGAGGATGTACCAATCATTTTGGGTCGTGCGTTCATGGCTACTGCTGATACCATAATTAAAGTAAAAGATGGACTTCTATCTATGACAGTTGGTGACATGTCCGTGGAGTACAAGATTTTTGAAGCTGGTCGACGTCCCTCTGAAGATGGTAAATGTTTTCATCTAGATTCAATTTCTCCTATTACTCATGAATCTTTTGTTTTGAATTCATCTCAAGATCCCCTTGAAGTATGTTTGACACAATCTGGAATGGATTTTGATGCCAAGAAAGAGGTTGATGAGTTAGAGAAGCTTCTTAATGCTGCACCGGTTTTTGAATCAAGAAAGTGGAACCAATTTGAGTCTTTACCTCTGTCCACAAATAAAGTTGTGCCTTCCATTCAGCAAGCACCGAAGTTAGAGCTCAAGCCACTGCCACAACACTTGAAATATGTATTTTTGGGTGAATTTGAGACACTTCCAGTGATTATTGCTTCGGACCTTTGTGAAGAAGATGAAAAGAAGTTGTTGCAAGTTCTTCAAGCTCACAAAACAGCGATTGGATGGACAATTGCAGATATTAAAGGTATAAGTCCTACAATGTGTATGCACCGAATCCATCTTGAAGACAATATGAAGCCAACACGTGATGCACAAAGGCGTTTGAATCCACCAATGAAAGAGGTTGTGCGTTCTGAAATTTTGAAGCTTCTAGATGTTGGAGTTATATATCCAATTTCAGATAGTCAATGGGTTAGTCCAGTTCAAGTGGTGCCTAAAAAGTCAAGAATAACCGTTGTGAAGAATAAAAAAGATGAGTTAGTGCCTACAAGGATGACTACGGGTTGGAGAGTATGTATTGATTACCGAAAGCTCAACACCGCCACACGCAAAGACCACTTTCCATTACCTTTTATTGATCAGATGCTTGAGCGATTGGCAGGTCATAGTTATTATTGTTTCCTTGACGGTTATTCAGGGTATAATCAAATTCCTATTACACCAGAGGACCAAGAAAAGACTACATTTACTTGCCCTTTTGGTACTTTCGCATACCGGAGAATGCCTTTTGGATTGTGTAATGCACCTGCCACCTTCCAACGGTGTATGATGAGTATTTTCTCCGACATGGTGGAGCGATTTATTGAGGTATTTATGGACGACTTTTCTGTTTTTGGTTCTTCTTTTGATGATTGTTTGCTTCATTTAGCTCTAGTGCTCAAAAGATGTCAAGAAACCAATCTTGTGCTAAATTGGGAGAAGTGCCATTTTATGGTCAAGCAAGGTATTGTGTTGGGACATATTGTTTCAAGCAAAGGCATTGAAGTTGACAAGGCAAAAGTGGATTTAATTACCAATCTTCCTCCACCAACAACAGTAAAGGGAGTGCGTTCTTTCCTTGGCCACGCCGGATTTTATCGACGTTTCATGAAGGATTTTAGCAAGATTGCAGGACCATTGAGCAATTTATTAGCAAAAGATGCAGATTTTTGTTTGATGAAGCATGTCTAGAGGCGTTTAACAAGCTCAAGGCACTCCTAACTTCAGCTCCTATCATAAAGCCTCCGGATTGGAACTTACCGTTTGAATTAATGTGTGATGCATCGGATTATGCGGTGGGTGCAGTTTTGGGGCAGCGTATAGAGAGGCTTCCTCATGCTATTTATTATGCTTCAAAGACTCTAAATGATGCTCAACTTAACTATTCTACTACCGAGAAAGAGTTGCTTGCGGTTGTATTTGCTCTAGACAAGTTCCGGTCTTATTTAATTGGTTCCAAAGTAATTGTCTACACTGATCATGCTGCCCTTAAATATTTACTTGCCAAGAAAGATGCGAAGCCTCGACTGATCCGTTGGGTTCTTTTACTTCAAGAATTTGATTTGGAGATAAAAGATAAAAAAGGAAGTGAGAATGTGGTTGCAGACCACTTGAGTAGATTGGTGCATGAAGATGATGAAGTGGACTGCCTTCCTTTGAATGAAAATTTCCCTGATGAACAATTGTTTATGGTACGTGATTCTCCTCCTTGGTTTGTTCATATTGTGAACTTCATTGTTACTAAAAAAATTCCAGATCATTGGAGCAAGCAAGAGAGGGAGAAATTTCTTTCTAAAGTGAAGCATTATATTTGGGATGAACCATATTTATTCAAACATTGCCCAGACCAATTGATTAGAAGATGTGTACCAAAAAGTGAGTTTCAAAGCATTCTTCGTTTCTGCCATAGTTATGCTTGTGGTGGGCATTTTGGAGCCAAGAGAACAGCGGCTAAAGTTCTTCAAAGTGGCTTTTATTGACCAACATTATTCAAGGATGCTTTTGAATTTTGTTCTTCATGTGATCGCTGCCAACGAATGGGTAATATCTCCAAACGTGACATGATGCCTTTGAGTAATATTTTGGTGGTTGAATTATTTGATGTATGGGGAATAGACTTCATGGGACCTTTCCCTCAATCCTTTGGCAATCTCTACATATTGGTGGCAGTGGATTATGTATCAAAATGGGTTGAAGCAATTGCTTGCAAGACTAATGATCACAAGGTGGTACTTTCTTTTCTCAAAGACAATATTTTTGCTCGTTTTGGCACTCCTAGAGCTATTATAAGCGATGGAGGACTACACTTTTGCAACAAGCCATTCGCATCACTTATGAAGAAATATTCCATCACTCACAAAGTCGCTACACCTTACCACCCTCAAACTAGTGGTCAAGTTGAGATTTCCAACCGGGAAATTAAAAATATTTTGGAGAAAACAGTTCGTCCGGATAGGAAAGATTGGTCTCAACGTTTGAATGATGCTCTCTGGGCTTATAGGACAGCCTATAAAACTCCAATTGGCATGTCGCCATATCGCTTAGTTTTTGGGAAAGCTTGTCATCTTCCGGTGGAGTTGGAGCACCGAGCTTATTGGGCAATCAAGCACTACAATTTTGACATGAATGCAGCCGGTGAACAGAGAGCATTGCAGCTGAATGAGATGGAGGAAATTCGTAATGAGTCTTATGAGAATGCAAAAATTTACAAGGAGCGCACCAAGAGGTTTCATGATAAAGTCATTCGTCAAAAGACATTCGAACCAAATCAAAAGGTGCTGCTATATAACTCTCGGCTGAGACTCTTTCCAGGAAAACTGAAATCTCGGTGGATGGGTCCTTTTCTGGTTACAAAGGTGTTTCCCCATGGAGCAATTGAGATCAAGAACTTGAGGAACAACTCAATCTTCAAAGTGAATGGTCAACGTCTCAAACCTTACTTGGAGACATCTTTTGACACCAATGAGCAGCATGTTTCCTTCACTGATCCTCCAAATGAATGAGCTTCATCTTAGTCTGGCTGAAGACATAAAACTTAGCGCTTGTTGGGAGGCAACCCAATGATTCTTGGAAGAAGAGGAGTGCGTGTTCAGCAAGAATGAGGCTTCTAATCATGTCACCTCTGCTACCTTCCTACTCTTTTCTTCTATTTTCGTAGTTCTTTTTCATCCATTAGTTGTTTTGGTCGTGTTCTGTCCCCTTACTGTTATTGCTGCACTGTTGTTTTCTATTCTGGGATTGCAGTATGCACTTCAATCCTGCGACTGATTTGTTCTTCCCATTGCGGACAATGCTCAATTTAAGTTTGGGGGTGGGATTTCGTATTTTTATTTTATTTTAGGTCTGTGTTCTGTGTTTGTTTGACCTTATTGAAAAAAAAAAATCAATAATAAAAAAATAAATAAAAAATTTCTTTTTGTGTTTTCATTGGGTTTTTAGTTTTGTTTGTTAGTCTAAGTCTTAGGGTTCTTCCAAACACCATGATGAGCATGAACTTCTTACGGATTGATATTATGGTCTCAAGATGATAGCAAACATGTATTGATTCATGATTTTAAGTAATTGTTAATAGATTTTTATGACCATTGTGCTCAGCTTGTCTTGCATTGATGGTTAGATTGGTGTTATGATTGAAATTTGATTAATGCATGCTAGGATGAGCTAAACTTGATTTTAACCCTTGTGAGAATTTGAGCTTATATATGTGCTTTTCTTTTTTGAGTGAATTAGAATAGATCATCCTATTTTCTTGACGTGGATTTTGCATGATCTCATCTTTTATTCATCTTGGTCGAGACTCGGATTCGACTTGCATATTTTATACAAGGACAAATGCTAGAACTTGCCCCAAAGCCTCTTGAAGCGTATGGTTGAATTGCATGATGGACGGGAAAGGATAAAGGCACTAGGATTAACCACCATAGCCAAATTAAACCTGTGTCCCTTTAATGCACACAAGTTGTGCAACCCCCTAGATAAACCTTCTTGAGCCTATATTAAGCCTTTTCTTTCGTCAACCACAAATTCCTTACCCTTTAACCTAGTATAGCTATATCTTGACCCTATTCTAAGGAGTTAGTGGAGCAAAATTTTTAGAGATTCATTATAAATCAAGGTATTGTTGTAAGCAAGTATGGGGGAGTGTTATTGTAAATGTCGATCCAAGGAAGAAGAAAAAAAATATTGATGGCTATCGAGAAAAAAAAAAAACAAAAAGAATAGCCGAGAAGAAAAAAATCGAAAGAAAAAAAATAATAGAAGAATTTCCTTGGATTCGATAAGTTGTTTTATTATATTGTGGTGTTTAGAATGAAGCAAAGGCCCAAAAAGATGACATCCGGCCTTAAGAAAAAGTTTCTTGCTTCATGTGTTTCGAATTTTATTGCCTTGAGGAAATTCATTGAAGTTCTTATCTCTCTACATTATCATCTTAGTGCTCTACTAAATTTCCTTAGAATTTTTGTGATTTCCCGATCCTTTCTTTCTTGAAACCTACACCCATAGCCCCATTACAACCCTAAATAAAGACCTCTTTGATCTTTGAAGTTGTGCATTCGATTTGTGGAGACTTGTGCAGAGGGGTGAGCATATGGTGTCACTGGCCTTTCATCCGAGTTTTGGCATTCCTTTCATGAGATCGTAATAAAAAAAAAATATTTTCAGAAAAAGCTTTTCTTTCTTGTTGTCATATGTGAGCTATTTGTTGCCTTTATACATCATTCCTCTCACATATAACTTGAGTGAAAATGTAAGCTTATGCCATAGTCAGAAAATCATGAGTGGAAAGAAATTGAGTCCATCCTTGTGAGAAATTGAGTTGACACTTGTTTGAAACATGAGGAAGTTGGGTTTCTTTTGTTGCATTTGTTTGATTGTCCTTGCACTAAATTTTGAGCATGATGGTCATCAAAATAGATTAGCTTTTAAGTGAAGTTGTGAATTTGATATTGTGCTTGTTGAATCTAGACTGACCATACTGTGGGCAATATAAGTTCTCTGAGTTGTTTGGAAGACATTAGGTCCGTGTCTTGAGTCTTATTTATTTTTATTCTTTTGTTTGCTCGAGGACTAGCAAAATCTAAGTTTGGGGGTATTTGATAACTCATAACTTCATACATTTTTATACCCTTAAATGTAGGATTCTAGGCTTAGTTCTTGTCATTTTTGAGTCATTTACCTTGTGTTTGTGTTTTGTAGGTTAAATTGGAGAAAAGAAAGGTTTGGAGCTTAAAATCGAAGGATGCTGGCCATCCTGATCTTCCAGAATTGTCTCTGTTTTGCGTCAACTTCACAGATTAAACTGTACCTTCTCACAAGGAACTAGCAGGCGAGCCTTATACCATTGGAAAGATACGGATGTTAGCTTTCTGAGGAATTTTACGGAAGTGGATTCGCATTCTTGTGGAGCAAGTTATGATGATTTTAGCGAACCTAGTTCGGGAAGGCAGATTCTGGCGGATTTTCGGAATCTGACTTGTGAGGCCCAAGTCCGTTGTTCTTACCACTTGAATGGAACAAGGCTGAACGTGTTTGACATATTTGGAGTAATTTCTTGCATTGACTTTAATAACCCTGCGTTCCTTTGGAGAGAAGAAAGCTATTCCAAGTTGGACTAGAAGACCGAAGAAGCCCAAGTCAAGTAGGATTGGAAAGAGACATACAGGGCAGAAAACCTAGGACGTTCAGATACACAAGAGACAGCCTATTTTCGCAGAGAACAAGGAGAAGAGAAGCTCTCACCATCGCTGGTTCCGAGTTCCTCAATTCTTCCATTGTTTGTTTCATGTTTTCTTTGATTCTAGTCATGTTTTTCATAGTTATGGATTGCTAAATTCCTAAGCTAGGGCTGAGATGAAGCCCTTACTATGACTATTCTATTTATCTAGTTGGTTTGCTATTGAATTTCTGGATTTCTATGTTAAACTCTTAATCACCGTTTCGATAGAACTTTTATTCAAAATCTTTGCTCGGGATCAATAAGACCTAGGTTTTGTTTATGAGTTATTTGGTTGGAGAATATGATGCTTGATCAATGAGTAGATATTTTCTAGGGTGCCAAAAGATAATTTAATCTTGTGATTTAAGAGTTGTGAATTAAGAATACAAGTGCTTGATCATAGTCGATATTCTTGTTTGCATGATTTTCTAGTTCTTTTGTGCTTAATGGAGTTGAACATGTTTACTTGAACCTGATCATTAAGTGGAGTAAATTATAGTTTGGCTACATGAGTTCTATACAGGATCAATAAGTTGGAATTCATAGGTTAGAAGAACTTTGGCATATGTCTGGGATCAATAAAGCTTATGTACGGAAATCTTTAGCATGATATCTAGGAATTCAATGGTTATCAACTAGACAATAGGATAGAAGTATTAGGTGGTGGATTCAATGCTCTAGCATCTTCATAATCTACTTTCTTAGAGTTTAAATCTCATTGCTCATTCTTGTTTTTTAATTTCAGTTTTTCTTTCTTTAATTTTCTGTTTAAAACTCAATCATCATAAAAATCAGTTCGTTTCACTTAAGTATAGCACATTTGTCATAGCAAAATTGTCTCAATCAGTCCTTGAGGGAATGACCTCGTGCTTGCACATCTATCCTACAATTGAATCGTGCACTTGCGAGTATTAAATTAAAATTGACAACAATCTTCTTCTGCTAACCACCTCCGCCAGCAAAAGCTCCGCCAGCCACAACATCCTTCACCGCTGGACAGCCTCCGCTGACCACGGCTCTATTGAGCTTCGGCCACCGCCGATCGTTACCTCTTCTGTTCACTGTGGCCACCACCCTCGGTCATCCGTCTACTCGACCATTCTGATGATCTGATCGCAACTGGTCATCACCATTGCAGGTCCCAGCATACCAGCTTTTCGGCCCCAAAACCCAATTCAAATTTCACAAACCCAACAACTTACTCATCGCTCTTACCAACACTTCCTCAAAGTGCTTTCAGCTGGTGGCTGAGCAGATAAGCTTTCTCCAACCTTGGCTCCCTGTCATGTGCGCTCAGTTGGTAGCAAACAGACATAATCACCGATCACCTCTCCAAGTAGCGAAATCATCATCCTTCAATTAAGGTGTTTCGCCGGAGCAATGGAGCGTCATGCTTGGACAACTCCAACATGATTTGGGTACTTATATCAATTTCAACTCCAACTCACTCCAAATTGGCATAAGATAAGTAACTATATCCTCCCTTTTACGCTCTTTCAATTTGAGCTAGTGTCATACTATTGCCATGCTTCAATTTTCTCCATGATCCTTAAGCATGTTTACAACAAATACAAAATGTTATTAGCAAACTTTACTACAAGTACATGCTATACACATATGCCATGCTTCTATTTAATTGCAACCTGTACATACATGTGCATTTGCAAGCATAATTAGCTATAATGAGCCACGCTCATTGTACCGCCAGGGGTACCAACGCCCACCATATAAGTGACTGGCGTAAAGACAGCTAGCCGGGTTACCGCCTGAGCCCCGGATCAACCCCAAAGCACCGCCGACGCGCCGTGTCAAGTTAGCATCAGAAGCTACTGAAACTGGGAACTGAAGCACATCAGTCCCACATCGAAAACAAGGAGAAGATCATCCTCTTCCCCACCTATAAAAGGTCCTCTCCTCTCTCCTCATTGATTACGCATTCAATACTTACCTACTGTTACTTTGTCAACATAAATACATTGACTAACTTAGGCATCGGAGAGTTGAAGACCGCCCAGCGCGGTCTCCCTCTGACGCCCATTGTATTTTACTTGACAGGTAACGGGAACCACTAACAACAGAAGTATCGATCCGCCCGCCGGATCAGCGTTAACTAAAGTCCAGCTACCGCTAGACTTTTAGACATTAACACAACCCAATTAAATAAACATGTGACGCTTAGTTAAACAAACTATGCCATGCTTATTTGTTGTTCATACAATTAGCAAGATTTACATATACACAATATGTAAATATTTTGTCTAGCCTCTGGGCACCATACTTTGTCAAAATCTCCCCACGGGAAAGAGACCTAAACGGGTCTAGACTCCACGAGTCTATGGTCTACGACCAACCGCCAAGCGGTATGGCAACGCCTCATAATAACAATGACCGCTACGCGGCATTGCAGTCAAGCTTTTCTCTTTCGGGAAAGAGTAAAGGGACCTGTTAACGCAGCCCACGACAACCATTGATCCTGCGGTTAACCCCCGACGCTTGGATATCAAAGATTGGGCTCGCTACCCAACACCCACTGCTTAAACACAGCTCCCCTCATCAAACAATTTTCTGACTATATGGAGGTCTATAGCCAGGGGTCAGGGACTCCTCGCAGGGCTTAGCAGGGGCCCACCCGAAAGGGCAAAATCGTTCGCTTCGACCAATTCTAAGTGGACGACACACTTGCACTAAATATGCTCATTATACGGCACAAAGCCATGCTTTGGTAGAAATCCCGCCAGAAAACCCTCCTTGACTGGGAACTTCGGGGACTTGTACATATAGCCCAGCATAATTAGCAACGGTTACGTTTACGCCTTAGGGCATCACATTTGAGCTTCCCGCTCACGAGCTCCAACGCTCTTGCCCTAGCGACATCCCACTAGCTTTCAGCTCTTCCCTCAGCGGCTTCCTCTCACTCCTTCGCGGCACCCCCAAGCTTCCTCTCACGCCTTCGCGGTACCCCCGAGATTCCACTCATGCCTTCGCGGCACCCTCGAGCTTCCACTAACTCTTTCGCGACACCCCCGAGCTTCCACTCATGCCTTCGCGGCACTCTCGGGCTTCAGCTCACACCTTCGCTGCAACCCCCGAGCTTCGCTCACGCCTTCTCGGCACCCCCGAGCTTCCCGCTCATGCCTTCCCGGCAACCCTCGAGCTTCCCACTCATGCCTTCCCGGCAACCCTCTAGCTTCCTGCTCATGCCTTCCTGGCAACCATTGAGTTTCCCGCTCACGAGCTTCCTGCTCATGCCTTCCCGGCAACCATTGAGCTTCCCGCTCAAGCCTTCCCAGCAACCATCGAGTTTCCTGCTCACGAGCTTCCCGCTCACGCCTTCCCGATAACCATTGAGCTTCCCGCTCAAGCCTTCCCGAAAACTCCGAGCTCTCCACTCATGCCTTCCCGGAAACCATCGAACTTCCCCCTCATGCCTTCCCGGCAACCCCGAGCTTCCCCCTCATGCCTTCCCGGCAACCCCGAGCTTCCCGCTCATGCCTTCCCGGCAACCCCGAGCTTTCCGCTCATGCCTTCCCGGCAACCCCGAGCTTTCCGCTCATGCCTTCCTAGCACCCTCGAGCTTTCACGCTTTTGCATTCCGACATTCCCAAACTTTACACTCACATCCCCTTGACATAATACACATTAATGGAACATTGAATTCTTCTACCATTTGTCGTTTGCCTCAAATTGAATTATTTTTGCGTTCCATTAATACGAGCGAAAAACAAAGAAACACAAGCGTTCGCTTGTTCATCGTTCACGAAATGCAAACGCTTGCCTTCATGGCACTCATGCAACTTACACCGAGCGTAACCTCGTCAACTCCACTAGTTCGTTTTCTTACGACCACCATGCGCATCATATGCTAATCCGTATGTTCACATAACCATATGCGACCTCGGATTTATACGTCATACTCAGCGTCATTCACATGTATACATCAACATATATCATACACATTGTACATTTGTATATGCCAAGGCATATCCGTGCAACTCACATACGGTGCCCAATACAACAAGCATTCTACATATGCGCACTTTAATTTGTCTTTGCAAGTTAGCGAGTCCCTTCTTGCTTATGGAGTTCGGGGACTTGTAGGGGCTCCGTGCCACCCGATTGCTTATGCTTGATGACTTCATATTTATAACTCCCCAACCAAGAAGCTCCTCTTACTTGGGGACTTCGGGGACTTGTAGATACCTCTACTAGCAAGACTATTTTCTATGTCACCAAGCATAAGTATCACCCTCTAAGGGGGCCCATAAGCCACGACGGGACCCAACCGCGACTTGCATCTTGTAGCCCGATGTCCAAGCTACGCCACTGTAGTCGGAAGCGGCCAATACATCGCCGGGAAGCCACCTTCCCGACCTTGCCAAGTTACCTCCATAATATCACTTCTACACTAGAATAGTGGGTTTAGCATCCCACATGGAAGAAAATGTAAGATGGAGGGGTTCCCTTACCTATAAAAGGGACCCCTCCTCACACTTAGAAGTCATCCCATTACACATTTTGTAATCCCCTTTGGGCCCAAGGCCGAAACACACATAGTACAATATTCAAGTGGACGTAGTCTCCCGCTAAGGCGGAGACGAACCACTATACTTCTCGTGTCTCTCTCTCTCTCTCTCTTTATTTATCATTAATTAGATCCCCACAAATCCAAACATTAACACCTTTAACTTCCAACTTTGTAAAGCCAAGATGCAGTGCAAATCTGAGACCATGCAATAATGTCAGAGATTCCATTGCTCTTAGGGATAGATTGCCGACCTGGGCAACAGCCAACGCCCTCTTCAACCTACCCTGCTGATCACGCAACATCGCTCCCACACCGTACACTCCTCGTTTAAAGTCAGTAGCGCCATCAAAATTCAACTTTATGCAATCCGAGCTAGGAAGAGACCATGTAGGAAGGTTCAACTGTGAAGTGGTTGTAGATCTTATCATTTTGGAGCCCGCCGATTTTGAGTGTATAATATTGGCATTAGCAGCCTCATATTGTGTCTCCCACTCCCCCATCGCCGCTACCAACTCTTCAGGCTTTAAAAATTTCTCCTCATGTCGGTGTAAGTTCATGTTTCTCCAGAGCCACCAAACAACATACCTGAAAGTTCACAGGTTACTCCCTACTGCTATACTACCCACATGTGAGAATAGATCTATCACATAGGGCTCCTTCTATGTCTTGCAAACTTCACTCAAGAACGACATCTTCCACACACTCTTAGCTTTAGGACACTCCCAGAAAACATGAATGGCTGATTCTACACGTGCACCACATTGCCTGCAGCTTGCCTCATTCACAATCTTCCTTTTCTGCAATATCTCACCACAAGGAAGATAATTATGCATGGGCCTCCATAAGAGAAGCTTTATCTTGTGTGGTACCTTAAGTCCCCAGACCTTCTTCCAGATAGCCGAGACATTGGATGAACTACTCCCAGCCACATCTCTACCATTTTTGGCTGACAAATCTCGTGCTACCTAATAACCAGTCATCACAATGAAATTACCATTCTTTGTATAGTGCCAAAAAAGTTTGTCGGGTACTGCACGCAGACCCATTGGAAGACTTAAAATCATCTCAGCCTCATGAGTAAGAAAAAGAGAGTGAGTCAGAGGTATGTTTCATGCTTCATTCTCAGTAAGCAAGCTCTGCACCTTCCACTCCGTCGACAAGAAAATAGGCGATACCACCTTAAAGGTGGTGGGACAAGGTAACCATCGATCTTCTTTAATGTCAACCCTCTGGCCATCTCCGATATGCCACCTAGTGCCACTGTCAATTACTTGTTTTTTCCATAACAAACCTTTCCATATTGCAGACGGAGTAGTTCCCGACGAAGCATTCAAGAAGCAAGTGTTCAGAAAATACTTAGCTTAGAAGATATCACTAACTAACGACCTTTTGTTCCAAAAAATTCTCCATACTGTTTTTGCAAGCATGGCTTGGTTGAAAGCTCTCAAGTCCCGGAACCCTAAACCTCTACCTTCCTTATGTCCACATTGCTTCTCCTAACTACACCAATGAATACCCCTAGCGCCACCACTCTTTCCCCACCAAAATTGACTAACCTTAGACTGGAATTTTTTACACACCCCGATTAGCAATTGGAACACACTCATAGAGTAAGTGGGAATAGCTTGAGCCACAACCTTTATCAAAACAAGCTTACCCGCTTTTGAGAGGAACTTCCCTTGCCAACCTTGTAAATTAAAATCCAATCTCGCAATCATCTTCCTAAACACATCCTTCTTATTCCTTCCAATAGTTGTTGGGAGCCCCAAATACTTTTCAATAAAATCCACCACTGGCACATTAAATACCTCCTGTATCTCAGCCTTTCTCTGATCAGAAACGTTAGGGCCAAAAGACAATGCTAATTTCTGGAAATTAATTCACTGCTCTGCTGCACTCTCATATAATAAAAGACATTGCTTTAAATGGAGGCAATCCTGAATTGTAGCATGCACAAAGAGATGGCTGTCATTTGTAAATAAGAGATGGGAAATAGATGGAGATGCTCTTACTCCGTGAACCATACCAACCTCATTAGCCCAGTGGAGTAACCCTGATAAACCTTCAGACACAAGAAGGAAAAGATATGGAGATAATGGGTCACCTTGGCGAATTCCTCTAGTTGGCCGAAACAACCCAACCGGTTGGCTAATATCCAGTTTGAGTACCATTTTCGGATCCAGAGTAGATTTTTGAACTTGAATTGTATGCACAGTTTCAAAGGCAGCAATGACATTGTCTTGTATATTCCTACCGGGAACAAAAGCACTCTGAGTGTTGGAAATAATCTCAGGCAGGAACGACTTCAACTGGTTAGCCAAAGCCTTTGAGATCAGTTTATACACAATGGCACACAAGCTGATGGGACGGAAATCAGTAACATGTTTCAGATTTGTAACTTTTGGAATAAGAGAAACTAGGGTATGGTTAAAATCTTCCAGCTCTTTTCCATCATTTAAAACACCTAAGCAATAATCACAAACTGCATCTCCGACCACTGACTAGTAGGTTTTGAAGAATAATACCAATATTCCATCCACTCTCCCATATGTTTCAGGGCTACTTCCACTTCCCAGCTTTCGAATTTTTGAAGCAGCTTACCATTCACTTCATCTGAAACTTTCCTCGAAATGGTGTCAAACACTAGCTCCATATTATTGCATCCTTCTGACATATACAGATTAGAAAAATAAGACACAAAAGCGCTCTGCACTGCAGCCAACTCCTCACACCAAGCTCCCTTCTCATCAAAAACCCCCCCAAAATTTTATTCTGCTGCCCACGCCCCTTAGCAACAACATGAAAAAAATTTGTATTCTTATCTCCTTCCTGTGGCCACTAAACCCAGGGCTGCTGGTGCCAAATAGACTCTTCATAATCAGCAAACTTCTCAATCTCCTTCTTAATGGCTGCACGTTGACATCAATCAACTTTCGTAGCTACATCAATAGGGAATTGTAGTAAGGAAGATTTGAACTCTTCAATCCTTCTTGGGATGTATCCTACCACAGTCTTGTTCCACTCTTGTAACCTCACAGCACAATAGTGAAACTTTGAAAATATATCCTCATCTGCCTTAGCTACCCAAACCTCTTTTACCAAAGCCCCACACTATTCCTCTTTTACCCAAAAGCTTTCAAAAAAAAAAAACATCCTTCTAGTTATCTGCTTTTGTTGTAAACTAGACCCAGCCAAGTCGAACAGAAGAGGGAGATGGTCACTCGCTCCTACGTCCAGGTGAAACACATGTGCCTGTGGGAAAGTGAACTTCACAGCCAAATTTAAGAAACCCCTATCCAACCGTTCGAAGATTGTCCCATTGCTCCAAGTAAACAAGGGTCATGTAAAGTCAACTTCTTTCAAACCACACTCATTTACTACTTGCCCAAATCATTCCATCTGGCAAGCCAGGCGCAACCTACCAGCACTCTTTTTTTCATCCCTTAAAATTTCATTGAAATCCCCAAACACCAACCAATCATCCGTGATCAACTCCTGAGACAATCTCCACAGAACCTCCCAAGAGTGATGTCATTCCCCTGTTGTAGGGTTACCATAGAAACCTGTGACTCATAAGCTTTTGCCATTCACCATTACCACTCCATCAATGAACCCCGGAGAAGAGTCCACAATATTCATTTGTCAGCCTTCCTTCCATAACATAGCTAATCCACCTCCTTTCTCCCTTGTTCTTCTACCACACAGCAATTCTAATAACCAAGGGAACCACATAACTTTTCCATCGCTTCTTTCTTCTTCTTAGTCTCCATCAAGAAGACTAGATCGAGATCTTGAGCCCTAAGTAACTTCTTTAGGGCATTGAATGTGGATGGGTTCCCAAGCCCGCGCACATTCCAACTCAAGATATTCATTGTTTGTGGTGGGCCAGCTTCTCGGGTCCCACCACTTCAGTTCCATGCAAAACAGAACTAGATCCTCCTGTACCCAAACCCTTCTTTGAGCTCTTCGATAGTGATCTAAGAATCAAACGCTTGCTTGGCAAACAAGTCATCACAAAACCTTTCACTTTTCCCCAACTCCTAGGGAAATATTTCATACGTCTACTTATGTTCATCCTCCAATTCATCAGGAATTTTCTTCTTCCTTCCACCTTGAGTACTACCTATGAGCTTTTTCCCTTTATTCTCAACCTTAGGGTCATGTTGTTTTGAATCAGCAAAGAACCAGGCTCCTCCCTGCAATATCTCTTCCAAAGCCGGAACCTCAACAATCCCATCACCCCCGTTCACAACCCTCGGGAGGACGTCAATCATTACCACTTCACTTGCCTGACCAGTATTATGCTGCTTCTCAGTTATCTCCCATGCCAATTTTCTCCTTTTTGTCTCCCCAACTTTTTCAATGCCACTTCCAATCCCTTCCCTCCTGCCTTCAAAAACTAGATCCTTTTCATCCCCTTCGGCCCTACCTCTTACCACGCCACAAACTGGAATCTCAGGAGCTTTCATCGACCACATTTTCTTCCCGACATTCAAGCCAAAGAACGACCTTGTAGCTGGCCATGTGGGTCGATAGAATACACATCTTTAGCCAGCATCATCCAACGTCCATACTTCACCTCCGTAATCCTCCCTTCCAACCTCGTTGCACAATTTGTCCCAACATGATCCAACAGCCCACAATAGAGGCAGAAGTGTGGGAGGTGCTCGTACTCAAACTTCACCATGCACGCTGCATCCGGATCCCCATTCTCAATGGCTTGCAGGTCTTCAAACCCACTCTGATTCTAATAAAGCTACCTGTTCCATCACCAAATGCGCCAGAGTCGGTTTCAAAGTAACTCCCAATACTCCTACCAATCTTCATACCAGTTTCCTCAGTTAGAAACACTAGAGGAAGTCCTCGAGCCCTAATCCAGAAATTCTACACCAGCAGGGACACCTCACTCAGAATTACAAATCTGTCCGAGGGAGCCAAAGCCAACAAAGCATTGTCGAATGACCAAGGGCTCTCGTTTAGAACTCTTTGATGGTCACCCCCCGACTTGAATGGGATGAAGACAAATCTGCCTGAATCTTCCTAATCAAGTATTGAAAAGTCCTCCTTCGTTGTTCAAATCCTCTTTAGAACGCTTCTAAAAGACTCCTTATTCACACCTCTGTTAGAGAGGACCTTACCAACCAGCCAAAACCTCTTGGCCATTAAAACAATCGGATCCTCTATCGTGATAACTTCCGATTCCTCTTCATCACTAATGGCAAGCCACTGTGAGAAATCTCCCAAAACCTCCTCCATCCAAAGTAAAAGACTCACCCCTGTCGACCACAACCACAGCAATAGAGAGACGAACCACCACATGCACAGTTGAAACACGAGTAGTGCCGCCATAGGGTGGTACTCACTGTTTACGAAACCCTAAGTTTGACTAAACCCTAACTCTGTCGAGAAGGGACTTTTAGATTTTTTAAAAGAAGTTGTTGTGGATTATTTAATTGGAAGGGACCTAGAAGAACATAATAACTTGACCTAATCTAGCTGTGCTACAGTCAAATAAAACAAAAACAAAAAGTCCTAATCAAGCTACTAGAAATTAGAAAATAGATATGACTTCAATTTTGTTGTTTTGTTAAATGGTTCAAGATTTTTAGATTCTAGAAAGCAAATGATAGGGGGCCTCAATGAGATCTAAAATATGTGGCTTCAATTCTAGATGGCATGTCATGTAAGCAAACAACCATTAACTATGTATTAATTTAAGGAATATGTCTATAGATTCTTTGATCTATTTTTCTTAATTTAATTAAATTCTTTCCTATAAATTTTCTTTCCAAATAGCATTAACATATTGAATTAGGTAACAAGAAATGGGCATTAACTTTTCTTTCCAAATATTAATTAATTTCGTACAACAAAAAAAATAGTATTAATAAATTTAATTTAATAAAAAAAAACACATATATGAGTTGTTGTATATGAGTTGCATATTTGATTAAAAAAAATTAAATTTGGAAAATACATATGTCTAGATTAAGAAATAAGAAAATATTCCATGTTAGAGGCAGTCATTAATTATCATCTACAATCTAAATCTAAGAAGAAGAAAAAAAACAAACAAAAGAATAATAAACTCAAATCTAACATTCAAACCAACGTTCATATGAATATGTATTTTTCACATTATATTTTCATAATTTACAGGCCAACAAACTTCGAATTTATATACATGTGTTCTGCAAATCTATTGATCAAGTGTATCCGTAAATCTATTGATCAAATTACATGGAATATTTTCTATTCTTGGGTAAAGAAAAAAAATTGTTATAAATCTAAGCATGTGTGTATTGAAAAGGAAAAAAAAGCCAAAATATTTTGTTTTTGAAAAAAAAAAAACCAACATAATCTAGAGCCAATGGATTTTGGAAGGATAAGATGGTCATTTTATTCAAGTATTACATGGCATGATTTGACAAATAAGTGATGTGTGTAGATGATATAACATGACATCGAAGATTAAAGCCACAAATCTTAAGGCTCATTGAAGCTAGCAATCATTTTCCATTCTAGAATTACAAGTCATCCTCCAAAATTTGGAAAGGCTATCATTTTCCTTGGTCAATTGGTATACAGTCATAGTCTAATCAAATACTAGCCACTCGCCAGAATCAACTTCTAATTATTCACCAAAACATTTGACAAAAAAAAATCCCCAAAACATCAACTTCACTTGAATTGGGAATTTCATGAACATCTAGAAAGCAGAGAATCAAAATCCACAAAAAAAAAAAGGTTGAAAACAAAAGGATGCAAATTCATGTAAAAATAGCGTTTTATGCCATGACAATTCAAAGTTAACTACGGGATTCAGTTTGGTTGGTAGGATGTCCTTCTGCAATAAATTTAAACATGTGGGAGGTATGAATAGAACTATAGAAGTAACCAAGAAAAATTATGCTAAAGTAGGAAAAAGAAAATTATGGGACTTAGTTTGATTAGTGGGTTGTCTTTGAACAAATCTAGACATGTGGAGGTATGAATAGAAGCAATGGGAGAAGAATTACGATAATGTAGGAAAAAAAAATTATGGGACTCAGTTTGGTTGACGGGGTGCCCTCCTCCAACAAATCTGAACGTGTGGAGGTAATAATAGAAGAAGAATTGTGTCAGACCAAGAAAAAGAAAATTAACCAAATGGGAAAGCCAGGTTCATCTTAAGTGCATGAGCTCTCAACCTTCCCCATTTGTTTCTGAGAAACTCATGTCCTGTCTCAATCCTAAACTACGAAAGAGATGTTTTTCACTTTGATCATGACTGGAAAAGAAGCTCGATCTACCACTTCCAGAAGGTCATCGACAAATTTCTTTGTTTTTGTTTTTCTTATTTATTTTCTACTGGGATCAGAGTTCTAACTCCACTAAGTACCATTGGGATGACTTTGTTTTTACACTTCAATTATTTATTTACAAGTCTTTTTCTTCGTGATGTACGCAACTATTCTTCTGGTTCAAGTTTGAGGACCAACAATTGAAGATTCGATGATCAAGATTGGAGTGGCCCAGTCTTGACACTTAAAGTGGAAGCTATCTATCTTGCTTTCACTATATATGTTTCCCTTTCTTTATGTAATTACCTTATATATATGGTGTTCATAAGTCCTTCAATTCCTTTTCGGCATTCATGACCATACGACTTGCATATATATCTATCTGGTTTCCAGATAATCCACCAGAAAAAGATGCATCTAGCACATGATCCAGTTATGTTTCACAGACCCTTTTATTCTTAGAGTTGAATCTAGAATACCAAAAAAAGAAAAGAATTAACTAGGGTTAGGGTATGGATCAAATAACGGTAGATGCAATGAATTAGGCTGCAAAAATGGCAATTTATTTTGAACTCAAATTCTATTGCAGACCCTTTTCCATGGAAGGCTGCTTCAATGAGTACGTGTATTTGTGCCATACAGGTATCTACTATAGATCGAATTGTTTAGTAAAGTACAAGCAATTTACATAATATCAAATAAAAGTCACGAGACCATTACCAGGTCAATAATATTAGTATCAGAAATGTCATTGGCAAAATGTGTATTCGCTTCATCTTGAAAATCATACTTGTTCTCATGCAAAAGGATGACTGATTGACCTCCCGATGAGTATCTCTAATTATTAATTTGTTGTAGTAGACAGAGATATAATATATTCACCACCCACAAAACAAATGAAGCTATCCCTCCATTTTCTCTCGTGGCTATAATCATTAGG
Source organism: Rosa chinensis (assembly GCF_002994745.2). Taxonomy (NCBI): domain Eukaryota; kingdom Viridiplantae; phylum Streptophyta; class Magnoliopsida; order Rosales; family Rosaceae; genus Rosa; species Rosa chinensis. Next base: position 59,790,000 of record NC_037092.1, read on the forward strand.
ATGGAGTGTTTTATTCGAGTAATATAGGATGATTGATGGATGAACACATAACGAATCTTTGACAAGAATAACCACAATTCAAAATGGCTTACTAAGACCTCTCCCTTAACTTCATCATATGTCTATAATTCAATAAATTCTGAAATAAAAACAAGGAAAATTCTATAATACATACCCGTTGTGATGCCCTAGAAATTTGTATTTATTTTCCGAGGATTTTCCGGAATCTAATTTGTAGTTATTGGAAGGTTTCATGGCTCGTGGATGGAGCGGAAGTGTTTTATACGAATTTTTATTCAGCAAATATGACTTTAGGGGTGGCACAAAGGTTGACTTTTGATACGTTGAGATTCTCTTGGAGAACTTCCTTCACGAAAGTTGTAGAGCGCGTCGATACGAGTTCGTGGACATGTGGAATGAGTCAATCAGAGTTCGTATGGGGAAATTATGGCTTTCAGAAGAAGATTCCATTTTGGTATAAATAGGAATTTTCCAAAATTATTTTCATAATTTCCAAGTTTCCATTTCCGAAAACTCTCATTCTCTCTCTTTTCTCTCTCGGTCGACCTTCAGTATCTGAGTTTCCTCCTGACCCGACCCGACCCGACTTTTCCAGCGAACTCCGGCGGTCTCTGGCTATGAAACTTGGCTAGCTTGTTCGTCTCCGCCATCCACTTCTCTCTGTGGTGTCCTCTAGCAGCGATTCCTGGCGGTGACGGCGCAGCAAAGCGGTAAACTTTGGGGTATTCGGACCCGGCAGGAAAACACAGCTCCGGCTACGGCACGGCTTCAAGCTTCCTTCATTGGGTTCATGGGAGCCTTCGGGATCGATTTATGGTGTTTGGTTGGATCGATTTACGTGGAAATCAGTTCAACTCAGATTGAGCAAAAATTCAAAGCTTGTGAGGTAGTTTTCGACCCTTTATGCTTGTTTTCTAACTTCGAGCTAGTTATGAAAATTCACAAGCATGCTTAGATGAACATTTTTGATGTGGGAGTTTTGGGAAATAATGAGTTTTGGCCAGCGGAGGTGCGCCACCTCCTGTGGCGGCGTTCCGGCCATATTAGGAACTGTTTTTGGTATTGTATATCTTCTACTCGTCGATACGAGCGTTTCGATATATAAATGCAAATTTTGGAGTTCATATAGATTTGTTATGATTTTTACAGTTTCATACCGGTTGATTTATTTAATTCCGTGAGGATCCTAGCGTCCGATCGACTTGTGGTTTTGACATATCAATCGTGGAAGTACTCTGGAGACTTAGGGAGGTCTCGGATGAGGTTTCGCCTCTATTGGTGTTACTCATGGGGATTTAGTTCAAAACGAGGGTTTCGAACTTTAATCACTTTGTGATTCGTGCACTGAATCAAGACCCTATGTGTTCAGGTGCTTGTTGGACTTGTTGAACGGATTGCAGTGATTGTGCTTGCTTTGGTTAACGTGTGAAGACGCAGCGGGATTCTCAAGTGAGTAAATCTCATGATATTTTTTATGAGCATGATCGATATTTGTTATGAGCAAGATTACCCTATTGTCTTGGAGTTATTAGGTTAACTATGACTATAGTTGGTATTAGTGGTATTCCTGAATGAATGACTACGTATATATATATATATTTATGTGAAATATATATATGCATTGATGAATCTTTGTGATGATTGCCATGTGAAACTTGTGTAGGAATATTTGTGTAATGAATAGTTGGAATCAATGTGATGAATCTTTGTGATGATTGCCATGTGAAGTTTGTGTAGGAATATTTGTGTAATGAATTGTTGGAATCAGTGTGATGAATCTTTGTGATGATTGCCATGTGAAGTTTGTATAGGAATATTTGTGTAATGAATTGTTGGAATCAGTGTGATGAATCTTTGTGATGATTGCCATGTGAAGTTTGTGTAGGAATATTTGTGTAATGAATTGTTGGAATCAGTGTGATGAATACTATTTGAGTGATAACCGGCGAAATCTGTGTGATGATCAGCTGGACAATTGCTATCTATGTGATGATCCTTGAAATCTATGTGATGATCAGTAGGACAATGGCTATCTGTGTGATGACCGGCGAAATCTGTGTGATGATCAGCTGGACAATTGCTATCTATGTGATGATCCTTGAAATCTATGTGATGATCAGTAGGACGATGGCTATCTGTGTGATGACCGGTGGAATCTGTGCAATGATAAGTGGGACGACTGCTCGGTAACGGATCTGAATTGTTATTAAGTTAACAATAATCGAGAAGACTGCTGTGATGGCCGGGGCTACCTACAGACGTCAGAGTGTGGGATTACGTTGATTACTATGATTTGAATTGCTTGACTTAGTGTGACCTCCTGAACTAAATTATATGCAGGGATTACCATGAATTGTTTTGCTTGTTTTGAAATGTGATTGCTTTGTTTCTTCTTGATTGTATTGATTTATGGTTTGATATATCTTAAGAGCCATAGTGGTGACGAATTGTACTCTGTGGTGAGGATAGGAAGGTGATTCATTGATTTTCACCTTTGATGTCATGTTGATGACAAAAGCTCCTAGGGGGAGGGAATGAGTGTGATTTGGAACTCGCCATAGTGCGTTAGAATGGCGTCAAACATTGCTTGAGGAAGTCTTGTTTGATTGAATTTGTGTAATGGGACACTAGTTGAGAATCTGAGCATGAGGCTTTAGTCACCAGTTGACTTATGTAGGCACGATATGGAAGGTTATGGAATTGATGGCCATAGGTGTGAGATATGTGCATATCGTGTTTACGTTGAGGTGACTTGAAAATATGTTTTGCTCTGTGATTTTGAGTTTACTCATATGGGCTTGCAAAAGCTTACAGGGTTTTTTGTGTGGCAACCTGGTGCACCATTCAAACAGTGTAGGGGTTAATATTGCAGGTCAGGGTAATCGTGGCTGAAGCGGTGGAGGCATCCTTACAGCTTGATGGTAGGAAGCCATTTTTGTGACTTTACCGTTGATAAGGACTTCAGTTTTGTAGTTAGCTCTAAGGAGCATTTACGTTTTATTTTGTTGTTGACAATTTAATTCGTAAGCATTGTAATATATGACTCTGTGGAGCGGGTCAATATTGACATAGTGGGTTCAGGGCATCAATATGTACTTGGGTTAAAAGGGAAAAAGTTTCTAGGTATTTTGTATTGATGGCTGAACGTTTACGCATATATAATTATGAGATTGTATATCGATTTTTATTTGTGTTAAAAATCAGGGACGTGACACCCGTATCTCATACACACATTTATAAATGTGACAACAAATTTGTTGTCAGAGTAGTAATATTGAGTCATATTTTGTGTAATCTTAGTTCTAATAATGGTAATTACACCACCTACAACCTTGTTACAAGTTTTTGAACAAATTTGTTGACAATGTTATAATTTTTGTTTAATTATATGTAAATAGTGTAAATGAATATGGTAACTTTGTTCTCAATATTGTAATTTTAATTCAAATAATTATAATTTTTGTTTAAATATATGTAAAATAAGTGTATGATAAACATCACAGTACCATAGTTTGTCAAACCTTTTCAATTAGATTTAGATCTAGTTCTTTACACAACCAACTTAGTAGATCATATATCTGTAATGGATTGAACTTCATATTGTGATATATCAAACGGTATGGTACATCATTTAAACATTTTGTAATACCAAGCTAATAAAAACGGTGTACATGAACAACTTATAAAAACTAAAAAATAAAAATAAACTAATTTCATATCATGAGCCTAATGATTTGGAGCTTTTAATGAACTGATTCTGGTTCACAAACTAGATTCCAAAATTTGTGTTTTCTTGTAATTGTATATCAATCTGGTACGGTGCTGGTTAATTAGTTCTAAGCAAGCATGAAAATATTATAATTAAAAGGCGGTCTAATCCTTGTATTTCACCAAAGCTTTAATCAAAACTGAGTTCTAAGGACTATTACTCCTTATTGATCGGGATATCGAGGTAATCCATGGTTTCAAAGACCAAGTTTTTCTATCCTCGCATCGCAGTCTTTGCCATGGCTTCAATACCCTGCATGCCTGTCGAGGCTACTACAAGTTTGAATGGTATGGTTGCAGCTGTGGCGAATATGACAGTAGGCAGAATGACTTTCGGATTGAATTTTTTTTTTTTTTTTTTAAATAAGGATTGAATTTATTTAGTACTTCATTTCTCAAAGAAATGAATGTTACGAAATCAGACTTCCCAACTGATTTTTCTGTTCGAGTGGCTACCTCTACTGCACCAGGTACGTAATTTTCTAATCATGGTTTATACATGCAATATTATAACGTTTTCTCATTAACTAATGTATTAATTGGGTGCAACTGTACGCCAGATTGAAGAGGCAGCCAAACAATTTGGGAGAGGACCAAGGACATGGGATCATCGTGTTGATATATCCTCCCACGTTAGTTTATTTCACATATTTATTAAGTGTGGAGAGCTTATCACTAAAATCAGAACTAGTTGAGGATTTTTTTGTGAGATCAACTTTTCGATCATATTTGTGCAAATTAACTGTTAGATGTTTAAATATTCATGTGTAATCATTTATGCAATTTTTCAATCAAATTGAAAATCGTAAAAGGATTCGTAATCATGATTTATCAATTATGAACATGAACTGTTCGTGTTTGACAGATTTGGTTCATCCATTTATTTGATCTAGTTCGGTACCTTAACGATTAGCAATTTGGAAAAAAAAATTTAGAAGTGATCTACGCATGCATGTAGAATCACTGTAAATCTATAGAATCGCCGTAAATCTGTATGTAATTAGAATTCTTATTTAATTAGGATATCCTGTAATTATGGAAAGATTGTTTCCTATTAGAGTTAGACTACTCCTTTGTACTTGTATGTATACCCCCATTGTGAGATGAATAGAATCATCAAATTAACCCTAAATTGAAATATTCTTTTCTACTTGGTATTAGAGCAGGTTCAATCATTTGAACTTGCGCTGCATCCTTTGAATCCTGAATCCCGAAGAACACCACAAACCACTATGTACCACCACCATTGAAATCAAACCATCCTTGAATTTCAAACCACCATCACCCTAGAAAACCCAGTCCTGCAAAACTCCCGAATTCCTCAACGGCCGGACCTGTAATTGAAGGCGAACAATCAAATCCCGAGAAGGCAATGGTGTCATCCTCACACATCATCCATCACCACTACACCACCCAACAAGACAACTCTGCGTTCTTAACAAGTTTTGTCTTGAATGAATCCAACTACACCATATGGGCTCTTCTCATGCGGAGCACGGGGAAAGGTTGATTATCTGACCGGAGTGAAGGCTGAACCCGCCATGAATATGAAGCTTGGGCCACGGACAATGAAAAGGTGAAAAGTTGGCTCATTGACTCCATGGAGTTATCTCTTATGAACCAGTATATTCGTCTTCCTACTGCAAGATATTTGGTAAGCTGTAGAGAAAATCTTTTATGATGATTCTGATAAACCCGGATCTTTGAATTGAACAAGAAGTGTTTTGAAGCAAAGCAAAATGGACGCCCATTCCTACCTACTACAATGAGTTAGTGGCGATGTTCCAAGAGATTGATCAAAGGATCACCTCTCATAATGATAATGTTGCAGCTGTAGTTTAAGAGACTTCAGCAATTTCCTGGATGCGTGTTCACATGTTTTTTAGTGGACTTGACTAAGAGTATGATCAGGTGCGTGGAGAAATCCTGCGGAAGGAACCTAAATTCTCCTTGGAGCAGAGCTATGCTTACATTCGCAAGGTGTAATCAGAGAAACATGCTATGGGGCATTCGGTACCTATCGAATCTTCTGTTATGGCAGTTCAACGCAAACCAGTTCCTCCTTTAGGCTTCTCTGGTCCTTCTCCACGCCGTCCTCTAGGTAAACCAAATCCATATGCAAATAAAAAGTGCATTGTTTGTGGGGAGTCAGGTCATAGCAAGTAGCGGTGCTATGAAGTGATTGGTTATCCTGATTGGTCGGACTTCATCAAGAAACCATGAAAGAATCTGGGCAAGGTTGGCACTGCTACTACAGAGGAAGAACATCTAGACAATGCCTCCGCTAATGTAGCGCAGTCAGGTATGAAGGGTAAGGTTACTTTGAATAATACATGGATAATTGATATAGGTGTATCTGATCATATGACCAATGACCCTAATCTTGTGAAAAACCTTAGACATTCCCCTCAAAATGTTGTCTCTACTACTGATGGTACTCCAACTCCGGTCACTGGAAAAGGTTCGATCTATTACTTTATATGATACCTTAACCCTTGAATCTGTCTTAGTTGTTCCATGACTAGCTTATAATCTCCTATCTGTTGGTCAAATTATTTTAGCCCTTGCATGTATTGTGACCTTCTATCCGTCTTTCTGTGTGTTTCAGGACATTCTAACTAGGCGGATTCTTGGTTATGGTGTTAGAAGGGGAAATTGTATTACCTGGATCTGACAGAGACTGGAGAGAACCAAAAACATCTTTTGGGGCAAGCTAATCAGATCAACTGGGTAGAGAATGCAAAGGAAGCTGTATGGTTATGGCATCGCCGTTTAGGCCATCTATCTTTCAGTTATCTTAAGAAGCTGCAACCTTATTTGATTTCAGTTGTCAGTGATTTTGATTTCCATTGTGACATTTGTGAATTGGCCAGGAGCCACGGTATTTCATATTCACCAAGTCTTAATAAAAGTCATGTTCCTTTTATGAAAATTCACTCCAATGTCTGGGGCCCTGCAAAATTCCTTCTCTTTCTGGAGCTCAATATTATGTAACGTTTATTAATGACTGCACTCGCATGACATGAGTGTCATTACTGAAGAATAACAGTGATGTATTTGGGATGTTTACAAAATTTCACAAAATGGTGGTAACTCAGTATAAACAATCCATCAGAGTGTTTCAGTCTGACAATGGTGGAGAGTTTCTGAATGACCTTATAATTGAGTTTTGCCGGTCACATGGAATTCGTCATCAAGCCTCCAATTCTTATACTCCTCAACAAAATGGTTTAGCAGAACGGAAGAACAGGCAATTGATAGAAGTTGTTCGGGCTTCCTTGTTTGGCATGAATGTACCTCGGTCCTATTAGGGAGAAGCAGTGAAATCAACAGCATATCTCATCAACCGTACTCCTTTACGGGTAATTGAGTTTAAGAATCCTCATCAGAAGCGTCATACACTTTTGACTATCCCCTCTATGCCTAATTTGGAGCCTCGAGTGTTTGGGTGCACAACTTATGTCCATATACCAAAGCTGCAACGGAGCAAAGTTGATCCCCTTGCAAAGAAGTGTATTTTTTTGGGTTATGCAGAGCTTCAGAAGGGTTATAGATATTATGACCCTCTCACCAACACAGTACATATATCTCTTGATATCTTATTCTAAGAATCTGAACCATATTACTCAAGGGGAGCTTCTCAGACTTCCGTTTAGGGGTAGAGAGGTTGTGAAGGGAATCCTCATTCTATTGTTGATTTTGATGTCTTTGAAGACTTGAAAAATTTAGAGGAATGATTTGAATGCAGAAATTCTGAAACAGCCAAAAGTGATTGATCGTTTAAACCTGGCGATCGATCGTTTCGAGAGACAAAAGCTACCAGTAGACAAAACGATCGATCGATTCCTAAGGCAAAAGTAAACGATCAATCGCTTAAACCTAACAATCGATTGTTTCAACAGGCAGAAATTTCCAGTAGCCAAACGATCGATCGTTTGGTCCCTAGCGATCAATCGTTTCCTGAGACGACTTTTTTGGAGAGTTTGAATCAAAATAAAGATGTATCTGAAGCTCACACACAAGATATTCCCCCTTCTACATCACCAACTAAAGATCCCACTCAGAATGATCCACCTCAGGTACTCCTAAAATTTAATGAGTTTTCTGGGTTAGAAAGTGTCGAACTTAGGAAATCACAAAATTTTACCAAGGGAATTCCTAAGAAACAATATGAACCAAATATCAAAGCAAAAGCTAAATACCCTATAGCTAACTTTATGTCTAACCATAGTATTTCCGGGTCACATGCACTTGTTGTTGATCAATTATCTACTGTATCTATTCCTAGCAACGTGTAGGATGCATTGACGGATCCAAAATAGACAAAGCCGATGAATGAAGAATCAGAAGCTCTTCAGAAGATTGCAACATGGGAGCTAGTGCCTTGTAACAACCCGAAATTTTAATTATATATTAGATCATGTGATAATATTTTCTTTACTAGCTTGTGTGTGTTCGAGAAGTCTATTACCTATTACATGTGGACTTGTGAGGAAGCTAGTTTTACTCAATTGGTTTAAACATTTTCGGATGAGACCTTACAAACCCAATCAATGAATCTCTTATTAGTCATTGTTCGTAGCCAAGTGTGAGTAAGTATTCTATTTGGGTGATTATGCAAAGTTAGGAATTATAGGTGTTGATGAACTTGTAGACTAAGCTAGCTAGTAGCTTGAGGTGTAATCACTCAATTTATAGCTCAAGCTCTATTTATCCATCATTAAAATTTCTAGTCTACTGCTATCACATGGATATCCCCAGATTGTAGAAATAAAGCTTATCTTCTTCCTATATGTTTTTATATATAACCTTGGTCATTAAGTTATAAAGGGCTAAGAGTTTTCATACCTATCTCTGCAATACTTACTGATGAAGGTTTCTATTAAGAGATAGGATTGTACAAGTATATATATTGAATGCTTAGTGATTAAGTCATTAAGTGATAGGTATGGACAAACACATCTATATGCAGATTTTATTATAATTGTTTTGCTTCATGGCCAAGAACCTGACTAGTATAAATAGCAGCTATCTACTTGTTTCATATCCACACTACAATGAGAGCAATAGGAGAACAGAACGTGAGTGAGTGAGATAGAGAGAAAGGAGTAGGATAGAAAGAAAGAAATAAACAGAAAGGAAAGGAAACAAAAGAAAAGAGACACTGGGAGAAAGAAAAGGATATGTGAGAATGAAAATAGAGAGGGAAGAAGAGGAAAGGAAAGGGTAGAAGAAAGAGAAGGGAAGGCATGATTACAAAGATTAGTTTCGGAGACTTAGATTTGGGATTCAAAGGTCTGTTTCGATCCTAAAATCTATTTCTATTTCTATGGAACTTTGTTCATGTGTTTTGCTCAGTTCTTGTCTAAGTTGGCTTAATGTTTTCTACAGTTAATAATGTAAATGATTTTCAAACAGAATGTAAGCATAGAAACAAATCAAGATGATTAGAGAAATGGTTCCATAAGAATGGGTGTCCTGAGTAATTCTTAGGTTGCTGTTTGGGTTAGAATTCTTATTTTGTCTTAACAACAAGAGGTTAGAGTGATCAGAGAACCTATATGCATCAGTTTAACAACCTTAGACTGAGCAGTAACCTCAAACATTAGTTTGTAGGCATTGGAGAAAGCTAGAACAAGTTTCTGCATTATAATCATTAGTTAACTTTGAGCAACCATATCCTTTAATCTAGACCTTCATTTTAGAAACCATTTGCATGTGTTGAAAGCTTATAATGTAAGCTTGATATCTGTACAGTTTCATACAATTTCATGTAAGATTCAGTGGTTAATTTTGAGGCTAAAAACAGAGGTCTGCAATCTGTTGTTTTTGAACCAGTTTTCTTTTTACTAAAAACTGTACATTTCGGATGGGTACTTGAAGTTGGTGTCTTCATGAAAGTTTCAGTAGACACCTCAAAAATCATTTCAGGATTGAAATCTCATGAAAAAGATTTTTCTAGAGTAAGTTATGATTTTTCGAAGTTGAGGGTCTTCCACAGGAAATTCTGCAATTTTCATTATGTTTTTGTTTGTTCCATTTCGTTTCAATAGGTTCCTTTATTCAAACTTGTTTAGGTCGACCACAAATTGAACATAGAGATTCTTCTATTTTTAACCAAAACATGTGACGCCATTTACTGAATTCATTTGAGATACTTATGTCATTGTGAAATCAGTTTTCCTTCACAATAAATCTGCAAGATGTTTTGGTTAGTTATTTAGCACTTCAAGTGAAATCCAAAATGGCCTGAGATTTTAGGTACCATTTTCTTAAGACATAAGCTCGATATTGAAGTATGTTCTTAAGGCAGAATCATAGCTTTGTGTTTAAAATAAATTATGTGCTTATGCATGAGAAATGTGAATTGTACTTGGATATTTACTTTTTATGTAGGAACATGTATCTATACAATAGCTTGGAATCCAGGTAGGGGATCTGGGGAACCACTACTCAATTGTATTGTATGCATATATGTTGCTTGACATGTTTGTTGTGGAATGAATGAATATTTGATGCAATTACATTGCAAAGTATATATTATCAATTGATGCATCATCCATTGAGTACATATGAAGTATAAGGGTGGCGATCGATGGTGATATGTGTAATGTTATCGATATAAGAAAGTTTGAAATTTATCTTTTGCGTAGTTGAGTCCATAACCTCAGCAGGTACCAGATCCCAGGTATGCCCATTGTTAATGCGCAATTAGTATAGGATTGAAAGGGTAATTCGGGACTTGCGAAAGGGGCATGGACAAGATGACTAGAAAAAAAGGGTTAGGGGGATTGATTTTGGGTGGGGTTAAGTTCATATAGTTGAGTACTCTGAGTCACCTTCGTGGTAAAATACATGGTATGGGACATGTAGGCTCAGTTTATTCTGCTATGTGAATTAACGGGAATAGAACATGCATTCATGCATACCTTATGATGATTGTTTGGTTATCTTTTGTGTGAAGAGAAATAGCTCCCTACTGAGCCACAGGTTGAGCTCACCCCTTAACAGTCTTGCAGGTTATTAAACACAAGAACTATGAAGATTAGTGATCGAAAGCAATTAGAGTTAGTTGGAGTTTTGCTTATGTAAAATCATTATTCCCGAAGTTAGTACTCTTAGTGATCTTGAGTTGGATTTATCCTTATACCGAAATGAGAAGTCAATTCCATTATCAAAGTGTTGATTTTATTTTTCCATTCGTTTATTTTTTTAATTTTACTCACACCTTGAATTTCAGGGTGTGACATGCCTATTTAGGGTTTAGGAAAAAAAACGGTAGGATGCTGTTGGGTGTTTACTGTAAAGCTTAATGCCGATGGAACTATTGATAGATACAAGGCGAGGTTTGTTGCCAAGGGATATACACAACGCAATGGAATTGATTATGAGGAGACTTTTGCACCTGTGGCAAAGATCAATACTGTCCGGATTCTAATCTCACTTATAGCAAACAAAGATTGGCCCTTGCACCAATTTGATGTGAAGAATGCATTTCTTAATGGGAATTGGGAGGAGGAAGTGCACATGGATGTGCTCCCAGGTGTTAAGAATTACCCAAGTGATGTTGGCAAGGTGTGTAAATTGAAGAAGTCTTTGTATGGCCTAAAGCAGTCTCCAAGAGCTTGGTTTAGAAGATTAAAATCCATGAGAGCCTTTGGGTACAGAAGTGCAATTCTGACCATACCTTGTTTATCAAGCGCAAGAATGGTAAGATTACATCTCTTATTATGTATGTTGATGACATAATTGTTACGGGGGATGATCCGAAAGAGATGAATGAATTGCAAAAGTATTTGTCAAAGGAGTTTGAAATGAAGGATCTAGTACAACTGAAGTATTTTATGGGTTTTGAAGTTGCGAGGTCTAAGAAGGGGATTTCACTTTCACCAAGGAAGTATGTTCTTGATTTACTTGGTAAAACAGGGATACTGGACTGCAGACCAATCGAGACACACATTGAGATGAATCACGAACTTTCTATCTATCCTAATCAAGTTCCAACTGATAAAGGGAGGTATCAACATCTTGTAGGAAGGTTGATTTATCTTTCACATACTAGACCTGATATTGTTTATGTTATGAGTGTTGTTAGTCAGTTTATGCATTGTCCTAGTGAAGAGCACATGGATGCAATAAATCGTATTTTGAGGTACTTGAAGATGGCACCAGGTGAAGGGTTACTGTTTGAGAAAAAAGATGAAATGGAAGTTGTTGGGTACACAGATGCAGATTGGGCTAGTGATAAAACTGACAGACGTTCTACATCTGGGTACTTCACTTTTGTTGGAGGGAACCTTGTCACTTGGCGTAGCAAAAAGCATAAAGTTGTTGCCAGATCAAGTGCAGAAGCTGAATTTCAAGGTATGGCACGTGGAGTTTGTGAAATGTTGTGGATCTGTAATGTCCTGAAAGACCTGGGTTACAAGCTTAAAAGGCCTATGAATTTGTATTGTGACAATACAGCTGCCATTGAGATTGCACATAATCCAGTTCAGCATGATAGAACAAAGCATGTAGATGTTGACCGTCATTTTATTAAAGAAAATCTTGACATAAAGGTTATTTGCTTTCCATTTGTAAACTTAGAGGACCAATTAGCTGAAGTTCTTACTAAATGAGTGTCCAGGAAGATATTCAGCAGCTCAATTAGGAAGTTGGGGCATGATAGACATCTATGCACCAACTTGAGGGGGACTATAGAATTGCTGCAAATCTATAGAATCGATGTAAATCTGTATGTAATTAGGTTTCTTATTTAATTAGGATATCCTATAATTATGGAAAGATTGTTTCATATTAGAGTTAGACTACTCCTTTGTACTTGTATATATACCCCTATTGTGAGATGAATAGAATCATCGAATTAACCCAAAATTGAAATATTTTTTTCTACTATGCATACATAAACATCCAACGGTTGATTTACTGTAATGTAATCGAAAATTGGGTCTTCTAAACAATTAATTAGAAAGTCCTAAACTAGTCCTCATTAAAGTAGTTCTCATTAGAAGGCCTCCCTTTATTAAGTACCTCAATCTTCACTTAATCTAAGATAATTAGCTTCTTTAAAGACTCTATGTACCATAATTGCATGTAGTATTCAAAATAGCGACAATTCTCTATAGCAATTGATGGTGATACAAGTTGATTGATTGATCTGAGTAATGAAAAATCTAAACAACTTTAACATATTTACACCATCCTTACTAAATTTTCATTTCTCATATATATTTAATCTGTGAAATAATCCAGGAAGATATTATCTCGTATTACAAAGGACCTTGGAGTAGATTCTTACATACAGATTCTCCGTCTCTTGGAGTAGGATTCTACCAAGTAAGTAACTTAGTCCATTTTAATGGCCTTTTGCTTTATTTTACTAATTGTTTGAGAAACTCCAGCTCATCTTTTATAATGACACATTCACTTATTTGGAATGGAGAAATTCATGAATCATATACAACTTGAGTGGCAGAGAAAAGGCATTGGTATCGGAATGAATCATTTTGATTATGCTGTTTATTAACCATAAGCGATATTGTTTACAATTTTTCTAGAATCCGAATCAAAACTAATATGATTATTAAAACGACCCTACTTGATAAGTGACCAAAACCATAGTTACAAAACATCAAAGCTCGGAAAAGTTATGTAAGAATTATTCTTTAATATATGATGATCATAGTTGATAGATCTAGTTACATACCTGAAAGTTTTATTCTTATACGGTGTATATGTAGTTGGTATGTAAAAAATAAAAAATAATATAGAAAGAAAAATAAAATATATCTATAGAAGTGACAAAAATCTATGTTAATTGAAATATGTAAAGATATTTTTGGTAAAAAAGTTTTATTGCGGTGGATCCATTCCTAATAAGTAATACCTAGTGCCCCCTCGGTTATCAAACTCCTGCCTGATATTGACGTGGAACTCACGCTCATTCCCATACCGGTATATGTTAGTAAACACAGGAGAACTCAACTATTGGAATATATTCCTCCATCCCCATACTCATTCCAAATAAATAAATGTGTCATAAGTTTATGTGATACTCTCATGCGGTGGGAAGCTTAAGTGGCGGAATTATCCAATAAAATATTGATCACTATAACTGTTTGACTGACAAATTGATTAGAAATGGTAAGAGTTGAAGTTATAATTTATGAATCCCAAAAATTAAGTAGTTTTTGTGTTTGCTGCATAAATTAATGGATCTGTAAAAGTAAAATGAGAAATTTCATTAGATAGTCCCTTCATATAAGGTGAGGAATATTACAACGGTCATAGCAATTACAATAATGACAATAATGGATGATTGAGTTGTAACTACTAATTCCCTAATTCCCTCTTCGTCAGTTACTTTGATGAAGGCACATAACGTGTTTTTCCTTTAACACTCCCCCTTGTGCCAAGTCAAAGACGGAATGGTGCATGAATTGTGCCTCAATAAAAACCTTGCCAAGTAACAATAAAAACCCTGTGGGAAAAATACACCTTGGTTGAAGGAAAAAAGCACAATGCACCTATAACATTTGATGATGACATGTGTGTGTTAGACCCCTCCTGAAGTCTACACCTGTAGACCCCGTGAAATTCCGAACATCACTTTTTGACGGAATAATTTTTCGTGTCCTTTGTTTGGTCAAAGAGTTTTGGAAATAGTTTGGGCTTGGGCCTTGGGTCCAAGAATAGCATAAGGTTAGAGTCCAAAATTTACTTTGGACACCCAACAAACGGATATGCTAGTGAACCTAGCCCAATAAGTTAGTTGACCTTTGTCCCGAACATCTCCTTGATCCAATAAGGTTCTTGTAGCTCATAATAGCATCATTGCATAATTTTGAAATCTACTTGTGCGTGCATTTACGATTTCTCATTTTACTCTATTCCTTAACAATTGGTTGAGTTCCTACTCGTCTTACCCGATGCTTACTCGTCAACTATCCCTCCAACTTTATAAAAACACTAATTATTTACTCCTTATGTTTTTCAAACTCGAGCAAAAATTCTGACAAAACTTACTTTACCATTTTCCTATCTAAGTAAAATTTTGGTGAGACACATTCTTTATTTGGTCTTGCCAACACTTTAATTTGAGTTTTCTTATATTTACTTATTTTACTTTTATTTTCTCCATCCTCTTGTTTTTTTTTACAACTTCTTGTTTTTACCCCAAATTTATCTGCCCAAGCTAAGCCTTCTCTTTCACATGCAAAGAGCTTTTCCTCTTTTCTTGTTCACGTCAGAATTGGGCTCAGAGAAAGGAACCTTGTTCAGCTCCACCCTTCCACGTTGCCAGCATGCATATGGCAACTCCTCCAAGAACATCATCTCAGACCTTCAAAAGGGAGAACCCAGGCCATAAATCGTCATTCACCCTTCTCTTCTCACATTTCCTCTCGTCCCTGGACACATCAGTGTGTTTGTGTGCCTCAAAACTCATGATTAGGGACCTCTGATCAAAAAACTTTCTTCACCAAAGTTGTTCGTCTATGTCTCCTCTATCTAGCCTCAAAATTTCAGCTCCA